>NC_143054.1:130712500-131962500 GCF_052426305.1 Pelodiscus sinensis | reverse complement strand
GGTCTCCCTGAGCACAGCAAGATAACAGCGCTGTAAAACTACTGCCCTCAGGGAGTTTTACATAGAATGCTGGGAGAGCTCTATCCTGGCACAGGGTGCTATGACCACACTGATCCACTAACGTGCTGCCATGGCAGCGTTTAAAACCCAGAAATGTAGACATAGCCTGACAGTTTGAGTTTGAGTAAACTTTTTATGGCGTAACAATATCAGAAGCAAATGAATTAAATGAATCTCTTTTGAGGCAAATGTCATGATCATGAGGGTTAGCCAGCAGATTGGGGATTGAGGGATTACCTACACCTACACCTAAACCAGGTGGAGTTGGCCAATAGGAATGCAGGTAGCAATTTCAAACTTGGACAAAGGAATTTGTGGTTTCTCCCTCCTTGGTCTCTAGACAGTTTCTCTCCAGCTACTGAGGGAATCAGACAGAATGTCTCCCTCTAAGAATAGACTCTTCACTTTTCTGTAAGTAGGGTAAAGTTTAGATAAATCTGTTAGGTTTTATTGTTTTATGGTTTGGGAAATGGGAATCTGATGTCTGTGCATTTAAAATGGGGTTCTCTCTCTTTTGCAACTAAGTTTGAGCCCATGGTGGAATTCCCCATGAGTATATTACTTTGTGACTCTATCATCTAGTTATTACGCTTACCACAGGAATATTGTGGTGATGATAAAAGTATTTTCTCTTTTCTTTTTCTTAACCTGGTATTGGTTAATTTTTGTGTCCTGGTTTGTACTTTAGGGGTGAGATTTCCCAAATGATCTCTCCCCTGATTTTCTTATCATTACTTGGGTGGTGGTAGCGGATTTTTTATCCACAAAATCTAGGTTAAGATTTTGGGGGGAAGTTTTTTACCAAAGCCTGGAAATAAAGTTTTGGGGTACTTTTGCGGGCCCCCATTTCTGCATTTATCATGCCAGAGTGGGGAAGGAGCCTTGACATCAAATTAACAGAATTTTTAAAAAGGAAGAGGAAAATTCTAGATGGAAGCAAGCCTTAGGCAGTTGCCTAGTTCACCTGTCACTACAGCAGTCCCAGGCACCACTATCTTCTAGTGTTCTGCACTGGAGCACACAAAACTTGAGGCCACACAGATGCCTGGTACCACAGCTACTTCATTCAGGGATATGATGAGATGCGATTCTTCAATAACAAATCACTATTGGCAAAAGCCCCTGGTTTAGATTCAGTTATACCAGTTAAATTGCATTTTTTCTGGTGTAATTTAGCATACCCAGGGAAGAGCAGGGCTGGAATATGTTATACCAGCAAAAAGTGCTGTTTTGCCATTATAAGCTGCATCTCCACTAGAAGTGCTTTGCCAGTAGAGCATACAGTGATTCCTGTGCCAGCAAAAACACTCCTAGGCTGTGTCTACGTTGGCAAGATTTTGCACAAAAGCGGCCCCTTTTACGCAAAAACTTGCCGCCTGTCTACACTGGCCGCGGGTTATTGCGCAAGAACACTGACGTTCTAATGTGTGAAATTAGTGCTTCTTGCGCAAGAACTATGGCGCTCCCGCTCAGGAATAAGCCCTCTTGCACAAGTGTTCTTGCGTAAGAGGCCAGTGTAGACAGGCAACATGAATTTCTTGTGCAAGAAAGCCCGATGGCTAAAACTTCTGCGTTAAAAGTATTTGCTCAAAATCTTGCCAATGTAGATGTAGCCCTAGTGTAGACACAGACCATTTGTGGAAGGCTTAGAGTGAGCAAGTTTGAAATCAACCCCACCCAGAGCCTAGCAGCAGTGCTAGAAAATCTGTTGAAATAATAACCACTTCCTTATTTGCTGAGGAAAGACAGAAGGAATGGTGGGGAAAAGGAGAGTTGTGAATAGTCAGTGGCTTCCCCTAACGGCCATAGGGATGACTGCAGCCTCAAAATGTACAGAGCCTAATCCAAAACTAAGCCTCCCTGAAACTCCAGTATTTTCCTGTCATAAAGACTCCTAACCAAAAGCAGACCCAAAATTCTTTTCAGTGGCAATCTAGTTTTTTCTAGCCTACAAAGCAATAGATTGTTTTAGTCATGTAATGGTATCTGTTCAAACAAATGCTTTTAGACAATGAGAAAGAATAATGAATTCACTCAGACAAGATAATAAAAAGGAAGCAGACTGGTGAAATAACTCAACTTCTGAAACGCATCAAATTAAAACAAGTCCCCCACATTTGTTTCTTATATCCATTTTTTGTTCCCTTTGCCAACACTGGGGTTGTGCTGAGCACATATGAGAAGTAACATATGCCATATGGCATGCTAATAACCCTAAAAATAGCAATGATTGGTGTCAAAGAGAGTCTGTATCAAGGAAAAAGGAAGATTGCTCCACATCATTTGCTATGTGGGGGTGTAAACTGCAGAAGAACAAAAGGACAAAACATGGCAAAGCATATTACTGTTTGCTGTATATATACACAGCATAGTGAGTGCACTAATTGGTGCTCAGCAAAACAATACATGTGTTCATAAATTATTTCAGTCAGATTGATGCAAGTTAATGAAACGTCTACCTTTATGTCAAGATCTTTATAAAACAGGTACAGAAATTAGGCTCCAAAGCTCCTATTTAGCTGTCAAAATAAGGGCTCTGATTTTCAACAATGCTGAGTACACAACAGCTCCCTCTGAATCACTGTGAAATGTTAGATTCTGGTTGTGTCTCCAAGCCATCCATACCTGTTTCCATATATTTGAGTCTTGGTTCTTCATCAGGGGGCTTGGGTGGTGGCCACACCGATGGAATTCTCCTTGGAAACCTCCCTTCCATGTAATCCAGTGAACGTGTGGGTTGGCTAACTGCAGCCCAAGTATAAAGCTGGTCTTGCTGTGGTTATTAAAGAGAAAATTGAGATGTTCATTGCGTGAAAAAGACAACCAAAACAATTTCAGAAGCATCAAAGCTATCATTCTCAACATAAATAGTTCATCATTCAGTCCTACATCAATATAGGCAACTTGTTTTTACACTCTTCACCTTGTGATGAAGCATTAGCCTACAATTTTTTAAGGGTGAATTTAGGAACTGTGAAAAGAGCTGACAGCCATGGCAAATATAAACTTCTGTTTATCTAAAGAACAAGTAACATCATGGGCTGCAGTAGCCGGAGCTGGGATTTCCACTTTTCAGCACACATGAGAATTTGCTGTTCCCTATTTCCACAGATGTAACCCACACATGATCACCCCACTGTATGCAGTCAGCCTCAAGAGTACGGAGAGAAGGAAGTATCTTTACCAGACCCCCTATAGTTAATTGTTTTACAGACAAGCACCCCAAGCATAGTGAGGGAGGTGTTTGGTAGCACCCGTGATGGGAAAGAGCAAAAAGACAGGACTGACGGGTTTCCACAAGATTTTCAGTCCCCAAAGTCTTCCTGGGTATGCAGTGGCTGTGCAAATTGTCATATTGGGGCTGGGAAGACATATTCCCCCATACTACCAGATTGTCCAAGTCTGGCTGGGGTTTTTGCATTTCTCATAGCAAAACCTAGCGTTGGGGACTGAGCAACTGGAGGTCTGAAATTCTCCTCCTCCCAGGTCACAACTGGACTTACCTGAGGTCACAACTGGACTTACCTGAGAGTCACAATTTGGACTTACCTGAGAGTCTTTTAGTTGTTACAAGTTTTGGTAGGGGCCTGAGGCAAGAGCTCATTGATTTACACTCAAGACCCAAAAATTTAACACAGCATCCCAAGGGTATCTTCTTATGAAATTGGGATACAGTGTTTAACCCTCTGGAAACAAATGTTAACCAGGGGCTACGGCAGAAGCCTAGGGGGACTTCCCTACCAATGAGCTTGATGGCAATGCTGGCTGGGGGTCATGGCCCCTTCTCACTTCAACTCCCAAAAGTGGGAGGCATGATAGCAGGTAAGTGGAGGCAACTAGCGAAACAGCCTACCCTCCTGCCAGTGAGATGATCCGTCTCCCAGCAGTAGTATCCCATAAGAATTGGCAAAGAATCAATGAGGTATAAGTCAAAGCAATGAACTGTCTCCCGATGGGACCCTGGATGTCAATTTGACCAACAAAAGTTGTGGCCTGGTTAAAAATCCATACCAGATGTCCTAGCCTTCTTCCACACAGCAAACATGCCAAGACATGTTTCTGTCATGGGGAGGAAAATTGGAGAATCTATAATTCTCCTTGGCTTACTTCAGCAGAAGTGGCAACCTTGCCACCTATTCCTTTCAACCCGGTGATCCGTTTCCAAGGCTATCTTCACAGGAGGAGGAAGAGGAAATTTACTTTGGTTTTTAGAAGGAAAACAGATATTTTTCTTTAAAGGGAGACTCAGCATAGATAGCACTTTTCTGTCCCTCAGTGGGTTTGAGAGGATAATGATTAATGAGTCTGTCGAGTGCTCAGAGAAGCAGGGGAGGAACTCAGTATCTAAAATGATCATCAGAAGTGTGTCTTGGCTGAACATGTGCCTAAAACAGCATACCCACCAAAGTATACCCACCATAGCATACCCACCAAAGTAACAACTGTCTCCAAAATCTTTACCACACTGAATATTAATGGTCTGACTGTGTCACTGTTCTGTCCAAATAACTGATCTGTAGCTTAAAATTGGAAACCTCCACTTTGACAGGACACGGATGCAACCCCATCACTGGAAACCAGTGGTTCTCAGCGAGGGATAAGAGCACTCCTGGTGTGAAATGCAAAGGTCTTTCAGTGGGTACATTAACTCATCTAAATATATGCCTAGTTTTACAACAGACTACATAAAAAGCACTAATGAGACAATGACTTGTTTGTTCAACTCTATATTCTGTACACTGAAATGGAAGTACAATAGTTATATTCCAATTGATTTATAATACAGTAAAAATGAAAAAAAGCAAGCAAGTATTCTGGAATAGTGTGCTGTGGCACTTCTGTTATGTTTAGGTCTGATTTTATAAGCAAGACGGTTTTAAGTGAGGTGAATCCTGAGGGTACGCAAGACAAATCAGAGTCCTGAAAGAGGTACAGTAGCCTTACGCCATTTGGGAATTTTTTTTTAACCAGACCTAATTTATTACAGTAGTTGACAGAACTCATGTCTGTGTGTGTGTGAGTGTGTACACTGCACTAAATTATAATAGTTTGTTCCACGAAGCTGCTCTGCTAAATCTAGCTAAATTTCTAGAGTAATAGACATGCAGCATAATAATTAAGGATTTCTTTACACTTTATTATAAACACCAGTTAAAAAAATTGATGCAGAAAAAAGTAATCAAACTCCTACATATTGTAGTGGTTCATATGGCACCCATATGCCTAAATAAAACCCAATATGCTGACAAAAGCATAAAGATGGGTTCTTATTACACTGACAGTATCGGAAAATGAGTATCTTGGCATAGAGAGCAAGGGTGCTCCTGACCAGTCAGGGTGAAGGAAAGAAGAAAAACATATTTGTTCCCCCTACAATGGGGAAAGAAAACAAACACATACTATGCCCTCTAAATAAAGGCAAAAGCATCCGAGCCCAAAGTCATATCAGACTCACTAGCCATCTATGAGCTACAGGCTCTCTCTTTTTCTGAATCCTGCTTTTTGTGTTTCAGGATCTCATTTGCTAACTTACTCCACCTGTGGATCCAGCAGGGCTTGACTAATCTGACTCTTAGAACCCCGGCAACTACTAATATGATCTTATGCACAGGAGTGCACATTTGATTTTTGGTCCTCTCCTAGTTTTCTGAGTGGAAACAAATGCTGCAGTGATTAGGGAAAAGAGAGACTGTACCACCATACGCCTTTCATTCACCACACATTCTGTCACACCACACAAAACAAGGAAAACCAGAAGGGGAATCAGAACCACATCCCAAAGGGGGAAGATAATCCCTCAAAGAAAAAAGCCATCATGTTTCAAAGAGGAACTAAACAACTGGCGATTAGCCAGGCCAAACACTGTCCCTTTTAGGCAGAGCAAGAATTTGAGTTTAAGCAAAGTGAGGGCTGAGGCTTCTTCTTCCTTTTCCTTCTGAAAAGTTTTTCCCAGCTTTATAAACCAACGATAATTGGCTGAACTGAGAAGGTGGGTGGACAATGCTTAAGACTGCCCACCCTCTGCTGAGCTGCAAATAGATTTTACCTTTCCTATGGTGAATTTCGTTCTACAAAATTAATAACAAAAATCAGAAAGGTGATCCTTTTGATTTCTATTATTACAAATAGCATCCGTGTGAGTATATGTTAATCTGTGAACTTTCACAGGGTATCTTCTCTGAATAGTTATATTAAAAGATCATTCCTGCTCAACCTTGTCTAGTCTGTGCTAGATGTTTTTAAAAATAGACAGCTGATAAGCTTACCATGACGAAGCTTTGAATATATGCAGACTCTCTGCTTCATCCTGCTCAGAATCATCTACATGCACAAACCTCCCGGCAGGAGGAGAAGGAGACCATAATCCACTTTTTAAAAGAAAGTTAGCCTTCACTTACTCCCTAATTTCATTTCAATGGAACACACTGGAAGATAACCACTGTCGCAGCCTATGCTCCATTTAATGGGAGGAATAGGATCCCTGAGCCAGCATATCCTTCCATATCATTTTTGACAGCTTCTTTAGAATGGCAGGGGCAAGCCAAACTCTCTGCAGAATCTGAAGATGTATTTTCAGTGTCCAATCAATAGATATTTTGAGTGTCTATTACTATTAATAGATGCTGCTGTTCAGAATTTTCCAAGTACTTTCAGATTTGTAGTTTAAAATCTCTCTAGTATTACAATGTACTGTAGTTGATTTCTGCTTCCTCCCCCACCCTTAGCAGTCCTTCATCTCCATTATAACTGATTATGTTAAATCTATAAATTCTCAACTGCCTAAATAAAGATATGACCTACAAGCAGACCTTATACTGGTGACTTTTACCTCTCTTTAGTGACGCAGATAGGGATACATCTTATGAATTAATAAGTAGCTTTTGAAAGTACTATAGCAGGGAAATACATTAATCTTCACAGTGATTAATCACAAATAACCACAGATTGCATTTTCTGTGGACAATCCTATACACAGATATACAAAGGGTCAACAACGGGGAGCTAATGCCTTTATGGTTAAAAGGCGTACTAGCTGTGGATGTGTAACAAATTATTTTCAATCAAAGTCTAAATCAGCAGTGTGAACTTACCAAAACAGACTAAGAAAATCGACAAATAAGAACAGCTACTAAGACAACCGGATGCATAGGGATATCACTCAAGGAAAAACAAAATATTCAGGGCTGCATTGTTTGTGTTGGAATGAAAAGGGAGTTTCTACTATTCTTCAAACTCCACCACCACCTCCAAAATGGAAGCACAGTGACAGCAATTTTGACCAAGTCTACACCAGTGAGAGTTGGGATGAACTCCACCGAAGCCATCAAATTCCTCAGAGGACTTCTGTAAGCTTTAAGTAAAACTGGAAGCAGGCCCAATTCCTTCAAGCATTTATAGATTCCAAGGTCAGAAGGGATCATTGTGGTCATTTAATCTGACATGTATAACTTAGGATATGGAACTTCCCCAAAATTCACACGGTGAGCCCAGGACTACCTCTGCAGTAGATTCTTAAAGAACATTGTGCAAAAACTAAGATTGTGTACAAGGTTCCCTACCCAGAGAACAAGCAAAGGAGTTGAACGTGGGTGCAAAAGCTCCCTTTGAAGTGAAGGTTATGGTCTCCTTGCATATAGACTGTTACAGGGGCAGGTGAGGTTTAAGAGCCAGCACACATTAGAGTGTTCTAATCAGCTGGAGAGCCATCTTTATTTTTTAAAAGGTGTTTAATATGAAGAAATCAATATCACAAAAATAAATCAGAAAATAAACCTCTCCATAAAAACAAGTTACCAATAAAACTATAAATACCTTTTTTTTTAATCCCTGGGCCAAAACTGCATCAGCAATTAAACACAGCTGTCTGATCTATGCCAATCTTCAGTCCTAGTGGTGGACTTAGATCTTTTACTAGGATTAGGAACAGCAGATCAGTATTGATACCTCACTTATGGCTCAGATGGAATTTTAGTTCTCTGAGTTAATCTCTTCTGCTCCTGAAACTAACTTTTTATATTGTTCTAAATAAAAGGGAGTCAGCTTTTGAAAAGCCTGAGCATGCCAGCAGGAGAAGGTGGAGAGCACTAAGAAATGTATACAGATGTTTTTGCACTGTAGTAACTCAAAAATGTCTTCACTCTCAGTCACAGATCTGGTCGGGTTCCCCCTGCAGGCCAACTACAAGACTGCCCACGAAAGCTTATGATACCATCTACATCAGCAGTTCCCAACCTTTTCCAGTTGGGGACCCATTTTGACAATTCAGGAAGACTTGGTGACCCAAGGCAATTCAAACATGGGGGAAGAAGGGGTCAGAGCCACCTGGGGAGACAATTGGTGTCCCTTTTGAAATGTAATGGCGACCCATATTTGGATATCAACCCATAGGTTGGGAAACCCTGATCTACATGTTTTGTTAATCTTGAAGGTGCTACAGGCTGTTGTTTTTAAATTTTTACCAGACTGCTGTAAAGGGAATCTCAGACTATGTTCTCAGCCTGTGTTAAACTTCCTCCAGTCTCAGAAAGCTTCAGCATTGTTTCCTGTTTCCTCCCTTGCACTCTCTAACACACTTCCTAGACATCAACTGTCAATGTGTTTTCCCTTCACAGAAATGGAGTCCTTCAGCCCACCTGGCTCAGGTCCAGCAGCACTGACTCCCAAGATCATCCAAGTAGCCACAATAGACCCTCTACCAGAACTTCACGCAAAAGGGGTGAATCTTCTGGTTTCCCTCAAACTGCATATAAACATATTACTGTTCTCTCCATAAATCACACAAAAATTACATAGATACCGCTCCATACAAAAATAATAAATCTTCATGCTTTTCCCTTTCGTTTCATCTCATGATTCTCTTGGGAGGACCATCTGTGTACAAAACACCACCATCCAGCCCTCATTCAGCTGGATCCTGGAGCAGGTTCCTTTATCTTAAGCTGGTGAAAAAGTGTTTTTGCTCACTAAGGGTACGTCTACGCAGCAGGGCTAAAGTTGAATTAAGCAACACAACTTCAGCTACGCAAATAGTTTAATTCAGCTTTTGGCGTGGTCTACACAGAAGAAAGTCGAAGGAAGAACACTATTCCTATGACTTCCCTTACTCCTCATGAAACGAGGGTTACCATGAGTCTGAGAAAAAAGTCCGCCAGCTCGACATTATTTCAAAATAAAGGCTTGTAGTGCAGACACACAGTATGTTTTTTCGGAATAACATCAGTTATTCTGAAATAATGCTGCTGTGTAGTCAGAGCCTAATAGACTAGCTTCTTCCCTTTTATAACCTTCCAGACTTCTCTATCAGGTGACTCTACGATCAACCTCAACAGATGACCTGAGTCTACAAGGTAACTCCATTGCCAGGCAACATCTTCCTTAATAAACTTGTTGTCCTGCTTGGGAACTCATCTTTTATTTAAGGTAACAGTTAGGCAGTGTCTGCCGATGGGGAGGAAGGGGCAAAGGGGGAAACTGCTCTAAAATTATCAGTCCCCAAAGGGCTCAGGGTACTGGCTGCCACAACCCCGAGCCCTTTAGAATTGCCAGGGAGCACCATACTGCAGAATCCTGCACCGTGTGCTCCGGCTGGCTCTCAGGGCCAATGGGAGGAGAGAGGGGAAATCAAGGGGGTGGTTATGCTGTTCAAGCAACACTGTGTAGGCAGCGTGCTCCAGCCCCACCACTTCCAACTGAGGCCCCGTCACTTCTGGGCACCTAGAGCTGTCCCCTCCTCCCCACATTGCCAAGAGGCCCAGCAATCCAGTCTACTCCCCTGGAGTTATTACATTTCAGTGGTTAAGCATGTAGGGCAATAACCCTCTGTTCTTATCCCTCTGCCACCTACCTTTGAAATTCCACAAGGTGGCAGACAGTAGAGATAGAATCATAGAACACTAGGACTGGAAGGGACCTCGAGAGGTCATCAAGTCCAGTCCCCTGCCCTCATGGCAGGACCCAGAACTGTCTAGGCCATCCCTGATAGACATTTCTCTAACCTATTCTTAAATAACTCCAGAAATGGAGATTCCACAACCTCCCTGGGAAATTTATTCCAGTGTTTAACCACCCTGACAGTTAGGAACTTTTTCCTAATGTCCAACCTAAACCTCCCTTACTGGTAGATGGCAAAGTGCCACACAAAGTCCAAATGGTCCTTGCAGCTTGGTGAAGACAAAGCTCATAATCTCACTCACTTCTCCAAATCATCACATCCACCTGGGTGATTAGGTGACTTGCCTTACAACCTCAGCTTTATCACGTAGGAAAGACTAGAAAACCTTAAGGAAGGTTTATTACTCCAACTTTATTATTATTTACTAGTGACAGAGTGTTACACATTTTTACATTCTATGTCTTAGCATGTGAGCAGCAGACAGTTCATGGAGACAGACATGCCAGGTCCCTGGGCAAGGTGGATGGGGAGCTCTGAGCTCCTGGAAGGGGCAGCCCTTAGTACTGCCTGGACCATGCCCCCAGCCCACGCTATCCAAGGTGAACAGCTTGTGGCTTTGCAGCACAGGGCTCCAGTGGCAATTTAAAGAGCCCTGGGCTCTAGCCGCCACCATTGCCCTGAGTCCCTTTTGAAACACCAGGCCCCAGATCAGTTGCCCCTTTTGCTCACCCGTGTCGGTGTATCTGTATATTCCATAAACAAAACAAGTTATATGGAGAAAAAATCCAGAGACAGTGTCACTGATTTCTTCTCCAACAGGAGACGGACGTGTAAATCCCCAATATCTGCTACCACTCAGCAGTCAAACTTTTTAAAATAAGACTCCAGTCCAGTTGTGACTATGCCAATAACACCAAAGAAATGATGCAGTTTTATATTATTGTGACTAACCACATATATTGGTTTGTGAGCCCTGATAGGTGGTGCTAGAAATACATACAAAACTTTAAAAAGACAAATCTCTCTAAAAGCTCACCAAAAAAGACAGAAAATAAAGTTTTCAACTAGAAATGTAGGAGAAAGATTTGATAGCTAATCAAGGTAGTTGCTAACTGTTAACCATCCAATCTTTCTGCTACATTACTAGCTGAAAACTTAATTTTTATTTTGGTGCGCTTTTAGAAAGATTGTCTTTTTTAAAAGATTTTTTAAATTTTTTTTCCGTCTTTTTTATCTTAAATGTAGTGTGCCTCCATGATCACATACACACACACAAACACTGAAGGCAATGGTCATCACACACATATCCACGATGATCTCTCACCCCCCCCCACCCACAGTGATCACATACACACACTGCAGGCCACGATAGATATATATATCACACACACACACACACACACACACACACACACACACACACACACACAAGCTTACTGATGGACGTATGCATGAGGCTTAAGGTTGGAGCTGGCAGGAGCAGCCTGCCTTGTTGTCAGCCTCCTAGGGGGGTCCGCAACCTGAAGGCTGCCAGAATGGAGGCAGGCGGGCCCGCTTGTACGAGGTGGTGGGGGCAGGCTCCCAGGGGAGCCGGGAGCCAGAGCCGGCAGGGGCAGCCTGCCTTATCGATGGCTGGAACCCAGGGCTGCCAGCACAAAGGGTGGCGTGGGTGATGGCAGCCTGCTGGGGAGGCTGCGAGCCAGGAGTCATGCGGCGCACAACCAGGTGGGATGGGAGCTACGTGGCATGGCACGGAGGCAGACTGGCTGTCTGTAGGACATGGCGGGGGTGGCCTGCTGGGGGAGGGGTGGGACCTGGAGCTTGTGAGGGGTGGCCTGCCTTGTTGGGGAAGCCAGGCTGCAGAGCATGCATGCGTACACCTGCAGGAACTGGCGTGGGCGGCCGGCACGTGCACAGGAGGGGCAAGTTGAAAATCCCATGACAGACAGACAAGAACAGTGACAGCTTAATAGAAAGATTGTCTAATAACAAACTTTCATCTCTCTCAGAAAGACAAGCCGATCTCTAGGGTGCGAAGACACCAAACACTCAAAAGGGGCATTTCCTATACCAACAAACACAAATATGCCTGTCTACGTATAGATACCACCCCGCATGGATACAAAATTTATATCCGCATCTGCACAATTGAGTCACAGATATCCACACCCAAATGTGTGGATGTGAATACTTGTGGCTATCTGAAAATTTGCAGGGCTCTAGATACAAAATTTGTATCTGCATCTATGTCTGCAAAAATGAGTCACAGATATCCTCATCAACAGAAAGTAGGTACCTACAGATGAATAGGACTCTACATATAGAGACTAAGTGTATTAAAGTCAGCAGTTTATCACCTGGAGAAGGAAATTTGACTCCTAGAAAATATTCCTATACTTTTTATCCATTTTAAAATATGTTGAATTCCTACCAAGGAAACCATACTTATAAAGCAGAGTCTCAGCAGTACTTGAATAAAGTGTTATGACAGAAATGAACTGAGCTAATAATTCAAAACTAGCACAGAATTAAAACACCAATTAACTCACTGTGTAGAGGCAGCAAGATCTTGAAATAAGATCACAGTTTATAGCTAACAAGGGATTTTAAGCCAGGATGTTAAGTTTCAAAAGCATGGGATATTGCAATGTAGTAGAAAATAGCCAACCTAAAACTTTTCTTGTTTAATCATTTGCAATTAATGTACCCAGTTTACCTGCAGTGACCTCCAAACTCAGTCTTAGTCTAAAAAACACCTATACAAAGCATGTTAAAAAGCAAAAAATTCAATTGCAAAATTGCTCAGGCCAATGCTTAAAGAGTTCAAATTTTTAAACAAAATGTCCAAAGAAACAGATTTCTGCTTGGAACTGCTTCCAAGAAATTAAGAAAATCAACCCCTTTTGGAAAAAAGTCCATGATTCAGTTCTGTATTGCAAGAATTAGCCAAGCAGGAATCATTAAGCACTGGACATTTATTACTTACAATAGTTAAATAAGCCACATTGCATTTACAGTATTTCAGGGAATATTTCAGATAGCACAATAAAGTCAAATACAGTAGTCTGTGGCTTATAGGAAAATGGCAGACCTTTTTACAAGCATCTGAACTTCCTCAGTTTTAAAGTAAGACAAATTTAATCAACACACTGCCAGAATCTGCTGATGACCCCACAGAGACTGCTATTTTTATGGCTCTCATGATAAGTGGCTGATACACTTTTAATTAATATAGAGGAACTCAGAGGATTTGAGGTTTTACTAGCCACTGAGACACGGAATCATAACAGGTCACTGTTAACACAGGTTTCAGTGCATCAACCTGCCAAAGATGAACTGCTTAGTCAGCTGAACCGTGTGCCTGATAACTACTATAACAGGATAATGTAATGAGGTAATGTGCTAGAAAGCTTAGAAACACTGCTGTATTGCTGTAATAAGATTATTCAACAACAACAAAGTATACCATCGTAATTAAAGGACTATCATACAGATCCCTATAAAATGTTGAATATGCTTTCCCTACATGCCAATAAAAAAAGAAGAAAAGAAAAAATCAGCATATCTAAATAAATAGAAAACACTTGGGTCCAAAGAGTTCTGTTAATGTTTCCTTTTTAAAGTTTCACAATCACTGGTTCCTGAGTGAATATTTGTATGGACTTCTCTGTCCAGTTTTTACTATATATTGTCCAATCATTTGTATATTGTTGTACTATCTACAAAAACAAATTTTGTAGAAGATATAAAAACAGGATGAGAACTGAAGACAGCAAAATTACATCATCACCAACAAGTATGAATGGCCTCTAAGAGCCAATTAACTTCATCTCTAAGAGAAAAGCAGTAATTTTGGAAACTGTAAAATGCAGCATTATTTTTGGTACATTAACTTGCCTTTCTAATATTATTGGCAGATCCAGTAGTGAGATTTATACTCTCAATGCACTCCCTGCTGTTCAGGTGCCATTAGGGAGGAAGAAAAGGAGGAAATAACGTGCCTAATGCAATGGAGGAAGGCTACAGACAGTAAGATTAGGAATGACGCCCAGATGAACATCTGAGATGTTTAGACAGAAAGAAAAAGGATAGATCTTTGAAATGTTCTTGAGGAATCAGGGGCAAGATTTTGATACAAACAGGCAAAAAACATAGAGGAACTAAAGATGATCCATTAGGTTAAAGGCATAACTGAGAAGCGAGATGACAGCCTTGTCAGAAGTGACAGAAAATGTGGGGTCTGGAGGAGGCTTCCCAGGAAGTAGCAAGAGATCAGCGTTAGCCATGTTAAGCTTAAATTGACTGGAAGACATCAAGGAAGGGATAGAAGACAAAGATAATGAGCTTTTTTCACATTATACATATTTATGGTAAATAATGTTCATTGCATGTTCTGGGCACTGCTGACAATCACTAGACAAAAAAATTGTAAACAGATACCTTCAATTGTTCTCCCTATGTCCCACAACCTGGCAACTGCAAACAAAACTCAAAACCAGAAGTGAGCTAAGATCAAAGGGGAGATCTAATTCAGTAGTGTAAAGATGGAACTGAAACCATGTGAATGCACAGAGAGAACAAAGAAACCCAATGGGAGAGAGAACAATGATAGCAAAGGAAAACACATGCTAAAGGCACAGAGAAGCTGGGCAAGAACTAGAATAAGAGAGTTACAAAATCCATCGAGACTGTAACATGTGCATGAGTGCCAGTGTCAAAAGTAACAGAGCTCAGCAAGGGGTACAGAGCTGCTTTCTGAGCTAGAGAGAGTCACTTGATTTTAGTACAGTGGAAAGGCAGAAGCCAAACTAGAGGAAATCCATGATAGATTGGATGAAAGGAGCTTGAGGAAACTGTTTTAAGAGGAGCATTTGATGAATTAGGATGTGAATACTAGAAAGTGGCTGGAGATTAGCTGGGGTTTCCTAGCTTTGGAAGTAAAGGTAAAAGAGATGCTATGCTTCTATACTGTTTTATTCTTTTTTAAGAACTGAAGAAGAGATTTTCAAAAATGCTTAACATTAATTTGATTCTGTTCCCCTTGAAATCAATAGGTTAGGCCAATGATGAGGGCTTTTACAAAGCCACTCTAAGTCAGGGAAGGAAGCCCAAGAGCTCTGATTTAACTATACTGATCTCAAGCTGACAGCTAGATATCAACAAGGAGGCGTCAGAGAGGCTGATGTTTTAGTTTGGACAGAACAATACAGGACTAGAATAAAGATAATCTGTGAATCATCCACATAGAGGTGGTGGTTGAATTTGTGGATGGATGAGATGTCAACGAAGAACCACGAACAGAACCCTGATGAACTCCCCCTGGATTGTCTGAAGAAAATGCTGCAGGAGCAGTTAGAGAAATAGGAGGAGAACTAGAAAAAAAAAATAACAGAAACTAAGGGAAGATGAGATTTCAAGAAGAGCATGGTCAGCAAGGTTCATTTGTTGACAAGTGATCATGGAGGATGGACTGAGGACGAGGATGAAGAACTGGTTCTGAGATTTGACTAAAAAGGATACAACAGAGACTGGCAAATGCAGTTGCAGTTGATTGCAGGGGTGGAACTTGACTGGGAAGCCCCAGGGTAGAATTGGAGGCGAAGAACTCCACACAGCAATGATCAGCTGTGCATTCAATGAGTTTACAGAGAAAAGTGTGAAGGGATGGTAGGGCAGTTTTGTTTTGGAGGGAGATGTTTTGTTTTTGTTGCTTTGTTTTAGGTTTTAAGATTCAAGCATTTTGTATTGTGAGGGGAAACAGTCACAGTAGAACGAGAGTTTAAGATGAAGAGTAACCATCGGATGAGTGTGGATACAGGAGAGATCAGGTGGTGCGAAGGAGTTATTGGGGAAGTAAGGGGATAGAGGCTGACAGCAGACAAGAAACTTCTACGTATGTGTCAGGGCTCAATGAGACAATTATAGGAAGAGAAGAACATGGGGAGGGAGAGCTGAGGAAAGGTCACATTATATTTTGTCATTTTTCTCCTGAAAGAAATTGAGTTCCTGTACAGAAAGGGAAAGGGAGCCAGGATGATGGCTGGGTTTGAACAGTGAGTCAAGATCATGAAAAGGCAGCTGGGATTTTAGGCATTAGATTCAATTAAGCTTCAGCCCAATCAGGGCTACTAACGGTGGGAGGGAGGAAGGAGGCAGTTGCTCATGGTGGGGTGGGGGAGTTTTCAGTAAGAGAAAAATTTTCCTACTTCAGTAGGTATCATAAAACTATTCATGATAAAAGTACAATATCAATTCTGCAACTTACATCAAACGTGGGTGTGCTCTGTTGCGTATTCTGATTACATGGTTCTCTGAAACAATCGCTGAAGGGAAGTAGGAGCCCCATCGCAATGATTCTAGAACACAGCTTCTCTGCTTCTTCCTGTGGCGCATTCTCCTGCTGGCTGAATAGTTTCTCCAGGAGAGTTCGTCCTGCAAAGTAGACCAATGATCATTTGTAATAATCTTTGAGGAATAAAAAGCTTAGGACATTTTACCTAACTCCTTAAATAAAAGAGCCAAATATAGTCAACAAACCACCAAGTTTGCCACTATACCCTACAAGTCAGCAGATCAGCTCTCATGTACAAATAAATCTCTATGCAATAGTTTAAAAAGTATTTTCATTAAAATTTCAGTACTACTACTTGTCCTTAGGGCATCAAGAGACCTAGGAGTTGTATTATACAAACAAGAGCCCAAAACTCTCATTCTAGAATAAGTCTCCTGCTATGGGAAACATAATTAAATTATACTTAACACATATACAGTTATGTTCATCACAAGCCCTCAAAAGTCAAGCATACATTACACCACTGTCCCTATAGGGAACATGAGTTACAACAAGGCTAAGTCACTTGTTCAGGGTCACATAGTGAGCTTTCACAGAACCATGAATAGAACCTAGGTTTCACAACTCCTAGACCTTGATCTGGCTTCTGAGTTACACAGAAGTGCATTCTAGAACTTAGGGTTGGTGCTCTACTTCTCAGTGGGTATGTCTACACAGCAAACTCTCCTAGCGTTTACACAAGACAACTGCTATTTTGAAATTAATTCAAAATAGCAGAGGGCTTATTTTGAAATTGATAAACCTCATTTGAAGAGGAATCACACCAATTTCGAAACTGCTATTTCGAAATAAGTGCTGTGTAGATGCTTATTTCGAAATAGGGGGCCTACAGCCCTTCCCAGGCTGTGTCCAGACTCAGGAGTTTTTTCGAAAAAAGTAGCCTTTTTTCGAAAAAACTTCACCTGCGTCTAGACTACAGCTGCGTTCTTTCGAAATTAAATCGAAAGAATGCGGCTTTTCTTTCGACGGCGGTAAACCTCATTTCACGAGGAAGAACGCCTTTTTTCGAAAGTGCTCTTTCGAAAAAAGGCATTCTTGAATGCCAGCAGGGCTTTTTAGAAAGAGAGCCTCCTGACTCACTCGCTGCTTTCTTTCGAAAAAGTGGCTTGCTTTTTCGAAATTTCCGCTTGCAGTATAGACGCTCTTTTTCGAAAGAGGCTTTTTCAAAAGTATCTTTCGAAAAAGCCTCTTTCAAAAGAGGCTTGCAGTCTAGACATAGCCCCAGGGTGCCCTGCTGGCCACCCTGGCCATAAGGTAACTTCTGATCTGATGCCCTGCTGGAACCAGTTCTGGCTGGCCTTAAATGCAATTCAGTGTCCAATTAGTGTGGACGTGCTATTTCAAAATAGGAAAAAGGTATTTCAAAATGCATTTTGTGTGTAGACACATTATTTCGAAATAAGATATTTTGAAATAACTATTTCAAAATTGGATATTTCAAAATAATGCTGTAGTGTAGACATACCCAGAGAGAGTGTCTCATGTCATTTGAAAAAAAAAGAGTCACAGTAATTACTGGCCATTTAAGAGTGACATTTATGGAACACCAAGAGGTAGAAGAGTGCACCAGCTCAGAAAAGAATCATGGCAAAGGTTCAACAGTGGTTGCCTCCTAAAGGGCTAAACCCTGGATTTTGTGCCCCAACTATTCTCTCCGATAATAAAATAGGAAGGGTCCTATACTTGTGCAGGTTGTTCATGCAAAGTATAAAATACATGGTGATGCTGTAGGACAAGATCTTAGCTCTGTTTGAATCTAGCCAAATGGAAAATCAACACCCCCCAAGATTAGTTATTCTCATATAATGCAAAAAATGTATACTAGTAAGATAAATGTGTATGTTGAAGCATCTAAAAACAAATAAATCAGGAACTTTAAAAAATTAAGGCTGTTTCAGTTTACAAATCATAACAAGTGCATGGAACCAACCTAGAGGAGAGGAGAGGAGAGGAGAGGAGAGGAGAGGAAATACTGGGGCAATACAATTAGCAGAAAGTAGACTAGATGCATATACAATTTATGGTCAAAACAGTATCAATCAACACAGTCTAATACTTGCCAAAGCCTTCAAAGCATTTTCCAGAGTCTTACTAAAACATATTTGGAATTATGTTTGGAATTATGCTTTTTACAAAATGTGGTTTTCACATTAGAATGCAGGATATTTTAAACATTTCTATGGGAAGACTGATTTTAATGAAAAATGAAATGCTTCATAGGCTGTTTTGTAAAATGTCTCCAGTTTTCTGAAGCCTGTATTTTGTTCAGATATATAGAAATATCCAATTTCACTGGGGAGATCTGACCAAAGGCATACAATTCTAGAATCAACATCAGGTGGCTTAATATCATCAATGAAAAAAAGAAAAAGAAACTATATTCACTTTCCAAATCTAAAAGATTAGATAGTTTGGAAAGCCATTTTTCTTCATTGTGTCAATTAGCAGTCCTTGATTCCTTAGTGTTCACTACAATACTATATGGTCTAATGGATTCAGGTACTCAGCTGGCAAGAAACCTCTGTTCTATGTTTCCATGTGCTATGTAACTGACTTGCTTTCTAACCTCAGACAAATCATCCAACTTCCAACATCTGTACAAGGGTAATAATGCATCTTGCTTAGCATACCTTTAATACCTTCTGTTATAGAGTTTATGTAAAAATGTGGCCTCTACAGACAACACCTATGTTCACATTTAGGTAAGTGGCCTTCTCAAAAGGCAACGTATTATTTGGGTACAGAACACCTAAAATATTGGTTTGAAACTGATCTCTCCCTTTTCCAGGGATCTACAGCTGCAAAACACAACTAGGAGTATAACAGCCAAGTTTCTGATACGTCCTTGCTTCCCTCTTCAGAGCAGCAGCCACTGCTTCCAATCCATCAGTAAAATGTCCAAAATAGTGTTCCTTTAAAGCAGTGTTTCTTAAACTTTTTGAGACAATGAAACACCAAACAATAATATTTTTTATGCGGAACACCTATGAAAATTTTCTTCAAAAAGTAATTGTCGGCAGACAAAAAAAAGACAAAAACAAAGAACAAACAAAAACAAAGAAGAGGTCGCGGCACACCTGTGAGTTGTTCACGGAACACCAGTGTTCCGCGGAACATAGTTTAAGAAACACTGCTTTAAAGCAACCAACACTGACTAGAAGAAAAATCAGCCACCATCAAATTCTGCCATCTTCTGGTTATCTGTATGATTAAAGAGCACATAGTACAATTAAATGGCATGAAAGACAGTCTGAGAAGTAGCAAAAGGACAGTTTTTGCATTAAAGCACAGTAAGTCTGAGGAAAGAGATTTCTAAGAAGATTTTAACTGTGTTTGTGAAAGAATAGGCAGCAGCAATGCCTGCTTCACCACAGTAGCCCAAATTGATAAAAGCCACCATGATTTTTGAGCGCACACGTTAGGATGTCCTTAAGTGGCCTCTTTCGGAAAGTCACACCTATTTAAAATATCAATTTGGAAACCAAAAATCACTAGTTTGTTTTGGAAGATTTGAGCAACTGTGCCTTAAACCAGATGAAGGGTCTCCCCCTAATGATAAAAAAGTAAGTGTGGCACCCCTGCCTGATCAATCTCCAAACTTTGAAACAGCACCCTAGTCATCAGTATTAACAAAGGACTTTCGTCTTAAATCATTGTTCAATGAAACAGCACACTTAGTCTTCACTCACATTTATTCAATATAAACAAATATAATATTCATTGATAAATTACTCACCACTTAAAAAAATCTCTTCCTGAAACCTTAAACCATATAATAAGCTTGAAAAAAATATACATATTTTAGACAGCTTGATTAAATGGATTTCTGGCTTAAAAATTACATTGTGCATTTCTCATCAAGCTATCTGTATTGGATGTGTTCTCTCCAATGAATGATGGTTCTTTGTATGAATTAGGTAGCAAAGACATGTTTTTTCAATATCAGTTATCAAAAGAGCAGAATATTTTTAGATTAACATCTGTTATCTAAATAAAAATGCTATTAAGGGAAAAACCCTTCAATTCATCTCTTCAGCAAACTTAAATTTTCTGTGAATAGAGAAACAGCATCATGATGAACTGCTGAGAACAAATCTTTATAGTAACTCTAAAAGGGGTTTAGCACACTTGCTGGGTCATATTTAAAACGAAGTGTTGGGCTACTTAATTTTTCTGTATATGAAACAGCTATTTCAGAAGGCACTTAGAGGGACTAAGATTATTACACACTTGAACTGTCACCACATAGGGCAGAAAAAGTTACTAACGCTGATTCCCCTCAAAACCAGAAACAAAACAGGCAACACAATGGTCTCCTGGGGACGGAGGGGGTGGGGGAGGAAAGAGAGAAATGTGTTTCACTACCTGTAATCCCTATTATTTTTGCTAAAACTGACAACTCCAGTTAGAGATGTAGAATTTTAGGTATGAAGCGCTTTGTGGTACTATGGTTCTAGGGCCAGCCCACAACATTTTGGCACCTGAGGTGGGGAGCTCACATGACGCACCCGTGCCTCCTCACTTTGGCCAAAACTTTGAAAGGTCTCAATTCTGCCTTCTTCCTTTTCTACACTTCTCATGGCACTCCACCATCACTGTGCATCTAGAGCATAGAGAATACATATGTACCAGCTGCAGACACAATTTTCTACACTCTGGGTCCTAGTGGCGCCCCCCACAGTCTGGCACCTGAGGCGGTCGCCACATTTCAGCTCATGGTAAGGCCAGATCTGTATGGCTCAGACAGGGATGAAGTGACTGTGAATATGGGAAGTGGAGGGAGAGCAATTAAATCTCCAACCTGTGGATAGAACAAAAGCACATCAAAAAACGAGAGAATTGTTTACCATTATTTAGGGCTGTGTCAGCCTACTTTCCAGTTACCAGATGTTGTCCCTAGAACTGAAGCTCCCCATTTCCACAGACATCAGTAGTAGTTTGTGGATGATGACACTACTAAGGACCCAATGGTGCCCTTTATTGTATTAAGCTCTTTGAATTGATTTAAACTGGCACTGCAAGAAAAGTAGAACACATACCCACCACAAAACCACACATTTTAGAAAAAAATAAACATTGTCTTTGTAATATTATAAAAATGTATTAATTTCTTAAATACTGAGGGTGAAATCTGTGGTATACAAAGACGGCCTCATCTCTCTCTCTACTTTTCTCTGCCACCCAAAAAGAGCTGCTTAGTTGTTATTTTAAAAACTTCAGTACACCCCTTTACTTTTCTTGCTGAAAACTACAACAAGCTCTTTGGAATCCCTGAGTCATAAAACCTTAGAAATATGGGAGTGGAAGGGACCTCAATAGGTCTTCTAGCTCAATCCTCTACACTGATGTAGGACGAAGTACTATCTTCTAGAAGAGTGTTTCTTAAACTGTGTTCTGCCATGAGGCAGTCGGAGGTGTGCCGCAGAGAACAACAGAATTCAAAATGGCTGCCCTTAAAGGGGCAGACAACTTTTTTTTTGGCTCAATAACTTCCCCCAGACCCTTCTTCCCCCCTACCACCTTTTTTTTTCTTCCTCAACAAAAAAACTTTGGTGTTCCTCAGTCTTAAAAAGTTTAAGAAATACTGTTCTAGATGATCCCTGACAAGTGTTCGACTATTTTTTTCTTAAAAACCTCCACTGAGGTAATTGTACAACCTTCCCACATAAACTTCCCCTAACATTAGGCAGTTTTTCCTTATGTCTACCTTAAATCTCTCTTGTTTCTTGTCTGTCCTCAGTGGTTAAGAAACCAATTTATCACTCTTCTCTTTATAACAACCTTTAAGTGCTTGAAAACTTATGTCCTCTCACAATCTTCTCCTTTCCAGACTAAACAAAGCCGGTTTCTGCAATTTTGCTTCGTAAATCATGTTTTCTAGACCTTTTAATCATTTTTGTTGCTTTCCTTTGTGGTTTCTCCAGCTTGTCCAGATTTCTCCTGAAATGTGAACCCAGAATTGGACACAATACTCCTGCTGAAGTCCTATCAGCATGGAGAGGAGTGGAAAAGTTACCTCTCGTGTCTCACTACAACACTCCTCCTAATGCAACACAAAACAATGTTCACTTTTTTGCAATAGTATTACACTGTAGAATCATATTTACTTTGTGATCCACTATAAATACCACATCGTTTTCTTCAGTATGCCATCATAGGCAGTCATTTTCCAATTTGTATTGGTGAAATTGATTATTCCTTTGTAAGTGTATTCCTTATTGAATTTAAGATCATTTCTCCACTATGTCAAGGTGATTTTTTAATTCTAATCTTGTCCTTCAATGCACTTGCAAACTGCCACGAACCCTCCCACCCCCAGCTTGATACCATCAATAAACCTTATAAGTGTACTGTCTATGCTATTATCCAAATCATTTATGGAGGTGCTGAAAACAACCAAACTCAAGACAAATCCATGCAGGCCTCCATTCAATAGGCCATTCCAGATTCACTATAAACCATTGATAACTATTCTGAGCACAGTATTCCAACCAATTACACATCGTCTTATAGCAAATTCATCTAAAAAATATATATCCTTAGTTTGATTATGAGGCCAAGTAAGACAGTATTAGAAGTCTTACTAAAATAAAGATCTCTCATGTCTACTGTTTCTTCCCAATCCACAAGACTTGTGACCCCATGACAGAAGGCTTTTAGGTTAAGTTGACATATCTTTGACAAAGCCATGGAAACTATTGCTTATTAACATATCTTCTAGGTCCTTAAAAACTGATTTCAATAAATTGCTCTATTATCTTTATGGGTTAAGTTAAGCTAACCGATCTACAATTCTCTGGGTTGTCCTTATGCCCCTTTTTATGGATAAGTACTCTATTTGAAGCAAAATGCAGGACAATGTAGCACTTTAAAGACTAACAATATGGTTTATTAGATGATGAGCTTTCGTGGGCCAGACCCACTTGATCTGAGGAAGTTGGTCTGGCCCACGAAAGCTCATCATCTAATAAACCATCTTGTTAGTCTTTAAAGTGCTACATTGTCCTGCATTTTGCCTCAGCTACCCCAGACTAACACGGCTACATTTCTATCACTACTCTATTTGCCCTTTCCAAGTCTTCTGGGATCTCTTCCTCTGTCTCACACCCTGAAAGCCAATAGAAAAGTCTTCTAATTTCAATTTTGGTGTTGCACCAATCCCTGGAACATGGGAAAAAGAATCCCAGGAAAGCCCTAGTTTGGACATCCTACCTTGGACTGGAATGTGCTCGGTGACTCTCTCAGGATGGGTTATGTGCTGTGCATTAGAGCCAAGCTGGGTGGAGCATATCTAGGGCAATGGGAAGCTTCAAAGAATTTAGCTGCCAAGTTAACAAGTCACAACTGAGCACATGCAAATTTAGACAAATTTGGGCATATTTTCAAGTGGTCAGCAAAAGGTACATCCCTGGTTACTAGGGCATATCTCTTGTCAAATATCTAGTCCTTGCTCCAAAGCATGAAAGTTCTAAAATTTTTCAACCAAAATATTGTACTTTTAACTTTCTATCTAGAAACGTAAGTTTAAATCCCATTTTTAATCTCTCTTCCCTATCTTCATGCTCCCTGCCTAGCAAAAATTATGCAAGCATATTAATTAACCAAATGAGAGTTAAGCCATAGTGCATTTAAATCCTGCCCCATTAGCAGATGAAGTTGAAAGATGGGGAAGAGAAATGTCAGAGTGAACTACTGGATATTGGAAGATTTCACACAGGCATTCCAGTGTAGAATGCAAGTGAAGGGGAGAAGAAGAAAAATGACAATGGTGACGATGGATATTTTTAAAAGACCTGTAACCAGTGTGTAGAAGATATAAAGAGAGCAAAAAATCATTAACTATTTAACCTATGTGAATAACTGATGTTTTGGTTTACTGGCAGTTCTGAGAAGTTAAAAAAAGTGTCCACAGTGTTTTGTTTGAATGTGTAAAAATATTTTAAGTTAAGGCTGAACTTAATAGCTATTAGACACTCATGTCTCTGAGTCCATTTCTGCACAAAAGCACACACTTGAGCATGCATTTGAGATTCTTCTTTGCCTGTGGACTGAGTTGAGAGATTATACACATTATTCAAGGATTAGAGAACTGACTTTATTGCACTTTCCCACTAGAGAGTTTCTAATAATCCTCTGCTGATTTAGATTACAACATTGTTCCAGGACTGGCTCTTCTCAAGGTTATTTTTGTGTAAAAAGATTAAGAGATTGAATTTTCATTGACAGATACATTTTTAATGTGAAACAACATTTTGCACATGCCTTACCTCAGTAATGTGATGAAGTGTGTACGCACAATTAGATTACATAACAAACGGAAGATTTCTCCTTATCTCACCAAATGTATGGTGAATTGTAGAAAAAGCCTACATTCAGAGAAATCGGACAGTTCTAGACATAGTGGTCACATCTGTACTACATGGAAGATCAAAACAGTCATAGTTGATTTTCCAGGGTTTGATTTAGTGGGTATAGTATAGACCTGTTAGATCAAACTCAAAGGGCACTCCTGTTGGACCCGGTACTCCTGCTCCTCAGGATGAGTAAAGGGAAGCCAACAGGAGAATTTGCTCCTGTCAGCCTCTTACTGTGTGAATGGCGCAGAAATGCAATGTAAAATATGTCCACTCCAGCTACATAAATTTATTTAGTTGGAGTTGCATATCTTACTTCGAACTTCCCATATAGTGTAGACCAGGCCAGGGTTTCCTCACTCTAATGTACTATCTGGTATATCCTGATCATCCAGTTACAAAAGGTTCCTCAGTCATTCTACCGCAGACTACAAGAGCAAACACCTTAATCTATTGCCTATCCTAACAGCAATACTAAACTTCAATGAAAAAGGCAATGTTCCTCTCTTTGTTTTATCCATGACCTACATAAGAACATAGAATGGTCATATTGAGTCAGACCAAAGGTCCATCTAGCCCAGTATTCTGTGGTCTTCTGGTTTGGTCTTAACTATCTTGAGCAGTTTAACTATCATCTGAAATTTTTGCCTCCTCACTATTTTCCCCTTTTTCCAGATAATTTATAAATAAGTTGAATAGGATTGGTCCCAGGGCAGACACTTGAGGACACCACTATTTACCTCTCTCCATTCTGAAACCTTAACATTTATTCCTACCTGTTATTTCCTGACTTTTAAACAATTATCAATCCATGAAAGGACTTTCCCTCTTATCTCATGACAACTCACTTTACTTAAGAGCCTTTGACAAGGGACCATGTAAAAGGCTTTCTGGAACTCACAGTACACTATATCCACTGGATCCTCCTTGTTTGTTGACCCCCTCAGAGAACTTTAGTAGATTAGTAAGGGATGATTTTCCTTTACAGAAACCATATAGATTTTTCCCCAACAAAGTATGTTCATCTATGTGTCTGACTATTTTATTCATTATTATAACAGGAAACTTGGAAATGGCAGAGATACTTAATGACTTCTTTGTTTTGGTCTTCACCGAGAAGTCTGAAGGAATGCCTAACAAAGTGAATGCTAGTGGGAAGGGGGTAGGTTTAGAAGATAAAATAAAAAAAGAACAAGTTAAAAATCACCTAGAAAATTTAGATGCCTGCAAGTCACCCGGGCCTTATGAAATGCATCCTAGAATACAGGCAGTCCCCGACTTACGCGGATCCGACTTATGTCGGATCCGCACTTACAAACGGGGCTTTCTCGCCCGGAGGTCGGGGCGAGAAAGCCCCGTTCGTAAGCTGCTCCGGTGCCCCTGGTCTGCTGGAGACCGTCTCCAGCAGACCAGGGGCACCGGGCGGGTTCCCGCGCTTCTGAGGCTTTGCCAGAGCAAAGCCTCAGAGGCGCGGGACCCCCCCGCGGCTGCGGCTTCAGTCCGGGTGCCTGTGGTCTGCTGGGGACCGTCCCCAGCAGACCACAGGCACCGGGACTGAAGCCGCAGCCGCGGCGGGGTCCCGCGCCTCTGAGGCTTTGCCAGAGCAAAGCCTCAGAGGCGCGGCACCCCGCTGCCGCTGCGGCTCTGCTCCCCATGTCCCTGGTCTGCTGGGGGGGGGGGGCGCAGCTAGTGTGCTCCCCCCCCCCCCAGCAGACCAGGCTTTTGTTTTGGACTCTGGGGCAGAGCAGCTGGGGCGCTGCCGATTGGTCCTGCAGCGCCCGCTCTGGGCACTACTGGACCAACCCGGCAGCACCCCAGCTGCTCTGCCCCAGGTCCTGATTCAGCCGCTGCTGGTCAGTTTCAGTAGCGGCTGAATCAGGACGCCTGGGGCAGAGCAGATGGGGTGCTGCTGGGTTGGTCCAGTAGCACCGAGGAGCGGCGCTACTGGAGCAACCCAGCAGCACCCCAGCTGCTCTGCCCCAGGCGTCCCCAAGTCAGACGCTGCTGAAACTGACCAGCGCTGACTACAGGAAGCCCCAGGCAGAGTTGCTCTGCCCCGGGCTTCCTGGAATCAGCTGCTGATCAGTTTCAGAAGCAGCTGACTTGGGGACGCCTGGGGTTCTTAAGTTGATTCTGTATGTAAGTCAGAACTGGCGGTCAGTTTCAGTAGTGTCTGAATCAGTTTCAGCAGTTCCGACTTACATACAAATTCAACTTAAGAACAAACCTACAGTCCCTATCTTGTACGTAACCCGCGGACTGCCTGTACTCATGGAGCTGATAGAGGAGGTATCTGAGCCTCTAGCTATTATCTTTGGAAAATCATGGGAGACAGGAGAGATTCCAGAAGACTGGAAAAGGGCAACTATAGTACCCATTTATAAAAAGGGAAATAAGAACAACCCAGTAAACTACAGACCAGTTATTTTAACTTCTGTTCCAGGTAAGATAATGGAGCAAGTAATTAAGGAAATCAGCTGTAAACACTTAGAAGGTGGCAAGATGATAGGGAACAGCCAGCATGGATTTGTAAAGAACAAATCATGTCAAACCAATCTGATAGCTTTCTTTGGTAGGATAACGAGTCTTGTGGATAAGGGAGAAGCGGTGTGGTATACCTAAACGTTAGTAAGGCGTTTGATACGGTCTCGCATGATATTCTTATCAATAAACTAGGCAAATACAACTTAGGAGAAGTTTCCCCTTTCTGAAATTAAATGCCATACTGTTGGGCTGCTGAGGTATTTTTCCCACCACAGGGAAGCTGAATGTTATTCTATTATGGCCACTATTTTCAAGTGGTCCAATTATATTTACCTCTAATCTGGTCCAATATAATATAACTGGATCTCCTTGTTTCTAAGCTCTCTGGTTGCTCACTAGCAGGCTTTATATAGCCCTAGCCTTCCCTTCCTGATAGCCTCACCCCCTGGTTAAGACTTGACCAATGAACAGAAGCTTCTAGATTTCAAGCCCTCATTAAGAAGCTCACAGCTTCCAACTGCTGGCCTTAGCACATGGTCCTTCAAACAACTCAGCACAAGGATTTACAAGCAAACACACAAACACAAGCTCAGCACACAGTATCTTTCAGGCAACTGGCAAGCGCTTACCTTAACATTCCAAATAGGTTGGCTCTACAAACCATTAAATATGGGAGTGGGAATGGATGTTTTAACCTCATCTTCAGCATGTTTGCTCTCCAGGCTTTTTGGCTTTTACCCTTCTATTTGAGGCTGAATAAGACTATTTTAATTTGAAACTCAATTATTTAGCCTGCAGAGGAGTCAAGCATAGGAAGTCAATACCCATATAAAACAAAATTTGAAGAAAAATGAAAGAGATAAACACAATTACTGTTCTTTAAAAGTCTTTTATACCATCCTAGAAAAATAGTTCAATACTGATTCATGACCAGGGATTAGTCATAATATTGACTTTTATCTGGATCATTTACTATAAAACAACTAGGAAGACAGTCATCGCTTTACATCAGCAGTCTATTCATTGTTGAAATAAGCAATGGATTCCAGGACTGGATATTAGCCTACAACCAACCTGGAAGTCATCTGCACAGGCCCAGGAATCATGTTGCAGAGCTAGATTGTGGTATGATTCAAAACTGTTTCAGCATGGGTTGGTGCTATACTATGTTTGGACACACAACCTTTAAACAGTGGTTATAAGCGGTGTTTAAGATCGATATTGCTAACATGGTTCCCAAACCGATGGTGATGAACCCAATCCCTGCAAATGCATATGGATTCACAGTGAACACAACGGGTGCTAAGTACTCCAGAAAAACTCCACAGAATGTGTTGAATCATCAAAGCTGCAGTTTTTCAACCAACACTACCCATGATGAGCTGGCTGTACAATATCTGAGCACTCCACTTGCAACCACTCATCATAAAACTCAGGCTCTAGCCCTATCCCTACTGGTCCCCACAGACTCATTGAGATCTTGGATAATTTATTCCCAAGGAACTAATTGAGTAGTACACATTGTAACATGACATGGCATAATGATAGTGGGCTCAATCACTCTTTTAAAGCATGAGCCAGGTTACATTGGTTTTCTCCTTGGATCTTGATTTTTCTCCAGTACAATTCCTGTATTATTCTAGTGCAGACTCCAAGGATGTGGTATAGAACCTTTTATAACATGGCCACTTCAAAATTAGAGCATAGAACATGGAATCCTAGTATTAGTTGCCATATTAATGGGATCATGAATAAGTACTTATATGTAAGAACAAAATATTTTCTCTGGTTTTAAAAGTACTGGCAACTCTCACATCTTTGGCAACTCTCATGTTGGATTTTCCAAGTCCTTAGTTCCTCTCAGCAGGCTATTTCATTCTGCTCAATTATTTACTATTTTTGCTGTGGTAATTTCTGGTGGGAAACCTGCATTCTTTGCGAAGTTCTCACAACATGCCAGAAACCCACAGTTGTATCAATCTAGTTTTATAAAGTCACTCTGATGCCTCTTAAAAAGGTGTTACTAATGGTTTCCTTTGTTTGTGCAAACTGTAATACTGGTCTTACGTAGCAAAACTGCTCTATTCCAAATTATTGCACATTTGTCAAGTACAAAAAAGGGGGGAGTATCTGGGCCCATCTCTAATGTAAAATACATTTTCAACTCTCAGATTCTTTTTTAAGCCAGCAGCCCCCACTTGAGACTTTCGTACAGTCACAATTCAACCAATTACATCTTGTTTCATTCTAGGGTAAGTGTGATAGAGGAACTTAACACCAGTTTTATTAAATCAGCTATTTACTTGGAGTATCTCCAATTTTGATTTCAAAATATTTTTATATCATATCTTCTTGAGGTTGCAATTGTACTGTTAAAGTGTTTTTCATAACTCTTGTTGCTCTGTTTTCTCTCTGGTACAGGCAAAAGCACTGCTTTTCAACCCATCATCTAAAGCATCAGTGGATCATTTTCATTCACATGTAACTTTCCTTGGTGAATGCACAGGAAAAGAAATGTCTATAAAGCAATGGCCTGTGGCCAGAGATCCATAGCATTCAGTATACCTGAAAAGGAGTCACTGAGCCCCAATTTCATACACAAAGCGAAGCAAATGTTTCGACACTAGCATCTTTCTTCTCTTTAACTGCTCTCCAATTCCCGACTCAGAAATTTCTTCTCAAAACTTACTGGGGAGTGGAGAATAATTTGCTCTTAGATATTTTCAATACCCAGAATGATTCGTACAGTCAGAACACAGCCTCAAATCAAAGGAAAATAAATCACAAAAAAAATCTTATTCACAAGGTGCATTCCAAAGTTCCGGGGATATATCTCTTATAAAGAGAAGAGGTATGATTATATTATAGGAAAATAGAAATTATCATAATGGATGAGACCATCTACTCTAGTGACTTGTTTGACAGGGATCAGTACATCATGCTTTCAAGAAAAGGGCAAGAAATCTGTTATCAGACAATTATGGGACCAATGGGGAAAGTTTTGTCACAGCCTCAACCAGTTGGCTGTTTTATGCTCCACTTAAGCTTTATTCCCCTTTCAGTCTCCAACCTGGAGTCCAAGAAAGAAAAGAGTAAGGAAAAAAAAACCTCTATTCTTCCCTTCCGAGTAAAACAGTGAAGAGATAATATGGAAACGTCCTGTTGAGTTTCCTTTGCTCCTGATTTCCCTGCTCTCTCACAGTCAGAAGCCCAGGAGTCTGAATCGCTTGGTGAAAAGCTGGGCTGAAACAGGAACTGGGGTGGAAGCTGTACTCACAAACACTCCTCTTGAACGTGGTCATTGCTGGGTGGTTCCAATCTGTGGCTGGAGTGACCTACCAGAGATTAAAAATATGTAGGTAGAAGAGGATCTCACTGCAACTTCCTACTGGACCAGGAAGTGAGCATGTTACACTTTTAGCACAGGAGCAGGGCTCCAAAGGGACAGAGACAGGAACAGCAGTAGTGTCAGAGAAGGGGATAGTCGTGGCCTCTTTGTTTGTAATTCTAGGGGAGGGTTTGGTAGCTGTGATACAGGTCCCTAGCAAGGAGAGAGAGTCTCCCCACAAAATAAGCAGGAGCCTTAGGGCTGCTCCTGCTTGCAGCTCCTGTCAGATCTGTGACATTGTTAATGGAGTTAACCTGGCATTTTCATCGCTTGGCTGAGAGAGCACATTCCCTTGTCCCCACCCTCCACCTCAGTGTCTGAGTTTCTCCCAAACTGTCTTTATACTTGAGATTCACAGGCCTCCAAGGCACCCATTTGTCCAGTAAAAAACCTTTATTTTTATTGACCTTTACAGCCTGCCCACCACTATCAGAGAAACATACTGTGATGAGGGAGTAGGAGGAGAAAATCAAAACAACTTTTTTCACTTGAAAAGCAAAAATATGCTGAAGAAACAATGCATAAATATGCAAATTGTACAGTTGCATAATTTGCATTTCTTGCCCTTTAAGAACATTCAATGACTCCTTTTATGTACAATTTTGCATTTACATATTCAGCCATATTTATTATTGTTTGAAAACTTTCCCAAGTTGCCCTGCTGCAACACCCATATACTTGGCAAAATTATCCGAGTTTCAAAATGATGCCAGTTTGTTTATTCGTAGAATAAGACAGTCTTTTACAAGGCACAGTAGTGGTTTTTGCCAGTAGCCTCCACACACAGTATTTTAATGCAATCTATTCCTCTCCATGTCAATACAAATCTTGACAATATTAATACTTGTATTTATTAATGCACTTTACTATACTCTCTACTTCCTAATTGACTATATACATGAGCTAGACTATATACATGAGCTAGGCAGTGTTTTCAATCTCACTCTGTAAGGTGTGCCAAAATACATGTTTAGTTATTGTCAGTGAGTTATATCCACAATGCTGTAGCCTGAATTATCCCAGATCAACACCACATTTTTTAACATAGCCAAGAGGTATTCATACAAACAGTGAAGGTAACATAAGGCCCTTGGAGCACAGAAACAAGCATTCAGTTACCAAAATGACTGGAGCATTCAGCAAGGAAACATGATTTTCAAGATTTGCAGCAGTGTTGCTGTTTCACCTTTTATTTGACCATTTGTCCATGCTAACCCTGGACACCTTCCACCCCAATAATTGTACCACAAATTAGTGAGCATCTATGTTACTTAAAAATCACATGTCTAACTTCTTTAGCTGGGGGCTTAAAATTCGTGCACTGGTCTAACATACTATTTCCTTCAATTATCTCCAGACATATTATACTTTTTTCTTGACTTTTTGCAGTGACATATAACTAGAAAGTGATCTGTTATAAAGATGTTAGTCTTATGCCTGGGAAGACAATGAGCTTATTCCTTAGTTTTAATGTGAAATAGCAAGAAATATGATTTTCCTGGATGGTTATGTAGTTAGAAATGTATTTAAGTATCAATTTTACTGCAGATCTGAGTTATCGGTTGCAGGGAGATCTTTTCTGGTGAGTGGAAGTTTGGAAGAGGATGCATTAACTCTCTCTCTCACACCTAACTCCTTCCCTGCAAATGCATTCTATCCATTATGCTTCTTTCGGGAAGAAGCTAAGAGACAGTAAACATACCCAGACCTCAGCTTCAATTATGCCACAGAATCAAAGCTTCCTCCTACAATTAATTTCTTCAGAATGGTATACTTCTTCCAAGTTCTCAGACCAGATGCAGAGAGCTGGCAGTTCAGGAAAATTACATGAGACTTGGGGATTGCAGCCTCCTTATTTTCATGGCCAAGATAGGAGTGCTTTGTGACAGCAAAAGCTGTATCTTCTGGGATCAGACCACAGCACAGAAATTATTGGAGATGAGAAGAGAACAACTGCTTTAAAAAGGTGACAAGGAGTCCTGTGGCACCTTAATAGACTAACAGATATACTGGAGCATAAGCTTCCGTGGGCAAAGACCCACTCTGTCAGATGCATGTAGTGGAAATTTCCAGAGGCAGGTATAAATATGCAGGCCAGAATAATGCTAGAGATTACGAGGTTAATTCAATCAAGGAGGGTAGGCCCACTTCTAGCAGCTGATGTGGAGGTGTGAACACCAAGAGAGGTAAAACTGCTTGTATACTTGGCTAGCCATTCACAGTCTTTGTTTAATCCTAAACTGATGGTGTCAAATTTGCAGATGAACTGTAGCTCAGCAGTTTCTCTTTGAAGTCTGGTCTTGAAGTTTTTTTGCTGCAGGATGGCTACCTTTAAATCTGTTACTCTGTGTCCAGGGAGATTGAAGTGTTCTCCTACAGGTTTTTGTATATTGCCATTCCTAATATCTGAAAAGGACTCCTTGTTGCTTTTGCAAATCCAGACTAACACGACTACTCCTCTGATACTTGCTTTAAGAAGGTTCAGAGAAGCAAGAAGACTAGTTCAAATTGTACAGCCTCATTATACAGGGACGTACATCTCAATAGCTCCCTTGCAAATATTTTCTTGTTATTTGTTGTGCTTTGCTTCCACCCCAGAATAAAGGACATTCATTACAAAGGACAACCTGAATATAAAGACTTATTCATGGCTCTTTCAGAACACTAACTTTGAATATAAATGCAGGGGGAAGAGACTGAGAAAGTTGCTAAATGCTGTACTTACAAAAACATGCACTATTAAGACTGAACTGTTCTTTAGCTGAGAAAAATCTATTACCACATATCACATTTTCTAATGTAATTTACTGCTCACATATGTAGCCATAGGATTTTGTTGATATAATATTGATTGTGACTGAGTGACTATAAAAATTTTCAATAAGGCTACATTTTACTTTAACTTAATGAATGATTCACTAAAGGAATCGGGATAAAATTACTAGGTCCAACTCCTGTTAAAACTAGCACTTCACAGACGAGGGTCAGAATTTTATTTATTTATTTATTTTTGTATCTTCCTGGGTTGTTGTACAATAGCTAGTTCTTGTAAAGGAAATTTGGCTCAAACTCATTGCAAGTTTTATGACAAATTCAGAAACCCAACAGCCTGAAATCAGGCTTTGTCTACATTTTAAAGCTTAAACAAGGCCACGGCAGCACAAGTGTGGTCACACAGCAAGAGCACAGGGAAAGAGCTCTCCCAGGGCATATCTACACTGGAGAGTTATTTTGAAATAACTCCATTTATTTCAAAATAACAAGGCGAGCACCCACACTGCCAAGCCTGTTATTTTGAAATAACGGGCTTGTTATTTCAAAATAACTTGTGAAGCGGAATAAGCTTATTTCAAAATAGTTATTTCGGGAATTACTATTTTGAAATAACTTATTTCAAAATAACTTGGTAGGGCAGACATAGCCCCAGTGCTCTATGTAAACTACCTCCACAAGGGGAATAGCTGACTGCACTGGGAGTACTTTAGTCTAGTTTATACTGGCACTTTCCAGAGCTGTAATTTGCTACCCTCAGAAGATGGAGGTGTTTTATCATACACCCCTGAGCCAGAAAGTTGTAGCACAGTGAAGTGGCCGTGTAGACTTACTTCTTGGGAGGTAAATAGCCTCTTAGCAGAATCAGTAGAATATTTTTGTAAGTCTACATATTTGGTTTAGTTATTTGGGGTCTCATTTTTAAAAAAATTACACACACCCCCCTCCCAAAAAGAAAAGAAAATAGACGTTTCAGTTCCCTCTGAAGGCCTAAACTTTCCACACTAGGACATGCAAAACGAATCCTTAAATATCTCTAGGAGCAGGCCACTTACTCACTCCTTCCAGCTCAGTGGAGTAATACCAACCCCACATGCTGTACAATATTATGCAGGATGATTCACTCCCTACATGATATACCCTGTGCAGAAAAAAAAAGTGTGTCTTTGAGCTGAAAACAGGGGTAATAAAGGCCTAAGGAGCAAAACCTCACACAATAAACCCACAAAAGAGAGTTAAGCAACTATTTTCAACTCCAGTCCAAGGAATATTTTCTCCTACGTAATTTTGACTGGGTGCTGCTATTTCAGTCCCACATTACTTCAATGGTAAGTTAGCAGGCTAAATCTTTCACATCTGAGACCATAGGAGCATGTTTTTTTTAAAGAAGGGCGAATGGAGGAAAGTTTCCCCCACCCAAGTAGTGCTCAAAAATTCTGTTAATACAACTGATTCCTTGACACCCTTAGAGCTCCGACCATAGCCCTAATGCACACAGCTTTGATCATAATTAGGCCTCATGGCAAGCACCTCTTATCCACACACATACACATTCCCCAGGTCAACATCCTATGTAGTTGCAGACTTGCCAGCTGCTTCAAATGGGACTGGTGGCCTATGTATTTGTTCATAAGAAATCAGTTTCTAATAACCAGTAAAAAAAAAAAAAAATCCACCCAAATACCAGAGTTAGATTCTCAAATTTGCCAGCTAAAACTAAAAACTTGGAAACTAATATTGAGAAATATCTATGCACATTTATTAACCCCCTTCACCATCAGCCCTATTGCTGAGTTGGCAGAGTTCAAGTTAGAGTGGTGGGGAGTGGTGTAAAACACAACGAGGTAAACTGTCAGATGAGTTACACCACCCTGCAACTTTATATTTCACCATTTAGCTTCACACCACTGCAGGTAAGATCAGAATCTGACCAACAACATACAAGCAGTGTGAAATATTCTCAGAAGCCCTTTTCAATGCCAGATATGCCTTTGTTTTATCAATATTGATGTGTGAGTGAACGCACATACGAGTGCTATACTTCAGAATGTAGGCTTTCCTCTACTCACAAAAAAGTCCTAGCAAGATTATTCACAAACCTTTTAACAAAAAACACCTCCCTAAATTAGTCAAATTTCTTGTATCAATATTTTATTAAAAGTAGTAAAACAAAATGAGATCCAATCAATGTGACTTTATGTAATTATTAACATTTGAATATTCAGTTTCTCTCTTAAGAACTAAAGCAGTCAAGCATGTGATCTCCATTTAACGGCTAGTTTTAGCCAGTTAACATAAGCCCAGGGTATAATAGAGGTGTTGTCTCTTAGATACACAGATCCAAGTAGAATGGCCTTGTTTTAATGCACCCTAATTTAACTATGATCTACTTTTCCCTTCACAACTCTTTTTTACCCTACTAATAAAGAACTTCAACCTGAACAATCAATTTCTAGCTTGCCCCAAAGCTAGCTGTGCAGTTGCAGAGTCATTTCAATACTACATTGCAAAAAAAGAGTCAAGAAGTAATCAGGAAACCTAGAACTATTTGGGTGGCTTGCATTACTGGTTGTAAGAGGACAGTACATCCCAGACTCTCCCAAACACTCAGTTATAAAAAAAAAAAGTGTTAGGGCAGCAAATTAGTATTTATTTCATGAGCTCCCTCACTGTTCCTTTTCAAACATATATGATAGCTTAGTTATCATTGTTTGGTTTTGCATTTCTTTTTTTAAAATAAAGGACACATTTTATGTTACTACTAAAAAACAATACTTACAATTTACCAATAGCTTTTAGAGCCAAAGTATCAGTAGTGTTATTAGACATTTTTTCTGATGTGCAATATTTTAAGTCCACATTGAGAATGTTATAGGAAAGAAAATACCTTGCCAAAAAAAAAGTGAAAGGCCTTGAAATGGGCATAAATGACATTACATTTACTGCCAGAGTTCCATAAATGACATTAATATATATATAAAAAAATAAGGCTTAAACCCACAAGAGTGATTGCCTTCAGTGGGTTTTAATTATTATTTTATTATTCAAGAGAGAGATGGACAAAAACAAACATTTAAAAATGCATGCTTCTAATTCAAACTGATCCATACAGTTTAACAAATATACAGTACTGCAACCAGGCCAAAAGCTGCTTTCTTTAAACGTGGTGAAGGATGGGGGCGGGGGGGGCGGGGAGAGGGGGAAGAAAGGAATTAATTTGCAACCATTTCAAATGGCTGAGTGAATCCTGAAAGTTAGGGTTTAGTAGAAAGCTTTAATAACTCTTTTTTAATCAAAGCTTCTAAGATTAATACTATTATACATTCAATTAATAAAAAGACCTTTGACAAATTATTATTATACTAATAATTTGATGAAGGCCTTTTTATTAACTGAATGTATCTATGCCAATTATTCTTGTGCTGAGGAGCAGCAATTCCATTTATTCTACCGCAAAAACTCTGTTAATGTCAGGACAATAATTTAATAATATATGCAGAAATACAGGATCAGATTCTTTCCATTCATGTCCTGCTCTAGTTCCCTTGGGACCACATGTGAAAAATGATGCTCCCATTGCACATCATGTTGAAATCTAGACTCTTGTGGTTATTTATGCTACAATTTCAAACTCAGCTGTTTTTAAAATGGATTTATTGTATTAATTTCAGAATAATCTATGAACCTGTCTCCACAGCATAATTAATGCATCAAACTCCAGGTATTACAGTTTATCAGGATTTTAATGATAAAATATGCAAACTTGCTTTCTTGGCAACTGATATTGCTTATGTTTACCTAAAACAGATGACCCATCAGACAACTAGCTCTTTATTTTAAACTATGCTTAGAGATTTTCTTTAAATCAATTCTACCAAAATGAGAAAGAAATACAAAAGAATATGAAATACATTAGCAATACAATTTCAACTACTGAGTACTATTTATGTCCTGTATTAAAACCACCTTAAAAGAAAACACAGGAATCATTATAAAAAAATCACTGGGCACACAGCCTACATACAATATACTGTAAACTAGGCCAGTCATGTGCTCACAACATGCTGTCATTAAAATCTGTAATAGAAGTGATGTGGAATATATGACTTGATTCTAGATAAAATGCAGGATACTCTGTACTGACTGCAACTTCTGCATACCGAGATGGGATTTAGCAAGATACTTAGATTTCAAAGAGAAATAAGAAACCATAAAAGTTGCCTGCTTAAATTCCAGTTAGTAATCCCATTCCCTCAACTGCAGTTAAATTTGCTGGACATAATTTTAAAAAAATCCCCAACTCTTCGAAAGGGATGAAGATAATTTATTTCTCTAAATATTGCTGTGAAGGCTGCTCAGTGGCAATATTTTTAATACAAAGCAAGTGAAGCTTTTCTTCTACTATATGAAAGAATAGGACCAGTCTCTGTTAAAGTGAATTTTACCTTTATTTCCCATTTTCTTTTACATCAGTTGTTATTATTTATACTTCTCTCTCAATTTGCACGTAATAAAAGGGACAATACACAGTTCCTTTTACACATAACTTAAAGTTCTAGTTCTTTTAATTTAAACATAACCAGCCTGCATAAAATGAAAGGCATAATCACCCTCCGCTTACAAGGACAGCTGGCATATGCATGCAAATGAGGGTCATTGTGATTTCCATGACATACAGAGCTACTGATACATTGGACACTATTCTCTTCACAATTACACTCTTCAAATTGTTGGGGAAATAAGGAAAAATCAAGAAGTGCTTACAGAATGAAAAAAAAATCTGTATGAAATGAGAAGCTATCCATTAAAAAGAGGACTTTAAAAATAAAGTTCTTGCATTTTCATAGCAACTACAGAAGCACAACCATAAGGAGGCAAGAGAGAGAAAAAAAATGAGTGAACTGCTTTGTGGGATTTTTTAATAAAGGATAAAGCTTTATTAAGACTCTTGTATGAGGAAAAGTAGTTATGTATTATTTGTTAGGAAAGGGTTTAGAAACTCCAATATAAAATAGATATGGCCCCAAAATCAAGATTCAAATCAGGAGAAATCTGAAATCAGATCCAAAATTTGGGGCAATGATGGGGAGGGATATGAAAGTGGGCATAGAGTCAATCTAACGGAATCTGGATTTCAGCTCAAAATTGGTTCTGATTCCAAAGTTCAGACGGAGGATTTTTACTCAAGCCTACTCCTCAAAAAGAATACAAATGTTCTCATTGACTTACAAAACCAAATCCTTATTAATATGTAATATTTTAATCTGAATAACCCAAATCCAAAGGTGCTGCACTGTTCTACATGAAACACAGTGAAAAGGACTCAAAACAAAAATGTAAACTCAATCACATTGCATTGTGCAAAATGAGTGTAGTTCAGAGAGTAAAGAAAGAGAATCAATGTAATACGCCATTAAAAATCTGGTTAAAATCTTGTGTATAAAGAAGGATATCTATGTAGATAGTTTTTTTTATTAAATAAAGGAAACTGTTGGTAATACAAATGTTTTCCTTATATAGGAATTTAAAAAATCATAACACTGTTTTTTAAGAATGCAAATTACACCTTCCACTTTATAAAGGTACCAAAAAAAAGTACCCTTGGCATTTCTGCAAACAGCATTGAAAGATGTTAGGGTTGCCAACTATCTAAAGACACAAACCCAGACACCCTTGCCCCACCCCTACCACACTTCTTCTCCAAGGCCCCATTTCCCCTCCTTCCCCATTAGTCACTTTCTCCTACCCTCACTTACATTCACCAGGCTGGGGTAGGGACTGAGGTGCAGAAAGAGGTGCAGCTCTGGACTGGCAGGGTGGTGCTAAGGCATTCAGATTGTAGGTGGTCCAGGCTGAGTCATGAGTAAGGGGCTCGGGTGCAGCAGGGATTGTGGGTGGAGGTGTGATCTCTAGGAGGGAATTTGGGTGCAGGAGTGGGCTCCAGGCTGAGCCAGAGGCAGAGGGTTGGGGCACAGGAGAGGTTGCGAAGTGCAGGTTCTGGACTTGGGAGGCGACACTAACCTCAGGAAGTTTCCAAAAATGACTGGCACATCTTCTGGCAGCAACACCTGAGTGGAGGGGCCAGGGAGCTCCACACAGTGCCCCTGTCCATAGCTACCACCCCCACAGCTCCTATTGGCCACAGTTCCCAACCAATGGAAGCTAGAGAGTTTCTGTCTGGCAAAGATCTCCATCTCTCCTAGGGACCACAGGGGTACTGCCAGCCATTTCCATGAGCAGTGGAGTGAGAATGGGCAGGAAACTTGCAAACCCTTATTCCTGCTGTGCTGCCCGACTGTTAGACCCTATAATCTCCTGGTTCAGCTGCTATAGCCTCCAATAGATACTGCTTGATTCCAGGAGATTTGCAGTGAAACTGGGAGGGTTAGAAACCCTAAAAGATGTGCAAGTCAAAAATCATGTGTTTAGGATGACCTCCATCTCCTTTCAAATCTTAGCTTCTATGTTTAACTGCTTTAATCTTACAAAGGAAAAGGTGTGTAAAATTTGTGCATAGTTTCCCAAAACATCAGAGACTTATTGAAAATTAGGCAACGTGTGTATCTCCAGAAACATGAGATAGGCCTACACTACTAGTGCAAAGCTCAACTTAAACACAAAAAATCTCTAAAAAAACAAAGAGGAAAATAAGGGGCAGTAAAAATAGAACACTGCAACCCTACTGCATGCTATTTTAAAGTAAGTGTTAAAGTTCAACTAGGCATTTCTAAGTTTTACGATATGCTATAAGGTTCTATAAGGCAAGTTCAGCAAATGCTTTAGAATGTAAGAACAGCATACTTGGTCAGACCTAAGGTCCATCTAACCCAGTATCCTGTCTTCTGACAGTGGCCAATACCAGATACACCAGAGGGAAGTAACGCAATCATCACATGATCCCTCTCCTGTCATCCGTTTCCAGACAAACAGAGGCTAGGGACACCATAGCCACTGATGGCCCTCACCCCCATGAATTTATCTAGTTCTTTTTTTAACCCTGTTAAAGTCCAGCTCTTCACAACATCCTCTGGCAAGGAGTTCCACAGGTTGACTGTGTGCTACATGAAGAAAAACTTTCTTTTGTTTGTTTTAAACCCACTACCTATTCATTTCATTTGGTGACCCGTAGTTCTTATGTTATGGCAGGGGTGGGGAACTTAATGTCCAGGATCCAAATGTGGCCCCCAGCTTGTCTGAATCTGACCCCTGAGACTCAGGTCTCTCCCCCCCCCCCCAGCATTGGGGAGCCCATGCTTGCATTCCCCTCCCCCCCCCCCCCCCCCCCCCCCACACACATTCCCCTACCGCACAGCTGGAGCACACAGAATTTACTTGCCTGGCCTCCTAGACTCTGGTGTGCAAGAGGAATGTGGGGAGTGTCAATGAGGGTTTTTCTTCCTGCTTCTCACTTGTGTGAAGCCCCTGACTGATTTTTCTGTGGGTCAGTGATCCCCCACCCAAAAAAAAGGTTCCCCACCCCTGTGTTATAGGAACAAGTAAATAACTTACTTATTCACTTTTTCCATACTTGTCATAATTTTATAAACCTCTATCATATCCCCCCTTTCCAAAATACATTACACCTGAATGAGTTACACAATGTAGTCTGCATGGCAAACAGGCCCAAGACAGCAAGTTTTCCATTGCTAGCTTTTAAAATCTGTTTTCTGCACCGTGGCCCTTCTGTGCTGAAACTCCTGTTTCCATTTTGTACCACATTACTCCTCTTGTGAGAAATGTAAACATATCTATCATCATGTAGGTCCAATGGACCCACTATTTTGGAGGGGTTTTAAACTTTGAATTCATAGATGCTGACCATTTCAATCTACATTGTGAAACTCCATACTTATTGCCCACAAATTACTTTATATTTGAGCAGCGTCCAGCACAAAAGCGTTCCAATCCCAACTGGGTCCTGTAGATTCCACAGCAATATAATATACATACAAAACTTTTTATACACCGAGAGCGCTAATATACTATCAACAGAATATTTTGGAACAGTTTTCAACCGTAAATTCTTAATATATTTAATACCTGTGGGAAAATTGTAAACCATTAAACGGTGAGCCACCATATTAAGCCTCCAGGCCTGCAAACACTTAGGCATGTGGTTAATGTTATGCCTGAATATAGTCCTATTAACCAGAGTGGGGTCTCTCATATGCTTAACAAGGATGGGTTTTTGCAGGATTGGGGCCTTACTTTTGACATACAATTTAGATTCGACTCTAAACTTAATACATACAATTTTCCAGGTCTGAAATTTATATAGGTAAGACTTTCACCCAGAAAGTCACTTTACTAAACTTAATAATAGTCACTCACCTGTAAAGACGTTAGGAAAGGCATCAGTAGAAGCCTGGACCCCTGAGGACTTTCTTGAGTGAGTCAAAGGCACTCTTTCTTCTTGCAATTTTTCCCTGGACCTCCTGTACTCCAAGTAGTCTGCAGAGCCTACTTTTTTAGCTATTTCACATTTCTGATCAGATAGCTCATCCGTCCAGTCAGCCGATCGACTGAAATAACCAGCTAAGCTGACGGACCTTTGCTTCTTGGCTGATGCCTTCTCTTTTTTATGGAAGGACTCACGTCTTCTTTTAAAAAGTGGGCTCTGGGATGGGGACAGAGAAGGGGAGCGGTTGGGTGAACTCAGCTGCCTAGTTGTGGTTTTGATGTAACATGGGTTAATTATATAGGGCTTAAAGCATCGGGGACTGAATTGAGGACTGCCCTCTATCTCCCCAGATGACAAAATGCCATTTTTCAATTCAGTAGAAAAAACACTATCCAGTGCTTCTTGGCTGGTGGATAGACTATGTTCATCTTCCTGAGTCTCATCAACATGATCATGGCCTGCCTCTGAAAAATCATCACTTCTTTCAGAACCTGGGAAATCAACAGCTTGTACTTCACTAATTTTAGTCTCCAAATCTGCTGCTGGCAAAGAAAAATGGAACACAGAACTGTCTATGCAAGACCCATTTTCTGTCCCTGCTGCATTTAAATTTGGGTAATCCTTGAGTTCACCAGGTACAGCATTCATTCCAGCCTCAAGATTTTCCTGTTCAGCAGTCCATGGCTTGTGTTCTTGCATTTCAAATAAATTGTTACCAGAATAGCCTGTTAAGTCGGCTGCATCTTTCAGTTCATTTTCAGTTTCACTGACTGGAATGTTTTCTGTAATTTCAGATAATGCTGAGACAGCCTGCTCAGTTTCTGGGCTACTCTCTTTGTCACTGCTAGTCACTGAAAGAAACCGTTCCAGATCTAAGGGGGCTGCTTTAGAATTAGCCATGTGTGGGTCCATTGTTTTGGTGACATGCTCCTCAGTTCCAGTGTTAATTGCCCCCTGCTGCTGCTGCAGTCTAATAGCTTGCTGGATATCAGAAAGCAAATCCTCTTGTTCTGTGGCTGAATGGAAACTGTATATATCTGTATCTGAGCCAGAGCTGGTCCTTTGTCCATCCTGTGCCTCTGCAGCAGCTGGGCGAGTTTCATTTGTAATTTCAAAATGCTCAACATCTGTGTCCGAGAGCCCCCCTTCATCTGCAGAAATGCTTATATCCGGAGTTTTGGTAATGACTGAATGAGCACTGTCCAGCTCCCCTGTATGCAAGGCCTGGCTTTCTAAAACATCCTCCCTTGAACTACTGTTCCCATCTTTCGCCTTGGACAGATTTTTTCTGATCCTCAGATTTGAAAACACTGAGGCTCTCGCGTCCGACTTACCCTTCTTTTTGCTGGATTCACTTCCTTTACCATGCTTCCCCAATCCCTTTTTGCTTCCTGCTCCCTTCTTTGTGCCTTCTGTATCCTTGGGCCCAGATGCATCCTCTCCTCCCTCAGATACATCACCTGCATTTTTCTTGAGCTTCCCATCCTGGTTCCCCATGATTTTTAGCAATCCAAGCCCTTCAGAAATCAAGTCATACTGCTGGATTTCATTCACTTGGCCTGTCGGCAAGCTCCTCTCTCGCAATCCAGGTTTGTTTCCAGGCGGCGGTGATGCAAGCGACGCAAATACTTGCTGTGCCTCTCCCCCATCTGCTAGTGCTGCCTTTTTGCATAATGTGCTGCTTGCACTGTGCTCTATTGAGACATGCTCAGTACAGCACTGAAAGCTGCAGACAGCTCCTTCCAATGGCTGCTCCTGACACGGTTGCTTTTTCACTGTGGCTCTGCTACGTTCCTCTTTCTGTATAAAAGATTCAGTGAAAAGTGTTTCACTTATAAGAGTTACTTCTTTTTCCACTGTCTGAATTGCTTGCATTGTTAGCTCAGGGGAGATCACAGCTCAATTTGTCATCAAATAGCTACAATTTCAGGACTTGAAAGTTCCTTGGAAAAAGAAAAAGAAAAGGAAAAAGTTATGAGGTAGCATAATTACTCCCTCGTTATGTACAGGAACAACCTAGTAATCCTAAAAAATGCAAATATTCTGATTTAATAATTCATCGAGTGTTTAAACATGTTACTTCAAGAGGCTACACAATACCATGTGTATTTTATACATGTAGCTCATATGTACCATAAAGACACAGTACAGTAATAATTACCATATAAAACAAACAGCTTGTACTCTAAGAAAGAGATTAAGCTCATCAATATTAAAGCAAACTACCATTGTTTCCTTTTATAAAAACATTCAATATGAAACAAATGAAATCCAACAGCACCAGCCAAATGTAACTCCAAAGAAAAGGATACAGGTAAAGTGTTCCCTTGTTCATATATAAATATTTTATATCTATTAGTTTAAGCACTGCAGCTGGTTATCTATTTTGAACTAGCAAACCATGTCAAAGCCCATTTCATATTAAAGGAATTAATTTCCAGTGCACTCATCTTGTATAGTACTATAGTATGTCAGTGTTATTCACCATATATAAGAAAAGTGTTTTTTAGTTGTTGCAATTTGGCAATTGTCAACGTGTTGTGCAATCAGATATATTCTCTTTTTCTATTTCTGGTTCACATGTGGATGTGTGCATTTCATTATAATGCCCACTTTCAAAACTCATATACTGCATTTTTCCTTGTTTTATTTTGGGGGGAGGTGGAGATGAGGGGGGCAGTTGTAATCATGGGATTAAATTCCATGAAATAATTTAACTAAAATGGAAACAAAGGGCATAAGAACACAGGAATTGCCAGAATGGATCAGCTCAGTGGACCATCTAGCAGCAGCAGAAATCGATACTTCAGATAAAAGTGCAAAAACTGCAGAGTAGAAATTATGTAATCAGATGCTCACAGAGGGGCTTTCCCCAACCACTTATCAGTTAGTGACTGATTTATGTCTTGAAGTATATATAAATCCTTTTTTGAAAATATTAATAATAACTAACTAATCCTTTGAATCATAACTAACAGCTAATTCCTTTTTGAACCATGCTAAGCTTTTGGCCTCAATAACATCCATGAATTTCACAAGATAATCATGTTGCATACAAAGGGATTTTCTTTCATAAGTTTTAAACTAGTTGCCTTACAGTATTAATGGATGTCTTTGTTCTTGTATTATGAGAATAAGTTAAATTGTAAGCTCCCATTTACCCAAGCAACCCTACTCTTTCCAGTTTCTTCATATGAAAATCTTTCCAGGTCCCTAATATTTTTATTGCTCATATCTGAACTACATCTATTTCTACGATTCCCTTTTAGAATTAGGGTGATCAGATCCAACAATGAAATTCCAGATTATATAAAACAATGGCACATGATTGTCTTACTTAACTATAGTTATAACTTATGCAATTTTTTCCATTCTACTGTCCCACCCCCTTTTCCCAATCACTTATAAATATGAGTGTAGAACATGTTAAGGCACTTTTCCTCATTTTATTGACCCTTTATGCCCATAATTTGTTTTCTGTCTCATGGCCAATTTCTAATTTAGGGAAGTCCTTTACCACCCAACCTATCACTACATGGATTCCTTAAAAGCCTCTTGTGTGGGAATTGTGGAGGGAAAAAGGTTTTTGCAAGTTCGATTGCATTTTGTGAACCAATTCTCCTGTATCTACTGTATAAGCCTTACTGAAACTTAAAACATAGTTTGAGAAGAGTTTCTGTTGTTATATGTGACTCTATTCAGCCTACACTGATTTTATTACAGGATTACTCAGCATGACTAAAAGTGACCGACTATGCCTATTTAGATATATATCCTACATGTGCTCAAATACATGCAAGCACAAAAACACTGTCTTAGAACTGCACTTACATAAGCTAGCATGTTGATGCACAATGAACTAAACAGTCTGATTTGTTTGAATAGATTTTTTTTTTTTGTTACTGACTTTCTCCTTTTCTGTTTGCTAAGCATTTTTTTCTTCATGTCACAGAGTGACTCCGTACAGACACAGGATTCCATATTAGCAGTTCCCTAAGGGTTACATTGTTAAAAATCACAAGTCAGGAAATCGAAAATGTAAGGCTCCAACAGCAACATTGGCAATGTCATGATACATATATGCCATATTGTCTACCCACGTTTTGGGTGAAGTGTGTACCTTAAAATATCTGCCTTATGTCATAAAATGCATCCCAGAAAGGTTCACAAACAAAGAAAAAAAAAGAGTAAGGTACATTAAAAATGTCCAATTATCTCATAAAAACAACTTTCAACTTAGCAGACTCACACACCTTAGAAAAATATTGGTATGTCTGGAAATGAAGTTAAGGAAACAGTCAGTGCTTCACTGCCATTTTACTCAGCTGACAACCCACCCAACATTAAGTGCCCCCAGTGATGGATACTGGGTAGGCTGCCCTTTCTGGGACCCTTTTCAAGTCCTTCAAGTGCATCCCTTTCAAGAAGCAGGCCTGTGACCCACCTCCTTCTGCCTGTGATGGGACTCCACAATACAAGCACTGTGCAAGGGGGTCTCTAAGTTTCACCTCCTTGGGTGCTTAAAGGTATAACAGTTGGCTGTTTTACCCAGAAGGCCCAAGTGGGTTTGACCCTGCCAGATTCTCCCTTCAGGAGCCTGTGGTCGATAATAGCATTCAGACACACTGAACAGAAATATTTTAAAAGTTAAGGTTCCAAATAACAGTTACCACAAAACAATGTATGATTTATTTTGCTCAGTCAGCACATAGATTAGAAAAATTGATTTTAAATTAGCAAAGAGACATATACATATGCTGTCATACCGACACTTAGCACATCCCGGCTCAAGCGCCTACACAGACATGGCAGACACAGAGTTCCCTCTTCTCCCTGGACATCAAAATACAGCTGCAGACCCTAGTTATCAACTTCTTTGTGGGTCAGTCTTACAGCCTGCTCACTTTCTCCCTCCCCATTTTGCCAGGACCACCTTTTAACCCATTAGGATTTTAGGGTCTCAGGTATAGCCTTATGAAAGAAAAAACATCTTCATCTGGATTGTGCCCATCTCAGTAGTTTCTTTCCCCCAACTGATGGCCCAGCCCTTGCTATCGTAAGGCTTTTGAAGCAGGGTACTTAAGGCTGCCTAATTTGCACCACTGCATTATTTTTCCTGGGTTCCTTCATAACCCCACTTTCTACATCCTCCTTTGATTTGAGTGCTTCCATTCAGACAGGTAATAATCCCAAACTAAACAGGAAAACAGAGACATACATAATATTAGTAAGAAATAGTACCGGTGTTTCCCCCGATGTGTCACATCCTCAATTTACATTCTTATAATTGTAATAAACAGTATCTAATAAAGATTTCAACAGGAACTTAATTCCAGATTGCAATTGGCAATATGAGGATGGATCACAGCACTCTCACGGTACCAGTAATTTCAGCAGGCATCTGGGTGGGTGCAGCAGTCTAACTGTACATTGTAAATTTCAGAATGAAAGCCTTTAAAATAAGAATTAAATGTTCTGATAGAGTCTCACGTAAGTGAACTAGAAGTTTATTCTGCGTAAAATTGGGATGGTTGATTAGCGTAATGCTATAAATTGTGTTAGTTGCCACAAGTTCTAGGCCAGTGGTCCCCAACCTTTTTGTGGCCAATAGCACATTCATGTTTTCAAAAAAGTGTGGCGGGCGCAAACAATTTTTCAAGGCTTATTTTGTATTTGTACATTAGATAATATGAAAAACATCATATTTAATATTACATAATATATGAATCCATAATATGAAAAAGGTAATTTTACATGTAAAAGGTATTAATTAAATTATTCGGCAATTATCCTTTCACCTTACCGTGTGAATTTGCTCTTTTTTTAATCTATCTGTAAGAAAAATTAAGGAGTTTTTACAAAATAAATATCAAACAGTCTTCATCTTATTTATTTGAAAAAAGTAAAACACTGTTGAACTGCTGGTCCAAATATATTTATTATTCTTACTTTAACATAGATAGTCAGTTATGGTTAATTAAAAATATTCTTTGTACTGTTACTTGTATCTGGATTTCAATAATCAAACAAATATGAAAAAAAGTCAAACAAGTTAATCATACATGCTCATCAGCACTTAATGGAAAATAGGTATAATTAATTCACATGGTTTTTCTAATAAAGTCAGTGTGATTTTTAGCACTGCATTTCTTCAGCCAATTTTTCATAATTGGGAGAGTAGGATGATATTCCTGTTCGTAAGCAATCATCAGGATGGGCATCTGTAAGCTGAGATCTGTATTTTGATTTTATGATGTTCATTGTTGAAAACAGAACTTTGCATATATAAGTGGAACTGAAATAAGATTTTATTTTGTATGCTACATTTTTTAAGGCAGGAAACTTTTTTTGGTCAACCAGACTCCAAAAGTTTTCATCTGTTGCACAGGATTTTAGAACAATATCAGCTTACTTTAATATCAATTTAATTTAGTTGGATAATTTTTATTTTAATTATATTGTAATTCATTTTTAAACAAAATTCTGCATTAATAAAAAGGAGGGAATGTCCGAATGTTGAGCAAAAAAATCACCCTCCCCCCAAAAAAAATCATGGCACTTTTAAATCTCACACTCCCCATTCCCACCATCAGCTGCCATGTCTCCTCCCGTTGCTCCATCAGCTCCCCTGGTGCCTGCTGCCCCCCAATCCGTCACCCTCCTCTGCTGTCCTGACTCCTGCCCTTCTCACTGCCCTCAGCCCTCCTGAGACCTGCCCCCTTCCACCAGCCCTTCTCTCTCCCCCCCATGCCCACTCCTCCAGTAGCCCCACTCTGATCAAGTGAGCTACCCCCTCTCCTAACACCTCCCTCTACACACCTGCCCTGCCTCTCTCCTCTGGTGCTGGTCCCTCCTCTGCAGGTGTCTGCCCTTCTGCTTCATCCCCAGAATCCCCTGGCACCTGCACCTTCCCTTACCACTGCACCCTCCTGGTGCCTCCCCCTTCCCTCACTGCCCCTGCCCCCTTTGCCCTCTTTTCCCCTGATGCCCACCCCCTAAACAGCCCTCTGCCCCCATTCCCCTCATGCCCCTATGCCCTCACACATGATTTGTTCCATCCCCACCTTCCTCATGCCCACCCCTTCTTTCAAGCCTTCTCCCAGTACCTTCCCCTCCCCCCTCTAGTCCCCAATGTCCTTACCCTCTCCTCTCCCAGCATCACCCTGTCCTCCCTCCCACTGACACCTCCCCTCCTGCCCTTTTCCTCATTATCTCCACTTGGCCCCCTGGCATTTGTCTCTCCTCCATGTTGTCCCTTGCTTCCTTTCCCTTTCTTCTCCTGACCTGCCCCCCTTCCCTCAGCACAAGCCCCTTCCTCTTCCACTCCTTCCCCCTATTTTTCCTGCACCTCCACCTTCTGCATTCCAGTTTGAATCTGTGATCAGGCCCGGCCTAGCTGCTTCCGTGACCCCAGACCACGTGCCGGGCCTGGAGCTGGGCAGCATGGTTTTAAAATTTAAAGTCCCAGGCCATGTCGTCACGGCACACCTGGCGTCTCACCTCTCAGCTGTTGCGTGGGCATTTGAACATGCCGTGCATGTTCTCCCTCAGATGTCTTGCGAACCTGGCAACTCCCCTCTCAGCTGTTGTGCGGAGGGGGTGCACAAGACGACTGGAGGGAGCATATGCTGCTGCACAACAGCTGAGAGGGGAGACGCTGGTTTGCAAGACATCTGAGGGAGCGCGTGCACGGCGAACACGTCACGCAACAGCTGAGAGGGGAGACACCCATTTCTCAAGACATCCGAGGGAGCGCATGCACAGCGTGTTCGCTGCGCATGTACTTCCTCGGATGTCTTGCGAACCAGCATCTCCCCTCTCAGGTGTTGCACAGCAGCATGCACTCCCTCTGATCGTCTCGTGCACCCCGTTGCGTGCAGACACCCCACTTTGGAGACCACTGTTTTAAAACACCAGCATGGGCGCACATAAATGCCCTGGCGGGTGCCAAGCCACCCATAGGCACCGCGTTGCGGACTCCTGGTCTAGGCTATTTAAATCAAAGTTAGATTTTGCAGAATACCTTTAAAACTGCCAAGTTGCAACAACTAAAATATACATTTTTATATAGTGAATAACACTAAAATACTGCAATGCTATACCAGACTACAGCACTGGAAATTAATTCCTTCAATAAGAAATAGGCTTTGATAGCTTGTTAATACAGTCATTATTTGGTTCCTGGTGTACATTTTTGAGACAATATTAAAGTTGGATACATGGTGTAAATTGGGGTGGGGGACAGGGTGAATGGTGAGGGATAAGGTAGAGAAAGCTGTTATTTCAGCTGCTCTGACCTAGCTTTCCAGATGTCCAATCAGTGCTCACTCCAGACTTCACATGTGCTATACCCAGGCACAAGGGCTATGCAGATCAGCTTCTAGGACTGGGGCCTGTAGTATAGTACATATTCAAAGTCTCTTTTATTTAAAAAGCAACTACCACTGGCAGTTGAGCTATTTAGGCATGAAAATGGCTTCTTAATGCATCCTGGTGTCAAGAGATGAAATCCTAAATCATTAATTGGGGACATATTTACTGGGGTCACATTGTCCTTTTATTAGTATGTCATGATGCATACATATTTCCTGCATACCACCCCAGAGCTTTCATCTGTTCAGACACAGGCTAGATAAAGCTATCCATGCTTATATGAATACATGGACCAATGCCCCTCTCACTCTTTCCAATAATAGAGAAATAGCCTACATACTCCTGCAAAATGTGTTTGACTTCTCCCTGTAGCTGACATAAATCCTGATCCTACAACCTCTTATGTAGATCAGACTTCAAAACTGAGGCAATGAACAGGATGGGTGGGATCCGTTTGCACTATTATACCACAGCTTCCTAACTCATATCCACATCAGGGAAGTTAAGTTTCATTCACATTGCAGCTAGTGGGGCTTCACAACCAGTAAGGAAATTTCAGGCAGTTTTATTTCATTTTTGCCAAATAGCTCTAGTAAGAAAGAAAAATTAAAGTTGGCCTAGAAAACTTTTGGAAATACAAGTAACATACAGATTTTTTAAAAAATCTACAACTTTATAATAGTTTAGCTATTAGTTTACAACTATAAAAACTGTCAATTTAGCACAGAATTAAGGCAATTCTCCAAAGTACCTGCCTTTTTAAAACAGGGCAATATTGCCAAGTATGTGTTAGGTACATTGAAAACTTCCACAGTTTTCCACACTTTAGCCCTAATCCTGCCACAAGAATTGTGCATGAAAATCCCAGCACCCACACAAATGCATGCTGGGTTAGGTGGGGATTCCCAGAGGTTCAGGGTGTACCAGCACAGTTCTCTTTGCAGATCAGGGGCCTTAGACAAAGTGAGACTACTTATGAAAGTGGAGTTAAGCATTTGCACAAGTGTTTACAGAATGAGACCCTTATTCACTGCTCTGCATTCATCATTATATGTTTTTAGTATAATGAACATGACTATTTGCACCAAATAACTTGCTCTATTAATTTCCTTCAAGACATAGCAAGTGTAAAGGTGACAGTTTTAGGATAAGTTATCATGAAAGTGATTGCAAATCATACCAGTGAAAAGATTTTACCCAAACATTTATAGACAGTATGACAAGTACAAAATACTTTACAAAACAAATTCCAATAACTTTTTTTCATTTAACAAGCTCAACATGAAACTGATCAAAACGAAAATCAATAATGGCTAAAAGGCAGCATAACCCCAAACAAGTTGATACCAGGATGTAAACTATATTAAAAATACACACAGAGAGAAGACACACTTATGCACTACCACAGAGAAAAAATAAACTGTCTCAAAGTAAAAAGGCATCTTTAGCCTTATAGGAAGATTGTCACATTTTTAAGAGTAGTTCTAATATGATTTCAATTTACAAGTGCCCAAAAAAGTAACAAACACTTCAACAAAAAGCCAGTCAATCCCAAAAGCTGCCTGCCTCACTGAATATTTGTAACCAGCCATGCAAATGACTGAAAGCAGGTGTGTATCACAGGTGTAGATATAATAGATATCCTGGTACAGCAACAATAGCCTGATTTGCTCACCCTTCCTAAAAAAGCTGAGGAGAAGCTTGCCACAGTGCACAGAATAAAATAAAAAATAGAGATTTAAAACTTACAACTTTAGATACATTTTCTCTTCACTCTCAGATGCATCTTGAATCAAGATGTATTTATTTTGGAAAAATAAATCATCATTATTATTATTATTACTGTTTGCCACAGCGACATTGCTGCTGTTACTCCAGGCTGGGCAGAATTGTCCTCTCAGCTACCACTCAGCACAGCCCGGCTGCTTACTCAGAACCCAGCTAGGAACAGGAAGAGCCACAGGCAGCTTTGATTTCACTCACCTGAGGTAGGTCTTGGGTTTCTTGGAACAAAGCCAAACCAGAGCAGCTCTTTACCCAGAGGAGGGGAAATTACTAGGGAGGAGAACAAAAAGCAGCAACAGGCCCTGAGCACTCCACTGTGAACATGCTGACTGCCCTCTAAGCACATGATGGCTCTCAGCTGCCAGAGACATGAGCTGCAGGAAGAGAGATCTACAGTTAGGGGAGATTATAGTAAGTGTGGGGTTCTCTAATGAATTGTGTGGGGGAACTGAGAGTTGGTTTATGATTATTTTGCAGTAGTCTCTGGTTCAGACTTCTAGATCAGTGGCAATAATGCACCATTTGACATTATAAAGATACATGTTGAAAACGTTTAATTTAAATATGGAATTCCATGCAGTCTCTGCTTTATGCCCCTAATCCTGTGATTAACTCCAGGCAAGCAGGCAGACAGACAGACCGCTATAACCATGAGCTGCTCACTGTAGAATTGGGGCCTTTCCTGGTAAAATTCCCAGAGCAGAGAAATCACAAGACTCTTTAGAACACACAGAGGGAGGGAGATTGCTAAGCAGCCGTGACAGTGCAGTTAATATTACAGTGATGCCCTTAACACCTAGTAGCACAACCTGCACAAAAACAAAACATAAGGGGAAACTACACTGTGTTGTTTAGTTATTGAACACTAGGGGCCAGAGTAACTCTCAGACATATGGAGACCATATTGAGGGCGCGCAGTATGGGTTTATAACAACTTCATTTCACAGAGCTTGGAAACTGAATAGAAGACTTTACACAGCATGTTGGCATCTACACCAGGAACTGAAAACAACCAGTTCGCCCCAAAAGAGACCTGCCCAGTCCAAGTGTGGGCAAGTGAGGTGTCCACTATTCTTCCTTTAGCAACAATGGAAGGGGGTCCTGATCCCTCTTGTTAGGTAGCTGTGAAGAAAATACCACTGACACTTTTAATTAAATGTGGTAGGATCTGGACACCTCTTCAGGTTGACTGGTTGAGTGCCCTTATTCCCTGAAACAGTGCACCTTCTAGGAAAAGACTTCCCCTGACACACCAGCAGGGAATGCACTACAAAGGCTCTTCTTGCCACCTCCCCCAGAGCCAAGAGCTCTGTGACGGCGGTAAATAAATAGCAGGGGTGAGGACCCTATACACGCTGGCTACGTCTACACTGGCATGAATTTCCGAAAATGCTTTTAACGGAAAAGTTTTCCATTAAAGCATTTTTGGAAAAGCGCGTCTAGATTGGCAGGATGCTTTTCCACAAAAGCACTTTTTGCAGAAAAGCGTCCGTGGCCAATCTAGACGCGCTTTTCCGCAAAAAGCCCCGATCGCCTTTTTCACGATCGGGGCTTTTTTGCGGAAAGCAGTACTATGCTGTCTACACTGGCCCTTTTGCACAAAAGTCTTTCAGAAAAAGACTTTTGCTCGAACGGGAGCAGCATAGTTTTTCCGGAAAAGCACTGATGATTTTACATGAGATCGTCAGTGCTTTTCCGGAAATTCAAGCAGCCAGTGTAGACAGCTGGCAAGTTTTTCCACAAAAGCAGATGATCCCAGGGTGCTCTGTTGGGATGGCAGGCAGGACCCTCGCTCCACACAGATCACTATGTCATGGGGACTGGTGCAGTGATCTCAATGGACCTCCTCCCTCACTTAAGTCCTTCAGTCTGGACTTACAGAAAACCAGGAAATTCCCATCCTTAAGAAGACTTGAACTTACCAATATTGTTAAACACACCTTTCATTCATGACATCATGCGAAGTGTCAGTTATTCCATTATTGTGCTTCAGACAGTCACAGGAGGAGGAAAATGGGAAAGCAAAGGTGACTGTAATCTGAAGCCTGGGCATAAAATGGAGCATGCTCACTACTGCTCTAACACCTTTTCTGTTCTCCAGCTCCCAAATGGATCCTAAGAAGCAGAGAATTGCAGTATTGCAATGCACTTCAGCTTTGTCTGGAAATGTTCATTGGAGGGCAGTTCCAGGATCTGGGAACAGGGCCAGCATATAGTGTTCACCTTGAAAGACCCTTACATTAACTGTTCTACCAGTTCTGAAGTGGTTGGGGAAGCCCTCTCCCCAGACCATATTGTCAGGGAACTCTGTTTTCCCTGCTGAATGCCCCTTTATGCTACTAGAACCATGTCATGGGGCAGGGGTATCCAGTGCTTTGAGGAAGGGCTCTTTCGGAAGCTCCAAAACCATTAGCAGCAGTGGGGTAAGTTGATGGGTGGAAAGAGGAGAGTGTGAAAACCCACTGACTGGGTTTAGGAGTGAGGGGAGAAGAAAGTGGTTCTGGGTAGTGAAAGTCACTTGAAAAGGGGGAAGTTGACCTTGCTGTATTCCTCCCTCCCTCAGCTGCTACTACCTATGGGCTTTTGCTGGATTTTTCTTTTTCTCTGATGTGTTGTGCCCCATGAGCTGAGAAACTGTCTTCTAACACTTCCAGAAAGTGTTATCAAATCAGGAGTTAGCTCTGCACGGGAAGGGGTGTTAATTTTTGAGCTGAGTTACAGTTTTTGGTTGCACCTTGCTCCCTACCCAGACAAACATAGACACATGGAAAGGCATGCTTGATAGCCTATTCATAAACCCAACAGACACCTTATCTTTAATTAAATTAAATTACCTACATCTGGCAGTTTCAAATACACAGCTACTTACCAATCCACAGCCAAGGCTTCCTCAGCAGTGGGCTGCTTCTGCTGTACAGCCACATTACGGCTGCGTCTAGACTGGCATGAATTTCCGGAAATGCTTAAAACAGAATAGTTTTCGTTATAAGTATTTCCAGAAAAGAGTGTCTACATTGGCCACAGATGCTTTTCCGGAAAAGCCCTTTTTCCGGAAAATCATCTGTGGCCAATGTAGACGCGCTTTTCCGGAAAAGAGCCCCGATCGTCATTTTCGCGATCGGGGCTTTTTTCCGGAAAAGACTACTGGGCTGTCTACACTGGCCCTTTTCCAGAACAGTGTTCCGGAATAAGGACTTATGCCCGAGCGGGAGCAGCGTAGCTTTTCCGGAATAGAGGCTGATTTTGTACAGTAGAGCGTCGTTGCTTTTCCGGAAATTCAAGGGCCAGTGTAGACAGCTCGCAGCTTATTCCGGAAAAGTGGCTGATTTTCCGGAATAAGTGGCCCAGTGTAGACACACCCTACATGTCTAGGGCAGGGCCAATACCTGTACTGCTACCCTTCCAGTTTCCAGGGTTGGGGAATATGCATGTGAAAAGTCTCTGCGGGTAGAGCCAGCAGTGGACACAGAGGGTGCAATGGATGTTGACACTGACCTACCACCATCTGGGTGGCCTGCTGAGGTGAGTTAGGGGGTGGAAGTGATGTTCCTGCCTCAGTCCCATTGGGATTGGCCAGAGCTTCCTGGCTTTGCCCCCTCCCCCTGACGGAATGTTTCTCCATCCTCCCTGTGAGAGGGGGCATGAGCCAGGATCTGAAAACCTCTAAGCTAGATTCTAATGACAAGTCACTGTGTAAACAAGCAGAGCCCTTATTAAGAGCTCAGCTTAGCTAGCATGAAACTATGGACATCAGAACTAATGTTCTTAAAAGGGGGAAATGTTCACCTTGAAAGACCCTTACATTAACTCTTTCACTGTTCTAAATGGTCCATGGTGTCTGCCTCTGCCACTACCAGCTATCAGATGCTGGAATTTCAGACCAACATCTCTTCATCCTTAGCAATCCTGCACTTACTTAATAGTATCCTCATTGGTTTTGAGCCAAAGTATTTGTGAAGTACATGACCTCAGAAATGTCTCCCTCACAGCTGAAAGTGCTTCCTACTGAGTCATCAATGGACTCCCAGACACCTAGATTTTTAAACACCAATGTTTATTTATAGCTGCGTTCGGCAAGATAAAATGCAAGCAGTATGGTTCTGGAGCAATGCTTATTTTTCCTCATTTTATATATCCCTACTAATGCATTATGGTGACATTTACCCACCAGAAGATGAGCACCTCAGACCCTTCCACAGTTGCTGTGTGCAGGAGGCACTGGCTAAATGACTGCAGAAAAAAACCTGTGTTCCAGCACTGGTGAACTACCAAAATACAAGCAGAGGGAGTGCTGAATAGGAGCAGCATCTGGCTCCAGGTTTATGTTTATCCAGTAGCTTAGAATCAGCATACAAACTGAAGCAGCAATGAAGCAATGCAGTCCTCTGATTTCCTTTGTGTTAAGGAATGGGATCTTCCTTCCATAGTTTGCATTCATTCCTTCCAAAAGCCTCTGTTTTGGCTTTGTTCTTGGGTGGGGTGAATTTCACTTATCACAGTCAACTGGTGTCCATTTTACCATGTCTGCACCAGTTTGGGTGAATTAGCAGTCCCTCCCTTGTGCTAATTTCATGATGCAGCCAATTCTATTTTTTATTTACTTATTTATTTCCAAGTAACTGCATGGAAATGGGAGACTGGGCTAATGGGGTTTGGTTTTTTTGTTTGATTGAAGGCCTGAACATTTAAATTAACTTGTTTTTTAATAAAAAGCTTTACTTTAATATCCTATAAAATATCCCACGTGATTGAGTTCAATAGATATTATGGGATCTGGCTGAAAAACAGAAAAAAAAAATTCATAGTTTTTTGGCTGAACTTTTTTCCCTGTCTTTAAGTCAAATTTCAAAAAACATCAACCATGATACAGCTGGACAAATATGGCAGGTGGGACCTTGCAAATGTTGACAGCTCAGAAAGTCTCCCATTCCTTTCCCTTTCAGTTAATCAGCTTATGGCTGAATTTCTTTTATATTTTAAGTCTAATTCTGTCAATTGTCCACTCACTAACCAGATCTTTCCAGATGAACAGAACCTAGGACATAAGCCCATTTCATCCAGTGAAGTCACCTTTAATGTCCTACAACACATGGACTGTTTTGAAGGCAGGCTAAGTTTTTTTACTCAAAGTTCTTGAGAACATCTCAAGTATTTTCAATGACTGTAGTATTTAAATATTAAACACTAGCTGGGTGAGCAAATTTGGGATGTAAAGTTGTGATGTACAGAAAACTGTGTTTTTAAAATCACAAACTATCCCTTAAAATCCTAAGGGGCTTATTGGTCCTACCTGCAGGCTATGGGATTCTGAGGGAATCTTGCACTCAGCAGCCTCCATAGCCAGTCTGCAAAGAGCCAGTCTGGAGACAGGTGCATTAAGTTGTGCCTCTTTGCCTCAAGGAGCCACTTGCTTTCTCTTTCTGTTTTTAGTTCTTGCACGTTAGAATTGCTTCTAAGAAATAAAGTTGCATTAAATTGCGAGATTACATGTTTCAATCCAACTTCTCCATGTGTGTGCCATGAACATTACAAAAGCAGCCATGCTGCTAAAAAGAATGGGGGAACCTTTAGATCTGGTCTACTGTTCAATTGCTTTCACCTGTCTCTTTAGAGCAAACAAGATTGTAATGCATTCATACTCAGTAGGAACACTGCCTAGGGCAAATCCACTGAAGTCAATTAGTCTAAAAATATACAGGGGTGCCACAGCTTCAGCGCCACATTGGTGCAGCTGCTGTACCAAGGGCTTCCGATCCCAGATTAATTCACTGGGCAGGCAACATGTCCAACCCCAACTCCCTGGAGGAAGTACACTGGCTTAGGGGAGGGGCCACAATAGGCTGTTTGGGGATGCTTAGCCTCCTCCTAATATCTGACGCCCATGCTATTGTATCAATACTGTATTAACCCATAAATGAGCCTGACAGATTGCAGTGATGTGTCTGTCAGTGTCCCTCTGAGACACAGAGACCTTGGCATGAGTTGGAGACCAGTCTGCCAGCATCACAGCATCTACTTAAGGAGAGTTTTTCAGCTTATATAAATAAGGCAAAACGCTGTACAAGCACGCCTAGGGTACATCTAGACTATAAGCCTCTTTCAAAAGAGAGCATCTACAAGCAGATTTTTTGAAAAAGCAACTCACTTTTTTGAAAGAGAGTCTAGATATTTTTTCAAAAAAAGCTCTTTCGAAAAAAGGCGGTATTCCTCGTAAAATGAGGTTTACTGTGATCGAAAAAACTGCTGTGCTCTTTCAATTTACTTTCAAAGGAACACAGCTGCAGTCTAGATGCAGGTGAAGTTTTTTCGGAAAAAAGCTACTTTTTCCGAAAAAAACCTGTAGTCTAGACGCACCCCTAGAGAGGCACTATAGGAACATCTGTAATCTGTGATCTCATTGTGCAAGAATCTTCAAACCAGGCCAGAACTAGAGCCAATACTTGTTCAGTATGGAAAGACATATGCACACATGTACATGTACAGACACATTTTACCTTACGTTTCACGTTAGAATGAATCTACAATGTCAAAGCAAAACAGATGAAAGTTTGAAACTGTCTGGAAAAAGAGGATTTTACGTGGTTCTCATGGGAAGCCTTAAAACAACTCAGGCTTTCTTGTAAGTTTTGTGACTCTGTCCGTGTGTCCGAGGGCTCTTTCGAAACAGCGCTAGGCTTGGCAGCGTAGGTCTACAGCACATGGCCACATTATATGGCTTGATTCCAGGTGCTTAAAAGCTCTACAAAGTTATTACTGATCTGGTACACCCAAGACACCCTGCCACCTGGACATGGCTGGGGCAACATCTCCTCTGGGCCTTAAGTCCAGTCTTCAGGGCTCACTTTGAAGGCACTTTATCTGTCAGAAAGGTTTTATAACCAAAAAGTTCCAGCTGGCAGTGACCAATGAGGACTTCAAGCCTCTCAAGGCCAGTTCTCAGTACTACATCCCTCTTACTGATAGAAATCAAACCATCAAAAATTCCCATCAGTTGCTGTTTACAATGAATATGAAATGCCTTTAGCTGCTTTGTGTAAGCAACTGCACTAGAGAGCAAGGGTAGCTTTGAGCCTGATACCCAAACGGCATATAACACAAGTGGAACAGCTTCCACAGAGCGGAAAGCAACAAGTCCCAACCCATGGTAGAGCAGGGACAGTTACAGGGCAGGCTCAAACCCACACCTGTATCAGTGCAAGCCCACAGCCAAACCTCTAGGCTACCGAGGAAGTCTGAAACAGCTTTTATCCTAGTTAATATTTAATTAAACAGCTTCCACAGGTATGAGAGAAGCAAACCCCACATCACTCAGGGCACATGCAGCACAACTGTGTTTGAAATTCTCAGTGCCACTAAGCAAGGCAGGCCATCTAACCACTGGACCACAAAGTACAGAGCTGCTGCAGTCCAAATAATATTTAACTAATGGGTATCAGCTTCAACAGGCAAGCTCAGGGAGTCCCCAGCCTCCATCACCACAGCTAGCTGTATAACCCAGGCATGTACATGGACTGCAGCACATCCCTGTAACCTCACACCCTTTTCAGGGAGTGGAAAGAGGATTTGACCCAGCAGCCTCCCTAACACTAGAGAAGCCCCAACACTGGCCTAGAGAGGGATCCTCAGATACCACCTCACCCCAGTACTAGTTAATTAAAGTGGAACAGCTTCAATGGGTAACACTGTGGGGCCCTCATCACTGTAGCCTGTGATCCAATGATTAAGGCATTTACCTGGGTGGCAGATGAGCCCTCTTCAGTTCCCCTCTCATGAGATAAGGGGAATATTAAGACTATACAAATGGCAGGACTGTATCAGACCAATGATTTTGCTGACCCAGTCACCCATCTTCTGACAATGTCCGATGCCAGATGCTTCAAAGGCAATGGACAGTAGAAAGTAATTATCAAGTGTTTCATCCTCTGTCAGCCACTCCCAGCAGCTGGCAATCTGAGGTTTAGGAATGCCTGGATCATGGGACTATGTCCCTGACCATCTAGGCTAGTAATCCTTGGTGGAGCCATTCTCCATGCAATTGCTTACTGTGGGTATGTCTATACTTGCACCCTCTTTCGAGAGAGGGATGCAAATGAAGACATTCGAAATTGCAAATGAAGCTGGGATTTAAATATCCCACACTTCATTTGCATATTTGCATTATGGCGCTATTTCGAAATAGCTTCCAATATCCTCCCATGTTGCATTCAATGGAAAGCTGGTGATGAACAATACAGAAAGAATTAGCCATTTTTAGCCACATTTTTTAGACAAGACCTCCACTGAAAATTGTATAGGAAAATCAGACAATGTAAAGGAGAGAGGGAGAGAAGATGAGAAAATAAATATAACTATAATATCATCACTGTATGTGAAAGATCTTTGAATGGTTGACATAATTCACACAGTGCTTGCATCACATCTCAAGGTCTTAATTGTCTCCCACAACTCTTTTATTTTCAAGATGTCAGTCTAGAGCAATTTAGGAAATTAGTTGTGGAACTATGACGTCATGGTAAGTCATTGATTTATGCAACAGTTAGAAAGCAGATTTAAAAAAAAAAAGCTTTTTATTTTCCTGTAGCATCCACTCTTGCCAACTCCATCAGACTAAGAGCTTATACAAATTAGTCATCATAGGGAAAAAATAAAATGTTTTTTAAAAGCACAGGCTGATTAGCATCACTCATTGATCAAATATGGTGGAATATTTCACCTTCTTTTAATTGAAATTAGAAGGGCTTATGTAGTTGAATAAGTTGATCAGTGCCAGACAAGTATTTCCTATGAAACTCAGCCTAATATTTATAAACTATAAGAGATAATTTATACAGTGGCTAATGACGAGTAGACATAATACAAAATAAAAACATGTTCCCCGCAGTAAGGCGCTTACATTCAGACATTTGACATGATATCATAGAATCACAGGGTTGGAAGAGACCTCAGGAGGTCATCGACTCCAACCCCCTGCTACATGCAGGACCAATCCCAACTAAATCATCCCAGCCAGGGCTTTGTCAAGCCAGGACTTAAAAACCTCTAGCAATGGAGATTCTACCACCTCCCTAGGTAACCCATTCCGGTGCTTCACCACTCTCCTAGTGAAATAGTTTTTTTCCTAAAATCAACCTAGATATAAACAGCGCAAAGAAAAAAAATAGGAAAGAAGAAAAGGAAAAAGGGATCATAAGGACGGTAATAACAATATATGGTTACTTAGTAACACAGGAATTGGTCCAATGGCCCATCTAGTCCAGTATCCCATCCCTAACAATGGCCAGTAGTTAGCAATAGGATTCCCTGTACACAGGGAAAGTGTCTTCTTAATCCAGCAGTTCTCAAACTTTTTGGTCCATGGCCTACCTTGCTCAATGCAGCTCTTTCCATGAATCACCAGGCAGCCACCCATAATGACAAAACGAGTTCAGAAGGATCTGGGAGGTAGGGGAAATGGCTGGGAGGGAGAGTGCAGGAGTGGGGTGGAGTGAGGGGTCTGGGTGGGAGGGAGGGAGCAGGAACAGGCTTGACGTTTGGATGCATGGAGGATGGGGGATGGTGTCTGGATGTGAGGGGGATACAGAGTGCATACCTGGCTCCATGCCTTCTGCCACTCTCTCCACCCACAGCTGCTCGCATTGGCCATGATTCTGACCAATGGGAACTGAGGGGAAAGCCTCCAGTTGAGTGGTTCCTGCGCTGCCAATCCCCAAGCTGGGGAGAGGAGGCGTGGCAGCACGTAGAGCCACTTCCTTCCCCCGCAATCCAGATCCAGCCTAGGAGGCTCCTCCACACCACCACAGCAGGAAGCCAACATTGGTGCACCGACTTTGTGAGGGAGGGGCACAGGGAGATGAAGCATCAGTGGAGGCTTCCTAGTGCAGAGGAGAGTGGGGGGTGAAACCCAAGCCCATGGCCCACCTGCAGCACAGTAGCAAGACCACACTTTGAGACCCATTGTCCTAATCAGAGGTTTATGCCCTAAAACATGAGGGTTTATATCTCTTCTAAAATTCTTTTAAAAGTCTTTCCTATTGTCCTGCTAGACCAGGGGTCTCCAAACTTTTCTGCCCGAGGGCCGCATTAACTATCAAACAGCAGTTCGGGGGCCGACTACACACTTGAGGTCCAAATAAAAAACAATCAAAACATGGATGTTGTTTTTAATTATTTATTTAATATTATTTTATTCAGTTATTATTTAATAACACATTCATACACTACACATGAACACCTGCATTAGTGTGAATGGTGAAATTGTTTCCTGGATGCCAAAATAGCAGATAAGAATGCACTGGCCAATAGGGAGCAATTGTCCACGCCAAGTCCCAACCCCTCTCGCTGTGGGGGGACGCGCAGAGCCCGGATGTTCACAAGCAATAAAGCGCAACGGCCACCAACAAGCCATTGGCACCCATGGGGCAGCTTGAAGAAGCGCCCCGCCCCCGGAGAAGTAGCCCCTTGCTCCTAGCCCCTGAGAAACCACCGTCGGGTTTCCTCCCCTCCGTCCAGCCTCCCGCGATCCTCTGTCCCCGGGTCTGATCCAGAGCCCGCCTTCGAGACCCCCCTTTTTCGCCCGCCCGGCCAAGCGGCACGCGGAGCCATCCCTGACCTGGGCTACCTGCTGTCCCGTGAGCGCGCTGGGGCCTCGCGCAGCCGCCTGCGAATCCGTTTCTCCCGCTGACACCAATGCTCGGACTCAAGCTCTCTCCTTCCACCGCCGCAGCCACCCTCCACCTGATTGGCTCCGGTTGGTGCCGCCCACAACGCGTGACCCCGCCCAATCTGGGTTGAGAGGGACTGAAACGGCGGCATCGAAAGGGCTTCTGGGAAACGTAGTTTAAACCAAGAGCGCCTCAGGGATAATCTCGCCGGCACGCGGAAGAAGGCGGGGCCAGACCTTGAGCGGCGATTGGCCAAGAAAGCCGCGATTCTGGGCCTAGACTCTGGGCCGTAATTTTTTTCCGTAGACAAAAAGGTCTCAACGGGCCGGATGAGAGGGCCTCGCGGGCCGCATCCGGCCTGCGGGCCGTAGTTTGGAGACCCCTGTGCTAGACAATAGGTTATTATTTGCATTGCTATAGAATCTATAAATACCTAGCATAAAATGGTCATACTGGGTCACATCAATGGTCCATCTATCCCAGTATCTCATCCCTGACAGTGGTTTACAGAGAAACACAACGGCTACGTCTACACTAGCCCCTTTTCCGGAAGGGGCATGTAAATTTCACCAGTTGTCGTAGGGAAATCCGCGGGGGATTTAAATATCCCCCGCGGCATTTAAATAAAAATGTCCGCCGCTTTTTTCCGGCTTTTAAAAAAGCCGGAAAAGAGCGTCTACACTGGCCCCGATCCTCCGGAAAAAGTGCCCTTTTCCGGAGGGTCTTATTCCTTCAAAGTAGGAATAAGACCCTCCGGAAAAGGGCACTTTTTCCGGAGGATCGGGGCCAGTGTAGACGCTCTTTTCCGGCTTTTTTAAAAGCCGGAAAAAAGCGGCGGACATTTTTATTTAAATGCCGCGGGGGATATTTAAATCCCCCGCGGATTTCCCTACGACGATTCATGAAATTTACATGCCCCTTCCGGAAAAGGGGCCAGTGTAGACGTAGCCAACAGGAAAATTTCAAGTGATCCAAACCTTAGGGACACTTAAGGAATGCATTGTGTTTCTAGCCATCTTGGCTAATAGACATTCTCCATAAACTTATCTAATTCTATTTTGAAGCCAGTTACACTTTTGACCTTCATAACAAGTTCCACAAGTTGATTGTGTGTTGCATGAAGAAGTTTTTCCTGCTGGTTGTCTCCATGCAGTTGCAGGCATTTCACCCTTGTGACTGTTCTTTTTAATTTTCATGTAAGTAGCTTCCTCATTTTTGCGTAGTTCCATTTTTTGAAGTTCAATGCTACTGTGGTGGGTTTCTTTGGCATTTCCCCCTTAATAGGATGCTAAATTTAATTTCCAAGCAATTAAACTACATTTCTCCTCTTGATTTAGATCCTGTGGTCCACTTAAGACAAAATCAAAAAATTGCCCTTCTCTTTATGGATTCCAAGACAAGTTGTTCCCAGAAGCAGTCATTGATGGTATCTAGAAATGTTATGTCTGCATCCTCTCCTGAGATGAAGTGTACCCAGTCAATTGAAGGATAGTTGAAATATCCCATTATTATTGCATTTTCTGCCTTTGTAATCTCTCTAGTTTCCCTCAGTATTTCACAATCATCAGCCACATGTATTCTATTACTATATTTTTATTGTTCAAGCATGGAATTTCTATTCATGGAGATTCTATAGCACATTTGATTTCTGTAAAATCCCGACTATAATGTGCACCTATGCATAATGCGTGCCTACCTTTTAATCATGAGAATTCCGGCATAAACTGAGCTCCTATCTATAATGTGCACCCTGACTTTGCCGTATTTCGTCTTGCCATATTTTTTTTGTCTTGTCTTGTCTTGCCTTTTCGTATTGCCGGGTAATCACGCGTGAGCACACAAATATACAGTGCACAACGTTTTCATGCTCTCTTTGGGATGCCATGAGTTGTCGGCGATCTTATACGACTGCTGAAAAACGTAAAGTTATTAGCTATGCTAAGGCTCATGGCAACAGAGCTGCCAGCCGTGAATTTGATGGCATAGCAGAGTCTAACATTCAGCTTTGGAGACGGCAGAAAGAGCGCCTGCAAGCGCTGCCTCGGATGAAGATAGCTGAGCAAGGTAAAAGCACTGCATATCCTGAGTTGGAGGCCAAGCTGGTTGAATGGATTGCTGAGCGTAGACAGCAAGGCAGTGGTGTTAGCATTGTGGAGGTTAGAATGAAGGCTTTGACCATGCCAAAACATGCGCTAACACAGCCGGGTTTAAAGCTACGCATGGCTGGGGCAATCGGTTCATGAATCGCCATAGCCTATTGGTCCGACGCCGAACAGCAATCACACAGAAGCTACCCATGGACTCAGACAACAAGCTACTACAGTTCCAAAAGTTTATCATAAAACTACGCAAGCAGCACTGCTACGACCTTTCATTAATTGGTAATGCAGATCAAACACCATTAAATTTCGATAATCCCTACAACAGAAAGCTTGAAGTGAAAGGTGCCAAGACCATCTCCATTGCTACCACAGGCCATGAAAAGTCTAGATTTACCGTAATGCTTGCTTGCATGGCCGACGGAACAAAGCTGCCTCCTTATATTGTGTTCAAGCGCAAGATAATGCCAAATAACATTATATTCCCGAGCACCGTTTACATGCGTGTTCACCCTAAAGGCTGGACTGACGAAGTTTTAATGCTTGATTGGCTACAGATGGTTTGGGCAAAGTGGCCGGGTGGACTTATGAGAAAGTGGTATCTAATAGTTTTGGAGGCATTTCGGTGTCATCGCATGCCATCCGTCAAGAAAATGCTTCAGCAGGACAAAACAGACTTGGCAATTATTCCTGGTCCAAAATGTTGCAGCCTCTTGACGTGACAGTTAACAAGCTAATGAAAGATGCACTACGCAGGAAATGGAACACCTGGTTGTTGGAAGGTGAACATACATTTACTGCAGGTGGACGAATGCGAACATCGACGCTGCAAGATGTTACCCAGTGGATAGTGGATGTCTGGGTTGAACTTGATCCCACTATCATAGGGAAGGGGTTTCTGAAATGCAGCATCTCTAATGCTATGGATGGCAGCGAGGATGATGTCCTGTGGATGGATCCGAGCGACGATGAATCATCTGAGGGCGAATTACCAGTATGTGAAGATGACAATGATTTGTATTACCTGGATGAAGATGTCGAGGGCTATACCACGGAAGATATTGCTAGTCATTCGAGGAAAATTCTAACAAATGCAAATTCGAGGGCTTCGAAGATGAGTAGAAGATCAATTAACATACGGTATTTGCTTGTTTGTGCTGCAGTGTTGATTTCATTTGTTTAACTTACCTTTTTGAAACTGTATATATAGTTGCTTGTCGATGCTAATAAAAATCAACTTAACCTCTGGTGTTCAGCGATTAATTAAGTGTCGCGGAACCGCCAAATGAAAACTTTGAAAAAAACTCCTGTGGATAATGCGCACCCCGACTTTGACATTAAAAAAACGGGGAAAAAAGTATGCACTATACTCACAACTTTACGGTTGTTAAGATTTTTACTTTATTTCACTCTAATAGGGTGTGTCTACACTGGAAGTCTTAACTCGAAATAAGCTATGCAAATTGAGCTACATCAATTGCGTAGCTTATTTCGAAATAGGAGCATCTACACAGCCCTTACTTTGAAATAGAGCACTCTTCCTCTGACTTCCCTTATTCCTCATACACTGTGGCTGTGTCTACATTGGCATCCCTTTCCGGAAAAGGGATGCTAATGAGACACTTCGGAATTGCAAATCCACGGGGGATTTAAATATCCCCTGCGGCATTTGCATTTACATGGCTGCCGCTTTTTTCCGGCTCGGGGTTTTTGCTGGAGAAAAGCGCCAGTGTAGACACGATTTTCCGGAAAATAAGCCCTTTTCCGGGAGATCCCTTATTCCTACTTGAATAGGAATTCCTTGATACTAAGAATAAGGGATCTCCCAGAAAAGGGCTTATTGTCCGGAAAATCGCGTCTACACTGGCCCTTTTCTCCGGCAAAAACCCCGAGCCAGAAAAAAGCGGCAGCCATGTAAATGCAAATGCCGCGGGAGATATTTAAATCCCCCTCGGATTTGCAATTCCGAAGTGTCTCATTAGCATCCCTTTTCCGGAAAGGGATGCCAATGTAGACACAGCCTGGGGGTTACAGGAGTCGGAGTAAGAAGTCCCCCAGTTTGACAGTACTTTGACACTATTTCAAAATAACTGCCTGCTGTGTAGATGCGGACTAAGTTATTTTGGAATAGTGTTGTGGTGTAGATGTACCCTATGCAATGGGGTGTCAAACTCCCCACCCATGGGCCATTGCAGGCCCAAGCAGTTGCGCAATCCAACCCAGTAATCCCGGTGTTCTAGAGGGGAGAGGACTAACCATTTCCATTCTCCTTCCCTAAGCCCTACCCATCCCTGAGGATTCAGCTTCGAAGATTACTGGGGGAGGGGCATCTGGTGCAGGGCAGCAGTGACAGTCAAGTGCCCCTGCACGCAGAGCATAGTGAAACAAATGGACCCACCAAGTGTGCTCCACTTTCCCATGGCTTCTGCCACTGGGCGTAGTCAGGGGGAAGAGGTGTTCAAAGATAAGAAATAGGGTATTTTAAATTAACTTAACTGTATTCTACATTTTTAAAGACTGAAATATAATGAAAGAATGGCTTTGTATAGGTTGTACCTCTGTAGTCCAGCACTCTAGGGACTGACGAGAACCAACATTGGAGCGAGTGGTTCTCTTTTTATTTTTATTTCACCAAGGCAAATAAAAGGAGCAATGCTTGCTATGCTGCTTGATAAAGTATGACTGTACTGATACAGCCTAAATAAGCCTACACCTACCCAAGGCTTATCAGCTCTTTTCATAAATAATTGTTAGTATTGTTATGGAATTTTACTGTTTTGGCACAAGGAAATAAGTAAATAAAGAATAAAAATCATTTTATGCTTAGCAGTATAGTGAGCATTTCCACTGCTTGCTGGGCTCTTATAAGTCATTTAGGAGCAAATTAGAGCTAAACAACAGCATAGAACAGGACTGGCAGCTGTAATTGTTAATACGGAGTCGTAAATTGGTTTTAGAAAAAGTAATACAGGTTAAACCTCTCTAGTCTGGTACCCTCAGGACATGACCAGTGCTGAACCAGAGAGTTTGCTGGACCACAGGAGGTCAATATTGTTTAGCAGCATTACCAGCACTTCCACTGCTTACTAGACTCTTAGAAGACATTTAGGGGTAAATTAGAGCTAAATAACAGCACAGAACACTGATAAGTAGACATCCAGCTAACTAAAATCATGCCGGACCACAGATGTTGCCAGATCAGAGTGTCAGATTAGAGAGGTTCAGCCTGTATTAATTAAAAGGCAAGTTTAGTATATGCCATAATTGTAATCATTGTTATACATTAGGAAAAAGATTTGTATTACAGGCTCTCCAGAATTAATGACCCCAGGCCCACAGGATAGTTAATCCTGCACTGGTTTGCCTAAATGCAGGTGTCTATAAAATGCTACCATTCTATTAGTGATCTCAATTACGAGAGAGGAGAATGAGTGCACTGGTGCAATTGGCATATCAAAGCAATGAAATTGTTGCTGGCAGATAGCCCAATGAATGCATTGTATTTGACTTTAGATATACATCCTGTCTGCATGAATATTTGAATGACTGTCTATATATCCTTTTATTATTCATGCTTTTTTTCATTGCAGTAGCTTACATCCAACCAACCACTTGTTTCTAGGTTTCAATGGACAGGAATGGAAAATGAATAACTTTCTTTTATCGATATACACTTAGATAAATGAAACATAGACACATCAGAATGGTTCAAAACAAACGTATAACTGCATCCCTCCTGGGTTTATTTCCCTTCTTGTAAAGCAGCTGGTATTGGCAAGCATCCAAAACAATCTATCTAAATACGGAAAGATAGCAAAATTGGGATTTAAAAATGATTTGTCCTTTTGCCCACTTGTTCTTAAATAAGAGGGTGATGTGTAACAGGCATTTTGAAAAGCTCCAATTCAACGGAATAAAAAAAGGATGGAAAGAGGATGATGACAAGCCAAACTGTGGTCTCAGTTAGAGCCCTCCTGTCCATAGGATGGACAGGGGCAACCACCTGGGTCCCATGCTTCGAGGAGCCCATACTTCAAGGAGCCCTACACTTCAGAGGCATGTGGGGGGACTGGTAGCGGGGAGCTGGTGCCAACAGCAGAGGTCTGACTCACACCCTCCTCCCAGCCACCCAGGGGTAGGCATTTGTTTCTTTTTGTTACTCGTATCCCTTCTAAACAGGCTTCTCAGTGTGCTCTGCGGGCTCCCAGTCAGTCACCTGCTGGCCACCACAGGGTCCTACTTCTCCCCATCATCCCATCCACTGAAACTACTCCAGCAGCCTGTGACCGGCAAGCTAACTTTGATCCTGCCTTTTCAGGCTTCCACCTTGGAGGGACAGATGGACCCTTCTGTTTTCCCATGGTATGATTCTCTACCAGCACAGACCCACAGCACATAGACCCAGCCAGTCTCCATCACCCTGCACTCATGTCCCTCCACTGCCCTTTCTTCCCTTTCCCAGCACAGGGCAAGGGTTCCTTGCCATGAAGGGGCAACTTGTATCACCTGGTACCTCCGGGTCCTCTTCCTTTTTTAGCTCTCTAGCAGCAGGCTCCAGCTTTGGGGTTCTAGAGTCCTACCACTTCATGACCCCCACCAGGGGCTGGCAAATTACAGGAAAACAGCAGTAGTTTTCCACTGACTCCCTCAATCTTTCTAAGTGTTCTAAAATCTGAATAGTTATTCTGATTACTTGGAAATCTTCCCCCTGCAGATGCAGAGTAACCCTAGTGATCCAAATTTTGTGTCATTTGACCAAGGGACCCTTTGAGTTACAGGCTACCCCCCTAAAAGAGTTCTCTTCTGTGTTAATGTACTGTGAGGTAGTCAGCATCTGGATGAATCACAGACAGGCCTCATTGTTTTCAATGAGACAGATGAAGTAAACTCACCCCACAGTCAGTTAACACAACTAAAGGATACATCAATCACATCACAAACCCATTAGACAGAGGGACTTTAGAAACAGATGCCTGTTAGAGCTTGCCACCATTTGTGAGTCCTGCGTGGTGGCAATTTGACTTTGATGAGCATGTAAGCAATCTTTGTGAGGGAAGGGCAAATTAGACATGTGAATCCTTCTGGGGCAGGGAGCAGTATGGGGGGGGGCATGCTTTTGGAGGGAGACTGTACCACATTCTGCAGGTCCCTTCGATAGTTCTGGGAGCAGGGGACTGGGAAAGTTCCCTGTGTTGGGAGGTAGGAATTAATTGCTGTGTTGGGAGGGGAAAGAGGAGCACTGCTGGTTCCTATTTTTGGTGAAGTCTGCAGGTTGTTGGAGTTTCATCAGGGCCAGTTTGCCTCTATAAAAAATGTTAAGGGGAGCCCCATCAGCCCCGTAACCATCTAGGGACGGCCTTGCTCTCAGTTTTACTGACATAAACCCAACTTTTTTGTGGTTGATATAGTTACTCCAGCTGTAAAGTGGGATAGCAGAGTGCAGAATTTGCCCAGTTGTTCAAAGTGGAACTAATGTACTTGATTGGAAGAAAATTCTCTGTCTCTTTGGACAGCCCTTCCAGCAAAGCAAGAAGCTTTCCAAAGCAAGCAAGCATCAGAAGAAGGGATAACTGCTGAGACAAGTGTATTTGTAAAAAGTTATTTTAATTGAACCTAAAATTATCCCATCTGCTATGCAAATCAGAATGGCTCTACTGTACTGTAGACCTAATCCTCTTCTGAGCTCTATTCCCGTTAGTGTAGTGCAAAGCACTCATCACACTAAGGCTGTGTCTGCATTGGCACCCTTTTCTGGAAAAGGGATGCTAATGAGACCAGTTGGAATTGCAAGTGCCGCGGGGGCTTTAAATATCCCCCGCGGCATTTGCATGAACATGGCTGCCGCTTTTTTCCGGCTCGGGGCTTTGCCGGAGAAAAGCGCCAGTCTAGATGGGATCTTTCGGAAAATAAAGCCTTTTCCGGAAGATCCCTTATTCCTCTTAAAATCAGGAATAAGGGATCTTCTGGAAAAGGCTTTATTTTCCGAAAGATCTCGTCTAGACTGGCGCTTTTCTCCGGCAAAGCCCCGAGCCGGAAAAAAGCGGCAGCCATGTTCATGCAAATGCCGCGGGGGATATTTAAATCCCCCGTGGCATTTGCAATTCCGACTGGTCTCATTAGCATCCCTTTTCCGGAAAAGGGTGCCAATGTAGACACAGCCTCAAGGATTGGCCCTAGGAGATTTTAATATCCTTCTGCCCTCCTATGAGTTAGAGTTTTTTATTCTTTGATTATTTTATATAAAGTGCATAATCCATCACACACACCTCCTTTGCTTCACTTCCATGGTTGGTTTATTCATATCATCATCAAATGAGTTGCAGTTTAGTGTTCTGGCATATTTCAATTCACACTGCCACTTGCTTTGAACTTTTGTATTCCTTTTACTTAATAACATCTTGACACACTTGCAGCTCAAGGTGTCACCTAGTTTAAGCTGAAAGAGAAGGAGACTTGGGAACCAATTCTTCTCCACTGGTGTCAATGGGAGTTCAATAAGTGCAGGCCCAACCACAGATGTACACAGAAATGAAAACTAACAATGAAAATAACTGAAGAAAGCAAATGCTAAATCAATTTAGTTTAGTTATGGCTCATAATATTAAGTTGTTTTTTTTTCTGGTACAAAAATTAAGAAGTTTAAAAAAAGCCACCACACATTGTTCTGCTCTTAAGCAGATTGTTCCAAAGATAACATGTTGTAAAGGCAAAAGTAGGCTTTCCATATTTATTACAGTTATTTGGCCTAAATAGTTGTTGTTCTAGAGATGTATGAGTGATTGAGGGAAAGGATAATTTGTCCTTTATTAAATTTTTTGGGAAACTATTTAGAGATATATACATGGTTCCCTGTCCCTACATGAGTTTAAACTTTCAAATAACAAAAACTTCTCCATTAATGTAATTTACCAGCAGTGACTGCCTCTATCAAGAGAAGTTATATAAGAACATAAGAACAGCCATACTGGGTCAGACCAAAGGTCCATCTAGTCCAGTCTCCTGTCTTCTGATAGAGGCCAATGTCAGAAGCCCTAGAGGGAATAAACACAGTAGGTAATCATCATGTGATCCCTCTCCTGTCATCCATTTCCAGACAAACAGAGGCTAGGGACACCTAACCTCCATGAATTTATCTAGCTCTTTTTTGAACCCTGTTAAAGTCCTAATCTTCACAACATCCTCTGGCAAGGAGTTCCACAGGCTGGCTGTGCACTGTGTGAAGAAAAACATTATTTTGTTTCTTTTAAACCTGTTACCTATTAATTTCATTTTCTGACCCTTAGTTTTTATATTGTGGGAACAAGGAAATAACTTTTCCTTATTTACTTTTTCTACAGTAGTCATGATTTTATAGACCTCTATTATATCCCCCCACACCCTTAGTCTTCTCTTTTCTAACCGGAAAGTCCAAGTCTTTTTAATCTCTCTTCATATGGGACCCATTCCAAACCCCTTATAATTTCTGTTGCCCTTTTCTGAACCTCTTCCAGTGCCAATATATCTGTTTTGAGATGAGGCGACCATATCAGGATGCAGTATTCAAGATGTGGGTGTATCATGGTTTTATATGGAGGCAATAAGATATTCTCTTATTCTGTATCCCTATTTTTAATGATTCCTAACATTGTTTGGTTTTTTGACTGCCAATGAACAATGTTCAAGGCAAGAAAGAGTTAAAAATAGTAAACGCTAAGATTAGTTTCTAAAGAGCAATTAGTGATCATTATTAACATTATACAAGGATAACATTTCCAAAGCACCTAGACTCCTAAGGCAGTTAAGACCCAAAGAAAGCAAATGAGACTAACTAAAGTAAGTGTTTTTTGTAGGTGATGTTTCATTTTTAAAGGACAGCTTTGTATTTAAGCCCTTTTGCAGGTGTCCCTACTTTTTTTCTTAAAAATGGGCAAATTATCCCTTCCCACAAGTACTGATGGGTATTGCTGCTGGCTGGATCCTCCCTCACCAGCTGCCCACCCAGCAGCAGGGAGTGTTGGGAATCCAGTGCTGATGATGGGGGTGGGTGTGCAAGACTGGTGGTTGGGCAAAGCTGCAGCATGTGGGGACCAGCCACTCTCCATTATGGTCTATTGGTACAGTCCCTGCTGCACCCCTCCTCTTGGCCACCAGGTTCCTCTCACCCCATCCCATTTCCAGGCAGCACTATCTGCTTGATGAGGTAGCTGGTGAATGTGTGCACAGGCAGCGGCTGGTTACAAGTGACCTCTACTACCTACTCCTCAGGCCTTTACACACTTCTCCTCTCACTGTCTTCTGCCTATGACCCTGCACCTCCTCTGCCCTGCTGCTCCTCCATCTCTCTCCACCCCTGTCTCCTCCACCTCTGCAGTGTGGATCCTGCTCCCACACTGTGTGGAGAACCAGGCCCTGGTCAAATCATTCAGTTCACCAGCAGGAAGGGACAAGGGAGTGAGTGTGTGTGTCACCTCTCCCCATGCAAACCTGAAAGATACGAAGGTAAATAAGACTCCAGCTACACATTTCTTTTTAACAAAGGCTCAGTCAAGGTGATGTTAATTTGAATGTTTGTGCTGCGTGGTTCTGATTGCTATTGGACTTGCTTGACTATGAGGAATTTTATCTGGTGTCCCATATTTGGCATAGGAAAATATGGTCACCGTAGCTTTTGAACATATCACCCATAGATTACATCTACACTGGCATGATCTTGCTCAAGAACTCTTTTGCGGAAGAGTTCTTGTGCAAAAACTCTTCCAGAAGAGAGCGTCTACACTGGCATGTGTGTTTGCACAAGAGATGTGCTTTTGTGCAAGAGCATCCATGCCAGTGTAGACACTGTCTTGCGCAAGAAAGCTCTGATGGCCATTTTAACCATAGGGCTTTCTTGCACAAGAAATTCATCTTGCCTGTCTACACTGGCTTCTTGGGCAAGAACTTTTGTGCAAGAGGGCTTATTCCTGAGCGGGAGCATCAGAATTCTTGTGCAAGAAGCACTGATTTCATACATTAGAATGTCAGTGTACTTGTGCAAGAACTCGCGGCCAGTGTAGACAGGCAGCAAGTTTTTGCGCAAGAGCGGCAGCTTTTGCGCAAGATCGCGCCAATGTAGACACAGCCATAGTGTCTATAGGCCCCAGTAGGTATTCTGTCTACCCTGCCCCTGGGAACTAGCCTCCCAGTCGGGATAAATAGGCTCATGTGATCGAGGGTTGAGCAAATACATTCAAAATAGCTGTGTGGATGGTGCTACTCTGGTGGAGACTCAGACTAACCACCTGAGTTCAAGTCCGTCCAACCCCCTCGTCTTGAGCTCAGGTGGCAGCCCAAGTCTCCATCAGTGCAGCAATGTATCAGTCCACACAGCTGTTTTTAGCTCAGTAGCCCAAGCCCTGCTAGTGTGAGTCTGTCTAGCTGAGTCTGTCTAGGTTTGCTTTCAGCTGCAGCATAAACATACCCTACCGGAATTAAGGTCCATTATATTAGGCCCTGTACAAATATATATTAGAAAACATCCCTTGACTTGAAGAGTTTAAAGTCTAGATAGAAAAAGAGTAAGAAAGAGACAATATAAATATGGATGATCCAAATCTTCATATCTCAGATTTGATTATTGTCTTCCACCTTATTTCATTGTCTGAAAGGGTATGTCTACACTACCCTCCTAGTTCGAACTAGGAGGGTAATGTAGGCATACCGCACTTGCAAATGAAGCCCGGGATTTGAATTTCCTGGGCTTCATTTGCATAAGCGGGGAGCCGCCATTTTTAAAACCCCGCTCGTTCGAACCCCGTGCAGCGCGGCTACACGGGGCACGAACTAGGTAGTTCAAACTAGGCTTCCTAGTTCGAACTACCATTACTCATCATTTCATGTGAAATGAGGAGTAACGGTAGTTCGAACTAGGAAGCCTAGTTCGAACTACCTAGTTCGTGCCCCGTGTAGCCGCGCTGCACGGGGTTCGAACGAGCGGGGTTTTAAAAATGGCGGCTCCCCGCTTATGCAAATGAAGCCCGGGAAATTCAAATCCCGGGCTTCATTTGCAAGTGCGGTATGCCTACATTACCTCGCTAGTTCGAACTAGCGGGGTAGTGTAGACATACCCAAATGTACATAGTACTCCTGGCTTTCATCCTGCCTATCTCACAAAATTTTTGCATAATGCAGTCACTAATACTTCCTATAATATTTTACCACCAGTTTGGGGGGTTTGCTTGCAATGTTTTTACCTGTATTTCCTTTTGAGGCTCATTTCAATACCTAAGCTGATGTCTCTCCTCGCCCGTGCTTAGATTTTGCAATTACACTAACAACTCTGCGGATATCACATGGTTTTAAATCAACCTTCTCTTGCCCCGCTACTATTCCAGCTACCACTTCCTCACTCTCAAGAGAAGAAGCCTACAGGATTATCCCCTGGGAGGAAGTTGTTGGATTCTACTCTAAAACATAGTTCTCTAACTGGTTACAGTTTAACTTGTTTCATATGTCCATACTGGCAAAAAGAAACCTTATGGTTTGGACACAGCTTTGAGTAGATGTGATGGTGGTGTTTTTTAAAGGGTGGGCAGGATTTAAGTTTTTTCTGAATAATTCATTAAAAAAATCAACTTTTTCTTAAGACTGATTTTGTGTGTGTGGAAAGTCGAGGGATTTTTGGACTGTGATTTCTTCTAGTATTAGTCTTTCCTAGACTAGATTATTTTTATAGTCTATAGGCTAATACTGTTACCATTCCAAACTCTTCTACATATCTTGGATTTTAATTTAATATAGTTAAATATTTCAGAAAGCCTTCAGAGCAAGATGCAGGTAAAATACTCTTTGTACATAATATACATCTATTTTGAAACAGCTGCTTTGTTTCTTTAACTAGAGTCCATTTATTGTGAGAGTCTCCACCATTTACATACACAAAAACAAGTCTGAAAATGCAGGGTATCCTTTTGTGTATACTGCTACTTTTGCTGTTCCCATACTTTTGAGCATGGAATCTTCTTTGTGTCCTTTGATTCTATCTAAGAAAGAGCCCAATTGGAATTTTGCCTCTCTGGGCAATATAAAACAGGGTTCATTCAAGAGCATTTATGGTTTAATTTATCCTTTTCACTTTCTGCCTCCTCATGCACCAATGGTTGCTAAATGGCATTTCTTCTACTGAGATAAAGCCTCCAGAAGAATGTAAGCCTTACATTGAAAACTGCTGGTGGGAATGGCTGGACACAACACCCTGAGTGTGACTCTCTTTCTATACAGCTCACAGTTTCATCCTGTGAGAATTTCAGCTACTGCCCGTGAAATGTGAGTGGGCTAACCTTTGAATCCCTGTTTCCCATTTATCAGCATGTTTTCTCTTCTAATAAGCCATCAGACCATCGTCAAAACAATACCTTTTAAAAAATGGTAATACAATATAAAAAATAATAGAAAGTTCTTACCTTAATTTTGGCCAGTTTTTCCTACCACCCAAGGTGGATTGTGCTACATCTGCATTTGTACAACAGACTATTTTCTTTTCAAAAGGCTGGGTGTCTGTGTTGTTTGCTTTAGGCATTATTTTCAATCACGTGAACATGGAATAACTTGATTTAGACGGTAATAGCCCCTGACATTATGAGACTGACAAAATACACGGTAAAGATCTTGTGCTGTTGTCTTCAATTCATGAACAACTTTTAAAAAACCCAGAGGTTTCTTCAGAAAATGTAATGTTTAAAATATTTATGAAAAATTTCCAAAGGTTCTTTTAAATGTACTGTATATTTGAGAGCATTTGTCTGTCTGTTTGTTCAAGAACTCCTCCTACCTGGCTAAGAGCTAGGACCACCAAACTTGGTATGCAACTTCTGCTTATAACTTAAAGCAAGGTAAGTGCTTTGGTTGTGCCAGGAAAACAGGATGTGTCCAGAATGGAATTGCGTCTCATAAAACCATACAGAAAAGAGCTAGGACCGCCCCAGCCCTGAGCCTTCCAATCCCCAGGTGCTCTTCAGAGACAGAGGGGAAGGCTGAATTTCCCTCTCCCCTCCCATTTATACAGTGATGCAGAAAATCATGCAGAGAAGAGACAGACTCACCAGGCAGGAGAAAGGGACTGGCAGGGGGCATGCAACCCCCAAACAAGACTTCCATAAGCTCGAACCTTCCACTCCTCAGGTGCCCTTTAGTAACAAGCTTTCAAGATACACAGAGCTCTTTCTCAGATCATTTGTATGTCTTGAAAGCTTATCTCTCTCACCAACAGAAGTTGGTCCAATAAAAGATATTACCTCACTCACCCTGTCACTTTAAAATCAAAGCAAGAATGAATTCAGTCCACCATATCTGGAACAGGATGTGCATTGAGGAGCTGATTTTGGGGCAGGGAAGGAGGTCAGGGGCAGTAATTTTACTTAAAATCATTCAATTGTATCATACAGAAATTAATCTTTGGGTAAGCTATTCAGGAGTACAAACTGCAGAGCAAGTGCAAATGACTCAGTGCCTGAGATGTTGGTAAATATGAGGAACACCTGAAAGTCTTTCTGGATAGGAAGAAATATCACACAGTGACCTTTGAAGAGGACACAATATGCCAGGACCCTACTCTGTTTGGTACACATTGTATCAATTCTCATCTTCTTTGGGAGACTTCTGAGACTAAGAAAATACACTGTAAAAAGTGACTATGTTATTGATCTCCTGTGAACATAAGTCTGAGAGTCTAATGGTTAATTTGACTTCTGGAAGTTGTAGAATTAGAACAATAATTCTGTGACCCAAATGGAGATGTAATGTGGGAAATGTCATAGTTCAGAGGCTTAACAATTAAATTGCTAATTTGGGAACATCACTTCTATTTAGAACTGTGTTTCCAGCTACACTGCTTGACAACACCCTTTTTTGTCACCAATAATTTATTGTTTGCATTGCTTGAAGGTGTAGTGCACCATGGATTGCTCCACTGTCTTGGGATCTGATACTGTGTCATTAGCTGGCTGATCAACTATCTCATTTATTCATAAGCATAGTGACAAATTAGTGGGAGTTCAATGCATGTATTGAGTGCAAAATTTATAATAGAGACCCATACAGTAGATAAGAGATCCCCAGAACAGAGCCAGGGGTATGATTTTTTCCAACAGGAGGTAAAAAAAAATGATAACCTTCAACTGGATTTGATCAGTTCCAGTGTAGTTATTACAGACTAAATAAACATATTGAGGGACTTTGCAAATATTTTTTTTTACCAGACCTGCTAATCATGATTTTTTTTTATCAACCTGCTAATCATGTTTAGCTGAACATAGCTCCATTATGCCAGGTGACACTAGCTAAACATCAGACCCAAGGCCTTAAGTAAAGAGTAAAAGAATGCTGTTTTTCCATATTAAATACTAGTAGTTGTCTGCTCCAGACTGTATCCAAAGTAACATTTCATTATAAATGGGAGTTATTGTGAAGATAATCAATATACAATTATGACTAACAGATAAGAAAGGAATTGTTATGTCTAAACAGTCAGGCCAGAACTGTGACTTTGGGGCAGGGCAATATAATACAAATGGACCTTATTCCAACCCAGTTGTATACAAGAAGGTTTTACTATTTACTTAGCATATCAATAGACTCAAAAGAGCTCACATGCTAACTGAGCAGATCTGAAAAAAATAGCACTGCAGGTTTAGAAGTTGTGGCTCTCATCAAATGTAGTATCTACTCAGGCCACCGTAGAACAGAGTAACAGCCAACATGTAGGTTACACAAACGTAAAGCCTTTTCATCAATAAAGTGGGTGCAAGTAGCTTAAAAGGAGACTAACTGCTTGTAAAGGGACCTAAGATAGTTTCCTGCCATTTGACTTACACATCAATTCTGCATTTGGCTCACAAATTCCAAGAGCTAGAGCCTACAAATGGAAGAAGGGATATGCACAAGTAGATACATTTACAGGAACTAGACCAAAGGGTCTAACAGTTTACAGTATCTCCTGATAATTACAGTCTATCAAGTGAGGCTGTTACTTTAACTAGATACAAGTTTATATCATTGTTAAATTCTGCTTTCTTTAAAAATACATGTAGAATTAAGTCATTACTGGATTGGCCACTGGAGACAGTTCTCAGGGACAATGAAAACAGACATGTCCACAAAGCAGGGCTAAACTTGAAATAAGCTACGCAATCTGAGCTACACTAATTGCGTAGCTTAAGTTGAAATAGCTTATTTTGACTTTTCGCACTATCTACACAGCAGTTATTTCAAAATAGAGCACTCTTCCCCAGACTTCTCCTACTTTTCATACAACAAGATTTACAGAAGTTAGAGTATCAAGCCCATTATTTCAAATTTATTTCAAAACATTGGGCTGGCTCTGTAGACATGCAATACATTATTCCGAAATAATGCTGCTATGTAGATATGGCCTGATAGACACAAAGGAAGCAAAAGAAACACTTGTGAACACTTGGACTAAGGGGAAGAGGAAGAGAGAGCTCATTTAAAAAAGGTGTTGCTGGGTGTTAGCTTCACCCAGTTGGGGTCTGAGAAAAAACTGCTGACCATGAAGAGTGGTAGGAACAAGAATGTCTCAGGTTCTGCTATCACTACTTGGAAATGTTAACACAAAAAAAATTAAAGAAATGGCCCATCTTCCATATTTTTGGAAGATATATTATATTCTGTAGGAGTCAGCTCTATGGCACCAGAACCCCTGGAAAAAGAAATAATATCTCTCAATAGAATTTTCTTCATTGATTTTTCCATTATTCTACTTTATCTTCTGGTCACAGCTTCAAACCAGATTACAGACCTGGAGTACAGTTTAGCGTGTGATTTGATCTTTCCGATTGCAAGTCATTTGCAGAACTGTGCTGATTCATATTTAATAGCTATCATCTGAGGATCTCAGAGCCCCCTGTAGCCATATGAAAAGAATGAATTAAACTTATGACATCCCTAGGAAATGGGTAGAATTAGCCCCCTGTATAGATTGGGGTTCTAAACTGTGCCTCATGTTGTAAAGGAAGGAGCATTCTGGATAAATTATTGGGACTCTTCCGAGGACACTGTAAGGAGAGCACAGCTCTGCCACTCACTGAATGGGTGCAGTCTGTTTTCCCACTGTTTCTGCTCATCTCTTCTGACTGCTAAGGATGTGCATCCACCCTACTCTTTGGGAGGAATAGTACTTCTGGAATGCTAGCCTAGAGAAGCACCTCCAGCCCCCGTTCTGGCTGTCTGGTGGCCAGCTCCTGTGCAGGGACACGTAAGCCCACGATTCACTACCTAGCTAACACCCCTATTGGCTGGCTGAGGTATAGCAGGACTGCTGAGTGCTGACTGCTGTGGTGGCCCTGCTGTGGTCTGTTTCGTCTTGTGACTTGACTCTCCAGCCGTGTCATATATACTCCCATATTTTCCAGGGTAAACCCCCAACAACCAGTAGTTCTTCAACACTGGTCCTTGTCCTCATGGGATTAGGAAAGTTTGGTAGCCCTTACCCTTTGCCATGGCCTTAGCCCCAGCCTCTTGCTGGGCTCCCAGTATATTAACCCCACTCTCTCTAAGCCTCTTCTTACAGCTCACTTAGCACCATCTTTCAGGGAGGCATCTTAACATGTCCTGCCACCCAAATGGTTCTGTTGCAGAAGAAATTTTTTTCCACTACCTTGGCAGAGCTGTTCATGATTCAGTAGAAGTATTTATGCTTCCTGCAGGCCTCTCTACTGGTACTACATATTCCTGGGCAGAGCCACTTTTTGCTACACCTTCCCAACTTCCTCAGGTTCCGTGTTGCAAGGTTACTTTCCTTCTAGGAGGCTCTAACAGTAATTCCCCCCAGTTCCCTGATTCTGCCATGTTCCTCTTACTGTGGGTGCATCAGAGATCTCTCCCTTCTGGTCAGGCTCCAACTGAGCTGGGCTCAGTCCTTTTAACTCCTCTTTCTAGCACTGACACTGCTGCGGCTGTAGCTAGATGAGATTGCACCCACAGGCTCTTATTAATCCCTACCAATTTAGTGTGGGGTTGGTACACCCATCAAAGAGCCCATGAATGACAGAATTCCCTGCACCCACCTTTGCTATTTTGCACACTCATAGGGTGTGTCTAGACTACATGCCTCCTTCGACGGAGGCATGTAGATTAGCCAGATCGGAAGAGGGAAATGAAGCCGCGATTAAAATAATCGCGGCTTCATTTAAATTTAAATGGCTGCCCCGATCTGCCGATCAGCTGTTTGTCGGCAGATCGGGGGAGTCTGGACGCGATGCGCCGACAAAGAAGCCTTTCTTCATCGGCACAGGTAAGCCTCGTGAAACCAGGTTTACCTGTGCCGATGAAGAAAGGCTTCTTTGTCGGCGCATCGCGTCCAGACTCCCCCGATCTGCCGACAAACAGCTGATCGGCAGATCGGGGCAGCCATTTAAATTTAAATGAAGCCGCGATTATTTTAATCGCGGCTTCATTTCCCTCTTCCGATCTGGCTAATCTACATGCCTCCGTCGAAGGAGGCATGTAGTCTAGATACACCCATAATGGCCAACTACAATGCTGCCAAGTGACTTGCCAAAGAACACCCATCAGATTAGTTCAAGAGCTATGAATAGAACCCCTGGGTCCTGACTCCAGTCCAGTGCTCTATAAATACCATTGACTCTGAGAGAAACTAAATACTGCAACATATTTCTGCTGTCCTCAGTGGTCTTTATTTAGTAATCAGAAAATTAGTGTTGATCATTTATAGCTTGTAAGAGGCAGAATTTGGAGAGTTGTTTTCAAAAAGTATTTAGGCTGTGTCTAAACTACATCCCTTTCTCAATAAAGGGATGTAAATTAGACACTTTGAAATTGCAAATGAAGCCAGATTTAAATTTCCCACACTTCATTTGCATAATGGCAACTGTGATTTTTTTTCCGAAAAGGGGCTTTTCGAAAGAATAACGGCTGTTTAGACGGGGATCGTTTGAAAATAAAACCCTTTTTCAAAAGATCCTATACTCCTCATTTTTTTCAGGAGTACAGGATCTTTCAAGAAAAGGTTTTATTTTCAAACGATCCCCGTCTAAACAGTCATTTTTCTTTAGAAAAGCCCCTTTTCGGAAAAAAACTGTGGCCACCATTATGTAAATGAAGTGCAGGAAATGTAAATCCTGGCTTCATTTGCAATTTCTAAGTGTCTAATTTACATCCCTCTTTTGAGCAAAGGGACATAGTTTAGACACAGCATTACGGTCATTAAGAAGCAGTAAAATAGAATATTTTTGTTTTTTCATTCAATTAAAAATGCAAACATGTGCAATTTCTACCTTAATAAATATGGAATTTTGGGGAGAGTGATGGTAGGAGAGTGGGGGGGGGGAGGGCGTGGAGTGGAGAGGGGGGGGGGGAGAAGGGTACCACTAGCAGTGTTTCTAATCCAAACTTTATATATTCCTGAAACAATGGTCTTCTGCTACAGCTGTTTTGCCCCAGCAAGAATATCTAGCTGTTACATAATAAATTTCATCAGTAGATCACAAAGTTAATTTCATTAGTCCCATTGTAGAGATGGGAAAATTAGGACATAGGAAGGGTCAGTGATTTGTCCAAGGTTACCCAGCTCACCAGCAGCAGAGGCAGGAATACAAAGAATCCAGGCCTCCTGAGTCCCAGTTCAGTACTCTACCCTGCAAGCCGATGCTTTGCGCATTTCCCCCCAAAATCCTTCTGCTGTTTTGGTGCCCTTAGCTGACCGCCATCTATCTGTCCTCTGGAAGCCTTATGGTTCTACTTGTAAGGCAGCAAAATTGAGCTTCTGAAAAACAGACACACCCTCCTGGAAAACAGATTGCATTTTCAGGGTACATACTGTTTATTTGCTCTGTCTCCCCTAACCTGAACGTCCTTATTCTGGTGAATAAGGATTTGCAGGATTGCAGACTCCCGCTTGTATTTCTAAGGCTTCTATCATTGTATGGGGCTGCTGTAGCTAAAAACACACTCAATGGAGTGGTCAGCAGGAGCACTTCCCTTACAGTGTCATCATGTGAAGGAGGTAGGCTGTTAAATCAACAGCTATGATTTGTGCCCAAGCTAAGGGTGAAGATTTGTTTATTTTCTCTGATGCAGTGTTCTTTGACTGGAGCAATGCCTTTGGTGTCCCAACAGAAGTGTTTTTCCAGGGTGGTATCATTTATTATCAATTCCCTTGAGCTAACTGGTCCCCCAAGCAGTCAGGCTGTGTCTACATTGGTGCGATCTTGCGCCAAAGCGGCCACTTTAGCGCTAAAACATGCTGCCTGTCTACACTGGCGGGGAGTTCTTGCACAAGAACACTGACATTCTAATGTGTGAAATCAATGCTTCTTGTGCAAGAACTCTGATGCTCCCACTCAGGAATAAGCCCTCTTGTGCAACTGTTCTTGCGCAAGAGACCAGTGTAGACAGGCAACACAAATTTCTTGCGCAAGAAAGCCTGATGGCTAAAATGGCCAATGTAGACGTAGCCTCAATGTTTATTACTAGCAATTTATGTTAAAAAAAAGTGGTACAGTGTATATTTTTGTTCTACATAGGGGTCCCTTTAGATCTCAGTCCTGGAAGCCTCACTCAGTTGGATGGTAAATCATTTAAATTGGATTTGGGCCAGAAAGACAACTGCAAGACATGACTCAACATGCTTGATTCCCTCTTATTTTATTTTTTAAATTTCTAGTGTGAGTCATCCTTTATATCAGATACAAAATGGAAGCTCTTAAGAACAATACATTGCATTTATCTATTGTTTATATTTATTTTATTTTTTAAATAATTGTTTTTCCAGCCCACACCTTGTCTAAAATAAAAGCAGCAAGTAGTTTGACCAACATCTTCTGTTCCCCTCTCCCTGGCACTCTTCACTAACCTGTCATATTACAAATAGAAAATACAATCGTGAAAATTTCCTATTGATATATGCACAGTGTTTCAATGGATGGTTAATATATCTACTCATCAATCCCTGTCCACACAGTTCATTTAGCTTTCTCAATTCAATTAGGAATCAAAAGTGCTCCTTTGCTTGTACTGTGAACTACCAATAACTAAGGTCTTTCTGATAAGATCTTATCCTCTCTCCCCACATACACAGAACTAACAAAAGTTTCAGCCCATAAAGACTATTATCCTCACAGCAGCAAGCATACATACTTTAGAAGATAATTCACATTTAGGAGTAAAGCAAAAGACACTTAAAAAGGTACATTTTCTTCACAGTCAAAGCATTCCTAGACTTCATAGACAAAATATCTGCCTGAAGTACTATAAAAAGGGTGTGGTTCCTAGATCATGCAAACCTTCTTACAGAAGGGTTGGATAAAGAACACCAAAACTTATTATATCTATCATGTAATTGTTTATATTTATTATATAGCTCTGTTGCAAAAGAATAAGAACAAATCTGATGTAAATATACACATATAAATACAATATAGTTCTCTAGATTGTGTCTTATTTCCATTAGCTCCTCAGTACTTACAGGACTGACAGAAGACTTATCTTCACAATAATTGATGTAGGGTCCTTTCCATCTGTCTTTTATTTGGGCCCCAGTAGAGTATTTTAGATGTTGAATTAAGCCTTAGTGTAATCCTGTCTTTAGTCATCTTTGCAGTGGTCAAAAAAGAAAAATACCAAAATTCAGCACTCCTATGGGCTTGGTGAATTGAACGGCACCACTGCTTGGCTCCCTGCCTGAAATTAACAGGAGAAATATTGCAGGCTGTGCTTTTATCCCTAACTGCCAAGAAGCATTTGGATAATAGTGCTTTACAAAAAAGGAAAAGGAAGCTTTTTCTTTCACTCTATTTGTAACGCTATCTTTATTAGGCCAGGTCTATACTAGACTCTGAAAGTCAGCTTAAGGTACACAACTTCAGCTATGTAAGTAGCTGGAATCAATGTACCTTAAGCCAAAGTTGGCATCATTTCCGCAACGGGAAGCTGACAAGAGCATATGCTCCCGTCGGCTTCCCTTACTTCTTGCGAGTCAACGAATACTGGTGCTTACCAGGGGCTCCCTCAGCATTCAATTTAGTGGGGCCTTACTATACCCACTACATTGAATGCCTGAAGATAGATCTCTTGCATAATAAGTACAGATATGGCCTTAGGCTATACTGTCAGGCAAACCATAGGAAACTGTCCGCCCAATGCCAGAGCAAAAACTTTATGCCTGTCTACATGTCCTTTAAGTATTGCGATTCAGAATCACTCTGAAAATGGAAACACATGTTTACCATCTTCCACCAATTTCTATATAAAAATGATGAGATTATAAAAAAAAAATTCTACCATTCCTGCAGCCCCAACCTTCTGACTGAAAGTCAAAGTAGCCTCTTCTCTTTTTGTGTATTATCAACAGTAATCAGAGTTCTATAGAGCTAATTCGATCCTAAAAGACACCTGTACATCCATATTTTATTTGGTGGCTTGGTGTAAGCATAACAGACCTGAACATCTGCATTCTACTGATGGAGACAAAAAGGATAAGAACATAATTTTCTTTTGCTGAGCTATGCTGGTTACAGAGGTCTATCCAGGGGAACAAAAAACGAAGAGCAGTAACATGTATTTAAGTCAAAAGAGTGAAAGTCATTCCACTGTACAACTCTGCACAAGGCCTATGCTCTACTAACAACCTCATAAACTGGCTTTAAAGTGGAATTTATATAATACACAGTCTTTGCCTAGTTCTTTGTAGAGGAATGAATTCTCCCCTAAAATGAATATATGTGACTGAACATACACATCTGCTGAGTTTGAAGGCAATACAAATTAAAAGTAAAAAATAGATAAGATGGGGAAGTGTAGTGGGGCAGAGTGGCCGCCTACTGACCCGGAGGAGGTGGAACCCCTCCGACCGCCATGTTGGGCTGAGCCTGATTTCCTGTCAGGTGCCCAGACAGGGTCAGGCTCAGCCCAACATGGTGGCTGGAGGGGTTCCTTCTCCTCCGGGTCAGTGGTCAGCCACTCCTCCAAACTACAAGCTCCACCCCTTATGTCCAGTTCCCGGTTCTCGGGACTGGGCCCTTGATCCTCCCCCAGGTGGGACAGGGCATTGGCATTGGCATTTGCCTTCCCTGCCCTGTGGTGGATGGAGAATCCATAGGGCTAGAGGGTTAAGTACCACTGCATTAATTGACTATTGGAGTCTCGCATGGTCTGTAACCATTTTAGCTGTGCATAATCCGTGATCAAGATAAAAACGTCCCCAAGGAGGGAATACCGTAAGGCCTCAACAGCCCATTTAATGGCTAGGGCTTCTTTCTTAATCACTGAGTACCTGTGTTCACAGGGGAATAGCTTATGGCTGATGTACACAACAGGATGTTCCTCTCCTTCGACCTCTTGGGAGAGTACAGCTCCCAGCCCACTCTCCAAAGCATCTGTCTGGACTATAAAGGGTCTGTCGAAGTCGGGGCTGAACAGCACTGGCTCACTACATAAAGCGTCCTTAAGCTGTTGGAACGCGGTGTCACATTCCGGATTCCATTTCACCTTCTGTGGGTTGTCCTTCATAAGAAGCACGGTGAGGGGGGCAGCCAGGGTTGCAAACTGGAGGACAAATTGGTGGTAGTACCCCGCTAGCCCCAAGATCCGCTGCACCTTCCATTTGGTCGTTGGGATGGGGTAATTACAGATGTTCTCTACTTTCCCCACCAGGGGTCGTACCAAGTCCTGCCCTAGATGATACCCTAGATAGGTGGTCTCTTGCCACCCAATTTTACATTTTTTTGGATTGGCAGTGAGACCCTCATCCCGGAGGGTCCGCAACACAGCTGCCACTCACACTAGGTGCTCCTCCCAATTGCTACTATAGATGACAACATCATTGAGATAGGCTGTGGCATACTCCAGATGGGAGGAGAGCAGGTGTTCCATCATCTGCGGGAATGTGTCCGGGACTCCATGGAGGCCGAAGGCATCCGTACGAAATGAAACAGTCCTGATGGGGTGGTGAAGGCTATCTTCTCTCATGACTCAGGGTCCAATGGGATCTGCCAGTGACCTTTTGTAAGTTCTAGAGTTGTTATAAAGCTTTTCCTAGGCGATCCAACAGTTCATTAGTCCAAGGCATTGGGTATGTGTCGAACTTTGAAATGGCGTTGACTCTTCTAAAATCAATACAGAACCTGATGCTCCCATCAGGTTTGGGGACCAGCATGACTGGGCTCCGCCACTCACTCTTGGACTGCTCTATCACTCTTAACTCCAGCATGGTTCAGATCTCCTGTTCCACTACTTAGTGCATCTGCTGGGGGAAGGGCCAATTACCCTCCCAGACGACCTGGCCGGGAGCGGTGCAGATATTATGGGTTATGACAGATGTTCAGTCCTGCTTAGTGGTAAAGATCTTGGCAAACACCTCTATGAGCCGTCATACTTGTTTCTGCTGTGCCTCTGAGAGAGTGTCCCCCAGTTGTGGTTTTCCTTCCTCACTGATCTGAGGTATCTGGGGACCTAGCGTGGGTTCAGAGGGATATGGAGCCATCAGCAGCCCCACTCGTTCGTGCCATGGCTTTAATAGATTCACATGGAAATCTGTTTTTTTCTGTCTTCAGTCCGGTTGATAAACCTCTTAGGTTACAGGGCTCAAGTGGTGAGTGATTTCATACGGCCCTTGCCAGTGGGCCAGCAGCTTTGATTTCTCCGAAGGAAGTAATAGCAGTACCCTATCCCCAGGTTCAAAAATCCTCTCTCTGGCTCCACGATTGTATCCCTGCTCCTGGACACTCTGTGCTGTGTGCAGGTTTTCCTGCACCATGGCACCAGCTCGAGCAAGTCTCTCCTGAAGTTGAGGCTCATACTGCAAGAGCCCTAGCGAATGGGAGGCGGTCTGTTCCCATGTTTCCTTCATCAGGTCTAAAATACCCCAGGGCTGTCTGCCATACAGGAGCTCAAAGGGGGAAAACTGGGTGGATGCTTGCGGCACCTCTTGGACTGCCACTAAGAGAGGGGGTATCAACTAGTCCCATTGTTTCATCTCAGTCAGGTGAAATTTCCTGAGCATCCTCTTTAGGGTGTAGTTAAAATGCTCCATGAGTCCGTCGGTCTGGGGATGGTATACCGACATCTGTAATTTATGAATACCCAATATGGTACAGACGTGACGCAGCAACTGGGATGTGAAATTAGTTCCTTTGTCTGTAAGCAGTTCACGAGGCAGCCCCACCCGGGCAAAAATCTTTATGAATTTGGTCATGATGGTTTGGGCGTTGGTATTCCGTAGCAGAATGGCTTCGGGGAACTGTGTCACGTAGTCCATGAGCACCAGTACATAACGTAATCCTGCCTTCCTCCTTGGGAAGGGCCCCACTAAGTCCAGGGTAACCCACTCAAACGAAGTCCTTACTACTGGTAAGGGGACGAGTGGCGTTTTCAGCACCCCTGGGTCGGGGTGGTACCTCAGGTGCCTCGGTCTCTGATGCCTCCTCCTCATCAGCTGGCTCCTGAGAGTGGGCCTCCTGTGGCTCTTCACCAAGGAGGTCTCCATCTAGCCCTGTCTGTCTGGGTGGTCCCCCGAAACTGGCCTCTCAAAGGAGGGTAGAAAATCCCGGTCTATCGTGGCACAAGACAATGAGGTAGGCTAAAGTGGGGGCCGCTACTACCATCATCTCTTTGATCACCCTTTGGATGGTGAGGAGGACTCTTGCCCGGGGATAAGCTTTTATGTCCCCATGAATGCACTGCAAATGCAGCTCCCCTTCTGGCACTATGACAGCCAGGAGGATGTCTTTCCAGACGCGTGTCTGGCTGCATCCCGAATCTAGGAGGGCTATCATCTGTTGTGACTCTGCTTGTCCAACAGTCCTGAGTGTTGCTGGGCCTGGTGAGCCTGGGTTTCCACCGTACAGACCCGGCCATAGCTGCAGGCCTCTTCTGTAGGAGCTGTCGGGGCTGGGAGCCCAGCTGCCACAGCAGCTCCTGTTGTTGCAGTTGAGCAGCCATCTGTTGAGCCAGTAGCTGCTGCTGCTGTTGCTGGCCATCTGCCAGAAACTTACGAATTTTATCCCACTCCATGTTAGTCCGGGAGAGTGAAAGGGGGAAACAATTATTATTATATATACATATATTTTTTCTGGGTCCACTGAGGCACACCCTCAGCCCCTTATGTCAGAGGTGGGATCTGTACCCAGGTTCTCTACCACATGTAGCCAGTTTGGCTTCCCGGAGTGGTTCCTCCACTTCTGGGCCAGTGGGTGGCCCCTCCACCCCCTACACTGGCCCTTTAAGCCACTCCCCAAGTCACTAGTCCCTGCCCAGTCTTTCTTCAGGCAAGGCAGCACACACAGGGAGTACAAAGCCGGGCCCTGGTTTAGGGTGGGCTAACACCACCTTGAGTTCAGGTTCCCAGCCCCGGTTCAGGGTGGGACAACAAATAAATAGTGAGCAGTCCTATTTCAGGCCGGGCAGCAAAAACTGTTCATATGGGAGGCAGGCCCTGGGTCAGGGCAGGCCAAGAGCACAGTTAGTTCATAAGGCAAGGCCAGGCCCTGGTTCAGTGAATGGCAGCAACAACCACCCTCTGTGTATAAGTGGGAAGCCAAGCCCTGGTTCAAGGCATGGCCGCAAACAAGGAAAGTCAGTTTACAAATAGGCCAGGCCCTGGTTCAGGGTGGGCCAGGAACAAACACAGGCAGTAACAAACACAGTTAGTGGTAAGGAATGGCCAGGCCCTTGGTTTAGGGCATAGCAGCAACAACCACAGTTAGTTTATAGATGGGCCAGGCCCTGGTTCAGGGCGTGGCAGCAAACAACTGCCGCAGGTTTGGGGGCTCCTTGGTCAGGAGGGGTGCAGGTCAATTACAGCGGTGGTGACGGGGAGACTGGAGGTGGTTGGACGCCAAGGCCAAGCCTCAGCCTCCCAGGCAGGGAGCAGGTAGTCGGCCTCCGGCTCACAGGTGGTTGGAGGCCCTGTCCAAGCCTCTGCCCTAGCTTCCCCGGTTGGTTGCACTGGTTCTTTCACAGGTAGGGCCCTGACTGAGTCCCTAGGCTGGGCTTTTATAGCCCTGGGTCCGCCCCCTGACTTCCTGTCAGGTGCCCGGACAGGATCAGGCTCAGCCCAACATGGTGGCCAGAGGGGTTCCTCCTCCTCCGGCTCAGTGGGCAGCCACTCCACCCCACTACAGGAAGGAAGAAGAATGTTGAAGAATGGGGTGGAAATAATGGAGAAGAAACAGTAAGATGGAAGTAGCACAGGTAAATACAATGAGCATCACTAGAAGAACAGATTGAGAACGAAGTAGCAAAAATGGATCTAAGAGAGACAAGGGGAAGAAAAGGGGGAAGTGACAAACGAGGAAATAGCCCGATAAGCAGAAGACAAGGAAGCAAAGAGATGATGGATGATGTCACATGAGATGACAAAAGAAGTTGAAGCATGACTTGAAGAAAAGACCATAGCAGAACTGGGTGCAGAGGAGAGGGATTTCATAGCTTGCTGGCCTTTGCTAATACTATGCTGTGTCTCAATGCATGTTACATCTAAAGGCCTCTGGGTGATGGGGATGGTCACAGAACTTTTCTGCATCTGATTTCAGCAGAGCGGAGACATTCTGAGTTCTCACCATGCCAGTCTCTCTAATCCATGCAAATGTCCAGGAACTGACAAATTCAGAGATGCTTATGTCAGTCTTCTGTCAGGGTGTGTCTAGACTACTGAGTTTTGTCGACAAAAGTGGACTTTTGTCGACAAAACTATACTTGCGTCTACACTACCACTGAGTTCTGTCGACATAACGTCGACAGAACTCAGCAGTTTTGTCGACGCTGGTAAACCTCATTTTACGAGGCATAACACCTTCTGTCGACAGAGTTCTGTCGACAGAAGGTGTTATTGCCTGTAGGATTGCATCTAGACTACAGGGTTTTGTCGACAAAGCAGCTTGCTTTGTCGACAGAACTGAATGTGTCTAGACGCTCTATGTCGACAGAAGTTTTGTCGACAAAACTTCCGTCGACAAAACCCTGTAGTCTAGACGTACCCTCAGTCACCACACATCTCCAGTCTAAATAAAGAGCCTGTTCACAACAGCAAAGCAGCCTCATCCATGTACAGTTACAATTCAGCAGGCTCTTCATCGACATTAATTCATTCTTGAATCTGAGGAGTCTTTAAGCTACCAAGATGGAGTTTTTCTTTTAATTGAATCTGACACCACTCAGGTAAATAGAGGTTTGGTCTTGGACAGAATAATTCTTTCAGCATATGCCTCGGAATCTAGTGACAGAGCAGCAGATAGTAGAGCTAACTGGACAAATATAATCCTGTAAGGAAGCAGGGCCTTTCAAGGCTAACAGATTCAGAAGGAATTTGAAACTACAATTCCCAGGGAGCACCACAGCAGCTCAGGCAGATGCAGACATTAAGTTTTGTCCTCACACCAACATATCTATTTCCATTTTACTCACAAATGTCCAAACGGAATGTTTGGACATTCCCAAATTTATTTTTGGAACTTTTCCTACTGCAAGAAGTTTTGCTATTTCAACTTTTCATCCAAAATTAAGTCAAATGAACAGAATTACTGGAATTTCCTACAGGACAGACATTCCAGTCTTAAATCAATTGTGAAAGCAATAGGAAGAATTTGGTTCATCCATAAAAGTGACTTTTTCCTGGCATCCAGGAGAAATATGCTGTTAGTGTCTCCCTTTAGCTAAAACCTCAGTAACCCATATATCCAAGTGGAATGAATGCACAAGTGAAGAGGAGGGGAATGGGGCTGGTACTGTTACCCCAAGAGTTTCACTATGCAAGGGTGAAATTCCCAAAGAACGTGGGGTCTCCACCCAATAATTGACACACACAGTATACCAAGACAAATCACACATCACACCATCCCTGTCACAATAGGCTAAGGGCACTCAAATCCTGGTTACATACAGTTTGAAGTGATGTTAGTGGCAGCACCCCATTTCTGATAGTCTTCCACAGATCATTAATTCTTAAGTCTCCGGGGTCATCTCTTTCTTCGGTCTCTCAGCGTCTCCTCTATCTCACAGCCTGTTGTCTTTCTCTCCCTTGCACAGCTCTCTTCTCTCCCTCTGCTTCTCATTTCACCCTTCTCTCCGGCTCTGTTCTCCCTCATGCTCACACCTTCTTGCTCTCTTTGCATTTCTGTTTCACTAGTAGTCCCTGACTCTCCACCAACCCCCCCCCCACTTGCTTTTCTTGCTTTCACTCATTTTTTTGTCAGAATTTTTGATGTGAAAACAAATATTTCAATATAGTATTGAGTGCACCCCGCCTTGTGATTATCTGCCTCACCATCACTTATTAATTTTCCTGCAAATTTTTATTAGTGTGTGCTCCTTCCGCACTCAGCTAATGGTCGAATGGTACCCCACTGTTGTGCAGCAGGATTTCAGAATGGAGTAACTCTTGTTTTCTGCCATCAATACCAACCTTGACCAGCTTATACCTGTTCCAGGCTTTACCCAGGTATACTGACCATATTAACTCAAAGGTGTGGGGCTGGAAAATGGGTTGTATGGGAAATAATGAGGCACTGAGCTTGGAACTATCGGGCATTGTTCTCTATGACCAGCTATTCTTTCAGGTGTAAATGAAATTTTAATTAACTTTGACAAGCTTTATGAAAATTCGTGTGACTCAGCTTTGAACACAAAACATGTTTCAATTTGTTTTGTCTTTAGGATGAACAGTAACACTAAATGCACTTCAGCAATAAAACGGATTTGGATTTCTAAGCATATTTTATTAGTGTATATTGGTAAAGCACAAGTAAGTGAATCTATTAACTTAACTACAGATCCATTTATAAGCCTGTTCCTGAACACTGGTGAGCAATTACTCCCATGAGTAACTTTTATTGACTTCTAGTTGTTCACTTATGTCATTAAGTACATCACAGTCTGGCCCTACATGGTTTGCTGTTCAATTTTTCCCTTGTTTTTCCTCCCCTCCAAAAAACAGCCTAAAAAACCCCAAAAAGAAAACAAACAAAAATCACATCATTTTACAACCAATACTACAGTAGTGAGCACTTAGATGCTCTGATTATGGATGCTACAGAAAGACAGCTACATTTTAATAAACCATGGTCTTTACATAGAGAGCTGGGTATTTTGTCCAGCTATACACAATTTATTATAGTTTTTTTGAGATATTAAATCCATTTCCTTTTAAGAGACCACAGTCTCACAAGTCATTTTTCTTGGACTTTGCATGCAAACAGATAGCATTTTAAACAAAACCAAACAAACAAACCACATTTCCTGCACCACAGTGCTTGATTTCACCATGGTATTTAAAGTATCTACTATATATTTTGAAGAGATTGTTTATCTGTGGATTTGTTCATGCAAAATAAAGTCATACTTTGTGATTACCTACAGATAAAAGTTTTGCATAAACAATCCTGCCACTTAGATTAGGTGATTGCACTACTTTTTATACCAGAATATGCTGAGTGAAAGGTTTAAATAATTATTTTTGTTTTTAATCGAAAAAAATCTCATGACTATTATGATGAGAGTTGATAAAAATATTTGCCAACAAAATTACAATCGAGTCGCCTATTCAACTGTCATTTTAGAACAATGAAAAATGTTCCTGTTACAAATCACAAAATAATTCAAATTAGTTACGGAAAGAGTAATGGAAGCTTTACGAGTTTCTGATTCAAATTTACTCTGTATGGTATTTAATCAATAAAAAGAATAATGTTTGAAGTTGAAATCCTACAAATTTAAAACTGTTCTTATACTTCCCTTTTGCAAGCACATTATTTAAAAACATCTATTACATATATTTAATTTCTTGAACTTTCTTATAAGTGTAATTCACGCAAAATAACTTTTCCCAGTCAATAATGGGCCTCACCTGCTAGTTTAATATATTTAAAATGTAGCTATCACACATCAGGTGGCCAGCTGTCCTGATTTTCAGGGCTGTCCCCTTTAAAAGCTCAATGTCTTTATCATGAAGTGATCTTGTTGTTTCCCAACACGTCCCCAATTTCTGAAGTTTTACATTTTGAGGAAAAGAGTAGCAGAACTAATCAGCCACATTAAGTCTTTGCACAGGGCGAAATTTACAGGATCAGCCCTGCTACAGCAGCAACACATGCTTAGGATCACACAAGTTTTTCTCTGACGAGGACATGTTTAAAGGTGTCTGTGTTTTGTGATTTTTAGATTATGGGAACAGTGCCAGGAGCACTGAATTGGCACAAACAAATGTATTTAAAAAATTAAATAAATATGCATCTATTCAGCATCTGACTTCTTTCTTTTTTAGCTCATCTCACCTTCATTCAGTCTCTCCTCGGGCCACTGGTCTGGAGCTTCCTGAGTGCAGCACTTGCTTCCTTGTCTCTTTCTTCCTTTGTGGTGCACTTAAACGAAAAGAAAGTTTGGTGCATGTGCATTTGCAAGCCATTATGGAGTATTGCATACATAGCCACAGCTGTGATAACACCAGTGAAGCAAAGAGCCCCAGAAGAAAAAAATACTTTGTCTGAAGTTTTCATAAAGAGTGCATGAAATTTGCACCCTCCACAGTCTCCCCAAATCAGCCTGCTCCATTCACTTCCTACTCCCTTAAGTCTGCAAGACCAATCATCCTCTTAAAAATGGCCATATTGGATCAGACCAAAGGTCCATCTACCCCAGTATCCTGTCTTCCAACAGAGATCAATGCCATAGGCACCAGAGAGAATGAACAGGTAATCATCGAGTGATCCATCCCCAATCACCCATCCCCAGCTTTGTGTGAAAAAATACCTCCCTTTCTTTATTTTAAACCTGATACCTATTTATTTCATTTGGTGACCCGTTGTTCTTACTTTCTTCACACTGGTCATGATTTTATAGACCTCTATCATACCTCCTCCATTTGTCACTTTTCCATCCTGAAAAGCCCCAGATTTTTTAATCTCTCCTCCCCTATTTGAAAGGGCCACATTTGTTATGTGACAGCATTGTTTGCTAAGCAGTGACTAGTACAAAAATTGTCAAATTCCAAATAACCATTTACTCTAATTGCAATAGTTAGCACTGTAAATTTGAAAGTGCTGCATTAATTCATAGAAGGGGGTGAGGGTCGGGGCTGGCCCAGCCTCAGCCAGGCCACCCCTGGCAGCTAGGGGGAGAAAGCCGGGGCTGGCCCGACCCCTCTCCCCCAGTGGCTGGGAGCTAGGAGAGCTGGGGCTAGGGCTGGGGCTGGTGCAGCCTTGCCCTGCCTGGCAGCCAGAGTGGGCGGAGAGCTGGGTCTGCCTATTCCCAGAGAGAAAAGGGTTGGTGAGTGTAGTGAGGAGGGAGCATAGCCCCCTAGCTTTTCTTTAAAAAAGTGAATGCGTATCTTTAATACTTTTAACATATATGTCCTTCTTGTACGTATATGGGAGGTGAGGGTGCATGGTAGCCTATAAAGTCTTGAGTGTGAGTGACATATTGTGCAAGAACAGCAATGTTTAAGAGATAAATTATACATTGGCATAGGCAGAGAAAAAAAGAGGTTTGGTTGATGCCTATAATTGTTTATTGGCTAGATTACCAGGGTTCAGAGAAAATAATATTCATGTACAAGATAATGATCTTAACTAACATGAAAGGGTTTTTCTGTTTGACAAATGTCATGTTGAGTTATCTGAAGCAAAATTGTTTTACAAAGGCAGAGAGGACTCTTTTTGTCTTTAAAACGCCAGTTAGCAACAAATACAGTTCAAAATCATATATCTGAAATGTTTGTGTCCCCCCCCCCCCCCCATGGATGTGAACTTAAGGAAAGCTCAGTGCAAGGCAGATTTGCCTTTTGCTTTTCTAGAAATAAGTTGAAATAGGCTTGTATTTTCAACCACTACCCTCATTAGTCTAAACCTGCTGATTCAAACTCCAAATGTCTCCATTCCAGCATATTTGTCACACTGAATACCTCTGTCATCACCAGCTGAAGGCATGTGAATAGGCTCACAGAACAGGGGAGCACACATTTACAGTTTGCACTGTAAAAATCTCTGTACAACGATCATATACTGCCATCTAGTACTTACCACATAGCACTGCAGAAACATGATCGTATTGAAATGGGATCCAGCATTTCTGTAACCTGATAGTAAATAACATGCTTCACTAGTTCTTACTACAGAAGAAAAGTTCATAGCCTCTCTCTTACAGATCTGTTACCCTAAGTTTTAAAAGTGTAGACAACTTTGCTTTAGATTCTCAGATATTTCCAAAAGGTGTTTAAATTAATTAATGTGGTCAGTAGACTATAACGTATTCAAGCAGGGTATAAAGTGGCCTATTTTTAAAAATGATGGTAAGAGAAAAATAATGTAAAGACATAAAACTGGGCTATATTTCATCAATATTTATGATTTTCTTTTAAACAAAATGCCATAAGGAATGTCTCCAGTAAATAAAGGTAGAGTGATGAGTAGCATGCATAAAGGGTACATCTAAACTACATGGTTCCGTCGACGGAGCCATGTAGATTTGTTTGTTTGGCAAAGGGAAATGAAGCCGCGATTTAAATAACCGTGGCTTCATTTAAATGTAAATGGCTGCCACGCTGAGCCGACAAACAGCTAATCAGCTGTTTGTTGGCTCAGCGTGCTAGTCGGGACACTCCCCTGCCGACATGAAAGCCCTTTATCGACCTCCCTTGTAAACCTCATCCTACGAGGCATAACGGGGAGGTCGATAAAGGGCTTTCAGGTCGGTGCGGGAGCGTCCAGACTAGCGCGCTGAGCTCTTTTAGTGGCAGAGGGAAGCTTAAAACCACAAACCCTAAAGGCCCAAAAATCAGAGTGCAGATAGTAAGACAAGAGAGTCCAGTGGAGGAAAACAAAATGATTAGGAGATTGGAGCACACGACTTACGACGAGAGTCTGAGGGATTTGAGCTTATTTAGTCTACAGAAGAGAAGATTAGGGGGGATTTGATAGTAGACTTGGGTTCCAACATGAAGGGAGGTTCCAAGAGGATGGAGAGAGGCTGTTATCAGTAGTGACGGATGGCAGAACAAGGAGCAATGGGCTCAAGTTACAGTGGGGGAGGTCTTGGTTGAATATTAGGAAAAACTATCTCAGTAGGAGGGTGGTGAAGCACTGGAATGGGTTCCCTAGGGAGGTGATGAATATCCATCCCTAGAGGTTTTTAAGTCCCGGCTTGACAAAGACCTCGGTGTGATTGTTTAGATGGGATTGGTCCTGCTTTTAGCAGGGAGTTGGACTCAATGACCTCCTGAGGTCTCTTCCAGCTCTGTGATTCTGTGATTCTAACCCAAAACATATTTTAACAAGATTGTGATTTTTATATGCACTGCTGCCACGGCTGTATTGGTCCCAGGATATTAGATAGCTAATGTAAGTGAGGTAACATCTTTTATTTGACCAACTTCTGTTGCAGGGAGAAACATCAGAGCTGCACAGAGCTCTTCTCTAGGGCTGGGAAAGCTACTAAGAGTGTCACAGCACAATACAAGATTGTACAGATAGTTTAGCATAAGTAATTTGCAAATATTAAGGGTTGGAGCAAGTGGCCTGATAAAATCCCTGTAGTCATATGGCAAAAAAGGAGGGTTAGTGGATTACAGGTTGTTGCAATAAGCCATAAATCCACTGTCTCCATTAAGACTGTGATGGTTATTGTTTAGCAAAGTTATGAATTTAAGCTCCCAGGCTTGTCTTTTGATGATGTTTTGCAGGTTTCCTATGAAGATGAAAACTGATAGGTCTGACACCGAGTGAGTGCTTTGTGAAGTCTTCAGTCACAGGTGATAGGGCTGGGGTGGGCAATAAAAAAATGGCGGCCTGCCAGATTTAGTTCCTTGACGACCACTGCTGTTATATCTACCTTCATCTCCGCAGGTGTCGAGTGACTGCAGCTCTCATTGGCCACAGATTGCTATTTGCTGCCAATGGCAGTTGCAGGAAGTGGTGCGGACTGGGACACCACTTTTCACTACTCCCATTGGCTGTGAGGTGCTAGTAAAAATAGAGGTTGGGACCTGCCAGGGATTAACACCATGGACTAGATCTGGCCTGGGGGCCTGAATTTGCCCACCCCTGTGATAGGGTATTTTTGTCTTCTATCATTTTCCTGTGTGAGTTCATTTGAGAGTGTAGTGATTGTCTGGTTTCACCCAAATAGCGGTGCACTGGATAAAGAACACCACATGCTGAGGTAGGTATATAGGATCCATGGATTTTGAAATAGCTTGTGCCGGGGTATTGATCATTGTAGCTGTGGAAATATGTCTGCAGGATTTGCATCTATTGTTCTGGCAGCCCTGGGACCATGTGAGTTGGTGTGTCCTCATCTGTGGGGAGCTGGCTTCTGATAATGAGATTGGAGAGGTTCTGGGGATTGTTTAAAGGCCAGCAACAGCGGGAGGGGCACAAAAAAGATTTATTTCAGGATGGGATACCAACCAAGTATGGGTTGTGACTGCTAGATGGTACCCCATATGGGTTGCAGTTGTCAGATAAGGGTGGATAGTCATAGTGGAGTTTATTTCTGTTATGAAGCAGGCTTTCTTGTTGTATTTGGGAGGTTCATTCGATGATCTGATCTACTTCTTGGGTGAACTGTCCTTGTGTGTGGAAGATGATTTTGAGTGTATTCATTTGTATATCAAGTATCAGAGGGGTAACTGTGTTTGTCTGAATCTGCAAAAGCGATGAGAAGTCCTGTGGCACCTTATAGTCTAACAGATTTATTGGAGCATTAGCTTTCATGGGCAAAGACCCACTTCGCCAGATGCATATAGTGGAACATCCAGAGACAGGTATAAATATACAGGCATAAGAAAAGAGTACCAATCACTCTTTTCTTATGCTTGTATATTTATACCTGCCTCTGGAATTTCCACTACATGCATCTGACGAAGTGGGTCGTTGCCCATGAAAGCTAATGCTCCAATACATCTTTTAGTCTATAAGGTGCCACAGGACTCCTCATCGCTTAATTTGTATATCTTGGACTTTCTCCTTAGATCATATAAAGTGGTAGCTGAGTGCCTGGTTATAAATAACCAATTTATTGGGGTGTTTTTTGGATCTGTGAAGGTAGATGTGGTGATTGGAGGGGCTTTTTGGAGTAGTTGTTAGTAGGATTCCATTGTTGAAGATGATCAAGGTTATCTAGGAGGATGATTCTAGTGTGGGAGTGTTCGAGAGAGTACAATGAATGGATGCTGGTTGTAGAAATTGTTGTGGAAATCTACGAGGGAGTTTCTAACATCTGCCCAAAGGATGTATCATCAGTGTAGCTTAGGCACAACATTGGTTGCATGTTGCATTTGTCCATAACTTTTTCTTCAAGAGCTTGGCATGTTAGGGAGCCATGGCTGTTCCTAGGGTTTGTACCAAGTGTTTGTTGATTTAGCGAGAATAGAGATTAAAGACTTTTGCTTTTTTCATTACCTTCATGAAGACATTTGATTCAGTAGGAGAGAAGTAGTACAGAAAGTAGAAAAAAACCCATAAAAGTCCCAGATAAGGTAATTCCAATTATAAATGCTATGTTTGAAGACTCATGAAAATGAATGGAAAATTAAGCAACTTATTCAAGTCACATTTTGGTGTAAGAAAAGGTACCTGGGATCTCCATTGCTTTTCATGTTGTTCATAAAATGGACATTAGGAAAGTTACATGAGTTAGAAGGAGTGCCAATGGATGAGCTAGAATTAAACTCTTTAGTTTACTTTATATTGTACAACTGGCAGACTATTTGAAGTAATGATGCTACTTTTTACTACTTTGGAAAACATTGTGTAGCCCACGAGGGCTTACAATGAATGCCAAGAAGATGAAGTGGTTTCATCTTGGAAAAAAAAAGTGTTGAAGGCAGCAGCAGTGAAGTCATCAAACATGTAAAATCTTATGTGTACCTTGGAAGATTGACCAGTACCAATGGGTCCATCCAGGTTGTGTTTAAAGGATGTGCCTTAGCCACAAGTACTCCACAAAAATGACGAATTCGTGGCTTAATAAAAACATTACCCTTGGTACCAAATTGAAAATGATCGAACCAGTGTACTAACAGTACTGTATTATGCTTAGGAAGCTGCTGAATTAAATGAAAACAGACACCAGTGGGCGGGAGACAGCAGAGATGAGAGTTATCCAAAAGATGGCAGGTGTAAATTTCAGTGATTTGAATGCAAGCAAGGCAGTTAGAATCTTTTTAGTGGGTGGTTGTGAAAAAGCCACTTTCGCCTCAAGTTTTAATGAAAGACTCAAACATTTTAATATTAGGAACAGTTGAGAGAATATTGGACAATTTCAAATGTTCAAAATATCCAGTGTTATTCCAATAAACAGTACATCTGGCGGTGATAAGCGCATCCAGCAGCAGGGAACAAACGAACAGTTGTATTTTCCCAGCATAATTGTTGCTATTGAAATGATATTCTTAAGTCATATTGTGAGTCAGCAGGTTCTCTTGCACTATACTGAGCCCTCCACAAGGCATATATCAGCCTAGTGTGCATGAAAGGCTTAGATTAACTGATTCACAGAGCTTTGCTACTTAGAGAGATATTCACTATGCAATTTTCTGCAGAGAACTAATACAACATATATACACTATAGCTGGATGTATTTAACTCTGCAGGAATGTCAGTAGATGGATTTCAGGATCAGGAATAGCCAATCAACCACAGTTACCAGGTTGTGTGCTGTGCATTGCCAAGGAGAAATTTTTTTCTCTTTGACCTCTCTATTGCCAGGACTGCAGATGTGAGCTTTGCCTCCCTGGGGGAAATCAGGCTGGAGCCATTTCATTCAGAATGATTTTCATCACGGCCACTTCAATCACTTGATCACAACCATCAGTGGCTTTACACAACTAACTTGAAAATATGTGCTGCTGCAACTGTAGATTAAATTCTATAAGGAACTAAATTACAACTGCTGGGTTGTTTTTTTTTTCAAATGCCACTACTGGTACTGTATTTGATTTCAATTGTATTAAACTGCTATCAGCAAAAAACAATATAGTGACAACAGTTTACTGAGATGAAGAGTCCTATTCATGTCCTAACCATGCCAATGGCAATGGTTGCAGCATCAGGGTTAAGCTGTATCTTTATTATCAACTGTTAATGGCATAAAACCTCTCATGACAAAACAAAATTGCTTCAGTGATGGTGAAAAGTTATTTAGACTTTCAATTCAGATGTTTTTATGTGAATTTTTATACAAACAGGCCCAAATTTTCAAAACCAGGAGGCTAGGCTCCTCATATCCTAGCTTCCTTTTTCTGCAGCAGAATTGCATCTGTTGCTCTGAGTCAGGACTGTCCATCGGCAAGGCAGTTTTAATCCCTCTGTTTCATGAGAGCTGATGAAAAAGTTTTGAACTATATAACACCAAAGCCAGGGTTTTTTTTTTCCCCAAAACCAAAAAATTGACATTTTCCCGTTTGACTACTGCATTTTAGCCAGCGAGTCACTATAAATGTTGGTCAGGATAATTCTTGAAATTAGTTTTGAAATCAGTCTGAACTATGCAGTACAAGCATTCAAAATAGCATTAAGTTGACTGAGCACCCATTAAAAAGACATACTGTATTATTATAACTAAAGTAGGTAAAATATATACATACAATTAAGAACTTACTGCTCTTTAGAAGTGTCTGCAGTGTCCTCATTTTGCTGTCCTCCACAGTGTGGGCTAGTAGTGTGATGGCTGGTAGTGTGATGGGGAGCTGCAGGAGTCAGGGCAGGGTGTGTGGGGGCGGAGGGCAGGGGGCTGAGGTTGAGGTGCAGGAGGGTGAGTGGGAGAGTTGTGGAGTGGGGGTGCTGTAGTCAGGGAAGGGGGCTGGGTGTGGGGGTGTGGGGGAGGACCAGGAGGCTGGGCAGGGAGCTAGAGATGTGGGAGGGAGGATTCAGGAATCTGCTGGGAAATTGGCAGCAGTGTGAGACCCCCTGGCTTTTTCCCCAGGGGATGCTGGCAACGATGCATGCCAGGGACAGCACATAGGCTGCCCAGCACGCAGGCTCTAAGTAAAGAGCCTGCCCCAGCTAGCTCTTTAAACAGCCAGCCCTTGCTGTGCAACATATGGGACAATTTGCCTGATTTTTTTAAAAAAAAGGTGGAATGCCTTCCAGAGGACTTAAATAAGGGACTGTCCCATTAAAACTGGGATGGATGGTCACGCTACACTACAGTATGAGTAGGCAGTTAATTGAAATAAAACCTATTTCTTTTGTTTATCTTTTCTACAGTGCAAATACATGTAATGGTGGGGGCTTGCGGCTGTCCCTCATCATCATTTTCAGAGGGAGACCATACTCCCTCACTATTGTTTCTCTATCAGGGCACTGCTTAATGGGGAATTAGCAGTCTCAGGGGCTCTGGCCCTCTGGACAGGGCAGAGCAATAAACAGTCTTTGCAGGTCTGTACTCCACCCGCAATGTCAGCTTAAGGTACACGACTCCAGCTACATAAATATCATAGCTGGAGTTGATGTACCTTATGCCAAGGTTGGCGCTGTCTCCACAGTAGGAGGTCAATGGAAGCAAAGGCTTTTGTTGGCTTCCCTTACTCATGAATTGAGGAGTACTGGTGCCGGCTGGGGGCGCCTTCAGTGTTCGATTTTGCAGGTCCTTACTGTACCTGCTAAAAAGAATGTCAGAAGATCAATCTCTGACACATTAAGTATAGATGTGGCCTCTTGGGCCTCCTGGCTTAAGCAGACAGTGGATAAATGCAGGCCTCTTGGCTTAAGGTAGGCAGATGGCTACACTGTGGTAGGAGGATTACAGTGGGGTTGGATACCTTAGCCCACCCCATTCCACTGGGTCCTAGCCAAAGGCTTTAACAGCAACAGATGATTCTGCCCCTGAGTCAAAAGGCATCCCGCCGAAACATGCTGACCAGAAGTCTGGCAACACAACCACATTACTGTCTGGTGTCCCTGATATACATCCTACTACCCCTTTGGAGCATAACCTGGTTTCCTTTGAGTCCACTTTCTCCCTGGTGTACACAGCCAACTGCAGTCCCAGTAGCTCCTCTATGTACTGGTCTGTGAGGGTGACTACAGGGTTTTTTCAAAAAATGTGGCCTTTTTTCGAAAAAACTTCCCCTGCATCTAGACTGCTGCCACATTCTTTCGAAAGTAAATTGTAAGAATGTGGCGTTTTTTTCAACCATGGTAAACATCATTTTACACCTTTTTTTTTAAAGTGCTCTTTCAAAAAAAGGCATTCTTGAATGCAAACAGGGCTTTTTTGAAAGAGAGCATCCCGACTGCCTGGGCGCTCTCTTTTGAAAAAGTGGCTCGCTTTTTTGAAGTAAGTGGTTACAGTCTAGATGCTCTCTTTCAAAAGAGGCCTGTAGTTTAGACGTAGCCTAAGCAGTTCCAGCACTGCCTTTGGAACCCCTGTACAGCAGAGCTCCATCTCTGGACATTTGCTTCCTTCTCTAGCTCTTGCACAACAGTGATGCAGAGTTTGTTTTTTAAACTGCCTGCCCAGTCCTTTCCTTCCAGCAGAATGGGTGGAGTTTGCTTGGCTCTGCCCACCATGGGCGTGCAAAGTGGTTCCTTCCCAATAATCTAGGAGAGAGGCCATGCCCCCTCACAACAGTAATCCAAAATACTATGACGTGAGCACCATATGTGTTCTATTCTGTGTTGTAATTGAAATCAGCATATAAGAAAAGGTAGAAAAATCCAAAAATACTTATAATAAAGTTAAATTTAAATTGGCATTCTATTATTAACACTGATTAATCATGACTTTTCTTACTCCCATGATTAATTGTAATGATTCTTTTTAATCATTTGTCAGCCCTACATACATAGCTTTAAAACTCTTAGGCTATGTCTACACTACAGAAAAACTCCATCGTGTCCAGGGAACGCGGCTGCGCTTCCAAATTTTTTTTGGAAGAGCAGATGCGCTCTTTAGGAAGCCCTGTAAACCAAATTTCACAAGGAAGACGGGCTCTTCCGAAAGAGCAGGTTTTTATGAAATTTGGCCCAATGTAGATGGGCTAAATATTGGAAAAGCCTCTTACAAAAAAAGAATCGGAAAAAGGTACGCAAATTGTGGAGCACAATTTGTGTACCTTTTGCCGAAAAAGAAGTATAGTGTGGACGTAGCCTTAGTCTGTCAGATTGAAGGCCACAGAATATAGAGCCGGGATAATGAATAGCACGTGGATTAACCTAAATGGTTTTCTTTCCTGCAAAGGAGTATAAGATACCGATGAAGTTAGAGAACTTACCAGTTCAAATTACCTTTATCTCCCCAGGGAAATCAATACTTAATCCTAATTTCAGGAATCAGAAGGAAGAATGGGCGGGTACCCACAAGCTGAGTGAGCTATTACCTACATCTTTTTACAATCTCCATTATGCAAATGAAGTGTGGGATATTTAAATCCCCGCTTCATTTGGACTTTTGAAGTGCTTCATTTACATCCCTCTGCCAACAGAGGAGTGTAGTATAGACACGGCCTAACTGAAGACCAAATCTGGATTGGAAACGATGCTTTTTGAATGAGGATTTCTCAGGGCTAGAGAATGCATCTGATGTATTTTAAATATGAATTTTCAAGTGCTTTGGGTGAACTTACAGTATAGATACTAAAACATACATTATATGATCTCTGCTCACTTTGGAAGCAATACTTTTATACAGGTGATACATGGTAGCCATGGTTTCTCAGACACTTTCCACTAGTATTGCTGGCAAAAGCAAATTGCAATCTGAGAGGTGACTTGTTTTTAGATCAGTAATATGTCTGTATTTGATGATGCCTCATTCCATTCCATTTGTTACGCTATCATTCCTAATTATGTTTTTATTTTGCAATTTGGATTCACTTTTTACATGATTTAATCTGGAAAACAGCTTTGTAGGCCATTGAGAATCCCGTCAGACTTTTTAAAACTTCTAGAACAATCGGATTCTGAGTGTTGCTCTTTGGGATGCTTTGCTTTGGCACTGCCTGGAAATGTATTCTCAGATTTTTCAAAGACTATGAAAGAACTGAAACTGCAGAAATTTCACCATTACTTGTTTCAATTAGTGTTGCTTATCTGTTCTTGGGCCAAAAGGTAACTCTCTTGAGTTTTGCCGTAGCACTGAATACTGTATGCCACAGGGCAACCACCTGCATCAATCAGAAGCCACTGGTTCTACAGAATAGTGCATACATAACAACATAAGAATGGCCATACTGGGTCAGACCAAAGGTCCATCTAGCCCAGTATTCTGTCTTCTGACAGTGGCCAATGCCAGCTGCCTCAGAGGGAATAAACAAAACAAGTTCTGTGATCCCTCCCCTGTCACCCATTCCCATCTGCTGACAGAGGCGAGGAACACTACTCCTGCCCATCCTGGCCAATAATGATTGATGGACCTATCAGTTATCTAGTGCTTTTTTTGAATCCTGTTAAAGTCTTGGCTTTCACGACATCCTCTGGCAGGCAGTTCCACAGACTGATTGTGTGTTGTGTGAAAAAATATTTTTTTCTTTGTTTTAAACTTGCTACCTATTATTTCATTGGTGACCCCTAATTCTTGTGTTATGGGAATAAGTAAATAACTTTTCCTTATTTACTTTCTTCACACCTGTCATGATTGCATAGACCTCTATCATATCCTCCCATAGTTTCCTCTTTTTTAAGATGAAATGTCCAAGTTTTATTAATCTCTCTTCATATGAGAGTTGTTTCAAACCTCTAATCATTTCTGTTGCCCTTTTCTGAAATTTTTCCAATGCCAAGCTATCTTTTTTGAGATGAAGTGACCACTATTCAAGATTTGGGCATACCATGGATTTATATAAAGACAATATGATATTCTCTGTCTTATTCTTATTCCTACAGGCCATTCCCTAGGGTTATATTTACTAGTGCCACTGGTAGGCGGCCACTGTTATATTTACTAGTGCCTCTTCAGGTACAGGCAATTGCAATTCCCATTGGCTGTGGATTGCCATTCCTGGTCAATGGGAGCTGCAGGAGTGGTGTCCCACTCTGCGCCACTTCCCACAGCTCCCATTGGCTGGAAATGTTGATCTGCGGCCAATGGGAGCTGCAATCACCTGTACCTGAGACGGCACATGTAAATATAGCGGTGGCAGCCCATCAGAGGTTAAGCCTGGCAAACCACCCCCATTTTATTGCCCACCCCTGGACTAAGACAATTTTGGTAGAATTTTCAGCTGTCTACATCTGAATTCTTTTCCATTGTGTCTCGGAAGGAATACAACCGGGTTGGAACATCAGTGAACATCTGGATCAGTGGATGGGGAATACTGAAAATTGTGGACAAAAGAATATGAGAAGAGCTTCCCCCAAGCTTTTAGTACAAAGCAGGACAATCTAGTGTTTAAAAAAACAACTTAATGGATTCCATTCTACAAATAACAAAACAGAGATGGTGGCTTTTGGTCAGCATGTGACTTGGGGATATGAGCTATATTAGGTAAGTGAAGTATTCCCATTCTGGAACACTGGGTCCATGGATACTTGATAAAGAAATACTGTTTCATTCCATTCTGAGATGGTTGTTGGAGGGTGTTTTTGGTCAAGCTGTAACTCCATGGTCAGATACTATACAGGATAAGTGATGCAATCTTATTCTGGAAAATGGCAGAAGAAAGCTTACACTCGTGTCCGTTGTGTAACAGCATGTAGAACAGCATCTCTTACCTAGTCTCTTTAATCCTGGAGAGGAATCATCCAAACGTAAAAGGAATTTTGAGTCTTAAAGGTATATGGTGCTGGTCTCCACTATAGCTGCTTTTTCCAATGGAGCAAGCTAGAGTGCTGTGAGGTATCACACACCTAAAGATCCTATGTAATTCAGAGGGAGGCGAGGATGCTACAGGCCTCACAAAATGAGCTCTGGAATAGTGGCAGAGGTGCTCCAACATTAGTAATTAAATTAACTAAACAAATACCTCCCCATCCTCCTATCCCTATCAAAGTGCTTCCCCATCCTCTTATCCCTGTGATTCATGATATGCTCATGACAACAGAAAAGCAATTTAGAAATTAACTCAGTATGTTTGAAAGTCTTCAATGTGATTTGATATTTAGCACTTGTGTCTGCTTTGGGAAATATAACTGCCATGTGTAACATCTAAATAAAGTGGGACTCACACTGCCCATCTCCAAGTGTAGAAGTGATTTCAAAGTATGAGTTCATTCCCTGGCCTGCTCCTGGAGAGAGCTGGGCAGAAAGTTTTTTTAACCAAAAAATGTAGACGTGAGTCAACCAAAATATTCTATGAAGTGTTCGAATTGTTGTGGTCAGAAAGGAACTCTTCCAAGAAACCCTCCCCTTAAAAAAAGCCAAAAATGCTTTTGTAGTTGTGATTCTTGAAATGAAATATTTTGATCATTTGGGGTGTGTCTAGACTACATCCCTTTTTTGAGAAAGGGATGTAAATTAGGCATGTCAATATTGCAAATGAAACTGGGATTTGAATTTCTCGCATGTCATTTGCATTATGGTGGCTGCCACTTTTTTTTGAAATGGGGCTTTTTCAGAAAAAAACAGCAGTTTAGATAGGAATCTTTCGAAAAGAAAACCCTTTTTCGAAAGATCCTGTAAACCTCATTTTTTGAGGAGTACAGGATCTTTCAATTCCCGGCTTCATTTGCAATATCGACGTGCCTAATTTACATCCCTTTCTCGAAAAAGGGATGTAGTCTGGATACACCTTTGGAGTCAAAAGAGTTTACCATTTCGAAAGGAATAACTGAAATTGATCAGGTTAAAACCACTCAAAACTGGAACATTTTGTTCTTTTTGAAACCATTGCTGTTCAATTTTTCAGTTCACTCTTAAAAATTTGTCAGTGCTGAAAAAAGTTATTATTTGCACATCAGTAGGAGACATACAACTAAATGCCACCCCCTTATCATGCCAGTTGGGAGTATTACCTTTGACTTGAGTTCTAAATTCACTGATTTTTTTTAAATAGGGAAATAGAATAATGTACAAGAGAGCTAGGGCCCAATCATGCTGCCTTTGAAACTGTTGGTATATGTCCCCGTATCTACAATGGAAGTAAGAAGACATCTTATCTAAGAGAACATGCTTTTTAAAAACACCAACTCAATTTTTTTCTTAGGAAAAAAATGGATATTCTTCCACCATCAGCAAATTCTGGCCGAAGACAGAAGGTAGTGCATCTGTGACAGGAAAATGAGAACAATTTTCATGTTTTTATTGCTGCCTTAGAAGCCATTGATAAACAATACACTTCATATATAAATGAGCATGTGTCAATATATGGCAACAAAATAAATTACAAGTGACATATTATTTAACTTTACAAGCTTGTACAAAATTTCCAAATATGAATATATTTCAACTTAAAAACTTGAAATAAGTTAAAACTTCAACTATTCTGAAGACTTGAAATGTATATATATGTATATACAATTTCACTCCATCACATCATTTACAATATGTTTTTCACTGTTTAATCTTATACATCTATATACTGTATGAGTGAAATTTGTGCTGCTGTATGCTGTTTTACTGCACTGGAGCAATGAAAGGAGATTCCCTGAGGGCACAGAACAGGTTTTGAGGATTAACACTTGATTCGTTTTTTTAAAACTAGAAATACAAAATCCAAGTATTATTTACCCTTCCTCTACAGATAGACTAATTGAGCTGGTCCTGCCTGAACACCTACTGAAATTAATGAGAGTTTTGAGTGTGGATTAACAGCTAACTTAAATCTGTTCAGCCAAGATGAATTAGATAACACTATTTAATAAAGTATTTGACAAGTATCTGTTTTGTATTAGATCTCATTATAAGCTACATAGCTAGTCATGATCATCCATTTTCAAGCATTTGCTCCTAATAGAAAAACGTATTTCTTAAAGCCGCTTTAAATGACAGGCAATAATATGAATAGGAAATGTTTAATGTCACAATATTTTAGTCAAGTGCTTGTTTTAATTGCATTTTATTAAGATGAAAGAGCACTGGCTAAAAATCAGTATGTAGCTGTGTGATAGCTTAACAAGCTAAGGATTCAATCTGACATGAGAGCCTACATGCAGCAAATACTGTCTAAATCTCAATATGCTGAGGTAAAGGGCTGAAACTTATAGATTTACAAGCCACTGTGGAGGAAATAATTATAAAATAAGAAGTTTGAAGAAACTGGCACATGTGAGGGAAGATAAATCAAAAGTCCAAAATATGGGAAGACTCTTGTACAATCAGAAATGGCAGCATTCAACATGTAATTGGGCATTGGTGGTGAAAAAAAAGCCAGCAATATTTCTGCATGAGTTAATTTTAGCCTCTCTTATAACACCATGGAGGTATCCAAAAATACTTCCTTAAAACAAATGCACACACATACAGCAGCTAAGTCAAAGGAGCTGAGTTAGTTAGGCAATCTCTTATTTCCATTATTTTCTAACTTCAGTGGGAATAATGGATTATGTGAGAATTTATAATTCGATTAAGTATGATTTTTATGCAGGTTTTGCTCTAGGTATACATTGCCCTCTAGAGCAAGTGAGGATAATGATGATTGTAACATGATAGGCTAAAAATAAACCACCATTAGTTGTCTTCTCACTAGACTGTTTTGCAAATGTGAGTGTCTCTCTGCTGTATGTTATGTAATCTGGGGGAGGAGCAAGAGAGAGAGATGACAATATCAAGCTCTTAAAATAAACAGGATTTCAGATTAATGATTGCAAGTTGGAAAGTGGTGAGGAGAATGTCTGGCAGCATTCAATAAGTGAGTCAGCAGGAAAAAATTGGACTCCAGAGGTCCATTGTAGTTTGTAGGAGTTTAGATCCAGTCCCAAAACTGGTCAGGATTCTAAATCAAGCATAGAGCGTCAAAACAACCTGTGAAACTCATTGGGGAGAGAAGAGTGTCAAGAAGTAAAGTTCTAGCAAGTAAAATTATGCTTGTAGCATGCAAATGGACCCCAGAACAGGTTCCTCCCAAAAATATACGCAACAGAAAACTCTAGCATGGTGAAGATTTTAAACTTTGACACTGTTAATTTCTAAGAGATTTTTTCCAGATTGCTTACAATTCTCGCAACCTCTAATCTAAAATTATTTTAATGGAAAGTTTCATAGTTCCTAAATTCTCAGTCTGTATTCTGTGCCTGTTCTCAGCTTTAGAGAAGAAAAGAGAAAGCAGAAATATATTTCAAGTGCTGAAAAAACACCTAGCAGTTATGTAAATCTTACATCACCAACTGCATGGCACACAATGTATAGTACAATCAGATATGACTTTAATATCAAATTGTTCATTTTTTATCTTAACAAGCAAGTAGTGCTGTGAGCAGAAACTAAATTGCAATTATCAGCTTTTAATAACGTTATTGTTATCAGGGCTATTCAGGGTAAATGCAGTTTGTAGATTATGTTAATGTTTCAGCTAGAAAAGTTCTACCGGAGACGGTACCGTCTGATCAGATTTCCTTGTGGGGTTAAAAAGTAGCAATAATTTAAAATAATTTGGCAGGAAAAAAGTCTCTTTTGAAAGCCATGTTCCTTTGTGAGAATTAGGAGCAAGCATACTTCGGGGGGAGGAGGGCTGATTCTCAGTTTGGGGCACATTCGATGGAGCTATCACTGTTCAAATCAGCTGAGGATCTTCATATGCTTGGTATTTAAAACACTGGGGAACTGTGGATTGCTGGTTATGCACTTATCTTTGGGGCATGTGTTATTGTTTTACTGTTCAACCTCTCCCCACAGATTAATGAACTCTCACTGCTTTCAAGGGGCACGTGGAAGGCTTTTGTATAATAGTATATCTGAAAATATCCAGGCCCTGCACAGTGAACCTTTTCATGTTGTGGCTGTTGTTAGAAGAGGCAGAGTTCCTCTGAAACATTACCACAGAGGCAAACAACTGTAAATAATCTTTGCTCATCTATAGTCTTACACTTATGTGTTATTGTTTCTTCGTTAAATTTGTTCAGTGTGAACTAGGATTGATTTTTTTATTATAACATTTACCCTAGACATAGAGTAAGGCAGTGTTCTATTTAACTGCCAGAGCAAATCTTCTGCAGTTAAGCCATGATAGCAAGCAAACAAGCATATGCGCGCGCGCGCGCGCACACACACACACACACACACACACACACACACACACTTTATATATGGGGCAGGGAAAGCACCTCGTAATAGGGAAATACTACTGCTAATAGGCAAAAGAAACAGGAGTGTGTCAGTTTCACAGTCTCCTGAATTGTTTTTCGCCTGCCGTTAGTGCCACTTATTTCAGACGTATAGCTGCTGGCTGAAGAACTCTAGAAACAGGCGAGTTCATCAAGCAATTTAAATACAGACCCACACTCATGAAACGAAATCTTTAAGAGGCTTAATTACACCAGACAAAAGCAGCATTTGGCCTGATCCCAATGCTGACTTCACTGGGATTTGGATCAAGCCTTTTGTGTTAAACATTTTTTATTGTTAAACATAGTCAAGTGACTAACGATTACTGCAGATTTATAGGGGTAGCTTCATTTCACCCACACCATGAAACACCATGAACTTAATGTGAAATTCCTGAAAAAAAATCTTCTGAATTATTCCACATTGAATGCTGTGCTGATAAAACAAGGACCAGTTCAAAAAGGCTTGACCTGTGCATCCATCTCTTACATATATGGTCTAGCTAATGATGGAAGAGCTTGGCTTACGAAGCCAATCATATACTGAACTTATTTGGGCACTGTTTTACATGCATGTATTCACTCTCATGCACGAGAAGGATTTGAGCAGCTATAAAAGCTTGAACCATGTGTTTATTTTCCAAGCTTTCCACCAAGTTAAATAAACTGTATCACTTCACTTGTTTAGAAACATGTTAGGTCTCCTTACAGCAAATGCGCTGAATGGTTTTTAGCACCACTTTCATAAGTTCTCCCTGAATCACACAAGCCTAGTAAACTCAGTGAAGGTTTTATTGAGTTACAGAAAGGACGGGAAATGATGAATGATCTGGACATACTCTGTATGTTATTTTGAACAGGCAAGCAACGTTTTCAAAGTGTATATAACTCTACTCATGAGACTAGCAAATGGCAGCGTGATTTCCTACAGCATAGTGTACAGATCAGGAGATTCCCACCACCCACATTTTTTTTTCCTACGTTGAGACCATTTATAAACCTATAATGCTGAGATGACCTCTGCACTTGTTATTTAAAACAAGCAATAATGCAATGATGTACAGCTCCCCAATAGATGCTGAACTTGCAAGCTGCTTTGAGTGGTTTAGTAGAACTCATTCACGTGGAATATTGTTAAAGCTCACAGGAACCCATATGCATGTAGGAATTTGGTTACAAAGAACAGCTTAATGGGTGCCACTCTCATATATAGTCAACTCCTATTTCACCTATCCCAGCTCTGACAGAAGCTGCACTTAAACATACGTGCCTTGATTCTTATCTCACTCTGGTGGAAATCTGGAATACCTCTGGTAAAATCAATAAGGTTAAACCTAGTGTAAAATGAGTGAGAAACCTGAATGGGTGAAATCTAGGGCATGGTCTCTATCTTTAGATATCTGAAAAGCCTCAAAAGCCTGAATAACAAAGAGAAAATACCATTTTCAGAGAAAAAGATAATCCATTCTGAGAGTCGTGTGCTGTGGAAAGAGTTGGAAACTTCTTTATCGTGCTAAGTAAACACAGATTTGCTGTCAGGCTGCAATTCATGAGGTGTTATAGTGGATATCTTTTGGGGGCTGACTTTTCAGTATAATTGACTTTTCAGTATAATTCAGTATAATTCAGTATAAATCCGCAGCATAGAAATTTATGAACTCTATAGATGTGTGCATATTGCTGGTGATAGCCGTGTGATAAAGAGCATTTATCTTACACCTTTCACTGTGGCATCTGTCATTGGCAATTGCTTGCTTCGTAAGATGGTCTCTACAACAGATTTGCACAGGGGTCTCAAGATGGCTCAGGAGAACCACAGAACTATCTGCTCTACTCAATCTTCTAATCCATTTCTCCTTGGACTAATTCTAAAAAGTCCAGCCACTGAGCAACTTCAAATATTCACTGTTATCAAACAAAACCCCCCACAAGATTTGAAGCACCACCAAAAGTTATTCCAGTAGCTCTTCTACACACATACACACATGCGTGCGCGCGCACACACACACACACACACACACACACACACACACACACACACACACACACACACAAAGATTGACTGCCAAGCTGAGTATCTTAAGACCTTCCAGAGCTAGAAGCAAGTGGAATGTATCACATGGGGAAGATGTAAATGTTGATATAAGCCTTGCTAAACTTTCAGACTCAATGGTGTCTTGTGGTGATGTGCACCGCATGTTAACAGTGTTTTATGAACAAGTATTTTCTGTTACTTCTTTTACATTTGCCCCCTTTCACTTTCCTGGAGCGTCCCTTTGTTATGAGATACAGAGAACAGAAGTGTCTGATTTGCCATCTTTATCAAGTTAAATTTCTTTATGCTTTTATCAGGTCCTCTTGTATTGTCACACTTTTCAATTTCTCTTCATCATACAGTATAATTTATCTATGCTTGGTGATGTGCCAAGAGTGCATGTCAAATGTAATTTATCATGTAGCTCAGCATTATATTGCATGGCGATGCCCACCATAACTGTATGTGCTGTAACCGTGGGTACATATTTAAACTTATTGACTCTGCCAACCAGGGAAAAGATACAAATATATTTCCTTTTTGGTTTGATGTTTGCATCCTGTACAAGAGAACTGAGTGTATAGTTCTAAATGTCTTCATTTATTATAGGCACGATATTGAGAATGGTACAAATGTATCACACCCTACTTAGAGTAAAGAAAAAAATACTTATAACAAAAAAAAAGACAACTGAAATTTTTAGCAAGCTAAGAGATCGAGGAAAGTAACTTTCTTCAGTTCATTTGATTGGCTATGCTAGTTTGCGATAACATGGCTAGCTCCACTAGTTCAGAGTACTTATGATCCCACAAATCCAACTAAAGTCCACAGGAACTAGATACTTAGCACCTTTGAAAATAAGGGCAGAGATAAGTAGAGCTGCAATTTAATTTTGCCCTATAGCTGTGAGAAGTTATATCATGTCATTGAAAAATGTAACTGTTTGCTGCAGTTATACCTGCCACTAGCCCATTGAGAGAGATATTAGTATATTTTTTCATAGTCTCTGAGGTCATAGTAATAATCAAATTCATGTCACAAACAATTTATGCAATTTTAGCATATAAGAGCCACACAATGCTTTGTGTGCTATCTTAGAAAGGGGTTTACAGCATATACCATTTTAGTCCCACCCTGCTCAATTTATTCTTGATGCTCCACTAGTCTTAAACTTCATTAGTCTACCCTAATATGATCCAACCCTGTACCACTGGAATTAGAAGAGGCAGGATTAGCTCTATGAGTTGGCCACTAAAGTCACCAGTTGATGTGAGAAAGGTTTATATGACTATCTGCTCTCATACTGATAAATTAAAATTTGTGACTCCACATTCCCTCATCATATGTGAGCCATTTCTTCCTTTTTATGTTTTGGCAAAATGAACCTACTTGTATCGCAGCTTTCTTACATATATACATGTTACATGTCTTTGTGTGTGTGTGTGTGTGTGTGTGTGTGTGTGTATATATATACACTCAAAGACACACACAAAATATGAATTAATCTCATTTCCCTTTGTTTAGAATTGTATTGGCATCGTAGCCAAATTTTGAATATTTTATAGTGCATATTCCATTATGTAAATATATAACTAGATTAATTTTTCTGGTATGTGTACACATACACATAATGTACATTACTATGTCTGTAAAATAACACTTTCAAACCTGTTAACACAAGTTGTTTATTTTTTTTCCTCCAAAAACAATCCAAGAGCTTTAACTCTTCTTATCATGTAAACAATTGTGATAGTTGTTTTTCAGAAGAAGCTTAACTTTGGTAAAAAAAAATAATTTTCCATAGTAAAATCAATAGCATTATATAATAGAATCTTTTGTTGTACTCTGGTTTCCTTATTTGCCCTCATAGTTTGTGAATTAGAGGGAACTGCTACTCTAATCATAAGAATATAATAATATGGCAATATATGTATATATATAACTATTCAAACATTAGTCAGAAGGTCAACTTGAGTAATGAAATGTACTGCAGATATGCAATACTTTACTACACAGTGCTGTAAAATAAAGTTATATAATTTTCTGTGCAGCTTAGGAAAGCGTTTGTTGGCTCTCTGTAAGTCTTTGATTGTATGTAGCAAACAAAACCAACCAATAAATTATGATTTTCTCCACCTTGAAATGTGACTGATCTACAGCTCAAGTCCTGTTTTTTTTCTCATCACTAGACTGAGAGCACAAGATACAAATTATGTTTGAAAGAGATATTTAATATAAGTCATACCACAAAAATAATAAAAAACCTATTATTTTTTCATGAGTATGAATATTTGCTTTAGTGACATGAAAGCTAGGTATACTATATTCATTGCTCAAGCGGACCTTTATGAATCACTTTAAAAGGACACTACAGTTGAAGACTGAAGAGCAATATTTATCAACATTAAATAAAACATTTGGTGAAGTCTGTATAAATATTTCTTCATATAAACATAACACAAAATTAAATAGTTCAGATACACAGACACCATTTAATATACTTCCACTGCTGTCAAAATCATCTGTAAACACCATCTCACACAGAATACAAAAGCAGCTTTTATACCAGTTCTGTGTTCACAACACTGATGTCTTTTTATAAAGAAGTTTGTTGGGTTTATTTGTTTGTTTTCTTTTATTATTATTTTCAACAAAATACGAGTGTCAGAAAAATTGGTTTTGGTCAGCTCAAAGGATAATAGGAAATTACCTTTCAACATGCAACTAAATCAGTTTTGGAACAATACTTAAATACAGTACTTTCCTCAGGGGATCTCTGACTTTTATAAAGCACACTATGTTTGGTGCATACCACATCATAAATCCTAGGGAACACTGGCCATATCTAAACTATACATATTAAAGCGCCTTTTTGTTTTCTTTATCAGAAAGTGCCAGGTTGCTAGCTGGTGATATCCACTATGCTTTTCTAACAGACTGTGAAAAAGAAATACTTTTGAGTAAGTGTCCTTCAGATTCAAAACAATCAAGGAATTCTTCTGCACAAGCCCTGTGCAACTGAAGGCCACAGTGACAGTCTGTGGATGTTCCTTTACACGAAATGGAGAGACTTTTTTCAGCTTCCATCACTTTTAGTACAAACATGCAGCTTGCAAAGGCTACAAATTCCAAAACTCTATGATCTCAGTAGCCAGTGCTTCTGGTGAGGCACTATTACTCGGACTGAAATATGATACAAGTTGAACCTCTGTTGTGTGGGACTCCAACCTGACCACGGAGGTTGCTAGACTAGAGACGCTGGGTATGTCTACACTGCAGAGTTTTTCTGGAAAAATGGCCATTTTCACCAGAGCCCGTGGCCATTTTTCCAGAAAAACAATACTTACATCCACACTGCTATTGCGTTCTTTCGACAGAAAGTTGAAAGAACGGAGGTTTTTTTCCGACAGCAGTAAACTTCATTCTACAAGGAAGAAGCCTTTTTCCAAAAAAAGCTTTTTCCAAAAAAGATGTGTGTGGATGCAGAAGAGTATGGGGTTTTTTTGGAAGAAATGGCCTCCAGGAAAAAGCACAGGTGCCCTGCTGTCCATTTCGTCCGCAGTAATCACAACCGAAATGCGAGATAGCATCCATTCAGTGTGGATGCTATCTTTCGAAAAAGCACATCACTTTTTTGTTGTGTTTTGCTGTGTGGATGTTCTCTTTTGAAAGAAGTTTTTCTGGAAGATCTCTTCCAGAAAAGATTCTTCCAAAAGAAGCCTGCAGTCTAGACATAGCCACAGTGGCAGAGGTTTCCAGCCTTCCCCCAGTTGGGCCAGTGTGGGGCAGCAGAACCCATGGGGCACCAGAGCCCGCAGTCAGTGGTGCAGGGAAGCTGGCAGAGGCAGGATAGTGAAGCCTGCAGCTAGTGGGGCAGTCAGGAGGTGTGGTGGGACTTCTGCAAAGCCAATGGACCAGAAATTATGTGGGGAGGGGTTGCCAGAAATTATGGACCAGAAAATATGTGGGGAGTGGGAGGCTGGGGAGAGGAGCCCAGTGCAGAGGCTGGTGACCCCTCTGACATCCCATCGTCTGGCAAACTCTCTTGTCCGGGACTGGTCAGGATCCAAGGGTGCCAGACCAGGGAGGTCCAACCTGGACTGTATACGTACATAATTTTATCTGGCTGCATCTCTATATTAAAAGTTAGGTTGGCATATGTCTCATAGAAATACTTTGTGGATTGCATTTTGCTCACAGGTTGCACAAATCTACCTCCTTCTGAACAGGTGTACATTTAATGCTTTCTCATATAAATTGGATTTTAATTTGCAAATAACAAAATAAATTTACATGTCCAGGCCAATTTGCCAAATCATTCAGTTAGTTTACCACAATCTAGATTGATAGATTACTTCTTCAGTGGAATGTGAGTGTAACTTGTGCATTCACACACACACACACACACACACATATAACATGAGCTGCACAAATAGATACTCCGTAAGGTTCAAGAATCAGGGCTACAAGGAGCATTGCACCAAAAGAGGAGACAAGAAATTTACTGGAACAACAAGAAGCAGTTTTGTAACCTACATAGTGTTTTAAATAATTTCAGAACAATGTTTAACTACCTTGCTGTATCCATGCGACTTGAATTGAAACCTGTTGATTCCTTGGAAACAGCTGGAACTGGACTAGCTAGATGTGCTTACCTGAGATCCCAGAGTTGATTACAACCAAAAAACTGGACTGATCAGTAATGGGTTCATAATCGCTCTACAGTTTCTTGTAATTTTGTAGGAAAACTGTATTAAGTCCTTCATTTCCTTAATAAAAAAATGTTGAAGTTTGTTTTTGCTTAATGTGGATTTGATGTTTAATATTAAACTGGAGTTATTCAAAGGATACCTAAGCCTGGTAGCTGCTCTCACATCTTGATGATGAAACATTTGAATCAGCATCCTAGAACCACCCTCCCACTTCCTCCCACACACCCTTTGATAGTTGGTTTTTCATTTGTTAAAAATTCTAGTCTATGAAGCCTCCTGGGGGATCCGCTTATGAAAAATCACTGACTGCCTCTGCTGATACTGCTGTTTGCGTCGTTTCCGTTTGTCACACTGGCATAGCAGTAACATCTTGAAAGTGGTTCTGAATGTTTTGTTACACAATGCGTAGCACATAGGGTTCACTGTGCTATTGATGTAACAAAGCCAATACCCCAGGTTCCAAAATGTTTTGGGGATACAGCTATTACAAAAGGTGTTCACCAGAACCATGATGTTGTATGGTGTCCAGGTGATGATGAAGGCAAACAAAATAGCACTGAGTGTCTGTGCCGCTTTCTTTTCTTTGATAAGTGACATTCGTTTTCGCTTGGTGATCTGACTTCTGGTCTTCAAGGCAAACTTCTTTGCCAGAGTTGCTTCTTTGAAGGATAAAGGCAGAGCTGCGGATGTCTTAGCCGCTGATGGAATGCCATCAGAAATCTTGTCTGCCTCTACTGCTGACCCTGGCTGAACTGGAAGCTTAGAACAGTTCTTGTGAAAGTTTCCTCCATCCTCCACACTCTTCTGAGAATGCAACTTTTTAGGTTTCCTCTCCTTTGACCCCAGGTCAGATTTCTGCAAGTTATCCCCCGATCCATTCAAGTCTTCAGAGGATGGTAGTTTAGTGGAGTTGAGAATAGTGCTGTGCCCAGGAAGCTTCAGCACAATGGAATAAATGGCCCTCGTCTCCGTGGCGATGTCTTCTTCATCTGAGGAGGCGGAGTTTTCAAGAGAAGCAGCGGCGTCGTTGTTGTTCCAGCTATCACTGCTGCTGTGATCCTGGTCCCCCTGATCTTGGTTGGGTTTCCAGCTCTTTACTGTAAGCCAGAAGTGGCATCGGCCATATTTCCTTCTGTTGGAGCGCCTCATATTCTGCTGCTGCAGCTCGTAGCTGCTGCAGCTTCTGGAGCTACCCGTTTGGTGAAGGAAACGTGCTGCCTCAGCTTCGCTGCCTGAGGCCTGTAGCCCTGCTAACTCTTTGGTGCGTTTCTCTGTCTCTTTGTAGATCCTCCAGTACAAAATAGTCATAATGGTGACTGGCAAATAAAAGGCAGCGATGGCAGTGCCAAAAGTGATGACAGGTTCACTTAGAAACTGGATATAACATTCATCAGGAGGCACAGTTCTTTCCCCAACAAAATACTGCCAAAACAAGATGGCAGGGGCCCAAAGAATGAATGAGATGACCCACGCTAAGCCAATCATCATTCCAGCCCTTTTGGTTGTTCGTTTAGCTCTGTATGTAAGAGGCCTGGTAATGGAAAAATACCTGTCAAAACTTATGACCAGAAGATTCATGACAGAGGCATTGCTGGCTACATAGTCAATGGAGAGCCAGAGATCACAGGCCAAACTTCCCAAAGCCCAGCGGTCCATGATGATGTAGGTGGTGAAAAGGTTCATTGAAATAACACCAATGATCAAATCTGCACAGGCAAGACTCAGCAGGAAGTAATTGTTGACTGTTTTAAGTTGTTTGTTAACTTTAAATGCCACAATCACCAGAATGTTTCCAATGATGGTCACCAGGGCGAGGATACCAGTCAGGAAGGCAATCAAAACTACTTGCCAGAGTGTGTGTCCACCCAGAGGATCTTTGCTCGTGCTGTTTAATGACCTATTGGCTGTTTCCACCGTAGTGAAGGGAAAAATCTCAGTTGCGTGAGGGGAGTCATAGCTGCCAGAGAGTGATGTGGCATCATCAAGAAGCCCTGTTCCTTGGGAATCTCTGTTCCAGAAGAAGCTCACATTTGAGAACAAGGGGGAGACTGTGGTGTTATTGTGCAGGATCATTGTGCCTTTCGGACATAGTCTGCAGAGAAAAAAAAACAGAAGGAAAACAGTAAATCAAAAGATGATTGTTGTTTCTTTTAAATGGCTTTTGGATCGCTGTTCATTCAAAACAAAAGGAAAAGATATCTATCAAACACAGTAGGCTAAATATATTTGTGGAGTGATTCGATTACACCGGGGATTAATTTGGATCCATTTCAATGTTTCTGTGTTCTTTTCTTAAAAATCGGTTATTGTTAATTAATCATAAGTCACCCAACTAAAACCCAGCTGAGCCCTCCCAGATATGATTGTGAATCCACAAGATAGGCCAGAGGTCTGTCTTTATAATGGATTAAGCTACAATCACCGCTGAGAGCTAGTTATGATCCAAGTATCATTAAGATGAATCATCACTAGTTTTGCTATCTGTTACCATCCAATTTCTAAATTCTCAGCCATTTTGATTTTACTAATTTACAGTACCCCTGTGCAATGTACAGCTAATAATAAGGCACATGTCTGTATCATACCAAGAATCCTAAACCATTGTGATATCAGAAGGAATGCAATCAATCACAGCTATTTTGCATGCAATCATTTCATTGGTTAATTGAGACAGCACAGATACTAGATTACTTGGCCTAGCAGGTACCCACACAAATCAATGAGAGTCTCCCCGCACACACACACCCAAACACAAATCAACACAACCCCAAAACCAGCATGTAACATAAGCATATACACATATAGCTCCTCACTACAGCACACACCCCTCATTTTCCACCTACACAAATCAATACATGTCTCCCACATACAGACACAAACCAATATAACCAGTCCACACTATAATGCCAAACACCTAGAGCCCTTCATTGGAGAATATACCCCTCATTCACCACCTACACAAATGATCAGAAATCCGTCAGTCTGAGACACAAATCAGTATAACTGGCATATCAAGCAACCCCAAACATCACTCTGAAGCCAAGAATATCTGAATCACTGTGAAGGGATGGAAATAGCTGAAAGCATGGTTGATTCTTTTTGTTTATAATGTCACTAGATTCAATTATCTCTGGTATTTGTGATCCATTGCAATCCCATTTTTAGTTCTCGGCCATTTTTTACCTTGAATTTATTAATTACCTCCATGCAAAACCAGGGGCTTTCCCACTATGGTATAAAATCATGCTTTTAATTATTTAGAGTAGAGACATACAGTGCCAAGTTAAAAAAACCCACTAACCCACCCCACAATCCGTATGCCTACCTATTGCAGCTCTACCCACCTGAATTTTCATATTCAACTTTGCCGGTTGTGAAAATACTGTAAGTGACCTTTTACACATGCAAGTTCTCATTCTACATTCACAAAAGCTCATTTACACAGTTGGACTGAGGATTGTGGGGGTCTAATGGGTTCAGCAAATGTACTTGACTTTGGAGAGGTATCATTAAATGTGTTCTGAAAACGGGAAGGAAGAAGACACTGCAGCATCATAATTAGATCTTAACCCTTTCCCAAGTATTGTAGGAACTGACATAGAGTCAGCAGCTCTCTCAAAATGTCGGTCTGCATTCTCAACATTTTAGCAAGTTCCTTGGATCTTTTACCAGGCATTTCACTGGATAAATTGTTATATGTCAATTTTTATCACAGAATAACCTATAGTTACTACATGAAAGAAGACGTCTTTGTACTGTATATCAGTTCAAAGTTGGTACATTAGGACTTAATATGATTCAAGCAGGTATCAAAACAGTTTGCTGTTAAAAGAAACATGAAAAGGGTTATTTCATTGCTTGAATTCTGGGTTTTTTAAACCATTGTGTGTTTCATTAGCAAAAAATGTGAGGAATATGCCATGTAGAATAATCTTATTTCTTTGACCTAGTCTAAATGGACTAAATGCCCATTTTATACTACACACCATAGCTAATAATGAAAACTTAGTGTGGGAGCCAAAGTAAGAGAAAATATAAGGTTAGCCACTCCAGTTTCTTTAATAAAAAGAAGGTAACAGTTCTGATGCCTTATCTAAATCTGAGCTAAACAAATCAATTTCTAGTTCACTCATCATTAGAACATGTAGGCTAGAGGTAGGCAGTAAAACGGCTGCAGTTCACCAGGGTTCACCTGGTGGACTGCTGTCACTATATTTATCTGTATTTCTACATTTGCAATTGCAGCTCTCATTGGCCTGGAACAGCGAACCACGGCCAATAGGAGCTGCAATCCCACATACCTGCAGAGGTGCAGGTAAATACAATGGTGTGGGGGCCCAGCAGAGGCTAACCCTGGTGGACCAGATCTGGCCTGTGGACTGGTATTTTCCCACCCTGATCTAGGTGATGAATACAACAATAAATGAGGAATTATGGAAAATTACAATTTTTGGCATGCCTTCGTAGGATTCTTATCATGATCAGTATCCATAAATATTGCTCCTTGGACCTATGCAGACACACGGTAATATCAATGAGGCTACATGTTGGTCACTTTTAAATCACAGCGATGGATTGAATAAATGGTGTGATCTTGTTTCGAGGTCATTCTTTAGAAAAGATCCTTAGAGAAAAGGATTTTTCCCCATAGTGGCTAAACCAGAACACGTTCTGTGCTATTTCAGTTATTAATTTACTTTGGAAAAATTGAACATTTTTGTATAGGTCTATTAATTTCTTTGGGGGGGGGGGAGATGTTAGAATTCATTTAAGCATATATGAAACTAGATTGTTATAACTTATAGCCTACAAACAAGAAAAAGGAAATCAATGAAAGGGAAATTCAGAAAAAATTCATTGCAAAAATTGTTTAAGAAAAAAATTAAATACAATATCAAAATGATATTTTATATCAAAATTTCATTGTATAGTCTATCATTTCACAATAAGTCACTAGTAATATAGTAGAATATGATATGTCATATTATGTCAAGTCATAACATTTCATAAAAGACACAGATATTCTGAAAAATGCTTCCAAGATAACACAAATATCTTGAAAAAAGCTGTCCTCATAGTAGTATACAGAGTGCTTACTTTATTTTCTGGATCAAAGTTTCAAACTCTTTCATTACAACATAAGGAGGATATATTTTGATCTATGAAATAATATAAAATGTTTTAATCTATATTAAGTGGCATCTGACATTAATTATTTGAAAAATAAAATAGAATATTACATTCTATTGTTATATACTGTCATGATATATTGTGAGATGACTTTACATATGATGACATATCATGATATTCACCTTGACTACTGATATGTCATGAAACAACCTAAAATCAATAAAAGTAATATAAACATGAAAATACAATAAAATGAAATATTAAATTTTGTGAAATTCTTCTAAACACTTTTTTAAAATTTCATATACATGTTCATGGGAAATGTCATCAAAATTGATGTAGTTTTATATAAAAATGTTTAATCGCACTGGCATTTTCTGATGGAAAATTGACCAGCTCTACCTGAATATTGATTGTAATAAGGAAGGTAATTGAGTGGGAGAATGTGAGAATACAGAGAGTATGCAGTATGTGTAACTAAGTAGCTCTACAAGAAAAAAAACACTGGAGAAACAAAAGGGAATAAAATAGTCTATTGCAGTAGCAGCAGAGAAAGAGCTCTAACCATGTTCCAGTATGGCTCACTGCTTATTTGCTGGGGCCAGCCAACACGAATTACAAAATGAGCTCCACCAGAGAAGGGGAGTCCAATAAACTGTGGCTATATATCTGCAAGAGGGAGAAAGACTCGGATCCAGAAGGGAAGAAGGCAGTAGTGGGAAGGACATGTGGAGAGAGATAAACTCTAGGTTGGAGGTGCTTGGAAGTAGAAGGGAAGACAATCAGAGAAGAGGGCCTTTGCCTAGCTGAAGTTGAGATGAGTATGGGATGAGTTTGTTCTGTTTTGAAGGACTTTGTTAAGAGTTCAGATGAAGGATATTTAATTTCCTTTGGACTGTGTGGGATTTGTTTACGAAACACTGACAAAGAAAGAAGAAAACAGGCAAGGTACTGCAGAAGCAGCCCTGTCTATGGGAAAAATTGCGGATGCAGTTGGCCCTATTGGAGGTATGTTTTAACACCCCAGAAGACTAAATATTCACTATTTTAATCAATCACACAATATTGTATTCCCTAATATTTATGATTAAGAGCCAAATTTCCTGCCTTTGAAGAAATCTACAAGTGTAACAGAACATTTACCAAATTCTACCCTTTGATTTTCTGAAAGATCCGCGTGTAGACTGGTGCTTTTTTCCGGCTCGGAGCTTTGCCGGAAAAAAGCGCCAGTCTAGACGCGGATCTTTCAGAAAATAAACCCTTTTCCGAAAGATCCCTTATTCTTTATTTTAAGAGGAATAAGGGATCTTTCGGAAAAGGGTTTATTTTCTGAAAGATCCACATCAAATCTGGTGCTTTTTTGCCAGAAAAAAGCGGCAGCCATGTTTATGCAAATGAAGTGGGGGGGATTTAAATCCCCGCTTCATTTGCAATTGAGATGTGTCTAATTTGCATCCCTTTTACGGAAAAGGGATGCAGTCTAGACACAGCCACAGTGTTTCTCAAACTGGGGTCTGCAAGGGTACTCCAGGGGTTCTGCTGGCCTCCCTAACCAATTCTCCCCCCTTCCTCCGAGTAGCTCCTGCACACTTCAGAACAGGTGCTGGAAAGAACCAGGAAAGAAGAAGGGCAGGGGTGGAACGGGATCTAGTAGAGGTGGAGCCTGGGTGAGGCCTTATGGGGAGGGTGAAGTGGGGACTGAGCAGATGGTCTGGGAAAATTTTTAAAATCAAAATGGGAGTCCTTGGGTTGCTAGTTTGAGACCTGCTATCTTAGAGGATGTATTAGATGCCTTTATCCTTGACTTACAGCTCCTCTTCTAAATGTAACTTTTGAAATGACTGTACTGTACTCTTGTCCAGCAACATGATAGCAAGTGATACTAAAAAAAAAAATGCTTATCAACTGTTGACAATGTACATGTATTCCATCTTGTAAGCAGAAATATTATGGTGTCTCATATAGCACACTGTACTAAATGCATTAAGTACCACCTGTACTTCAGCTGGTGCTATTAATGAGATCTCCTGTGGCATTGTTTCCCCTGTCAGTGTTTGTTTTATCCACCTGCTGTCTATATCTGTATACCTAAACTGTCAGGTCTTCAGGCCAAAGTGTGTCTATTAAGTGAGTGTACATTGCCTGGCACAATGGGACTGAAGTCTCTAGGTTGTAATATTGCTGTAATTTTAATGATGATTAATGTGTTAACTTGTTCAAGTGTCTTATTAAAGGTGTCATCTGGCAGGATGCTGAGCACATCTAATTTAATGGAGAGTGCCCTGATCACCTGGTTAGCTTCAACAGGAGTAGAAGGTGCTTAATACCTTGAAGAGTGGGCCCTAAACTTGTTTGCTATGCCTACCTTCATGTCAACACTAAAGGAGTTAGAGGCCTGAGGAGAAATGAAAAGTGGGGGAAAATGGCTTGGGCAAAATGCCCGCAAGCACTGTGTGTGATTAACAAGGACAAGGGGATGGAAGGACACAAGCAGCACTCTTGCCAAACAGGTGGAAAAGAAAATCACTGTAATTGGCAGGGGAATTTTTATCACTAAGTCAAAGTGTGGCAGTCAGAAAGCACAACTGCTTATTGCATAATAACCAATGATAGTTTACAGTCATCTCGTGTCTTTTATAGTAAAGCAGTTAAAAAATTCTGACAGAGAGGTTTGCAGATGATTAACAGAGACAACTTCTCCTGAACAAAGTTAGTAGTAGCTATTCCAGTTCTGGGATATTACAGAGTTATGGTGGGTGAATACTTTTTAATGAACTCATCCGTTTTGCCTCTCTAAAGTCCTACTAAAATCAATGAGAGGATGTGGCCCTTGGCTTGCCTGGATCTGGCCCCCCAAGGTTTGGGGCCCACGTTGATGCTCCAGCACACAAAATCTACTAGCCTGGGCCCCCAAAGGCTCTGCAGTGTGACGAGAATATGGGGCATGTCTTTCTCCATCTCAGAGGCCATATCAGTGAGGGTTTGTTTTGGTTTCCTTTTGTTTCTCACTTGTGGGTCAGCGCCACCCCTGCTCAAAAAACAAAACAAAACAAAGTTCTCCACCTCTGCTTTACACAAATACAGAGCCATTGAAATGCAGCCACTCTTGGATTGGATGGTGGCCACCAACCAGTACCATACATAGTGTATGGTAATGGGTTAAGGGGAAATTTTGTCAAAGTACCAAATTTTTGGTACTTTTATAAAAAGAGTGGTACCAGGCACTCTTATAAAAAGAACCCCATTTTGTCTTTGATGTCCATATAAAGAAAAATGGATCTCACTATTCAGTCCTATTAGAAAGATCCATTACACATTATATTTCACTAATCTACTAATGGATACAGATCTGGGTCAGTAGTACCAACATTTGCCTCCAAATTTTCAGAACAATTAGATAATTCAAACATGAAGGTTAACCTATTAGCTCATCCCTCTCCAGGCTAGTGCACAAAAAGGTTGTTGGGGCATGAAAGGAAGTTCATGAATTGATACAAACAATTCAATGATCTTTTTTTTTAAGTCAGTGATTCTATGGGAGCAATATCTTCTGTATTTCAGAGGACCATTGGCAAAGAGGACATGAGGATAATGAGTGGAAGGGCAAGGGTGCCGGAACTAGACATGAGGCAGCACTCTCTGGCTTGAAGTGATTTCCATTATATCCAGGGTTTATAGTTTTGTTCAATGGCATTCAGCACCCCCACTATTAAAAATGTTCTAACACCATAAGGGCATATATGAAACCAGAAGTAGATATTGGCATGCACTCTATTCAGCTTTTATCTTTAAAGTGGCTCGGGGGTGCCTTAATGAGAAACAGCCGCACTCGTCACCAACTAAACTGGATCTATCAAGCAAATCAACAGACATTTCTGAAACAATCCCATGGTGCAGTTGCCTTACACAACAAAAGCTGCAGGACAAGACTACCATGTTGTTTCCCCTTCAGTGTCTTCTTTGGCTGTATCACCTCTGATTATGGGCCAAATGTTCTCCATGTTGTGAAGGTGTAGAATTTTAACATGGTGGCAGCAGAAGTTACATAGATTGTCATGCTGTAATACCAGTAGAAGTCAAGCAATAAGTCCTACACCAGGTGGACTTATTCCACCTAGCATATATTTAATTTCTTTTGCAGAAACTGCTTTGTAGACATGCAGAAGGGGGCATTCTAATAGCTGTATTCTCTTCTTATTTATACGACTTTCACACCAACAAAATTCCATTGCCTTAACTGAAGGAGGTCCTGATTTACACAAATATATGCAAGCAGAGACCTGATATAACTAAAACCTACTGAATGAACACTTATGGAAAACCCATCTACAATAACATTCTTCTCGGAGCTTTGAAGAAGGTCATGGAGGAGTCGTTGAGACTAGCCTCAGGTTCATCTACATTATTTTACATGATTGGGTGAAACTAATGTGTAGATGAGTCATCTTGATGTGAGCGACAATGTTACAACTGTGTATTTACATGTCCGGATGCATTAGCCACAATGAACAAGAAACCTTCATGCAAAATACTTTGTTGGGACATGTTGTTACAATGAGAAATGTAGGAGGCTGATACATCTTGTCCATTGTTCTTCATAAGAGATGAAGTTAACCAAGAACTGTAAAGGACAGATTTTAAATGAATACGCTTGCCAAATACATGTCAGATATGATTATTATAAGGAAGGGCAGAGCAGAGCTTCCTCTATTGATATTAGTTGATAGAGAAGTGGAAGGAAGGGGAACTGAATAAAGGTGACATCTAACAATGCAGGTTGTTAGTTGGAAGCTGAAAACAAGTTAATATCCCATCTACATTGGCCTGGAAGGAGAGACAAACCCACTGAAGGAAATGGAACTCTAAAAGCATGGGCAGAAGTTAAAAACATGATGACCTTCTCTAAAGACTAAAAAGAAAAAAATACTTTACATTTGATTGGACTTTACATTTTCAAAGCACAACACAAACAGCAAATAGTTGAAGGGTCAATTGCGCTGGAAAATCCTGACCAGCTACAGGAAGAGAGACAATGAATAAATCTAGTGCATTTCAGTATGTCTATGAAGTATTATATTATGGTAAACCACTTAATCACACATCTTGTTACTGTATGTATTGTGAATTAGTGATTCCTGTGGGTGGGGTGAAAGTCTCATGTTCAGTCTCAGACTTTCGGATTGGTTTCATGGATGGTTGGGGATGAAGATTGAGGGATGTTGGCCAGGATACCAGAGTTACCTCTGCTGTTTCAAAAAGTACCCTGAGGACTGTAACTTCCATGTGACCAGCAGAGAAGCAGGAAGGATCATGGTTTAAAGTCTCATATACAGGCCAGCCCCTTTAAATATGAAGCAGTCCCATACTCTTTTTCCAGCAGAGCAGCACAGTTTCAGTGAGGGGAGAGGAATGTCCAAATGTGATAGGATCCAAAGTGCCTATGCTAAAACTATAGCTCAAATTCAGCCAGTGGCAATGTCAAACTGCAGCCCAACAAAACAGAATGTGGGATGATCATTTCAGTATTAGAATTAAAGTTTGAAAATATATTTCACCAATCATAGAAATAATCTGTTACTCAGACCATTTTACAGTCTACACTTAAGGGGGAAAATGCATAAGTGACACAGGAACACATAATGACTTCACTATATTAATACATTCAGAGCAGGATAGGCAGTGGCAGTGCAAACTGCCTCACACTTCCTTGTCTCTGTGCTTCAGTCATATCCTGTTGTGGTGCAATTATGATTTCACATTTTTATTGGACCACATTCTAAGGAGAGAAGGGTGAAACTGTAGACAGAGTCGCTCAGTTTACTAAATAGTTATAACATAGGGTTTAATACTTGGCTTTTTAGTGGCATAAGGGAATTACATGCCTCAAATTCCTTATTCATGATATACTGCTGATTCTTAAAAGGAGAAGGAAATGAATCCATTTGGCCCTCTGATGAAAATCATGGTAGCAGAATGGCATTGGTGCTATTGTATCTGCTTTTGCCTCCTACATGTTTTCTTTTGGATGGGGTGAAGTGGAAAGAGGTTAAAACAGAAAGTGCATTTGTATTGGTTGGGCGTGGTAGGTAGGATTTATGATTTCAGTGGCCCCTTTACACATTTAACAATTATAATTGCTTGCTTGCTTGCTTTCCCATTATATGATGATTCTCTCTTTCCCCATAGGCTGTTTTCTTTCATACCCACACCTTTACAAATGCACTGCCTTTATTTTTCCCTAAAAGCTGATTTTCTGCTATCTTCAAAAAGATGCATTTCTTATGAAGTTAGAGTCCATTCTTGATGTTTGGGTAGACATAGTTCCGAACAAAGAGCACAACTTGTAAATGCAGACTTGAAAATCCAATTGCGATCTGTTTAGCTTATTTTTTTGTTTTACTCTGCATTGTTTTATTTACACACTACACTGAGTTTTAAATATTACAGAACTTTTCAGAGTGAACTATAAAAATGTTTTCTAACACAAATAAATGAAAGGCTTTAAAATGTTAAATGTACTTCTCTATACATGAGTAGGTAAACTTTGCAACACAAACTGTTAAATTTACAAGTGACATATATTTGAAAGGGAGAAACTTTCAAGAACTGCAATCCAGCCCTGAGGTTTTACATTTCTCCTGCAACAAGTGACACTTACATCACTAAAGCAGGGCAGGAAATCACATTTCTCACACTATTTCAAAATGATATCAGGAAGCATGGTCTAGTGATCACAGAGGACAGCCTCAATCCTCCCAAGATTTATGCACAGACTTAACTTTATGCTCGGAGAGTAGTCCCAGTGATTTCAACAGAACTAATCGTACTACACATAGTACGTGAAGTGTATATGAATACATGTTTGCAGAACCTGAGTACAAGGGATGAAGAGTCATAAAAACTGTTTCCATAACCAAATATGTGGGTCAATTTAGTTTATGTATTTCCAATACAACCACAGCCTGACTTGGGATTAATTGCATTTGCCAGCTTTTCAAAAGTGGACAATTGTATCAAGTGCCTCATTTTTTCCTTTACCCAGCCTGAGATACGTGGAATGCCCTTAACTCTTATTCACATCACTGGTCAATTTCAAACATTCTGGCCTCAATCTTTTCAGCTTTTCTTCCATAAAAATGGGATCTTTAATCATGCTTACTTCACTGGGACATTGTGATGCTTTCAAAACACTTAGATTCATGAATGCTAAATAGTGCTAAATTAAGTGCTAAATATTATTATTTATTCAGTCTTCTGTAGCAGAGAAAAAGGGGTGATCAGATTTAAATCATTTTGATTTAAAATATATGGTAGGTTCTACCTTGCTCTCTGCTTAGGACAGCCTGCCAATCCATTTTTGCTAAACATCCCATAGCTCCTCCTTGAAAATCACTGCCACCCCTGTCTCCCTGGTCTGCTGGAAGGGGGGTGCAGCTAGTGCCCCCCCCAGCAGACCAGGCTTTTCTTGCCTACCCCTGGGGACCAACCCGGCAGCACCCCAGCTGATTCCTGATTCAGCCGCTGATTCCAGCTGATTCCTGATTCAGCCGCTGGTGGTCAGTTTCAGCAGCGGCTGACTTGGGGACGCCTGGGGCAGAGCAGCTGCGGTGCTGCTGGGTTGCTCCAGTAGCGCCGAGGAGCCGCGCTACTGGAGCAACCCAGCAGCACCTCAGCTGCTCTGCCCCAGGCGTCCCCAAGTCAGCCGCTGCTGAAACTGACCAGCGGCTGACTACAGGAAGCCCGAGGCAGAGTTGCTCTGCCCCAGGCTTCCTGGAATCCGCTGCTGATCAGTTTCAGCAGCAGCTGACTTGGGGACACCTGGGGTTCTTAAGTTGAATCTGTATGTAAGTCAGAACTGGCGTCCAGATTCAGCCGCGGTTGAAACTGATCAGTTTCAGCAGCGGCTGACGCCAGTTCCGACTTACATACAGATTCAACTTAAGAACAAACCTACAGTCCCTATCTTGTACGTAACCAGGGACTGCCTGTAATAAGTCCAAGTCATAAATCACAATTCATTTAAGCATATGGATTAAAAAGATATTTTTACTTCCTGTATAGAAATATAGTAGTACAGCGTTTTATTTTTTTTTAATTCCAGCTGCTTAGTGACTCTTTCACCTCATAATTTTTAGAGCTTCAGAAAAATCCAATCCTGAAATGATTAAGTAACCCCAGTGAGGACTTTCAGAAATGAGTTCAGTAGTCTCTCAGTGTGGCTTTGCCACCTTAATAGCCTTCAAGTGAACCATGGAATAATGGCTTGAACATCATGAGTAGCAATGTAATGCTATATGGAATACTGCATGTTATTCCTAGGCACAACACAGAAACTGAGTGAAGGCATACATTCAACTGACTCTTGACTGAAAGGCCATTGAGTTGTACACCCAATGTTAATTCTCCCACTGGATATTTAAATAGACTAATAAAAAATAGACTCACATAGGAGATAAAATGTTAAACTGTTAAAACTCTGAAACATAACTGTTTTACACTCCTCGATTGTAAAGTTAAAAAATGCTCAGCTTTTCTTGAGTAGCTCAAATAAATATTTCCAAAATGAATGCCTAGGATGGACTTAATTATTGGTTTCAGGGATTCCAAACGGATAAGTATTCTTTTAACTTATAATACAAACAATTCTGTTCCACATAATGAATAGTATCAAATCAGTAATATCTGATTAAAATAGAAATAAAATGGAAGTTGTATCAAGCAGGACTGTTACCCTAATCTAATCACGCTGAAAAAAAGAAAATTTATGAGGAAGCTGTCTGCTCTGTCAAACTAATGTTTTCACAACTAATATTTTCTTTTTAAAAATGTATTTTCAGTCTCTTACCTTTTAAAATTCTCTGTTATGACTCATGTGACCTAATACATTGTGTGTGTAATATACTAAAGTGGAAATAGCTAGAGATGGCCAGAAAACGGAATTTCTGAACCATCACAAAAGGGGAAATATCATTTTTCCTCAGAACAGACGTTCTGATTTAGAAACAATAAAATGAAACCAACTTGAAATTAATTTGAAATGAAACGTTTCATTAGCAATCAAAATGAAATGAGAACAGGAATGATTTTTAGCCTTTTTCCACTGAAAATATAGTTGACATTGACATATTCCTGCATTTTTTTTCATTTTGATGAACCTGCATTTTCTAATAGAAAACTATTCAGTTGAAAGTTTTCCCAGCCATCTCTAAGGGTGTGTCTAGACTACAGGGTTTTGTCGACAGAAGTAGGCTTTTGTCGACAAAACTTTACCTGCGTCTACACTACCGCCGCATTCTGTTGACAGCAAGTCGACAGAACGCAGCAATTTTGTCAACAGCAGTAAACCTCATTCTATGAGGAATAACAACTTTTTCGATAGTACTCTGTTGAAAAAAGGCACTATTGCATACAAACTGTGCTTTTTGGAAAGCATCTAGACTTTCTTTCAACAGTACTGGTTATAGTCTAGACACTCTTTTTTGACAGAGGCTTTGTCAACAGTATCTGTCAACAAAGCCTCTGTCAAAAAAGACGTGGAGTCTAGATGTACCCTAAGAAATGGGAAAACAGTAAATAATATTTATTTAAAAAACTTCAATGCAATATCCACTAGGTGGCACAGAAGCCATAGAGTAGGGAAAGAATGGCATCTGCAATGTAAGTGCTAGAAGTCTCTCATAAAGCATGCATGGGATGATGTGGACTTACAAATATCATGTATATGGAAATTTTGACCATGTGAGAGCTATTCCTGAAGAGTAGCCCTGAGGATAAATACCTATAATACAAAAAAAAAAAATCAAAATCGTCTTTTAAAAAATAAAAGTATTAGTAAGAATCAGAGTGAAGGATGAATCACAGATAATCTGGCCAAGTGCTAAGGACTGGTTTTGCCTGGAAGTGTCTTCCTTAAATATCAGTTGGTGAGCTGACAGATAATGCTGTAAATTCTAGTGGAATTCTGGAACTTGGGCAAACCGTCACAATCCAAATCCCTACTCCTTGTAAACAGACTGTGAGGAAATGCTGATGTAACTCACAAATCAGTGTGACTGGGAACTGTACATTTTATTAAATAATAAGCAATTGTTATTTTAAAAATCCCAAATAATTCTATTTACTGTATATGTTTTTAGAGGTGGTTTTTTTTTACTTCAAAGCAACATAAATGAAAATAGCTTCTTCTGGAGACAATCATCAGAGCAAACCTGTTGGGGGTGCTAATGAATAAGTGCTGCATTTATTTTAATTTTTTCAATATAATGTCCGCTGGTAAACCTTGTGAGAGAGCTTCTTTCCCAACACGATTATATTGAAGTTGCTATATGTCTGTTTGCCCGAATCACTGTCTTTTACCTATCTTCTTGAATGGTACCCTGAGAACTGAAAGTTTACAATACAGAATTATGAAAATATAATCCTATTTGCTTAAATATGAAAGAATTACAAACACACACACACACACACACACACACACTTCCTCAGGACCGTGGTTCATTCAGTAAAAAAGATGGACCTGTTCTGAGGATGCATTGTGTGCAGTGTGTGTGATCCACATACACATTGGAGGAATATTAAAATCATTCTGTTTAATTGAAAAAATATTCCTCAGCAGCCACCCATCTATGTAGACATTTATACTTGACTCCTCACCATGCATGTTAATGATATTGTGCAGTTTCCCTTGTTGCTGTGTCTTTCATAGATTTTAACTCAATGTGACATAAAAAAATAAAAAGATGCATGGAGATGTAATTACATTAGAACTATTTAAGTGCCAGCTAAATAACGGAGTTTTGCTTCTAAAACAAGAGAATAAATTGGACTAGTGATTATCACTATTAGCACTTTCAGGCCTGAAAAATCTTCATTTTGAAAATCCATTAAAGTTTATGAGAAACAACAAACAAATTAAAATAAAATAGAAAGAGCTTTTAAAGGTGAGTTGGGGGGGGGGGGGGGAGGACATCCAGAGGAACTTTGGTTCAGTGTTCTTACTGTGATCCTCCTTAGAGATTAAGTACAGGAAGGATGCTTCTGCTGTACTATTGATGCATGTTGATCATCAGACTTGTCTTATTGGTTATGAAGAATCATCCAGTGCAAAAATGATTCTGCTATACCCTCTCTTATTACTGGCATAGTGGGGGGGAAAGAGGAATGGCTAGAGTGTGTGTGTATAGGGAAGACAGCAGTTTGGAGAGGATCCAGATAAAGGAAACAAAGATGATAAATGCAGAGGAAGTACTGAATGATAAATGACCTACAAGAGGTTAAAACAAAAGGGTATTGTTTGGTAAAAAGACAACTAAGGCAATCTGGTAACTGTTTAAAAGGATCTGAACAGTCAACATTGTAAGGAGAAGGAATATGATAGGAATCTATTCCTAATGGGTTTAAACAAGTCCTCCTGGCTCCAAAAGCAGCAGCAGCAATACCACTTGAACTAAAGGATCAATTCCATTAACCAAAAGTAGAAATAGCCTTCATCTTCTCCAATTTTCCCCAGACTCCAACTAGAGAAAGGAAGGTCATTACTAACAGTTAGCAATAGCTAGGAGGTGGAATAGATAGAAGTGGTAGGGTAAAGACATTGTGAATTAAAAATTAAGGTAGAAAATGTAATTTAAGAATGTTCAAGAGATACTCTGCCTATTCAAAGAAAGGTGAAGAAGAAGAAGTATTAACGGAGCTTTCCTTGCCCTAACCCAGTGATTCTCAACCTGGGGTATGTGCATCCTTGGGGGTACTTAGAGATCTTCCAGAAGATACATAACCTAGATATTTGCCTAGTTCTACACAAGCTACAAAAGAAAAAAAAAAAACTAACGAAGTCAGTACAAAGTAAAATTTTACATAGACAACAGCTTATTTATATTTCTCTGTATACCATACACTGAAATATAGGTACAAAATTTATATTTCCATTAGTGTATGTTATACTTACATGGAAAAAAAGAGAAAGTACGTAATTTTTCAGTAAGGGTATGTCTAGACTACATGGCTTTGGCGACAGAGCCATGTAGATTAGTTTACTAGACATACCCAAATGAAGCGGTGATTTAAATAATCGCCGCTTCATTTAAATTAAAATGGCTACCGCGCTGAGCCAATCAGCTGTCTGTCGGCTCAGCGCGCTAGTCTGGACGCTCCACGGTCGACATCAAAGGCATTTGTCAACCGCCCTGTTATGCCTCATAGGATGAGGTTTACCGAGGTGGTTGACAAATGCCTTTAATGTCAATCGTGGAGCATCCAGACTAGCGTGCTGAGCCGACAAACAGCTGATCGGCTCAGCACAGCAGCCATTTTAATTTAAATGAAGCGGCGATTATTTAAATTGCCGCTTCGTTTGGGTATGTCTAGTAAACTAATCTACATGACTCTGGAGACAGAGCCATGTAGTCTAGACATACCCTTACAGTGTGCTATGGCACTTTTATATTGTATGTCTTATTTTGAGTACTGTACTAAGGAACTATTTGTAAGTTAACTGAAATGTGGGGTATACAAGACAATTCAGACTCCTGAAAGGGATATAGTATCCTAAAAAGATTTAAAGGCACTGCCAACATATCTAAGCATGCCTAAAAAAGTCAAATTATACTACAGGAGCTTTAGTCATCACAATGAATATTTTACAAAGATTAAATTTCAGCATTATCAAGCTCCTAATAACCACATGCCCTTTACCAAATTATATAAAGAGATCTGAATATGGTGAGTAAAGATGCTATATTAAATGTCATGTTTATGAAGTCTCAATCAGGTATAGATAGATAGATAGATAGATAGATAGATAGATAGATAGATAGATAGATAGATAGATAGATAGATAGATAGATAGATAGATAGATATTAATGCTCACACACAAATGTACTTCATAACTTCCAGGTAGGCACGATAATTCTGAGGCAAAGATTGCAAATGCCTGTGTGTCTGTATACATATAATAGGTTGAGGTTATGAATATTGTAATATTGCACAATTCTTAAATGTGCTAGATACCGTACACCTGTCCCTGTTAGTTTGACAAGACACAGAGAAGAATAAGGAAGAAAAAGCAAGGGCAACATTAATTATATCAGGTGTTTATACATCACAGACTAGTGTACAACCTGAGCAGAATTTATTTTTGTGTATACTACAAATAAAGTCTCATTCCTTGTACGTCTGACAATCACAATGGATCTTCAGCAGGAAGCTGAATAGGAAGAGCATAGAGAAAAGTATCACTCCTAACAGCATTCATGAAACCCAATTTATCTGTATTTGAAAAAAAAAAGAACCCAATGAGAGTACTTCAGGACTCTTTGGATTTATACATGTGCAACTGATTGAATACAGGTGTTCAATACATTGACAACATGGAGGAAAATGTCAGTTTGACAGAGGGAGTTAGATTGGGAGGGAGCAGGAACTCAGGAATGCAAGATGAGTTTAGGTGGTTAATACAAACAATAGAGCCTCTGCATGTCACAGATTTCCTTGCCTACACCACTACTGCTAACAAAATAAGTCCCTGAACAAAATTCACTGAGGCCATGTCTACACTGTGCAGCAGATCAACACTGCCACAACTGATCTTCAGGGTTTGAATTAACCGGTCTATTGAAGAGTAAGGAGTAAGGGAAGCTAATAGCAGTGTTTCCTCCCATCGACCTCCTGCTGTGTGGATGGTGTGAAAACACGATTTAAGATATGTTGACTGCGGCTACATAATTAAAGTGTCTGTAGTTGCATACCTTATGTCATCTTTCCCCCTTAGTGTAGAATTGGCCTTATTAACCAAATATTAGAACTCAAACACAACAATCATGGGATGACCTACATATTCTTTTCTCAGACCCAGTTAACATCATTATCTGAGGAAAAAGGGCAAACAAATTTGAAGGAACATAGAAAAAGGACAGATGCAAGAAAAGAAAACTTTGGTTGAACTCTATCTCTAAAAAAATGTTTCCAAGCCCACCCTAAGTCAATCAGTTGCCATGTGTTGAGAACTGAACATAGTTCAGTCGTGGCACATGGACTGCTACACGTAACCCACTTCCTCATCCTTCTGCTGTTCTGATCAGCTAACTAACAGATGCTCTTTTTGTAAGGGCAGGTTTTGAGGTGATTATCTTCAATTTTTGCATGGACAAGGGGGAAGGTTGAGTGTGTGTAAAGAAGCTTATTGAATTTAATGACAACATTTACTCCTATGCTTGAGGCAGAATTTGAGGATGTAGATTATATACAGGTGGAATATAATGGAGCTAAACACATGAAATCCATCTCAAACCCTAGCCCAAGAGATTCCAGCCTTGGAATAGTGCTTGCAGTCCCTCCATACACAGATGCTGGGGATCCATATGAATGTGGATTTGCTGTCAATCCCCTGCCCCACTCTCATTGAGACCTTTTACATTCAGCCTAAGTGAGGGCAACATAGGGACTCTTTTCATGTGCATAAGGGGTGTTTGTGGCTCTTCCACAAGCAAAGTCTCACTCCACATTTTACTTGGTGCAGGGAATATTGTATTAGCCCCCTACATCATTGCTGAATTTTACCATTGGTAGTTTCTTGATTTCACATTCTTAGATGCAAATCAGAGGGATGGGTCTATAATAGCGTTTTTCAAACTTGGGTTGCAGGGCCACCAGAGTAAGCTGCTGACAGGCCCACACCACTTTGTTTACTAAACATGCCCATTGCCACAGAGCCTCGCCGCTCCCATTGGCTGTGGTTTGCTATTTCCAGACAAGAGGTTCAGCGTTTCCAGCCAATGGGAGCCCTTTCGCAGGAAACAGCAAACTGCAGCCAATGGGAGTTGCAAGGCTCCATGGCTATGCACATATTAACTAAACAAAGCAGCATGAGTTTGCCAGCAGCGTATCCTGGTGGCCCCACAGCCCAAATTTGAAAAACACTGGTCTATAATAAGGGAAGTGTTTCTGGTTTATTTTTAATAAAATGAAGTGCTGAGCACTGTCCATGCAAGATTCATTGGTTTGTTTCCCAGATTAAGCTTACTTTGCAATTTGTTACAGTATAGACAGAAGGGTACCTGATATGCAACAGTCAACAGCAATGGACTCTTTACAGGTCAGATGTATAATGCTGTGGCTTTTTGATCAGACTGGCTCTTTAAGATAACAGATTTCCTTTCATGAAACTAAGCAATACTCAAAGATTAATATCCCAGAATAAATACAGACATTCCTATATCATGTATGACAGTTACAAAGCATGGCAGCTTGTGATACAAAGTGGAACAAAATCTATGTTACCTGGTTAGTAGTTAATATGTTGTAGAGTGCAGAACCTCCTCTTTTATCAACCAAAGTCCTAACTTTATCAATTTTATATAAAAGCTATTCTTAAAGCTGGGAACCACTCAGGCATATTGTTCAGTCCAGCCATCATGCTGTGTCTGAGATTAAATTGAGTTATGAACATGTGAGAGAACCCTGCTCTAACCCAGATGGGTGCAGAGTTTGAACACAGTTCCTTAATACTGTTGTTATAACATGGTTTGCTTCTGTCCATGCAGGCAAGACTAAACAAAATGTGGTAACATACTACCATATTTAAACACAGCTTTTAAACATGGTAGATATTAGAGTGTACACAGGGCCTATTGAGAATGCAATAAGCATGTATAGAGTGACCATATATCCCATTTTGGCCAGGACATTTTTTTGCCTTTTATAGGCCCTTTCCTGGCCATCCCAACTTTTTCTGCAAAACTGTTGGCAGGAACAAACTAGGCGGATGTATAGTGGGGAGCAGAGAAATGTGTGGTGACTTGGGGATGGAGGGGAATGACAAGGCTAGCACTGCATAAGAGGAAGGCCTCAAGAGAGTGTGTCAGGCCAGGTCAGCCTCAGGCAGGCCGGCAGTAGAGTAGGCCCAGGCTAGCCCCCTTTGCTGTCCTCTTCTCCCTTTGGAAAGATATGGTCACCCTACCTATGTATAGTGCATGAGTCTGGTCACACCTGAGTAAAAATATGGTAAACTAATTGACTTCAGGCAATTGTTTATGTGACATGAGTGTTGCCTTATTCATTTGTTCTTATGTGGACTAGTTTAATAAAGCTTATAGCTGTGGTGTAGGACAAAGGTGATGTTTTGTTGATGGAATGTACTCTTATACTCTTGTTGAAGAACAGAAGAGGAAGTTAATCATTACAATAATGTACTGCCAAAAAAGTCCTTCTATTGGGAAAAAAACAGGAAAGTTCCTATATTGAGTCAAGGTAGTCAGAGTGCAATGAAAATAAACCAACGGGAAAAGAACAGTGATGATATGAAAAATAGCATGGACAGCAAAAGTTGTGTAAACTGAAGGTAACTATGGAAACATATCAGTGCACAGCACTAGTTTCCTTGACTCTGCTGCCATCATAAGAGAAAGTGACCCATGAGGAAGAATCCAGATTGATTCTAAGTAATTAGAAATACATAATAAGAAAGGAGTGAAAATTGTGTCTATCTGGAGGATTTGGTGTTAACTGTAACTCCTCATAAAGAGATGGTAACAAAAGTGAAGAGTGCATTATTAAGCAATCTTCAGTCTTCCATGGGGGATGTTTGGTGATACAGGTCTTAGTCCAAGACAAAGCTTGGGACATAACTCAAAAAAATCTTTTAGAGTAATGCTATAAATAACAAGTAGTATAAAAACTCCCACAAAACAGGAAGCTGTATGGAAGAATTATATTTAATAGCCTTCTGCAAGCAGGGCAAATTAAAGGGGATTAAAATCATAGGAAAAACATTAGACAGAAAACTTAAAGAAGGCTGTAGCCCATGGTCAAGTACCAGTGACAGCATTAGAGTAACTAAAAGCATTGACTAAACAGAATATGCAGCTGTGGGAAGATGGAAAACAGAGTAACACACCCGATCACTGGCAGTGCACTCATACTACAAAGAATTTAAGGAACTGATTAAGTGGATATAAAGGCCCTAATGAAACACTATCTCCTCTGCCTCCCTAGGATGATGATGAGCCCGATTTATACATCCTTGTTCCTTGTATTTTGATGACAAAGATCATACATGGCATTATCAGGAAACCAACTGCCCCCAAAAGGTATCTGCTTCAATAATCTCAGTTATGAATAAAAAACTCTTCTGTTTAAAATGAAGACATCATAAACAGCTGCAAATTATAATAGCTGCAATTATAATTAAATTGAAAATATAACCACAAATATTACAGCCACCATTGAATTAAATGGTCAAATAATAAGCCTAAAGACAAAGAACCAAGACAACAAAATGCTTTTGCTAGAATGCCAGCCAATCATATATATGCATACTATAAATGTAAAAGGGCAGTTGGAACCTCATAGAAGAAATTCATGGTGATCCTCCACAGCCCAGCAGAAGGTAAATCATAGAAACATAGAATACTAAAACTGGAAGGGAGCTCAAGAGAACATCCAGTCCAGTCCACTGCCCTCACAGCAAGACCATGCACCATCTAGATCATCCTTGACAGATACCTATCTAACCTGATCTTAAATATTTCCAAAAGTGGAGATTCCCCAACCTTCCTAGGTAGTTTATTCCAGTGCTTAGCCACCCTAACAGTTAGGAAGTTTTTCCTGTAGTCCAACTTAAACCTTTGTTGCTGCAATTTAAGACCATTGTTCCTTGACCTATCAGAGATTAAGGGGAATAATTTTTCTCCCTCTTCCTTCTCTCCCACTCCTTTAGCTTCTGGAAAGTTGCTATCATATCCCCTCTCAGTCTTCTCTTCTCCGAACTAAACAATTTTTTTCAGTCTCCCCTCATAAGCCATGTTATCCAGATCTTTAATAACTGTTGTTGCTCTTCTCTAGACCTTCTCTAATTTCTCCACATCTTTCATGAAATACAGTGCCCAGAATTGGGGACACTACTCCAACTGAGGCCTAATCAATGCAGAGGGGAAGACTTACTTCTTTTTTCTTGCTCATAGCACTCCTTTTAATGCAAATCTGTCATTCACTGATTCTATAATAACTATAAACTCAAGGCCATGTTTTTGGTTCAAATTATGTTTTAAATGTATACATAAGTATCTCAGCCTTAAGTGTATGGCAAACCCAAGAGGCTGGCAGGCCAAGATTTCCTAGGTTTCAACATATCAGTTATTACTATTTCATCTTTTCTGAAATTCAGGTTCCTTTAAGCTGCCTTAATATTGGTCACACAAAATTGAGGCACTCAAATCACTAGCCAATTTCTTTTCTTTTTCGTTTTTTTCTCTCACAGGAGCCAGTCAGTCCTTATGAGTGATGTAGATGTAGGTTATAAAGTGATATACTTTTCCATTTCTTTCCACACACCAATTCTCAATCCTTCCCCACTCTTTTAGAATAACAATTCCAATGTTCAAAATATTTAATGGATGTATAGCTTGTTTCCTTTTATACTGCATTTTATACTGCATCAAAAACTCAAAGTTGCTCACCTTTTAGTCAAACACAAGCTGAGAGAACAGATAAACAGCTGGATTGGCTTCTGAGTCAACAGAACATCTTGATTTATACATGAGAGCTTTTCCTTCTGATGAATCCCCATGGCTGGGTCAGAACAGTGAGAGATATATAATGCAAATACCATCCCACTGGTCAATTAAAAAGCAAGATGGAAGTGGTTTGGGAAGAAAGCAATTTTTTAAAAGTGAAGTTTTAATTTAAACAATTCAATGCACTTATAGCTATGAGACTGGTGGTTGGTGGTACTGTTATTATATTTTTTAGAAATATTGGGAAGACTTTAAAGGCGCTAAATACAACGAGTTTCTCCAATTTCCATTAAAAGCCAGTGCTGCCTAGTCCCCATTTTAAAAATTATTTAATCTTCTTGTTGCCTGCTATTCAAAATGATCTCAATGGTATGGAATTACCTGGGGTAAATTCATTCATACTAGAAAGTTTTTCACTGCTACCATCTGGTAACCCTCTTTCCCTTTTATCAGATTAATAGCCATTTAGATTTGGAACAATAAATTCAACTCTGCCTTATAAAAAACAGCTAGTATCTACCTTGTTATGTTGTATTCCCAGCAAATATTATGTGGATACAATGTAGAATTAAAAAGCTACAGAACATTGGCACAGTGGTTTGAGGACAAGGTCACCGTAGACATAAGATTTAGCAGTTTAGGGGCTGGACATGAATGTACCAGGAAGCTTCGACACTGAGCTCCTGGGGTTTCTGTAACTAAAGAAACATTAGTAATTCTGAGCTGAAAGAAAGAAACACTGAACAATATGGCTCTGGCCAAGTCACATATTTGTTACACCACGATAATATACAGCCAAGTCCCCTGAAAAATCCGTATTAATTCACTGCAAACTGTAGTGAACTGTTGTAAACTGTATGAGAGTAGGTGCAAGAAACATAACATGGTAGGAACACACCGAAGCTTTCCATCTCATAAATTACATGTTAATTTAAGGATTAGTGGGCAAGATGGAGTGGGAATCTACTGGGCCCTAGCTTGCCATGAACTTCCCTGATTAATGAGTGAGGCTTCTCTGATTAGGGCACCTTTAAAGGCAGACAAGTGGTAGGTCAAAGGCACAGGAGCCCACAAACAGAGCTGAAAATGGGAGTTGACAGTGGAATTTGTAAAGGGAGTATGGGGGAGGCAGCTTGTTTTGCTATTTTTGTAGGTATGGGTGTTTTTCTTGGCAGAAGCTTAGGAAAGAAGGCTGTGACAGCTAGAGAGGCAACAGTGGTAGTGACCCAAACAATGGAAGAGACAATGAAGATTAGGAAAACACAAGCTACATGGAGCAATTATAAGGTGGATGTTTAGAAAACCATTCCCAGAAAGTAATCATCAGTGGTTCACAGTCAAGCTGGAAGGGCATATCAAGTAGGATCCTGCAGGGATCAATCCTGGGGCTAGTTCTGTTCAATATCTTCATCAATGATTTAGATAATCGCATAGAGATACATTTTTAAAGTGTATGAATAATACCAAGCTGGGAGGATTACAAGTGCTTTGAAGGCTAGGGTTATAATTCAAAATGATCTGGACGAACTGGAAAAATGGTATGAGGTAAATAGGATGATATTCACCAAGGACATATGCAAAGCACTCCATTCTAGGTATATCTACACTGCAGAATTTTTCAGAAAAACATCCATTTTTTTCTGGTAAAACTACACTTACATCCACACTGCAATTGTGTTCTTCTAACAGAAAGTCAAAAGAATGCAGGGGTTTTCTCAACAGTGACAAACCTCTTTCTATGCGGAAGAAGCCTTTTCTATGAGCTCTTTCAGAAAAAGGCATGTGTGGAAGAGGGATTTTATTTTTGAAAGAAGAGGCATCCAGGGAAAAATACAGGTGCCCTGGTGGCCACTCTATCCATAGTAATCTCAACTTAAATGTGAGATGGAGTCCACTCGATCTGTTTTTTCAATGCCCTTTTACTATGTGGACATTCTCTTTCTAAAGACGTTTTTCTGGAATATCTCTTCTGGAAAAGCTTCTTCCAAAAGAAGCCTGCAGTCTAGACATAGCCTCAGAAAGGAAGGATCAGTTGCACACATACAAAATAGGAAATGACTGCCTTTAGAAAGGTGTACTGCAGAAAGGGATCTGGTTAATTATTCATTATTCATATTATAGCCATGGTTCTGAGTACTAAGGATTTGATTGTATCATAATTTATATTCAATAAAATGCACAAGTTTCTTAGATTTTTCTTATAATGCATCACTGACTTAGATTTAAACTGATGATTTTACTCTCAAAAGGTTCATTTCTCAAACTTGCATGCCAAAGTTAGGGAGTTCAAGTCCATATGTAGGGGAGAATTTCAGGAACCACATTCAGTGGGAATGGAACACTCGACTTCTTGAAAATTCTATTCCCCATCCACAAGTAACTTGATTTTTAGAAGCAAAATGCAGGACAATGTAGCACTTTAAAGACTAATAAGATGGTTTATTAGATGATGAGCTTTCGTGGGCCAGACCCACTTCCTCAGATCAAATAGTGGAAGACTAACACGGCTACATTTCTATCACTTGATTTTTAGAGGCGCCGAATACCTGCAACATCTATGTGAATTGTGGGTACTCAGCACTGCTGAAAATCAGGCCAGTTTTATTAAATGCTCCTATATGGATTTAATCATCCAGGGTTGATTATTTTATCTAAGATTTTGCAGAAACCATTCCAGACTCAGGCACTGAAGAAAACAGTTTAACTAAATTGTGAAGGGCAAAGGAAAGGAGAGAGATACTGAAGTTGCAAATACTTTCAGAGCTAAAATTACCTATGGATGGTTCTTCTGAACAAAAATCACTCTGTTATACATCAATATTTGCTTGGCTTTCAGGAGCAGAAAAGATGCTCAAATACCACTGAAGCCTGAAATTCTAATTTGGGATTGCATTCTCAGCCTTCTTGCTTACCTTTATTCCTGTTTTTATACTCTGGGACATCTCTCCCTCAAAATGTACTGATGTGATCAGTACGACCCATCATCTAACTTCTGAACGAATGCACATGAACTGCAATATTTAAGCATTCAAATAAACCTACCAATATTATCATGCTAATGTTGCCTTAAGCTCTAAAGGGAAAGATTCTACATCTGCAGCTATAGAATATTAAAGCTGAAATAACTCAAAGATGAGTGTTTCAAAGAGTCTAATACAGTTCTGTCCTTTACTATGCAAGCACACATAGGAGGTAGCCTCTTTCAGTGACAAGGTGGAGGTAAATTGCTTTAGACAAGGAGAAAAAAAGCTTAATTAACAAAATAGAGGAAATAACATCCCTGATGTAAAGTGTCAGCATAAAGCAACAGATTCAGTTCCAATGACCTTATGAGAAGACAGTAGCTAGGAAAGGAGTATTAAATGGTATAGTTATTCCTCATTAAGAATAATCTCTGCATTATGTGAATTAGGTGAACAAATTTGTCCTTGAAACCTCTCTTCTCCCTAACACAGGACAAATTCTTCTTTTCTTGAAGAATACCTCTTCTATGAGATATTCTGTGGACTAGAAAAAACAACAATATACCCTACTTATGAAGACTGCAAGTGTTGCAAAATGATGTGAAATCCAGAGACGTATCTTCCTCCAACTGAAGTCACTGGAAATGCTGCCATTGACTTTAAGGGTACGTCTGCACAGCAGTGTTATTTTGGAATAACTGACGTTATTCTGAAATAACAAAGAGAGCGTCTACACAGCAAGGCATTATTTTAAAATAATGGCAAGCTGGAGGACTTCTTACTCCACCTCCTATAACCCTCATTTTATGAGGTATAAGGAAAGTTGAAGGAAAAGTTTTCTTCCTTGGACTTCCTGCTGTACACAGCACCAAAAGCTGAATAAAGCTATTTTGACTTAAGCTATGCAATAAATGTAGCTGAAGTTGCGTAGCTTAATTCGACTTTTGCCCTGCTGTGTAAATGTGCTCTAAAGATTATGAGATCAGACCCCTCATTTCCTTTCAATACAAATCATTTCTAAGCCTAACTGCTTTTTGTTTTTTTCAATTGGGCATTTGACCTTTCCCCATCTATTATGAAAATACCCTACCACTCTTGCTTTGATATGGAAAAAAAACTCAAAAAATAGATGGCAACTGTCCACTTATAGTTGTGTGAGCCTTTGGCTCTTCTCTCCAGCTCAGGAAAGCTGCACCTTCTATTCAACATTGAACTACTTAGTTCTTAACCTACAAACCTGGCACACTGCATCATGGAACACTGTTTAATTCCAAAACAGCTACACAGCTACAGAGTGCAAACCAAAAAAGCCAATGTTGTATGACCAAATTAATATTCTAAGGTATTGTTATTTCATAGGTCCTATAAAATCAGGTCATCCTTTATTTCAGGACATATACATTTATCTTTTTTATTAGAATATCAAAACTACTTAATTAAAGAGAGAGCCATGAAGCCTGGAGTTCAGATCCACAGCTGAGCAGTTTTTAAACATGATGGGATTTAGATCTAGTAATGCTTTTTAGACCTATGTCTGTATAATAATGACATTTTACAGGACATTAATAGGTGTGAAAATAGTTATGTTTATTAAATAATAACAGCAATTTCTTAACACTCTTTTGGAATGTCACCTTTTCAGAGTTGGCTACAAAAATCAACTAGATAATGAACTTAGAAAGTCCAGACCAAACAGTGGAAGTCAGCATAGGTTTCTGCATAGGATAGGGAACCGGGATTCCTGGTTTGTCGCCCTCAATTTCCTACAGACTTCATTATTGTGGGTAAATCATCTATCCCATGTCTCCATCAGTGCCTTGCTTTGATAGTGGCCTTCAGTAATAACTGGAATTTATCTACAGATTTGACACCATTACGTTGGGTCTAAATAAAGACATTAGCTGGTTGGAGCATTACAAAGCCAATTTCTCCTGCCTTTAACATCTGCATGTTCAGATGTTGGAAAGGGTTCAGAAAAGGGCAACTAAAATGACTAGGCATTTGGAATGGGTCCCATATGAAGAGAGGCTAAAGCGACTGGGACTTTTCAGTTTAGAAAACAGGAGTCTGAGGGGGGATATGATAGAGGTATATACAATCATGAGTGGTGTGGAGAGGGTGAATAAAGAAAAGTTCTTCATTAGGTCCCATAATAGAAGAACTAGAGAACATCAAAGGAAATTAATGGATAGCAGGATTAAAACTAATAAGTGAAAGTTCTTCTTCACACAGCGCGTAGTCAATCTGTGGAACTCCTTGCCAGAGGAGGCTGTGAAAGCTAGGACTATAACAGAGTTTAAAGAGAAGCTAGATAATTTCATGGAGGTTAAGTCCATAAAAGGCTATTAGCCAGGGGATATAAATGGAGTCTCTTGCCTCTGTTTGTCAGAGGCTGGAGATGGATGGCAGGAGATAAATCGCTTGATCATTGTCTTCGGTCCACCCCCTCTGGGGCACCTGGTGCTGGCCACTGTCGGCAGACAGGCTACTGGGCTAGATGGACCTTTGGGCTGACCCAGTACGACCATTCTTATGTTCTTATGCATTTCCACATCAAAAGCCTCATTAGCCTCATTAACATGGGCCCTACAATTGACAAGTACTTCTTCTGCTGTTATATAGATCTTTTGATTTCTGTTATTTGCATTCCAATTCATCTGAAGAAGTGGATTTTGCCCACAAACGCTCATGATTCTATATATTTTGGTTAGTCTCTAAGGTACCACAGGACTGCTAATTTTTAAAGTCACAGATTAACAAGGCTACCCATCTGAGATACCTCAAAGTGGTGTCATAAAATTTATTTTAAAAAAATTGTAAAGACTTTTAAGATACACATATTTCTTTATAAGCAGATCCTCTGACACAAGGTGCTATAGAAATGCAAAACATTACTGGCTGAACAAAATAAGGTCCTATGTTCAGCTGATGGTATTTCTCTTTTGATGCTTTGCCAGCTGGGGGAGTCAGAAGGCCAACAGCATGAAGTAGGCACCCTAGTTCCCCCTCTCTTAGGGTATGTCTACACTACCCCGCTAGTTCGAACTAGCGGGGTAATGTATGCATACCGAACTTGCTAATGAAGCCCGGGATTTGAATTTCCCGGGCTTCGTTAGCATAAAGCCGGCTCTGCCATTTTTAAAAGCCGGCTAGTGCGAACCCCGTGCCGCGCGGCTACACGCGGCATGGGCTAGATAGTTCGAACTACGTACGAGGGTTCGCACTAGCCGGCTTTTAAAAATGGCGGAGCCGGCTTTATGCTAATGAAGCCCGGGAAATTCAAATCCCGGGCTTCATTAGCAAGTTCGGTATGCATACATTACCCCGCTAGTTCGAACTAGCGGGGTAGTGTAGACATACCCTTAGAGAACTACTTCCTCAAAGCCTACTCTAGGTAGAGTGAGAGAGAAAGAGAAAGGCCATCAGGGCTATGTCTACATTGCACAGTCATTTCAGAATAAGCTGTTCCGAAATAGTTATTCCAAAATAGCTTATTTCAAAATAGCACATCTACACTGCAGGGAAGCCTCAAAATTAGTCTGAGGCAGGCTTCCCTAATGTAGACATTCTATCTCGATTTAGAGTCCCAGGAGGAATAACTGAGAATGGCCCTGGTGAGGGGCTATTTTGTAATAGCAGAAGTGGAGCATCTACACACGTCTTATTTTGAAATAGCTATTTCAGAATAGGCATTATTCTTCATAGAATGAGGTTTACAGAAGTCAGAATAAGCCATCCGTTATTTCAAAACTGTTTCAAAGTAACAGAATTGCTGTGTAGATGCTCGCATAGTTATTTTGGAATAATGGCCATTATTCTGAAATAACTTTGCTGTGTAGACACCCCCAACTGTCCACCTGTCCCTACCAATATTGGGGGAAGGGAAGAAAGGTGCTTGAAAAGGACAAGAGAGAGAGTCCCAGGCACTAGGGAGAGGGGGAAGAGGAATGAGGATTCACACGGTGCTCTCAGCATGGGTAGGGGCACTTAGCTTTTTCCTGGTGTTGGTGGGGGATATGAGGAAATGATTGAGAGGAAGAGACACACAGAAGCCCTGCCATGTTAAGCAACGGGACCCTTGTATGGAGGTAGCAGGAATGGGGAGGACACACAGAGCCTCTGACATGAAGGAGAGGATAGGGAGTTATAGGGGTTCCCTGAAATAGAGGAGAATAGGAGTGTGGCCACTTACAGAGGAAAGTAGGGAGCCTCCAGGTGTGCAATAAGCTCACAACCAATGATGTGTGAGACCCTGTAACCATTATCTGTTTACTTGTTACAGAAATTTTGCATTTCATTAATACATTAATACACTAATTCCATTTTAAATTTACAGATACACAAAACAAAAATGCAGACAACACATAGACTACTAGCATTTGAGTGTGTGCATGCTTAACTTCAAGTAACTGAGGAATGACTACAATATGACTACATGGGCGCTTCAATTTAAGTATTTGAATAGGCACCAGAGTTTTAAAGGCATAAGGTGCCTAAAACTCATTGATTAAAATGGGTGTTAAGCACCTACATACATCTGAAAATCCCAGCAAGTGCTTAAAAACCTTTAAAAGTCTGTCCTTAGGTTCTTTGCTGGATTAGGATCCTGTATCACTGGACAATTTCTCATTATAAAAGGCAGCTCTTGAAATCCAGCTGCTCGGCATTAGCTACATACGATCAATGCTATCCACTAACTTTTTTCTCTCCACTAAAACGGCAGTTCAAAGTTCAAGAGTGGCTGTTCAGACAAAAAGAAATTGAGAAACTGCAGCTAGCAGCATGAGGCCAATGGTCAACTTTTAGCTGAAACAATTTTTTTCAGAGTCCCTAGTTTGGAGGGGCTAGTGACTCACGTTTATATGCAGAAAGTGACAGCACTAGGTAACAAAAAGCCCCAAGGTGAGCAATACATGTTGTTCCAGGGTAGGTTTATGGGTCACACTTCTCCTTTTTATCTGAGTAGACTGTTTCAATATTGCTAATTATCTAAGAGCTGAGGTGCAATTAACATGATCCCGTGAAATAAAAACATAAACACAGATTAAATGGTGCAATATCCCTGTTGACAGAGGCAAGGAGTAAAGGTACTAATCCCTCAGGTGTTTTTATTTTTTTCTTGGAACCGTTGGTCACAGTGAGACAATAGCACTGCCTGACCCTTGAGCTCACAGAGGGTACGTCTAGACTACATGCCTCTGTCGCCAGAGGTATGTAGATTAGGCTACCAGACATAGGAAAATGAAGCGGCGATTTAAATAATCGCCGCTTCATTTAAATTTACATGGCTGCCGCGCTAAGCCGACAAACAGCTGATCAGCTGTTTGTCGGCTCAGCGCGATAGTCTGGACGCGCGGGTGTCGACATCAAAGGCATTTGTCGACCACCCAGGTATACCTCATCCCAGGAGGCATACGTGGGTGGTCAACAAATGCCTTTGATGTCGACACCCGCGCGTCCAGACTATCGTGCTGAGCTGACAAACAGCTGATCAGCTGTTTGTCGGCTTAGCGCGGCAGCCATGTAAATTTAAATGAAGCGGCGATTATTTAAATCGCCGCTTCATTTTCCTATGTCTGGTAGCCTAATCTACATGCCTCTGGTGACAGAGGCATGTAGTCTAGACGTACCCAGAGTGAAGAACACAGCCGTTGTGGCACCATGTCACTACATAGAATCATAGAATACTAGGGCTGGAAGGGACCTCGAGAGGTCATCAGTCCAGTCCCCTGCCTCCATGGCAGGACCAAATACTGTCTAGACCATCCCTGATAGACATTTATCTAACCTACTCTTAAATATCTCCAGAGATTGAGATTCCACAACCTCCCTGGGCAATTTATTCCAGTGTTTGACTACCCTGACAGTTAGGAACTTTTTCGAAACCTCCCTTGCTGCAGTTTAAACCCATTGCTTCTTGTTCTATTCTCAGAGGCATGCTTAAGTCCTGACCTAGGCTCAACAATCATGGAATGGAGGGATGACTACTCTATGCGCAAGTCACATGCAGTGAACTCTGAGGGGCATTGTAAGAAATCAGTCAACCATCCTCAGGCTTCTCTAGCACAACCATACAACAGTCTTTATTCTAGACCTGGGGGTGGAACAGAATTTGCACTGTGACACCTGCAGTCTTAGCACCATCCGTCTTCCCCCTATGCAGGAGTTTGGGGCCAGTGGATGTGTGTAAGTGCATCAGTAAGGGCCTCTTTCTTGGCCCGCCTATACTTGTCCTTTCTTTTGGGCCTATTCAGAATCACACTGGGCAGCATGGATATACTGCAGGGGCCATCGTTCCCTCTCCCTGTGTTTGTTTAGCTTGTGCCCACCTCCAGCTGGAGTGCTTTGCATGGTCTCTCCATTCTAACACCATTTCGATTACAAATTAACAATCCATGAAATTCTACCTGTTTGCACGAGGTCTGAATTTGCCCTGAATCCTATATTACAATTTTAGTCATTCAATTCAAAATGTTTTAGCTCTGTCAATCTCAAAGTCTTTCATAGTGTTTGTTTACATCAGGGCTTTGGGAAATATAAAATTAACTGTCATACTTGCAGTTCCTGATAGAATTTTATCTGAAATGCATTCGTATAGACTATGGAAACAAAACCTGAAAACGAATCAAGGGACTGTTACTCTTTTGTCTCTGCTCAATGGAAGTGGATTTTGCTTTCAGATGTACCTGAGGCCAGAACTAACAAAAGTTATGCAGGTCAAAAGGAAGGATAAAAACAAAAGAGCCTACTAAATTGCTCCAATTAGTTCTGAAAGATACCCACTTGATGGAACAGTTAATTTCTTAATATCGAAAGCAGCTTGTAAGTAGAGTTGGTCTTAAACCAGAATTTTGTATTCCTTCCAAATCAGAAAAGAAAGCCCAAATGTCTAACTATCCCACTAAGAAGTTTTGAAACATTTCTAACCATAAAATTATTGTTTTGCCAATGTCAAAACTTCACGACAATATACATTCAATAATATCAAATTTAATATTTAATATACTTTGTAAATAAAAACAAAATGAATTGAAATAATATACTCAATATTATCAAAAGAAGACAACTGAGACTTTTCCCTATTGAAAACTTGAACAAAAGTGATATATTCTCTGAAAAGTTTTGATTTTGACAAACCTGCATTTTCAGCTGTTCTGTTGAATATTTTTCTAAGCTGTAATTATTAGTTTATTGCTGGGAAACATTTAAATGGGTGGTAGTTCTGCTAGCAACCGAGTCACAGAAAGAATCTCATTACAAGTGTTTAGAACAGATTTTTTTTTTTAAACTGATTCCCACTCTAAGAAGATTTTGGTTAATGTCCTATCAAGCACTGGCAGAGTACTGGACTAAAAGCCTGTATGGAAGAACTGTTTGCACACTGAATTATAGCTAGGTATAGTACTGTGTCTCTCTCACATCCCTCTGTGTTCATTATACCCCCTTTGAAATGTTATCAATATGAGAGATTAATACCATTTGTTATTTCATACATTTGTTCTGTTTGGAAAGACAAAAGATTAATGGCCAAGGAAATTAAAGTAGTAGGGCTGTGATCTCTGTTTTGATACTCAAGACCAAACTATTAGGGATGATATAGGCACATTATACTATGCCATGATAGCGTTTAACCTCATATTCAATTATACTTATAGATGCTATCCATAAAGTACCGGTTGTGATATGAGTATCAGTCCCACAATAACTACTTCCATTCAATATTAATTATTATGAAAACTTACAACTAAAATTAGAGGAAGGCCTAAACCAAAATGCTTGGATGAACATCTGGATCTGAAACTTTTCTGAAGTACAGAAGTATTCAGATCTTGGGTTTACTTTGGGCTCATCACTATTTAAATAAAATAAGGTAACGGGATCAGTTTCAGCAATAGACCTTAGAAGCCTCTTCACTGATGCATGAGATTCAGCCACAATCTCTTATGTGAGTACTGCTCCAGGTTGACATCCGTGATAATTGCCTTACAAAAACAGGCAGGGAAGGAGTTGGTGAGGCCTACATTTGTCCTGGCTGTTATTCTTTGTGATTGATTTGTGTATCACATAAATATTAGCTGTTTAGGTACATGGAAGTGAAGTCTAGTGGTCAGAACACAGAGTAAGGAGCCAATATCCATGGGCTGCACTCTTGTCTCTGACAATGGTGGAATCTGGGACCTCTAGCAAGTCACGTAAGCCAATGTTTTACAACATGTCCAGCCTGAGACCCTATGGGTATGTCTACACTACCCTCCTAGTTCGAACTAGGAGGGTAATGTAGGCATCCCGCACTTGCAAATTAAGCCTGGGATTTGAATTTCCCGGGCTTCATTTGCATAAGCGGGGCGCCACCATTTTTAAAACCCCGCTTGTTCGAACCCCGTGCAGCGCGGCTACACGGGGCACGAACTAGGTAGTTCGAACTAGGCTTCCTAGTTCGAACTACCGTTACTCCTCATTCCACGAGGAGTAACGGTAGTTCGAACTAGGAAGCCTAGTTCGAACTACCTAGTTCATGTCCCGTGTAGCTGCGCTGCATGGGGTTCGAACGAGTGGGGTTTTAAAAATGGCGGCGCCCCGCTTATGCAAATGAAGCCCAGGAAATTCAAATCCCGGGCTTCATTTGCAAGTGCGGTATGCTTACATTACCCCGCTAGTTCAAACTAGCGGGGTAGTGTAGACATATCCTATGAGAGTGGTCTTCTAAAGAACTCCACTCCAAATGAAGTCAATGGGAACTGAAAATACTCTGCATCTCTCAAAACTGGGAATGAGTTGTCTCAAGCTGAGCACCACAAATCTAACAACAGTTGCCTTTAATATTTTTGTGTATCACTTTATGTATCTGTTCTGTGGATAGACTAAGAAACTTTTTTTTAACTGAGGAGGTTAGTTTTAGCCATAATCAATGTTTCTAGAGTACTCTGTAGTTATATAATTGATACACCTCTCACAATCTCAAAGTACTTCTGTATTAATTATTGTCTTAATTGCTTTGCATTCAAGCTTTTTTATATAAATACATATATTGACTATAAAAGCGTGGCCATTTGTTTTCAATACACTTGTGGACCATTATTTTAAATGTTCAAAATTATTTAAAGACAAAACAGTGCCATATGAAATGGAGACATACATACAATTTTGGGAAACACTTCCTATCTCACGGCATAGTCATCTAACATAGAAGGTGTGCTTTCAAAATATGACCCAAAACTACCTCCATTTATAACGGTGTTGTTTAGAAAGTAAAAGCCTCTATACAGCATTTAAGATTGCACCCAGTATTGTGGTGTAGGCACTTCTTAAACTTGTAGCTAGGGTAGCATATTAATACATTCTATCTTTGACGGGCTTTCTTTCTATTTTCTAATGCCAAAGCTGAAGTGTGTATGCACTTGCATGTGTGTTCTCTCACTCTTACTCTCACTCTTTCTCACACACACACACACACACACACACACACACACACACACACACACACACACACACACAGTGTTAAATATCTATTAACATGGCACATACTATGCCTAAAAGTATGTAGAGGCTAACACATTTGGTTATATATTCATACATACACATACACACAGGGTATGTCTACACTACCCCGCTAGTGCGAACTAGCATACATTACCCCACTAGTTCGCACTAGCGGGATAGTGTAGACATACCCACACACTGCAGGCCACATCTTCTATAAGCAAGCCTCAATATCAGATCTCAAATCCCAGCTCAAATCATCCTGAGCAATCTTTGAGGTGAAGGCTGTGAGTACAAAAGTATCAAGAAGGCAAAAACCATGATACTGTGCTATTTCCATATTTATGTTTCTTACTGTGGTCAATTGTTTCAGGTCTTTGAAATCCCTGCTTAACCATTTTTGGTAATCATACCAACTTAATTTGGCTGGGACTCTGCTTCGAAGTGTGGAGGAATCTTCTCCCCAGACTACCATAATTCTGTTATCTGAAAATTTCAAGAGAACTGCAAACTCCTGTCTAGTCAACCAACTTGTTCCAGACGTAACAGGGTTTTGGTAAAAGCTTTTCTCTATTTGGGTGCTGAAAAGTCACAGTAACTGGGCCACAGCAAGTCTTGAAAGGAAAATGTACACATTTACAAACTATGGGTGAATTCATCCCTTTGCAGAAAGTAGCACAAGACTTATTCACCACTTAAATACCACTATGCCCTTATCTGGTAGATGCAACTCTCCTGGGGTATGTCTACACTACAGCACTAATTCGAACTAACTTAGTTCGAATTAGTTAATTCGAACTAAGATAATTCGAACTAGCGCATCTAGAACTAAAAACTAGTTCGAATTAGCGTTTTGCTAAGTTCCTCCCGGACCCAGTGCTCCTGGTTGCGGAGCAGCTGCTCCATGAACTGGAGGTGCTGCCGCTGGTAGTCCTCCTGGTTTCTGGCACGCCTGCTGGCCCGGGCGCGGGTGGCTGTTGCAGGCGGGGTGGTGCGCCCTGAGGTCCCAGGTCCTGCGGCTGTGGTGAAACAAGAGCAGTGGTCAATTCTGCCTGGGGACAAGGTGGGTGAAACCCAGCCCCCCTCTGCAACGCCAGGGCCCCTGCATGACACCCAGCTGCTGCTCCATGGTGGGCAAGGCCCAGGCGCACGGTCCCTGGGCTCCCTTTCCCCCCCACCTCCCCGTACACATAAGGGGAGCATGATGGTACTCACAGATGGAGGCCTCCCCGGCCTCGGACGACACAGGAGATGTTGTCTGTGTGGTTCCTCGGAGGTCCTGGGTAGGCTTCTGGCTCGCGGCGTCCTCTGGCTCCTCCTCCTCGGTGTCCAGGACCGGTCCCTCTGCCCCGGGGTCAATGACCACCCGGGGGGCATGGACGGCGTGAGCCCCCAGGATGCAGTCCAAGGCGTGAAAGTGGGGGCAGGCCTCCGGGTCGGCCCCTGGCAGGCAGGCCCGGGAGTAGGACTGCTGCAGGTCCTTTATTTTGCAGCGGACCTGCTCCCGGGTCCGCTGGTGGCCTCTGGAGGCCAGGCTGTCAGCCATGCGGCCGTAGACAGCCGCGTTCCTGTGGCTAGTGCGGAGATCGTGGACATTGGAGGCTTCCCCCGGGCAGGCTCCTGGGAGCCGCCAGGCTGGTCCCGGGAAGAGGGGGAGGGCTGGGCAGCATCGGGTGGCTGGCTCATGGCGTGCCAGGTGCAGGGTCTGCTGGCTAGGTGCTGGCAGCCTTGCAACTGGCACAAACTGTGTAGCCAGCCCGTGGCCCTTTAAGGGCTCCGGGGCCGGGAGGGGGGCAGACAAGTTTCCCTGGTGTTGGCCAGAGTGGCCACCAGGGCAAGCTGGGAAGGGTTAGCCTCCCATAGTTCGAATTAAGTGGCTACACAGGCCTTAATTCGAACTTTGTAGTGTAGACATACCCCTGTACACTTTGTCTCCTCCAGATAGTGTAACTGCTAGCCCATTATGTAGGTGCCTATCTCGCTTGGGGGTCCAAACTGATAAAGGGCAGTTGCATTGACAAGGTGGAAGAGAAAGGAGAAAATATATGATGCTATTGATGATTCCTGAAGTTTTTACTAATTCAAGTAAAACTCCAACTGAAATTACTTAGACTTGTATCTAAGCAAATACGGAATGAAAGAGTACGGGGTTACATCTATAGTACACATACACATACGTTTTATGAGATTTCTATATTAAGTGGACTTTCTCAGATGCAGTGAGTTGTAGCTTCCCACACCTTTATTCAGGTGCCTATTTATGGATGTCATAGCTAACTTTAGGTGCTGAAGTTTGATGGTATTGGCCAGAGAGCTCCAGGAACTGCAGGTGCTCAGCATATTAATGAAATAAACCATGGCACATTATTGCTATATGATTTCTAAAGCCTGTAACTTGGTCAAGTCCAAGCCAGTTTCTTCCAAAACAAAGAATGGAGGCACCATGCCTAAGTAAGGGCTATTTCTCTGCCAAATTTTGTCTCAAGATATTTTGGCAGCAGAGCTGTGCAAAACAGGATACATGGGTGTGTTTTAATAATGGGGAAAGTGTTTGCACTGCTTATCCCTTTGCCATTTTACTAAGAAAAAAACAATTAAAAATCTAAAACCAAACAAAAACCAGACAGACCAAGTATTAGCCCAATAGGTGAAAGTTTCAAAGTTATAAGCAAGTGGAAACAGGGTGTGAGAACAGACGCCATTAAGCATTCTCAGGTACTAGTGCACTCCTGGCGATAAAGCCAATGCTGCTCATACGGGACTGGAAGTTTTTGGATGGCAAAAGTGCCACTGCCTGACTTTTAGCAACACAGCTGTGTTGACATGGCTAGGTCACTGTGTAGTCAGGACATACCTTAACACTGTAACTGACTGCCTAGGAATACAAGGTAGGAGGCAGATGGTTCTTGCTTTCGCTTCCTTCTCACCCTTCGGTGTCTGTTCAAATTTCGATCTGAATAGTTTTGGCAACCCTGGGGAAGTACCACATTATATTCAAGAAAGCTCCTTCCAAATATGTGCTTATAATTACATGAGGAAAATAACTTTATTTTTCATAAAGTACTTTTATTAGCTAAACCCTGCATGTCCTCATTTTCTCTGTATCCTGCTGCTTTGTGTAATAGCGAAGGTTACTTGATGGTGGGTGCACTAACATTTTCCATTGCGTTTTATTTCATAGATATTGACTTTCCCGATGTGTGGAGTTTCTAAATGGCAGTGGTGTTCTCATATGCAAAAGCTAAAAGCTTTTTACTCTCATTAACGAAAGTATGTTTCTTCCCTGAATACCATACTCGAAGAATCCATGACATAATTCTCTTTAAAAAAATATGGAGAAATGCCAGTGGTGGGCTGCTCCGTTTGCTTGAAGATGCCTCTTGGTTCTTTGCCAACTTATCTTTCACTCATCCCCAGTATCTCTACATCTGTGATTCACATCCCTTAGGGCCTCTCTAGCAGAACCCCGAAAGCTTCTAAAATCTCATTTAATACTACAAGCTTGCTGACAGGATCTCCTAGCCAGACGCAAAAGGGAGCTGATAACAAGTGTTAGGTTTTCCCTTTTATTACCAGTAATTCCCTTTTTCAGAGATAGCAATGAAATTATATTTTGTAGGCTAATGTAGCAATTGCTTTTGAGTAAGTATTTACTTGCATGCTATAAATGTAGGTTAAAATTTGCTTAGCCTGTCATTTACAATTCTACCAGAGTAGAATTAGAGGATCTGGTTTTCAGGGAAATTCCACATGAACAGGATGCATTATTTTGGGAAAGGAAGACATCTTCAGATAATAATTACTGTGAGTTAGAAAACAATTTCATGCAATTGGTGTTCACTGTCCCAATACAGGGTTACTGCAACTTTATTTCCCCTATATGATCCACCAGGGTTGCCCACTGTGGCGTAGTGGGGGTGCTGTCTGCTCTGTGACTCGGGGTCCTCCTGCGCTGTGATGTGAGATTCTCCCTGACTCCCCCAAATATGTATTAACCCAGACACCCAGGCTCAGCCTCCCAGGGAGAGACACAAAGGGAGGAAGGTGGAGACCAGCACCTGGCTCTGGGGCAGGGCTGGAAGAGAGTTTTTAGTTTCTGTCTGGTATCATGGAGGAAGAAGCCTAAGCAAGGGGCTGGGATTTAGGGGCCCAGTCTCCCCCATCTCAAGGGGGGCTGAGGCATCGTAGGCCTGCCCTGTAACCAGATTCCATCTATGCTGTGCTGTATCCTGGAGAAGCAATAAACTCCCTATATTCTACTGGCTGGTGGAGTCTGTTCGTGCCATTATGGGGGTGCAGGAGTCGGGGGAACCCTGATGCGCCATCACACTCACCATCACACTTCCAGCTTCCTAGCCTTTGCATCAGAATAGTCCAGTAATTAAAACAATTACCTGAGACATGGGAGACCCCTGTTCACATCCCTTCTTCTACCCAGGCAAAGAGGGAAATTGAACTGGTCTCTCCTATCCCTGGTGACAACCCTAAGTGCTGAGGTAACAGCCGCCTTCCCCAGTCCCCCACTATTTTGTTTGGAGTTAGGCAAGTACCTGTGCCATTCTCACAGGAAACATCTTAAGCACCTAGGATGTCCCATCTCCAGAAGACAGGCAGAGCAGATCACAAGCAGAGATAAGTGCCTCATTGCAGCCCAGATTTAGGCACCTGAATGCATGAGAGGAGTGGGGATTAGTGTACACCCATCTCATCAGTACCTCTCATTGGCTAATTTAAGTGGATCCACAATAGACTTTTGTGGATCCCGTTTTCAAGCATCAATCTCCCCTAGTTCAGGAGTTAAGCACCTAACTCAGGGTTTGTTGATTCTGTCACTATGTGGAGTCAACCTGTGGAACTCCTTGCCAGAGGATGAGGTGAAGGCTAGAACTTTACCAGGATTCAAAAAAGAGCTAGATAGATTCATGGAGGTTAGGTCCATCAATGGCTATTAGCCAGGATGGGTAGTAATGGTATCCCTAGCCTCTGTTTCTCTGGAGGTGGGTGATAGGGGAGGGATCACACAAGTATTACCTGTTGTGATCCCTCCCTCTGGGGCATCTGGTATTGGTCACTGTCAGCAGACAAGATACTGGGCTAGATGGACCTTTGTTCTGACTCAGTATGGCCATTCTTATGTTCTTATGAGCTAAAACTTTGGCTTTGCAATGCACAATGTCACAGTACGCGTGTCCCTTTGTGAATCCTGACCAAAGTAGTTTGCAGAGTTTGATAATATTTATGCTATCGTATTAGCTGCACCCATGAGTAAATAAGTTATAAGTGTCCATCTCAAAAAAATATTCACAGAACATTCTAGGTAAATGTAACTCACTCACAAAGAACCTCATGCTGCATTCAGTGACACACAAAATCCCTACTCACTTAAGTGGGAAAATATATACAGGCAGTCCCCGAGTTACGCAGATCCGACTTATGTCAGATCCGCAGTTACGAACGGGGATTTTCTCGCCCCGGAGGACTGGAGTGGCGGGACACCTGGTCCCGCCGCCCGCCCCCTCCGGGGTGAGAAAAACTGCTCCCCGTCTCCCTGGTCTGCTGGGGGAGCCAGCAGACCAGGGAGACGAGGAGCAAAGCGGCGGAGGACCCGGGCTGGACCCGCAGTGCTTCCAGATCAGCACCGCGGGTCCGGCCCCGGGTCCTCTGCCGCTTTGCTCAGCGTCTCCCTGGTCTGCTGATCTGGAAGCGCCGCGGTCCGGCCCAGGTCCTCCGCAGCTTTGCTCCGCGTCTCCCTGGTCTGCTGGGGGGGGAGACGTGGAGCAAAGCCCGGGGCCTGTGGTAGAGCAGGTGGGGCGCTCCTGGTTGGTCCCGCAGCACCACTCCTTGGTGCTACTGGACCAACCCGGTAGCACCCCAGCTGCTCTGCCCCAGGAGTCCTGATTCAGCTGCTGCTGATCAGTTTAAGCAGCGGCTGAATCAGGACGCCTGGGGAAGAGCAGCTGGGGTGCTGCTGGGTTGGTCCAGTAGCGCCGAGGAGTGCCGCGCTACTGGACCAACCCAGCAGCACCTGAGCTGCTCTGCCCCAGGCGTCCCCAAGTCAGCCGGTGCTGAAACTGACCAGCGGCTGACTACAGGAAGCCAGAGGCAGAGCTGCTCTGCCCCGGGCTTCCTGGAATCAGCTGCTGATCAGTTTCAGCAGCAGCTGACTTGGGGACGCCTGGGGTTCTTAAGTTGAATCTGTGTGTAAGTCGGAACTGGCGTCCAGATTCAGCCGCTGTTGAAACTGATCAGTTTCAGCAGCGGCTGAATCTGGATGCCAGTTCCGACTTACATACAGATTCAACTTAAGAACAAACCTACAGTCCCTATCTTGTACGTAACCCGGGGACTGCCTGTATGCATAAACACTGCAAGGTAACAATTAAAGATAATGGGACAGATTCATCTCAGACAAGACCAAGTTTACATTAACTACTATTGGAGGCACATCAGGGATGAATTTGACCCTATGACTGCAATTTCAAACTGCATTTCAAAGGAGAAAAAAATTGAATTAAATTTGAAAATGCAATTATAAATATAAGCCTACTACATAAATTATCTTGAGAGTGTTGCTGTACTCCAGGGGCACTTTCATTTTAAATATTAACCACCAATATTAACCTACCCATTCATTTAACTTCTTCCAATCCTTAGACACAAAGAAATAAATTATTTTTGTGAGAATTCTTCAACTTTGGGTGCTTGTACTTTAAATGTTAATCAATCTTTCTTCCTTAGTGGGTGGACTGAATCCTATTCACCAGCCAGAACATATATTCCAGGCCTCAGAATTTTGGAAATGTCTTTGCAATCGACATCCGTAACACCTACTGTGGGTCAGAGAGTCACATTCCTTAGGTTATTTGCGCATCTGCTGAAGAAAGGGTAAACAGAATTGTCACTGTAAGTCTTGACAGGAAAATGAAAGAATTTTTTAAATAATTTTAGTTGGGGGTTATTTATTAATTTTAGGATAATTTCATTTAATCTATACACCCATTTTTTTCATGGCTCTCACTACATATACTTCAAAATGGCTATTTATTTACAGAGCAGACTTTGTTATCCAGCACTCACAGAGAATGGGGGCTGCCGGGTAATTGAATATGCTGAATAAAACAGGTTATTGGTCTGCCCCCACTTCCTACTAGCAGATCCGGCTCCCGAAAGATCGAGGGTAGACTGAGGGGGAAGGAGGCATCTGCTGATGATATCACGCAACGGCTGGCTGGACAGGTGGGAGGTAAACACGCGTGCCTGAAGCTGCGACGTTATTGTGGCTGTGGGCAAAGCCAATTAACAAAGTTTTCTGGTTAACACAGTGCCGGATAATAAATCTTTCACTGTACAGGTTGAAACTTTCTTAACCGGGATTCTCTGGTCCGGCAACATCCATGGTCCGGCATGGATGTTGCAGGATGAGAGAATCCCAGTGGAGGGCCAGCAGTAAAGATCCCTGCAGTACTGGCAGGGCAGTGGGCTTCCCGCAGGGAGCTGATAACAGGGCTGCCCTGCGCATGGCAGTGGGGATGCCCAGTGGGGCTGGGAGCCCCAGCACGCAATGCATGCACAGCTGCTCAAGGAGCCCCAGCACACAATATGTGGGGCTGCCCAAGGAGCCCTGGTGCACATGGCTGGCTGGAGCCACAGTGTGTAGTGCATGTGGCTGCCCCAAACCTCAGGTATGGGCTGCCCAGTGGAGTTACAGCAGATGGCTGCCCAGTGGGTCGGGAGGGCAGTGGAGGCCAGCAGGAGGTGGGGAACTGGCTGGATCTCTCCTGGACCGGCAAAATCCCTCATCCTGGACCAGTCAAGTCCTGAGGGTGCAGGACCAGGGAGGTCCAGCTTCTATAGACTTGATGGCTTAAAGTATATGCCAATTGAACCATTGTTCATAAAGAGTTCTGTTCCAAGCATGCACATCCTAGAAAGAAACAGTGGAGATCAGAGGACAGGAGCAGAAAAGATGAGGAAGCAAGAAGCTTTGACATATGACCAGAGAGTGAAGGAGCTACATGTGTAGAATCTAGCTAAAGAACAGTTAAGGCGGAAATAAATACTTCTAAAATTTAGGGGATAGAAATGTAGAATCAGATTGTAAAGCTCTTACTTAAATTAGTAAGATGAGTAATTCCTTTGGAGCTGTAAGCACTACTCATAGAAACAATAACTGATTAGAGTAAGAGTCACCGTGTGTTCCTCTGTACTTCAGAAATGTTAGTCCACAATCTATTCCTCCCAAAGGGGAGGATTATTTATAGTATTAGAGGACATAGGAAAAAATGAAAAATGTAAACTGAGTATGTGGGGAAAGTTTTTGACAGTAAGATTTGTGAACTTGTGGGATGTGGTAAATTGTGGAAAGTTCTTGAAACTGTCAAAATTAACACAGCAAAATACTACAAAGATACTCTAAAGAATAATCCCTTATTAGTAGAGAGATGGTCTGAAAAAACCAATAAGTTTTATCCCTCTACAGTTTTATGAACCTATGAAATATAATGATTTGAGATCTAATCCTACAAACAAATATATTTGGCAGCTAATTTTTAGCATGACTGTTAGAATTCAGCATCAGCTAAATACAAGGACTGTTGTATTATGTTATTGCAGACTATTAGAATGTATTAATTATTTCAGATCAAATAAATGTTGTGTGTGCACCAGATACAAGTGGGAGGAAAAAGCTTCACTTTGCAACACTGACACCTGATGCACAATAAAAATGGGATTAAAGGCTTTAGAGTTCTCATCTTTTGGTAAAAATGAAAAGGTTTACAACATCTTTTCAGATATGAATACCACCCCTTTTGTGCCTTTTTAGTATTTGTAGGATGTCATCTGTTTTCAGTCCAGTTAAAAACCAAGATACTTTTCTCCTTTTTGAAGTTACGATTTGTCTGTATTCGTGTAAAACCCACCACAAATCATAATAACTGCTCCCCACTAATGTTGACTTCCTGCTTATAGGTTTATCCATCTAAATATGGAGCATGTGGAGCACATGACCTGTGAGGAGAGGCTGAGGGTTGTGGGCTTGTTTAGTCTGCAGAACAGAAGAGTGAAGGAGGATTTGATAACAGCCTTTAACTGCCTGAAGGGAGGAAGTTCTCAGTAGTGACAGATGGAAGAACGAGGAGCAATGGTCTCTAACTGCAGTAGGGGAGGATATTAGGAAAAACTATTTCACTAGGAGGGCGATGAAGCACTGGAATGGGTTATCCTAGGGAGGTAGTAGAAAGTCCATGCTTAGAGGTTTTTAAGTCCCAACTTGACAAAGTGCCGGCTGGGATGATTAAGTTGGGATTGATTCTGCTTTGGGCAGGGGGCTAGACTCAATGACCTCCTGAGGTCTCTTCCAAACCTATGATTCTAAGGGTACATCTAGATTACAGACTTTTGTCGACAGATGTTCTGTCGACAGATAGGCTGTGTCTACACTACATGCCTCTGTCGGCAGAGGCATGTAGATTAGGGTTGTAGGCAAAGGTAAATGAAGCCACGATTTATATGATCGCGGCTTCATTTCCATTTACATGGCTGCCGCGCTGAGCCAACAAACAGCTGATCAGCTGTTTGTCGGCTCGCCACTAGTCTGGACATTCCCCCTGTCGACATCAAAGCCCTTTGTCGGCAGCCCCGTTATTCCTCGTGGAATGAGGTTTACCGGGGCTGCTGACAAAGGTCTTTGATGTCGACAGGGGGAACGTCCAGACTAGCAGCGAGCCGACAAACAGCTGATCAGCTGTTTGTCGGCTCAGCACGGCAGCCATGTAAATGTAAATGAAGCCACGATCATTTAAATCGCGGCTTCATTTACCTTTGCTGAATAAACAAATCTACATGCCTCTGCCGACAGAGGCATGTAGTGTAGACGTACCCATACTGTTGACAAAGCTTCTGTCAATAAAGAGCATCTAGACTACATCCAGTTCTGTCGACAAAGCAAGCTGCTTTGTCGACATGACAGTGTAGACGCAAAGGACTGTGTAGATGCAATAACGCCTTCTGTCAACAGAACTCTGTCGACAAAAGGCGTTATTCCTCATAGAATGAGGTTTACAGCCATCGACAAAACTCAGCAGTTTTGTTGATGTTATGTCGACAGAATTCAGTGGCAGTGTAGACGCTGGTATAGTTTTGTCGACAAAACCCTGTAGTCTAGACACACCCTAAGATTCCATGACTCTATGAAATATCTTGCTTCTGAGAAGACTAAAGATGCTGGCTGCACAGCAGACTTACCAACTGAAAATGAAGCGATGATGATGATAAATTAAAGCATCCCTATACTAGGATTTTTGTTGGGAAGTTACTGATGGAATTAAGACCTGTGGTGAGTGGGCTCCTGATCTTCTGCTCATTTCTGTTTTTTACACTGGTCCTATTCTTTCCCCTCAACTGGAGCTGTGCAGCAAATGGGAATTACTTTAGGCATTCTGCTAGACTAGACCGTGCACTGAACTCTAAGGCTACCTCTACACTGCACATTTGTTTTGAAACAAGCTATTCCAGAAGAAATATTCCGAAATAACTTTTTTTGAAATAGTGTGTCTACGCTACCATGAAGCCTCTAAATTGGTCCAAGACAGGATACCCTAATGTGGATTTAAAGCCCCAAGAAACATTGGGGAGTAATTGCATTGAATGGCCTGAGAGAGGAGTTATTTCGAAATAGCAGCAGTGGAACAACCATACTACCGCTATTCCGAAAGAGTTATTTCAGAAGAGGCATTATTCCTCATGGAATGAGTTTACAGAATCTAGAATAAGCTGCCTGTTATTTCTATATTATTTCAAAATAATGGAATTGCTGTGTAGATGTTTGCAAAGTTATTTTGGAATCATGTCCATGATTCTGAAATAACGTTGCTGTGTAGACACACCCTAAGGAAGGAACAAAGGATAAATTTCAGCTAGCTAGCAAGTGGCGGCAGATGCGGGGTTACTGAAACACTGTCTCTCCCATAGCTCACTTATGAGGCGGGCATAAAGGTGTACATGGTTTAACCTACTGTCCACTTCTGTCATGGCACGAAGTTGGAGAGGGCAATTTATGCTGTGCAGCAGCAAAATCAGACTGGTAAAGACAGAGTGTACAAGTTGTTGCCTCATCATACCCCTGCTATTGTGAAAGGAGTTCCCCTTGACTGTCAGGAGGAGGACTTTGTCTTGAAGCTTCAAGGGATGAAATCTTCAGTCTAGGATTAGCTTGGCCAAATGGAAGTTTATAAGGGAGCTCATTCAGACACATCATATTTCAGTCAGAGAAATAATTTGTTCCCTGTATTACGGCATCTTTCACATCAGCCTCACCTGTGGCAGGTGGATTCTATGACCTCACTTTACGGAAGGGATGAGGTTTGGGCAGACTCCCATTGTTTTGATGGGTCAAAGACTTAGCTTGTGACACAGTTTTAAGTATTACTTCTTGGTCTCCATGTTGGGGGATGCAATTATTCAAAAAACCTTTGCAAATTCAGGAGAGAAATTCACCTAATAAGGATAATTATACCCAGTGAAGATAATTAGAGAGAGAGTCTGAAACACTGCATATATGCCATTCGGTGCAATACTGGGCAATTGTAATATGAAAGTCAGTTAACACTGAAGAAAACTACTGAAAACTAGTAGTTTGGCTCCTAAATTAGTGCAAATTTCATAAATCTTAGCTTTTTGTTGTGAATTAATTGACATTTGGTAGAGCATTACTAAGTACAGCACAATAGAAATGGTCTTTTGAGTTTACAATGAATGCAATTTGGAAAGCAAACTAGTCACTGATGATACCTTTATTTCTAAAACCGTTGTTTCAAAGTATTGCAGAGCTAAACTTAGAAAACAAGAAGGAAACATACTAGATCTCAAGGTGAAGTCTCCATTGTGCTCTGTATGTGCAAAATATACTCTCTGGAAGCAGACAATTGTGATAGTGACTCATACGGAACAAAATATTTTCTTTCTTAAAGAATTTGCTGAGAATGTGACACTTCCTGCATCTGAGGTTTTTACAATAAATAAATAAATAAATAAAAAACACCCAAGCCCTAAATAGCCCATGTCAGTGGCAAAAAAAAAAAAAGATACATTATTACTAGTTGACTTCTTAGAATAATAATATTTACTTCCTATACAGAGACTTTCAGTGTATATAGAAAACAGAAATTTGCAAGACACTCCATCTTTTTTTTAGGCTGTAGGCTTTATTTTTACGGCAAAATACTTCAATGTTTTCTTTGCTAGAAAAAGTAATTTTGTCATTCATAAAAATCCTTGTTGCTAGTTCAGTCAGAGAATTTGATTTCATACACTTTTGATACATTTGCATCACACAGAGAAAATTGATCTACTCTGTTCAAAACATGTTTCTGCTTTCCTACGGATTAAACAAAATGCCAGCCTCATTGAAAATATATTTTAAATAGAATGTTTGCAATAAAAACTCCCCACAGTAATCAATGCCAATGGAATGTTATTTACAAATAGCTTAAATATATAAACTCAAAGACCACACACTAAGAAAGCATTGATGGATGGCTGTTATAGGCAGTGAAATGGCTTGCACACAATAGTTCAGGGCACATTTCAAAGAGTTGCAAGATGTCTATACCAAGATGTTAAAGTAAGTAATACTGTATAACAATGGTAATGTTTTGTTTTGGCAAAAAGTATATGCACGAGATAAAAATCCCAGAGGCAAGCCTGAGCCTCCTTTTTCATCAATAACAAAAGCAGCAATGGATAATACAAGACATATGCTAACACTATCATAATGTGGCAAAACCTGTAATGGAAAAACCTGTGATGAGACAATATTTATTAGCAGAGAGCGACCAATACATGAAATGTGAAAAACTTGAAGAGAACATTGTTGTTCAGCTCAAGTCAGTCACTTATTGTCTAAAAGTTCAAAAGCAACAGGGTATGAATTTGAGTTACAATGTCATTCAAAGTAATATTAGCTGTATTATTAGACTTCAGAGATAAAAGCAAGAATCCACAAGCACTTTACGCAAGGCTTAATTCTATTCAATTGTACCTGTGCAATTTAGCAGTAACTCAATTCAAATGAACACATTTAGTGTTATTCTTGATTTTAATTGCTGCGATTTAAAAAAAAAATGTTCAGACCCCATATCTGAACAAGTTGAATGAAAGAGGCCGAAAGGAAATACATACATAGCAAAGGGCTGGTGCTTTGTCAAAACAATGAATATGAGATAATATATGTTTATAAACAAAACCCTAGAGTAGCAAAGAGGGGTTTACAGGATACCTGAAATAAGAAGGCTGCTTATAACCAAACTTTCAGGGCACGTAAATAATCTTGGTTGTAATCCTGGTTTCTTCTCAGTGGAATATGCTGCAGCAATTTTAGTTGCCTATCCTGAGAACTCACAAATGACCATATTCCCGTAGTCCCTTTCTGCTGGTCTTTCTGCTTATCAGGTTCCCTTTCATACTACAGAGTCTGTATGAAAAGCAGGTGGAAGCAATAGCCATCAGCATTCAAAGAGGGTTGCCTACTGATTTGCTAGAGGCTAACGGTCCTCCCTTATGCTAGCACCTTCTCTTCTTTATTCTAAATATTTTAAGTCACAAGGTTCTGCATTATTATATTTTATCCAGCAATAGACTCTCAAGTGTTGTTTGCTTCCACTGCTAAGAAATTCTACTGTTATGTAAAAATACATGGAATCTACAGATTTCACCACATTCCACACACGCTAGGTGGTAATTCCATGGTAGCTCTATGGCACCACTCACCACAACATCGGGGCACTATTTTAAACTCCCCATACCCAACCACAGTGCAAATGAAAGGAGGCAAATATTGCATCAACCACTGACCCCAATAAAGCTTTAGGAACATGCACACGGGAAGAAGTAGAAGTAACAGAACTAAACTTCTGGGTCCGCTATTATATGTATATTTTGTACCCACTTTCAAACTTTTATACAGGGCTAGTGTGCACTGACTGAATGCTCTGGCCCAGATAGCACTGAGTCTGGGGGCAGCATAGAAGAGGTGCCACGTTTTGGAAAAATTAACCATTTTCTCACCAATAAAGACTGAAGGATACACAAGAAATGGGGCTGTAGAGGCTCAGAATCAGAGGGCAATGAAAATTACCTCTTGACATTATACATACATTCTATCAACCTTTGAGGTACTTTTCTCAAGAATACACCAAAAAAACGGAAGGGAAAAAAAAGAGCTTACAATGTGTCTCTCTGATCCTCATCCAACCCCCCCAACTCAAAACAAAACTAAACTAAAACCTACACACAACAACAAAACCACTGAAGTGAAACATCTTTGCTTACGAAATACATCCATTAAAAATCAAGACTGGATGCACACATAACCTTACATTCTCTAGCTTACTACTGTCCACTGAATCATAAAACATAGACAGGAACTAGCAGATGGAAACCTGCAAATTCTGTTGGTTTGTTTGCTTCAGGTTGGATTGGCTCAGCCTGAAGTTCATCTTGCATATGAACTCCCAAAGTAGACCTGAACTCAAGCATAAAATCTGTTTTATGGTTCAGTTCATAACTGATGCCAGGGCACAGCATTTTTATCACTTGTTAATTTATTTTTTTCAGCTCTGAGTCCATGTTAAAATTATACAGAAAATGGTAGATATGTGAGGTTACTTTGCAAACAGTTAAGGATACCATGCTTCAGAAGATGCTTCAACTGTTCTTGAAAGAACTGAATCAATACTACAGAATTGCCATATAAACAGTGCTACAGTGGAAAACAAGCTACTCATCTAGTGATTAAAAAAATCAAATGCACAATAAAAATATTAATTTCAAACTGATATGCATGTTGTCACCTTCATAATACTGATGTAGAGAAAGATCCATCTCTCTGTAGAGGACCAGCACAAAGTCTATGTATCAGTTGAGACCCACTAAAGCCTTAATAAGACTTGTGCTTGCCATCTCTTTGGGGCTTTTACTAGTATATTTGTAGAATGTTTGCTTGTTACTCTTTATGTCTCTAGATAACTTGAGCTTGTTTTGTGTGTTGGCCTTTCCAATTTTGTCCCTGCATACTTTTGTTATTTGTTTGTATTCATCCTTTGTAATTTGACCTAGTTTCCATTTTTTGCAGGACTTCTTTTTGATTTTAGATCCAAGATCTCTTAGTTAAGCTAGGGTGGTCTCTTGCTATACTTCCTATCTTTCTTACACAGAGGAATAGTTTGCTCTTGCATCCTTAATAATATCTCTTTGAAAAACTTCCTTCAATTGTTATTCCTCTTAGACTTGCTTTGCATGTTGTCTTACCTGACAAATCCCTGAGTTTGCTAAGTCTGCCTTCTTGAATCCATTTTCTTTATTCTGCTGTTCTCCCTTCTACCATTCCTTAGAACTCTATGATTTCATGATCACTTTCATCCAAGCTCCCTCACACTATCAAATTTTCAACCAGTTCCTCCCTATTTGTTAAAATCAAATCTAGAACAATGTCCCCCCTAGTAGCTTTCTCCACCTTCTGAAAAAAAAAGATGTCTCCAATATATTCCAAGAAATTGTTGGATAATCTGTGCCCTGCAGTTTTATTTCTCAAGTACTACACACATTTCTATTCTCTGTTATATCAGTGCCAAACTGGCATAACCTAATTCGAATAAGTGTCACTCTATGTTGATACTGGTGTAAGCGATGGCAGAATATGGCCCACTAATTTTCCTGTCCTTTGATTTGTCCCTTAAAGCCTAGTGAAAGCCAGAGGAAATAAATGAGACATCAAGGGTAGAATAGTATCAAAAGCTTATGCAAACTTGCTATCTTAAGTAGTATAGGAGCATCTATTCATTTTCTGCCCTCCCTAGAAGCAATTCAGAAGCTCAGTATGTTTAATACCAGCCAACAATTAGAGTTCCAATACAATTTTGAATGTCTCAAAGTGAACGTGAATGAGCACAGCTTAGTTTCTACCTACAGCATCATTACATGCACACTTTAGCTAGTGTCATTTATTCTGAATATTTTAGGACAGCTGTGAATGTGGGAAAAAGTCAATTGTTTCAACTGAGCTGATTCCACTTATGCTGAGTCTGAATTTGGCCTGTTATATCACTATCTATTATCAGTTACACTGGATGGTATGTTTGCCATCCACACCACATCACCTGGAGCAATCAATTGGATCATCGACCTAGACTTAGACATCTAATTTTGCTCTTTCTAAGCAATACAAAACCTGAGAAAGAGGAAATATTATAATCAATGCCTTCTGGGCTAAATCAAACAATTTTGATTCATGTTAAAAATTGGATCATGTACAGCTCATAAAACAAGTTGTTTAGTTGGATGTTCTGATTTGTCTAATTTTGCCTCACTGACATGAGGATCATATGTGCTTATATATACTTCACACATACACAAAGCATAAGGCTCACACTGGTACAAATAAAGCCCAGCTTATGCTATGATCAATTAATATGCTTAACTTTTCTCATGTAGTAGTCTGAAATGAAGTCAAGAAGACTAATTTCATGCTTAAGATTAAGTGTGTATGAGTTTGCAGGATTGGGGCCTAAACTATTAGAAATTAATGTACAAGGATAAAATCATATCAAAGCAAATTCAAACTACAGGAATAAAATATATTGCACCTTCAAGCTACAAAAAGGAATAGCATATATCATACCATTTGAAACATCCCACATTTCATACACAAGCAGAAGTGGAATCTCACAATTTTTCTTTCACAGAAAAAATTGGTATAACCTGTTGTTCATTATAATTAAAATAGCCAATAAACAGTCAAGTGTGAGCATTAAGATAGCGTAAATGTTTCATTATATTTGAATTAACTAAAAGTCAGGTCAGCAGTATTTGCAAGAGTCAAGTAGTACTCACAAAAGTTAAAGGTATAAAATAATTCCCACTATAATTTTATTTTCTCACATGTACACATTTCTAAAACCTTCACCTTGAGAAGGAAGAAAAAAAGCTCATATTATAAATAAAACCCTCACATTTCTAGGTTGTATTGTATTCTATATTATGTCTATGGACAAAGAATTTACAGAGCTCTACAGAAAGAATCTATTTTAAGACAAACACAAAAAAAGCAGAGGTAAGATACAGCTTTCAACCATATGTATTCATTTTCTAACTTCTGAGCACATGTTGGCAAGGAATTATATATAAGCCCACAAACACACTTATGTATAAAAAGATGGTAAGGGCTGTTGAGTTATTATGCAGAAGTGAGCATTTAAGGAGAGAAAATGTTCAACTTGTGTTTCTTTTTGGAGTGTACAATATGTATAGTACAATATTTCTGGTCTGTTTTTTTTCATATGTCAAACATGAGCAATGTCATATCATAGGTGAGCATTCATATGCCATACATGAGCAATTAAAGAGCACTACATGTAATTTTGTAAGGAATGTATGGACGATCAACAATAAACAATTAGGCTGTGTCTACACTGCACCCCTTTTCCGGGAAAGGGATGCAGATTAGACACTTTGGAATAGCAAAATCCGCGGGGGATTTAAATATCCCCCGCGGAATTTGCATTAACATGGCTGCCGCTTTTTTCCGGCTTGAGGATAAGCTGGAGAAAAGTGCCAGTCTAGACGTGATTCTCTGGAAAAATAAGCCCTTTTCCGGAGGATCTCTTATTCCTACTTTCAAGTAGGAGAATCACGTCTAGATTCTTTAAAGTAGGAGAATCACGTCTTATTTTCCGGAGAATCATGTCTAGACTGGCGCTTTTCTCCGTGTTATCCCCAAGCCGGAAAAAAGCGGCAGCCATGTTAATGCAAATTCCGTGGGGGATATTTAAATCCCCCACGGATTTTGCTATTCCAAAGTGTCTAATCTGCATCCTTTTCCCGGAAAAGGTGTGCAGTGTAGACACAGCCTTACAGATTTAGAGCTGAATCTGGAATCTGGTCCTTCAGCTCCAAAATGGGGGGCATGAATCTGCATTCATGTTCCACTCCCCATAATGATCCAATCAGCAAACCAAAATCAACGATAATTTTTGGGTGTGTGCTACCTTAGGCATTGCGCATATTCTAAGAAGCTCCCGAAACATTGTGCACTACAATCTGAGCTAAAGAAAGACTAGTTGGCATTAGTAGCCATTTGAGGGAGACAATTATAAAAAGAAATAATTACCTTATGTTTATCATTCACAAAATGTGTCAGCTGTTTCTTCAGCTTGGCTATAAGCAAACAAGAGAATAACAACTGGTAACTGGTTTGTGAAGGAAGACCTTCTTTGGTAGGATATGTTAAAATAAAAAGAAGCCACAGAATCATTATTAATTCTCACATACATTTATTTTCCTCCTTCTAGTTCTATATTCTCCCCATGATCACTGGGAGAAAATTTGATATTCTCCCCTATTTCCATAACAGTCATGTGCAAAATTGAAAATGTCAGCCTGAACATCTATGTAATGGTTTTTCAGTAAAAGCAAAAATTGCATATAAAGAGTCAACCACACCGAGAATACTAATATCATCATTGTGATGCCCAGTGCAATAGTATTTCTGGTTGGAAAAAGAGACATTTCAACATATTTAAAAGCCTTACTGGTGTGCACTATTACCAGTTAAAATACAGGGGAGAAACGCATTTGACTTTATCATATGCAATTGCAGCTTCCACTAGTATTGACATTGAATTGTACAATCAGAAAGATGCTTCAGTGAACAGAAACTTCCATTTTATAGTGCAGAGACACATTAACAAATATGTTTTCTGGGCTTCAGATACAAGCAAGCAGATTAAAATGACGTTCAGTGAATTGCTCTGTAGATAACCTTAGAGCACTTTGGGAACACTACTGAAAACATTCTACATATTCTTAGCCTTCCATATCAGGTAAATGCTCTTTCATACATGTCTAAAATTTAGACTTTTAGGATAGACCCTATCCAATAGACAGGGTATAGTTTCTTCAGAACAGTGAACAAACTATCTTTATCAAGTGGTTACGTGTTTGTCCTTATGGGCTTAATAGAAAATGTCCCGGCAGACCAAAAACAATGATCTCATGCAGCTCCAATGAGAAAAGTTGTGGGCGGATCTGATGACATTTGGAACCACCACACAATCTCCACATTCGCCAGGCTATGAATTTGTGATCTGTGCGGGGGACAAAGGAGTAAGGCTATGTCCCCTGCAGCATCAGGATAACATAGTCCTTTTGGCTCCAGTATTCGTCCTTTCTGGAGAAAAACAGATGGTGGATCTCTATAGTCACTGATCCTGCATACCCAACTCTTCCACTTCACTTGTTTGACCCCTTTGTCACCCAAACCTCCTGCATACTTGGGAAAGAAGGGAAATTATTTGACGGGAATGCACAAAACTTGTCCTCTCTTTCTGCAGAGTTAAGAAGAATAGTTTAGTGGATAAAGCACCAGACCACGATGTTGGACACTTGTGTTAAATTCCTGTCTGAGCCAAACACTTTCTCTGTAGCCAGTGCATGATTTATCTGTGTTTTGTTTCCCAGTCAGTAAAGTGGGTTTAATATTCCCCTCCCTCATCAAACCCCATCAATGATTCTGAAATACTATGATCATGAGGGTCATAGGATTACATAAAAGAACCTATGAGTGTAAACAAGAGGCTGAGGGAGAATCAGGGTTAAGGAAAACACACAGAAATAAAGAAAAAGCTTGAAATTCTCAAAAGATGCAATATGAAAGTTCAGTATATGAATGTCAAGTGCACATTCAATTTAAGTTTACAGCCAAGTGAATTAGACTTGGAGAGCAACCAACTCTTCCTCAGGGGAGGTTGAAAAATAATATATTTATTATGGAAATAATATATTCATTTGAACAAACCAAGGAAGAAAATAGCAGCATATTTTACAAAAACGTAAACATACTGACAAGTGATCTAGGAAGTCATGCTGAACAGGTTATATCGAACAATCACTGTACATTGTCAGTCTATTGAAACAAAGTTTAGCACTTCTCTTATTTATTAATTATTATTATTATTGTTTTACTATACAGTAGGTGGATGACTAGTCCCTCCTTTTTGAGATTGGAATGATATTTAGAGAGAAACGAGTTTTAATTTCAGATAGTGTTTGAATCCCAGCATAGAAATATCACTTGAACCTGAGCAATGCTGCTCTCATCATCTGAAACTGACATGGTGCCTCCAATAGATCACACACGCTTTTGTCCAAAACACGGAGGCTGTGTCTAGACTGGCAAGATTTTCTGCAAAAGTGCCTGCTTTTGAGCAAAAACTTGCCAGCTGTCTACACTGACCGCTTGATTTTGCGCAAAAGCACTGACGTTCTACTGTCCGAAATCAGTGCTTCTTGCGCAAATGCTTTGACGTTCCCGTTCGGGCAAAAGCCCTTTTCCGGAAATGTTTTTGTGCAAGAGGGCCAGTGTAGACAGCTAAAAACTGTTTTGCGCAAAAAAGCCCCGATGGCAAAAATGGTGATCGGGGCTTTCTTGTGCAAAACTGTGTCTAGATTGGCACGGATGCTTTTCCGCAAAAAGTGCCAATCTAGACGCTCTTTTCCACAAATGCTTTTAATGGAAAAACTTTTCCGTTAAAAACATTTGCGGAAAATCATGCCAGTCTAGATGTAGCCAGGATGGGTCACCTCTCTACCCCGAAGGATACTATAGAAATAAAGTTACTAGCAGTGGCGTGACTCTGTATTAGTTATCAACATTAACTTGATTTTGGAGTTACAGTTTGTGGTGGTTGATTTTCAAATGCTCAGCACACAAAACTGGCACTAGATTTTCAGAAGAGCTCAGTTTCTATTTAGGCTCCTAAATAAGGACTAGATTTTCAAAAAGGGCTATGCTCTTAGATAATTTGTCATCAGACATTCTTCTGGAGATGTTTTAGGGGGCTACGTTTTAAACAAATGGCACAGCATGACAGAGTGTCAGTAGTGGAACATGACTGCTTGATTGCTGGTTAGCTCATTGTAAGTGTATGCTTTTAGTGTTGCAACCGCACATGTGACTTTCTATGTTGGCACTTTAAAGTATGGCCCCTTCCAAATGGTACAAAATTAAATTGTAAAATATAAGAAATCTGAGACACATGGTGCTTGCTTTGCTTCAATGCTTACACAAGGTGATGTGTATATAGGTCTATGAGAAAGCTGCAGCTGAAAAAATGGATCTTATTCCTTCGACCTTGCCTTCTAAATGAAAAGATGCCGGACTATATAAGAAAGGGTAATCCAAATGTATATTCAGCAGGAATGTTGCATCTGAAGATGAAATGTTGTCATGGTAGCTCAGAAGTCACTGTAGTAAACCTCATGCATACACACAGTCTGAACTACTTATAGCAGGCTTGCTGATCGAAAGCAAATGGGGCAGTTGTCCCAGGGCCTGGTGATACAAAGAACCCAGATTCTTGGCTGCTCATACTGCTACTGTGACAGTAGCGGGAGCCCTGGACCCTTTAAATTGCCACTGGAGCCCCTCATGGTATGCTGCAAAGAGATCTGAGGGCTGGCTCCACCCCTTCTGCTTGAGCCCCGCCCCTTCTGCTTGAGCCCCAGCCTTTCCAGGAGCATGGAGCCAGGCCCCTTGCACCTAGTGGGGCAAGTCTGTCACCTCCTCTGACTTACAGTTATTTCCAGAAGAATGAGCGGACATAGCCTCACCTGAGTGTTCTTCACCTATTTAATGTCTTCTTGTCAAGGAAGCCTTTGTTCTTCTCAAACCAATTACAAAATATCAATAGTTTCACATTAGCAAAAGATCTGTGCCTTTCCGCTGGACAAAACTGACTCTTGAGAGTTATAGGAAACATTTAATTCCTCTGTGTACTTTTAGCTGGTTTTGAGTATGTCTTCATTAAAAAAAAAAAAAAAGGTGAGTGGCATGTTCTTATCTCGGGTTGACTGATTCAGGTTAAAGTAGCACTGATGATTTGACAACTCAACTTTAACTTTGGCTAGCAAGTCAAGTTAAAACGTACAGGAAAGCCTGGAAATTAATGTAAGCTGCTACACTGAGTTAAAAGCCAAATTTTCATCTCTTCATTGTTATTTTAAACTGTTAATTTAGCTTAGTTAATGCGCACCTTTCTTTTCTTTTTTGAACTGAATATATTCTCTTTAGAGAGGGAGGGTTGGGAAAGAGGGAGAGGGCAACCTCATGGTCTTAGGTACTGGAAGAGGGTTGTGAGGTCTTTGTAAGGAACGCCCCTTTTTCTTTTAATGAGGGCAGGGTCAACGTGACAGATCACTGGGCAAAGTCACTCTCATGAATCAAAGAGATGACAGTTTAAGTGATAAGATTTACTCTCTACTTCCCATCCTCTTCCATGGTCAGCAGGAGAGGCAATGCATAGCCGGCACCAGACCAAGCAATGCATCTGTTTTAACTTAGGGTTGTCATGCTCAGAAGTCCAGATTGGTGAAAAAATATTCTGCCATCCAAAATTGTCCAGTTGAATTAAGATGGCTGAATATTCAGAATATTAATGATGTCTGCCTCTTTTTTACCCCATCCATGTATATCTAGTACTTCATTTTAATCTTAACTTAGATTAATAAATGAGAACATTTTCAATACCGCTTTTATACTTTTCCATGGCTGAAATACTAAAGCTCTCTTCAATTTGTCTACAGCACAGTCCATATGATTCCATATGCAAGGTATCCCTAAGAACACTTTTAGAAAGCAGTGAATTATCAAGGCAAATGAAACATTTGTTATTAGACAGAAATCCTTCATCGATTACTTTAGACAACTTTTTTTATGAGAATTTTTGCTAAGACACACCTGTTTTTTAAGGACTTTAGGAAGCTTAAAGTGACACCATCAACGTGAAATTTGATAACTAAAAACAAATGCATTCCAGGTAGTTTCAGATACAACACTTAATACTCTCTGCCAATTTTTGTGCCAATCATATTCCAAAATCTTTAAACGGTTTTACAACATCTTTCTTTTTTTACTTGTTGTTTGTGTGTATGTATATAAAAATACCCTCAGGCAAACAATAGCTGAAACAGATGAATTATACAAGGATGAAAGTTATACTGACGTACCCAAAGTGTAGTCAAAATACACAAAGTAAATAAACTGTCACTCAGATTACAGGAGAAATATGTTTCTCTATTATTCCAGTTAATTTACAACAGCAGAGAAAAATCACTGAAGGGTCCTGACATAAATGTCAACTATTGTTTTCTTTTTTTTTATGTCTGTTGGCAACATTTTTAAATTCTCCAACAGATTACAATAATTTTCAACCTATTTGACTTGACAATGCCTGATTTAAGAATATGAAAATTAAGAAAATACATCACTTTAATTTGTATTCCTTAGAGTGAAGTTCAACCTCTGTGCAGACCTCACACAATCATTGTGCAATATTTAAATGCCATGTTATTTCTGGGTTGAGCGGGGAAATGATATTTATTAGTAAAAGTAAATACTTCCCCCTGTCCAAGGAAACTAATAAATGATGGAGTATTTGGTAGTTTGAAAATGTATGCAAATGTGGCCATGCATAAATATGTCCAAAAGAATACAGGACCTGATTTCCCCCTTGTCTTGTATTTTCGGTAGTCATTTACACCAATGTAAAGTGAATGCAAATGGTAGCACTGTACAACCATTTTGCACATATGCCAATGGTGACACAAGGTACAGAACAGCAAAGGAAGAGGCTTAGAAACTGCAAGTGAAGTGAGGCTTTTATCCCTCATGAATAAACTTGCAGCAATACATTCCAGATGAACCAAATGCCTTGCATGCATTAATTCGGCCAAAATTTTGCATAGAAAAGAATCAGTAGAAAGAATCTGCCACTTATTCTGGTTCTCAGCATTGTAGAAAAAGGGAAGTTTACCCTGGCTCTGAGATATAGGTTTAGTCTGATGCCCTTCTTCAGCTCTGTTGTGCAGGACATTTTGTTACATCAGTTAAACCTTTTGACTTGGACTCTGTTTGCTTTTTTCAGGAAGAGACTCTCCAACAGTACCACATTACCTCATTGAATAACTGTCACACACTTCTTGAACAACCATGTAACATCTTGAAGTGTACAGTACTTTGTTTAAAAAACAACTCTCTAAAGGTCAGTGATTCCGAAAATATTATTACACTAAAATACACACTGCTAACAATGATACTGCAAATAAAATGATGTGAACTCAAGCTACAAACATTACATCTTTTCTATGACTATGATTCTTGCCAATTGTTCTGCAGAAAACACTGGTAGGTTTGAGCCAAATTTCCATTAGACAGTTTATGTTAAAACAATATGAGTGCCATTCATAAGGAAGCAAAAATTACAAGGGATGGTGTATCATTTTTGTGCAGAACGATGGGTCCAATCTTGAGAGATACTGAGCACCCATAGCTCCCACTGAAATAAACAGGATCTACAGATAGGAATGTGCCTTATATTAAAGGCAGAGCTGATAATGTGCCTATTATTAAGGTTGCCTTCCTCTTTTCAGTTGCATATAACTTTGCCAGATTTTAACCATTTGGGCTGAAATGTTATGCATCTATTTGCTCTGATTATTTTAGTTATTTTAATTACAAATTGACTGGAAATGTCTGGGAACAAGGCTAGGGAAACAAACACTGATTGGCACATGTTAAAAATGAAGGTGACCTTTTGAGAATTGCTAGTGCATCTAATGCTCTGAAACATGATGTGATGCATGGCCAAAAAAGGGTTAAGCATCCTGCAAGATAAATGACCCAAATTCTACTTTAAGGATACAGCAGGAGATAATATTTTTGTTTGTGTGTGTTTGCATGTATATTGTTAGGGACTAGCAATATAATTGAACAGCTCTTATTTATACTGTATTCATTTCTCTTTGAAGCATAGAGCAAATTGTCTGTGAATGAGAGACAATTTTCTTATGCTAATCAATATAGCTAATTACTGGTGATGCTTGGGTTTGGAAGGCTCCCTGACTGCTGCATAGTCCTGTCTTTTGTTCACTTGGGACTGAATGATCAAGAGGCTGCTGGAAGAATGTATACAGACTCTTGAGACCTGATTTTTTTTTAAATGTCAGATCTGCTTAAGGACTCATGCAGGGGAAACCTAAGGCATAAGGTTTCAGTCCCAGGATACCCTGGTGCCCCTCAGATAGACACTGAATTGATAGTTCTTATAGCTCAGTCCAGGTTTATTTGCAACTAAAAGCTCACCATCTCTACTATGATAATCTGATCTTAGAACTGTACTTACAGACGTATGTGTATTTTGATCTTTTAACCGCCTCTCCCTTTTTTTAAAATAAATTTTAATTAGTTAATAAGAATTGACTCTAAGCATGTGTATGAGATAAGATCTGAAATATTCATTAACCTGGGAGGTAATTTGTCCAGTCGTTTGGGACTTTAGAACTTTCTTATGTGATGAATGAGCTCTTCAGTGATCCTCATCACATTTGCCTTGGGTGTCTGGGTGCTGTCCTAATGCTAGGTTGCTTTAAGGGAACTGTGTTGTTGCTTTCTGGGTATCCAGTAAGAGGTTGTTTTGTGCTGGTTTGGTAAATTGCAATATTGGAATAGCCACCAGCTTTGGGAATGTCTCTCCCATTCTTTGCTGTTTGGCCCTAATTGAGTAACCTCAGCTGGCTCCCCAAGAAACCCAATCATACAGGGACATGAAATTTGGCAAGGATGTGCCAAACTTCTGTGTCCAGGACGTGCTTTCATCATCCCTGTAGAAAGCCATCAAAAGCTAGCCAACCTATAAGTCTTTGAAAACAAATCTGTTTCCACATGATCAATAGAGATCAATTAGAACATTACAACCTAATCCCCGGAAGAATCAGTCCATCTGAACATATGTGTGAACTGTGATTTTTAAAGGCTGGTAACTCTTTGCTGTACTCTCAATGATCCCCTACATGTGCACAGTTTAAATGTGGAAGACATCTGTAGTGAATGCAGGTTGGACAAGAAGAGGAACTGACTGGAGGCAGGAGAGTGGGACAAGGGCAGAAGGAAATTGGAACTAGGAGTTTGCAGATGGGAAGAGAGTGGAACTGAGACTGGAAACAAGAGGGCTAGACCAAGTTGGTGGGACAGGAGGCTCAAACCTGACAGACAATTGAAGGAAAACTGGAACTGGCTTGACAAGGAAAATGTCATTGGCAACAAGTAGGATGGAGAGAAGGGAAGAAAAGTCTGATGAGAAGCCTGGGTGTGGAGGGACAACCCATACTAAGAGACTGGGACAAATAACCATTTGGGAGGGAGAGACACTAAGACTATAGTAGAAGCCAAGGGAGGGAGGCTGAGACAGGGAACTTGGGTGACTGGAGGCTTAGAAGGAGAGGGACCCAGATTGAACAAGGAATCAAGAGATGGGAACTGAAAGTGCCTGGGCAAAGAACAGAGACAGGTCATGAGGGGAAGTACGTGTGTTTTCATGATGTGGAGACTGGAAGTGGTTGGTGAGAGTCGGGCTGTGTTGGAGACTAGGATGGGATTACAAATGTAACAAGCAGAGATTAGGACTGGTGAGATGATGAGATTGGGCCTTGGAGAAGGAGACACTTTGGAAGAGGCAGATCTATATGTAAATTACATTATAAATACATTATAAAACTTCTACTAATGTTACCTTGCTTTTTGAATGCTTGAATTTGCAACTTTACTAATGATCTTTTAACATAGATTTTGTGTGTGTAATTTCTACATCTAGGTCTGTTTCCAGGAAGCTTTCCAAATTATGGATTCTATGATAATTTTGTCCATGTATTTATGTGTTTATATTTATGTTATGAATATACTATGTGGCTCTTAAACTGAATACATTAGTCTATTTTCCATGGAAGATGCTCAGCTATATTCTACCAGATGAAAAGATACAATTATAATTTAACATAATAATAAAACCAATACAGTTTTAAATGGAAATGTAGCATGAAGGATTTGGAAGGAACTGAACAAAATTAAATAAGCCTTTAAGAAATACAGGCTGAGAATGCTGATTTCTGATTAGCAGTAATAATATTAAAATATATTCCAATTTGACATTTGGCTTAAAGTTTCTTATTGATTGCCCTGAAGTGCCGCTAGAGAGCATCACTCAGACAGAGACTGCTAATCAGAAAAGTAATGTAAATCCTCAGCAGGAATGTTACCCTTTTGAGAAAATGAACAATAGGTTGAATGTTCCTGGCACAAAATTTCAGTCGTTTTCAATTTATCGTCAATCTTTCGATTGTAAGAGTTTAAATTTTGACTTATAATAGTTCTGATGTTCTGCAAAAGAAACATAACAATGTCTTTGCTGAGAGAAGGAAGTTTCTTCATCATTGAAAGCTTATATTGATCGTGCAGGACTGGAGAAAGTGTTATTAAAATGACAGAGCAAATTAACTTGTTTGATAAAATATCTGACAGGCTTCTTGAATCCTATGACTATTTTAAACAGTAATGATAGCTCTTCAAATATGCCATTCTTAATAATTCATTTTAGTCATTTTCTAAACAAATATGAATTGCTGATTTCTCAGTTTAACTGATTAGCATTATTCATACTGAGGGGTGTTTTCTTCTTCTTCTTATTATTATTATTATTATCATACTTGATTGTTTGTATTGTTTAATGTGAAAACAATAGTATACATTATCTACAGCAGCTTTACACCAAGAAATAAAATATATCGTAATATTCATGTCAATATCATATCAAAACTAACAGACTCATTATACAGTCTAGCTCACTAGAATTGATGCTGCACCATGAACTCAAAGGATTCCATTGTGTATAGACTGGATAGCATAATTTCTGCACTGCACAGGAGGGAACATGGATGGTATTTTTGCCATTCCACATTTGTCCCTGGGAAATCCCTCCTTTTGCAGTATTTCTGCAGTGCAGCACTAATAGAAAGGAGTCTGCTTTCAGCCTCCTGGCATTCCCTTAACACCACAATATTCTTTTGCAGCCCCGTTTCCTTTTGGGCTATAATTACCTCATAGCTGGCACTAGTTCTACCTGCCTCAAACAAAAGAACACATTTAGAAAGAGTCATTATTTTCAGCAACTACTGCGTGCTGAATACTTTATGTCCTTGTGTTGCTTGCTTGGCATAGGCTGAGAAACAAAATGGTAAGCAGGTGGCAAAGTTCCACAACTGGGAAAATGTCACCTACCAGCATATAATAGCTGCTGAAAGTTTTATAAGCTTACGTGCTCCAAAGCTCAAAAGTAATCTCCTGATATGTACCAGACACTGACCTCTGCTTCTAGAATCCCCCTTCCTTCCATTACTGCCTATCTTTTCCTGGATTTCTGAGCTATTCTCCCCCATCATGCACAAATTTAGAAATTCACGGATAAATTTTCTTCCCAGCACCTAGATTGAGTAGCACAAATGGATGGCAGGGATTTCTTAAGAGAAGGTAAATAGAGTTGTCTGCATAGGCTGGAAGACCCAATGTAGCTTTACTAAGCCTGCCACTTCATGTAGGGGAAGCAGACAAAGAAGGAACAGAGGATCTGTGTAGCATCAAGTTCTTCAGTTCTACCTTCAGCCTTTTCCTATCCTAGTCCTCCCTGAATTAGATCTCCATGGGAATCCCGAACTGAGCTGTGCTCTGTATTCCCTGTGTGGTCTTTGAGGTTTTACTGTCAGAAGCCCCAGGAGTTAAAGGGGTCCCAAGGGCTGAGAGAGTTTTGGAGAATAGGATTTGCTTTCTGTCTCAGTGCTTGTTAAACTGAGCTCAGTTAGAAGAATGGTATCTTTAAAATAGGTCTGACGAAAGGGTAGCATTGAAAGGCAGTACATGTAATTACTGCACCCAGCAGGAGTGATGAACTATAAAAGGCATACAATACATTATAAATTTGATTAAGTCATCCTTCTTTGCTGCTGCCCTCTGCACTAGTTAAGAACAGAATTAAAGCATGTACCTGCAGACTTTGCACCATATACTTTGGCTACACCATCAGGACAAAACAGCTACTACACAGAAGTCTAAGCAATGTATTCTATTTGTTGGTTGCAGCTTGGGCATCTTTCAGGTTATTGGTTTAAGTGATTTAATGTCTCCCTGGCCTCACAAAAAAACCCTCCACAATTTTTTCCTATGGGCAAAACATTAGCCTGAACATTCCAAAATGTAAACGTGAACTGTGCACGATCCTATTTGCAGTTGCTTTTGAACTTGGCCCATAAGAGACATTTTTGATGATTTAATTCGTTCTTTGAAGTCTGTTTCGATGCAGTTTGTTGTGGAACAGTTTGAATTCCCATATTTTGCTTTTATTTCTGGGCAACACATTTTTTTATTCATGGATAGTATATGACATTATGTAAGTTAAAAATAACCAGTTTATAAGCAGACATATATGGATCTTGAGATCACCAATTCAAGTGCCCGTATGTGAAAAAATAAAACAACAACAACAACAACAAACAGAAGATGTCAGTACTCTTAGGATATGTTTACACAGCAGCATTATTTTGGAATAAAGACTGTGTCTACACAACAAGCCTTTAGTTCAAAATTACGTGTAACTGGAGGAATTCTTACTCACAGTAACTCTCATTTCATTAGGAATAAGGGAAGTTGAAGGAAGAGAGCTCTTCCTTCCACTTCCTGCTGCGTAGACAGCACCAAAAGCCAAGTTAAGCTACTTCGACTTTAGCTACGCAATTGACGTAATTGAAGTTGTGTAGCTTAATTCAAGTTTTGCCCTGCTGTGTAGATGTACCCTCAGTAGGATGATCTAAAGATAAATCTCTGAAAATAGGAGGCATTCCCACTATGATTCTAACATGTAGAAAGGTTATTGTTCATATTTACCCGTTTCCTGTCATTTTTTTTATTGTTTACTTAAAACCTAAAACTACAAACCTCAGCATGACCGTTATACTTGTCTTACATTTTTTCTCTGCAGGACCACTACATCCCTGGCCTAAGACATTCAGACCCATTGATACTGACAACTTGGTACTAAGAAGACTCATCCAGACAGGCTTCTGAGGTAAGTTTGCAGTATGGCTCCATCTCTCTCTCTCTAGTTCCAGCTATTTATCCCTTATCAAATTCTGATATGCTTAATTACATAGTTTTAAAGTTTCACTCCATTCCCATTCAACTAAGATGTGTAGGGTGCTCTGCAACTCCAAAACAACAAGGACAAAACCAGAAAATACATACATTAACACATCATGAAATATGTAGTCCTTTTTGTGCCATCAAAATCATATCACAAAGTCTAATGTTAATGATTGCAAGGTAAGGGTTAGGATAAGGAATAAAAACAACTATTAAAAACCCGTTTGCGCATATTTTCCCCAGTGATAAAGAATAAAATAAGAAACAGAAATCCAGAGCATAGGTAAACAGAATCACTCTGAAATAGCCTTCCATGAGGCGTCAGTGAGTCATTAAAGGAAGAGTGCCTACTATTCTACATCTGCAAATTGCCTTCCTTTAGCTTTCAGCTATACTCACTAAGCTGTCTAAATGTAACAATCATTTCTCCTCTGAGACCAAAACCCAGGACTTCAGAATCAAAAGAAAATAAAATATGGACAAATAAACAGGAAACTACAGAACAAACACATATCCGCCTGCCCCTGAACACAGAATCCTAAAATAATCCCCTTTCTATTCTAAAATACCATAGCCTAGTGTTTCTTTAAATAAGCAATAGATATCAATACTCAATTGCATGTACATTTAATTAGAATCTAGTTATGAACAGAAGTGAAAAATGAGGGATGGCTTTATGTTCTAGCCTTGCATCTATCAATAAAGGGCCAAATCCTGACGTTAATCTAGTTTTACTCACAGCTAAGTCAGACAAAACTCCTGTTAGCTTAAATGGGAGTTATTTCATAGAATCATAGAACCATAGAGCTGGAAGAGACCTCAAAGGTCATCAAATCAAGCCCCCTGCTCTAGGCAGGACCAATCCCAACAAAATCAATCCGGCCAGGGCTTTGTCAAGCCGAGACTTAAACACCTCTAGGGATGGAGACTCCACTACTTCCCTAGGTAACCCATTCCAGTGCTTCACTACCCTCCTAGTGAAATAGTTTTTTCCTAATATCCAATCCGGACCTCTCCCACCACAATTTGAGACCATTGCTCCTTGTTCTGCCATCTGTCACTACTGAGAACAGACTCTCTCCATCCTCTTTGGAACCTCCCTTCAGGAAGTTGAAGGCTGCTATCACTTCTGCAGACTAAACAAACCCAACTCCGTCAGCCTCTCCTCATAAGTCATATGCTCCAGCCCCCTAATCATTTTGGTTGCCCTCCGCTGGACCCTCTCCAATGCGTCCACATCCTTTTTGTAGTGGGGAGCCCAGAACTGGACACAATACTCCAGATGTGGCCTCACCAAAGCCGAATAAAGGGGAATAACAACATCTCTGGATCTGCTGCCAATGCTCCTCTTAATGCAACCTAATATGCCATTAGCATTCTTGGCTACAAGAGCACACTGTTGACTCATATCCAGCTTCCCATCCACTGTAACCCCCAGGTCCCTTTCTGCAGAACTGCTACTTAACTGGTTGGTCCCCAGCTTGGGATTCTTCTGTCCCAAGTGCAGGACTCTGCACTTGTCCTTGTTGAACCTCATCAGATTTCTTGTGGCCCAATCCTCCAATTTGTCAAAGTCACTCTGGACCCTATCTCTGCCCTGAAGCATATTTACCTCTCCCCCTAACTTAGTGTCATCTGCAAACTTGCTGAGGGTGAAATCCATCCCCTCATCCAGGTCATTAATAAAGATATTGAACAAAACCGGTCCTAGAACCGAACCTTGGGGCACTCCGCTAGAAACTGACCGCCAACCTGACATCGAGCCATTGATCATTACTCTCTGGGCCCGGCCTTCTAGCCATATTTCTATCCATCTTACCGTCCATTTATCCAATCCACATTCCCTTAACTTTCTGGCAAGAATATTGTGGGAGACCATATCAAAAGCCTTGCTAAAGTCAAGGTATATCACATCCACTGACTTTCCCATGCCCACAGAGCCAGTTACTTCATCATGGAAGCTTAATCAGATTGGTCAGGCACGACTTGCCCTTTGTGAATCCATGCTGACTATTCCTAATCACTTTCCTCTCTTCCAAGTGCCTCAAAATGGATTCCTTAAGGATCCCTTCCATGATTTTTCCAGGAACCGAGGTAAGACTGACAGGCCTATAGTTCCCTGGATCGTCCTTCTTCCCTTTTTTGAAGATGGGCACTACATTTCCCTTTTTCCAATCATCCGGGATTTCTCCCGATCTCCACGACTTTTCAAAGATAATGGCCAAAGGCTCCTCAATGACATTTGCCAACTCCCTCAGTACCTTCGGATGCATTAAATCCGGACCCATGGATTTGTGTACATTTAGCTTTTCTAAATATTCCTAACCTGTTCTTTACCCACCCAGGGCTGTCCATCTTCATCCCATCTTGCATCACTCAGCGCATAGATCCAGGAGCCGATCTTGTCCGTGAATACAGAGGCAAAGAAAGCATTGAGTACTTCAGCTTTCCCCACATCATCTGTCAGTAGGTTACCTCCTTCATCCAGTAGTGGCCGCACATCCTCTCTGATCACCTTCTTCTTGTTAACATGCCTGTAGAAACCTTTCTTGTTATCCTTCACATCCTTAGCCAGTCGCAATTCCATTTGTGCTTTCGCCTTCCTGATAACCCCCCGGCATTCTCGAGCTATACTTTTAAACCCCTCCCTGGTCATTTGTCCAAGTTTCCACTTTTTATAAGCTTCCTTTCTGTGCTTAAGTTCACCAAGGATTTCCCCTATAAGCCAATCCGGTCTCCTACCATGTTTTCCTCTCTTGCTATGCGTTGGGATGGTTTCTTTCTGTGCCTTCAATAAGACTTCTTTAAAATACTGCCAGCTGTCCTGAACTCCTTTCCCCTTTATGTTAGCATCCCAGGGGATTCTGCCCATCAGATCTCTGAGGGAGTCAAAATTTGCTTTTTTGAAGTCCAAGGTGTGTATTTTACTACTCTCTTTTCTTCCTTTGGTCAGGACACTGAAATCTACCATCTCATGATCACTGCTTCCCAGGCTGTCACCCACCTCCACTTCCCCTATTAGTTCCTCCCTGTTTGTGAGCAGAACATCAAGCTGCACACAGCTCCTGGTTGGATCCTTCAGCACTTGTGTCAAGAAGTTATCCTTAACATTCTCCAAAAACTTCCTAGATTGCCTGTGTACTGCCATATCGGTTTCCCAACAGATGTCAGGGTGATTAAAGTCCCCCACAAGAACCAGGGCCTGCGATCTAGAAGCTTCTCTCAGTTGTACGAAGAAAGCCTCATCTACCTCATCCACCTGATTTCATAGCTAAGTCTCTGTAAAGTTGATGGACAGCTCACAAATCAAGAAAGACATGACTGAGCCATGCCCATGAGGGTGTACAATCTTGATTTAATTTGACACTGCAAGTGAGTTCCCAGAGTAGAGAGAGGAGCAAGGGAGAGGAAAGAGAAGGACAAGCATCACAATAACAAAATCAGAGGAAACACTCCAAGAAGAAATGATACAGAGACAATGAGAGATGAGACTCTGAAGGGAAGAAGGCAATTCCAGATTGAAGAAGCATATATGAGAGTTGTTGACATAAATGAGTATTTATGGATGAGGTCAGTCAAGGATAAGAAAAAAGAATGAGACCAAAAGCTCTATTTTTGCACATTCCTGTTTATTTCATACTACTTGATTTTGCAATGGACCACATATGCCTGTTACACACTTACAATCAGAAGCAATGCCCTGCAAAGACTCGTTTAATCTTTCCAAGTAGCCATGCTGCTCTGACCTCTTTAATAGCATTCGCTCCCATGACAACCTCTCTCAGACTCTAAATCCATGAACAAACTGCTTTTGAAACTGTCCAATGGGTAAAGCAGTGACTTGTGAAATTTACCCTCACAACCCTGTAACATTCAGGAGAAAAAAGGAGGCTGGGGAGATATTACAATGATTGGCTACAGCACATTGATTTCCACCACATAAACCTCATAAATGTTTGTTTAGGTGATTATGATCAACCTCTTTTTTGAATTAATAGTCTAAAGATCACCGAGGGACACATTTTCGACAGACTCATATATTACATGTGCATAGCAACTGCATTTGCATGCAATTACTATATGTCTCATGATGTTCTGAAATAACTGACTATATATGCAGAGATACATGCATAAGTTAAAAGAATTTTTTGGAAGATTTGGCTCAGAAAATATAGCCAAAGCTTTCCTCTTCGACTATTCCACAATTAAACAATGCACTATTCAGGGTTAAGGATAACATTTTAAAAATCCACACATATTTAGACATGAAAATGAACAGCAAAGAACCCTAACCAACTTGAAATTTGCACAGTGGTAACACTCTATAAAATAATTTAATTATGATTAAGGCACTTAAGTGTTTTTAGATCCAGTTTAACTGTTTTTAAGGCACATCTGATTTATTCTTCCCCTGGTGTCATTACAGGGCAGAGTAAAGGTGGTTTTGGGGCCCTTTTTCTATTCCTCAATATGTTTGGATTTCTTTTAAGTTTAACCTTAACTATGAATTTTGTGGTTTTATAATCATGGATTTACGATAATTGCAACATTCTTATAGTATATTTTACTCTAATTTAGTAATGTATACTGTCAACCTTAACTCTATATTAACTCATTTATGTGTAGAAATGTTAATTAAGCTACTAATAGCTTTTATAGAAAACAAATCTAAAGGAGTCTGGTACAACTTCAATGAGGATACTGAAATCTACTTAATAATCACTTTCACTTAAATCCACAAAGGCAAACCATTCAAATTTTAAGGCTTCTAACTCAAAAATACATGCAATTGTACCTCATTCACAGAGGGTACGTCTAAACTACATGGCTCCGTCAATGGAGCCATGTGGATTTGTTGTTTTGGCAAAGGTAAATGAAGCCGCGATTTAAATGATCGCAGCTTCACTTACATTTCCATGGCTGCCGCGCTGAGCCGACAAACAGCTAATCAGCTGTTTGTCCGCTCAGCGCGCTAGTCTGAACGCTCCCCTGCCGACATCAAAGCCCTTTGTTGGCAGCCCCGGTAAACCTCATCCCACGAGGAATAACGGGGCTGCCGACAAATGGCTTTGATGTCGGCAGGGGAGCGTCCAGACTAGCACGCTGAGCGGACAAACAGCTGATCAGCTGTTTGTCGGCTCAGCGCGGCAGCCATGTAAATTTAAATGAAGCCGCGATCATTTAAATCGCGGCTTCATTTGACTTTGCCTATGTGTCCAATCTACATGCCTCTGACGACAGAGGCATGTAGTCTAGACACATGCAGAGTGTCCTGAGAAGAGTGTGCAACTAATCCAACTCGGACCTAGAGCTGTGGTTATATATAGGTCATTAGGGCTACATCTAGACTGCAAGCCTCTTTCGAAAGAGGCTTTTTTTTTTTTTTTTTTTTAAAAAGCCTCTTTCGAAAAAAAGCATCTGGACTACAACTAGTACTTTTGAAAAAGAAAGCTTTTTCGAAAGAGAGCACCCAGGCATTCTGGATGGTCTCTTTCAAAAAAGCACAGTTTGCATTACAGAGCACCTTTTTTCGAAAGAGCACTTTCGAAAAAATGTGTTCTTCTTCGTAAAATGATGTTTTCTGTGGTCAAAAAACGGCCGCGTTCTTTCGATTTACTTTTGAAAGAACGCGGCGGCAGTCTAGACGCAGGGGAAGTTTTTTCGAAAAAAGGCCACGTTTTTTCAAAAAAAGCCTGTAGTCTAGACACACCCTGGGTGCTTAAAACCATAACTATTTAGTGCCTGAGCTAAAGAAATCAATCAGAGTTAGAGGCATAGTCACTTTTGAAAATCCCACTGGGTGCCTAAAAGTCCTTAATCTCCTAGCTGGAAGGAGCAGGCCTTTATGCTGACCTGCCATTGGACGGAACAAAACAAATTTTAATCTGTGGGGATACAACTGCATGAATTTATACACTTTAGAATTCTGTACATGCTCCACTACTGAGGGCATGTCTACATTAATCAGGGGTATTACTGCACTGTGGGTAAAAGCAACAGTGCTATCTAGTCCAGTTTAAAATAGCAGGGAAGTTGTGGAGGTACCATCTTGAGCAGAAGCTAACAGTGTGAGTGCATATCCAGGGGGCAGTAGGTGGGCTTTTCAGACTTCCCTGAAGCCCATGCCACTGTGCTTTCACCGTGTTGGTATATCTACGTATGCTTCGGTCACACCTTTGATTGCAGTGTTGACATGTCCTTAGAATAAACAACATTTTTGCATATGATTTATTTAGGGCACAAGGTATTCACAATGATGGAGCCCTCAAATGCAATCTTGCATACAGAAAGGGAGCATCTGAAGAAGTGGGCTGTTCCCACGAAAGCTCATGATACCATCTACATGTTTCATTAGTTTATAAAGTGCTACCAGACCATTTGTTGTTTTTTCTGTAACAGACTAACTCAGCTACTCCCCGAACCTCCTAAAATCAGCGGTGTTACCCCTGCAGGCAGGTTGTACTTTGAAGGGGCTTGAGTCTGCATTGCTTTCTGCTCAGGCACAGTCCAGAGGGAAAGCTGTCAGGAAGCTAGTGGCAGGCCCTTGGTTCTCAGCTGCTCAGCTTCAGCATAAATTAACATCCCTTCCTTCTTGGGTCTGAACACAACCCTACCTTATCTGGCTCACCCCAACGTGCCTCTGCCCTTCTTTATGCTGGAAGGAGGGATTCTGGCCATCAATACAGTAGTGAAAATGCCACTGCTGGGAAGAACTCTCCAAAGACAAGCTCTGGCCATTTACATTCACTTTGTGGCATGTAAGCATCAAGTGATGCACAATAAACTTGATGGAGCAGAGAATCCAGTGCAAACTGCTTCTCATCCAGTAAATTGAACAAGTACCACCAAGGTGTAAAAGGTAGCAACATGGGGCTAGTAGAGGTGTAGGTGCATGCTGTACACTGTAAGAAGGGAAGGCAGCATCTAAATGGTGGAAGTTCAGAGCTCTCAGGGGAGTAATCATTTTTGTGTACTACCTACACTACCAAGGATACATTATTTGCTTGAAAGCAACCAATCCTAATGAAACACCAGAGATCCCAAGAGCAAAAACATATTTTATTATAATGAAATTCTAAATAGTGTCTATCGATGACCTTTATGTTAAGGAACCTGATTCATCTGTCTTTTTTCAAACTGAATAATAAAAATTAAAGACTTTCTGTAAAACAACAGTTATTAGTCTTGCTTGCCAAAGGTAAAAGATGTTGGACATATTACAGCACCTTTTAAAATTCAGTTATATTAGCAAACTCCCAGACTCCACACACATCAATTCCAGGAATGACACCTGCAGCTGTAAACCAGCTGGCATCTAAAATTTCAATAAGTGTCAGCTCACCAATGCGTGCCATTTTAATAATTTCGTTAGGAGGAAGAATCCTTTAGGTTTTCATAGTCTGAGAATTTTGGAAGGTAGTTAATAGTAATGAAAAGTCAAGTATTTAAAATTCAGTATTTGCAGATTATCTTTATTAGGTATTCTTGTAAATTAATGCTAAAATACTGAAAGTTAAATTGCATACTGTACAGCTAACATGTCGTACAATGCAGATAATATTAATATGTTGCATTTCTGCAATACTTTCGACTACAGGCTCTCAAAGTGGTTGATAAATATGAAATTTTATGAAAGACATAATTTTATAGGTGGGTAAAAGACATGTTAAAGTCCAAATACATTTTCAGAAATGTCTGCTAATTTTGGATAGCCATCTTGAGATAACTGGAGCCTGATTTTTAGAAGTTCTGAATACCCATAACTCCAAGTAAAATACATTTTTTTAAAAAGGGGCAAAATTACCATAAGGAGAGAGATGTATTCCAGTACCTATAGACAATATGGGACAGCACACAGGTCTGGCTAGAAAATAACAATTGTGTTTGAAAAAAAAAGTTTTCAAAATTTGCTTTCATAATAGAAACTGTTTTTAATATTTTTGTGAAATAACTTGAGAAAAGATGAGCACAAAAAAGAACTGGCTAATAGCCTAGTAATTAGGATACTTCCCTGTGTTGCAGAAGATGTAGGTTCAAGTTCTTGTTTTGCATGATTCAGAGGATGGATGCAGAAACAGTCCAACCTGGCACAAATGTTTGAATAAATGTTAATCAAAACTGGTAACCGCCCCCTCCCCCCTCCGAAAGCATTCTCTGGCAAAAAATATTTTGTCAAAAAAATTCAGCTCTCTCTATCAATTTAGGTAGGCAATTGATGCTGTGCCTTGCTATTTGGTATTTCACTCTGTTTACTCTACAGATTTCCTCTCATTTTTTTCCTTTCTAGTATCGAAAAATTAATGTTCCTTTGAAATATTGTATGTGAAAAAATGACTAATTTTTATTAGAACATCTTGAAGATAATTTGTTGCAATAATCACAAAACTATAATCTATATGGATGACCAAATACATTTGAAATCTACCTTAAGTTAATATACTTCTGAATTCAGGATCTGAACTACTGATATAGCAAAACGATTCATTTTCTTTGTTGAGAAACCACTTTGCTTTGTACTCGGGATACTCTGTCACTTTTGCCATTGATCTATTTATCTACCTATCTTGATCTTTCTTCAAAGTATTCTAATTTTAAAATACAAAGCAAAGAAAATTGGCCTTTTACATCTCTCCAACATCAATTCACAGCAAATCCACTTAATTCATTCCAAAGAGATTTTTATTTTAGACTTACATTTCCTTTCAAAAATAGCCATTCTTCCATCATATGAAAACTTATCAGGATAGACTCGAAGAACAGATTAATTCAAAAAACCCTCAACTTTTACCACTTTTGATTTTAACAACACATTACCTTGCAGCTTGCAGTTTCAATAATCCTCTACTTCAGCCTTTTGATTACTCTGACATGTGCCACTTGATACACTTGGAACCTAGACTTATTGATTTTTGTGAAAAATGCACTTTGTGGTTTTACAGGAGGCTATGAAATTGTTGCTACTCATGTGATGAAATCATTAATTGCACCTTGCCTTGGGCCTATTTCGCCATCCTCTATCCCCTGAGCCATTTCTCCCAATTTTCCCTGGTAATTTGCCTGAAGATACATAAATGCTTTTATTTTCTTTTATACATATAGACCTGAACCTGTTTCATTGAGAGTTCTCAGCACCACAGAAAAGTTATGCATTTGACAGGTGTTTCACTGGCAGTCCCATCACATCAGCATAATACTAATCTCGATGTCACAGAGTATGTCTGCAATGCAGTAAGGCTTCAGTACATGTAGAGTGTCTGATCTAGCTTCGATCCATGTAAATCTAGCTAAATTTAAGTTAACCTGAATAGTCACAAGCATGAAGCTAAAGCATGGATGCTGGATGCTTGTATTATATACTGGTAGTCCTGAGGAGTGTGGGGTTAGCTGTTATGCTGCTCTGGCTTCACTGTTATTTACTTGAGAAAGCTACCAAGTTCAGAGCTAAATCAGATATGCTCACAAATGTTATACCCTCCGGTTGCAATGTGGATTTACTCATAAAGTTTATAATTAAAAACATAAGAATGGCCGTACTGGGTCAGACCAAAGGTCCATCTAGCCCAGTATCTTGTCTGCCGACAATGGCCAGAGCCAGGTGCTCCAGAGGGGTGGACTGAAGACAATGATCAAGCGATTTGTCTCCTGCCATCCATCTCCAGCCTCTGACAAACAGAGGCCAGGGACACCATTTCTATCTCCTGGCTAATAGCCTTTTATGGACCTAACCTCCATGAAATTATCCAGCTTCTCTTTAAACTCTGTTATAGTCCTAGCCTTCACAGCCTCCTCTGGCAAGGAGTTCCATAGGTTGACTACGTGCTGTGTGAAGAAGAACTTTTCCTTATTAGTTTTAAACCTGCTACCCATTAATTTCATTTGGTGTCCTCTAGTTCTTCTATTATGGGAACTAATAAATAACTTTTCTTTATTCGCCCTCTCCACACCACTCATGATTTTATATACCTCTCTTGTATCCCCCCTCAGTCTCCTCTTTTCTAAACTGAAAAGTCCCAGTCGTTTCAGCCTCTCTTCATATGGGACCCGTTCCAAACCCCTAATCATTTTAGTTGCCCTTTTCTGAACCCTTTCTAAGGCCAAAATATGGTTACTATTCCCAACCGACCCTGTAATGGTCATGTCTTGGACTTAATCCTGTGCTCCACTCAGGACTAAATCGAGAATTGCCTCTCACCTTGTGAGTTCCTGCACCAGCTGCTCCAAGAAGAAGTCATTTAAGCCATTGAGAAATTTTATCTCTGCTTCTCTTCCTGAGGTCACATGTACCCAGTCAATATGGGGATAATTAAAATCCCCCATTATTATAGAGTTTTTTATTTTGGTAGCCTCTCTAATCTCCCTCAGCATTTCAATGTCAGTATCACTGTCCTGGTCAGGTGGTTGATAATATGTCCCTACTGCTAACTTCTTATTATTGGAGCGTGGAATTACTATCCATGGTGAATCTACTGAATATGTTGATTCATTAAAGATTTTTATTTCATTTGATTCTACATTATCTTTCACATACAGTGCCACTCCGCCACCCACACGGCCTGCTCTAGCCTTCCGATATATTTTATATCCCAGTATGACTGTGTCCCACAGATTTCCCTCATTCCACCAGGTTTCAGTGATTCCTATTATGTCAATCTTCTCCTTTAATATGAGGTACTCTAGTTTACCCATCTTATCAATCAGACTCCTAGCATTTGTGTAGAAGTACTTTAAAAAATTGCCACTGTTTATTTGTCTGCCCTTTCCTAGTGCAATGGATTCCTTTATATGCAGTTGTTTGTCTGCTCTAGCTCATGGTTTGTCCTCTCCCCTCCTCTCTTTCTGACTACAGGCAGTCCCCGGGTTACATACAAGATAGGGACTGTAGGTTTGTTCTTAAGTTGAATCTGTATGTAAGTCGGAACTGGTACATATTGTAGGGGAAACTCTAGCCAAACATTTCTCCAGAGCTCAGTTGTATTCTCCCACACCTCACTTCCCTCAGTCCTTTATTCTCAAGCTGAGGTGTCTGCTGAGAAAAGCCGCTCCGCGTCTCCCTGGTCTGCTGTGGGGGCGCTAGCTTCGCATCTCCCTAGTCTGCTGGGGGAAAGCAGCTAGTGCAGGGTTGCCTCACCCCGTTTGTAAGTAGGGATCTGATGTAAGTCGGATCCATGTAACCCGGGGACTGCCTGTACAACCTAGAGTATCTCTATCAATAGATTCACCTCTAAGAGAAGTCTCCATCTGAGTTATGTGCTTCTTCGCACCAATCGGCTTCCCCCCATCTCTTAGTTTAAAAGCTGCTCTACGGCCTTTTTAATGTTTAGTGCCAGCAATCTGGTTCCATCCTGGTTTGGGTGGAGCCCATCCTTCCTGTATGGGCTCCCCCTCTCCCAAAAGTATCCCCAGTTCCTAATATATCTAAAATTACATCCCTGAGATGAAAGGAATCTGACTAGAGTTTTGACATCAGGTATTTTCATCATACAGACTTTAATTTGCAGGGGATCCCTTCTGTCATCAGTAGGGAGACGTAAAAAAAAGTATGCTGTTGGGATTGTGGTGAAAAAAACAACAACCCTGCATTCTTTAGATTTAAAACAGTAATTGGTAGTAGATGTTTCTAATTTTCTACTGATAACCAACATCTCAGTCAAATACCCTTATCACAAGGCAGGTATTAGTAGAGACCAAATTTTAGGCCTGTCCTACACAAACCTATGAATGGGTTAATTACCCTTCCTTTGGAAAGTATTTAAATGTTACAAGATGCAGTATAAAATGTGTGTTTTAGAATACTTTATGAAAGACCAAAAAAAGTAATACAATATTTAAAACTAGCACGTTTACTCAGCATTGCTCAGGTGCTTAAGGAGGGTGTCTGAGTAGGGAGCTGGGTGTATGTTTGTGTGCGCGTGCATGTATGTGTAGGGGAGTGGGCAGGGAGAGCAGGGAAGCCAAAGCTCTGCCCCCCCTCCCCCCTCCAAGATTCATACCAGGGCTGCTTGTTCTTCCCCTTTCTGTCCCTATCAAGGAGCAAGAGTAAAGTGCATCGCTTATCTGCCCCCTGTACTCCCCAACCAGAGGGATGAATGTAACTTTGCACTTTCCCCTCACTTCCCAATGAACGATAACAGCCAGCAATGTCCTCGTATGAATCTGGAGTGGTGGAAGCTTCAGCCACCTCACCATTAAAGGGCACCTGGCAGGTGGGAGGCTCAGGGTTGGGACAGTCCTGGATTGAGGGAGAATATGCCCCCAGCCTGCCCGTTTCACCTACCTGGTGTTTCTGTCTTTTCTGTATAGTTTTATGAGAAGCAATTCCATTCCAGGCACATCACATTTCTTTGGCACAATCAACCTCTTGTGTTGGTTTAAGTTATAATAAGAGGGAGCTGCATACCAAATCTGGTAGTCCTAGCTCTTAGAATTTAGGAGGAGTTCTTGAAAAAACAAACAAAAAGACAGACAAACTCTCAAATATATAGTAGATCATCTTCACTATTATTAGTTTTCTTGTGTCCTTCATTTGGAGGGGCTATTCTACTTAATGAGCCATACTTAGATTAGAAGAGAGAAAGAGTCATGTTTATGAGGATATATGCAGATATTTATTAAGGAAATTCAGTAGTGATTCTCTTTTGGGAAGAAGTCTTCTTTTGCAATATGGAATTTCCAACATTTTTCTTATTCGGAAATTTGTGTGAATCTGGTGCTGATACAAGTGAAGGATGAAAAGCATTAGCTACAGCTATGTAAGGCACTGTACACCTTTCTCCAAAATGTGGGCTGCACACCTTCATTCTTATCCTACAATTCTCCTGCTATACTAATCCTTTGCCTTTCTGATGTGTTCGTAATTGCAACAAGATAGCGAGTTTCTGATAGGTATAAATGTCAACAAGGGTCTAAGTCAGTAGTCTGAGACTACCACTCTTGTTCTAGCATGTGTAAATATTTTCTAAAATGATTTTCATTGTTATAAAAGTAAACAAATAAACTGCCAAGAAAATGGTTAGACCACTGTGCATTGCTACTTTAAAATCTGTTTTACTAAGGAAGATAGTGCATGAGGTTGTTGACTTCACTCCAAAATTATAAAGAAATAAACTAATACACAGATTGTGGTTGGCCTTCTGTGATGCAAGAAGGGGGTAAGAACACATGGGCCTTTCTCTGCTTTTGCCCCGGCACATGAGTCAGCACTTTGATTTCTGAAGGTGTATCTGGATTTGGAAGAGGCTGAGGTTAGGTTAACCTGAACAGTAACAAGCATGAAACTAAAGCATGGATGTTGTGTGTTTGCATTATATACTTATAGTCACTATTATATTTTAGTTAACCTCAGCTTTCCCCCTATATAGATACAGCTTAACAATACTTTTTCCTTAATTTAGTTGTCTGGGACACTCTAGTGGAGAACATGTGTAAGACCAGATAAGAAGTATTGTTAATCTGCTTTCACTGTAGAAAAAAAGTCATAACTTCAACCTCTTTTCCTATTTTAAAGAAAATCCTAGTTTTGTAATAAATGCTAACCACTACTCCAATTAGGACAAGAAGCGCACATGGCTAGGTGGAGCTGGCCAGGAGTGGAGCAGATGGAAAAGTTAACAAAGCACCTCTCTAGGATAACTTAAAATAAACTTCCAGAAATTTTGCTCTGGATGCAACTATCCAAATGGAATGAAATGCATGGCTTTACGCCACAATCGGGTCCTAAATATGATATATATTCACGACTCAAGAAAACCTTTCTAAAACTCCAGAAGCATTAAATAAATTAGAAGAAAATACATAAAGAAACTCAAATGAAGTCAATAGGACTCTTCCTTAAAACTAACCAAAGTTTCACATGTGTCAAGACACAAGTTCAGCTTTTTACGTTTCTCCTGCAACAGAATCACTAATATGATGAAGACAATGCATTTCTTGAACCTTTTTAGGCCTTCTTGTAGATTCTTCTCCCCACATCCTGATAAAGTCTTTGTTTCAGAGAGAAAGTAAAACTTTTCACTAAGATTTTTTTCCTCATAGTTTCTTATCGTTTCCGATATGCTACCCAATGGGAAACAGTAAGAAGGTGTGGAAAAATAGGAGAAAACTTACAATTTTAAAATGAAAAAAAAAGCTTCATGTGAAAACCCTATTTTCTGATGAAACTTTTCAACTCTAGGCCTGAATGAAAGGTGTGTAGGCAATTCATTGCCTATTAAGGGGCCATTACATGATAGTAAGTTTGTCCTGTTACTCTTTTGTGCAGGATGAACACACTGTAAGTGGATGGGAAGTTTGTTCAGTGGTTTGAATTTTTGTAATTTTTATTTCTTTTACAAACATGAAAGAGGGATCCTGGAAGTTCTTCATAGAAAGAAAATGTCTATTAAAGTTGGCTAAGTATAGTGCTGTCTCCAGAATTTCCTATCATACTACTTTAAAAAAGTAGCTGTTGAAAGTAATATATACACCCTGTCTGTGACTACATAAATCAGGAGAAATCCACAAATTGTTACACTCACTTAAAAAAATGGCAAGAACCTACATGGTTTTTCCAACAAGAGTTATTTCCAGCTACTCATAGTGCATTCCACAGATGCTGCAAGTCTCTGTGCTGACATTAACAATAAATAAAGATGCTGTTAAATGTACATGTGAAGTGCATAGTGTTAGCACCTATCACATGGACAGAAAGTAAAGCAAGAAAAGAGTTTCCTTTTGCTATGGGAGCAAAACGGATCTTTGCAGAGGAAACAAGGAAAACTGACTTTAAAACAAAATCCATGAGCTAATTTTTCATTCTCTCCATGTGTTTTAAAAAAGCCCTTTGGGCTTGTTTACACGGTACTTTAGTCTGCCCCATAGGGGTGCAAATTTTAGTCTGTACTAGTGTGTCACTCACTTCGGGTATGTCTACGCTACAGCGCTAATTCGAACTAACTTAGTTCGAATTAGTTAATTCGAACTAAGCTAATTCGAACTAACATCCAGAATAAAAAACTAGTTCGAATTAGCGTTTTGCTAATTCGAACTAGCATGTCCACATTAAGTAGACCCTGAATCGGGCTTAAGGATGGCCGGAAGCAGTGCCGGCAGGGCATCAGATGAGGACTTAGAGCGTGGAGATGCTGCCTCAGGCTAGCCGAGGGCTGTGCTTAAAGGGACCCGACCCCACCCCGGACAGACAGTTCTCAGGGGTGCCCCGCTTGCAAAGCAGTCCTGGCTTGGAGTGCCCTGAGTGCCCACACTGGGCACATCACAGCACTCAGCCATCAGACCGGCTGCACTTGCCGCAGGCTGCCATCTGGGGAGAAGGGCAATTGGGGGGCTGCAGGAGAACTTCCACCCCCAGAATCCCGCAGAGACAGCCCAGTCCTCCCCATCGGGGGCTCATACCCCATTCCTCCCTCACCTCCTTCCACTTACCCTTCCCTAGCCCCCCTTTCTGATGTACAAAATAAAGAAAATGTGTGGTCAAAAATAGAATCTCTCTTTATTGAACAAATCTCGGGGAGACTGGGAAAAGGAGGTGGGAGAGGGGAAGAGAGAGGATGGGAGAGGGGAGGGCAACTAAAATGATCAGAGGTTTGGAACAGGTCCCATATGAAGAGAGGCTAAAGAGACTGTGACTTTTCAGTTTAGAAAAGAGGAGACTGAGGGGGGATAGGATAGAGGTCTATAAAAGCATGAGTGGGGTGGAGAGGGTGCATACAGAAAAGTTCTTCATTAGTTCCCATAATAGAAGGACTAGAGGACACCAAAGGAAAGGAATGGGTAGCAGGCTTCAAACTAATAAGAGAAAGTTCTTCTTCACAAAGCAAAGAGTCAACCTGTGGAACTCCTTGCTGCAGGAGGCAGTGAAGGCTAGAACTAGAACAGAGTTTAAAGAGAAGTGAGATAAAGTGATGGAGGTTGGGTCCATGGAGTGGTATTTGCCGGGGGTAGGAGTGGTGTCCCTGCCCAAAGTTTGTGGAAGGCTGGAGAGGGATGGCACAAGACAAATGGCTTGGTCACTGTCTTCGGTCCATCCCCTCCAGGGTCCCTAGGGTTGGCTGCTGTCGGCAGACAGGCTACTGGGCTAGATGGACCTTTGGTCTGACCCAGGACGGCCATTGTAAGCTCAGGGCTCAGGGTCGGGCGTCTCAGTGGACCACCTTGATTTTCATGCAAACCTGCTTCTGGGTGGCCAGGCTGGCAACTCTCCTGCCCAAGATGGCCGCTTTCCTGTGCCTAGTGTGGAGGTTGTGGACGAGGTCCACGATGTCCGCACTAGACCAGGCGGGTGCCCGCCTCTTGCGGTCCTGGGCAAGCTCCCGGGAGCCACCAGCCTGGTCCCGGGAAGAGGGGGAGGGCTGGGGGCATCGGGTGACTGGCTCAAGCCGTGCCAGGTGCAGGGTCTGCTAGCTGGGTGCTGGCAGGCTTGCACCTGGCACAGGCATCATAGCCAGCCCGTGCCCCTTTAAGGGGTCCGGGGCCGGGAGGTGGGCATACGACTTTCCCTGGTGGTGCCCAGAGTGGCCACCAGGGAAAGCTGGGGAGGGCTAGCCTCCCACTATTTCGAATTAAGGGGCTACACACCCCTTAATTCGAACTAGTAAGTTCGAACTAGGCTTAGTCCTCATAAAATGAGGTTTACCTAGTTCGAACTAAGTGCTCCCCTAGTTCGAATTAAGTTCGAACTAGCGGAGCGCTAGTGTAGTGCCTATCAAAGTTAATTCGAACTAATGTCTGTTAGTTCGAATTAACTTTGTAGTGTAGACATACCCTAAGTGATCAGTAGGGACTCTGCTGGCATTCACTAAAAATTCCTTAGTGTGTATTAACATAGTCCAGTTTCACTGCATTAAAGCTCATTAGGGAACTTTTTGTTTACACGAGCAGAATACATGTTGTGTATCAGGCTTGTAAAGACTCAGATTTACATGCCTCTAGTAAAGACTGAATCAAGGTATAGAAAAGCCCTTAGTTAGTCAATTATATAATCTATTAATTTAATTGTGGCTTTGTCCATAGTGATACACAAAAGAGTGGCACTGCACCATGAGTAGAATGGGGAGAAGACTGTGACTGAGAGTCACAACATAGTTACCAGTTTACCTCTTGTGCCAAGGTATGTGATAGAAGTAATGCTTACAGATCACTTCCTCTAGTACAGAAGGTGGTACCTAGAGTCTATTCACACTCACTCATTTTGCCCACTTAGTCCCTACCCATCTGTACAGGATGGGGAGTAGTAGGTGCCCAGAGGCTACTCTTGCTCTTTCATTGCTTCTCTCTTGACACATGTAACCAAGGCAGAGGAGATAGGATGCTCTTATTCCCTTGCTCCCAGCGCATAAGTAGGCAACAATATGCCCTTGAGACAGGAAGATACATGTATTTTGGGAATTTGATTGTCAAGGATACATAGCAGGACAAAAAACATAGTTTAGACTAAAAAGATCAATGTCCAATTTTTAGTGAGGACATCTGTGGCACCTTAAAAACTAACAAAATTATTTAATCTTTAAGATGCCACAGGACTCCCTGTTGTTTTAGCTGAAACAGACCGGCACAGCTGAGTGGCTTGATTTTTCAGAACTTTTGAGAAGCCACACCTCTAACTCTAATGACTTCTATAGGAAGATAAAAAGGTATCTAACCATGGCTATGAGACTGGAGTATAGTTAACTCATCTGCAGTTATCCCAAGAGTCCTGACTAAGAGTACAATACATTTAAATATGGAATGGTTCCATCATCTTAAAAGCAACAATAGGGAAATCTAAGAATACAAAGTTACACATCAAAAGTTGCTGTATCATGATGCACAGACAATATTAAGTCAAGTTTAAAGACTCAGGTGATTGCTAACGCGAACAGGTGATTGCTAACAGGGAGTTTTGAGAGGGAGTTCTGAAGGGGAGAGGGAAGGGCGGGAGGTTCTCTTGTCTTTCTTTTTAAATCCCTTCTCCAGGACAGCAGCGATGGTTGATGATGCGTCTGCTGCTGTTGTTACCTGCACGGCGTGTGCCATGTTTGTCTTCCTCCCGGAAGAAAGAACGGATTTCATCTGCACCAAGTGCAAGCTGGTCGAGATTTTGGAAGAAAAAATTAGAGGACTGGAGGCCCAAGTGTCGACCTTACGCTTGATCAGAGAGAATGAAGACTTCCTCGATAGAAGGCAGCAATTGATCCTTCAAGCACGGCAGGCAGAGGAGCCAGTGAGGGCAGTACGTGACCAAGAAGAGAACTGGCAGCATGTAACTTCTAGAAGGGGAAAAAGGCCAGCACGGGATTCCCCTGATGCTATAGAGGTAAGCAATCGCTTTCAAGCTCTCTCCACAGGCTCTGCAGTGCTGAATGCTCTGGAAGGGACCTCACAAGGTAGAAACCAGAAGGGAGCACCATCTACTGAAAGGCATGGGATGCGTAGTCCTAGGGATGGGGGTTCCACGGCCACCACCCCCAAAAGGAAACGACGGGTGGTGGTGGTCGGGGACTCCCTCCTAAGAGGGACTGAGCCATCCCTCTGCCGTCCGGACCTGGAATCTCGAGAGGTGTGCTGCTTACCGGGAGCTCGCATTCGGGATGTCACTGAGAGGCTTAGCAAGCTGATCAAACCTTCAGATCGCTACCCCTTCCTGCTTCTCCATGTAGGAACGAATGATACGGCCAAGAATGACCTTGAGCGGGTTGCTGCGGATTATGTAGCACTGGGAAGAAGGATCCAAGACTTTGGAGCGCAAGTGGTGTTCTCGTCCATCCTCCCTGTTGAAGGGAAAGGACTGGGCAGGGATCGTCGAATTGAGGACGTAAATGCGTGGTTGCGCAGGTGGTGTCGCAGAGAGGGCTTTGGTTTCTTCGACCATGGGACTCTGTTCCGGGCGCAAGGATTGTTAGGAAGAGATGGGATCCACCTAACGAAGAGAGGAAGGAGCATCTTCGCGGGCAGGCTTGCGAACCTAGTGAGGAGGGCTTTAAACTAGGTTCGTCGGGGGACGGTGACCAAAACCCTGAGGGGAGTGGGAAAGTCAGATGCCGGGAAGAAATGCATAGAGCAAGGAGCGAGAAAGGAGGACCCCAGTTTCGAATGGAGAAGATAGTGCAATCAACTGGTTACCTGAAGTGTTTGTACACGAATGCGAGAAGCCTGGGCAACAAGCAGGAAGAACTGGAGGCCCTGGCCCAGGCCAAGAAATATGATTTAATTGGGATAACAGAGACTTGGTGGGATGACTCGCATGACTGGAGCGCTGTCATGGAAGGGTATAGATTGTTCAGGAAGAATAGGCAGGGGAGAAAAGGAGGAGGAGTTGTATTATATGTAAGAGAGCACTATGATTGCTCTGAACTCCAGTATAAAGAGGGAGAAAAACTTGTTGAAAGTCTATGGGTCAGGTTTAAAGGAGCAAACAGCAGTGATGTTGTGGTTGGTGTCTGCTACAGGCCACCGAACCAGGTGGATGAGGTAGATGAGGCTTTCTTCGAACAACTGAGCGAAGCTTCCAGATCGCAGGCCCTGGTTCTCATGGGGGACTTTAATCACCCTGACATCTGTTGGGAAACCAATACAGCAGTACACAGGCAATCCAGGAAGTTTTTGGAGAATGTTGGGGATAACTTCTTGGTACAAGTGCTGAAGGATCCGACCAGGGGCCATGCACAGCTTGACCTTCTCCTCACAAACAGGGAGGAACTAATAGGGGACGTAGAGGTGGGTGACAACCTGGGAAGCAGTGATCATGAGATGGTAGATTTCAGGATCCTGACCAAAGGAAGGAAAGAGAGTAGTAAAATACACACCTTGGACTTCAAAAAAGCAGATTTTGACTCCCTCAGAGATCTGATGGAAAGAATCCCCTGGGATGTTAACATGAAGGGGAAAGGAGTCCAGGACAGCTGGCAGTATTTTAAAGAAGCCTTATTGAAGGCACAGAAAGAAACCATCCCGACACGTAGCAAGAGAGGCAAACCTGGTAGGAGACCGGATTGGCTTACAGGGGAAATCCTTGGTGTACTTAAGCACAAAAAGGAAGCTTACAGAAAGTGGAAACTTGGACAAATGACTAGGGAGGAGCTTAAATGTATAGTTCGAGAATGCCGGGGGGTTATCAGGAAGGCGAAAGCGCAAATGGAGTTGCGACTGGCTAAGGATGTGAAGGATAACAAGAAAGGTTTCTACAGGCATGTCAACAAAAAGAAGGTGATCAGAGAGGGTGTGCAGTCCCTAATGGATGAAGGAGGTAACCTAGTGACAGAGGATGTGGGGAAAGCTGAAGTACTCAATGCTTTCTTTGCCTCTGTATTCACGGACAAGGTCGGCTCCTGGACTTCTGTGCTAAGCGACGCAAGATGGGAAGAAGATGGACAGCCCTTGGTGGGTAAAGAACAGGTTAGGAACTATTTAGAAAAACTAAACGTACACAAATCCATGGGTCCAGACTTAATGCACCCAAGGGTACTGAAGGAGTTGGCAAATGTCATTGAGGAGCCTTTGGCCATTATCTTTGAAAAGTCGTGGAGATCGGGCGAAATCCCGGATGATTGGAAAAGGGCAAATGTAGTGCCCATCTTCAAAAAAGGGAAGAAGGACGATCCAGGGAACTACAGACCAGTCAGTCTTACCTCGGTTCCTGGAAAAATCATGGAAGGGATCCTAAAGGAATCCATTTTGAGACACTTGAATGAGAGGAAAGTGATCAGGAATAGTCAGCATGGATTCACAAAGGGCAAGTCGTGCTTGACCAATCTGATTGGCTTCTATGATGAGGTAACTGGCTCAGTGGACATGGGAAAGTCAGTGGATGTTGTGTACCTTGACTTTAGCAAGGCTTTTGATACGGTCTCCCACGATATTCTTGCCAGCAAGTTAAGGGAATGCGGATTGGATAAATGGACGGTAAGATGGATAGAAAGATGGCTAGAAGGCCGGGCCCAGCGGGTAGTGATCAACGGTTCGATGTCAGGATGGCGGTCGGTTTCTAGTGGAGTGCCCCAAGGTTCGGTTCTAGGACCGGTTTTGTTCAATATCTTTATTAATGACCTGGATGAGGGGATAGATTGCACCCTCAGCAAGTTTGTAGATGACACTAAGCTAGGGGGAGAGGTAGATACGCTTAAGGGCAGAGATAGGGTCCAGAGTGACTTAGACAAATTGGAGGATTGGGCCACTAGAAATCTCATGAGATTCAACAAAGACAAGTGTAGAGTCCTGCACTTGGGACGGAAGAATCCCAAGCATAGTTACAGGCTGGGGACCAACCAGTTAAGTAGTAGTTCTGCAGAAAAGGACCTGGGGGTTACAGTGGATGAGAAGCTAGATATGAGTCAACAGTGTGCCCTTGTAGCCAAGAAGGCTAATGGCATATTAGGATGCATTAAGAGGAGCATTGCCAGCAGATCCAGAGATGTCATTATTCCCCTTTATTCGGCTTTGGTGAGGCCACATCTGGAGTACTGTGTCCAGTTCTGGGCCCCCCACTACAAAAAGGATGCGGACGCATTGGAGAGGGTCCAGCGGAGGGCAACCAAAATGATTAGGGGTCTGGAGCATATGACCTACGAGGAGAGGCTGAGGGACTTGGGTCTGTTTAGTCTGCAGAAGCGAAGAGTGAGGGGGGACTTGATAGCAGCCTTCAACTTCCTGAAGGGAGGTTCCAAAGAGGATGGAGAGAGGCTGTTCTCAGTAGTGACAGATGGCAGAACAAGGAGCAATGGTCTCAAGTTGTGGTGGGAGAGGTCCAGATTGGATATTAGGAAAAACTATTTTACTAGGAGGGTAGTGAAGCATTGGAATGGGTTACCTAGGGAAGTAGTGGAGTCTCCATCCCTAGAGGTGTTTAAGTCTCGGCTTGACAAAGCCCTGGCCGGGTTGATTTAGATGGGATTGGTCCTGCCTAGAGCGGAGGGCTGGACTTGACGACCTTCTGAGGTCTCTTCCAGTTCTGATTCTATGATAAGGGGATGGTTGGATGAAATAACATGATCTTGGTAACTAATTGACCATTCATTTCCAGTTGGAAATAGGTCAATGGAGGGATGATAGGAGTTGCTATAGGGAACTTTCTGGGTGTCTGGCTGGTGAGTCTTGCCCACATGCTCAGGGTTTAGCTGATCGCCATATTTGGGGTCAGGAAGGAATTTTCCTCCAGGGTAGATTGGCAGAGGCCCTGGAGGTTTTTCGCCTTCCTCTGTAGCATTGGGCACAGATCACAGCTGAAGGACTCTCTGCATGTTGGGGCCTTCAAAGTATTGGAAGGCTTCAATATCTGAGACATAGGTGAGAGGATTATTCTAAGAGGGGTGGGCGAGATTCTGTGGCCTGCACTGTGCAGGGGGTCAGACTAGATGATCATAATGGTCCTTTCTGACCTTAAAGTCTATGAGTCTATGACTCAGTCATTCAAGACATTCAGGATTTGGGCCTGGGACACTTAGGAGACTGACAAAATATGCAGAGAAAGAACCATAGAAAATAGCTTTGCTTCTGAGGTACAATGGAACTTTCAACAAGATAAAGTTTGTCAGTTCAGAAAACAAGTCTCTCTCAGAGGCCAGTCCCAGATTGTGGCATGAACATCTATGGGGATTAAGGACCATCACAAACTTCATTATCTTCTGCTCCAATTGCAAGGGTCATTTCTCTGAGCTTCCTTTCCCTAACATAAACATAGACCTGGGACCTGGATGTGCATATTAAAAAAAAAAAAAAACTTCTAAAAGACAAATCAGATAACATCTTTCACACACACGGCTTTCCCCCTGTAGAAAGGAAAACAAAGAACAAACTATATATGACAGATGTAGTATTGGAACACTTTCAAATATCACAATGATGAGGGTAGTATAGGGCAGAATTTCCTGACTTTCATGTCTCTGACTTTAACGTCAGAGCACAAGGACAGATTATACAAGAGAAAATCTTTCTAAAAGAACAACACACGAGAGTATTCAGAACAGAAAGTTTAAGCGCATGCTGAGCCTGTTTTATTCTTCTCACAATCATGGGAGAGCTCTCTTGTGTCAATATGGCTTGGAGAAGTAGCATTCCTTTACAGCTCTCTCTTCTCCTAGATTAGTGTGGTAAGAACTGCTCCTATATTTTACTCGACTGCTTACAGTGGTGTAAGTTAGGAGCAACTCCACCAAAGTCAAAGAATTTACAGTGTTTGTACCTAAGAGTAAAAATAAGTGCAAAATATTAAATTATACATTCCAAAGATGCAACTACACAATGGCTGTGTCTAGACTGGCAAGTTTTTCCACAAAATCATCTGCTTTTGCGGAAAAACTTGCCAGCTGTCTACACTGGCCGCTTGAATTTCCACAAAAGCACTGACGATCCTATGTAAGATCGTCAGTGCTTTTCCGGAAATACTATGCTGCTCCCGTTCGGACAAAAGTCTTTTTCCGAAAGACTTTTGCGCAAAAGGTCCAGTGTAGACAGCACAGTACTGTTTTCCGGAAAAAAGCGCCGATCGCGAAAATGGCGATCGGAGCTTTTTTGCGGAAAACCGCATCTAGATTGGCCATGGACGTTTTTCCGCAAAAATTGCTTTTGCGGAAAAGCATCCTGCCAATCTAGACACGCTTTTCTGAAAATGCTTTTAACGGAAAACTTTTCCGTTAAAAGCATTTTCGGAAAATCATGCCAGTGTAGATGTAGCCAATGGATATATTTTCATAGACTAGTGAGTAGAATTTGACTCAATATGTTGGCTCTCCCTTTATTCACTTCTATATTTACTTTAACTGATTTGTATACTTCTTCAAGATAATCATAAACTTCTTCAGATTTATGCATCATCCATTTAGAGTGAATCTGTCTATTGCTTTGTTCTCCTAAGGTTAAACAAGGTGCAAAGATGTTCTCTACACTGAAAGGGAAAAATGATTCATGCAGTTCATTAAAATTCTATCTACAAACAATCAGCAGTATAAGACCATATAAATATTTTGGGGGGTAGCTACCAAGTTATCCCATAATGAAAAAAGAATGGAGTTAGAATTAAATATTTTGTCCCCAAATGGTTACATATGCAGATAGGTCCACAACATATGGCTGAATATTCCCAGCTCACAGCACAGATGCCAGAATAATGATACCATCTTCCATTTAAATAGTATCTTTCATTCTGAAGAATTGCCAGACACGATCATGGAACTCAACCCACTTCTAGGGAGATCCATTTAACAACACAAAGCAACACAAAATGACAATTTAGAACAAGAAGCAGGAAAGAATATTATATCTAACTTAAACTTGGGCTTCCTTTTTATCTCTATTATAAACTATGAAGACAGCAATAAGCTACATTCATTATGCCAATTTGCTATTTTGCATTGGGGGAGAGGAAGATTTAAAAAGTTTTAAAAAGTCCAAATTGAAAGTAATATTTTTTATTGATTCAGAGTGAATTTTCTTCTCAATTTTGGATTCTTTTTTTTTTTTTTGAGTTTTAAATGTTTTGTCCTGATTTGGAAGAGGAAAATTTCTCAATTCCTCAAAATTTTTCATGGATGGGAAAACCCAGATCTGCTCTGAATTACATAAATTAAAAGGTGGAAGATTACTAATTTGTTTTAGCCAATATATCACCTTTTACCTCATCCAGACCATTTTTAAAGAATATTACATGTTTGTCATTACTTCCTCACTTGCAAATATAATGAAAATGAAAACCTTCTAAATTTATATATATGTGAGTTCATTAGTGTTTGATGGCTTCAAATTATCTGTGTTTATGCATGAAATTGACACTGGATTTCAGTTTTATTATTTTTATCAGGGAAAAAACCAAACTGATGTAAGAGAAATAGCTGACACCCCCCAGCACTTCTTTGTGCACTAGACATGTCTGAAAATAAGGCACAATATGACCAGTGAGTCTTGATGAAATTCTGTGCAACTAGTATACATAATAGAATTATTGCCAATTCGGAGAAAAATAATTTAATGCCAACTTTGAAATGATGTAATGAAAATGCCAAAACCTTTAAAAAATAGGTCAGCAAGAAAACTAAATACCAGGAAGACTCTCAAACGTTAGTGATGACTTGAGGGGAAAAGAATGAGTCAGAAGTCTCAGCCACTCACTGAATAAGAAATAATTGACAGGGAATAATCTTAAGAAAAAGAAAGGAAAGATGTAACCCTCTCATATTTGTCTTAGCAATCTATCAGTTACAGAAACAAGTCCAGTATCTGATTATAGTTGCATTTTTCAGTCTGGTATATACAACAATAAGTAGCTTATGATGTGAAATCATTGGTGACCTATTTTTTATGTCTAAGATCTAATATGTTTCTGGCTGGTGTTTGCAATCTGCAGAAAGAACAACTGAACAAAAAAGGCTAAAGTTAATATACCCTAGCATCTGTCAAGTGTGGATCTAATGATGGACTTACAAGATTTTGTACTGAGCTGGTTTTGAATCATATCCAAAATACCAAGGGGTGAACATTTTTTGCTCTCTGTATTCTTGAAAACTAAAAAAGAACCCATTGGAAAACAGGCACTAATCTGCCGGGGCTGTGCTTTGTTGGTGAGCAAACCATTCAAAGTCATCCCCCTGTATGTCTCTGAGAAGTAACCTGTCAATGTTGCACTTGGAAGGTATAAACTGCTTGCAACCCTGCATTTGAAGACCATCACTTACTGTTACCTGAGAACTGACCTTGAGATGAGATTTGTTAGTGGAATGAATCTGCTGGAAGGGAGGTATTTCTGCCTGTCAGTGCAGCCAAGGAGGCTCTTATGAAATCTATAATGGAGCAAAAACAGACTTTTCAAAGTTGATTCGAAGGGCATCTTTATTGCAATAAACACTTCCTGATATAATCTGCCCTGATCACCCATTCATTCGAAGAGGGGGAAATTATTACATCCAAATGATATAGGTGGGCACAGGGCATCCAACAGACTTGCCAGACCTGTGGGCAAAGTGTGTGTGGGGCTCCGTGCTCCCGAGAGGGGCAGGGCAAAGGGTGCTCCAGTGATGATTTAAAGAGTCCAAAGTTCTGGTCACCGCTGCTGCTCCTGTGGTAGCAGCGGCTGTGAGCCCTGCAGTCCTTTTGAATTACCAGATCCTACAGTAGAGCTACCCCTGGGGGCCACAATGATATTCACAGCACATGCTGAGGGCCACAACTTAAGTGTGGTTGCATATACATGCAAATATATATGCAAATATATGCAACTAGCTTCTCTCACACTGATGGACATGAATACAAACCACTTCTCACAATGCCCCCGCACTCCTGGCACCTCCTCCCTGGGGGCTAGAAATGCCAACACCAAGTACTGGTCTGTTCCAGCCAGCCCATCCACTTGTGTCTTTCAATGCTCACCCCACCTGGGAGACACCTCGCAGTTGTGGAGCATATTCCCAGTGGAGGCCATGTTCAAATGATCCCACCTGCAGGCCATGTATTGAGCCACCCAAACCGCACTGCAAGCAGCATGTTGAATAACCCTGCCCTACGGCAACTTCCCTTTTTGTTCCCCACCAACGATGGGCGTAGGTGGTAAGCAACTGCTGCCAGAACCTTTCAGAACACCTTTGTAACAGATGATAGACAGAAGGAAAGCACCCTGAATTAGTAGTGCTCATTGTTGATTAGTTAAAGAAAAAACCTTTTGTATGAAGGGTGAATAGTGACATGAAATTATGTTGCTTCCCGATCAAGAATCACAAATCCCTCTCCTAGCTCTGAGATCACTACTGTTGAAGGTAGACTCTGAGCTACAATTTCTGTCTTATTCATTAATGGTTTCTACAATGAGGGAATTCACAGCGGTGTGAGAAAGCATAAACTCAAAATCTGTGGCATGGATATCATATTTTTTATCCATCCTTTTGCAGCTTGGAGGTGTGGTAGGTAGGGCTTACCAGGCAGTCTTAGCGGGCTCCATAAGAGCTTTAGTTACTGAAATGGCAATGTTTATAGATATGGGTTTGTGTAAAATACCTGGGACTCCTAAATTTCTTATAAGGGAATCTATAGCTGGTCAGCAATTTGCTTCGTCAGTTCCTGAAACTAAAAGTGTAATATTTGAAAACTAATAATCAGCACCAATTCCTTAAGTGTACTGCTGTGTTGTGAAATTGTTAGATTTGTAATACCAGAAAATCTATCATTGTTATAGTTGGCTCTCAGTGGGGCAATGAACCATTTCTCTTCAGTTCAGTCCATGTGCTGTATTACTGCTGAAAAGTAATACCCTGCAAAAACTCTGCAACTAAGTAAAACTGACTAGATAACTTATTAAAGAGATTGCACTTCAATGACTTGTTACATCTTATCTGCAGAAAATACAGCCAAAACTGCAAAGGACTTAACAACACAAAGAGTGAAAATATTTCTTTCAATAAGAGCTGAGGGAGCAAGGTAAAATAAAATATGTATGACTTTATTGATGTACAGTCATCTCTATCCAGAAGCATACGTATGAATATTCAGGATAAGTCTTTAAAATAAACAGTTTCTTACTGACAGGATTATTTGAGTTTTTATTGGCCAAATGCCCATGGATTTCTGTTTTAGGTGTGGAGACATGAAGTAATGTGCTCTCAGTGGTATTTTTTTTCTTATTTCAAATTTTAAGAAAATCACACCTTAATGCTGTGAATGAAAGCCATGGGTTTTTTGTTCTTTACATAGCTCAGTTCCAATGTAAACTTCAATATACTGATCTTACAACTTTTATTTTATTAATTTATGTTTGGTTAAGATCTATGACACAATTATGTAAATGAATACTGCAAAGCTGCCTCTATACTTAAAACGTTCACAATTTCTAAGGAACGGTGAATTTCCCATGAGTTTTAAGTGTTGCTAAAATTTACTCTGGCTCCGACTGAAACCTGTGATTAAGGTCTTTATTGACCTCAACAGGGGCCAGGCTGAGTTCATAGAGAAAAGTGTTCACTTGGACCTGGTGTAAATTAAAGTGTCTTCAGGTATGAGAGCACTTTAAAAATTGCAAGCTGTTGTTACGAGCCATCTGCACTCTCTGTCCACTTTCTTGTGTCTAAGTGCATCCCCTGAGGTCATAGGTCTCGTGCCTTTACCTAACCTATGTTGGTGCTTTGCAATTTCCTCCCATCCACCTTAGCCCAGGCTTGGGCCTACAGTAACTTGTGTATCAGCCACGGTTTTTGTAGGGCTAACTGAATATGGACTCCTGCAGTTCCTCCCTTCAGACATCTGACAAGTTGTACAGAGAGTGACAAAAAATGTCTTCCTTAAACCCAAGTATAGTTTATTTTAACAGTAGGACCAAAACAGTCACAGAAGAAAAGAACTCCCTCTGACTCTCTTGAACACCTACCCCTCTCTCTCTCTTGAAAGTGTGTTCATTTTTAAACCCACCACGGGTTGTTTTTATCTCCTATAATCCTGGGCCCTCTTCTGTCCTAGCATTTTCTGTTAGCAGTTCTAAACTGTTGGCTGAAAAGTGGCTTATCATGAGCCATTCTTTCCTTTCCTGTTTGCTCTTCCGGACAGCTCTGAGTTAAACAATAAACATCCCAATAGCCAGGTAAACAAACAATATTCATAAATTATTATCTGAATGATGAAGGGGTAGTCAGTAGCAGCCAGCATGAACTGACTGAAAACAAATCATAGCAAATCAAATCAAGTCCCCTTTTTGACAGTGTAACTGGTTCGGTGAATGGGGGATTGAGATGGACATAATATGACTGAACTTTAGCAAGGTTTTTGACACAGTTCCACATGGCATTCTGTTAAGTAAGCTGAAGAAATGTTGGCTTGGCAGACATACCGTTAAGTGGATGAATAATTGGTTAAACAGCCACAAACAAAAAGTAACTATTAATGGAATGATGTCACATTGGAAGGAAGTCCTGAGGAGAGTTCCACAGGGATTTGTTTGGGGTCTAATGTTATTTAACTTCTGTATTAATTATTACCTGGATATAGGAATAGGGAGCACACTGATCAAATTTAAAGATGACCCAAACCTGGAGGGGCTGCAAACACTTTGGAGGATAAAGGTAAAATTCAAAGGGAACTTGATAAACTGGAGAACTAAGTTACGGGCAACAGAAGGAAATTCAACAAAGACAGATGTAAGAGAAGAAAAATCAAATACACAAATAACTGGCTTGGCAACAATATTGTTGAGAAGGTTCAGGGAGCGGTGGTGGATCACAACATCAATGTGAGGCAATAATGTGATGCTGTTGCAAAAAAAGCAAACAGAATTTTAGGTTGCATTAACAAAAACGTAGTATGCAAATCTCAGGAGGTAACAATACCATTCTATTCAGCATTGGCTAGGCCTCATAATGAGTTTCGTTTTGGCCACTAATGTATAGAAAGAATGTCTAGAACTCCAGAGGTGCATGATGTAGGTAATCAAAGAGTTGGAATTCAAGATATATGAACAAAATCTGAAGGAACTAGGTGTATTTTGTTGGAAAAGGTGAGATTAAGGAGGGACGTGATAGCAGTCTTCAAATACTTGAAAAACTGCCATAAAATGGAGAAAAGTGGTTCCCTCATTCCACAGAGGACGGGACAAGAAGCAATGAGTTCAAACTATGGCATAGAAGATTTAGATTAAATCTCAGGAAAAACAGTAGGACAGTGGAACAGACTGCCTAGGAAGGTTGTGGAAGCTCCTTCACTGAAGGTTTTCAAAAGGAGGCTGGATAGCCATACATCTTGGAACATTTAGACATAACAAATACTGCATCTTGGCAGGGGCTAAACTAGATGACCTATGCAATCCCTTTTAACACTACAGTTCTATTATTCTGTAGCAGCTGCAAATCCATCACAGACATAACTTTGGGGGAAGGGTAGCGACAGAACACAGGACTGAACATTAGGAAACTTGGTTCCATAGCGACGAGGAGTCCTGTGGCACCTTATAGACTAACAGAAGTGTAGGAGCATAAGCTTTCGTGGGCAAAGACCCACTTCGTCAGATGCATCTATAAGGTGCCACAGGACTCCTCGTCGCTTTTGCAGATTCAGACTAACACGGCTACCCCTCTGATACTTGGTTCCATAGTATGCTTTTTGATGTAAATAACTATGAAGTGTGATAAAAAGTCAATGGGAAATGAAAACAGCCACTCTCCAAACTGTGCTTTTTGAAGTATAATACATACATCTATATAAGCAGCATCCAACAAGGGATCAGGTATTTTCAATACTATATTCCTGGCTATAGCTATTACATGTGCTATGGTGCAAAGTAATACAGAAAACTGGTGAAATACTAATTTGTTTTTTACATGAGAGACAGGTGAAAAATGTTCTCTGTATATGTAAGACAGAAAGTGATTGATTATTGAATATACAACACAAGAATGGGAAGGAAAACCTCATCGTGAAAACTGACTGTAGCGAAAACAAGATTAATAGGATTATCGTTCCTTTCCAGTTTACCAAAATTTTGGGAGGTGAATCCAACATAGCTAATACTTCCTTTCTGAATCTCATGTATTCTGATACTTCCGCTACCACATAGGTAGTGGCTTCCCCTCTCCCCTCCCCCCCCCCCCCCCCCGATATGCATTAATGGCTTTCTGAAACTCCTAGGTACTCATGGACCTGATCTGAAATCTATTAAAATGGATGGAACGATTCATATTGATTTCAATGAGATTTAAATCAGTCCTATATTTGCTAATGTAATGGCCAGATACACAATGAAAGAACTATTAGAGACATTCTTCCTGGAGTCTTTACATTGGAATAATAGCAACACTAATACAAATACATGAGTACATTTTATGTGTGGGTGTACTGTATATTAGAACAAAATCTGGTCTTATCCATGTAAAATCCTCCCCACTACAACAGCATAGCATAGTTTATCTGAGAGCGCTAGGGGTGCATGTTGGGTGCCATGGTGCTTGCTAGATCTTTAAATAGGTGTGAATTGTTTTTCCTCCAGAGCTATTTTATTAGTGCTTTGCAGTAGACAAGGGCATTTGGGTATGGAGAAGGCTGGACATCTATCCAAAAAGGACACCTTTGGGGCGGCAAACTCTGGAAGTCATAAACTCCCTTCTGCACTTCTGCTTCCAACCAACCGATGACAGCTCTCTGTTGAAGTGTGCTGTGAAGAGGCAGAAGGGCCTTAATGCACTGTCTATTGCATCTGCCCTTAACTAGTCCCTTTATATTCCTAAGAATCTTCCAGAAGAACACCGAATAATTCCTTGGTATCATCTTGACTTCCAGATGTCATTCTTTTGCAAATTCCCATGCAGGATTGGGCCAAAGTGCAAACCTTTTCTCTCATGCATAGCCCCATTGTGTCATCAGAGCACCATATGGAAGTAATGGTACATACTCGCAGTGTATTTTGCAGGATGTACCAAAACGTGCATGATGTTAGAACTTCAGTCTACAAAGATTCACACACGCTCTTAACACCAAGTATGTGACTAATCCCTCTGAGCCCTGTTGTGCTAATGGGGCCGACAAATTAATCCTAATTGCTAACTCAACTGTGAAAAGTGACTGCAAATTCATAAAATGTCACAATAGCTTAGAACAGGAAATGTTGATGAGAAAATTGCACAACAGCAAGACAGAAAGATTGAATTAATTCAAACAAAAAGGCCTATTGTTATAACTCTAGGATTGTGTTAAACTCGTGCATAGTAAACAGGAAAAAAGTAGAACTGGAAATCAAAGGACCAAATTTTGTGTGCTAAAAATTAGGCCTAACTGATGAACAAAATAATGAAGGGTGGGGCTCTTCCACTCATCACTCTCATTTTGATTTCTTGAAGAAACAAACTTTGGAGAGAAACATTCATGAATGGCTGCCCTGAGCCTTCTTTATCCTAATCCTGCCAGATATTCTGATCAGATGGGGCCAAAGGGAGAGAGCCAGGTGTCATTGACAACTCCACCAGCTCCAGCTAAATCCTGAATACCACCTGGGACATAAGACTTTGTTCCCACCCCATTCCTATGTTCTCTTCCTCCTCTACCTTATTATTTCTCTTTCCTAACCCTCTTTTTTTCCCTTTTGTTCATTAAAGTCTGGCTTAGCCTGCCACCCCTCCCCATAAGGAGAGAGGTTGTGAGAGACAGTTAACACTACTTTCTGTCTTTGGTGTTCTTTTCTCTGCCCTCGTGGGTTTTTCTGAGTTTGGTTTTTACGAAATGGGAATGGATTTCAACAGCAGCAGCAATAACAAGAGGTCCGGTGATCTTTAAGTAAAAGGACAGGTGTTATCATCTAAAAGACTATCATACAAGAGGGTTTTTTCCCCTCTAAAATTTTTCCAGCTAAAGGAGTATGTATATATTTATGTATTTATTACTTTACATTTTAAATGTTTTAACTGCATTCTTCCCTCCCCCTTTGCTATTTTTAATAAAGGATTTAAAAGATTTTTAATAATGCATTTGCTGTACCACCATGAAGGCCGAGGACTCTACACCAAGTCCCAAACTTAATTTAACATTGTTGAATCTTGGACAGTGACAGAGTCATGTTAGCACCTCTGACAAATTAGGCCCATATATGCCACGTAAATTAATACAACGGATCCCATGCTTAAATCTCTTCAAAATCAAACAGTGCTGTGAACTTGTATGAGTCTCACAAGATCTGGAGTTTTCCCAAAAGCCCTACTTGGTGAAGAAAGAAATTCCTCAAGAAGCTCAGCTTTCATTTTAAAAAAAGGAAGTTACTACCTCTCATGGGTGCTAAGAAAATCTTGAAAATGTGAGACAAATATTCATATCTAAAATGTAAAGAAAAAGAACCCAAAATATTTCAAACTTTCAAGATTTTTATTCAACTCCTGATTTAGGGGGTAGTGGGGGAGCTGACTTTTAAACATTTGAAGTTGACAACACTTTTGTATGCTTTTAGGGGCAGACTTATCTTATTTTTATATACTGCATAGCACAAAACACTACCCCATAGGAGTTGGATGCCTCTTGCTTCCATTCTCCTCGATAGGACAGGGTCCCTAGTTTGACTTTATCTTCTGTGATACACCATACCTTCCCCTCATGGTGAGAAGAGGTATGGTGATGGCCATGAGGCACCATGGGCTACATTGTACACCCAAGAAGCCTGACCTATGGGGGAAATAGGGGAGTCAGGAAACAGAACGGCAACTTCCAGGAGGTACTGCGGTAGCCTATCTAAACATTTCCATTTCAGCAGAAATTTTTCCATTTGCAAGCATTTAATATTTTAGTGAAAAAACATCAAAATTGTAGGCAAAGGAAACATTTTTACTAAAAAACCCCCTGTTTTGTCAAATCATATTCTGTTTCACAAAACAATCTAAATGGAAGATTTTCAGCTACTCACTCCTACCAACTTCAACTGTTTTGAAAAATGTACCTTTGTCATTATAGGTGACTGTTGTGATTGTGTATAAGCAGGCTAATATAAGTGTATTCTTGGGCAGCCCAGGGTGGGACTTTAAAAAGCATTTAGGTGAATTAAAGGCATAAATCTCATTTAAAAATCATTGAGTTATGATTCTAGTGCACACACGTTTATAAATCTCATCCTGTATGTATTTGCATGTTGTGTGTATTTATGCTTCCAACTGTAAGTCCCTTTATCCAGGTGTCATTTGAACTCAACATCTGAACCATTTGACATTTGTCTATCACTCATTCATATTATAATTGCTATGAAAACTCCTACCCCTAAGCATAGGTGTTTCAAATAAAACTGCAAGAAAAAAATGAAATAACTAGTCTTAAATCATCAATACAGAGCCCAAATGAATGAAAGACCTAATATTTAAAAGTGACATCAATTCTTCCTCTGGCCAATCACTTTCAGCAATGTCTATTACTGCAAAAAGGTGTGAGTCAGCAATTTGTTACAGTTTGTTACATGGCTTTCCACTTAAAGTACAAGCAGTCCCCCAGTTACGCGGATCCGACTTATGTCGGATCCGCAGTTATGAACGGGGCTTTTCTCGCCCCGGAGGATCCGAGCGTCGGGACGCCCAGATGAGCCGCGGTCCCGCCGCGGTCCCGCCGCCCGCATTCTCCGGGGAGAGAAAAGCTGCTCCCCGTCTCCCTGGTCTGCTGGTCAGACCAGGGAGATGCGGAGCAAAGCCGCAGAGGACGCCCGCAGCGGGACAGCCCAGGTGCGCCGCGGCTATCCCGCTGCCGGCGGCCTCCGAGGCTTTTCTCCCAGTCTACCTGGTCTGCTGGTCAGACCAGGAAGACGCGGAGCAAAGCCGCGGAGGACGCCCGCAGCGGGACAGCCCAGGCGTCCTGATTCAGCCGCTGCTGGTCAGTTTCAGCAGCGACTGAATCAGGACGCCTGGGGCAGAGCAGCTGGGGTGCTTCTGGGTTGCTCCAGGAGCGGCGCTACTGGAGCAACCCAGCAGCACCTCAGCTGCTCTGCCCCAGGCGTCCCCAAGTCAGCCGCTGCTGAAACTGACCAGCGGCTGACTACAGGAAGCCCGAGGCAGAGTTGCTCTGCCCCCGGCTTCCTGGAATCAGCCGCTAATCAGTTTCAGCAGCAGCTGACTTGGGGAGGCCTGGGGTTCTTAAGTTGAATCTGTATGTAAGTCAGAACTGGCATCCAGATTCAGCCGCTGTTGAAACTAATCAGTTTCAGCAGCGGCTGAATCTGGACGCCAGTTCCGACTTACATACAGATTCAACTTAAGAGCAAACCTACAGTCCCTATCTTGTACGTAACCCGGGGACTGCCTGTATACCAGAACATTTGGTAAACAACAGCACTGTTTTAATTGACCCAGTATCTGGGGACAATGAAGTCTTGCTGAGTTATGGGAGTATCACCTTATTGACCATCTGTGAAATGAAGTTTCATGTAGAACACAAATGGCATGGGAAACCATTCAGACATTTAACATTGTATCTTGTACTGTTAGAACTGTTAAAGTTGTGTATGTTCCACATTCCTGGTAAGGGAGAAAAACTGGTACTCTACATTTCTATCTAATGTGTATGACAGTTCATTTTACATCAATTTTACTATCTGCCATTTTAGTTTTTACACTGAAGCCCTTAGTCAACATTTATTTTATAGGGAACAGTAAAAAGTCTATAAAACCTCCACTGTCAGCAAAGTGCTGTCTTTCAAGGCACCATGAGTATTAACCCAAACAACATCACTGCACAAGTATGACACTCTTCAGTTATTTACAACAGTCATACCTTCTGTGTAAATAAGGTACCACACAACACACTAGGGCAAAGTGAAAGGTTCAGCTAGAATTCCAAACCTATTCAAAATCAATTCTAAGGAGTTTTCAGAAATGGCACAAAGTATCTTCAAAAATAAAAAAAAGCCCTGAGTATAAAATGTGGAAACTGTAGCCAACAAGAAGCTAAAACATAGAATGCCAAATTTGAGTGATGCACCCACCAAGTCAATAGTTTATCTTCCTCTCCCCAAAACACATGACAGAGGTTAGTCATGCCACTCAATGCACTTAATGGAAGGCACGCATAATACAAGAGTGGTCACAGAACCTATTCAAAACAAAGTTTATGCTGCGGTAGTCCTTGAAGCCCCCAATCAGATAAAAGCCCCCCCCCCGAGCACTGCAAAAATATGTAAAGATTCTCAGTCTTCTCTGAAGAGCTTACAATCTAACATATTGATATGTAGTGGGTCCATTGAAGAGTGGGAAGGACCAAAATAGGGGAAGCAGAGGATCTTTAGTTACCTAGGTGAACCAGAATATTGACAATTCCTCTGTCGGGAATCAGCAGATGAGAGTTCACTGTGACCACGAGGAAGATAAGTAATTCTGGATGACACAGGAGGAGAGCAAGTGACGGATAATGGGACAAGCAAGAAAAGAGAAGGTGTGACAGTGTTTTAGAACCCAGAGCAGTGATAAGTGTGTAAGATGGTGTTAGGAATAAATTAATGGGGACATAAATGCTTTGGTAAATAAGTCACGGGTCCAAACAATTTTTTTTACCTAAATCTATTTTATTGGGTTTTAAATATACAGACATATATACTATGGTAGCAGATTTAAAGCATCCCCAGCATTTATAATTACCAAAAGTCTTAAATGGTTTTAAGTAATTAGCAGCCAGGTTCTCAGGAACCCGTCCAGCTGCTGGGGAGTTTAGGTTTCAGATCCTTGCCCCCAAAAAAGAAGCTTCCTTGGACTGCTTCAAGGTGTTTACTTTTATTACTTACTTTTATCAGTAACGTGTATAAGACACATAATTTATAGCAATTGCTAATGGGGACATCAAATGTTTAGCTTTATTAAATTACTTATTTTTAATACATTTTAAATATTTAGCCATAGTAAAATGAGATGTCAGGGGCCTTTAAATTGACTTGCTTTGTTTTTAATGATACATTAACTTTTTGTTCCATTCTTTCATTTTTATTAGCAAAAAAACTGCAGGCATGCAATATGTGGCCTTGCCTTCAGAGCCCTAAAATTATTTCTAGCTATGTGGTATTTGGTTTTCAGCTAGTAGTGGCTGACTGCAGTAAGAATCTCAAGTTCTGGGGCAACAAAGGGAGTGTCCATAAATGTATACCACTTTCTTGAAGGGCTTATATATAAATGTGTGTGTGTGTGTGTGTGTGTGTGTGTGTGTGTGTGTGTGTGTGTGTGTGTGTGTGTGTGTGTGTGTGTGTGTGAGAGAGAGAGAGAGAGAGAGAGAGAGAGAGAACAAGGTTGTGTGTGTGTATTGATAGATCATTTTGGCATGAAATAGAAACATTAGGTTTTTTTCTTCTTTGCAAACCTCATTTAATTAACGAAGGCAAATTGAACTCATTTGCTGGAAACAAAATGTGTAAGAACAAAGTGTCTGTGTAATGAAATTCTTCATTGTTCTGTACTTATACATTGTGTACTGTTCATTAATTTAGTTTCTTTCTCTCTCCTCCCTTTCTACTCTCAGAAGAAGATGGTGATAGTCAACTTTAACACAGGAGAATGCCACTAATCTACTAAAACCTATTGGCAGTTACTTTCTTTTTAAGAGGCTAGAAATGTTTGCTACAATACAGCATCTAATCATACAATTAACTATGTATTAATAGTGTAAAACCAAATTGTTCCTAAATATAAAGGACCCTTATTATATCACAACTTTTGAAATAAATAGAAGTTTAAACATAAATATTTCATTACCCTTTTTCAGCATGCAGAAAAGCAGAGTATTAAAAAATTAAAAGGACAAGACATCTTTCCTAATGTTTTTTTCTCTGCTGCTCCCAATGTTTGCCTCCACTCTGCTCAGCCCCAGACAGACTTTGCCACATGGAGCAAAGTCTGGGACTAAGCGCAGAACCCATGCACTGGGCCACAGTGCCACGGAAATTTGACCCAGCAAACCCTAAATCATACCAGCAAGGAAAGGGAATTTCCAAATACTTCCTCCCATATGTGAAGGTGTGTCCTTCCTCACAGATTGCTGGGGGGGAGGGGTGCTTGAAACTTGATTGGCTCTAAGCTTCCAAACAAGAAGCCAATGGTTGAGGAAGGTAACTGCAGCTAGGCAGCAGGAGGAGAAGTTAGAACCTGTGTTGATGGGGAAATGGAACTGAACAGGGCAAGCCAATGGTTGCCCATTCCTGTTGGATAAGATCTAGCCACAAAGTTGTGAGCTAATTTACTGAAGCAGTTACCAAAATAATTACACAGACACACACACACAAAAAACCCCAACCACTGGCATTATAGGCAGAACAGTAAGTCAAAAGTTAACCATTAACAATGGGACTGAGTTTGACAACTCTACATATAGCTGCAATTCTAAGAGCATTCTTTCCGTAACTACATGTTACCTTAGCCATATGTTGTTCCATGGGAATGAAAAGTATAAAAATATGTTTCATTCTAATGGGGAAGGGCAATCAGCAGCACTTCCCCAGAATGAGACAATTAGCAAGGCACTGTATTTTGATTATGTTGTTGTTGCTAAGGCTGCTTGGAATGAATATTCCACTGGTGTTTCATATCCCCAGCCATCAGCTCTATGTAAAGGAGGAGGTAGGCTATCAATGAAAGCAGCTCCTCATTTAATAGTAACAGAAGCATGTCCAGGTTACTTCTCCGCCCACTACCAGGTGTGTGCCCTAATCACCAAGCTATTAGTTATTCTCTGGTGTGCGGCTCTCATTCTCTCCTGTTGATACTATGTTCCACTTAAGATAAATTCATAAACTTCCACTGGGCAAAAGAGAAGATAACGCTGTAGCCTGGTGATTAAGGCATTTACCTGGGAGATGAGAGATGTATTTGAATCTTCTCTCTGGCTGTCTAGAGCAGAGGTTCTCAAATTTCATTGTACTGAGACTCCCTTATGACAAAAAAAAAAAAATTACTACATGACCCCACATCAACAGAAGTCCTGAGCCTGCTTAAGCTCTGCATCCCAGGGCTGTGTCTACACTGGGCCACTTATTCCGGAAAATCAGCCGCTTTTCTGGAATAAGCTGCGAGCTGTCTACACTGGCCCTTGAATTTCCGGAAAAGCAACGATGCTCTACTGTACAAAATCAGCCGCTATTCCAGAAAAACTATTCTGCTCCCGCTTGGGCATAAGTCCTTATTCCGGAACACTGTTCCGGAAAAGGGCCAGTGTAGACAGCCCAGTAGTCTTTTCCGGAAAAAAGCACCGATCGTGAAAATGGCGATCGGGGCTCTTTTCCGGAAAAGCGCGTCTACATTGGCCACAGATGCTTTTCCGGAAAAAGGGCCTTTCCGGAAAAGCAGCCTGCCAATGTAGACACTCCTTTTCTGGAAAAACTGAAAACGGAATACTATTCCGTTTTAAGTATTTCCGGAAATTCATGCCAGTGTAGACACCGCCCAGGTGTGTGTGTGGGAAACTGAAACACTGAGGTGGATCTGTAACCTGAGCCCCAGTGCCCAGGTCAAAGCTAAGCTCCTGCTCCCAGCCCCAGGCTTTGGCCTCAGCCCTGTGTGGCAGGACTAGGTCTTTGGTTTTGGCTCCAGGACCCAGCAAGTCTAACTCCAGCTCCGGTGATTCCATTAAAAAAGGGTTACAACCCACTTTGAGGTCCTGACCTAAAGTTTGAGAACCACTCGTTTTAGCCTTCAGTTCTCCCTGTGCACAGGGAAATTCGGTAACCCTAGTTGACAAGACTATGTCACCCTGCTGTTTCTTAGTGCATCACATTGGGTAGTAGCAGAATGTCTTTTCCACTGATGTGTTTGACAAACTCCTAGTTTCAGAACTTGTGGCATTTTGAGAGTGACAGTCATGAGGCTGAAAAGATGGAAAATATTTACGTGCTGAGGACATTGTAAGACAGGAGAGGGATTAATTTGCAGAGCTGGAAGCAAGCTCAAGTTTTGGATACCTTTCATAATTTACAGAAGCAAATTAAGCAGATGAAAATTCCCTCCACCCTTAAGGGCTAAATTCATTATTTCAAGATCATGCGGAAGGGACACAAAGTTATGTATATTCAGCACATTCAGGACATTTTTTCAAAAACTAACTATTAGTTGACACAGCAATGAGAGGTGGGTTTTTTCATTTAACAAGTATTCCTCAATGTTTCATTCTTGAAGTTTTAGTGTGTTTTTGGTTACAATAAAGGGTGTGGGGCTAAGTTCCCTGGAAGATGCATGGCAGGGTGGCCCTGCAGCAGCTAATTGAGCCCTACCCAGAGAGCTTCCTGGCTGGGAGGGGGGCATTCCCTCAGCAGCAGAAGCTCCCTGCTCCAGATAAAGAGTTCACTACTAGGGAAGGGGATGTGAGGGAGGGAGTAAGAATGTGGCTGGGATAGGAGGGGCCCAGAGGGGAGGGGAGTTTGGAGCGTGCAGTAAGTATAGGTCTGGGAGAGGAGGAGTTTGCCTGCAGCTTCCTGGGAGGAAACCCAGCATGCTCTTCTAGCTTCCGAGTCTGGGAGATAGGGAGCGTGCAGTAGGTGGGGGAGATGGATGGTGGTGCTGGCATCTGTGCAGCGAGTTGGGGACAGAGGGGAGCTTGTTTGGGGTGTCTTAAATTGTTTCCATCTGCCCTGTAGGCAGCAAGAGGCAAACTCTGTCTTAGCACAACAGTCCTACCTGGGCTATAGACAGAGGACTCTCTCCTGGGCTGGGCTGGAGAGGAAGCGAATTATATGGGGGTAGGAGGGAAAAAGAGGGTGTGAGTGGGTGCTGGCATCTGTGCAGTGAGGTGGGGACAAAGGGGAGTTTGTTTGGGGTGTCTTAACTTGTTTCCATCTGTGCTGAGCACAGCAGCCCTCCTTGGGCTGCAGACAGAGGATTCTCTCCTGGGCTGGGGCAGGCTGTATGGGGTAGTGCCAAAATTTCAGGTGGGTTAAAAGCTTTTAGGCTGCTGCTTTTGAATACTGGAACAAAAAGCCTAGCTCATGACATTTGCATGATTACATTTCAAAGTTTACATAGGTGCTAATGGCTAAAGTAAAGAATTCTTTTAACAAAATCATTTCTTTTTAGTGTGTAGATATCTGCAAACCCTGATCTTAATTTTTTTTTAATCCTGTGTCACTAGTTAATACAGGATAATGTTTTTAAAACTTGAAGAAACTTTACCATGGATCCTGTTTAATTTGTTTGGCCTGTCAATTGAAGTTGGACTCCTAACAAGTGCTCTGGGGGCTTCTACTGTGACTTAGGGACACACACAAGGTGAAAGTTTCAACCCAGAACTTTTATCTGTTTTACAGCTCTGTTTCTTTTGCATAGCATGGATCCTAAACATTCCCCAGAGAAAGTGTATAAATCCTAGTGATTTCCTTTTACTCACCTTTCCAGTGTTAGTAAACATTGTATTCGTATTTTCAAGGAGAGTATGACTATTTCTGGTTGACTCATAGATTTGTTTAGCATCTTAAAAGCGTGCATATTTTTAGGGGCGTTTACTAGCTTGAGTTGTTGGAAAGCATGAGGAAGATACATGTACTCCAAGGGTAGTATTAGTTTTCTTTATTTGAGTTCATATTAAATAACCATCTTAAGCATTGCTCCTTGTTAATTATCCCTTGTTTAAATATATTGTCTTTCATACCCATGGATTGTTTAAAATACATGTTTATTCCTAGGTTTTATTGTTTGCCTGTGGATGTGCAGTGTGTCCCAGTACAACCTCAATACTGGTGGTGCACAAAAGAAATTTCAACCTGCAAAAAAGAAAATTCAGCCCACTCTATGATGGAAAATGTTAGAGGGAACACTGATGGGGGAGTGGGAAGAGACAATTGTACTTAACTCTAAAACAAAAATCTCCACTCTGGGAGATTACAACATAATCATGTTAAAAGTGGGCATAAAGCTCCCCTTTTTTCCCATCATAAGGATTATAATCAGTAGCTGGGACATTGTGTTTTTATTCAATTGTGTACTTCGGCCAACCATGTGCCCCATATGTGACAGCAAGACAGACGCAATCTTTCTGTAGACTATAGTTTTATCAGTGCAAATATGTCACTATATTAAATACTCAAGGTTATTCACAATTTTTGGGCAATGCTCCACAGCACAACTTGATGGCATATTGAATTTTTGGCATAATAAAATATTGCATCAAATTCTATTCTCACACTAGTGAGAATCAAAAATAACTCTATTGAAGATACTGCCATAAAGGTGGTATAAATGACAGCAGGACCTGTCCCTTACATTTCTAAATGCAAACAGTCTTTGTAATTTGATGAGCTACATCTGACTTTGAAGCAGTCTACAACATTTGCATTTCAAGGTATTTCATAAATAAATTTTATGCTTTATTAACTATCTACATGAGCCTTATTCTTTAACAACTGCACCTGCTTCCTTGTATTTAGATTCTTAAAATTACATGGGAAAATATATTAAATTAGATTAAGAATGGAAATTGGCAAGAAGAGGTGTAAATTTCCATCCTATTTTGCCTAAGAAACAGCTATACAAATTAGTTTATTTCCTTAATTAGAGTTTCCCAATGATGACTATTCAAATTATTTATTATAGAAGACAAAATGAAAAAAAAATCGGTATTTCATGTCATGCTTAGATTGGTCAAGAGGATGAATGTTCTGAGGGTTAACATGATGCCTATTTAAATGATGAAGTTGATGACAAAGAATTAAAATGTAAAGTCACCAGGAATTATACAAGATGTATGTTTATAAAAATATCAAACAAAAAGCAGAAACTGGCTTCAGAAGCAGTTTTTTTTCTCATAACAAAGTTCACACTGGTGAAATTGAATGAATAAAGAACAAATTTAACATTTAACAAATCACTCAGAAACTGCTTGGGAGTCACCTGACCTTAAAATAGACTCAAGCCCATGAGAATACATGAACTTCAAAAAGCAAAGATAGTGAAAGAGATTCAAAAAGTAAAGGTAGAAAAATCTCTAGCATCTTTCTAAAGCAAAATGTGGTGAAATATACTCACTCTAGAAAAGGCTCAAAAAAGTTAAAAGGAAATGCTAGGCCCAGGTAACTTCTCTCCTGCCACCTGGATGAATCCTTCTTCAAAATGCTGGACAGAAGGTTGATCCTAAGAGAGGACCATCACTACCTTGGAAAACAACAGCTTTTGCAAGGGCCTACTCATTTGGACTATTTTGTTAAGCTATTGAGTGGCCTGCAGGAGATGTCACAAGGTGCTCGCTTAACTACCTGGTGTGCTCTGTCTTGTCTGCATCTGTCATCTCACAGTCATAGACATGGGCCACTCTGCTTTTTTATACACAGAATATAATACAGGAATGTGGTAGCAGGAGCTTTTCACACACCCTCTCTCCTCAGCTCAGCAGCATATTTTCCCTTCTGAGCTTCCACTGGATTATATTTCTTCTATGTCTATCTGCCCAATTACATCACTAGTCCTGTCATTACCTCTCAGGTGCTCATACTTCCCCCCAAGAGGAAGTGTTAAATTGCTCATAGCTGAGCCTGTAGTCTTTCCTGTGCCACGGTAAATTCAGTAGGCTGGGTGTTGCAGCTAGCATTCTGTCACAGAGGCCAGGACCTAAACTGAAGACGCATGTAGGGTTATCATATGTCAGGTTCCCCAAAAATGCTAGAGGTATGTGTGTGTACTGGGAGGGGTATTTGGAGGGCTTTAAAAGCGATACCTGCAGGGGGGGAGTACTTGCTGGAGGTGGGGGCACACTGTCGTTCACTGTAAGCCCAGGACGCAGTGCTAAACATCAGTCAACATTTCCCTGAGAGAATCGCTTCTCAGTGCTGGGAGCTGGTACTACAGCTGCATCTGCAGGGAGGGGACTGAATAGAAAGCAGACCTATCAGGACTCTTTCTGAGTGCCAGTGACTGCTGTGCAGTACCCCCTCCCTGATATTGCCTGTGATTTGAACAAATTTCCTAGACAGAAGGGGGAGAATCCAAAAAAAGTGGCAATGCCTGTGAAAACCTGGATGCACGGTAAAGCTATTTAAATTGAAAATAGAGCAGCAGACATAGACCCTCTTCAGTGAGGACCTTGATAGTATTGTGTCTCACAGGGCCTAGGGCTACGACGTGGTGGGCAAGAGGGCCTGGAGCCCCACTTAAAAGGCAAGACTCAGATATGGGTGGAGGCCAAAACTCTCCTAGCTTAGTTCATGAACCAGGCAACCTCTTATCCTGACCAAAAGACAAGGGCTAGAGCTGAGTGCACTATTGTAAGTAAGAAAAAGATGGCATTATCCTGGTATGGCAAACAGAGAAAGACTCGAGTACTTCAGTAAAACTGTGGTAAGGCAGGAGCAGCAGAGGAAAAGAAATACACTGTATGTAGGATGTTGTGAGTGTAAAATTCATTTGAGGTTTTGTGACAAATCGAATGAGATTTCATTTCAGATATAAACTTTGGTGTGCATTTACTGTGTGTTACCCCTCAACAAGGTTATAAGACTCAGGTATTAAAAATAAAACTAGCAGCGGTAAGGAAGACGAGAGAGTCCTTACAATGGAAAATAGACAGAGAACATACATAATGGATAGAGCTGGGGGTGGGAGATAATAGACTTGCCAGACCTCTGAGCATGATGAGTGAGGGTCTGGTTTCACGCTTCTGGGAGGGACAAGGCCTTGGGAAGAGAGAGGGGGGCTGGGAGCAGCCAGTTCTCAGTGCCAGCCGGAATATACCACATGGGCCCCCAGGCAGCCCCAGTGCTGTCCGGAGCATATCAGCACAGTGTTCTGGTGGCAATTTAAAGGAGCCAGAGCTCCTGCCACCACTGCTTTTGTGAAAGTGGTGGCTGGGAGTTCTGGGCTCTTTTGAATCACCAGGCCCCAGGGCAACTGCTCCCTTTGCCCCCCGGTCAGCAGGCCTGGTTAGAGCTACAGAAAACTGGCAAGCCCAGAGTCTAGTTCAGCCCTTATAGTATGTTACAGCAGCCTCAGCAGCAATTCCTGTTCTCCCTGAGCTGCAACAGCTGGGCTGTGTCTAGACTGCATCCCTTTTCCGTAAAAGGGATGCAAATTAGACATATCGCAATTGCAAATGAAGCGGGAATTTAAATCTCCCCCGCTTCATTAGCATAAAAATGACTGCCTCTTTTTTCCGGCTCGGAGCTTTGCTGGAAAAAAGCGCCAGTCTAGACGCGGATCTTTCGGAAAATAAAGCCTTTTCTGAAAGATCCCTTATCCCTCTTAAAATGATAAGGGATAAGGGATCTTTCAGAAAAGGCTTTATTTTCCGAAAGATCCGCGTCTAGACTGGCGCTTTTTTCCAGCAAAGCTCCAAGCTGGAAAAAAGCGGCAGCCATTTTTATGCTAATGAAGAGGGGAGATTTAAATCCCCGCTTCATTTGCAATTGCAATATGTCTAATTTGCATCCCTTTTACGGAAAAGGGATGCAATCTAGACACAGCCCTGGAGATGACTGAAGTACAGGGAAGTCTGACCACACATCCACACCCCTGAAATACCTCCCCTTTAATATTCATTTGTATATGGCACATAGAAGCTATGTACAAACACAAACATAACAGGGACCTGATTTTCCATTGCCTTGTCCTCATATATACTTTTGAATGTGTGTAAATGCTATAAGGTGGTCTAGGCAACAGAGGATCAGACCCAAAGAATTGACAATATAAACTTAATTATGGTATTTTCCCTAACAGCTCATCTGCTCTTTGTACCATATTTAATTGTTAAATCTGAGGGCATAACACTGAATTTATAACTTCAGGATGAAGCAGAAGCATCTGTGTCTTAATTTCAAAAGAAGTATCTATTGCAATCAAGTAATTATACGGAAACTGTTTGTGGTAGGACACATCTTTGGTTTTTTTTAACTCTCTCGGCAAATTAAAGTCCATTGATGTGAGACAGGACTGTGGGCAATGGTCAGGAAAACATAATCAGCCAGAATGACAGAAACCAATGCCTCTTGAGAAGATCAGATTGAACTTTAGAAAAGGAGTTGCATTAATAGGCTTGATCCTCGGAAGATAATGAGAATCAGAATCTCATCAAAGTGATGTGATGGAACAAGAAAAGAATTCAACCTGATGTTGATTGCAGACAGAAGACATGATTTGGGCTCAGAAGCGAAGGAGAAGAGTCTGCTCAGCAGCTAGCTGCTTTTAAAAAAGGGTAAATTAAATTTAGTGATGGCATGGAACCAATCTCATAAGAATTTTTTTATGATATAAACCCTGACATTTTCCATGGGGGACCTCAGAATATTGGAGAGAAAACAATTCAATGAGCTCGCTTTCCTTTTTCTCATATTTTTTTCTTATTCTCAGGCTATGTCTAAACTGTGGGGGGTTTTTTGGAAAAAGATACACAAATTATGAACCGCAATTTGCGTACCTTTTTCCACTTGTTTTTTCGGAAGAGGCTTTTCAACATTTGGCCCATATACACGGGGCCAAATGTTGGAAAAACCTCCTCTATTGGAAGAGCCTTTATTCCTCAAAAAAATGAGGAATACAGGGCTTCCAAAAGAGTGCATCTGCTCTTCCCCCCCCAAAAAAAAATTCAGAAGAGCAGACACATTCCCTGGATGCAGCAGAGTTTTTCCGGGATACTTCCGGTATATGCAGACATATTAGTCAAATAAGTCAAATACTGACAGTCTGTTGTACCACAAGTATTGTTTAGGGTATAATGTGGTTATAAAGGACTCACCCTAGGACTGAATTAGAAAGGGTTTTGAATTCAAGTGCTCTGGAATATGAAGCATTATCTATTTAACATGCAGCAGGGAAAATAATTTACAAATTGAAAACATATAAAGCAGAGACTCTGATTTCTTTTGAATCCTGGTGGAGTAGATATTATTCCAGTATCCTGTTATTTAATTATACAGAATACAATGTTTGAAACCTGAGTGAGATTTACCCTTCCTTAACCATGATGCACACAAAGAGAACTTTCCCTACTAAAGACAGGGAGTCAAGGTTAAGGATATTAGTAGGTTTGTTTTCATTCTTCAGCAACTACATTCTAACATAAAATTGCACTGTATTTTTTATAATTCCAGCCCACCTGTAGGAATCATGATATTGACACTGTGAGAAGCACAAGCATCCTTAAAACTATACTGCATGCCACTAGGTTCATTGTATTTAGAGGTTCTGAGCATCACACCAGCAAAGCTTCTAGCTTCCACCATTTCAAGGTGCTAGACACATGCTTGGTTCATGCTTGGTTTATTAAAAAACAGAAGCTGTAATTTCTTACAAATGAAAGATCAGCTCAGAGTGCAAGAAAGAATTTGTTCTGCACCTATTTTCAGTTGCACAATTGGGAGTTACATTATGGAAGATTGTTATATTCCTCTCAAGTACCAGGAAGAGGTAATTGTTAGAGGAAAGATACCAGATGATGTACCAAGAAGACATCTTAGACTAAAAATGGTTATTTTCCTTAATTATCTCTAAGGGGAGCTCCTGGGACAGCTAGCATGGTTATAATTTTTCTCGATGGTCCTTTAATTTCAAAATAGATTCCCCAAACCCAAAATCTAGCCTCAATAGTGCCAGCCATAGCAAACAATGATAGTCCATGCAGCACTCTTCTGTCCAGACCATTTCAGTGTTCTTACATAATTACAAAGTCTCTCAGGGTATGTCTACACTAGCCACCCTAGTTCAAACTAGGGTGGCTAATGTAGTCATTCAAACTTGCAAATGAAGTCCGGGATTTAAATATCCCGGGCTTCATTTGCATGTTCCCGGGTGCCACCATTTTAAAATGCCCGGTAGTTCGAACTACCTGCCTGCGGCTACATGTGGCATGGGCTAGGTAGTTCAAATTAAAGCTCCTAATTCGAACAGCTATTACTCCTCCTGCAATGGAGTTTAAATCCTGGGCTTCATTTGCAAGTTCGAATGACTACATTAGCCACCCTAGTTCGAACAAGGGTGGCTAGTATAGACATACCCTCAGTGTGCTCACTCATATTAATTTAATCCTCTCTGTCACAGAATGTGACCTAGAATTACTAAATATTATCAAAGAAAGATCTCTCTTAATATTGTAATTAGTATGTCTCAGAAATAACCTAAAGAACTGTAGACTGCCAAACATTACAAAACCACTGCATCTGTTATAAGTGCAATCAATTAAAACAAATGTACACTGTGTAACAATGTCTGTGACCCTCCGTAATGTTGTTCTCCCACAACTGCCACCCTGCTGTGATTGAAGGGATGTTTGCTAGTCTGTTTGCGGCACCATAGATTTTAATGACATCCACAGGCTGGAATGAGCAGTCTTAGGTCCCTAGCTTTTCATCACACTATATTTTTCATTCCAAACATTTTCCATAACATATCAAACAATCTATTATTTTCATAATTCATGTAATGGAAAATAAATTCAGAAATATTTTTCATCTCAGTCCCACCAGAGTCCTGAGGAACTTCAGGCCAAAACAAAGTAAAATGCCCTCTCCCTACCCTCCATTCCTGTGCAGGCCATGTGGAAAAATGGAAGATTTCATTTTACATTTTTCCATTTCTCTTCTTTCCTATCTTCTAAGGGACTGATTCTCAGGAAACCTTATTGGATAAAATAGTGTCGTTTGCCAAAATATTCATAAACTGTAAGCACAGATCTAACACTCTGGACCTTATTCCTAATCCAAAACAGGTAGTATTACAGATCGAGTGTATATTACCCATGAAGTGTCCTTAAAACAGAATACTTTGTATGCAAAACAGAACAGACTTGTTTTTAAGTGGTTAGTGTGTCACAAAGCTCTGGTCTACACTAGGGAGTTATTTTGAAATAAGTGGAAATAGTTATTTCAAAATAGTGGTAGTGTGGATGCTCCATTGCTCTTATTTTGAAATAACTACTCCCCAGAGTCATTCAGAGTAATTATACCCCAGTGTTTCATTGGGCTCTAAGTCAAGGTAGCACATCCACATTAAGGGAGCCTGCTTTGGACCAATTTTGAGGCTTCCCTATAGCGATGACACATAATTTCAAAATAGTTATTTCAGGAGTTAATATTTCAAAATAAATTATTCTGAAATAATTTCTTAGTGTAGACATGCCCAAAGTGATTAAATAAGATAGTCACAACCAACATAATATTTAATATTAATGGAAAGCTTCTCATCCTGAAGCAACTAAAGCATAAAAATGTATAAAATATTAATTTTAGAGTTATAGGCTGCAGACACTTCCACAGAAGATTAAGTTTAAACTGGTAGGATTACTTACATGTCATGGTTAAGCAAGTGCAAAAGTGTTTATGGGATAAGGGTATAATATATTAGAAGACAGATTGCTGTAGTGATTATCATAGGTCACCTAATTCTACCACTAATTAACTGTGAGATTGGGCAAATCACTTCACCACTCTATAGCTTTGTCTTCATCTAGATAAGGAAAACAATGGATTAATTATTCAGTTTTAGTTTTTTGGATTTAAAATTGTTATATAACTGTAGAATACTATTACAGTATTAGAATTAAAATAATGTGGTAGTAGATTAGCAAGACAAAACTCCACAAGAACAACCATTACAGGGCACAAAGAATAGAAAATGTAACTGAAATTATTGAAGGGAATTTATATTAAAAAAATGTACTTATCCAAAATCCAGTTTGGCAAAGGTACCACAAAACACATGTTCACTCTTACTCAAAGGCTGTGTCTAGACTGGCCAGTTTTTCTGGAAAATCAGCTGCTTTTCCAGAAAAACTTGCCAGCTGTCTACACTGGCTGCTTGAATTTCCGCAAAAGCACTGACTTCCTACTGTAAGAAATCAGTGCTTCTTGTGGAAATACTATGCTGCTCCCGTCCAGGCAAAAGTCCTTTTGCGCAAAACATTTGCGCAAAAGGGCCAGTGTAGGCAGCTCAGATTTGTTTTCCGCAAAAAAGCCCCGATCGCGAAAATGGCGATCGGGGCTTTTTTGTGGAAAAGCGTGTCTAGATTGGCACGGACGCTTTTCCGCAAAAAGTGCTTTTGCGGAAAAGCGTCTGTGCCAATCTAAACGCTCTGTTCCGAAAATGCTTTTAACAGAAAACTTTTCCGTTAAAAGCATTTCTGGAAAATCATGCCAGTCTAGACGTAGCCAAAGTGTGTTGAGACTGTCAACAGTCAGAATCTCTGTTTCATGTGTCATATAAATGAAATAATTGAATATTAGCAGTGCCATAGTCCTGTGGGTAAAACCAGTAGCTTTTGCATGATAAGAAATAGTTTGCCTTCAGCCTTGGACTTTATAACATGTTTTATTATGAGAAGAATTTATGGCCAGAGGAATAGTTAGCTCTCTCTCTCTCTCTCTCTCTCTGCATTTCAAAAATAGTCACTGCAATCTTTCCATGGCTTTTCAGATGTCCTGGTCATTGCTATTCCACTCACTATGGCCACCCAGAACTTAGAAAACCTAAATGATAAAACCCTGATCTCTCTGACCCAGATGCCCAAACCCCTACTGATTTTCTGGAGAACACCAACACAAATTTACATAAAAAAAGTATGACACACACGATAAAGCACATCTGACTTCATCCCTCACTAGATCCTATGTAAGCCTGCATATGACACAATGTCACCTTGGACAAACCACCAGAGATATAAGCAGGGAGTTTTAATTATGGTAAGAGCGACACTTCTAACAGAGCAGCACACTGTGTATGAGCTCAAGTGGCAACACTATGTGAGACTCAAGCCTCTGGTCGTCAGTCTCAGGGACAACAGTATTACAAACTGATCCTTACTGACCACCTGATACACTGGAATGAAAATAACAAGTAATCTCTGCAGAAAATCAGGGCTGAATTTACACTTTATATTCTCCTAGGCATCATCAGCATTCTCCCCTCCCCACAACTATATCACACACAATTTTAGAGAGGTTTGGCGCCCCTAGAATGCTGGTACCCTTAGGCATGGGCCTACTGTGTCTAGCTGGATATCCAGCCCTGCACAAGACTTTTTTTCTATTCTTTTGTTAGAGAAAAGAAACTGCCCCCCCCAGTAAAAAAGTTTGGCCAGGCCGCTCTTGCTATAGTGGACTGCAGTACTCCTTGAGAGAAACCGGCTGCACCCTTCCTGCACACCATTGCCTTTAGAAAAAGGGAAGGAGTGAAAAGGGGAAAACAGCCTCAGACTCTCCCAGCCGTCACCTTGGCGTGAGAACTGCGGGGCTTACCTGGTTGCATGAAACCTGCACAGTTTCGGCCCAACCCCTGGGACACAGACCCCCCACTTGGTGACCATTGGGCCATATATGGTAATATGCAAGCGTGGAAAAGCAATGTGCAGATTTGGGAATAAATACCCATTGCACAGTTCGCTCTAGGAGGTCTTCGCAACACACGTACCACCGTGCGTGTGCCTTCTCGTATACTTCAAAGCGCTGCCGGCCTGATCAACCGACCAGCCACTTCCCCCGACTCTCGGGCGTAACCAAGGCCTTCGCAACCGAACCGATATCTGTGAAATGTTCCGTGTGCTGTGTAAGTTGGTATGTATGATTTGATTTTTTCTTGTTGTATAAGCTTAGTGTTGTAGTTGTTTTTGGGTAGTACATAGAGTTTGTAGTTATCACTGTTATTTAATTAGTGTAGCTGGATATTTTAAGATTAGAGACTATTCCCCTTTCCATTCCCATCCTTATATCTCTGACACGTTTAACTAGAAATAATAGAATACATATAATAAATACTGTAAATTCATTATTAACAAGGTCTATTAAAAATCTTAGAATAAATACTATAAATTCACCACTGTCATAAATAAATATTTTTTATTTGATAAAAACTGTCCACCTGGTTCTGTCCTTCCCCCCTTGGGTATTCATCATCGGACCTGTGATTCTCATGACATCTTTCTCTCTCTGAAAAAAGGGAAGCATGCTATCATAGATGACTAAATAATCCCATGTGGAAATAGTGGCACAAACAACACTTGAGAATACCTTGCAGCAAGGCAAATACTAAAATTGTCAGTTTAACTATGACTGAGCATGCCACCTGCCATTTATCTGCTAGAGCATGTTGACCCTGCTTAACAACTATGCATTTTCTAATTATATAGGAATGAATAATAATCTTGTGATAAAGACAGAGGGTTGGGCATTAGGAGACCTGGGTTCACTTCCTAGCTCTGTGTGACTTTCTACCCACAGAGCCCTGTGTGACCTTAGACCAGTCAATTAGCTTCTGTGCCCCAATTGGTCATCTATTTAAAAAAAAGCAGGCATAAAAATACCATACACACAGAGAAGCCGTGAGGCTACACATATGTTTATAAAGTATTTGGCCTTTATAAAGGAAAATCATGCTACTACACAATCGCAAAGCATGAATATTTGGTAGTAGTGCTATATATTTAAAAGGAGAAACATTTTAACAAAGATAAGATGTTTCTTTGGGTTATTTTTAAATAATCCCAGATTAATACAGTTTCTACTCATATCTGTACTTCAATGGGAACATACAAGTTTTATTCCAGCTAGCTGAAACTATTGACATATAACACTTTTTTTTTTTTTTTTTTTGGCAGTCAGGGGAAAAAACACTCTTTACTGTCATTCTTACTAGCAAGAGAAAACCTCAAAAATCTGGGGTTTGAGCTCACTTTGAAAAGCTGACTATTCTAAATTTTAGCCAAACTAACGGAACCTGCAGAGTCTGTGAAACAGGGCTGCACATGTCATAAGAACAAGCTCTTTTGTGAGATTTCCCACACATGGTTCCAGGGCCAGCTAATAAGCATACATTTAAAAAAGATTATCGAAACATCTGTCACCTAGAAAAGCGCTTGGTTTAAGTTCAGTTTCAGGGGCTTAGGAACTATGATTTGGGGCTTAATTTTTAAAAACCAGTTTGACCAAGGCCAGTTACTCAGAAATGAGAATTTGATTCAATTCAAGATTCATGAGGCTTTAACTGAATTTACATTGCTTTTGTATACCTTTCAGGAATTTCCCTGTAAGTTCAGAGACACTCGTCATGTTAATGAGGCCGTAAGCTCAACGGGAGGGTAAATACTATTCTTTGCTCTATGGATGAAATGCAAAGAAGAGCTAACACAAATAATATACAGCACAAATAATAAACTCTCCTTGGTAATTTTATGGTTCCTGAGTAAAGGCAGGATTTTTTAAATGGGTTTTGGTCCATCTCAATATATGAACTAAAGAATTTTTTTTAAGTTTCACAGGTCATCACATTTTCTTCAAAAGTTATCTGATGAAGGAATGTGAATACTTATTACTTCTAATAAGGTCACCGCTTAAATTCTTCTGGCACAAGAATGTAATGCTGTCATACTTCAGTCTAAGAGAACATCATTTGCTACTCACTTTTCCAAAGATCAGTGTAATTTAAGAACTGAATGCTGTAAAAGTGTGCTTCTTAAAAGAGGAGCCAAGCATTCCTATTCACCTTTACCAATAATGCAAGACAAAAGGGCAATGAACACAGTGCCATAAACTACTGTGATGAGTAAGTACTACTTTCATTTGAAAAGGATATAGCTAGGATTTTCAAGAGAGGGAATTAGTTTTCCAAATCTCATCTAATTCTTTGGGGTCCTTAGTCAATCCTAGCCTAAAAGATCAGACCTTTATAACATGTCAAATAAAATATTTTATAAGCAGTAGATAATACACCTGTGGAACCTACTCCTGGAGGATATTAGTGGTACAAATAGCTTATAAAATTTTAAAAGATAATTAGATGTTATGGGCTGAATTCCCTGCTGTACTCAGCAACTGTTAGCAGGGGTGCTGACAGCTATTGTAGCAAATTGGAAACCTTGTGTATAATAGAAACCACTTCAAGTCAGGTGGTGCTGCAACTCCTGTGCCCCCTTCCCTCCTCTTCCCCCCCCCCCCAACCTCGCCCACACTCCTATTTCCAGTCCCTATGATTGTTGGGTGCAGCTCTGAGGTGATATTGATGAGAAATGTGTCTTCAAAAGGAAACAATTCTTGGCTCAGCAGTTCTGGGGTTGAGTTTAAGCCAGCCCCAATCCCAGTGCCGGTTAAAATAACAAAGTGTTCCTCTAAATTCTTTTGGCTCTATACTAGCCAAGGTCTCTCCAATATGAGGGGAATTTCCATCTGTTTGTTTAAAGGCAGCTTTCAAGCCCTTTAAACTACCAAAGCAATAGAAAGAGGCCTTACAATACAAGAGGACCTGATTCTACAGTAAATCACATTCTTTTAGTCAAACACAAGTTACCAGGTTCAGTACAAGGGGAACTGTGAAATTCTAAGGTCTGTGTCATGCAGGTCACAATACGTGATCTAATGGTCCCTTCTGATGTTAACATCTATGAATCTATGAAAATAGAGTGCTGAAAAAGTGTTGAGTATTTTATTATAAATTACAACTTAATTATTCTTATTATTAGCCAATTTAATTATTATTAGCAAATTATTTAACATATGAACTATTTCTTAAAAATTTAGTATTTACTCTTAGTTTCCATAAGAGAACAAATTAGTAAAGAATTTGCAGTGCAGTTCTGCTATAAAAAAAAGCTTAGTTCAATTTATTTCAGACACTTTAAAAATTGCAAGTTAGATTGCCCAGTATCTTACTTTGATAATATTTCTAGAGCAACACATCACCTGCTTCCCTGTGACATGATTCTTTCTGCTTTAAAAATAAAATCCTCTGATCTAATTAAAATCACTAAACAGATTTATATAAAAAAGCAATTTAAATGTTAGCTTTATTCAATAGCAAGAAAGCCACATAACCAAAGGTCATATGTTAAAATGTTAGCATAAAATTTAGTTACAAGCGACCTTCAGAATTCCTGAAGTTATAAAAGGCCCAGGGTCAGATACACATTTCAAATCTTCCATGAACTCTACCTTATTTTGTTTGGCATCTATTTATTCCACCTAAAACACAACTGTCCCAATCCAATTCCCCAAAACTATTTACGTACACCCTAGTTGCTCTATCCCTATTCCAGTAATAAAGCCCCTTCCTCAACACAGTTATCCATCCCATATCCCTTTAGTCCAGACACACACACTTTACAAAGAGTATGTGTGTGGAGGGAACTCCTACCCTTTTCTTCAGCTTTTACCTCCCACTGCCTTTCTGTGACCTTACCTATAAGGATAATTTCCTGGGTGCCAAAGCTCTTAGTTCTGCTGTCACCACCTTAAACCACTGTATTGCTCTGTGATCTAGAGACCTGATTTGGTCCTCGCAGTCTGAGGCACCCCAGAATATACTGTATGCTACGATGAGTAACCATGTAACATAGCTTTACACTGGAGAGATTCCACACAGTAAAAGAGGTGGTGATGGACTAGAGCAATTGGCATTTGTTCCAGGTATTTTCTTCCATGTCATGGATCCAGGAAGATCTAGGGGAAAGAAAGCAAAGGAAAGTCTTGGGTTCATTTGAAAGGGATAAGAAAAATAGAAAAGGATAAGAAAATAGCTGGAAGAGTGCAAGAGATGATCATAGTGTGCTTTCTTATCTGAACCAGTTTTAGCCCTGTGAAATTATTAGGATTTGGGTTGGATAGACAGGAGAGGAAAAGTTCAGTCTGGTTCAGACCTGGGTCACTCAAGTGGTATATTACACACATTTGCTGACCACTCAGCACCACTTTTGGCCCTTGAAATATGCAATAAATAACTTGTTAGTTAAATTAGAAGTAATCTTCTTTTGCTATCACTGCAGTACTACCTACTCTCACACACACACTATATATATTTTTTAAATCCCAATTTGTCCAAAGGCTTTAATTGTAAGGCTCTTAGTTTTTAGTAAAAAGTTCTTCAGTCCTACAAGGTACATACAGAAAAACCATGCAAAATTGCCGACATTTATATTTGAATGGAAAGAGAGCTAGGTAAGACATTTATTTGCATGAAGTATAACAAACAGAGAACAAGCCATACATTTAGTTTTATAGTAGAAATTCTTTGGGGCTATTTTCAATTTAATATCTACTAAGGATAATAAAGATAACATGCAAAATTGTCAGACCTTCTGTTAAAGGTTTGGGTTTTGGTCCTGGATTTAATTTTTCTGATTTCTTGCCTCAATTTCTTGGATTTCTTTAGGCATGAAATGAGTGAAATGAAATATGAACTCTGTCAGAACAGATCATGATTGGTGCTTGAAACATGAAAGGTTTTTTCTTAAAGCACTTATTGTAGCCAGAATGATTAAAGTGACAGTATTGCTACTTTTTGTGATATCTGAGCTGTTTCTTATTCTAATGAAATCTAAATTTATTTTGTCGTTAACTCAATCACTGTAAATAAGTATCTATAAAGCTTATTTTTGAGAAAAGATCCCAATAACAAGGGATCACACAGCCATACATGATTTCCTGAAAGAGCTAATTCAATGCATTTTAAAATGGATCAATATGTAGAAACATTTTTCACTTTTCTTTTTTCTTCAGCTTGATTCTATTGTACCTTAATAGATCTGATAGAACAAAATTTCATCACCAAAACCCCAGCATTGCTTCAGTGGAACAAAACAACAGGCAATTGGCCTTATCAATTTTGGAACCAAAGCTTTAAATACAGTCAGCATTTAATACTGGCAAAATAATAGTTAAAAAAACCCCAAAAAAAACCACGTGATGATTTGGGGGATCTATCCATTCAAAGAATTCTGATTAGTATTATCAAAAGTTGTTACCACAAAGACTTGTTATAACACTGAATGCCCCTCTTTATATGTGGAAAACACCATTATTGGCTGGACCTGCAACCAATACACACCAGACTAAGGACAATGGGAAATAGAATAATAGAATCATAGAACCATAGAACTGGAAGAGACCTCAGAAGGTCATAAAGTCCAGCCCCCTGCTCTAGGCAGGACCAAATCCAAACATGTAACTTTAACAACCATATTCTGACCATACAATAGTTATCCAAAATACGGCACCTGAGTTGGGAAAACAATCCTCTACAAATTCCCTCAAAAGGGGCTGGGAGTTTACTGAATGGAAAAATACCAAGAACAAAGACACCGAGCCAACAGAGCCTGTGAGAGTCAGGAAAAGACATAGAATACACATATGAAATTTAGGCAGGGGAGCGGGAAGGAATGGACTGGCAAAGATCGGAAACTAGGGGAGAAGACTCCAAGTTTCAGAACATAACTGATGCTCTTCAAGAGAAGGTTATTGGATGGCCCCAGATAACTCATACCTCTGCCAAATTTCAAGTCCCTGCTCCAAAGCATGGAGGCGCTAGAGTTTCTCAGCTTAAATACTGTATGTATTTTTAACATAGGTAAATCAACATATTTTTCCTAATCTCCTCAGAAATGACAACCTCTTTTGCTCAATATAATTACAATATTCAACCTGAAGAAGACACCTAGCATAGGAAATTTCAGCCCAAAAGGTAAATGTTCACCAAACAGATTCTTATATTGTTAACTGTCAGGAAACCTTAAATTTGTGTCTCTATTTGTTTTCCCTATAATACTGATAAGCATACACAAAGCAACAAGGGCAGTGCCAAAAGTTATCATCTTCTAAATTAACATGGTTCACATAATGCTGATTTTTTTTCATTTATGATTGACGTTGTCCCTTAGGAAAACAATGTCTTTCAATTAAGGAATTGACAATGAATGCAAAATCTCCCTTTCCTTCTCTACCCATTATAGCTGGAGCCCTATTGTCTCATATAGTAAATGCTGTTTAAACAGTTTCATTGTTACCTTTTGGGTGAAGTCCTAGTCCATTGAAATCAATGAGAGTTTTGTCATTGATATTAATGGAGCCAGGATTTTATCCCTTGATTTTTCTCAATGGCAATTTTCAGATGATGACAGTTCAGGGGATAACATTTTTCAAGATTGGATATTTCCAGAAGGGAAATTTTCCTGAAATTTTGTACCCAAAATTATTTTGATTATTTTGAGATTGATGGAATTGAAAAAAATAAATACGTTTCCCTTTATAATTCGGTGTAGTCATTAAAAAAAGGTGGGGAGAAGGGGGGCAGGACCGGCGCTGCAGGAGCTGGGCACGCAGCGCCTGATGGCAGCTATAAGGGACGCCGCGTGCCCCTTACAGCTGCCATCAGACGCCCCCCATCGGTTGGTGCCCTGGGCAGCTGCCCAGCTCGCCCACCCTTAGTCTGGCCCTGACTATGGTGTAGCAATAGGAAATGCTAGTAGTTGGAGGTTTCTGTATGTGAGTATGCGCAGAGTCTTGCGATATCAGAATAAGACTTGGGAATAAGGATCAGTGCCTGTATGGAGCAGAGAGGATGAAACATGCACACAAAAATCTGCACCACATGAGTAATAGAATCTAAATAAAATTATTTCATTAATCCAAGTAAGTATTCCTGGCTAAATACTGAGCAAGAACTTGAATTATTAATGAAATTGTATTAACTCATTTGAGCAGTTACCAATAATATGTATCATCCTTGAAAAATACAGGCTTCACACTAGGGAGACAATGATAAAAAGATTTTTAAACTACAAGTTAGCAGCATTCCCTTTGTGCTGAGATATCTAAGATAAAATGAACACTGATTTTTGTATAATCAGATAAAAAATAACACTGAAATTTCATGTATGAAACCCCTTTATTGCCAATGACTTTCATACTTCAGCACTGTATTAACTGCATCATTATTTCTTTAAAGAACAGTGTATAACAAGGTAATAAATAACAGCAAAGGTTCATTATATGTGTAATGAGATTGTAGATTGTTGAGATTTATGTTTTATTTTTAATGACTGGCATTTTCTTGCTTTTCTGATTTTCATTCTTTGGATTTCAGTTCATAAAACCCTAAACCATATATTTTTTAAACATTTACTAAGCTTCATGTCAAGTTCTTCCATATACAGGCACCAAACCATATAACATCCAGAGTAATTACCTTTATTTATAATGATAGGTCCTTACTATGAGAAGAAAGAAAATTAAGATATTAATGAAAAAGCATAGTTTGTGTTTCTCCTGCTTTGATATAAATACAGGAATGTTTGGCACTCTCAGAAGATCAGGGTCCTTACAGATATGAAGATACAGCACACAAGAATCAAAGGCATGACAGTTACCTATCTTATTAAAAATGACGCTCATGACTTTTTGTAAGGGTTCTTTAAAGGGTTTGCAAAAAGTGCTGTTTAGTCTCTTTTGCTACTATGAATATCTGTCAATGCCAAAGCACTTTTCACTCTGACCATGCTCCCATTTCATTCCCAGCATGCCCCCAATCCCAACAGGATATAGGACAGCTGGCATAGGACCAGCTATATCATGTACACCCACTGGGGAATCCCCCATGGAAATTCCCTGCAGAGGGCATCACAATTAATTTTGACTTTTTTGTGCTGCTAGAGGAACAAGACAGAAAATGTGGCCATAGACATTTGATACTCGTTATTATAGTGGTTCCTGAGCATCAACATCAGAAATCTAGAGTTCTGTAATATAAAACCACGTGGATAAATTGTCCCACGTGAAACATTCTGTTACAATATGCAAACAACACATTACATAACTGTCATGGCTGAGGGGCAAACTGCACCTCTTTCCCATTTCTAATTTTACACCTCACTGTACGCTAAGTTAGTTGTTTTTCCTCTTAAGGAGAAGAAGACACTTACAATTTCCCAGCCACTCCCAAATGCCCTGTGAATCTGAGGATTTCTCTAACTTGAGGTAACTCAGCTCAGTGACCCAGCAGACCTGTTGCCCCCCTCAGTCTCAGAATTTGCAGACTAGGATTTCCAAATGGGTCTGTACCGTCATTCAAAATTGTCCAGGGGTTAACAAATGAAAAAAGCAGGTATTACACATGTTAGAAGCCCAATACAGATATCATATTTTGGGATATAGATCAATAATCCTTACTGAGATCACTCACAGTTAGTTGTCCCACCAATCATCTGTATGATGAAATGGTGGTTCTGTGCTGTGAGTTCCTCAATCAGCACAGGCAAACAGCACCCCATTTCAACAGCTGAAGTAATTCAGTATCTGTTTACATAACCCATTAACTAAATTATAGGAGTAGGATTTTCTAAGAGCCTGTTTTCACTGACGCGGAGATCAATGCTGTGGTGGTTCAATTTAGCAGGTCTAGTAAAAACTCGCTAAATTGAAAGCTGATGGCACCCCATCCGCTCTTATGCCACTGCCTTTTCATTTTGTTCTAATCGGTATTCAATGCACTTTGTGAGGAAATATTCTTAAACTGATTGTGTACTATGTAGCTAATGTATCTATCTTGCAGTATTATCCAAAACTTTCAAAGTACTTCACAAACATTAAACAGAAACATCCATGGTACTATTATCCTTATACTCAAGATGGACTAACGCACAGAAAAGAAACATCAACATCAACATCACAGTAAATTAATGGAAAAAGTGATTAGTAGAAAACCCAAGAGCTTTGATTCCCCTCTAACCTCAAGACCACAATTGCTTTCCTTTATAAAATCACCAAAAGCAGGTGCATTCTTCCACAATGTTCAAAAGATTTAGAAGCAGTCACAACTGAAAAGCATTCTTTGCATATTTAAGGTTCTGTATATAATGATCAGAGACAATTTAAAGCAAAATAAGAACACCTGGTATGTTAATTTTTGATTCAGTTTCATTTACTGCATGTATGTAGGAATATGGAGACTTCAGAACTGCTGCCAATGTTTCCATGCTATAAGGCATAGTAGCACATGCCACAATTGGGACTTAAAAGAAATAAAAATTCCTTCTGTAGAGTCTGAGTAACTAATTAAATTAAATTCATTACAAAAGCACATACCTCTCAATACTTTTTATAGTTCGTGGATTGACTCCTATAATAAGCATCAAGGCAAAAATCACAAAAGCTCTTTAAAATTAACTTAGGATGTTTAAACAATCCACAATACCAAAAAAGGTAAAAAAGACCTTTAGAGGATTTGGTTGGCAGACAACTTTCTTCAACAGATTTCTGGAATTTTTTTAAGACTATATTTTGGTGTTTATTCTTTTGGAAAAGAAAAGTGAACATGCTGCTTGTATTGTGTGATCCAAAGCTGACTAGAGATAATGGGAGTCGTTTCACTCTCTTTGATGAGCTTGGGATCAGATTCCGAGAGATCTCAGTTGCTATTTAAATAAACTACCCTATGCCTCTTTAAAGTTGCTACCAATTAAAAGAGGAAACTAATATGTGGCCTTGAAGTAGCACGACATACTTCTCAACTACAGGCACTCAACTACAAATACTACATATGCAGGGCTGGTACACTACCCCAGGCACAAAAGTGAACTCAAAATTAAAATCAGTGTACCTTTGTCCTAGCTGCTACTTTAACAAACAGCACCGTGTTTGTGTCTTCTGGGTAGGAGAGCCATCTGAAGTAGCTGCACCAGTGCCAGAACCTGCGTAGTGCATATTCCAATACAGGCCCCTGAAGCAGTAGCAGCAGGACAAGGACAGGATCAGCAGCTGCAGAGGGATTATTTTAAAAATGACTTCAGTGAATGAGCATATGACCCTTCAGGACCTCATCTACATTATGGCACTGACTGTGCTAAAACAATTGTTTAACATAGTTTGAAAAATTACCATCTCATAATCAGTTTACAAAACAAGCTTAAAGTGGAGCTGTACCTTGAAAAGCTGTTCTAAAATTAATAATGCAGGATCCTCTACTAGTAGTGTCATTGATTCTCAGATTCAAGTTACTCTATTTACAAGCTAACAACTTTGTTTCCTAACTGTCAGACCCATAAACTCACTCTGAATTCTGACAAGCATGCTGCTTTCTTTCCCTTTCATGTATTACTACCACTCATAGATGCTCTGTGGAGCATCTTTGAAACTCCATTTTCTTCAGATCAAGCCCTCAAATTACACGTGTGCAATCCCATTATATGTTTTTTGCACAGGTGTCTCCAGAGGCACAGCCTGAAGACAAGTGGCTTGCACACTTCTATCTTACAGCATCATTTGGCCCACAGAATGCCTATCACTGGCAATGTGTGAAATGGAAAAAATGCAGCCTGAGTCAGACTCCAGCATGACTTTTCCAGTCGACAGTTAAAAGCAAAGGGTGAGATCGTGGCCTCATTGAAATAAACAACAAAACCCTCACTGAGTTCAGCAGAACCTGGATTTCACCTAAAACACCAAGTTAATTTTCAGCCAAGTATTTCCCTAAATCCTAAATGTGTATCTGTTCTTTTAAAGTAACAAAAGAGTGTGTAAAAACTCTCAATGCTAGGCTAGCTGTCTATTGGGTATAAAAGGAAGAAGGCTGTAATATGAGATATATTTCCTAAAAGGCCCCAAATAACTTGCCCTTTTGAAATCTTCAAATAAGTAATCTTCAAGCAGCAATAACTGTTGATATTAAATTGAAGAAATGATTTGATGCAATGTGAAAATATGGCTGCTCCAGATGCTTCTGTGCTCAAGATGGTTTTAAAATGTATAGGTCTTGTTGGATGATTTTTGTTTACTTATTCCAGCTGTTTCAAATCATTTAGAAGTAATACTAGATGTGAAGGAATACTCATTAGTAGCAAGCATATGCATAATGAGGCATTGGAGAAAGGAATCATTATTATGGATAACTGGCATGTTGCCTATTAGAAATTACATAGAACAATTCAGCAGAAAACCAAAGACATAGAAAGAAGGAGAACTGAGATATCACACTACAATTGACATAATTTCAATGGTAAATATAATATATTTTAACGTCCCATCCAGAAGAACCATATACAGGAAATGATGTGAAACTCTGAAGATTTTATTTCAAAGTGAAAAATTTTGCTCTCTGATCTGTATGACTGATCTCAGCTCTGTTATCCAGCCCCTTCATGTGCTGACCGTCAGAGGGCATTTCACATGTCTGGAAATCAGCATATTAAAATCAAAGCTTGATTGTGCAAGGATAGAACTTTGACTCCGATGTTGCAGATCAGTTCTGCTGTGCAGCACAGTCCTCAGGAAGAAGCTGAGAGATGTAAATTGTGTTTTAGTCATTGGTGGGGAGAATGCCTTGTGTTGCTTTGAAGTAATGCTTGTAGGCTGCTCTCCTACTCCTTCACTAAAGAGAGGCTGGCTATGATGTTTGGCCATAAATCGAAAAAAGGGAAAAATATGGGGCATTCCATGAATTTTATTAGGAATCTGAATACCTCTGATGGGGAGAGGGAATGGTTCTTTATGCAGAACTGGAATTTTTATTTGAATTAAGTGCATTGTATTTCAGCATTATATTTTCAATTATTGCATTCCTGATCATTCTGCTTTGTATCTGATGGGGAGGGCGGAAAAAAACCCCATGGCCTAACTCTGGAAACGCAATTGAGGAAAACAAACAACCTCCAAAAAGCTATAAATTGCTTGTAAATTAAAACATCATGAACAAAAAAAATCACTAAAAATGATGAGTGGTCCTGTGGTATGTGAGGGCATGTCCACACTAGGAAATTATTTTAAAATACCTTATTTTGAAATAACAAAGCCTGAAATAACTATTTTGAAATAGCGTGTCCACACTACAAGCAAGCCGCAAAATTAGTCTGAGGCAAGCTCCCTTAATGTGGACATGCTATCTCGACTCAGAGCCCCAGGAAGCACTGGGGAGTAATTACTTGGAATGACTCTGAGTAATTTCGAAATAGCAGCAGTGCAGTGTCCAAACTATCGCTATGAAACAGCTATTTTGAAATAAGCGTTATTCCTTGTGGAAAGCAGGAGTTATTATTTCAAAACAACCATCCCCTTATTTCAAAATAACAGACTTGGTAGTATGGATGCTCCGCTTGTTATTTTGAAATAAAGTGTAGACCAGGGCTTAGAGACTAACAATATATATATATATATATATATATATATATATATATATATATATATATATATATATATATATACAGTGTGTGTGTGTGTGTGTGTGTGTGTGTGTGTGATGAACTTTCATGGGCAAGCCCCACTTCCTCAGATGAACATGAATGGAGGGGAAAAGGGGGACCCTCAGATTACATAAAAGAAAAAGAAGGGCTCTTGGAAAGGAAACAATACTAATGCTAAATGCTAATACTAATTAGCTTCATTAGCGCCAGACTATAATTGACAAGTATTAGTTTACTTTAGTATTTTTCATTTTAATCTGGACACCTTAACCCCTGGAACAGTGAAACTGAGGCAATGCATGCTTCGGGATGGGCTAATTCTGAGCATTATTATTCAAGGTTCCAAGCATGCTTGTAGAGCCGATGCTGAAGCACACCCTATCACAGCTTCACTACTCCAGTATCTGAGAGCGCAACATTCACGCTGTCTTGGACATGTCAGTTCAAACTGCAATTACAGCCCATGATTGCATTATGGAATTCAGTCACTGAAAAGTCAGACTCTAGACTTAAAGCATGAGAAAAGTTTTATCCTGCAACAATGTTTGCAGGGCGCTATCAAAAAAGAGTCCAGTTGATGATAATGTGATATCTTTAGACTAGTATTAACCAGGCTTCCATTTTTACAGCACACATTTAGATCCCTTACATCAATAGGCCATCTCATGAGCATAGCAGCTTTTTGTGAGTCAGGGGTGTAGCCATCTACACAAAAGGAACTGCCAGCACAAATTAGCTCTCACAAAAGAAGAGGTTATCCTCTGAAAAAATAGCCCAAGAGGGAGGATTTGTGTTTTAGAATTAGGCAAGGGGATGCCTGAGTTAACACACAGACATCATAAATCTGCCTCAGTAAAAGAGAATAACTTCCAAAGCTTCATATTTAAGCTACCAGGAAGTCATCACTTTTTCTTTATTGTTACCTTGTGATCACTACATCTGTCTATCATGTAACCGCCTGTTGCAACTTGGCTCATAATTAAACTGTATGTTCTCTGAGGAAGGGGCTGTTTTTTTGTGTGTTTGTACAGTGCCTAGCACAATGAAGCTGGGCCCTTAGATAGTACTGCAATACAAAAAATAACCATCATACTATTTGCTATTTTGATAGTTGTGAATTCAATGTAGCTTCAGCTCTGGGGAAAATCACAAGTGGTTCCTGACAAATGACAGTGATGAATAATCACATTCAGAATTCAAGCTTTGCTTAACTCTAAGGGTCAGTGCAGGTTCAGAGTAACACCTAATTTGTACAAGACACTTCATCTATTCCTAACTGCTATTCTCTATGCAAGTATAAACAACAGTTGTATTTTAATAATTAATCATTTTGCTTTATTGATTGAAATTCATAATGTGAAACTATAATAAATCAGCTGTATTCCTCATTATGTTCCATTTAGTTTGCTCTATTCTGGTGGCACAAAGGAGCAGTAAATCCAGTTTAACCAGTTAGTTAAGGTTTATGGCTTATTTGTATCACTGGAGTGGCACAAAGCAGCTCGATTGTACAAATGGAGCTGGCTCAATAAATCTGTAGGATATCTATGAGCTATTCACTACTATAGGTTTAGATTAATGGTTATGTTAGCATGAATTCAGAGTGGCACTAGTAAATTAGCATAACAAAAAAAAACATCCATTGTTAAGGAGAGGGGGGAAATTCTGCTTTAAATTCTATGGCATTAATATGAATATACATCAATGAACTGAAAGAAGCATCTGGTATGAAGGTGATATATAACACTGTCATTTTTAAAATAAGACAAATTAGAAGTGGATTCTTAAACATGCTGGTATCCCATTATATTAATATTTTCATAATTAAAAGACACAAAACTAATTTCAAGTTATTGCTTCTTTAGAATGAAAAGCGATTGTGAAACTCCCACTTTCACTATCCGACATTGTGCTCCCATAGCACTTCCCTCCAAGGAACACCAAGAACATAAAAAATGATTTACGCTTCATAGTGCCCCTTGTGAGATATATAAGGGTGGGGATGGGGGAAGAACCATATGCCTGTGCCTGTGGGGCTCACTCTGATAGTTGTGCTCAAGGGCCACTGAATAGCATATCTACTGGATCAGGTCCTGAGCCAAACATAGGAGGAGGTGGTGATGGTGGTGCCACCGATGGTGTCCCTCACACGTTAGAGCTCAGATGTTAAGAGTGCTCACCCAGGATGTTGCTTCAAATCCCCCCTTTGCCTGAGCTAAAGACTTGATCCATGGTTTTCCATATCTCAAGAGTATGCTTTTACTACAAGCCTGTTGGGTATTGTGGGGTGTGTCTCTCTCAATGTCTGTTGATGCTGTTCCACCCTGCATAAATAATTAAGCGTTCCTTGGGCCAGAGAAGGTGTGAGAATTTCTCTCTACCATGGTGCCTGGAGACCCAACTGAGAGCAGGGTGATCTTTGCTCCAGTCCCAGTTCCAGTCTGGAGTTAAGCACCTAAATTGCTGAAAGGGGCATGGCTTATGCCATACTGCTCTCATCAGCCTCTCTACTGGGACTCCCATTTGTAAGGGGAACCCAATTCTCCCCAGGGCATTGCCTAGAGTAGTGATTTTCAAAGCTGTGTCATGGGCCCGCCCAGGTAAGCTATTGGCAGGCCCGCAATGCTTTGTTTATCCAACTGTCCGTAGCCATTGAGCCTCGCAGTTGGAAACAGCAAACCACAGCTATGGGAGCTGCGAGGCTCTGTGGACAGTTAGACAAACAAAGCATCATGGACCTGCCAGCGGCTTACCCAGGCAGGCCCAATGACTCAATTTTGAAACCACTGGTCTAGAGAGCCAGGATACCTAACATGGGGCTGTGGATTCCACTAGGTGGCAGAGTACCTAAAGTTATTCATTGAAACATTGAGTCTCAGATCCTTTTGCTGATCTAGCCTAGAAAGTTTAAAGGTATGATTTTTTGAACTGCTGACTACCCACAACTCCAAAAGAAGTCTTAGATGATTATGAATGCCACTACCTCTGAAACATAATGCAGTCATTTTGGTGCCTAACTATGAATATAGGTACTACATTTTAGGTAATCATATTTTAAAAACAATGGCCTAGATCACTTGCCCAAAGGCAGTCAGAAAATAATTGACAGAACTCGAAATACAATCTTTTAAATGCTCTGATTCCTACTCCTGGGCTTTTACTGATAGTCATACTTGCTCTCGGTAGCAGCCATACAAATATGTATTTTATTAAATACAATCTCTGTCCAGACATCAATAAAATTATCATGTCAACTAGATGACAATATCATTCTCCAAATGAGTACAGGTATTGAATTTCAAAATCTGAAAAATATTTACTTAATTTGCAGGAAAATGCTCATGAATGCATTCAATCATTTATATTTCTCTTTTGTTACAACCATAGTTAAAATGAAAGAGGAGTTAAAATTACATGTATCTTTCCAGGATTAATTTAAATTATGCCAGTTGAAGACTCCTTTACTTTTCTTTGTTAATCACTTCCAGTTTGGAGAAACAGCTACAAATTAGTTGTTAAAAACCTTATGAATGCAAGAGGGGTGGAAAAAAATGCCATCATCAGTAAGGCTGTGTCTAGACTACATGCCTCTGTCGGCAGAGGCATGTAGATTAGGGTTGTAGGCAAAGGGAAATGAAGCCGCGATTTAAATGATCGCGGCTTCATTTACATTTACATGGCTGCCGCGCTGAGCCGACAAACAGCTGATCAGCTGTTTGTCGGCTCGCGCGCTAGTCTGGACGTTCCCCCTGTCGACATCAAAGCCCTTTGTCGGCAGCCCCGTTATTCCTCATGGAATGAGGTTTACCGGGGCTGCCGACAAAGGGCTTTGATGTCGACAGGGGGAACGTCCAGACTAGTGCGCGAGCCGATAAACAGCTGATTAGCTGTTTGTCGGCTCAGCGCGGCAGCCATGTAAATGTAAATGAAGCCGCGATCATTTAAATCGCGGCTTCATTTCCCTTTTCCAAAACAACAAATCTACATGGCTCCGTCGATGGAGCCATGTAGTCTAGACGTACCCTAAGGCAGAGAAAGAGAACACAAAACTAGTCACTTGATGTGTATGTTGTCAGGGCCAGATGCTCAGCTGCAGCAGAGGAGAGTTTAGCATTGCTGAAGGAGGGAGGGCTCCTTTACACTTCTTTAATATTTCCCAGCTGAGCTGTGCATTAGGCCAGTTGACGACTGCAGTCCCCTTGCATATGAGGGAATTTCTTCCAAGCCTGGTGGATCTGTGAATGGCCAGAGCAATGTGCATAGAACTGTTCTTATCCTCGATGCCTTCTGGTGCCTTCTTGCACACTAGCAGTACCAGTTTGTTTGTTTGTTTGTTTGTTTTTTGGGGGGGGACTATAATCTGAAGACATAACAAATGTTTTAACTCAATTCTACCAGGCCAAAAGGGGATGACGATACGGTGCTGTTCTGGTCCCTCCACTCCCTTTCTATCCCTTCCAAAAAATCTTAGACTGTACAGAGAACTGAAACAGGATTCAATGGGGCATAGTCGGTGCATCTCAGTGAAGCAAAGTCCCATGCAAGAACCTCAGTAGGCATGATTTGTATATCTTATGGATAGTATTCTAAGGAGGGCTGAGGATATTCATCACTGTGCTCTGCATACGTTTTAATGTTATAGAATACAGGTAGAAAATCATTCAAGCAGGGGAGAGGAATGTAGCTTTGAAATGTGTATACTCAAGCAACAGCAGCACCACAGGTCAAGTGGTACTATGGGAAGGAGCATAGGCATGCATGCACACACACTCATGCAGGGGGAGACGCATAGCTCATCTTTGTGATATAGCAGTTGTTCTCAGATGCTATTCAGGTGACTTGTTGTCCTACAGTTCTGATCTCTCTTTCCAGTTCAGGTGAGCAAATGTAGCCTGCATGATTCCAGTGGGAATGAAAACCAAAAACCTCAAAACTCCCTTCCCTACTTTCTTCTTCAGACAACGAGGCGCTTGCAATAAATTTTTTGTTTATTCTGGCTCAATAGGCCATTGTGTGATACAGCAGAGTAACAGGCCTGCCACAATTCAGTTCAGATCAACAAATGGAACAGCAGCAATACTCCGTATGTAAATTATCTCTTGTTTTAATCTGAAATGCAGTATGAATATTGCTGACTCAGAGTGATCTTGGCTTCATTTCTCACCGCTTTTACTCATTTCACAAAAACATATGAGCCCAAATGACATTATGTAATGATCTTCATAATGCTCACAATCCAAAAGCCTTTCTTAGGTTACTTCCACTGGAGATTTCTGTTTACGGTTTAACAAAAGGAAGATTTAGTTGAAAATCCTTGCAAAAGACCTTTGATATGAGATATCTTCAGAACAGGAAAAAGTTAAAATAAGCTTGGAAAAATATAACGTGCCTACTCTGAGTATTTGCACTAAAACACACCGTTCAAAACTGGTCCAAAGCTTGATAGCATGGGGGTTGGGAGAGACACAATAACATCTCTCCTTATCAAGATCACCAGGTACTTAATACAATCACGGAGATATTAAAAAGATAGCAGCTGACAATTACAATATTACGTGCACTTTCTGCTTGCTGAACCATGGAATAGAATTAGCTAATAGGAAGAAAAAAGACTTTTCAACAGCCCTCTTCTCTGATCCAAGGTTTAATCAGTATAGGCCACGAAGAGAAAAATAAAAATAAAAATATAATGGAGATTGCCTATCTCCTAGGACTGGAAGGGACCTTACAATGTCATTGATTCCAGTCCTCTGCCTTCACAGCAGGACCAAGTACCATCCCTGATGAATTTTTGCCCCAAATGGCCTCTGCAAAGATTGAACTCACAACCCTGGGTTTAGCAGGCCAATGCTCAAACCACTGAGCTATCCCTCCTCATAAATTAATGGAGACTGCCTATCTCCTAGAACTGGAAGGGACCTTGAAAGGTCATCAAGTCCACTCCCCTGCCTTCACAGCAGGACCAAGTACTATCCCTGATGAATATCCCACAACCAAAGGGCAGTGATGACAGAAGAGTATTCACTGGAAAACCTGATTCCAGGATAAAACATTGGCTTATTTATGCCAGGGCAGAAGTAAACATACGTGTATAGAGGTACATCTGAATTCTTTTTATTTGGATTTTGAAATGTGGATTCAGCCAACAACCAAAGGGCAGTGATGACAGATTTCAAAGAGGTAGCCATTTTCATTTATTTCAGCGAAAAACGAAAAACAAACAAAAATAAGGAGTTCTGTGGTACTTTAAAGACTAATAAATGCATTAGAATATTAGGGCAGTGAAATTTTCAAATTTCACTAGGGCAACAGCTTGATTAATCATATGATCCCTAAACCCTAATCAATAGTCATGCATTTGCTTTCATTTAAACTTTACAGCATAGGCTATAGTTTTTAGAGATAATCTGTACATTGAAGAAATCTGAATATCAACAGAGATGTTACTAAAGCAGCTTTTGTTTGCTTGTTTGTTTAAAATCACCACTACCACCATGTTTATATTTTGAAACTTCTTTTCTTATCGAAAATACAAATTGGACTATTTTAGGACTAAAAGTCAAACTGTTGAAAGTGCTGTAAATGTAATTGATTTTGTCACATACTCATTTCTCTCTTTCTCAGACCAGCTGCTGGTTTATGAATTGAAGAGATCCTTATTTTTTTTTTGTCTGATTATATCTATAAATTCTTATACTAGACAGCAGAATCCAGAATCACCCAAACGGCCCACCAAACTGAGCAAAGCAAATGTCACTTTCTTCCAGAGAAGGACAAACTATTTATTAACTTGTGTATATGAATAAGAAGAGAAAACATGATAAAAAGAAAATGTGGGGTGGGGAAGAGGGAGAGATTTCTCATTAACATCAATCTGCTGAAATCCCTTTCTGGCTTATCTACTAGTATTGAGGATTATCTACTCCTAATGCAACACTAGATATAATAAAGAAAACACAGTGTCCTGTTTCAACATTGATGCAAAGGGAAATTGCTGGTCTTTGAGTTGAAATAAAAGCATTTATAATATTTCTACTGCTGCAGCAACTTTATATAGGCAAAGCCCCTTTAGTTATGAAACACATAGGTCCACTGCCTATAAGTATGATATTTACAGTACCCTTTAACAGACACCTATCACAACTAGTCCACTGACAACAGGATGGACACTGCAGCTACCATATTAAGTTTGTGATACCAAAAACAACACTATAACACAACAGAGTCTCTGCAAAGGCCCCATGGCTCCTTGATAGTCTTGATAAACAGAATTAAAAACAACAAAACCAGAACAGTTACTTCTTTTAACAAGAATTTCATTTAATATGGAGAATGCAGCTGTTTTTTCCTCTCACCTTTAATGGGAACAAGTCAAAAGACTGTTCATAATAAAAGACATTTTTTCGGTATGTTAACGATACAGTAATCCTTTACTTACACAGGTCAGCTGCCATTTTACAGTACTAAGATTGTCAGATGAAATGTTCAGAATTATTCAGTGGCTTGCTAAAAATCAGCTTACTTCAAATCTCATCTGGAGACAGTATGCAGATAGCTGTGTGTTACAGAAACTGCAAATATTACAGAACAAAACTAAGAAAGGATAACATCACAAAGCCACAACTCTACAAAATATTTTAAAATTAAAATAAAGGTACAAATTCAATGTAATTCCAGATTAAACAGCATGGTATGAAAACATCCAGAAGTCTGAACAAAATTACTGTGTAAAATTCAGATGCTCATCCACAACTCACCCAGTTTTTACAAGGATTCCTTCATTTCTTCAGCTTCCCTGACACAGCCTTGCTTCTACCTGAGTGTTACCCCTCAGCATCTTCCTCCCAGATTTCAAAGAGGTAGCCATTTTCATTTATTTCAGCGAAAAACGAAAAACAAACAAAAATAAGGAGTTCTGTGGTACTTAAGTCCCAGTGTTATCTGTGAATTGATGGTGAATGTGCAGAAGGGTGTCTGTCTTGCCTGTGGGGCACAATCTGGTAGGCATGCACTTAGCATTGCAATACCTTAGGTCCCTTTGAAAATCCAGGCCTTTGTTACACATACCCTACACTCCCTGGAATTTTATCACTATGTAGCCAATCACAGGTCTATCCTTTTCTCTTGCTTTTTCTCTATTTTCAGCTCCAAGGTACAGGTTTAAGATATGACCAGCTTAATGAGCATAAGGTCACAGTGTTTCTCAGGCTCAGCAATGTACACTAAATAGTGCTTGATGCAAGTCTTTGCCTATTCATCACATCCTACTAAATCTGACTGCGGGAGTAAGACAAACTCATCTCATCTGAGACAAATGGAAAACTGGTTCTCACTACTGCCTTTCTGTCCTTGGATGGCCCAGAAATACTCTGTCTACCTGATAATATTGTATCTGCATGGCAATACTCTATCAAGATCCATAACTTATCTTGATGACTGGTTGGTTGGTGCAACTAACTTGATAAAAATAGCTAGATGAGTAAACTGAGAACACTTAGGTTGCAGCCTAGTTAATATTTACATTTAAGAAAAGGGTTAAGAAAAAAAATGCTAATTTTTAACTTGCAGTTTTCCTGCATGTTTAAGTTAACAACAGTGGAGGTATGTACTACGTATGTGATTTTTAAGCAACAGAATCAGAGTCCGTAAAAAAGACACAACAAAAATATGACTTAAAAGAACAACAGGGTTCACCAATATCTAATGAACCCATAACCAACAGCAAAGTCCTGAAAGCAGAACAAAATATCCACAGCAGCTAATTTCTGGTATCTCTTAGAAAAACAAGAATAGGATGTTTCAGAAGACATAGCTTCCAGTCCTGCTAGAGTTCACCAAGCCCTAGTCTACAGTAGGACCTCATTCCACAATTCCCTCTCCCCACCCAAGTTCGAATTTCTAAGTCATGCATCCAACATGTAAGTTTGCAGATGACACCAAACTGGGTGGGGTTGCGACTTCTTTGGAGGATAGGGACATAATTCAAAATGACCTTAGCAAGTTAGAGAAATGGTCAGAGGTAAACAGGATGAGGTTTAATAAAGAGAAATGCAAAGTGCTCCACTTAGGAAGGAACAATCAGTTCCATACATACAAGATGGGAAGCGACTGTCTAGGAAGGAGCATGGCGGAAAGGGATCTAGGGGTCATAGTGGACCACAAGTTGAATATGAGTCAACAGTGTGATGCTGTTGCAAAAAAAGCAAATATGATTCTAGGTTGTATCAACAGGTGTGTTGTAAGCAAAACTCGTGAAGTCATTCTGCCGCTCTACTCTGTGCTAGTTAGGCCTCAGCTGGAGTACTGTGTCCAGTTCTGGGCGCCACATTTCAAGAAAGATGTGGAGAAATTGGAAAGGGTACAGAGAAGAGCGACAAGAATGATTAAAGGTCTAGAGAACATGACCTATGAAGCCAGGCTTCATGAACTGGGCTTGTTTAGTTTGGAAAAAAGAAGATTAAGGGGGGACATGATAGCGGTTTTCAAATATCTAAAAGGGTGTCACAAGGAGGAAGGAGAAAATTTGTTCCTCTTGGTTTCTGAGGACAGGACAAGGAGTAATGGGCTTAAAGTGCAGCAGGGGAGGTTTAGATTGGACATTAGGAAAAAATTCCTAACTGTCAGGGTGTTCAAATATTGGAATAAATTGCCAAGGGAGGTGGTGGAATCTCCCTCTCTGGAGATATTTAAGAACAGGTTAGATAGACATCTGTCAGGGATGGTGTAGACGGAGCTTGGTCCTGCCTTGAGGGCGGGGGGCTGGACTCGATGACCTCTTGAGGTCCCTTCCAGTCCTATTATTCTATGATTCTATGATTCTAACACAACCAAGCCTGTTATTTCAAAATAATGGGCCTCAGAATTTGAACTCCGGACTCCTGCTTTTCAAGAGGAGTAACACTAATTCCAAAATAATAATTTCAAAATAATGGTAGTGTGGACACTCAAGTACCACTAATTCACATTTTTTGGACTCTAAGAGGCCTCCCACAGCTCCCCAGAGTGCTTGCCAGGGCTCTAAGTCTGAAATGGTGCATCCACATTAATAGTGGGTGCCTTGGATTAATTTTGATGCTTCCCCATAGTGAGGACATACTAATTCAAATCTGTTAAATTGGGAGTTCTTAAATTGAATTTAGTAATTTTGAAATAGTTTCCCAGTGTAAACATGGCCCAAGAGAATAAACAAAATTTAATGGACAAAAGCAGCTAAGAGAGAGGCATAGACTGTAGGTTTTGTCAATTGCTGATCTCTATAAACCAACTGACTGAACAATTAAGGGAATCTGAACAATTAAGAAACTGTCAGAATTATGCTGTCAGTGTCTTCATCTTCTTTAGATTCCACATAGAAATAATGAATGGGATAGTGGGAAGAGTCCCAGTGCATTCTAATTCCAAAAGTGGTTACCATCAATTTCTCCTGACCATCACTAAAAATCTGGTAGGAGAGGCAATCTGAATTCTTTTCCACTTCGAGTAGTGCATAACCTGGCTTGCAAAAAAGTTTCTCATCCTGAAATGCACAGTTTTGTATTCATTCTTGGTTTCATTATTGGGGAAAAGTTGTGTTCTTTTAAAAGCGCATGATTTCAGGAGCTATTAATGAAGTAATAGGAAAAGACAAACTAATTTTGCTATCACCTTCCTAGCATACAATAGCAATTAGCAACAATGAAGTAGTGGTTAGTTTTCACAGTACACTTACTATATTTACTTTAATTCATTCCTTTGTATGGGAAAATAATATAAAATGAAAAAGCAATAAAAATGTCTAATATTCCATGAGCTCAACAAATTATTTTGGACACGGGGTCATAGCATTTGAATACCAACATTTGAGGTTGAATAAAAATGGGGTAAACATTTTCCCCATCCACTCCTGGAAAATCAGAGAAATCAGCATATACAAAAAGCACACCTAAATCTTTCCATTTGGTTGCAGAAATCCAATGTAACCAATACCATGATGTTATCAGTAAGCTAGCAAAATATTTTGGGTAATCGCATATATTACCAGAGATTAGTCCTGCAAAAATGATTATATGGATACTCACTATTATTTGTAGTCACATTAGACTCAGTGGCTAGATATAAATAAATAGCACAAACTACATGGAATGCTCTTTACTTATTACAGGGATATCATCATGGTAATATATTTAGTTATCTAAACTATTACTTAATCTATTGCCTAGCAAGTTGTGGCTTCTGAGCCCTGATCTGGATCAGACTAAAGTCAATGCCAATTTGGTCCCTAATTAGTATGATCAAGGAACCTACTTTTCTAGTTATGGACTTAATTAAGAGTGCCAGGCATCTGGTTTTCAACCTGAACACCTGGTCGAAAAGGGACTCTGGCAGCTCTGGTACATTGAAAGTCAGGTCAGTGACACAGAGGTGCCCCAGTGCTAAGACAGGCCCCCTACCTGTCCTGGTTCTGTATGGCTCCCAGAAGCCCCTGTCAGGTTCCTGTGGCCCTACGTGCAGAGAGGCTCAGTCCTTCTTGCTCACAGCATCATCCTCACAGCTTCCATTAGTCATGGTTCCTGACCAATGGGAGTTATTGAGCCATCAGCTGGGGGCAGAGAAGTGCGTGGAGTGTTGGCTCTTCAGCTCCCATTGGTCGGGAACCACAATCAGCGAGGGCTAAGAAGGGGGGAGGCGGGGACAACGATACCTGTAGGTGCAAGAACAGTGAAGCAGGCAGACGCAGCCTCCCTGTGTTGAGGTGTTGCAGGGACCTGGTGGCCATTTCCTAGGAGTTGAGGTATGCACTACTGGGATCTCACACCTCCATGCCTACACCAGCTCAAAGTCCTTTCCCCTACCCAAACTTCTTCCCAGAGCCCACACATCCCCCTAACTCCACCTTATCTCTGAGCACCCTCCTGAACTCAAAACTTCTCATCCCAGCCTCACCCCAGAACCCGCACACACAGCCAGAGCCCTCACCCCCCCCCCATACCCTAACCACTGCCCCAACCCAGAGCCTGAGACCCACTCCAGAACCTGAACCCCCCCAGCTATAGCCCAGCCCCTGCCCTAGCTCGGTAAAAGTGAGTAAGTGTAGGGGAGAGTGAGCAATGGAGGCAAGGGGGATCGAGTGAACACAGGACTGGATCTTGGAGAAAGGGTTGGATAGGGAGTGGAGCCTGAAGGTAGAGGCAGGACAAGGGTATTTGGTTTTGTGCAATAAGCAAGTTGGCTCCCTAGACTTAATCCTGAATACTTTATACAGGCAACAATGCCACTTAACTTGGATATAGTGGATTTAGATTTCCAGAAAACTTTTGACAAGATCCCTCGCCAAAGGCTCTCAAGTAAAGTTAGTTGTCATGGAATAAAAGGGAAGGTCCTCTTATGGATTAATTGCTGGCTAAAAGACGAGAATCAAAGGGTAGATATAAATGGTAAGTTTTCAAAACGAAGAGAGGTAACTAGAGGTGTTCCTGAAGGGTCCATACTGGGACCAATCCTATTCAACCTATTTATAAATGATCTGGAGAAGGGGATAAACAGTGAGGTGGCAAAATTTGCAGGTGATACCAAACTGCTCAAGATAGTCAAGACCAAATCAGCCAGTGAAGACCTTCAAAAAGATCTCACCAAACTAAGTGATTGAGCAATAAAATGGCAAATGAAATTTAATGTTGATAAATGTAAAGTAATGCACGTTGGAAAAAATAATCCCAGCTACACATACAATATGACGGGGACTAATTTAGCTACAACTGCTCAAGAGATAAATCTTGGAGTCATTGTGGATAGTTCTCTGAAAACATCTACTCAATGTTCAGTGGCAGTCAAAAAAGCAAACAAAGTTAGGAATCATTAAAAAGGGTTAGAAAATAAGAGAGAGAATATCTTACTGTCTCTATATAAAACCATAGTACATGTTCTCACAATAAAAGAATGAGGGCTCACCAAATGAAATTAATAGGCAGCAGATTGAAAACAAACAAAAGGAAGTTTTTCTTTTCTCAGCACACAGTCTACCTGTAGAACTCCTTGCCAGAGGATGCTCTGAAGACTAGGACTTTAACAGGGTTCAAAAATGAGCTAGATAGATTCATGGAGATTAGGTCCATTGATGGCTATTAGCCAGGATGGGTAGGAATGGTGTCCCTAGCCTCTGTTTGTCAGAGGTTGGATGACAGGAGAGGATCATGTGATGATTACCTGTTCTGTTCACTCCCTCTGAGGCATCTGATATTGGCCACTGTTGGAAGGCAAGATATTGGGCTAGATGGACCTTTGGTCTGACCCAGTATGGCCGTTCTTATGCCCAGCATTCAGTATAGATATTTTACAGCATATATTTATGCCAGTCTTTTGTCAACAAAACAGCACACAACTTGTAAATAATCACTGAAAGATATTACTTCACCCACTTTGTCTCATATCTTGGAGCTGATACAACAATACTGCCTGCCTAATAAACAGGTGACCTATGTTGTATCCCTTACAGGCAGAAAGGAGGCAAAATGCAGAAAAAAGAAAAATCTCTCCACAATCTTTGTTAAGAAATCCAGCTAAAATTCAGTAGGTTATGTGGAAACTTATATTAAAATATTCATTTTACAACTTGGACTAGTTCTGTAAATATTCATGAAAAAGTTTGAGAGAGAGAAAACAGTAATGATGAAATGCCGGTTTGGTACTGCAAGCTTTTTAAAATAAAAAAATAAAGATAATTAGGAAACCTTCGATAACAAGTCAAGCTTTCAAGTCAAACTGAAGAGACTGGAAGATTAAACACTTTCTGAAAAGCATCTGAACTGTTTGTGTTAGCATGGTACATTCAAACAAATCATATGCAGGTCTCAGTCCCTTCACTTTATGAAATGATGTTCACCACTAGAAGCTGTGCAGAAATTGTATTCACCAACCTTCTGTCCCCAAACAACCAACTTGAAGTCAACCCATTCTTTAAATATTTTAGGATTTTAACTGCCAGGAATTCTTCAGATGCCCCATTATTATTTTTAAGCTGAATAACTGAAATGGTAGCACAGCAGTGCATTACTATACTCTTCCATCTGGCATTTCTCAGGAGTGGTATGTAATTATGAAACTTCAGAATAAGGTTGCCAGCCCTCCAGGACTGGCCTAGTATCTCCCAGAATCAGCATCAATCTCCCCATAGCCTGATCAGTGCAGCAAAACACAGAAGTAAAATATATATTTTTTAAACTAACTTTGTTAACACTAACATAACTGGACAGGGACCAGATTTGCTAAACGAAAAAGGCCAAATTGATGTCGTTATTTTTCAAGAAGGCATTACATTTTAAGAACTTGGGATTTACAGTCCTAGAATGTGGAAGGCTTTTAACCTTTTATTTTACAAGGTGAGAGTCTGATCTCTTTTACAACAGTGTGACACTGGAGTAACCCTAGTTCAAAGGAGCTATTCCACTTTTCAAATTGTGCAAAAGATATTAGAACTCGGGCTTTGGTGCTAAATTCACTTTAACTTAAACATTGAAACCCTCATACTCCAGATCTAATTCAAGAAAAAAGTGCCACTGATTTGCATGGACGTTTCGCATGCAGATCTGCATGATTTGAAGGGACTGCAGATGATTCTTCTTGAAGAGCATGTCTACCGTTAAAATACTACAATGGCACAGCTGCAGTTTTGAAGCAGCACAGCTGTAATACATCAGTATCAACACTCATTACAACAAAAGAACAAGATGTCCTTTCATTGCAGTTAATCCATCTCCTTAAGAGGTGGTAGCACTGTAAACATTGGAGGTTAGGGTAGAATATCTACATCTTTTACATCAAGATGAAAAGGTAGCAAGCATCATTATAATCTCACAGAGACTTAATTTACAGGACAACTTTCATCAATAAAACACATGAACATTCTGGATCTATATCTATCACATTTACCAGATTCTCAAAGGAGTTAAAGCGTAGCTAACGGTTTCAAATATTTGGTTTTGCAACTAATCCCAGAACTTTTGTAAATTTCAGTTATAATTGATTTTAAGGATACTTTAAAAAGTAAATGTATTCCTTTCATCTTTATTTCCCTACTGCTTCACTTTTCATGTTGCTATCATTCATTCTTCTTTTCTGGCTTGGCATAACTGATTTATGAACAATTCTATACATCGGTAAAGGCAGACATCAGAATATTTAAAGGAAAAGTCTTTGTGTTAAACACCTATTTTGATAAAAGTTCTAAATGTATGAAAAAACATTAAAAGTCTGTACGTTTTCAAAAATACCAAGATACACCAAGAGTTTTACATTCCAGCATTTCTAGTAAAATGGCTGTTGAATGAGAACAGGATACTAAGAATAATTAATTTTCATGTTTACATGAACACAGAATTTCCCTTGAATATTTTATTTGAATTAGCAAAAGCATACATGTCTCATTCACTGTAATTATCAAGAACCAATTTGGAACACAAAGAATGAGTAACACTTATTGAATATTTTTTATACCACAGAAATACATTAAAATCTGACTAATGTATGTGCAATATATAAATCTAAAAGTCCCTAAGAGAGGTATTATTTCATATTTATAAACATACATATATAAAAATGAGGCTCACATAATTGTCTTAATTTATTTTATTAAATTATTTTCAATTATGTTATTCTCATCTTCAGTGGACAGAGATGACTGAGGCTGGAGGGAGCTACAAAAATTTCATACTAAAAAGGTGGCTAGAAAAAAACAATTGACTTTATTTTTCAAAAATTTACATTGTATGCTCAATATTTTTTCTTACTTATGTTCAGAAGTTAGCTAGCTGCTATTTTGTACTGAGTATGCACCTGTAAGTACTTAATTTGTTCCTAAGTCCTCATTGCTGTTTTTATTTTGACAGATATGTGCCTGTACTACATACATCCAGAAAACTATATGACTGCAGTGTCAGTAAACATATTAAAATGCTCAGGAAGGAAATCCAACATAATTAGAAAAGAATGGAAATGTTACTCCTTTGCATTTCAACTATTTTGGTCCCTCATAAATAAACTGCAATGTGTAGGCCAAAAGTCACATAGCAAGCAAGTCCATAGCAGAGTCAGAAATAAAATGTTAAAGTCCCTGTTTTACAAACTTGCAGAATTAGGGTATGTCTACACTGCCACCCTCGTTCGAACTTGGGTGCTTAACGTAGGCATTCGGAGTTGCAAATGAAGCCCGGGATTTAAATATCCCAGGATTCATTCGCATCTTGCCGGGCGCTGCCATTTTTAAATCCCCCTTAGTGCGGACTCCGTGCCCGCGGCTACACGCGGCATGGAGTAGGTAGTTCTAATTAGGCTCTCTAATTTGAACTACCGGTACACCTCGTTCCATAAGGAGTAATGGTAGTTCGAATTAGGCTCTCTAGAGAGCCTAATTCGAACTACCTACTCCGTGCCGCGTGTAGCCGCGGGCACGGAGTCCGCACTAAGGGGGATTTAAAAATGGCGGCGCCCGGCAAGATGCGAATGAAGCCCGGGATATTTAAATCCCGGGCTTCATTTGCACTCCAAATGCCTACGTTAGCCACCCTAGTTCAAACTAGGGTGGCAGTGTAGACATACCCTTATAGTTCTCTTTAGTAGACTACACTGTCTTAACTGATTTTGCATAATCTTATTTGCATTCCATATATTATATGTAAAGCGTAAATATGCTATATTTGCATCTAATTGTTTTTAAAATCATACCAGATTCCAAAATAAGTGATCATTTTCCTCTGAGAATTACTTATTCACACATTTTCCTGTGCCTGTTCAATTAAGATAGGAATGACATTGGCATCATCAATAAATTGGGAAATATTTCAACTTCATAAGTGGGCTTAGGTATAACTGGAAAAGTCTGGATAAATGGATTTGGAGGAGCCAGAAAATCACTCCCATATGAAAGATAATGTCCCATCTAATGTAAAAAGTGCTAAAAATCTGTATTCAATAACTGAGAAATCCTTTATATTTACAATAGGTTCTCTGACTACCTATTGTATGGGTATTGACATTTGGGAACATTAATTTTAGCATCTGGAATAAATTAAATGACATTTGATAAAGCCCGAGCTTAAAGAGTTTTAAATCTCCCATATGAAAGGCAGCATGTACATTTCATAAATTGAGATTTGGGCTTTCTCTTTGCCCATAAAAAGCAATACATGTTTAATTTTAGCACTCTAATCTTTGTTTATAACCAGAAGCATTATCTGAGTTTCTAATTAAATTGCAATGAAGATTATTGCCTTTATTACATATATCCACTTTAATTCTGCTCTGAATTGTCTAGGTTAAAGGACAAGTGGGTTTGTTATCAGTTAATGTAAGTGAATCTCAAAAATGGGCTGAGAATTTGGCTTTCTATTTTCTTACCTTTTTATTTGTTTACTTTATCGAGAAGGCAAATGAAATTATGATACTTATGAGGTACATATGGAGAACAAGGGATGTATGGGATTGTTACTAGTGCTGGTGGGAAGATTTTCATTTTGCTATGCTGGAACATTTCAAAGAGATATATCAATTCTGGAAGGAGAGTAAGAGAAATGCTCTCTATAAGCTGCTGACTAGAGCACGGGACTGGGATGTGTGAGACCTAAATTTGAGTCCCTCCTTTTTCTGGACCAGAGAGGAAAAAACCCTGCTCTGCTGCCCTACAGACCCAGGACTTGTATCTGAGGGTGTGTCTAGACTACTGAGTTTTGTCGACAAAAGTGGACTTTTGTCGACAAAACTATACCAGCGTCTACACTACCGCTGAGTTCTGTCGACATAACGTCGACAGAACTCAGCAGTTTTGTCGACGCTGGTATACCTCATTTTACGAGGCATAACACCTTCTGTCGACAGAGTTCTGTCGACAGAAGGTGTTATTGCCTGTAGGGTTGCGTCTAGACTACAGGGTTCTGTCGACAAAGCAGCTTGCTTTGTAGACAGAACTCAATGTGTCTGGACGCTCTTTGTCGACAGAACTTTTTGTCGACTTATACTGTCGACAAAACTTCTGTCGACAAAACCCGGTAGTCTAGACGTACCCTGAGTCTTTTGAAACACAATACATTAAGAATCAGGCTCTTGAGTGAATCACATGCATATCCCAAAATGAAAAGCTTAAATTTCAATTTGAAAATGAACGTTCTATCATAAAATTTCATTTTCTGCAAATATGTTTGGAAGATTTTCATTTTGCTCTGATGTGGAATGAAAACAAACTTTGAATCCTTGAAAGTTGCCACAAAATAGGATTGTTGCTCTCCAGTCAGCTCTAGCAGTCACAGGAGAAAGCTGTCTTTATTTCTTGAAAATTCAAGGAATGGGCAGGTAGATACTTATGATGGAAATCAAGGAAGATGTATCATAAATGGATCATAGAACACATTATAGACTGGAAAGTCGCACAGCTTCTGTCAATATACAATACCGAGAAAAATATTCGCTTAATTCTATACACTGCCATTTAAGTTGCATGGTATATGATGGCCCCAGAGAACAAATTACAAGGCTCTGCAAGCTCTAATTTTGAAATATTAAAAAAGCTTCCACTTTGCTGAATAGAAAAGCCTCTATGAACCCTCCCATACCTGGGATTTAGGGAGTTAAGAAATGCAAGATCCTTACAGAATCCATAGGCACAACAAATTTTGGAAATAATGACACTGTATTGTGGGAGCAATATCTTAAAATCTGATCATGCTAAGAATCCCACTGGCCATCTGCTGCTGTTGCTGGATTCAAAAGTATTTTTGCTCTTGGAATATCTTCTGTCTCCTGACTCCTGCTTCACTGTCTGCAGTTACAAATAAAATAATTCAATAACCCAGACATGTTTATACAACATCACTACAATATTAAATTTTAGGGAAACTATCAAATCAACAAAAGGAGGTAATGCTTGGGCCAAGTTCAAGCTTTCACTCAGGGCCAGTTTGACAAAAACATTGGTTCCATTTTTTTGTTTGTTTTCTTAAGAATAAAATGTAGTAATGTTGTATAAATACATGTGGGTTACCGACTCTTTAATTTGGAACTGGGGATAGCAGTGCAACAGGAATCAGTAGGGCAAAGGCTATTTTACATAACCATTTAAGGCTTCAGCTTTCCCTTATTTGCATCACAGGGGAATTATACAAGCTTTTTTTCCCCCTCTAATTAATAAGAGCAGTTGAACTGGAATGTCCAAAACATATATCCCCCAAAGACTGACTTCCTGGAACAGACATTTGTTTATGCCCCTTTGTCAGCTACTTTGAGCTGCAAGATGACCTGGTTTTGCAGGTTTTATTAATAATCAAACCTAGGAGGTCTCTTATACAAAATGTGGATCTAACATAAGTGAGATTTAGGAGATAAAGTTAGATTGGAACAGGTTTTTTTTTTTTTAAATCATAGACACATAAAAAAGGCCTAAAAGACTAAGAACAGATAGAATGATGGTCTAACAGGGGCCCTGTATCATTTTTTCCACTCTGTCTGAAGCTGAGTGCAAGAAGAGTTTTATTAACAAGCCAGATTGTCTCTGACATCAGCATGGCTGTGCACAGCTAAGTGTAGCATGAAAGGAGACATCCTCTACCAACTTGAAGTGTCAGCTATAGAGACTGTTCCTACATCCTGGGAGCACAAAATTTGCTTTTCTCCTGCATCCAGGGAGACCATGTTGCCCATCATAAGATTGTGAGGGTGTGATAAAGAGGCGAGACAACAACCCAGCCTGCACATCTGGCTAGATAAATGAAGAAATAAATTGTACCATCCAAAAAAAGGTGTGTGTGTGGGGGGTGGGAGGCGGGGGGGGGGGGGGGAGGCAGCTCATATGCCTATGCAGATTCAGTAGCTGTAGGATTTTTGCCTCTGGAGACAATTTCTGTCAGGCCCCATTCAATATTCCTTGTGCAGCCAGAACTGTCATGAGCTTCCAGAGCTACATTTCTGAAGTGGTGTTCATGGTGGTAGCAACATGACTGTATTACGATGAGCTGCTAATGCAACAAAGACTCCTGTTGGCTTTTAGGATAAGTTGGTAGGCAAAACTCTATAACACAATTTGGAAATTTAGAGACAGACTTTAACAGTGCTATATCAACATTTGGAATTATGTACATTCTGAATGACTTTTCATGGTGGAATCATTTTCTTTTCATCTAACTGACTGGAAGCAACATAGGGGGTAAAAAGTGTATCTAACAAATATTAGATATACCTATTGGACATATCACATACACTCTTTTGCTAACATACTAAATCATCTTTCTTTAAATACTTTATATATATATAGAGAGAGAGAGAGACCTATCTCATAGAACTGGAGGGACCTTGAGAGGTCATTGAGTTCAGTCCCCTGCCCTCATGGTAGGACCAAGTGCCATCTCTGACAGATCCCTGAATGGCCCCCTCAAGGATTGAGCTCACAACCCTGGGTTTAGTAGGCCAAGCCTCAAGTCACTGAGCTATCCTTCCCCCATTGTGACAGGAGAACTTGTAAAATTGATCCATTTTGCCTCTAAATACCGGTATTAGGACCCAACTGTGCCCTGACCATCACTGCATCCATGGGGTGCGAATTACACACAGAACTGTACGCTATATTTCCTTTTGCCATGACTCCCATTGTGTCCAAGGGCACAGCTCCCTTGGAGGATAGCTATTATTTCTTCTGCCACCTTCCCCTGAAGTCCCCACTATAGGAGAGCAGCTCTTATTCCCTCCCTCCTCCACCCATAGGAGCCCCAGGGACAGAAGAACTGCAGGGAAGTGATGAATAAGCACATTACCCAGAAGACAGTACTGGCATCCCAGGCCCCTCCCACGTACCTGAAGGTTTATGACTCTTTTGTGCTACTACAACCAATGTCCTGCCAGACACTTGAGCCACTGCCAGATTCTGCTGTGGCAATAATGCATCTGGCCCTGACAAGTGGCAGTTGCAGAGGGCAGAACTGAGCCTACAGTCTGTTTGCTTTTGTGTCACTTCCTTACTGTTATTTTGTTGTTGTCCAAGATGGAGAATTTAAAGCTTATTTGAAAATCTGTGCTGTCTTCAGAATCTGAGGACTAAATGCACAAGATTAAAGTCTGCTGCTCAAGTATTGCTCCTATAATAGCTTTTCCCATATATCAAAGCTCTGTAATTTTTTGTGTCCAACTTAAAAACAGATCATAGAAATCATTGCAGTTAGGCAGAATATGAACATGATACTACAACACATTATCCATAAGCACAAGTTCTTTTATAGCAAGAGTTTATTGCTATATATTTATGGGAGTTTATTCTAAACTTTGCTTCAAATACATGTAGACTCTGAGGTGTGGTCTACACTATAGTGGAAGGTCGAATTAATATATGCAGTTCCAGCTATTTTAATTACGTAGCTTGACTAAACGTACCTTAAATTGCATTTCTGCGCTATCCACACAGCGAGAGGTCAATGGGAACAAATGCTCCTGTCAGCTTCCCTTAATTCTCCTGAGGAACAGGCATATCAGTACCAACAGGGCATCCTCTGAGTACTATTTAGTGTGTCTTCACAAGACCTGCTAAATAGAACCCTGGATGATCAACCATGACAGCCCTGATCTTCTTCATAGTGAAGACATGATCTTCATCAATTAAATACATAGAAATTGCATAAACATTGTTTGTCCATAGTATTCAATTATACTTCAGTGGCAACACATAATTTCCCGTATCCATGAAGGGAACATACAGAAACCTGTTGGTGAACACTTTAATTTGCCTGGTCACTCATTAAGAGATCTTCAACTTGCTGTTTTATTACAGACCAATTCCACAAGCCAAATACATAGGGAAGGGTTGGAACAACAATTCATTCACAAGTTTAATTCTCATGTGAATGGTCTGATTTAAGATACGGGATGGCTGGGATATTATCAAACCAACCAAACAACAAAGGTGGCAATGGCTCTTTGTCTATATAGAATCTGGTGTTAGTACTCTTCCTCTCTAATTGCTAAGGGTATGTCTACACTACCCCCCTAGTTCGAACTAGGGGGGGTAATGTAGTCATACGGAGTTGCAAATGAAGCCCTTCATTTGCATAAAGCCAGCCGGAACGAGGTGTACAGCTAGTTCGGATTAGGAAGCCTAATCCGAACTAGCTAGTCCGTGCCGCGTGTAGCCGCTCGGCACGGGGTCCAACCTAGCCAGCATTTAAAAATGGCGCCGGCCGGCTTTATGCAAATGAAGCCCGGGAAATTCAAATCCCGGGCTTCATTTGCAACTCCGTATGACTACATTACCCACCCTAGTTCAAACTAGGGGGGTAGTGTAGACATACCCTAACTAATGGTTCTTATCTGCTTTTTTTAACTATCCAGTCTTTAAGTTCTTATAGACTATCAGTTTTGCCAGTTACATACTGCTTGGCTTTTCCTTTGATATTTATGTTCCCACTGCTTCTCCTCCCTCCCCATTTTTCCCTCTTTCTTCTCCCCTCCTTCCTTATTTATTTTTGGTTCTGAACATCCTACACTCTGGTCATCTGAAGAAGTGGGCTGTACCCATGAATGCTCATGATACCATCTACATGTTTTGTTAGTCTTTAAAGTGCTACCAGACTATTTGTTGTTTTTTAAGTTTACATTATATAATTATTCTTCAATGGGACCACAAAATTTACTGTAGCACAGGGGTCTCCAAACTTTTCAGCCCGAGGGCCGCATTAACTATCAAACAGCAGTTCGGGGGCCGACTACACACTTGAGGTCCAAATAAAAAACAATCAAAACATGGATGTTGTTTTTAATTATTTATTTAATATTATTTTATTCAGTTATTATTTAATAACACATTCATACACTACACATGAACACCTGTATTAGTGTGAATGGTGAAATTGTTTCCTGGATGCCAAAATAGCAGACATTTCTGGCTTTAGATTTGTTGTCCCTAACATCAACAGTGACCTGAGATTATCATCGGACAAGTTTGTTCTCAAATTGTTCTTCACGTATTTCATTCTTGAAAATGTTTGTTCACACAGGTATGTTGTTCCAAAGATTGAAAGGTACCTTGATGCAAAAGGTTTGACATTAGGAAAGTCTTCCTTGGGCAAAAACTGGTAAAAACCCACCAGTCCTATTTTGAACTTGTCCCTAAGGAGGTCATTTGCTTGCAACTCAATGACTTCCAGCTGCAGTTCATCTGGGCAACTGGCCACATCTGCTTCAAATGGGTTTTGAAACAATCTCACTTCTTCTGCCTTTGAATCCAAAAAGGTCTCCACGGGCCGGATGAGAGGGCCTCGCGGGCCGCATCCGGCCCCCGGGCCGTAGTTTGGAGACCCCTGCTGTAGCAGATTAGACCACTGACCTATCAAGTTCGATAGTCTCCTTTACTCAGTGACTAATATAAAATCAGTGGGAAATATAGACATTTGAGTTCACCCTACAGTGTTTATGCATTTTCCTTTTTGGTTTTGATGAGTATCAATTTTCTCTTGAAATCCCAACACTGTCCTGAAGTATAAACAGTTTCAATATGTTACCTAAAACAAATTGGGGATGCTGCTGCCAAAATAATGAATGCCCTTAAAATGTTCCACCAAACTGAAAGATTTTACTGGTTCGAGAGATAACTATAATCTTTAAAATGAGGGGTTGTATCAGAAGTTAAATCTATCAAATCTTTCAAACTGGTGAAACTCTGTAAACAATTCTAATAAAACTTTCAGCCTAAAATGAATGTACACTATTTTGGTGTATCCTTCTTTATTGCACAGTTCCCCTCCCTTAAATTGATGTCAAGACTTGGAAGAATAATTCTTTAGTATATATTTCAACAGATGATATTGATGTTATTTTCAGGTTTTTTTCAATTTTATCAACTTTTCACTCTTACACAACATTTTATGTTGCAAGCACTTTCTAATAAAATATCTATTTTCACTGTTAAGGGAAATTATGGCAGAGTTCAACCATTTATTGACAATAGAGTTCAACCATTTATTGACAATATGAGATTCAAAAAGTGCTTTGCCTATCTGTAAATTTCAATTACTATCAATGGAAATGTTTTAGCTTGTGTGTGTATATTGAAATTCATTTTTACCAGCCAATCTAACTCTTCTAATCTATCTATGCTCCATACAAAAATCTTTTGAAGTACTTGTGGATGACTTTATATAGGATTTTTTTTTCAGATGCACACTTATTAGAAATTCCATTTTAAATAAAATGGATCTAATGGGCCAAGAGTAGAGTGACAAGTGGTCAAGGAAAATTTAAACAATGACATTAAAAGTTTTCACTGATCTTTCATTCCAATGGAAACAGTAAAGCAAAGGTTTTTTTTAAGTTTCTTCCATTCATTTTCCCTTTCCCCCATATCTCTCTCTTTCTCTCTCATTCAGGTGAAGCTGAGTCACTGTGTAGGGTAAGAAACAAAGGGGCAAACTGAGAACATTAAATAACTGTCTCTTGTGTGATATATCTGCAGTAATTGTAATAATTAGGCTGATGCTCCCCAATGTAAGAGAGAAAATGATACAAGGGAAGATGATACAGTAGAATGATATAGTAGAAAGACAAAACATATTGGAAGAAAGAACAGAAATTCTGGGGTTTAGTATGTGAAAGCTACTGGGTGATGCAAGTACAGAAAAGTATGAAAAAATCACTTTTGAAAGATACAAAGGCAAGGACAGTACAACACTGATGCCATGGATATTTTGTTTAGACAGTCATGTGCAACCAACAATGACAGCATACAACCGGACTGACACAGGTATGATCCTGTCTTTCCTATCCTCCCTGAAGAACAAAGCAACTGTAAATGCAACCTCTGACACATGTTCATGGATCTATCTGAGGTTGCAGTAGCATTACTTTGGGCATGCAAAATTATACTGATTGTTTCAGGAGTGTGGAAGAATAGCAGATCTTACTTCTCTCCATCCCACCTCTTTGTGGTACGACTGCGGATGTCAAAACAATAAAAGCCAATGCATAATTACTGAATAGGAGGATAAAAGAAGAAAGATATATACTGTGCTGAAAGAAGGTCACAGACAAAGACTCCAGATGTCCTTGCAGGATTGTAAGAGCATACCTGAGTGGTGTCTAAATCCTGAAAGGCATGAATTTGCATAGAAAACTTGTTATTCTGTTTAACATTCCTACAACAAAAAGATGAGTGAAAAGGGAACAATGGAAAAAGTTACTTAGAAATTTCTGTTGGTCAAATTTTGTTCATAGGTTTTACCAGTGCAGTGCAGTAAAAGTCAATGGTGTAAAAGAGCAGTATATGCCTTGAATGGACATAGCTCTATGGATTTTGATTTTACCCCAGTTCTATCTTTGAACCTTTCCCCAATAAAGTGTACAGTCCTAAAACCTTGGCAGATTAAAAGGGCTCATGACTGTTATGAACGCACAGTATACTTAGCCTATGATGAGCAATTAAGATAGCCTGGCAAATACTGAAGCTGGAGATACTATATTGCTGTCAGCTGTCACGAATGGGCTGTGAATTTGCCGGAGAAGCAGGTACCGTAACTATAGTAAGTCTGTCAAAAGGTATAAGAGAGAAGGATGTGAACATGAATATAAAGTACCAGAGATAGACATGAGAACCCTAACTAATAAAATAAACATTATACTGTAGGAATTCCAGTTTATTAGGAACAATCTACACAAAATGTTAAATATGTGTACTCCCTGGAGTTTTCTGACAGTATGCTAATAGGAATGATACTTTATTTGCTCTTTATTTGGAGCACCATGAAAAGAAATGAAGCTGTTCTCTCTGACAGTGAGAGTGCTTCCAGAAACGCTAGGGCATTCCCAAGCACATCTCTAAATATAATCAGAATCATTTCCCAATGTTTTCTCCCTTAGCTTTTAAGTTTTGCTAAATGGGTATTTATTTAGCAATTTTCCCGAGTAAAGCATTTTTAGCAAAATAAGGACTTCTTTTGATGAGCTGTAATTTCTTCCAGCTTCCATAGTATTTCTAAGTGGTGCAGACTCAGCTACATTTCTACAATACTATTATCCCCAGATGATGCCCTCATTAATGCCAGTGCAAACACACAAAGGTTATGTCCACACCTCCAGCCGAGGGTGGGGAGTAACATGTGATTCCTAGTTCAAGAAGACATACTCAGTGAGAGCTGGTGCACTAACAATGGTGGGAGTGAGAAGCCACACAGGCTAGCGACTCTGAGTAGAGAACAGCTTGGACCCTGTGGGTACGTATTCATACTGCCACTCACTTCTACCCACCGTACCACTATTTTTCAGTGGGATAACTTGGCGAAAGCCAGCTCAAGCATACGTGCTTGAGCTGGGAATCACGTCCCTATTTGCAAGTATAGAGCCAGCCCTATGTCGATGGGATTGCAAAAGGTGTAAGTGAGGGCATCATCTGAAGACAATGGATTGTACAGGAATCTAAGAGGAAATCATTTGGCCTGCAGAGCCTCTATTCATGCTGATGAAGCATGAGAAAGAGCTTCTCTTGACAGTGAGATGTCTGAGTGAGCTCTTCAAGAGCTGGTAGTTACAGAAAAACAATAAAAAAACAAAATAAAAATCTTTTGACTTGCAAATTGAACTCACAGGGTATGGAAATCAGTGAGTCACATTGAATAGAGAGCCCAGCAATGCCATTTTACAAAGACACTTTTTTAGGACACAATCATAGTTCAGAGAATAGAAAAGCAGAGATAATCTTTGGCCAATTCAGAGCATGATGGTACCCATTCAGAAAAAACCCCAAATAACTATACCAATAAAAATTAAAATATTATTTGTACTATTAAGTAGATGATATGAACATCAAAGAAAGAATTCAATAACGAGGAAATTACTTATATGGAAGAGAAAAGGAAGTCACAGCATTATGTGGCAAGCAATTGAAAGGCATATTTCATGACATTTTTCAGCTGTATATAAAAATGCTCTACAGCCTTATTGCTTTGGTTTAGAAATCACATTCATGACTATAGGCAGCATGATTTAAGGAATAATCCCACATAAATGCTAGATTATACTTGGCTTATCATTATATATTTATATATCTTGTCTAGGATGTTCCATCAGGAAGTAGTATTTCAAAGGAGAACTGGTCTTTGCAGAAATACAATTGTCTTTTCAGATGTTCTGTCTCATTGTTCAGAGGGAAAACTGATGTGTGGTCAGAGAAGAGATTGTTCATGCTTTAATGTACTGAGCTGGAATTTCAAACCATACAATGTATGGCAAATTCATAGTGAGGATTCCCCATTGGCAGAACTATGGGTGAGAGTAATATCCACACTGGTATTGGACAGGGAATGCCATATATGGAGGACTCCATCCTTTTGCTTATTCACAGCTTTGCAAGGTTCAAATGTCATTCCTGTTTTATTTCACATTTATAAGCAGTGTCTATGTTAACTGGTCATATGACATGGACTGAAGTGCCAGTCATACACAGATGGATATTATTCCTCACTACTCATGACCATTCCACTACATCAAGATTGCCTAATGTTTGGATAAGGTGAACTTATGAATGAGGGACAGCTGTTTAAGGCTGAACATAAGCAAGACAGATGTGATGCTCGTGGGAGCAGGAAAGTATTTTGAAGAGTGTATAGTAGTGGTGCATGAAATGTCTTTTGATTTAAGGGGACACACCAATAATTGACCAATTTAGTGCACAGTTTAGCCGTTCTCTTGGATTCCTCATTAAGGCTAAACTCTAACATAGCAGCATCCATGCATAATGTTTTCTACCATCTCTGTAGGAGTCTCTGTACCATCCTGAAAGATGATGATTGGCTTCACACATTTGTCAGTGCTTGGATGGACTATAGTGATGTGATATTCCTAGGCATTCCATGCTAAGAAAGCCCTCATTATTGTAGAATGCTGCAGCGTGTCCCCTCAGCAACACAGGCTGGTTTGAACGCTTGTAATCTGTCTTCCACCTCCCCCTAGGACATCAAATTGATCTTTATCTTCAAGGCACTCAATGTTCTAAATCCAGGATATCTAAAAGATAAAATTAATGTCCCGGGATGAGGACTGTGATAAAAAAACTTTGCTTCTTTTGCTAAATAGAGCTTTGCAAAATAAGAGTGGAGCTCATCAGGGCAGGAAACAAAGTTTCTCAAGGACAGTGGAAGGAACTCTCCCAGGAGATAATGACAACCACGAACCTCACCACCTCCATACATAAGGCTCATTTCTTTGATCCTCTCATCTCTGATACCCACACGTAACAAACTGTCAGCATATTTAACACGAACGTCTACCAGAATACCCCACTGTTCACACTCCTCCACTATGGAGAAAATGAGAGAAGAAATAACATATGCCAGATGTTAGTTGTGTGTAGTGCTTACTGCACTTCTAGAAGGTGATCAGATACTATTGTGATGAGTGTAATATATTATCTCAAATAGAATAGAACAACATCTGACAAGTAACCAAGTCCTTTCTTCCATTAAAAAAATGCAGAAGTATTTGTAAAATGTTTCTTTTGTGCACTTTATTGCTTCGTAGGTCAGAACTAAGGATTATGGGCCTGATTCAGGAAAGCATCCCTAACATCACATGCTAAAATTGGGATTAAAAGCTTAAGCATGTGCTTTAATGTTTTCTTGGTTCAGGTCCTATGACAGTAGACAGTGTAAAAAGAAGAGAATGTGTCATGCATTTAGATTAACTGAATCCAAGTGTAAAAAAATCAGAAAGCAGCCTTAAATCTGGTATTACTTCATAGGGGTTTCTCCCCAACGCCTATTCAAAAACTTTATACTACTTTTTACTATACAATGATTCAAATGAAGTAATGAAATCTTCTCAGTATTAGATGGCTGTAACTTCATACTATGTAAAACTCTATGGTTTAGCCACCTCAACACCCATAACATTTGCAAGTTCGTATATTATAACAACATAGTGATTATCTGCGGTAAAAAAGTCCTACTTTCAATATAGAATCTTTTTAATGTCACATTTTACAGAATTTTTTTTCTAAATCATGGGTGCATGGTGAGAGGTTTTGCTCTCTCTATATTGAGTTCTTCAACACTATTACAGCTTGGAATGGCTAGTGATGTGGCTGAATTGGCAAAGAGCATTCTCATCCACCGCTGTATCTAAATGACCAGCCAGGCACAATGGCAGACATCATGCAGAAGTTCTGCTCCCCATTAGCAGAGGCTAAATAACCTGATTTGGTCAGAGAGCTGTCCAAGAAAGGCACAGCAAGCCATGCTTGAATACTTGGTCCACTGGAGCGCCCATTGCTGTTCCATGGGTCTAACACCCAAACAGTAACAATGGCTATCAAAGCAACAGTTAAATCCAGTAAACCCTACTATAAAACAACATACTGTGACACTGTGCTGCTGGGCAGCTTAGAGGAAACACTGACTACAAGTCAGTTTATTCCGGGGAAAATTTTCAGATGAGAAATTAAAAACTAACAGTTTTATGATAACATTAAAGTTCCCATGATACTCTTCATAAAAGTAGTGGTTCAATGTATGCGCTTGGCTAACTGTCCTTACTTCACTGTGGTGTATCATATTATGTGCTTGTCAGGGCTGCTGCCAGGGGTTGGGGCAAGAGGCAATTGCCCCCAAGGTCCTACAATTTAAAGGGGCTTGGGATTCTAGACCATGTCAGCAGTGGAAGCTAGAGCCCTAAACCCTTTAAATCACCACCAGAACCCAACACAGTATGGTCTGGGTGATGCTGAGGGCTGTGTGGAGGAGGCACAGCGCAGTCCAAGCTGGTTGTCTTTAACCCTACCCCTGCTGCCTGAGGCCCAGAGCTGAGTCCCTCCACTATACTGCCAGCACCTGGCAAAATCTGTCGCCAGCCCTGGCGCATGCTGAATGTTGCCTTTCTATCCCTAAAGATGATTGCATGTAACTGGGGGTTTTCGACAGAGTCTGTGAAATGTTTTCCATTTCTTTGAGATAACCCTGGAGGGGATGATTTAGTTGGGATTGATCCTGCCTTGGGAAGGAGGCTGGACTTGATCACCTCCTGAGGTCTCTTCCAGTTCTATGATTCTAACAGCTTTTTACCAAGATATACTTAATGGGATCAGCAGTGTCCATTTTTTAATAACTATATGGATGGGGGAAGGAGAAAGGTTGAGAAACCTTTTGCCTATGTTTGCACAAAATGTGGACACAACCACAGAGCCTGTAGACAAGGAATGCAGGTGTTGCTCTGTTGCTGGCACTAGACTCACCAAATGGGGTGAAAAAAAAAACCCCAACAACACAGGACCATGGCAGTCCCATCAGAGCACAACTCAGCTGAGTTGTCCCCACCTGGAATGAAACAGTAGACTTATGACTGCTGCTCTCCTTTTGCACTCCTGAAGGCAGTGTGCCTACATTAAGTGCAATGCATCCAGGAGCTTTTATTGACTGGCATGCCTCTGAATTGCCCCATTCCACAACCGCAACTCAGTAAAGATTTGCCTGTTATTGTACTTTGCATCTTCTTTCTCTCCTGAATTCTCCCTGTAACAAGATTTTAATCATACAAAAATAGTAAACATATATGTAAAATTAAATGTTAACCTGACTTTTTAAGAAATGAATATAAAGAAAAACAATGCTAAAGCCCACAATTCTCAATGTCACTTTATCCAGAATTGTTTTTTAAGGTGCTTAATTGCGATTTGAAAACAGAATAAATTTGCAGTTCATAGTAGCAACTAAATTTAATGCTGTTAATGCTCATGAATTTTGAAATATTGATTTTTAATAATTTTTCTAGGCATGATTAATTTACAGTGTCATTTGACATGATTGTAAATATAAAAAACTCACAAATAGCACCACTGGTAAGATATTTTAAAATATTATTTATGTATTTTATATTTCAAATTAAAAAGTCCTACCATATTCAAACAGTCTTAAGAATATCTAAGCAAGTTCAACTTTTCTAAGGTTCGAAGGCAAACAGGCTAAAAAGATGGCCTCATTAACATAAGTAGTGTACATTATTAATGTTTTGAAATTGCTTTTATATATTAAAATGTACATCAGTCCCAAAATATGATGATTGATACTATTAAATTTATAATACAACAGAAGTGAGGACTCACTGATTTTTCTACCTTACTATTTTAATGCATATTAGTATATGAAAAACACTGAATATTTTAATTCCTTTGGCTTTGTGTTCTGTACCCCAAAGACAAATGAAACTGCCCCTGCACCACCCCATCGCTCTACTCCCCCAAATAAAACTCTATTGCTTTAAACTCAACCAACAGAGAACTTTCCGAATCTGATACAGAAGAAATAGGGAACCTAAAGTTTTGAGTTCCTTGATTTGAAAGTACTAGCAGAAGTTCAAAGCTGTATAATTACTTATGCCTCAAGTGTCTTAGACCTAAAAGAACAGAACAAGTAGAAACCAGTGTCAAATCAAGTTTGCATTGTTATCAAAGACTATGCTCACAGTCCTCCAGCTTTTCTCACTGAAAGGCAGAGGCCACACTGATCCATAGAAGTGCAGTCAGTTGAGATATGATTTTTAAAGCAATGCTCAGAGGGATATATAGCTAGAGGAGGTGATTTTAAGATTGAATCATCGAATCTGAAATACCTATGCTCTCTGGAAGCACAGGTTTAAGTCCTGCCAGATTCAGCTCATCGTTTCATCTTTTTGAGGTAGATTTAATTCTATGTAGCTTTTTATGCAGTGGTCTTTTATATAATTTTTTTTAAAAAGTAAAGCCCGGTGTACCCTACATGATATTAAACATGCAATATCTTGTTTCCTAAGAATAAGTTCTCACATCCTAAGATCATTTCAAATGAGCAGCATATCCCACAGAACAGCTCAACAACTACCTTGTGCAGAGATGTAAGAACTTGTTTTATTTAATTATTTACTAGAAGACTCACCTGGTGTTGCTCGGGTCCTTAATTCAATTAATTTTGGGGTTATTTTTTTTTGCGAGGGGGGGGGGGGAATAAATTAAAATATACGTGCAACATTTAAATCATTGCTCTGGGGTGGGGCTGGGAATGAGAAGTTCAGTATGCAGGTTGCCCCAGGGAGATAGGACTACAGTAGCCCTCTCTCACCACAGCAGGGTGGAGCTAGGTGGGAAGGACCTCTCCATGGCCGCTTCAGCTCCATCAGTCATAACCAGAGGAGGGATTCATGTCCCTGGTTGGGGCAGGTCCAGGTTAGGTTTGGTAGGAGCCACAGAAGGATCACCTGTCCCCTGACTGTGGCGGTTCTGAGGCAGCTCTGGGTTGGTTGCCATTTCAGAGGCACCCCCCCCCTCTGGCCCCAGCATGGAGCAGACATAAGAAGGCACCTCCTCCCACAGCCCCAGCACAGAGCTGCCAGAGCAGGAGGAGAGACACAGCCCCCTACCAACCAAGAACAGAGCAGCTTCAGAAGCCTTATGCTGGGGCTATCTGGCAGAGGTGGCATTCTGTGTGTCCATCCTGAGCCTCTGTCCTCTCTGAGCCCGCCCTGAGACCTCTTTCCACATTTACTTAGTTATGTCAATTTTGAGAACTGTACGGCTGTGTCTACATTGGCACCCCTTTCCGGAAAAGGGATGCTAATGTAGACTTCGGAATTGCAAATTCCGCGGGGGATTGCTACTTGAAAGTAGGAATAAGAAATCCTCTGGAAAAGGGCTTATTTTCTGGAGAATCACATCTAGACTGGAGCTTTTCTCCGGCTTATCCCCAAGCCGGAAAAAAGCGGCAGCCATATAAATGCAAATGCTGCAGGGGATATTTAAATCCCCGCGGAATTTGCAATTCCGAAGTCTACATTAGCATCCGTTTTCTGGAAAGGGGTGCCAGTGTAGACACAGCCTACTTGATTGGTGATTCTGTCTCTTTTTTGTTTGGTTTTAAGCGAAACAAGCCCATTCCAAGCACAACCAAACCCTTATGTTGTTTTAAGTTAGGATAAGAGGAAGCTGTATACCAGATTTGGTGGTCCTAGCTCTGACTGCTTAAGAGGAGTTCTTGAACAGACAGACAGACAGTCTCTCACAAACATGTAGTAGATTTTTTTTCACCATTCATAACAAACCAGCCTCTCTTTCTGCTAGAAGTGACCTGCTGTGTAACCAACATCTGTGCAGAGGTCAGGACATAGAAGGAAGGTGGTATTTTCTCCTGATATTTTAAGTCACCTAGGCCATTATTCTAAACTATTGAAATGTTGAGAGATTATTTTGAAAAGCATAATCTCTTCCTTATTACAGACTCATTCCTACAACACCTAGCAAAGTCCAAAGGATGGACACACAAATCAAGTGTCTTGTATACTGTAGAAAAACAGATGAAATTTCAAAATTATATTAAATCTTTTGAACAAAGCAATTACAAATATCATCTAATCTCCTGAGTTTTTAGTTTACACGTGGCCTTGAATTTGCAAAGGAAATCTGTCTACAGCTTTCTGTTGGAAAAGAATACAAAACAGCAGAGCTATATAAGTGTTCATGTAACATCATGACAGTGTGTAAGGCATTTTCAGTGGGGATTGAACTGGAGACCTCAAGTTCTAAATGTTTGAGTCTCCTCCTTATGAGCTCCAAGACTCAGCAGTTAGCCGAGGATGCAGCTGGCTCAAGATCCTTTACATGTGGCCCAGTCACCATGATCAGTAGAATTACATTCATATATTTAGTTTTTTAAAATTTGTTGGTTGCAACATTATAATGCAGAACATATTAGATACTTGTATAATGCGGAAACACACAGTGCACAGATTAGGGATGTAAGTGAGTAGTCAACTACTTGCTTTTGCTCCCCTCTTTGCTGCCTCGGCATCAGAGGCAGTGGGAGGGGGTAGGAGCCGGTGCTGGGAGAAACTGGCTTAAAAGCTAGGGGGGTTAGGAAGGCTTCTGGAACAACCTATGTTCACAGTGGCCAGGGCTGACTGCGGATGAGGACTGCTGCTGGAGCAGCCTCTGCCCGCTGCCAGCCCAGGCCACTGTGAACAGGGGCTGCTGGACCCAGCACAAGCCAGGACCAAGCAGTCCCAGTTTGCACCAGTCTGGTACTGCTGCAGCTCTGTGTTTTGAACGTAGTCAGAGCTGGGCATCTTACTACATTTAAAATGCAGACCTGCATCTGTACTGGCTCTGTCCTGGCTCACGCCAGTCCAGGACCTACTCCCTCTGTGGCTCTGGAGTTTAAATGTTGTAGGAGCCAGGCTGCCTGCACACCTGGCTCTTATTACATTTAAACTACAGAAGTAACTCCTGGACCAGCGCAAGCTTGGAAAGAGAACCATCCCTTGTTGACTAAGCGTGGTCGATACAAATTTTATCGACTGCACGATTAGTCAATTACCTGCCTCTTAACATCCTTAGCACAGATCAGGATGCATGCTCTATGTAGTCTACAGGAAAAAATAAATTGGAACAGTCACTTTCTATCTCAATACACATTAAGAAGCTGGTATATTACTAACACACACACATATATATGCTTATAAACCTCATCCATCTTTAAAACTATCCTTTCACTCTCTTGTGTGCTATTGCATATACTTAGTGTATCTCCTGTCCAGAAACAGCATAATCATCTATTTACTATAGGGAGAGGAGTAACAATATATCATGTTATGACCAACATGAAGTGTGATGTTCCCAGTACATTGCTAGGTACATTTAACAGAAAACTACATCCCTGATTCGTTTGCCCAATGACATATAGTTCAGCTAGTTTCTTTAAATTATACCATGTATTCACTGAAAGGTTCAAAGGAGCAGTTATATTATTTTACTCATGAAAAGTTTTCATATTGCCACAGATTGAAGATTTGTCGAGAAAGTGAGACAGAAGATCAGTTTAAAACACAAAATTCACCACAAAATGTATATCAAGACCTGGCTGTTCACATCTCCCTTTTACAAGTCCATGGAGATATTCTGGTAAACATCATATGATGATCAGACTAATAGATTTTAATTGGATCACATGAATCTTCAGGTGTGAGAGAATTTAATGTAGACCATGCTAGTGAGTTACATCAACCTCTCTCTCAGTCTTAGTCTCTCTCAGGCTATGTCTAGACTGCCAGTTTTTATCAGAAAAAGGTAAACAATTGAGCTCTGCAATTTGCGTACCTTTTTCTGATTGTTTTTTCAGAAGAAGCTTTTTTTAAATTGGGCCCTTCCAAACTGGGCCAAATTTCAAAAAAAACCTCCTTTTTCGGAAGAACCCTCCTGAAGAGCACGTTTGCTCTTCCACAAAAAAAGTCGGAAGAGCAGATGCGTTCACTGGACGCAACAGAGTTTTTCTGGGATACCAGAAGTATCCCGGAAAAACTTCATAGTCTAGACATAGTCTAGAAGAGGTAGTCTAGAAGTAGTAGTGTTGGTATGGTGTCTAGAACCAAACCAAAAGCTATTCTCATCAAGTGTTGTGTTAAGCATCACAGTCTAATGTCACACAGGGAAGGCCTAAGAACTATGCAGAAGAAGTGAGTTTAAGAGGCTTCCTACATCACTTATAGCACCACTGACTTCTAGATTCAGAGAAAAAATATTGGAGCCAGATGCTTTAAAAAAACAAAAACAAAAAAAAACAAAACAAAAACAGCCTCAAAGACAAACTAAACTAAATCTACAAAAACATGTCAGACTTCAAATTATTAATTAAAGTTGAGAGCAGCTGGGTCATTGCTTCAGATTCCTTGTTGTCCTGCTACAGTAATTGCTATTATTAGTCTTATAGCTTTAATACTGATATTTCCAGACAGCCTTTGGGGAGCCCTGGAATACCTTGCCTTGGGCATCCCTTAGGCTTTAACACTGCAATTTTATTTTAGAACTAGATCCTTGGGAACATTTCACATGATGACATATAAAATAAAATAGGAATTATTATGTTCTGTGAATATAAAGAAATTATATTTCAACATTTTTAAAATAGAGATAATCTTAAACTGAGATAAAGTGTCAGGTTATACTACTGGTTTTTGCCCTGAGTCCACTGGTACCGACGTTATTGTAAGAGTTCACTGGCCTCTCCCATGAAAGGGAATCCCTGATATTTGTTCTCTCTGTTCATAAGGTGGATTATCTCCATTTTCTGAACGAAGAAAAGAATAGTGTCCCTCAGGAGTCTGTACTGAGACAAGTGCTGTACAATATAGTCATAAATGGTCCAGAAAAAGGGCATAAGCAGTAAGATGACAAAATTTGAAGACAATGCAAAATTACCCGAGATAGTAAATCCAAAGCAGATTGTGAAGAGCTACAAAGGGATCTCACAAAAATGGGGTGACTGGGCAACAAAATGGAAGATGAAATTCAGAGTTGGTGAATGCAAATTAATGTATATTGGAAAACAATCTCAACTATTCATACAAAATGTTGGGAACTAAATTAACTGTTACCATTCAAAAAAGAAATCATGGCGTCATTGTGGATAGTTCTCTGAAAACACCTGCTCAATGTGTAATGGCATTCAAGAAAGCCAAAAGACTGTTAGGAACCATTAGGAAAGAGACAGATAACAAGAAAGAAAATATAATGCCACTGTATAAATCCACAGTACACCCACACCTGGGATACCATGTGAAGGTCTGATTACCCAATCTCCAATAAAGCTATATTAGAATTGGAAAAGGTACAGGGAAGGGCAACCAAAATGCATAGGGATATGGAACATTTTCCAGATGAGGAGCGATGAAAAAGACTGAGATTTTTCAGCTTGGAAAAGAAATGCCTTAGAAAAGATATGACAGAGAGCTATAAAATTGTGAATGGTGTGAAAAAAGTGAATAAGGGAAGCATTCATTTATGCCTTCACATAACACAAGGACCAGGAGTCACCCAATGAAATTAACATGAAGCAGGTTTAAAACAAATATACAGTAGTACTTCTTTACACAACTGTTAATCTGTGAAACTTGTTGCCAAAACTATAATGGGGTTCAAAAAAGAATTATACACAGTCCTGGGTCATCACAATTATTAACCAACATGGACAGAGTTTCAACCCCATGCTCTCTCTGTCCATTGTCTCTGATTGCCAGAAACAGAGAGTGGACCACAGGGGCTTGATCAATTGATGATTGCCAGGGGCCTGATCAATTGATTCATCAGCATGTTGTATGGATGCAAAACATGGGTAATAACAAAAAATTTGAAGAGAAGGATATTGGCATTTGAGAGGAGTTGTTATAGAAGTAGCCTGAGAATAGAATGGATGCAGAAGGTTACCAACGAGGCATTATATAAGAAGATACAGCCGAAAGAGAACCTACTGCAGAAGGTTATACAATGGAAGTTACAGCTATTCGGGAATATCTGCAGAATGAACAATGAGCAAAAAGTTAAGACCCTGGTATTCAGCATAATGGATGGTCTGAATAGGAGAGGCAGACCCCACAGAGAATGGTTAGATGATATGGTAGATTGGTGCAGAGCTAGTCTACAGAACTAAGCCACTCCACACTGGACAGGGAAAGCTGAAAGGAAATAGTGGGGGAGGCGTTGGACACCAATGGGCGCTGAGCCCATGGTTGTTGTTGTTGATAATGATGATGATGATATTCTGTTCTTTCTCTCTGAAGTATCTGGCATTGGCCTCTCTTGAAAGAAAAGATATTGGGTTAGATGGACCATTTGTCTACGTCAATATGGCCATTTATTATAACTCTAAATACCTGCCATGGAATCAGCAATAGTGCTCTGTATGGCAGAGCATGATATTGCTATATAGCTCCTGGGTTGATTTAACTTAAATCTATTCTAAGAAAAAAATTCCTAAACTCCAGTGTTGAAACCTGTTCACTTTCAACTGAATTGGCAGTCAGTAATTTCAATAATATAATAGCAACTTTCACAGGAATTTGCTAAGGATGTCACTCAGCAGTTTGCTGGAATATTTCTTAAACCTCTTTTGATCTTTGATTTCTAAACCTTCAAGAATTTCTTGGTGACTATTTTATTAAGCTTCAGTTTAATTCCCAACCATTGTATGAACTACTTGTCCCCCAGTTGCTGTAAGTAAAAATAAAATAAAATAAAAATATTTTAATTTAATTTAATTTAATTTTAATTAAATTAAATTAAAAATCCTTAGGTTAGTTCTAAAACATTTTGCAAATACTGCCATTAATTAGATGGAGGATTGAGTGAAATGAAACAGAACACTGTTAGTTTTACATGTCAGGGCAAGAATCATCTGTCTGCTTCCTCTGGTATCAATATTTTACTCTATCAACTGTATAAAATGGCACTAGCAGTCATTGTTACAAGTCAGAGTGAAGGAATGTGCTCCATAGATATAATTATACCACTATTAATAGCTGAAGTTTCACAATCCACAAGCCAATGTTAGGCATCAAGACACCAATGATAAAACTAATTATAGGTGAAAGCAAATGCATTGGCCAAACTCTTCTGCTCAGTGAATTTGCATGAACGTATATTAGGACCAAATTTGCCCCATTTAATCTGTTCTCAAACCATGAATTGCCCCATTCAATATTTTCATTTATGTAATTTGTTGCTCAGAAAATAACTGAGAAGCAGAATAAAAAAAATCAAATTGTTTTGAAATAATCTTCTCTAACCATTTTCAGTCTTATGCCAATAATTTTCTCAACACAATATTCACAATAATTCTGGACGTGATCCTAAAACGCATAGATCACCGGCATCTTCCATAGAAGCAAATGAAATATGAAGAGCTCATCAAAACCAAGGCTGTGTCCAGACTCAAGGGTTTTTTCGAAAAAAGTAGCCTTTTTTCGAAAAAACTTCACCTGCGTCTAGACTTCAGCCGCGTTCTTTCGAAATTAAATCAAAAGAACGCGGCTTTTCTTTTGACGGCGGAAAACCTCATTTCACGAGGAAGAACGCCTTTTTTTGAAAGTGCTCTTTCGAAGAAAGGTGTTCTTGAATGCAAACAGGGCTTTTTTGAAAGAGAGCGTCCAGACTGCCTGGGTGCTTTCTTTCGAAAAAGCGGCTTGTTTTTTCGAAAGTACTGCTTGCAGTTTAAACGCTCTTATTCGAAAGAGGCTTTTTTGAAAGTATCTTTCCAAAAAGCCTCTTTCGAAAGAGGCTTGCAGTCTGGACATAGCCCAAGGGTCATCCTGAGAAGCTGATATTGAAGAACTGACTTTATAATAGGTGCCTGTGAAAAGAACATATTGCTTTCAAATTGTCCACTGATGTGAAAACATGACCTTTATCATTTCTATCAGTGTCAGAGGAACTGATGGTGATCATATTGGTCAAGTGCATTGATGTATAACAATAGAACATGTCCCTTTCAAGTGCAGATTTGAATCCTCTGAACTGTCATTCATGCTAAAATTCGACACTTTTCGTGGGGGCTCAACAAAGACACCAACTACCTTACCTATTACAAAGATAGCTTCCCCAATTATCACCTCTAATACCATTAGCTCACAGACATTTACCTTTCCCCACCTCTAATATCATTAACTCACAGGCATTTACCTTCCTTCCCCCCTCCCCCCCGCATCCCTCTTCTGTTCTGAAATGTGATTTGTCCTTTTCATATGTGTTCACTTTTTTTTAATTGTATCCTTTGGTATATATGGTTGTGACTATTTTCTTCCACAATTTGATCTGAGGAAGTGAGTCAGGCCCACGAAAGCTCATCATCTAATAAATCATCTTGTTAGTCTTTAAAGTGCTACATAGTCCTGTATTTTGTTTCAGCTACACTAGACTAACACGGCTACATTTCTATCACTATTTATAAGTATACTCCCTCTATGACATTACCTAAATTGTTGCTAAAGATTTTGAACAGAACTGATCCCAGAATTAATCCCTGCGGAACCAGGCTCATTATCCCCTTCCAGTATGACTGTCGGCTGCTCTCAGACAGGCCCTATCACAGGGCATGTCTAAACTACATGGTTCCGTCGATGGAGCCATATAGATTAGTTTATGCGAAAAAGGGAAATGAAGCTGCAATTTAAATAATCGCCGCTTCATTTAAATAAAAATGGCTGCCGCGCTGTGCCGATCAGCTGATTGAAACGAGGCTTACAGGATCTGCCGACGAAGGGTTCTGAGGTCAGCAAATCCCCGGCTAGACTGCCGCGCTGTGCCGATAATCAGCTGATCAGCACAGCGTGGCAGCCAATTTTATTTAAATGAAGTGGCGATTATTTAAATCGTAGCTTCATTTCCCTTTGCCATCCTGCCTAATCTACATGGCTCCATCGACGGAGCCATGTAGTCTAGACACACCCACAGTGTGGGGGGAAGAAGGGCCATTTGGCCCATGCCTCAGGAGACAAAGAGGACTCAAATGCTGACATCTTTCTACCAAGTCGTTTCCATTTATTATACATATTGTAGTTATAAGAGAGACAACAAAAGAAGCTACATATACCTGCAAAAAATTGATTTAATCATTGTGGGTCCTTGGGCCTTCACCAATTTTTCAGTCAGATCTGAGTTTGAAAGATTCGAAAGTGGTGCAAGTAAGAGACAGTGAAAGCAACAGAGTGAAGCAGCAGTTAAGCGTTTAAAGCCAGTATCATCATTTCTTGTAGAAAAGATGCCTTAGCCATTAGACGGTGATCATACTGTCAGTGGCATTTCCAGTTCTGATTATGTAAACTTTGTACCCACAAGTGACATTTCAATGCCACTGCCTCAAAATTAGGAGGCCATTAATAAAGACACAGAAATGCCAGAATCTACACTTGAGACTGTGCAGGTAGAAAATGAGGACCTCGGAGATAATGCTCAGCAAGAGTAAGAACTTATGACTAGCACAGGACACAGTGTAACAACATTGGCATTAGAACCTGATATTAGACTTTTTGATAAGAACAATGTTGCTCAAATGCAGTTGTTTGTTAAAGTTAGCTGTTTTCAGATTACAAGTTATATACCAAAAGATGCTGAAAATCATGCTTTCCCCACCTCTCTACAGACAAAACCTCTTTCAGATGAAGAGATCTACATGAGAGACTGGCTCTGTTGGAGCATTGAAAAGCAGGCTCTGTACTGTGTCCCTTGTTCCATTTTTAACGGTAATAGTTCAAATGCATCACTGCTGTCTGATCCATTCGTTTGGAGCATCAATAGAGGTTGAAGGAAGTTGAAAGACCAAATACCTGCACCTGCAACGTCAGTATCGCATAAAAATAACTATGGAAATCAGCTAGCAGAGCAGCACTAGCTGACAGTTCAATTGAAAACTTACTTCTGAGTGAAATAAACACAGAAACTGATAACTAGAAAAAACTCTCCCTGAACGCATACTGAATGTCATTCTTTTTCTTTCTGAAAGGGGATTGGCTTTGTTTGGTTCTGGTCAATATATAGGTGACCCTACAAACGGAAACCTTCTTGGTATACTTGAGTTTCTTAGCAAGTATGACCCACTTTTATCAGGCCATGTTAAGCATGTTCATGATGAAGATCTATATTCAATCGCTGAACAGTTTCAACAATGGTATAACAATGACATTTCAAGAGATCTCTGAAACAAGATTGTCTTCCTGAAACATATACATTCCACCAACTTTAAATCGGACTGCAAGCCAAAAGAACTGCTTCAAGGAATATTTTATCTCAGTCTGTTGACTGTATTTCCTAATATCACAATTGCATTACATAATTTTGTTAGTCTCCCTGCATCAGTGGCTTCAGGTGAATGCATATTCAATGTGTTAAAACAAGTAAAGAACAATGATCATTCTACAATGAAACAAGAGTGTTTGAATGGGCTTGTGATGCTTAACATTAATAGTGATGTTGCACATAACTTACTTAGATTTTTCTTCAATTACAAACAAGTTTGCACACAACAAAGCCAGAAACACATTTCTATAATGAAGAGTTTTGCTTGCAGTGGAAACTCACAATACATGCTATTGGCATAATGACTTAATTGTTAATAAATAAATGTCTCAAATGTTAATTTTCATACATTCTTTTGGTTTTAGTATGACCCCATGGATGAGAAGTTAGATACATCAGGAGTTTGGGGCTAAGGCTGGGCTGGGGCTTTTAAACCAAAAGTGGCTCAGGCCTGTTATTCTCTGAGACGGCCTGCTCTCAGGGAATGGTTATCCAACCAATTATGCACCCACTTTATAATATTTCCAACGAGGTCATTTCCCCCTCATTTGTTAATGAGAAGGTCATGTGAAACTATATAAAAATCTTTACTAAAATCTAGACACACCACATCTATCTCTTCCCCCTTATCCACAAGGTTTGTTACCTTGTCACAAAAACAACAAGGAGTCTGGTGGCATGATAAAGACTAGAAAATTTATCAGGATATTAGAGCATACGCGTTCATGAGCTACAACTCACTTCCTCAGATGCTGAAGAGAGACGGAGAGAGATACAGAGATGGGAGTGTTTTTTTCCTTTTTTTTTTCTCTTCAACCTCTGAGGAAGTGAGCTGAAGCTCATGAAAGTTTATGCTGTAATACCCTGATATATTTGTTAGTCTTTAAAGTACCACTAGACCCCTTGTTATTATTTTGCTGAAGCAGGCTCACTTGGCTATCTCTCTGACACTTTCCATTTAAGAAGACCATTCCTGCCTCAAAGAGCTCATAGTCTATGTCTGTAGAAGAGGGATATTGTTAAAAATACATCAATTTAATAAGCATTAGATGCATTCACATGCACATTAAATATATCCTTTGTTGTGCTTAAAATTAATATAGACCACATATGCCTGAACTGATCTTCCACCTATCCATTACTATTTGGTTAATTTCTTGAATACATCACAGTATGCTCTTGACAAGGGATTTGAAGGACAGAAAGAGGAATACTTATGGATTGGTTCAAGGAAAGTGCATGGAAATGGAAGAGGGCACCAAGGGTGGCAAAGAAGAAGGGCCAGGATGTAACTTGATAAATAAGAAATGTCTCAGATTAGAACTATACAAACATCTTAACAAGACCCTGATATAATATTTCTGTGACAAGGTATAAAGGCACTTCTGAAATCCCAGTAAGGAATCAGAAGGAGAACCCTAGTTTCTACCTAACATATGGCTGATATAGGATGGACTATAAAAGCAATGGAGAAACCGCTGAAGTAGAAGCTACCTTGGAGAAAGGATGTTTGCCATTCCCTCTCACCTCTCCAAGAAAACAACAGTGCCCTCACCAAGACAAAAGATGGAATCAGTTTCCCAGCTTTATTATCCTATAAAATGTAGGGGAAGCAGAGAGGAGGGGAGGGAAGGGACTGGAAGATTACAATTAACCTTGCTTTTATTTTATCAGGTAATACAATGTCATTTTTGCTTAAGTTTGAACACAATCACAACAACACAAAAGAGCTATTAATTTCCATTTGCCACAATAACACACATTCCATTATACAAAGTCTATTCACTTTGCAACGTAATCACGTAAGATCTACTCTTAGTATGAACAGATGCAGTTTTCTAAAAGAAGACAAATTGAAGAGTAGAAAAATATTAAGAAACAAGAAGAGAAAGGAAGTGCTTTTTAAGGGTACATAGTAGTCTGTATAAATATTTATTTAAGCCTTAATACAACTCTTGGGATATACATTGAAACTGTAATTAATTATTTTAGGCTTCCATTATAAAATCCTCTTACTTTCCTCGTAAAACTCTTAGGGTTTGAATCAATAGAAAATATGTCTAATCTGATCTTTTTTAAATGTTTCCTCAACCTAACATGAAATTCTGTAATGTGGAAGCTGTCCATCCTTTCTTGAATCAAGGATGATATTATTATTATTATTCATTATACTTTGCATGAGTTTGTTCCCTGAATAGATTTTATCATAAACTATGAGGGAATTTGAGAAATTTAGAAGGCACAAAACACAACATTTTTAGATATACATTAAGGCTGTGTCTACACTGGCAGGTTTTTCCACAAAATCATCTGCTTTTGTGGAAAAACTTGCCAGCTGTCTACACTGGCCACTTGAATTTCCGGAAAAGCACTGATGATCTCATGTAAGATCATCAGTGATTTTCCAAAAATACTATGCTGCTCCCATTCGGGCAAAAGTCTTTTTCCGAAAGACTTTTGTGCAAAAGGGCCAGTGTAAACAGCACAGTACTGTTTTCCGCAATAAAGCCCCGATCGTGAAAATGGCCATCAGGCCTTTTTTGCAGAAAACCGCCTCTAGATTGGCCACAGACGCTTTTCCGCAAGAAGTGCTTTTGCGGAAAAGCATCCTGCAAATCTAGACATGCTTTTCCGAAAATGCTTTTAACGGAAAACTTTTCCGTTAAAAGCATTTTTGGAAAATCATGCCAGTGTAGACGTAGCCCAACAGTTTGTTTTCAGAAGGAGTTAATGTATTATTTGGATGTATTTGGTTTTTGAACATGTAAAGTATGCTAGTATACATTTTAATAAAACTGTATTGATGAAAATGGCCTTTTCAGTCTCTAAAACCCTTCCCACAGACTTTAAGAGAATTAAAATAAATTTAATTTGCCAAATTAGATTGGAGACACAATGAATTTGCTTAGACAACTCTGATGCAATGAAAATAAGAATTTAATGGCAGATTTACAGATTCTATGTGAAAATACCTTATGCAAATAAATTCTCAATAATTATTTAAAATGCATATTATTTTAAAAACAATACAAAAAAGTTTCAGAAACTGGCTATCGTTATTAAGTGACAGTAGTATTCAGAATCATAGATATGAAGAACTGGAACTTTGAGACATCATCAACTCTATACCTTGATTCTGAAGTAGGATCAAATAAATATAGACCATCTCCAACAGATATTTGTCCAACCTCTTCTTAAAAACTGATGGAGATTTCACAACCTCGCATGGAAGTCTATTCTAGAACTTAACTACCCTTTTAGTTAGAAAGCTTTTCCTAATATCTACCCTAAATCTCTCTTGCTGCACATTAAGCCTATTACTTTTTGTCCTACCTTTAGTGGACATATGGAACAACTAATTTCATTCCTTTTTAAAATAACACAACATATTTGAAAACTGGTAAAAGGTCCCCTCACAATTTTCTTTTCTCAAGAACAAACATGCCTGAATTTTTTTAACCTCTTTTCACAGGTCTAGTTTTCTAAACCATTTATCATTTTTGTTGCTCTCATATGTAGTCTCTCCTATTTGTCGACACTTTTCCTAAACTGTGGTACCCAGAACTGCACACTGTACTCCCCAGCTGAAACCTCACTGGTGCTGAGCGCAGTAGGGCAATCCCATGTTGTATATACATCAGTTCTGTTAATATACCTCAAAAATATATTAGCCTTTTTTTGAAATGATATCACTTTGCTGACTCATATTCAAAAATGATATATTGTGAATGACAACACTATAGCCCCAGGCCCTTTTCAGCAGTACTGCCGCCTAGTGAGTTATTCCCCATTTTGTATTTGTGAATTTGATTTTTTCCTTCCAAATTTTAGTACTTTGCATTTGTCTTTATTAAAATCAGCTTGTCGATTCCAGACCAATTTTCCAATTTGTTAGTCATTTTGAATTCTGATCATGTCCTCCAATGTGCTTGGAAGCTCTCTAAGCTTGGGATAATCTGCAACTTTTATATGCAAACTCTCCCCTCGATTAGCCATGTCATTAATGAAAATATAAAATAATACTGAAACCATAACACACCTTTCTCCTCCCAGTTTGGTAGTACACCATTGATAACCACTCTTTTTTATCTGTCATAGCATTTGGAAAGCTTAAACGTATAGAAAGAAGGAAACAAATTAACTGTTGAGTAGTTCAAGTCACCATCACATTTATGTGTCCCTCTAAGAATGTCTAGGGGTATGTCTACACTGCAGCTGTGTGTGTGCTTCCTAGTTTGGGTAGACAGACACATACTAGCTGTGGTAGAGCTAGAGCACTAAAAATATCACTGTAGCCAATACACATGCATCTGACAACGTAGGTCTTTACCCACAAAAGCTTATGCTCCTATACATCTGTTAGTCTATAAGGTGCTACAGGACTCCTTGTCGCTTTTGCAGATCTAGCCTAACACGGCTACCCCTCTTATACTGTAGCCAATGTAGACAGTCTAGCTGCCCAAGTATATACCCAAGACTACACTGCTATTTTTAGCTTGACAGCTTGAGCAGCATGATTGTGGGTATTCTGTGCAAGCTGGGAATCACACCTCAACTGTAGAAATAGCATAAGAGTAATGTTATCTCTTGGCCTGAGCACAAGTCCAGATTTACTAGTCCACCTCCTTCCCCAGAAAGGAAAAGTTGTGATTCACTTCCATATCTATGAAGACCACTAAGATCCTCCAATACAAAACCAGACCAGTCCATCAAGAAATCTTAGCTCCTTCTCTTATTCTCCTTTAGGAAAATAAGCATGATGACCTGCCCATCTACCCATTCTAGGGGTTTCTGGCAGGGCTAAATGATGTTCTGAAGTGGGAGCAAGGGGCAGGTCTGTTTCAGAAGGAATCATCATGCCTCTATTTTCCCTTCTTAAGTTTCCTCTTATCATCCTGAAGGTCTGACTTGTCCTTCTCTCCTTTCCTTCTCTAGAGACTATTTTCCTTCCACCCTTTTCCCACTATTTCTGGTCTCCTTCTAGTGCCTTATCACATTGACTCCTACTCAGAATTTCCCTCTCTCTTTTTGGTCCCAAGTTTTCAATTCTCTTGACTCCCTCTTTTCCTACATCTACCTTTCTGACCCTTCACTTCCACTCCTTCACTCCAGTCCCCTTATCGCTTCGATTTGTTCTCCCCTTCCCACCTGGGTGTCTGGTTATGCAAAAATGCTCTCCTTTCCCTTCAGCATCAAGTGGATCATTTTTAGGACAACCCAATTCTCCAAAATTACAGGGGAACTTCTAAACATAAGTAATTTTCAGTCAACACAATGGCTAATCTCTATCGATAATAATAACCAACACATGGGGATTTCAAAAAGGTGTTGTATTCTTTTCATAGTAAGAGATGTTCTTTAGATGTGCAAACATGTATCAATGTGTTCAGTGTCAGTTGAACCTCTTAATGGCCACATGAAATAAGACATTGTGTGCATGCCAAATAGTGAATGTATTTCAGTATAGAGGCCTAAAAACCAAAGTAATTTAATTTACATAATGCTGACAAACTGTGATACCATTGCTTGTTGGTACTAACACTAGTATTGGTCTTAACACTAACATTTATAATGAAATTATATAGCAGAGTCAGAGGAAAGTGTGGCTACAATAGATTAAGCTTGTGCTGAATATTGTGTTGTAGAAGTTTTTCCCTAAAAGGAAATGGATTAACTAATTATACATTCAAACCAACCTAATAGTATCCCTCAGACTAAACCAACAGCTGTTATAAAACATCAAAGGGGATTAATTTGGAGCTAGTGGCTGATTCATCTGACTCTGAATTGGGAATAGGTGCTGGACATGGGATTGTCCAGCTTGTATTATACAAGCTGTTTCTGCGATCTTCTCACATGTTTACATTATCTCCAAACATAGCCATATTGCAAGGCTGTGAATATTGCATAAGACTTAGTATTATAAATTAATTACCTTCCATGCTGTGAAGAATGTAACCTATTTTGGTTCATTCTGTCGCAGCCTCTTGTAATGTGAGAAAAATAGGTGGGGTGGAGACTTTAAAAATTTCTTACATCTTACCGTGGAGTGCCAAAATTCTCTCACTACAAAATCCAGTATCCTCTTCCAGAAGTGTATTAACATTATCTTCCGAGGGTCTTACTACTCTTTCAAGCCTCTGCATTGGAAAGCAAAGTAAAATTCACCATTTCATTCTGCTTTTTTTTGCAGGCAATTCAGGTCCAGTTTAAAAAATAATGAATCCTTAAGGAAGAGAGAGAGATGTGTAGTGATTAAAAGAGGAAGCTGGAAATCACTTCTATTTTTCATCCAATGAACATCAGCAGGTAACTTTACTTAGGTTACGTTTACAAAGGAAGTAAGAGGTGTGATTCCCAATGGAGATGGATCTAGTATGCGACAAACAGCAGTATGGCTGTGGCATCATGGGCAACATGTGTTACCTACCTGAGTACAATCCAGGCCAACTCAGTAAGGTAGCCTGAGCCTTTCCTTATGATGCCATGCCACACTGTTACACATGTCTGTCCTGGGATTTATGCCTCTCAGCTATTGTGCAGACATACCCTACGTTTCTTTTTGCCTTTCTATGAAATGGGGACAGCAATGCTTACTCCAGATTTTGATTGTGATTCCTGGATGAGATATTAATTTACAAGTATTACTTTACCCTGAAAGGAGAAATCTATGAATTTTGGAACAGCTGGAATGAGAGAATCCAGAATTCTTAACAACAACTACTCACTCATTCTTGCATCCTCTTGAGGTTATGTATTGGGATGGTTAAAAGTTCAGTCCCAATAGTATGAATAAGACAATAAGAAATGGAGAATGCAAATTTGAGTTGTAACAATGCACTGGAAAAAGAAGAGCCAGAATACTAAATAGGGACATGGGTTTTTTTTAAAGGGGCTTTAATGCAATAACCATATTTCTGAATTCTATGCAAGATGAAAGCTAAATGATTAAATAGATAACAGTTAGAACTTAAATAAAGTATTTCCTGCAGTGAAGAGGGCTCTCTCGATTACTTTATTTAACATAAGATAATTTAAATTATAAAGGAAAATGGTATTGTAATCCCCAAAGGAAACCTATTTTATTTCTAAGGTACTTTCTTTGAAGTGGCTATGGAAACTATGCTGGTCCTGCAAACTGTATTTCAAATATCAAATTCTCCTGTGAAGTCCTCATAGGTTAAGCAGAATTAGTACATGAATTTAAAACTTCCAAAAGAACTACAGGAAGTTGAAATTGTCATTTAAAAAAGGTGGTACTACTCTCCCTTCTAAATACAGAACCCATGCAACTGAACAGAACAGCTAAAACAATAGTTTTTCTGATTTAATGGACTACTTAGATACTAGTTCCAACCATTTAAGATTCCATGATACTTTAAATAAGAGTAAGGATGTTAAGATATCACTGGGAAAATTCCAGTTGAAGGTGATTTGTTATGCTTACTTAAATTCAAATGTATCAAGATTTTCATCAACCTGGGCAGATGATGTTATCCACAAATTTCTTTAGAATACAAAGGTATAGATACTGCGGAAAAAGATGTATGTCTCAAGATGTATGTCTCAAGATGTATGTCTCAAGATGTGCCATAATAATCAGTTACTATTTTGTGATATTTTACCCCCAAACGTAACCCATCATCTTAATTAGTTTTTTATAAAATCATATCCCAGCTCTCTGAACACCTCGCACCAATGATAGCTTCTGCATGAATCAAATTAAATAATCAAAAGCAGACATATACCCAAAAGAAATTAAGTTCAAGTCAAGTATCACCTTTGTCAAGCACAGTAGGTTTCCAAAACATTCCAGAGGGTCACAAACCTTATATTCAAGACAGGCAAACATAATGGTTCCAGTTCTGATGTTCCTAATCAAAGGAAGCCATATGGGAGTTTTGTGCAAGTAAGGACTAAACAAAAAAAGCAATCAACTCCTGTAGGATTTGGTCCAACAAACAGCTACTCTCACTGCAACAAATAACAGTATAAACTCATAAAAGTCATATATATAAATTACATTATAATATACATTGGATAATTCTTCTTTCATACTGTAAACTCATTTGACCTAACCTATTATTAAAACTCTGTAAAATGTATTCGTTGATAATGAATGAAATCATTAGGAGAAGACATAAAAATTATGTTGCTGCTGGCTTTTATAATTCTGGATAGATGCATTTTAAATGTATTGGAAAAAGAAAAAAGGAAAAGATTTCTTACACTTATATGGAATAAAGTTGGGATTAAAAATAAATATTAAAAGTATTAAAATATTTTTAAAAAATCACATGAACATATTACTAACTTTCTAAGGACTCATCTTAGCTCTAGTCTTTCTCTGTGCATCCCCTCCATATCTCAAGGAATCATAATAGTTACAACACTTTTGTTATTCTTCCTTTTACTTGTTTATAATATACATTATGTACAATAAACCGTAAAAGATACATCCAAAGCTATTAAAATATAGCCAGTATGTGTGATAAACAAGAATGAAAATGTCTAAATAATTATTACATCTAAAGTTGAAGAGAGAAATTGACATTCAGATACACCAAATGGCATAATAGATATAACTGTGTTTGTCAAAATGAGTCTATTTATCTTGCTTTTAACTAAATATAATGAGTGCTGATGAGATGCCATTCTGTTTGATGTACTATAATTTTGTAAGGAGTACAAAAATTCTTTTATTATTTCCTTATACATGTAATCCATTAAAAACAATAAATTAGAAAGAAAAAAATCTAAAAAAACCCACTAGATTTTCCTTTATTTCGTACTAATATTTGCACCTTTTATCTAATTTACATTCTTACATATTACTACACGTTTCTGGATTTCTGAAAGACTTGCTGACTTTTACGAGGACTGTCAAATAATCACAGTCAAGTCATGCCATTATCTCAAACAAATTCACTGTGATTACAAAAATAATCAATTAAACACAGCTTAATCATATTCTTAAATAATAGAATATCACTTGAAATTTATTACATATTTTGGATATTTTTCTGCATATACTGATTACAGTTAAAACAGAGTATTCAAATTGTATGATGCTCATGTTATATGACGTTTATTACAAATATTTGTACTGAAAAAATGTTGAACTAAAATGTTATTTTGTGTACTGTACTGTAGTGTTATCTCTTTATTGTGTCAGTACTACTTACAAATGTGGATTTTTTGTTACTTTTCTTAACTAAAAAAAAAACAAAGTAAAACTTTAGCGCCTACATGTCCACTCCATCCTACTTGTTATTCAACCAATTGCTAAAAGAACTAAAGTTATTTTACATTTATGGGAGATAATACTGCCTGCTTCTTATTTATAATGACACTTGAAAGTGAGAACAGGTATTCACATGACACTTTTGTAGCTGACATTACAAGCTATTTATGTGCCAGATGCACTAAAGATTATATGTCCCTTCATATTTTGACCACCATTACAGAGGACTTGCTTCCATGCTGCTGAAGATGCTCATTAAAAAAAAAGTGGTAATTAAATGTGTTTCTGAACTTCTTGGGGGAGAATTGTATATCCCCTGCTCTGTTTTACGCACATTATATATTTATATTTCATGTTACAACGGACTTGGATGATGACCCAGCACAGGTTGTTCATTGCATGAACACTTTCACTGCAGACATGAGAAAACATGAGGAAGCTCCAGCACTTGACCCAAGATTTAAGACTCTGAAGTCTTCCAAAATCTGAGAGGGATAGGAGGTGGAACATGCTTTCAGAAGTCTTAAAAGAGCAACACTCTGGGGCAGAAACAATAGAATTCAAACCACCAATACAGAAAAATCAAAATTTCTGCTGGTGGCATCTGACTCAGATGATGAACATTAATATGTGTTGGCCTTCACTCTTTTGGATCATTATTGAGCAAAACTTGTCATCAGCATGGATGCATGTCCTCTGGAATGACGACTCGAAGCATGAAGGAATATATGAATCTTTAGTGAATCTGGCACATAAATATCTTGCAATACTGCCAAGCGAATGCCTGTGCTCATTTTCAGGTGACAATGTAAGCAAGAAGAGAGCAGCACTATCTCTAGCAAATGTAAGCAAACTTGTTTGTCTGAGTAATTGGCTGAACAAGAAGTAGAGTGAGTGAACTTGCAAGCTCTAAAGTTTTATATTAACTTATTTTCAATACAGTTATTTTGAACATAATTCTATATTTGTAAGTTTGACTGTCACGATAAAGAGATTTCATAACAATACTTGTGTTAAGTGAACTTAAAAATACCATTTATTTTTTTTACAGTGTAATTATTTATAATAAAAAACAAAGTGAGCACTGTATGCTTTGTATTCTATGTTGTAATTGAAATTATTATATTTGAAAATGTGTAAAATATCCACAATATTTATATAAATGGTATTCTATTATTGTTTGAGTGCAGTTAATGGAACAATAAATCACAATTAAGTTTTTAATCACTTGACAGTCTTAATTTCTACTAACTGGACCACATGGTTTGGTGCCTTAGTCCTTTAAATTTTGCTTTGATTTGGGTTTTTCTACTATCTTCATAGGGACAGGAGAGAGAGACATGTGAGTTACATGCAACTGACGGAAATATGTCATATACATTCAGCTGTAGTTTGCATCTGTAACATTCTCATTACACTGAAAATGTTCATAGTTTCAGTCACAGTTCTCTGAACCCAGGCATCAGATATTTTTTTAACCACAAAAATGGGTGAAAGTGATCTTACTGAAATCCAGAGGAAAGGGAGACATGCTCTTTTCTGAATTCCTTGCATGCCCACCTTCTTCTGAGATCACTATCCCGTCCAGATACTATTAAGGTCAATAAGAGGCTTGTAGATATCAAGAGACAATTTGAGCTTTCCTCACTCATAAGCTTATGGTCTAGCCATTAAAAGAAAAACATGTTTTTGGGGGTAGGTTTAAAAAGAGTATCTACACAGAACAACTAATATCGATCAGTGAATAGATGAAAGAAAAATAAAGAAATACACACACACCTCTCACACATATAGATACACGCTTTATGTAAACACACACAATACAGTTGCCGCTGCCTTTGAAACTTGATACATAAAAAAACCTCACTAGTACTGGTGACTAGATGGATATAATTTAAGCATCTAGCAGCCTAAAACAATTGTAATTTAGGGATGCCAGCCATGGCATTATATAGAATATGCAAGACACCATGCCCTAAATTTCAGGATGTGGAAGCAATGGATAAGACTAACTTTAGGATTCATTTCAACAGCTTATTGCTAGTGCTGAAACCACAAGGTTTAGCTAATGTGCCATCAGCATGCTTTCGTACTACAGCTTGGTCCAGTGCTTTCTCCAAACGGAATAGCTAGAATTCTAATGGCTAGAATCTTACACATTTCACAAAATATACACAGCATATCATCAGAGCCACAGTTCTCAAAGCAAAAGGGAGGAGCCTTTTTACATGTAAAGAAAGGCATGTGTGCCCACACAAAGGCTTTAATGACACTGCTATATTTTTACAGAAAGTGATGGCCAATAACACAAAGAATGCCAGAAATACAGGGTGTGTCTAGACTACCGGGTTTTGTCGACAAAACTATACCTGCGTCTGCACTGCTGCTGAGTTCTGTCGACATAACGTTGACAGAACTCAGCAGTTTTCTCAACGTCTGTAAACCTCATTCTATGAGGAATAATGCCTTTTGTTGACAGAGTTCTGTCGACAGAAGGCGTTATTGCATCTACACTGTCCTTTGTGTCCACACTCTCATGTCGACAAAATGGCTTCCTTTATCAACAGAACTGGATGTAGTCTAGACACTCTTTGTCGACAGAAAACTTCTGTTGACAAAAGCCTGTAGTCTAGACGTACCCATAGATATGAACCCTGCAATTCAGGGTCACCTAAATAGATCATTCAATGTTCCTGCTATTGATGCAGAAAGAAAAATACATCATGGGGAAAAAGCCAACAAAATATGCTAAGACATACTGTTCTGCTTTATTCAGGATAGTCGAGTTCTCTGGCCACCTGTATTCATTACGTTAGGAGTTGACTCACCAGATTATGGCTCCTGACTTGGAAGGGTGACTGAATGAAAAAAAATCATTGCATCCAGTTTATTTCAGTATCAAGGCCTGAATCTGCTGAATTTTCAACCATCCTCTACTTCTGACCTAAATAGTCAAATCTGCTATGCTATGAGGTTGTCCTGTAGGCAAAGCATGTGGCAAAACTCTCCAAACTGATAGAAGTTGGAGGAAGGCATTATAAATTAGCCCTGTACAGTGCTTTAGCAAGCCTTACACCAAAGCTCAAAATGAATTTGTAGAATACAGCAGAGGAAATTGCTGCAATAAGCTTTTCCCACTTAACATCACCATCATGCTTTGAACGTCTCAGAGAAGATCTGAAAGGAGGTCAAGAGGACACACAAGTATGTATTCAAGGTGACAGCCATAGACCTATGCTCTAAGGAAGCCTGGCTCAAAGTTAGGGTGAAGGATCAAATGTTTCCATGGATTTTAAATAGCCTTCTCAGAACAATCGATTTTCTGGATAATCATTTGTTTACTGAAAATCAAATAAAATGAAGACACATAGCTTGAGTTTTTACCTATATGGTCCAGCTAGGAACCTCAAAGTATGTGGTTGGATCACGCACTGTGCAATTCTGGACTCTTCTGATGGAAACAAAACCCTCACTGTGTCAGCATGTGGGCTGAAAACAAAACAGAAACAGGGAGGAGAAATTAATAAAATACACACCAGATGCAGAAAACAACTCCATAGGTGAAGTTTAGGCTGTGACACTAAAGCTGCTACTATTTACCACTTAAATAGCAGTTTGTACACCTGATTGAAATATCGTTTTCAACAGTTTTATACCCGAAGGCATCCATGGAGCAAGATTCTCTAGTGCAGGAGTGTCCAAGGTTACTGACACGCTGAGCCACATATGACAAGCTTTAGAAGTTGAAGAGCCAGGCCACATCTTGTGGGGCTCAGGAGATAGCTGCCAGGACTTGGAGCATCAGTCCTGCTACTGCTAAAGCCCTGTGCCCCAGCAGGTGTTCCTGGCAAAGCTGAAGCCCCCTGCCCACTAGGTAGAAGTTTCTACTCTACCTTCATGCTGCAAGGCAGAGGTCTGAAGTTCCCCACCCCCACTCTTCTAGGTAGAGGATGAGAGGACTCTGCAAACCACACTTTAATGGTAAAAGAACTGAATGTAGCTTGCAAGTCACAATTTGGCCACTCTTGCTCTAGTGTGTGAAGATAGCTTTGAGCTACTTCACCAACACAAAGTTGTTCTACAGCTGGTTTACCCAATCTCAGCATAGCAAGTTCCTTGGCTCACAAAGAGCTACCAGCACACTCAACAGTCCCCAGCTTCCTATGGCAGAGCCATGGGATATGCCCCAGAGAAATATGTTCCAAAGTGTCTGGTTGCTATAACAAGTCACTGCCTGCTGGCATAGGTATAGAGTGAGCCATCAGATTGGTTTAACCTGCACCAGTGCATAGTAGGCCAAGCTGACGATTTGGCACATTGATTACTCCTGGTATGAATTTGATCAGAATCAAGTCTCTGAGTTTGACTTGAACTAGTAACATTTGCTAACTAATCCTTATGAGACACATAAAAAAGACAATGGCCTTATGAGACACATAAAAAAGTATGCCCATTTTATAGAGGGTGAAACGATCTAGTTTACAACCACTAGACTACTTTGTGTACCTTATAAACATTAATGTATTTATTCTGAAAACAGAGAAATATTATCCCCATTTAACCATTGGAGAATTGAGGCAGGAAGGATTAATTTACCTGCCCAAGACAATCTAAACTCAACAAGACCATCTTCCTACAGAAGCACAGAAAGCTGATGTGGCATGCCCGGAATCCTGCCCCGACTCAAAGGATAGAATTTAGTCCCCAACTTTGGACTCTTTCTTTAAACCACACTCCACTCCCTTTGGAACTTGCTTCTTAAAAAAGCAGGGGTTTATTATGAAGTTTCTGTTCTCAAATGAAAGAAAGCAATTAACTCCATACATTATATTTTATATCTAGTTTCATATCTTTTTACAAAAATGAAGCAACAGTGTTTAAAAATGCTCAAATATAATATAGAAATCACAACTGAGAAAGATAAGAATCTCTCATATGAGCAGTACAGTGGCTAGAATATCCACTGGCTACCGCCTTCCATTAAATAATGTGTAATTAATACAAATTGAAATCATGTGTCATCATTATCCCATTTATCACACAACATTGCAGACTAAGATTTCAATAACCCCATCTGTAAATTTTCCACCAAAATAAGATTCCAATCAGATGCTCTGTGAACTGGCTCAGTGCCTCTTCCCCCATCCCTCTGCACAGCAACAGAACTCAGTTCTTATTGTTGCAAGGTGAGAAAAGTCAGACAACTGAAAGAGAACATTGGTTTATTGGACATTCAGCCTTTGTGGAAAAGTTATTGAAGAATGATAGCACAGTAATTCAGATTACAAGTGCACAGTGACTGAGATGACACTCTGCTCTTCCTTGATGGAGGAAGATGCTAATAGTGTCCCACATTCAGGGGCAGCCCACAACATTTTAGCACTGAGGCAGGGAGCTCAAATGACACCTCTATATCCCCTCACTTGGGCGAAAACTTCGAAAGGTCTAAATTCTGCCTTCTTCCTGTTCTTTGTGCCCTCCTTCCTCCAGCACAGCACTCCACTATCTCTGTGCATCTAGAGCAGAGAGAATACATATGCACCAGCAGCAGACACAATTTTCTACACTCTGGGTCCTAGTGGCACCCACCATCCCCTCCCCACAGTCTGGCACCTGAGGCAGCTGCATCAGTTTGCCTCATGGTAAGGCCAGCCCTGCCCACATTTACTATACATAGCAGTAACCTTCCATCATACATATTTTAAACTAAGATACAGATAATCACAGGATTCTCTTTACCTACCAGTCAAGCCCAGCATTCTTTGGGAGGGAATGCAGCTCCTGTTTAACCATCTACAGCAACACAGTGTAATATATTAGGGATTGTAGTGAAGCTGAACCCTCTTATCCACTTAAAAGAGAAGGGGTGATTTTAAGAAAAGAGGATAGAATTACATGAACATGGAATTTAAACAGGAAGCAATTTTTCCTGTCTTGCAGCGAATGCTGTGGAGTCATTGATAACTTGTAGTCTGGACCTCAGTGTTACATCTCCTTTCAGGAGAGCACTTTCATTAGGCACCTTTTTCAACACAACTTCAGCATTAAGTCAACACTCCTATGGAAATGTGACACCTACTGAATCAGGTGCTCCCCTTCCTGAAGCGGCTAGATGTTTATTCTTTGATGGTCTAACATTCAGACACAGCATCCATCTCTGTTTATGAGATCTGAGTGAACTGCACACAAATGCTGCAGCTAAGCTGACAGAAGAAAATAAGTAAAATACGGTTTAGGATCTCACACCTGCCAGTGCAACGCCCACTCTTTTGATGTGGCATTCAATTCCACTCTGTAGTGCCTGGTCCACATACTTATGGCTTATTTCAAAATTCAACTTCAGTTACACAAAATTAAAACACTTGAAATACAAACAAAAAGTTATGATTAACTGAAAGTGAAAAACTATTTTGGGGTCAACCTAATTGGGGTTTTTTCCCCCAGACTTGCCAGTAAACTGAAAAATCAATTATGCACACAGCTCTTGGCATAACATCTTCATTATGCCAATTAGCCCTGCTATTGCAATTATAACCTTATTAAGATGTGCCAAAGTATATATTTTTATACTTCCTGGAAACAGAAAACACTGAAGATATTAAACAAACATTACACATAGTGACAAACAAGAGACTATAGTGGGAATTCATCATTTGCTATATTAATTCTTCGCCAGACCTGACCTTTTACAGGACAAGTCATGCAAAGGGGTATTTACATGACTTGATGGTCATGCTATTAAGTATTTACTTTGTCAGTATAATAGAGAAAATATTTTGCATCACTACATAAATCACATTTCTTGGATGTACCTTAGACATTGTTACAAAAGTGCTTAATTAAGAATTACCTGTTTTTAGCGAGTGAAGAGATTAACCCACTTTAATTCTTGTGATCATTTAAATATTGAAGAACAATATTTTATTAAGTAATTAGTCATTAATACATTTGTTATCAGAATAGCTTTGTAAACGATCACCAGTCAATTAATTAAATTGCTTCTACAATGGGGTTTAGAGCTGAAAAAAGAGCTCTCACTGGGTCCAGCTGATGGAGTCTAGAATCTGGTCTCTATTCTAGGGTACTCCATGGTAGTGTCTTCCTGTTCAAACTCACTTTCAGTTGTGCTAGATAAAGGTGGATTAGCCTCACTGCATATATTGGGGATTTGGTCTCGCATCCTTTCATCGGTGTGAGTTCACCTCCCACTCAAGGAAAAAGGCATCTCCACCATCTGAGCACTTGTGCTGGATGGCTACCTGCCAGCTGCTGTTCCACTCTGCATACCGCCTTGTGTTCCAATCATGTCACCTTCTGCCACCCACCTCTCTGCTGTGACCTCTCCTGGTCAGTCTTTCAGAAAGAACTATAAAATTGGGATCTGGATCTTGAATTAGGCCCTGCTCCAGTTCCACTGAAATAACTGAAAGTTTTGCCTTGACTTCACTGAAAGCGGCAATGAGGCCTTAGTATCCAACTTTGGTTCCAAAGGTCAAGTATGTTTTAATCCAGGTTGTTGGCTTGAGTATCTCTAATTTATAATGAACTAAATAGCATTACTGTAACTTATAAATAGATCAGAAACACCCTGTTGCGGTGTGTTTGCCATTATATAAACTCCATTAGAAATTAAATAACTATATCAATTAGCTAGTGATAAATAAACCTGGAAAATTCATAAGGTTGATTCATATAATCACCTAAAACTTCCATCCCATCTGAACTAATAAACCGTTTCATTTGTAAAACTGGTTCTCAGAGGAGATTACCAGTACTTCCTGCTTCTGGACAGACTTCAGTTCCTTTTTGAAAAAGTTGATTCAGACTAAATCTAGGCCTGTAAAACTGAAAAAAAAACCCGAGGAGAAAAGATTACTTTAAATCTAACAATAGGTTCTAAGTTCTGAGAGAAGGCTGGATCTTATTTGATTCAAACCAGTTTGCATCTTGATTTCTGTAATTAACAGATGGCTGGATCCATTTGAGTCATAGTAAAGAAAAAAATGCATGTTCCAAATGCAGAAAGAGCAGTAACGGTTACACAATCTCACCTATTTAGCCATGTCTGACTCTGTCTGGTATTCCACTGTGATAGCACTGCAAAGTGAAATACTAAAAGTGAGTAAGGATAGCAAAACTGGGCCCTACATTTTGAGATAACACAACAAACAAATCTTATAACAGATCAGCTTTTATAAGTTAATAATTCATACCTGACATTGAGTGAAATATACTACAGGGCTACGTCTACATTGGCCCCTTTTCCGGAAGGGGCATGTTAATTTCAGAGGTCGTAATAGGGAATTCCGCGGGGGATTTAAATATCCCCCGCGGCATTTAAATAAAAATGTCCGCCGCTTTTTTCCGGCTTTTAGAAAAGCCGGAAAAGAGCGTCTACACTGTCCCCGATCCTCCGGAAAAAAAGCCCTTTTCTGGAGGATCTTATTCCAACTTTGAAGTAAGAATAAGATCCTCCGGAAAAGGGCTTTTTTTCCGGCGGATCGGGGCCAGTGTAGACGCTCTTTTCTGGCTTTTCTAAAAGCCGGAAAAAAGCGGCGGACATTTTTATTTAAATGCCGCGGGGGATATTTAAATCCCCCGCGGATTTCCCTATTACGACCTTTGAAATTAACATGCCCCTTCCGGAAAAGGGGCCAATGTAGATGAGCCCCAGGAGTACTACAGAACAAAATCAAGCCCTGTCCCTTTAAAAGAATACCAAGCTGGATTCATGGTGAAAATTAATCAGTGACGATTAGAACATAAAAATGGCTATGCTGGGTCAGACCAATGGTCCATTTACAGCCATATCCTGTCATCTTACAATGGCCAACAGAAAAGGCAAGTGATCCATCCGCTGTTGTTCACCACCAGTTTCTAGCAGGCAGAGGTTAAGTATACCTTCAGCATGAGTTTGAATCCCCATTATAGTTTTAGTCTTCACAACATCATCTGACATTGAGTTTCACAGGTTGACTGTACATTGTATGAAGAAGTACTTCCTTGTCTTTGTTTTAAACCTGCTGCCTATTAATTTCATGGGGTGATCCCCAGTTCTTGTGGTTTGAGAAAGAGTAAATAAAATTTTCTTATTAATTTTCCACAATATTCATGATTTTGTAGATTTCTGTTTCCGCCTCACTGAAAAAGCTGAAAAGTCCTAGTCTTTTTAATCTCTCCACATACGAAAGCTGGTCCATACACCTAATAATTTCAGTTGCCCTTCTCTGTATCTTTTACAATTCTAATGCAGCTCTTTTTTGAGAGGGGTAGCCAGAACTGCATGCAGTATCCAAGACATGAATGTACCATGGCTTTATCTGGTGGCATTAGTATATTTACTGTCTTATTTCCCTTTCCTAACGGTTCCTAACACTGTTAGCTCTTTTGACTGCTGCTGCACATTGAGCAGATGTTTTCAGAAAACTATCCACAGTGACTCCAAGACTGCTTTCTTGAGTGGTGACAGCTAAATTAGATCCCATCATTTTGTGTGCATAACTGGGATTATATTTTTCAGTCTGCAATTACTTTGCATTTATCAATATTGAATTTCATCTGCCATGTTGTTGCTTAGTAATCCAGTTTTGTGAGATCCCCATGCAACTCTTTGCCGTCTGCTTGTGACTTACATAATTTCAATATTTTTATGTTTGTCTACAAATTTCGTCACCTCACTGCTTATTCCTTTTTCAGATCATCTATGAATATGTTGAATAGTACTGGTCCCAGTTCAGATCTTTGGGGGCAAGGCATTGCAATTTGCCTCATTCCATTCTTAAAAATGGATTATTTATTCCTACCCTTTGGTTTCTGTCTTTTAACCAGTTACTGACTCTATTAACATACAAAAGAATGGTGGTTAGACTAAAACAAAAGGAAAATGACTGCTTAGGGCAGGGCTATACTTAAAACATTGTGCCGCTACAGCTTTGCAGTGTTAATTCACTACCATGTAAGGCAGTGACCATGCTGAAGCCCTCTCATCAGTGTAACTGTGTTTACACCGGAGAGTAGGTTGTTATAACTTTATCACACATGGGTGTGGATTTGTCACACCCCTTACCAATGTCAGTTTATACTGCAGACTTGGCTTAAGAGTGGGTAATAAAACACAAAGGTCAGCTGAGAAACAAACATTGCATGAAGAAAGCTTCACAGGATATTTTTTAAACTTAGGGACTAGGCACAAGAAATGTCAAGATACGCCTAAATTGTTAAGCCATGCATTGGTACCAGCAGTGACTTACGGAGAATGACCACAGATGTAATCCAAGTGTAAGGTTTAATGGTAACAAACACTGGGGAGAAAAGGGGGAAAGGGAAGATAAGGCTTACAGAAATAAGAGAAAGAAACTGATTGGATTACTTACACACATCTCTTGAGGGTATCACTTTTAAAAAATGATTCTTTTACTATAAAAAGATAAATGTTCATAGTTTACTATATCTGCAGTTTCAATGGCACCCAACATTATACGCATTACAAAAAAGATGCTGTTACCTTGCTAGATGGATGCCTTTTGACTGGGACTGAAATAGGTCCTAATTTACTCCCCTTATTCTCAAGGGGTATGTCTACACTACAAAGTTAATTCTAACGTTTATTCTAACAGACGTTTGTTCGAATTAACTTTGATAGGCGCTACACATACAAACCGCTAGTTCGAACTTAATTCGAACTAGCGGATCGCTTAATTCGAACTAGGTAAACCTCATTCTACGAGGACTAATGCCTAGTTCGAATTAAGTAGTTCGAATTAAGGGCTGTGTAGCCACTTAATTCGAACTAGTGGGAGGCTAGCCCTCCCCAGCGTTCCCTGGTGGCCACTCTGGGCACCACCCGGGAAACTCTTCTGCCCCCCTCCCGGCCCCGGAGCCCTAAAAGGGGCACGGTCTGGCTACAGTGCCCGTGCCAGGTGCAAGCCTGCCTGCACCCAGCCAGCAGACCCTGCACCTGGCACAGCACGAACCAACCACCCGCTGCCACCCAGCCCTCCACTTCTTCCCGGGACCAGGCTGGCGGCTCCCAGGATCCTGCTCGGGGCCGCAAGAGGCAGGCGCCCGCCTGGTCTAGTGCGGAGATCGTGGACCTCATCCACGACCTCCACACTAGGCACAGGAAAGTGGCCGTCTTGGGCAGGATAGCTGCCAGCCTGGCCACCCAGGAGCAGGTGTGCATGAAAATCAAGGTGGTCCAGTGAGACCCCCGACCCTGAGCCCTGAGCTTATCACGGCCGTACTGGGTTAGACCAAAGGTCCATCTAGGCCAGTAGCCTGTGTGTCGACAGCGGCCAACACCAGCTACCCCAGAGGGGATGGACCGAAGAAAATTACCAAGCAATTTGTCTCGTGCCATCCATCTCGAGCCTTCCAAAACAGAGGCCAGGGACACCATTTCTATCCCCTGGCTAATACCATTCCATGGACTCAGCCTCCATGAATTTATCTAACTTCTCTTTAAACTCTGTTATAGTTCTAGTCTTCACAGCCTCCTGCAGCAAGGAGTTCCACAGGCTGACTATTTGCTTTGTGAAGAACAACTTTCTGTTACTAGTTTGAAGCCTGCTACCCATTCATTTCATTTGGTGTCCTCTAGTCCTTCTATTATGGGAACTAATGAAGAACTTTTCTTTATGCACCCTCAGTCTCCTCTTTTCTAAGCTGAGAAGTCCCAGTCTCTTTAGCCTCTCTTCATGAGACCTGTTCCAAACCCCTGATCATTTTAGTTGCCCTCCCCTCTCCCACCCTCTCTCTTCCCCTCTCCCACCTCCTTTTCCCAGTCTCCCCAAGTTTTGTTCAATAAAGGGAGTTTCTATTTTTGAACACATGTGTCCTTTATTTTGTACATCAGGAAGGGGGGCTAGGGATGGGTAAGTGGAAGGAGGTGAGGGAGGAATGGGGTACGAGCCCCCGATGGGGAGGACTGGGGTGGCTCTGTGGGCTCCTCGGGGTGGAAGCTCTCCTGAAGCCCCCCCGATTGACCCGCCCCCCAGATGGAAGCCTGCGGCAAGTGCAGCCGGGCTGATGGCCGAGTGCTGTGATGTGCCGAGTGTGGGCATTCAGAGCACTCCAAGTCAGGACTGCTTTGCTGTCCCTCATCGAGTTAGACAAGCGAGCGGGGCACCCCTGAGAACTCTCTGTCCAGGGTGGGGGTCGGGTCCCTTTAAGCACAGCCCTCGGCTAGCCTGAGACAGCAGCTCCACGCTCTAAGTCCCAATCTGATGCCCTGCCGGCACTGCTTCCGGCCATCCTTAACCTCGGTTCAGGGTTCACTCAATGTGGACATGCCAGTTCGAATTAGCAAAACGCTAATTCAAACTAGTTTTTAGGTCTAGATGCACTAGTTCGAATTAGCTTAGTTCGAATTAACTAATTCAAATTAAGTTAGTTCAAATTAGTGCTGTAGTGTAGACATACCCAAGAAGTGTTGTTATAACCAAAGGGATTTTTTGCATATATAAGGGCTGCAAACATGACCTATTACATTTTTGATAAACTTCTAGTTGAGACAAAAATTATATAAAGGTCCTTAAATGGAAGTGCTCCTATTAGGGAAAGCATTATTACATGTATAATATTTCTGTCTTAACTTGCTGTGGTAAGATGCTGTTTTGGCTATACACTGTGAAACTGATTTCTATACCGTCTTTGTTCACATGTTAATATAGCACAAAGCAGGTTTTCTTCTGTCAGAGACTTCAAAATCCATATATATCTCCCAGGTGTATGCTTGATAGACAATTATATACATTAAATGTTGTCTTTTCTTTCCATTTATTAGCAGTCACACATGTAAGCATCAATTTAAATTCTAGGGAAGCAATTGATCATATAACTAGGATTTCCTATCTAAAAATGGTGGCGCAGTATAAAAGAGAGTAGTTCAGCTCATCTGGACTGGCCACCAGAGGAGAAGGTCCTCCAGCAGGAGCTGCAGGGACGCACTAGCCAGAGACCCAGATGGCGGGAGTCAGAGATCCAAGAGACCACTTCGAGCTACCAGCACCAGAGGAGCCCCTGGAGAAGCGACTGCAAGGGACCCAGAGGATCAAGAGACCACATGGAACACACATGCTCCAATGCTGGTAGAAAGTGACCCAGGGAGAGTGCTGGATTGCTATTTCCCTCTTAGGTAAGCTCAATGTGTTTTGGTAGGATTCCCTGCTGAGCGAGTGATAGAGCCCTCTGCCACTCATAGGGCTCTGGGTCTGGACCTGGTGGAGCAGGGTGGGCCCAGGTCCCCCTACCGGGGCTGTTGACCCCTTATTGACTCTGCCCATTAGGCTGTGCTGACCTGAATTAAAGGGCTACCACTTATTGATTCTGGCCGTTACTCTGTGCTGCCCTGAACCAAGGCTCTCAGTGGCTCTAGCCATTAGGCAGCACTGCCCTGAACTGAGGGCTACCCCCATTTATTCCAGACATTAGGCTGTCCTGCCCTGAATAAAGAGCTACCCTCAAGGACTCTAGCCATTAGGCTGTGCTGCCTGGAATGGAGGGCTGTTGCCATGGATTTCTGTTGCCATTGACTTTAGCCCCTAGGCTGTACTGCCCTGGACAAAGGGCCATCTTTACAGACTGATAGAGGTTGAGAACAACCCCCCAGCCAACTAGGCAGTGTCCACACCCCTGGGTACGCACACCCCAAGGGTCGGGATGTGCATACTCCTCAACATAAGCCTTTCAAACTACTCAGGAGGCAATTTAGGAGTTTTATAGTAGTTTTTGTTCCTGACTAATTGTAGAAAATACAAAGATGCAAACTAGAATCTTCCCTAATAAATATTGAGAAGGATATTCATTATTTTCTCTTGTTGCTAGCCAAAAAGTAACTAAAATTTTAGACAGTGAAAACTGAACATTTCTACAGCCTTATGGATATAGATCTAATGACCTGATAAAACCAAAAAAGAAATACGTGATACAAAGTGCAGCCCTGAAGCCTCTATTTTCTATTGTACTAGAGGGGCATAAAACCTTTTTATCTCTTGAGCTTCTGGTGTAAAAAACGTTGTAGCCTGAGAATCATCTCTCTGATACACATTTCTTTAACTGAAGTGCATTATGGAGAGGCTAGGGATCAGTCTGGACAAGGACATCCAAGTTAATGTTAGTGACTGCAAAACCAGCTCTACACCACAAGAGAAGGAAGAAGAACTTCTAATACCTTGCCCAGGATCTGAAATTTACAGTTGTGTTTGTTTTGTTTTGTTGCCTTAAACATAATGGTTCACAAAATATTTGTTTTCTTGTGATGTCAACCTCAGAAAAATGACAGTTTTCCAAATGCCAAAGGTATGCCCATCTTCCAGATAACTTAGGTGAGAGGTAGACAGAAGTGTTTCAACTTTTCAGCTCTTTAAAAATATATAGGTTTGTAGCTAAGTACCTCAAGCTTTGAGTTAAATTGCACTTACTGACAAAAAGAACTCCATTCATGAATCTGGGGAAACAAATGGTAGATAAAATGTGTCGTCTAAAAACAATTAAAACAGGGACAAAAAAGAAAACCAAATTCATCACGAATTTATAGAGGTTTATATTAAAGATATAGCACCCAGATGCTACATAACCCAGATATAGATATAGCACCCAGATGCTAGAGGACACCAAATGAAATTAATGGGTAGCAGGTTTAAAACTAATAAAAGGAAGTTCTTCTTCACACAGCGTGTTGTCAATCTGTGGAACTCCTCGCCAGAGGAGGCGGTGAAGGCTAGGACTATAATAGAGTTTAAAGAGAAGCTGGATACATTCATGGAGGTTAGGTCCATAAAAGGCTATTAGCCAGGGGATAAAATGGTGTTCTTGGCCTCTGTTTGTCAGAGGCTGGAGAGGGATGGCAGGAGACAAATCACTTGATCATTGTCTTCGGTCAACCCTCTCTGGGGTACCTGGTGCTGGCCACTGTCGGTAGACAGGATACTGGGCTAGATGGACCTTTGGTCTGACCCAGTACGGCCGTTCTTATGTTCTTATGTTCTTAACTGTATGAAAGATTCTTGGCTATGTCATTGGGCAGGATTTGCAACTTAAATATTGAAGAGTAAATGCTTCAAATGGACAATTAGATTCATGTAAGAATAGTCTAGACCTGGGGTGGGCAATAATTTTTGGCGAGGGACCACTTCAGAAATTTTTGAAGAGGCCTTGGGCAGCTCCGGAAAGGGTGAGGCCGCAGGCAGAAGGGGCGGGACTAGGACACTTCCGTGCTTCCCCACCCTCAGACCCTGACTGACCTGGGGGTGAGGGAGTGCGCAAAGTCTTTGCCCCTAGGTACCAGTGCCCCTGGTGGTGGGAGGAGACTTCATGTGCTCCTCCCTGCTGCCTCCAGGTCAATCAAGGCCTGGGGAGGGGATCACGGGAAGTCTCTTGCTCCCTACCTCTGCCCTACAAGAGATTGCCACACTTAGAGTCAACTGCCCACAAACGCTGAGTGACCTGGGGGCAGGGGTAGTGCACAGAGTCTCCTCCGACCCTGCCCCAGCCCTGCAAAGAATGTGCGGCACCTAGAAGTGCTGCGCAGTGCTTCCCCCCCCCCCCCCAGGCTAATCAGAGCTTGGGGATGGGGAAGCACACAAAGTCTCCTCCCAACCTGCCAGGAGCATGTGGTACTTAGAAGCGCTGCGCACTCCTTGCAGGGCGGGGGAGATTTCATGTGCTTCTCCCCACCCCCTCCATGGGCCGGATTAACTCACTTGGTGGGCTGGATCTGGGCCACAGAGGCTCTTTTGCCCATCCCTAGTCAAGACCATATATCGTTAACAGAAGGAAGGCTAAAGTTTAGTTTGAGACTTGTTTCTCTTTTTAGGACCAATTTTGGATTCTCACTCTAACCTGGCCATATTTTAACAAATTTGCCTGAATTTTTTAATTACTCTGCTAGATGTTTTTGTTTGTTTATTTTTAGGGTTTGGAAGGTGGAGAACAGAGCTGAATCTAGTAAGACTTTAAGAGGTAACATAAGATGGAAAATTCCTCAGAGGCTTCCGTTTTAGTAAGCGATAGAACATGTTTCATATCCCAAAACTGCAAACTCTACACTCGTTCCAATGAAGCCCTGATAAACATACAGTAATAGCTATAGTTAGTGGGATGCAGAGTAGTAAACGTGACCTCAACCTCCCATTGTTTCCATTGGGCCAGCTAGCTTGTATACTTCCTCACACAACACAAAATATCCACCTTAGCAAATATTCTGGGCTGAAACTGCACAGAAGGTGCATGCACAGTGTATTGAATTGTGGAAAAAGCGGGAAGATTTGGGTCATTCTGTGAGGAAAGTTTAATACATTCTGTGTAGTATGATTTCTTAAGTGTGGGCCAAATGAACTTCCTTAGAATGATAGAGGGAAAATGGATGCATGCTGTGTGCTCAGTGGGGTGTAGCTAAGAGATATTCCATAAATTGGCCTCTCCTGGGTTTTTAAGATTTCTGGAGATAATGTTACACTTTTAAACAAAACCTTAATTCCTTTGGAATTAAGGTTTTGTTAATGGGATGATATTTATTTACAACCTTAAGAACATTGTGATGAAGCTTTAACATGGGAATTCTTGGTTAATGAGGAAGTTTATTTCCATTGCAAATAGGTCAGTTGTAGGCAATAACTGGAACAGCCTTCCATACTAACCTAGCAAGAATCCTCTCTTATGATTTAAAAAGAAAGTTCATACTGCAGTGTTGTATATGTAAATCTTAAACAGTCCCCTGGATGAACTCAGACAGTGGCTTTATGGCAGCCTTTGTATGCAAACATACAAAACTGTGTCTCTGAGCCAGTGAAGAAAGTCTGTGGCATAGTATATAGTCAACATTAAAACTGTCCTTTCGAGACACAATAGCAGCTACAATAGCAGTTGCTTGAATAATGCCTCTTTGTCCTAACAAATTACAGTAAATCTTTTCAGTTTTGCAAGTTGAAGAAATATCTTTTAAAAAATTAAAACAGCAGTTTGAAAACAGTTCTCTGCTCTGAAAGGAACAGATAGCTGAAAAATTGCAGATACTCGGCCCTAATGCTAAACAAAATAAAGGTATTGCAATGGAATGTGAATTTAAAAACTGAACCACTTTGCTATATATCATCAAAAATCTCACCAAAGCCAAGCCCTGCACATAACACACACAAACCATCATCCACTAGCACTGTATTGTTCATTGTCACCAGTTTAATTATCAACTCCATTTTTTGTTGTTGTTGTTGCTGTTCTTAACTATTAAATTTACCTTGGCTCAGATTTGTGATACATTTCTCTGCCTAACAATAAATATAAAAATATTTTCTAAAACATACCAAAATACAGTGGATTATTTTTATAATTAGACACAAAAAGCAGTTTGTGTGTGTGTTTGTGTGTATGTATTACCAAAGCATCCTGTAAACTTAACACAAAAAATATCATGGCTCACTCTTACTATCTTTAACTATGTGAATAGTTCTTACTTTAGTGGAACTACTTGGGTGAGAAAGTGAATTGAATGTCTGAAGTCCATGGGAATATATTCATTAGTAAAAACTATTCTTCTGGACAGAAGTTTTCATGAAATGGCCTTATATCTGACATTCTACTCAAATATTAAAAAACAAATTAAGAAAAAGTGAGATGTAAAATATTCCTTTAACTTCTGCAAGCAACTCACTGGGTAGATAAAATTCCATATTTATGCTTTTTCAGTTTCTGTTAATGGAACACCATCAATTAGAAATCCAATTAATTTAAAAAATAGTTAAAAGTTCCTTGTGTGTCATCTAATTTAGCACATGTACAATACATTTTTTTTTCATTTTATATAAATCAAATACATTCCTAGACAATACAGGGAAACCCCTCTATGAACCGAGGCGTCAATTTCTGCCCCGTTGAAGTCAAATAGTTCTTTACTGACTCAAAAGAGAATCAGACCCAATATCAATTTATCTCCTTATGTTCTGGTTTTTCTGTTCTTGTTTATAAATACTAGTAAATGGAAGTCCTAATTCTTAATTAATACCAAAATTAATACCAAAAACTCCCCTCACAGCTGAAATCAGACTTTATCCAGAGCAATAAGCAAAATTACCATAGAATATGTTGGTTTACATCACTATCTATTGACTAATACACTGCTAGTACCCCTAAATGGCTCATCTATCCATGGTCTCCTCAAACAGCACCATCACATAGCTGATATGATGCATTATAGGAGAATTTCTCTAGAAAAAAGAAAAGCAGGATAATGAAAAAATGCAGTAAGTAGAATGACTATAACATTCATATGGTCCCCTTCATGAAAGAATTATGTGATCTATGACAATTTAGAATTATGACTGGTTGGGGTCATATTTGGCATGCAAAGATATGCAGTATAATTTTCTCATGCAAATATCATCAAGTGAGTCATCACGAATATTAGCTTGTTTGATACAAAATGGAAAACTCAATCAAGATCGTTAAAGGATATTACGGAGGGGAGCAGGGAAGAGGGCACAAGCATTGGGTGGCACTAGCAAGCAATCCTAAAACACAAATAGCAGCAAAGAAAAAAAGTTTCTGAAATTCTGAAAGCTTTGAATTAAATACTCTTAGCTTATAAAATATTCACTTTTGGAGTTTTCTCTTTTACTTCTAACAAACTGAATGGCTTAGAGATCCAACATATTTTTGAAAGACTCTAGCTTCCTACAAAGCATTCCAAAAACTTCTCACTGCTGTTTTTAAAATGGCATAAATCAAGAACAGCTATCTGAAAAAAAAAAGATGTTTCAAATATTTAGGGTTGCTATTTAGCAGTCACACATTAAAGTATGCTAAACTCACTCCCTTGTATAACCAGTGATATCCTGAGGTAGCAGAAAAACCAACAAATGAGATAAACTACGCCACAACTACTGTAAAAAACAGTGCCAATCTGTGCACTTTAAACTTTTTTGTTTTCTATGATTGAGGGAATCATGCGAGGGAAATTATTTATTGTCCATTGGAAGTAACTAATCCATAAACATGATAAGACCAGTTAAAGTTCGAATCACAGCTATAGAAAATAAATTCTGAAAAAAATGTTGTACTCTTCCAAAGAATAAATAGCAGTAATAAAGGCCCTAAATCACATTAAAGTATTAGGGTACCATGCCAGATTTGCATTAACTCACTGATCATAACAAAGTTCAGAATAACAAATGGAACACTGGCTAGATTTCATGATATGAATATAAGCATTAAGAAAGGATATCCTAAGAGGCAGCTAGGCTCCCAACTAGAAGTAAACAATTCAAATATATATCATACTAGAGGATTTACCCAGCGCTGCTTGGTTCCTTAAGTAAATTTTTGTTTCTTGGAAAATGAAAATGTACAAGCTTCATTTGAATCATTGCTTTGGGGTAAGGCTGGGGATGAGAAGTTCATTTTATAGGTTGTCTTGGAGAGAAGGGACTACTCCTGCCCTTTCTCACAGCAGCATTGCTCCATGACTGCTGCGGCTTCAGTGGGCACAGCCGGGGGAAGAGATCCATGTGCCCCGACTCGGGCAGGTCCAAGTTCATTAGCCCCCTGCACTCCTCAGGCAGAATGAGGAATGCAGCAAACTATATTTTTACATCACTCCCTGATGAAGGGAAACAACCAGCAATGTTCCCATACTGGGGCTGCATAGAAATGAGTTGTAAGAAATTGATTTGCTAACGCTGCTACCAAAGAAATCCTTAAATATTTTCGACATCTCCAATATTTTGTCTTTATTTGTCCTAATCAATTAAGGGCCTTATTTAGCATTTCCTACTGATGCAGAACTCTTGTTCCAGTGGGATTATTACCTCATTAGATTAGACCCCTACACAATGAGAATACTGAGAGGCCATCTTTTTCCCAATAATTTTGTGACTTGCATTCTAAATCTAGTGTGATGATAGTTTATGGGGTATATGAATTTTAAAAAAATAATTATCATAAATGTGTTTTCAATTACATTTCTATAGTCAACATGATTTTGCAACCTTAGGCCACAACTCTGCTGAGCATAGTCCATAATATCCTGCTTCTTACCCATCCTGTCTTGGACTTCATTTTATAGTGTCCAATGTGTTTACAGCATGAGTTACAGTATGAGTTTGCAGTCCTCCCTGTTTGCACTAGGACAGTATGTGACCTGGTGAATCTTCCTCTTTTATCCTCCATAAATATTTCAGAAACAACATTAGCTCAAAAGAATCATTACACTATGAGTCCCACAATCCTATTTATCCTCTTCACATTCCAAAGTATACTGTGGAGGTAATACTCTGCAATACCTCAGATATTGTACCATTTACTCAAATCTCAAAGAAAACCACAGCTGTATGGCATGATAGGTAGAGATGCTGGGTCAGAATAATTTTTTATGTTGTCTTAAGCATGAAATTCTAAACATTCAAATAATTTTACTTTTGAACTTTAGCCTTAGCTTGCAATTTCTTGTCTTTCAAGCTTTTTTTGTTAAAATGAATTACTTCAAAAGGACTCGATCATATGCTTAATTAAATGTGCCTTCTTGTATATTTGTGCTTTACTGAATTGGGGCCAGAGGCACCAGGACCAGTATGTTCAGCAAAAAAAAGTTAAATGTGAGAGACACACACATACAGAGAAAGAGAGAGATTGTCTTTTTCTTTTCTTTCATTATATTATTATATAACTGTCTCTAAACTTTAGGAAAATCGGCTGGAGAATTATGGTTACATCAAAGAGATTCTGATCCAGGAAATATTATTTCTGAATTGACAGTGTGGTGCATAATGAAGGCAGGATCCATGCAGAGAAAGGACATACCTAATGTTCAGTCAGACAAAATTAAATGACTTTATTAAAAAATATTCAACATAAAAGGTTGAGTTTTACTATGGAGGCAGAGTACTGTTCTTTCAAAGAACATAATGAACTCTTTCAGCTTATCTGTCTTCCCTGCTTTACATTAGCCTGGCAATTCTGATTCATTTAATTGTCTCTCATATTACTTGGTCTCTGGTTGGATTAGCTTAAAAATTAACTCCGAAATGGTAAAGAACTGTACGATAAAAATTCATGACTAATCAGCATGGAACACAAACAGACTTACTTTAATAGATCTGCTATCCAGGAAACTGCAGTTTGTGAGACTTAAGGAGCCATTGCTCTCTTTGATGACAACATTCAAAAGGACAGTTTGTTGGTACAAAATCATGATTCATAAAAGAGATCATATGCAATTCTTTTGTGGTACAGCTTTGTTACAGTTAAGCCCCAGGACTGAATGTGTCTCCTTATCTGTCACAGTTACAGATCACAAGAAGGTCTAAACTAATGTGAGACACAGTGTATGTAAAGCAGCTGATATTCATTTCCAAGTAATATTTATCATTGTGGACATAATTACTATTAGACACGTTTGCAGGTGATTTTTATCAATTGTGTGGGAATACCAATGAGAGCTGACAAACATTGATAGAGACAGGAGCTCTGTGTAGGAACTGCCCCCACTTTGGGGGCAAATATGAAGTAAAACTATAAGGTTTTATTAGCATCTATGTATTAAATCATTTTCCAGCAATAATAATACTCAGCCGAAAAAATTGCTGAACCTGATGTACAGGTTAGTTTAGCTTATTGGCTATAATACAATTTAAATGTGTTGCATATTTTTCCAATCTGTTACCCATCATAGAAAAATTGTCAGAAAGCATAAGCATATTTTAAATGTGAGAGCTAAGACATAAATCAACATGAGCAGGGGACTTGCAAAAAACATTCTTAGCACAAAAATTTGATATACTTTACACAAAATGTGTTAGAAGTGGATGATAGCAATATCAACAGTATTTTTAGAAACAAGTCAATTGGAAGAAAGCCAAAACAAATGTGCTATATATTCACTACTCATAAAATAATTTGCAAAGCAGCTGTCAAATAACCACTACTCCCAACATTTTCAAACTAGCCACTAATACTGCTAGTGTTAAAACAGGTATGTTAACTGAAAGAACACTATCAATTTCTTTTTTCTGGGTAGGTGTCAGAGAAACAGCTGGAAAGTAGAAAAGAAAAATGAGTATGGGGATAACTATCTTCAAATTTCTGAGAAAGAATCAAACACATACTAAATACAATAATAAAAATGTGAGCACTCATCCTTTAACATGCCAAAGTATTGAAGCAATCGAGTTCAATTTTTGTGTGCGGTGATTTTATGCTACTAGATCTCTAGGGGGCATGTGTCATCTGCAAATTACTCTGTTGCCTAATGAGACACAAGAAAACCTTCTTCTTTTAGTTTCAGAGGGGAAGCCTAGTTAGTCTGTAATAGGAAAAACTTAAAAAAACAACAAATAGTCTAGTAGCACTTTAAAGACTAACAAAACATATAGATGGTATCATGAGCTTTCACGGGCACAGCCCACTTCTTCAGATGACCAGAGTGTTGGAAGTCCAGAATCAAGAATAAATAAGGGAAGGGGATGGGGGGGGGGGGGGGGGGGGGGGGAGAGAGGTAGGGGAAAATGGAAAAAAAATTGGAGGGGGGGAGAGAAAAAAAAGAAAGTGAGTAGGTAACTTTCAAAGGGATAGCCAAGCCAGTCTGTAACAGGAAAAACTTAAAAAACAACAAATCTGGTATTAGTACTCTTCCTTTCCTAGTGCAAACTAATGGTTTTTATCAGCCTCTTTTAACTACTTAGTCTTTAAGGTGCTAATAGACTATTCGTTATTTTTAAAGTTTTTCCTGTTACAGACTGGCTTGGCTATCCCTTTGAAACTTATCTTCACGCTGTCTTTTCTTTTTTCCTTCTCCCTCTCCTCCTTCCCTTATTTATTCTTGGTTCTGGACTTCCAACACTCTGGTCATCTGAAGAAGTGGGCTGTGCCTACGAAAGCTCATGATACCATCTATATGTTTTGTTAGTCTTTAAAGTTCTACTAAATTATTTGTTGTTTTTTAAGTTTCTTCTTCTTTTAGGTTTGCTTGTAAGAGAGAACGAGAAGGAACCATTCTGTTGAAGAAGCTCTAGCAGGCAACAGTTCTGACTCCTTGGCCTGATAGGCTGAGAATAATACTATCAAATTGTTGATGTATATTTAAAGACTTGGATTACTGTTTCATTTTCAATCCAATCAAAGAGAACATATAGCATCATATTTCACACACATTATGTACTGATTACATTCAATACACTGATACATTGAGTATCGAGGTATTGGAAAACACTAAGTTTTTTTTTAATAGCTATGGGCCTAAAATTAATCCTCCTATCACACTAAGCAGTGTCTTATTCTGAAAATAGAACCTTTCACATAATAAGGTATTAGGCAGTCTGATCAAGGGTATGAGAAACTGACCAATAATGATTAAACTTAAACCAATATTTTACAACTTTACATAGCTTACTTAATAAAAGTATGTGCCTGCATTTCTCTTAAAAAAAACCCGTAAGTTTACTACAAGGAGGAAAATCACTTCATTATTTGTAAGGTTTAATTGTAAATTCTGAGGCTACATCTAGACTACAAAGAAAAGTTGGAAAAAGCTTTTTCCGCTTTTCTTTTGAAAGAGGCTTTTTTTGAAATTTGATGAGTCTACACAGTGCTAAATTTCAGAAAAACCTGCTCTTTTGAGCCATCCCTTCTTCCTCCTAAAATGAGGTTTACAGGGATGGTGAAAAAACGCATTCGCTTTTTCGGAAATTTTTCTGAAAAAGCAGATGCGTTCTTTGGATGCGGCATTGCTTTTCTGGGATACCGCCAGCATCCCAGAAAAGTGCTGCAATCTAGACATAGCCTGAGTGTTGAAAGATGTTAAAAGCAGGTTCTGTACAGATCCATGTTGTTCAAAATTCTTCACGCATTAATGATCTGAAAGATGGACTAAATACTGAGATAGCAAAAATGACCGATGTCATACATTTATTTAGGCTAGTTAAGTCTAGGAAGAATTATCAATAACTCCAGATGACCTTGCTAAAATGAATTGGTGAATGTGCTGCAGGGACTGGTGTTGCTAGTTTAGTTTGTGTACTGTTCCCTGTTTCTCAGTATGATACTGCTAAAATATTATTTTATGGATTATTGTGGTAATTTAAGTGCTTCAGCCAGATAAAGCATATTAACATGCTTCCTTTTGTAAAATATTATCAGAACCTATAGAAATAGATATAGATACCAAGGTTATAATCACATTTTGCAAGAGAACACAAGTTAATCTTGGTGAGTTAAATAAATTCCAACTTGAGTAATCACATTTTGCCTATCTAAAATTATCTCTGTAGTTTCAGTTCTTCAGTTTCTTTACTAAATTGGTGTGAGCAGTGCTATGCACTATTAAACAACAGTCATGTTTCACCCCAGAAGCGGTATTCCTTGAATGAAATGATCCCCTATTGTCTTGCGTACGTTATTTTCACAATGATATATCGAAGTCTCTAAAGCATGATCCATTTGATGAAAGGTATTATGCAAGGACTTGATGCTACTTCCACCAAAATCAATAACAAAGTTTCCCTTGGGTCTGATTCATCACTGTTATACTCTATTTTTACAAGACGTAACTCCCATTAGAGTGGTGAGCTACTTTCATTGATTTCAAAGGGAAGTCCCTTTGTGCCCCAACAATATTAAACTCAGAACAAACGTGATATAACAACATCTACACAATCCATGCCAGCCTCAAGCTTCACAGCATGCTGAACAATCTGATCTTTCTTGATTTTAAGATAACTTTGTGGTCTGTGGATCTTGTGGTAAGGTGTTTTTGGAACTTTGATGTCAGGAATGTTACTAAATCCCAAATCAGGGTGACATTTCCATTTCTATCAATGCAAGACTTGTTTCAATAGAATTTAGGGGCACTTATTAAATCTAGAGTTGAATACGATGCAAAATTGAATTAGAGAACAATTATCTACTTCTAGTATTTTGATGCAATGGCTGGGGAAATTTCTCTTCCTTTTGTAGCCTGTCGAGCTATATCTTTTCCTATACGATCTCTTTTTCTGTATTTTAACAAAATGCTAGTAATGCAAGGCCTGCATTAATTATCCAGTATGAGTTGGCTTTAGCAGTAATATAGTGAGAGTAAGGGTTAATATCTCTTAGAAGTTAAATTAAAATATTTTAATATCATTTTAGGAATTGTGATGCAGCCCTACAAGCTGTATTTTGCCCAGGACTGTCATAGAGTCATCAAATGTGAAATTTTACTTATCTACTATATATATTTGGTATGCAGCTTCCGCTTATAACTTAAAACAAGGTCAGGGTTTAGTTCCGTGTATGCATGTGGGGAGGGGCTGAAGTTCTCCTCCCTCCCATGTATAAGGGGATACATAAAACAATACAGAAAAGAGACAATCACCAGTCATGTGAAAGAGACTGGCTTGGGGCCCTCCCCACAGTCTGGAACTGCTCCCCTGAGCCTCCCCTCCCACCCAGGTACCCTTTTTAGTGAGAGTGAGGGTTACAGCTCCCTCCACCCCAAGTATACAGTAACATTGCTGGCTGTTCTCCTTCATCAGGGAATGAGGGCGAAGTGAACAGTTTGCTTCATTCCTCAGTCTGGCTGGGAAGGGCAGAGGCCAGACTACCTGGACCAGCCCCAGCCGGGGGACATGAACTCCTTCCCTGGCTGTGCCCTCAGAGAGGCCATGGAGAGGCACTTGTCACTTGGCCCCATGCTACTTCTGTGAAAAAGGGCAGGGGGTAATAAGAAAGGAAAAAAAACAGAAATTAATTGAGCTAAGGACCTGCAGAATGCCAGGTAAATCTTCAAACTCTATATGTGAGGGTACGTCTAGACTACAGGGTTTTGTCGACAGAAGTTTTGTCGACAGATACTGTCAACAAAACTTCTGTCGACATAGAGCGTCTAGACACATTCAGTTCTGTCGACAAAGCAAGCTGCTTTGTCGACAAAACCCTGTAGTCTAGATGCAACCCTACAGGCAATAACACCTTCTGTTGACAGAACTCTGTCGACAGAAGGTGTTATGCCTCGTAAAATGAGGTTTATCAGTGTCGACAAAACTGCTGAGTTCTGTTGACGTTATGTCGACAGAACTCAGCGGTAGTGTAGACGCTGGTATAGTTTTGTCAACAAAAGTCCACTTTTGTCGACAAAACTCAGTAATCTAGACACACCCCGAGAAAGAAAGAGGAGAGCAAAGAGAGGATGGAATAAAGGGTGGAATAAAGGGAGGGGCAGTAGCCTAATAACTAAGACTCCCTGCCCCCGATAGATTTTCCCATCAGTGTAACATTTTTTCCTGTGTGAGGTAAATAGAATGGCTGTTGATTGTATTACCTACTGGAAGATTTAAATAAAATGCATTTCTAAACGATATTTCAACTGAGTGTCCTGAAAAAGACTTGGATTATTGTCTTGAGTACGTGCAGAGTATTGTTTCATAAAGGACATCCCTTTAATTTTTGTGTTAAATAAAATATGTCTACCTGATCCTCAATCAAAGCAGCTTACAAATCAAATGGCCCAGCAAATTCAACTATGCATTTTCACTGAACCAATCAGTGACAATCCCGTTGGCTATTTGTTTTAGGGAGGGTACTGTTTCTAGGACTCTATATCCTGCTGAGTGGAAATGTATGTTGATTCTTAAGGTGTGGCTATACCATGAAGAAACGGTTGCAAGGACATTAAGTAGATGAAATAATTTGTCATCTTGCCAGTCCTTGCAATTGCATACAGCTATGATGGGGCTGTTTTTTCTGTCTCTTATTTCTGTTTCACCATTACAGTGGCCTAAAGGGGCCTTAACTCTCTTCCTCTCATGACTTTTTTATATGCAGCAAGTTAAGGCTGAAGTGTCATGCCTAGTATCGTGGTGTATCACAACCTGTAGGGGACCATTGGAAGTCCATATGTTAATCAAAGCATCACTAAAACTACTCTAATTTACACTAAGCCTGGCTCAGAATATGAATCAGTATCAAGGGGACAGTTTTATTTGACCCCTACCTCTGTTCCAGTGCCAAGTCGAGTGCAGCTCTATGGAAATGGAGAACCAGAGCTTCTGTTTCCTAAAAGAGTGTGCTGGCACATTCATACACAACATCTCTTTATACCATGGCCATACTAGTATTAGGACTATGACTTCTGAAACTCCTAGCCCATAGAGACCTGCATAGTTGCCAGCAGCTGGTAATTTCTAAAGCAAAATGCACTGTATTATGGGATGCGCCTGTTGGAGTAATGCTGCTGCAATACACTGAGGAAAACAACATCATAGACTGCATCGCTTCTATTGGATCTGAACCAAAGACAGTGCAATCAATGCCCAGGACATCTGTTGTGTGTAAATATAAGTCATACAGGAATGATAAGCTCAAGACATTAAAAGAAAATAAATCTATAACACCTGTTTCCTGAGCTTACCCAGGAATTAATCAGTCTCTACGCCATGTCATAGTTTTAGAGAACAAGCTTGCCTACTGCTGCCAGTGAGATGGTGACATAACAAATTGATAACCATTTTTGTTATAAAGTCCATTGAAGAATACTAAGGGATCTGGACTGTAATAGGATACATGTTTGCCTGGTAGTTGTTCACAAACAGAAAAACACATTTCTTTCCCATCCAGTAACCATTTTGTAAAGAATTTCTGGTGTCCCAGCTTAGCCACCTTATATAATTTTCATTTTCCCACCATCCAGAACAGGAAACCTGGCACTTAGTACTGAAGACTCCACAAGAGTTCAAATCATTCCAGAAGTTACAAGGTGAAAAGCAAGAATATCCATAATAAAAGAGTTTATTGCCATGACTCAGGAGGGAGGACCCAGACTTTCCCCTTCAAAATCTTATATGAGAACTCCATACAAATTCACCAGCTGTACCAAAAAAGAATTAATTTTAGATCAGTTTGCAAGGGTTGGCCAGTTACATTTGATCATAATTTGAATGACAAGAAGATCAACAGAGGTTACTAAAACAGTGTGTTTGTCTCTAGTCATTTCTAAGGCACTCATCACTGTGGGATCAACATACATTTACACAAGGATAAAATAGTATGTTAGGGCTGGCCTTCTTCCCTCCCAGGATCCCAGACCTCAGGCTGCAGACTAAGCCCAAACATCTACAAGCAATTTTTCAGCCATATAGCCAGACCCTTACAAACCCAAGTCAGCTGATCCAGGTCAACCAACAGTTTTTTAACCCATGTAGACATACCTTAACAAATATTCATTACTTGCCTCACAACATCAATGTGAAGAAGCTCATTGTGCAGATGGAGAAACTGAAACGAGGAGAGGTGATGTTGCTTGCCTGAGTTCTCACAGGAAATCGGAAGAGCTGAGTAAATAACTTATATTTCCTTATCAGTCCTGCATGCACTCACAAAAAAAAGTACCCATTTAATTCTTGGGTACACTGTGGCAGCCCAAAATTCATATTTACCAGCTCCCTCAAGATTAATGTTTTTCAGGTAAAAAGAAATCCCCATTTCCCCAGTTTCAGTATCAATCTCTCACATTGTCAAGATAAAATGGTAATTATCCTCAGAGCTGGACATAGATTAGAGCAGGTCTGAGGCTGCAAAGTGGTCAGGATCCTAGCTGAGTATATCTGAATTTCAGCTGGCAATTGAGCCTAAGAATGCATCTGCACTGCACCATAAGTTGAAATAAGATACGCAATTTAAGCTACGCAAATTGTGTGTCTTCTTTCAATCTTATTTTGAAATAGCTTATTTGGCTCTGTCTACACAGCTCTTATTACGAAATAAATTGCTATTCCGAAAGATCCCTTACTCCTTGTGCAATGAAGTTTACAGGACACTGAAACAGCAAGCCAATTAGTTTTCAAAATATTGGGCATGCTCAAAAGATGTGGAATAGCTATTGCGGGATACCTCCGGTGTCCCAAAATAGCACTGCAGAGTAGACGTAGCCTAACTGTGCAGGAAAAATCACGACTAGAGTCTTGTAATCATTTAAACATCAGAAGTTAAAAAGCTTTCTGTGATTTTACAAGTCTTTGCTTTGTTTAGAAGAAGTACATAGAATTCCTCCCTCACGGCTGGCATGTCTTGAGGTATTACAATGTGACACCAACAAAAATTAGTTGTTATAATACAATATTATTTGTTCAACTGGTCGTTGATTGTAATCCTTTTTCTTTTTTTTTCTAGTTCAACACTAAACTGAATAAAAACTTAAGGGGAATTATTCTTATTTACATGAAAGCCCCTTTATGCCACTCAGGATGCTAATATAATTTATGTTCACTTGAAGGTCCCTTTATACTCTAGAGTCTAGACTATTGTAATATAGGTTTCATGTAAATGAGAATCAGCTCCTATGCTTATTGCCTTATTATTCCAACCCAATTCTTCAAACACAAGGGCTATGTCCACACTGCACATTGTTGCGCAAGAAGAAATGCAAATGAGGAGTGGTGATGAATATCGCCACGCCTCATTTCCATAGTTAATGAGCCACCATTTTGTGGGCTTTTGCACAAGAAGGTGCTGTCTACACTGCTCTTTCTTGCACAAAAAAACCCTCTTGCACAGGAGCCGTTCTGCCGCTTATTTTCAGGAAGAACTGCTCCTGCCCAAGAGGGTTTTTTTGTGCAAGAAGGAGCAATGTAGACAACTCCTTCTTGCACAAAAGCCCCTTCTGCAAAAATAGTGGTTCATTAGGTATGCAAATGAGGAGAGGAGATATTCATCGCCACACCTCATTTACATATCTTCTTGTGCAACAATGCGCAGTGTAGATGTAGCCAAGCAGTTCAGAAGAAAAGTTCTAAGTATTCAGTCTTGGGGGTACTTATCCACACTTGAACTTCCAAATTGTTACGTTAGACTGGTCAGCTCAGCTTATAGTATGCAGCTCCAGCTACATACAATCCACAGCTGGATACAGCTTACCCTAAGACAAGTATTGTGGCATCCCCACAGCACTCTCAGGGGTTCAATTTAGTGAGTCTTAACTAGATTTGCTAAATCAAATTCTGGAAGATCGATTGCAGAAGCAGCAATCTTCCACAGAGTGAAGATACAGCCTTAGAATTGCAATGTTAGTACACATAGTTTCATGGAAAAGCAAGCGGTACATCTTTTCATTTTGCATGAAGATAAATTTAGACTTTTAATACATATTTGTTCAAGAGAGCTCTGACATAAGTGTTCTCCATCAGTAAACTTCATCAACATAAATATTTGATGAAATATCAAAACTCCCTCAAGTTTTCAATTTCCTGCTTCTAAGTAATTATTCTTTAGACAAGACACAATAATAGATTATGGAAATTGGAATGTAAATATTTTATAAACAACCATCAAATCTACTTGATGGGGAAAAATATCCTTATGGCTAAATTACAGCTATTTCAGTTTAACTGACAGATAAAAAAAAACATTCTTTATTTTCAATTTTCTTGTAAGCATTTAAGTATATTCGTCTGGGATCCTGAATATTAATCACAATCTTTTTTTAAGATAAGAGTACAGTGGGATAATGTATATAACTGAGTCACATTTAAGTAGCAGTGCTCACCATTGGTATTTAAAAGTACTTTACAACATTAAGGCTATGTCTGCACTGGTGGGTTCTTGCGTCAGAAATATGCAAATGAGGCTAAGCATGGAATATTACTGAGCCTTATTTGCATACCTAATGAGCCGCCATTTTTTTTGCAGAAGAGGCTCTTGCGCTAGAAGGAACATCTACACTGCCCCTTCTTTCGCAAGAAAAACTCTCCTGTGCAATGCCGCTACGCTGATTATTTTCAGGAATAGCTGCATTGCACAAGAGGATTTTTCTTGCACAAGAAGGGGCAGAGTAGACACTATTTCTAGCGCAAGAGCCTCTTCTGCAAAAAAAGGTGACTCATTAGGTATGCAAATGAGGCTTGGCGATATTCCACGCTTAGCCTCATTTGCATATTTCTGGCACAAGAATCCGCCAGTATAGACATAGCCTAACAGTTTACCAGTTGCATTTTCTTAGTGCAGAGATAGCTTGACAATATTTTTTTTAAAAGACATTTGCCAGTGTGACAATCTATGCTATTAGGGTCAACACTTTTACAAGACTATGATACAGTTTCTACAAAATATATCTTGTTAGGTGTCATTTGAAAAGTTGTAATCTGCAATATATTATATTAAAATATGTTTAGCAACACTGTATGTTAAAGTTATAAGATTCTGCTGCGGGACTGATCCTGAAATGTGTTGTAATTCTGGATAACAGTCACAAACCAATTTTTTAGAGAAAAAGACAAACTAGCATCCTAGACAAGTGTTATAGCGTCATCACTTATGTAAGCAGTCTTCCTTCCAGCTGGTAGGAAGATATTTAGGGTATGTCTACACTACCACCCTAGTTTGAACTAGGGTGGTTAATGTAGGCAACTGAAGTTGCAAATGAAGCCCAGGATTTAAATATCCCGGTCTTCATTTGCATCTTGCCAGGCGCCGCCATTTTTAAAGCCCCACTAGTTCGGACTCTGTGCCTGCGGCTACACGCAGCACGGAGTAGGTAGTTTGGATTAGGCTTCCTATTCCGAACTACCAGTACACCTCGTTCCACGAGGAGCAATGATAGTATAAGGCAGAAATGGTTATGCCTATGTAATATGCAAATAATTAAATGCACATGCAAAATGTTTGATGTAAACCCAATGTGTGTCATCTTGTACAGTGTTATAGGACTGATGTTATTGATAGATATATATAGACCAATCCACTCATTTGTAAGGTTTGTAACCTTGAAAATATGTAAAGTTTTACAATGTCCCAAAATGGAGTCTGAAACTCCATTTTGAGTTTAGAACTTTTCTGGTTGCATCCATTTGAGTAATGCATGCTGTCACGTCCACAGGTAGCAGTTAGAGTTTAAAACCAGCAACTCACCTGCCTGTTAGAATAAGAATAACTTATGAATATTCATTAGCATCTTCCATCAACCAATCAATTTGAACCACGCTATGATAGCAATTCTATCGACCCATCATTTTAAAAGTAGAACAGTCATGAATATTCATGAGCCCTGAGTATAAAAGCTTCTGCTATGCAGCAGTTACCTGTTGCGTCGGGGCACCTGTCTGCATCGGGTTTAGGTGTAGGTTAGGAGAGAGAGAGAGAGTGCAAGGTTCTAGATACCCTTGTCCTAGGTTTTAGAATGAGTGAGGTCTTGTAAAGTATTCTTTTAGAGAAGCTGACGGAAGGTCATGCATTCTCAATTTATTCTATTTTAGTCTTTTACAGAGATAGGTTGACGGAAGGTCAGACCTCCTCTATATTAGGTAGTTTAGGTAGTATAGTATCTAGATAGGTTAGTTTCCGTCGTCGAGTCTGTACGTCAGGTCGCGTCGGTCAATGCATGTCGGCTGTCATCGAGTCTGTACGTCGGGCACGTTGGGTTTAGATAAGGTTTTCATTTTAGATTAGGATTAGGGTAGCTAAGGTAAAGAGTCTAGCATCCATCGCCTGATCCTGCCGCACCGAAGCGCGGAGAAGGGATCGGGGGGACCAGGAGACTTCGTGGAAGACGAGTCTACCGTCATCGCTCTCTACTCACGCTTCGAGGGATCACTTTGGTTGTTCCTCCCTGACGGCTTCCAATTAGCCTGAAGGTTGTAGGTCGCCAAGTGTCGGGATCAGCCAGCGAGGGACACCCGGTTGCTCCTCCCCAAAGGCTTTCCAATTAGCCCGAGGGTTGAAGGTCACCTGCAACTCATCAATCGTCTCCGTCGCCACAGACTCTGTAGTAGGTATAGGGACCTTGAGGGACTTCCCCTCTTGGTCCATGTAGTGTCAAGGGGACTGCCCCCTTGTATTTTGATTTGAGGTATTGTTTGATAAATTTATCCTCCTTTTTAATAATATAGTCTTGTGGTTGTCAGTATAATTCAAGTCTCCAGTTTTTATTTACGCGCCTTATTAATCTAAGCGCTGACACTCTGCTGGTGATTAGATACGGAAAGGGGGTCCCAACCTGAAATAACATTCCCTTGCGGATTGGTCGGGTTATTAAACTAACTCTTTGGGAAGTGTCTTTAAACACCTTTGACCTTCCTTATTCTGTTCGATAGACAGGTAACAATAGTTTGGAATAGGAAGCCTAATCCGAACTACCTACTCCGTGCCGCGTGTAGCTGCGGGCACGGAGTCCGAACTAGTGGGGCTTTAAAAATGGCAGCGCCCGGCAAGATGCAAATGAAGCCTGGGATAGTTAAATCCCGGGCTTCATTTGCAACTTCGGTTGCCTACAGTAGCCACCCTAGTTCGAACTAGGGTGGTAGTGTAGACATACCCTTAGATTTAATGACCGGGACAAATCAAACCATAGGACCACAATGAACAGCAAGTATAGTGGTTAGACATAAGGGAATGTTTCAAGAACAAGGAACTGAATTATAACGGAGGAAAACACTTGACTTCACCTCTCCTCTTCCCATCTTTGTATACCTGGCATCAATGACTCTCAAAAAACTGAACTAATGGGGAACAGTCCCCAGCTGAAAGGAAATCCAGCCTGTGAAATGTATAGTAGTGTATGGCAAGACAAAATCTTGTCTTTGAAGTTCACTTACCTTCTTCAATTAGAGAATTAGCTTGCATATTACTCTTTTACTGTCTTTTGTAAATAATACTGACTTTTATGCATTATCAGTTGTAATAATATAAAATCTTTCTGTAGTTAATAGACTTATCTTATTGTTTTATCTTACCCTGTGTGCTTGGATTAAAGTGTGTGGAAAACTCCATTGGAGATGACACGTGTCATTTTCCTTTGATGAAAAAAAGGGTACTCAGCAGTACAAGACACATATTTCTAGTGGCAAAAGGCTGGGACTATAGGGCCTGCACATGTTACCTAAATGTAATTCATGTGTGGCTAGTCAGAATGCTCAGGCATTTAGCTGAGAGTGAATTTGTATGGAGTAGGACTGAGAAGCCATGCTTGATTTGCACAGTATGTTTGCAGTATTAACCCCATTAATCTCAACATTGTTATTCACAACAAAATACAATATACAAAGAGCAGTTAAAAGGAAATAGTTTACAGGAGGCCAAGGCAGTCCATCATCAACCTAATTAGAGGAATAGCTCAGAAGTGTTTCCAAAGTTGTCACTGTATTTGTTTGAGGAGCTTGTAAAGGAACCAGACACTAGAAAACATCTTGCTGAACTTTCCATCCAGTTCTTGTGGCTGCCATTCAAGAAGAAGAAAAACAGTGGCAGAACACAGGCTATGTCTAGACTATGTAGAATTTTCGAAAGAGGATATGAAAATTCAGTGGGAATTTGCATATCTTCTTCCAATCTCACTTTCAAAAGAGGGTCTTTTGAAAGTGAAAGTAGTCTGGAGACAGTTTTTGGGGGGGGAAACCCTTTTTCGAAAAAAACGCTCCTCCTTAAAAAAGGAGGTTTATGAGGTTTTCTCAAAAAAAGGATTTTTACCTGAAAAAACCACGGCCAGACTACTTTACTTTCGAAAGATCCTCTTTCCAAAGTGAGATTGGAAGAAGATATGCATGGGAATTTCATGGGAATATGCATATCCTCTTTAGAAAATGTTTTTGTTTAGACGGGCCCTGTGTTGTGGTAATGTAACTGGCATTTCTCTCTCTTCTGATCAATAATTTATAAGCATGTTTGAAGTAAGAACTGAATGTAAACAGGTAATAAATGTTAGACAACATATTCACTAGAAGCAGGTCAATGGATTTTAGCAATGAAAATACAGTTTACAAAAATGATCTGTGAATGCACATACAGTAATAAAATCTGACTCAAAATGGTAATTCATGGCTGTTTGATTCCAGACATAACTAAATTATCAGGAGATGAATTTTTGAGCTGTATCTGGAATGGTAACATCCCCTTATGCTACTATACTTAGAAAAGGAACAAAATTTCTTTCCCTTTAAACTCTGAGAATATATGTCTGTGACTCATGTTGTTTTCCATGTTGTTGTAACTGTGTTAGTCCCAGGATATGACACATACCAGGTGGGTAAGGTAATACCTTTTATTAGATCAACTTCTGTTGATGCAAGATGAAGAGGTGCTCTCTGTGGGCACGTCTACACTAATGGCAAAATTAAGCTACTCAACTTCAGCTATGTCAATTGTGTAGCTGAAGTCGAAGTAGCTTAATTGGGCTTTTAGTGCTGTCTACACAGCAGGAAGTCGAAGGAAGGACACTCTTCCTTTGACTTCCCTTACTCCTCGTGAAATGAGGGTTACAGTATTTGGAGTAAGAAGTCTGCCATCTTGAAATTATTTTGAAATAACGGCTTGCTCTGTAGACGCACACTTTGTTATTTTGATATAACATTAGCTATTTCAAAATAACGTTGCTGTGTAGACATACCCTGTAAGCTCAGGAGCTTGTCTCTGTCACCAACAGAAGCCGTCCAGTAAAACTTCACCCACGTTTCCTCTGTAACACTTGTATTAGAATTAGTTTGTGAAAGACATTAAACAGCTGCTTTTCATCTTGGCAGTTAGCTGGACTGTGTAATATTCCAATAAAGAGCAATAAAAATAAATGGATGAAAGAGAATATCAGCCACTGCATTCATTTTCTCATGATACATACTCTGTGCAATACTATGCATATAGCTGTGAACAAGGATGTACATAAACCTAACAAACAGGAAAGACTGCTATTTCTTGAGCTTGTTGAAAATCCAACCCAAATATTAACTAGTTTCAAATTGCATTTTCTTTGGGAACTTCACCCAGGTTGGAGAAGGTTTATAAAACCTGGATTGTTTATAAAACCTGGATTTACATAGTCCTTTGTTTCCACTACCTCTATAGATACCTTCTATCTCCTTATCTAATCCTCACTAAGATCTCTGGATCAGTTCTCACAGTCAATCCAATCTAACAAATTTGTTGAAGGAGAAAGCTAATTTATCTGTGACAGTTTGTACACCTGTGTTCACCCCTTTTACAAGATTATGATACATTTTGTATAAAGCATTCCTTGCCAAGTATCATCTGAAATCTCAGTTTGCTGAGCATTATTGTCTGGGCAAGATATGCATGGCAACATTGTATGTAAAGATATAAGATCCCATTCTATGGTATTGCTAAGACACGTTCTAAGTCTGGAGAGCACTCAGTTCCCCAGATTCAAAAGACTAGCCACAGCACATCAGCCAGACATCAACAAAATGAAATGGACCATCCCTTGGTTAAGTGGAAAGAGGGTATAAATAAAAAATCTATGTCTTCACAAAGAGACAGTGTGGGGTTCCAATCCACATAGATATTCTGTTTCCTGATGTTCAGCTATACGAAGGGAGAGAAGATATTCCAATTATCTCTCCCTTTCTCTCTACTCATGGCATCGACAACACTTGAAGTACAAAGGAAGGAGGATTGGACTAGGAGCAGGATGTTGAAATTTAAAAACAGTCAGGTGAGGATACATCTACACAGCAGCATTATTTTGGAACAACAGACTTATTCTGAAATAACGTATTGCACGTCTACACAGCAAGCCCATTATTTCAAAATAAATTCAAAATAAAGGGCTTCTTACTCTGACTTTTGTAAACCTCATTGTATGATGAGCAAGAGTAGTCAGAGGAAGAGTGCTTTATTTTGAAATAAGTGCTGCATAGACATACCCAGTTTCAAAAGAAGCTATTTCGACTTAAGCTACCAATTAGCGTAGCTCAAATTGTATAACTTATTTCGAGTTTAACCCTGCTGTCTAGATGTACTCTAAGATACTTTGCTTTAAATTCATTTAGTTTGTTAAAATAGACATTAGTTGTGCTTTACTTTTATTTTCTTGTAACCAGTTCTGATTTTAAGTCTCATTCCTTGTAAGCACTTAAAATATATCTTTTGTAATTAATACATTTGGGGTTTTTTTTAGCTAAACTAGTGGTTGGATTGAAGTGACTGAGAAACTGTTTTGGATAATAGGATTTGTACATATTTTCTATAAATAAAATGATGGAATTTACAGGTGCTTGTATTGTCCTGGAGAGAGCTGGGCAGTATAATATACACATAAAATTAGCCTATACCTAATGGCATCTAGTAGCCTACTATATTGTTTGCACAGACATCCAAAGGTAAAGGGTCCCGTGGGTCTTTGTGTAGATTAACAGTCATAAGTTGTCTTGAAGGAGAAAAGACTGCTGTTCCTTGATCTTGTCAAAAATCCAATTTACTGTATCTACAATTCAGTGGGAAAAAAGTATGCAATCGTGCAGCAGTGAGTCTCAGATCTTAGGTCTACAGACTCAGCTCATATTATGGTGCTAAAAATGGCTATTCAGACATGTGGACTGGGCTAGACCTTGAACTCTAGAATCCAGGGAAGAGGTGGTAGCACAATTGAGCTCTATCACAAGCCAGGATGTCTATATGGGTTATTTTAGTGCCATAGGATCAGCCCCATAAGCCCAAGACAGTAGATCCAGGCTCTGAGATTCACTGCTGCAAGGTGAGTGTGGGGAGGGTGGGTTTTGTTTTTTCAGTGAGACACATTCTAAGTGAACTTGAAAGGGTTGCTTGACTGGTAAGTACTGTGAGTGACCCATACATATGCCTCTCTACTATCAAACACATTTGCATACAAATTCTCTACCACACACTATGCTTAATTGGAGAAGGTTAATTAGTTTCTGTTTCAGTTAAAAAGGCTACATCAGGACTTATTATTTTCCATTTTCTGGAAATTTTGAAAAGTTCTTTGAAACCTTCAGATGAACAGCACTATTAAAACACACTGGCCTAGAATCACAGAAGAAGAGAAGATGAGCAGTCAATCTCCCACCCAATGAAGGATTGTTCCTACCAGTATGTTGCCCAGAATATGTTCAGGTCCTAGTTTTAACAGGCACATGCAACAAAGCTCAAAATGTTTCTTTCGGGCAGCTGTCCAACAGACAAATATACCTCACTCTCTGAAAAATTTAAAAAACAACAAATAATCTGGTAGCACTTTAAAGACTAACAAAATGACTTCTTCAGATGTGGGATATGCCCTCAAAATCTCATGATACCATCTACATGCTTTGTTAGTCTTTAAAGTGATACCAGACTATTTGTTGTTGTTCAAGTTTATCCTGTACAGACTACCTTGGCTGCCCCCTGAAGTCTCTGAAAAATGTCAGTCTTTTTAATTATATTCTGACTGTGCACCACACAAGCTACCCATTTCCACAAACTTGGGTTGTTTTTTTAAGGAGCAATACACAAACACCCAACCTGGGAACAGTCCCAGAACAGAAGGATCCTACATTAGGCACAGAGCCAAGCATTCATTACCTCTGCTGCAGCCACAGGGATGTTCCATGATGGGCAGCAGAGGGAGAGGAGATGTAATATTTAAGGGCTGAGCAGCAGGAGAAGTAGGAGGTCATTCCTGTTCCAAAGGCATTCTGAACTGAGCTAGTCCGAAGAGTCTCTCTCTCTCTCTCCCTCCTTTGTTCTCACAAGACAAGATTCAGGGTTAAGGTTATTGGTGAGACATGAGTTCCGTTGGTGAGCCATGGAAGTCTCCACTTGTGTAGATAGAATGCCATAAAAGCTAATTTTTTTTGATAAAAATAATAGTCCTGCCTTCTTTCTTCTGCCTTTGCCATCACAAGGGTTTTAATTTTGGTTCAGAAAAGTTTAACGATTTTCTCTCTTCTTCTGGATAACTAGCACTTGTTTATACCCAGGAATATATCTGCAGCTATTGCAAGTTCCAATGAAAACTGGCACTGAATCTACTACAGAAGGATTCTAAATGTAACAGAATCAAGTGAGATAAGTGTACTCTTTTGTAAGGAAGTATGAGTTAAGCATCCCAGAAGCTCTAGCCTGCACTGAAAGAATTGTTGCTACTTCAGCTAGCAGCCAAGGCACCGATTTTGGAAATAAGAGACCTGGCTCCTCTCCCAGCATTGACTCTGCTCTATTATAAATTAATTGTGCATGTCCTGCAGTTCATTAGGACTGAGAATTTCAGTCTCTAGATCCAGACTACTGGCTCCTTTAAGGCCCAGAAAACAATCTCAAACACATACAATAAAATAAGGTTATTTAAAATTGTCTGTTGTCTTTATCATATAAATAGACAAACATACATCTATAAAAACATGTCATTTTCTTCACAATACCTAGCAATGCACAGCCAGGAAAATTAAGGATTTGTGCCAGATTACTTAAAGCGCTTAAAAACCCGCTCTTCCATTAGATTACTGAAAGAATATGGGAAATCATTTCTGAACTCTTTTAAAAGTTTCAAATAAACCTTACAACCACTTTTTAAATAAAATGGCATGTTACAACATTGATTTTTAGGGAAAAGGGATTACTTTTAGTATATTAAATGTTAACATTCAAAATAATTTCCTTAAAGGGAGCTGTTGAAAATCATACTGCAACTATGTAAACATGAGGAAATATTTAAAAGAAGACTGCAGTTAAAAAAATCACTGTATATATTTGTACAGCAATAAATATATTTATTGGTCTAATGTGCTACTGCAATAGAAATATTAATGACCATATAATGTAGTATGACTAGTGTACTACAGGGCACAATTCTACCTGCTGCCATAGAAAAACTGTGGAGTTACTTTAGTCTACCTGAACTTGTGGTTTTAGTTCCATCTTTTCCTTCTTCACCCTGCTGATCGCATGTCTGTGTGCCTAGGTTTCAAAAAGTACCTAATCATGCCTATATTTGGCAGTAGGGTGTACATGCCCATTGTGAATGCGACCTGATCCTGACTTACATAGCAAGAATATACATATATGATACTGAAGCCAACGGGAAGTGGGATGTGAGAAGAGCTATCACTTCCACCCCAACTAACTTCATTGAGCCATATGTTAAACAAAGGGAGGTGTCCATATCATATAATATTTACGCAGTGATTTACCACAGTAACTGACTCTGACTCCTGATTTTCTTTTCTTCATTCTTTCTCTTTTCTTTTACTTTTCCCTCCTCACACGGTGATGCAATCATAGTCTTTCAGTCACTTTGTTCTCCTTCACTCTCATGTATTCATTAAATCTGACTATACTCAACACTCTCTTTCTCCTTTTCCTGTTCCCCGAATCTTGAGTCACCTTAATTCATTTCACTACTTTCCCAACTCCATTTCAGTCTCTGCTGTCTCCTTTTTCTTCACCAATCTCTCTTTTGTCTATCTTCCTGCTACTCTCTTCTTTTTCCCCACATATTCACATCTTCTCTCATCTTCTAATCCATCCCACTGGACCTCCTCTCTCTCATTTTACAGTAGACTTCCAATAATCCAGCACCTTTGGGACCCAGATGGTGCCGGATGATCAGAAATGCCGGACTATCAGGAGGTACTCTGGCAGGGGTGGGTCTCGTCGGAGGGGAACAGCGCCGCAAGGACCGAACCCTCCGCCATTTTAGAAGAAGGCAAAGCCTGCGACCTGCGGAAGCAGAGAGGAGGAGAGAGGCAGGCAGCAGCTTCAAGAAGTTCTAGTCAATTACACTGCCGCCTCTGGATCAACAGGCTCTCAATCTACCTTTCCCCTCTACTGCCTGGGGCGGCAGATAGGGGGTTGGCGGACGGGGGGGTGCTGAACCCTCCCTCCTGTTGCAGGGAGGCAAAGCCTGCGAGCGGCAGAGCCACAGAGGCAGCGAGAGGCAGGCAGCTGTTTTAAAAATTTCTAGTCAATTACACTGCCCCAGGCTGGATCCACAGCCGACAGGCTCTCAGTCTACCTTTCCTCTTTACTGCCTGGGGTAGGGGGTTGGCAGTCGGGGGGGGGGGACACTGAACCCTCCCTCCTGTTGCAGGGAGGCAAAGCTTGTGAGCGGCAGAAGGGGAGGCGGCGATCCACAGCCGACAGGCTCTCAGTCTACCTTTCCTCTATACTGCCTGGAGGGGGGAGGGGCGGGGGAGGGGAGGGGTCGTTGGGGTAGGGATGTGCCGAACCCTCCCTCCTGTTGCAGGGAGGCAAAGCCTGCGAGCGGCGGAAGGGGAGAGGCGGCGAGAGGTAGGCAGCCGCATTCAGGAAGTTCTAGTCCACCACCCTGCAACATGACGGAGAGCTTGGCGCCCGTGCCCCTGCCCGCGTCCCTGCCCGCGCCGCCGCCTCTGCCTCTGCTGCCGACCTCGGTCCTCTTCTCCTCCCTCCCCCCAGAGGCAATAGATAGAGCAAAGATAAATTGCAAGCCTGTCGCCTGCAGATCCAGCGGCAGTTAGTGTAATGGATTAACATCTTGAAGCAGCTGCTGGAGCACTTCCGGGTTGCAGTTGGTGCCGGACCATCAGGCGTACTGGACCACTGGATGCCGGACCACCTGAGTTTTACTGTATATCCTGTCTTCCTAATTATCTTCTCACACCACCTGTTGCTTTTAAGCCTGGCACATTTTAACTGCTCCTTCACTAAAGTGTCACCACCTTAAATTTATAAAGCACAGTGCATTTAGAATTTCTCCCCTGTGAACAGTCTGCCTAGCTCTGTTTTTACCTTTTCTTTCTTTAATTTTACTCTGAAATGTTTACCTGCCAAAACAGACTCAACTTGACTGGTGTTTTGAAGACATTTTTATAAACAGCCTGAGACCGTGCAGATGGTGCTTAATTTCCAAACCTGAGCTGCTGCCACTTTCAAGGCTTGCCTAGAAAGACAAAATAAATTGTCCTTGGCAAAATAATATAGTGCAAAGAGGCATTCAGGCTTTAAGGAACTCTCCCTGTAAATACTGCAGCTAATATGGAAGGTCCCATCCATCATGGGTTGGTGAGAGCAAAGGAAACATAGTTGTAGAACTTTCTTAGAAAAAAAATCGTAGATCAGATGGTTGTATAGCCTTGCCCCACCTCTTAAAATACTAGTGCAGTGTAAAGGCTCCCTTTCATTGCTCCAAATACAAGGAAATATAATACCTTAACTTTCACTTCTCTAATATGCAGTTTGGAGCAGTTCCTCTCTTCACAAATCTAGCCCACGGAGGAAGGGTATGTCTACACTGCATTCCTCTCTGGAGAGAGGAATTCAAATGCAGCTGATCAAAATTGAAAATGAAGCCTGGATTTGAATTTCCCATGCTTCATTTGCATAATCACGTCTAGGCGCTATTTTGAAAAAATAGAAACGCTGTCTAGACGCAGTTTTTTCGAAAGAACACCCTTCTTTCAAAATTACCTTTAAACCTCATTTTATAAGGAGTAAGGGTAGTTTTGAAAGAAGGGTGTTCTTTTAAAATAACCATGTCTAGACAGCATTTCGTTTTCAAAATAGGGTATTTCGAAATAGCGGCTGGATGTAATTATGCAAATGAAGCATGGGAAATTAAAATCCGCGCTTCATTTGCAATTTTGATCAAATTTTGAAGGAGAGTTCATGTAGCATCTGGGGAAGTGTATGAGCCTGGTGATGTCACACCAATAAATGTGAGCAGCAAATACCAGGATGAGAACACAAAACCCATTGCAATCTTCATATGAAAAGAAGTTATAAAAGTCAGAGAATTATAAATCTGCTTTGAAAGCAAGCATCCCAGCTTTTGTGGCTGTTATTAGCAGATAGCTTTGTTTTGATTAATTAAAAGGAAAGTTATTTTGAAAGATGGCTTTCAAGCTGACAACATTTCTTTTTTGGTAGAAACCACGTTGAGTTGACTTAAATATCAACCCCACTTCCACGTGTTTTGATTATTTCGCCCTTCACAGCATGGCTCCACCCTGACCAAGTACCATAATCTCCCAACTGTCTCCCTCTTCTCTTTCTTCCCCGTCCCTCCTCATTCCTTCCAACCAAATACCTGAACACAAATGAAGCAAATAACACTTGAAGAAAAAAAACCCTCTTTTCTAAATTTTCTTTCTAAAGAAAATGGAATAAGTTTTCCACTGCATGCCAAATTGACTAAAAAAAATGTCAGTCACAGTTTTTTTTTTGTTTGTTTTTTGTATACCCTGAAGTTTGTCAGAGATTTATTTGCAAAAACCTTGTAGTAAGGGCATGTGAGCTATACTGCTGAATACAACATTCAATATTATGGAATACACGATGCAGAACGTCTGTTTTACCTTTTCCTAATCAGTATTTCTAAGCTGATTTTATATTTTAAGTGTGCTCCTAAGCCTCTATAAAGTAATCATTCCAGATTACTACATATTTAATGAACTGAAACAAAGACATTATTGTAAATTAATCAGAGTGGTTCAGTGTGTTCATACCAAAGTTCATTGCGTTTAGAAAAAAGGAACACTATTTTGCATGATCTGAATAACGATAGACAAGTTTATGAAATTTCAGCACATGTTTATATTAAAAAAACATTTTAAAAGCTTTTAGGCATAACAAAGGATCTTATATCTTATTAAGTTATTGATTTTGATGTAAGATTCTCTTCAAAACTGGTTCATCAAAGAGTCAGAAGTAAATAAAGGGAAGCTCATTTATCCAGCTCTCTGGACAAAAAGGGATGTTGTCCCTTTAAAGGCTCTCACAAAAGAGAGTAGAAAGATTACTGCAGCAGAGAGGGGTAGAAAGGACAGGAAGACTTTGGAATTAAGTTTCTGCAAGAGTACAGTGGTCTTTTGAAGAATTTCAAAAACACTCTGGCTGTGTCTACACTGCACCCCTTTTCCGGAAAAGGGATGCAGATTAGACACATCGGAATAGCAAAATCCGTGGGGGATTTAAATATCCCCCGCGGTATTTGCATTAACATGGCTGCCGCTTTTTTCCAGCTTGGGGATAAGCCGGAGAAAAGCGCCAGTCTAGACGTGATTCTCCGGAAAATAAGCCCTTTTCCGGAGGATCTCTTATTCCTACTTTGAAGTCTTAGTTAGTCTCTAAGGTGCTGCGGGACCATTTGTTTTTTTTTTAAGATTTTTCAATTACAGATTAACATGGCTGAGACTTTTACTCAGATTGTGGTACGGTCTTACTGCCACCTGTCCCATCCCTTGAGGAGGGCATGTATATTCTTAGGAAGCATTTTAAAAATTACTTTCTACTGTAAATTGTGCACCTGACATGACAGACTAATTTCATAAGTGTGGGGGAGGTTGTCTCAATCTCTGTTTATACATCGAATATGAAACTGCTTTACATGAACAAGAGGATCCATTTTTGCCACCTATGAGGGAGGCCCAGACAGTACGGTTATATCACATCAGACCGGAAGTGAATATATTCCACCTAACAAGAAGTAAAAACTGAAACTTGAAGATTTGTAATGTAAAATATTGTGAATGTAAACTACATATAATTAAAGAGAAAGAGCCAAAGAGGAATGAAAGCCACCTTTACTCATAGCAAGTGTATAGCTCTGTGGAAGTGGTTCTCAATCTGCAGATCACAGACTGCTTGCAGCCTAGTCAGCACACAGGTGAAACTCAGGGCCATATGGGAAGCGTGTGTTTTATATCTTGTGTGGACATGGCTGCAGATGTGGCTCACAATGGAAATAGGTTGAGAACTACTGCTCTGTGGCAATGTTGTTTATGTCTATTCAAACTGATCACCACCCAGGAACTGTGAATTCAAGCCCTACTGTGAGTAGACATCTGCAATAGAAAGGCATGTTTTTACAGTCTGCCTCTCCTGGGGAGGAGGGGGGGGGGGTTATATTTTGGGGGAAAGTAATCTGAGTCCAGCAGAATATTCAGGAAGCCCTAAAAAAATTTTAAAAAGAAATTCCACATATAAACACTTGTAGGGAGGGGAGGGGAAGTTAGAGAGCAGAGGATCATGTGGGGAGGGCTTAGGCCTGCATTTAGGAAAGTAGGATACATGGGGATGAGAGCTAAGGGAAGGGAGAACAGTTGTGGGCCTAAGTTGGGGAAGGGGAACATGGAGGTCAGACAGGAGAAAAATTGGATCAGGTGCACTTGTCAGCCTCACATCCTCACTTCCTCTAGTGCACTTGGGGGGTGGGGAGGATCAGGGAGGGAAGGAAACTCCTACCCATAGGGTGGAGTCCCCTACCCATAGGAACCCTAACCCTAGGGAGAGGAATCCTAACCTTAGCTCCAACTGGCATATACATAGGAACTACAATCCTGGGGCAGGGAGTCCAACTCTGGGAACCCTAACCATAGCTCCATGTAGCGTACCCATGGGAACTCTAAACCTAGGGCAAGGAGTCCTACACATAGGAACACTAATCTAAGGGTGGAAACCCTAACTCTACACACAGGAAGCATAACCTAATTTGGGGATCCCTATCTATAGGGGCCCAGCCCTAGACTGGGGAGCTCAACCCATTGGAACCTTAAATCTAACTCCAGGTGTACGTCTAGACTACAGGCTTTTGTTGACAGAGGTTTTGTAGACAGATACTGTCGACAAAGCTTCTGTTGACAAAGAGCAGCTAGACTACAGCCAGTTCTGTAGACAAAGCAAGCTGTCGACAAAGCAAGCTGCTTTGTCGACAGAGAGTCTAGACGCTCTCTTTTGAAAAAGCATGGTGTGGATGCAATTGCGCCTTTTGTCAACAGAACTCATTCCTCGTAGAATGAGGTTTACCATTGTTGACAAAACTGCCGCGTTCTGTAGACTTACTGTCGACAGAACTCAGCAGTAGTGTAGACACAGGCATATATTGTTGACAAAAGTCCATTTTTTTCGACAAAACCCTGTAGTCTATGTTCTTCTTTTGAAAGGAGATATGCAAATTAGGCACTAATTCACATCGCTTCTTCTGATCACTTTTTCAAAAGTAGTTTTTTCAAAAGTGAAAGCACTTTAGACAGAGTTTTTCAAAAGAACCTCCCCCCTTTTTTTGAAAGAACCCTGTACCCCTCATTTTGTAAGGAAGGGCAAATATAGTGCCCATCTATAAAAAGGGAAATAAGAACAACCCAGGAAACTACAGACCAGTTAAGTTAACTTCTGTGCCAGGGAAGATAATGGAGCAAGTAATTAAGGAAATCATCTGTAAACACTTGGAAAGTGGCAAGATGATAGGGAACAGCCAGCATGGATTTGTAAAGAACAAATCATGTCAAACCGATCTGATAGCTTTCTTTAATAGGATAATGAGTCTTGTGGATAAGGGAGAGCGGTGGATGTGGTACACTTAGACTTTAGTAAGGCTTTTGATATGGTCTCGCATGATATTCTTATCAATAAACTTGGTAAATACAACTTAGATGGGGCTACTATAAGGTGGCTGCCTAACTGGCTGGATAACCGTACTCAGAGAAGGTTATTAATGGTTCACAATCCTGCTGGAAAGGCATAACAAGTGGGGTTCTGCAGGGGTCTGTTTTGGGACCGGCTCTGTTCAATATCTTCATCAATGATTTAGATATTGGTATAGAAAGTACGCTTATTAAGTTTGCAGATGATACCAAGCTGGGAGGGGTTGCAACTAATCTGGAGGATAGGGTCATAATTCAAAATGACCTGGACAAATTGGAGAAATGGTCTGAGGTAAACAGGATGAAGTTTAATAAAGACAAATACAAAGTGCTCCACTTAGGAAGGAACAATATTTCATACATTCAGAATGGGAAGCGACTGTCTGGGAAGGAGTACGGCAGAAAGGGATCTAGGGGTTATAGTGGACCATGAGTTGAATATGAGTCAGCAGTGTGATGCTGTTGCAAAGAAAGCAAACATGATTCTGGGATGCATTAACAGGTGTGTTGTGAGCAAGACACGAGAAGTCATTCTTCCGCTCTCTACTCTGCGCTGGTTAGGCCTCAGTTAGAGTATTGTGTCCAGTTCTGGGCACCGCATTTCAAGAAAGATGTGGAGAAATTGGAGAGGGTCTAGAGAAAAGCAACGAGAATGATTAAAGGTCTAGAGAACATGACCTGTGAGGGAAGGCTGAAGGAATTGGGTTTGTTTAGTTTAGAAAAGAGAAGATTGAGGGGGCACATGATAGCAGTTTTCAGATATCTAAAAGAGTGTCATAAGGAGGAGGGAGAAAACTTGTTCATCTTGGCCTCTGGGGATAGAACAAGAAGCAATGGGCTTAAACTGCAGCAAGGGAGGTTTAGGTTGTACATTAGGAAAAAGTTCCTAACTGTCAGGGTAGTCAAACACTGGAATAAATTGCCCAGGGAGGTTGTGGACTCTCCATCTGTGCACATATTTAAGAATAGGTTAGATAAATGTCTATCGGGGATGGTCTAGACAGTATTTAGTCCTGCCATGAGGGCAGGGGACTGAACTTGATGACCTCTCGAGGTCCCTTCTAGTCCTAGTATTCTATGATTCTATGAACTCATCAGCAATGAAGTTTTTTGCCAATGCATTGATGACCCAAGGTCCTGCAGACACCCAAATAAACAGACAAACAAGTACACAAACCATCAAATAAAATTAAAAAAAGAGGGGTCTGAAAAAATTATGAAATGTTTGATATGATGTTTGGATCCAGGGTCAGGGCAGCCTTCTCAGTTTATGGTTTAGGCTGAAATGGCAAAAATTCAGATTCATCTTCACTGAAATCTCATGAGCTCTTATTTCACTGCCTTTGAGATAATCTCAGATGTTAGGTACAATTTAGCCAGAGTAGGAAAACAAAACAATTCAGATTTTGGATCCTCTAAAGCAGTGTTTCTGAAAGTGTACCGTGGAAACACTTTCAGAAACACTTTAACTGGCCGCCCCGGTTTGTTTATGTACCGGTGCCACGGTCACGGAGCCTTACGGCTCCCATTGGCTCCATTTCGTCCTTTGCAGCCAAGGGGAGCTGTGGGAAATGGCATGGACTGGGCCACTGCTTCCTGCAGCTCCCCTTGGCTGCAAAGGATGAAACTGAGACAATTGAAGTCGTGAGGCTCTGTGACTGTGGCACTGGTACATAAACAAACTGGGGCAGCCAGTTAAAGTGTTTCTGAAAGTGTTTCCACGGTACACTTTCAGAAACACTGCTCTAAAGCAAAGTTGTTTAAAACTACCCTGTCTCAAATTCGAACGGTCGTTAGATTTGTCAATCCAGTTTTGCCCCATCAGTAGAGGAGAAAACCCAACAAATAAATTAAACCAAGGAGAGAAAAATGGAAAAGAAAAGGAACAACATAAGAGACACAGAATAAGATGAACTGCAGAATCCCTGGGAAGCACCATGTAGCACTAGAATTGGAATTTTGTAGCTAAGAAGTCAGTTAAATAAATGTGTGTTATAGAAAAGGTTTGTATTAAACTTCAATACAAGATGTAGGCCTCAGACAGGCCAGGCAGCTTTGTTAACTTAGCTCCAGCTCTGTTTGATGTTAGCATGTTAAAGTGAAGGGATGGAATATTGTGATACATAGTGATGTTAGTAAGGCCTTGTAGTAGACAGAGAAGTTTAATGTTGAAAGACTTTGTAACTTTGTTAAAGTGATTACTAGTATCCTTTGTTCCATGCTGCTATTCTGTAAATGTACTATGTGTGTGAATGAGAGAGAGAATGTTTTAGGAGAGATAAGTGTGAAGGCCAGTGCATGCTCAAATGGTCAGAGGAGGGACTGGAGACTCAGAAGCACCAAACAATAAGCAACTAAGTGAAAGCACACTGAAGTCGCAGACTCCCGGGGCAGACTGACGAATCCTGAAGCTAGTGACAAGCACCTCTTGATAGGGAACCAGTCACAACTTTCGCCGGAAAGACAACACCTCCGAAGCGTCCTCGGCATACTGATATCAGATGACTGTGAGAACAACTTCTTCCCAATGAGCATATGTTGTAGGAAGACTGATTGAGATGCTGAATGACTATTTATGGCCTGACAAGGCAAAATGCACAGACTTGCATGGAAGGAAAATCCTATAAAAAAAAGGAGTGTCTTGTATGGTTCTTCGGGTTCTGTCCTGCTAAGATCAAGACCAAGAGGAGCATCAGTCTAGACTGACACAAACCCAGCTCCCTTCCTCGCACCAGACCAATTTGGCCAATAGATTGGGCCAAGCAACACACTGGTAACTATTTCATCAGCAGAGAGACATTGGGCCAAGCAACACACTGGTAACTATTTCATCAGAGAAGAGGGAGAGGGAGAGGGACAGAGACAGAGACAGTGTGTGTGTGTGTGTGTGTGTGTGTGTGTGTGTGTGTGTTTGTGTGTGTGATATTATCAATAAATGCAGTATGTTGCCTTATTCCACTGAAAAAGATCCCATGTACTTCTTTTAAGCATAACAACCACTGCAGCTAGCATGCAGGATGCTGAGAAGCAAATTGGAATATTGAATTGAAATGAGAGGTGCCAATATTTTGTTGTCTCCACTGGGTTCTAATGCATTTGAATCCACTACTCATCACAAAGCAAGCCTCTTTATTGAACATATTATCAATAAACTACTTACTGTATATAAAATTAAAAACTAGCACAGATTGACTACAATTCAGTATGATTTGCTTTTACTGCCATCATCACATTTTGCATGTATTTAAAACAGTTTCTCCAAACACTAAACACTTTCTCTCTCCTTCATGAGTCTCTAAAGCCAATTACCATCCTAATTAAAACATAGTTCACTGGAGACTACTAAACTCTGATTTATTTTAAAAAGTTGGGATTAGCAACTGTATCGATGCTTGATTTTGGCTATCAAATCTCTGTATATTTCATTGTATCATGTTAGTAAGAGATTATATTCTCCTCTCACAAATTTATGAAGGTGGAATACTTGTTCCTTTAACTTTTCCTCTGGCTCTCTGAGGAAAAGGAACATAAAATATTACTACAAGCAGCAATGCCTAAATTTTTTATGGAAAACAGTATCAACTGGGCCTTTCAGAAAAGCATTACTATAACAGGCTTTTGAAGTTGGATCAACAAGCAAATACCACAGATACTGTATCATGGCAAAACATTAAAAGTAGACAGGATAATACATTGCTCTATGACACATCTTGCCCTACCATCCAGCTTTTCCTCTATAGAAACATTCAATAAATATTTTTCACTCATCTAGATTTCATACAGCACTCTTTCTTGGTTCCCTCAAAGGAACTTGTTTAAAGTTGACTTTTGCTAGGCAACCACTTCTAGAATTCAAGATCTGAACATTTTGGGCCTACAACTCTGAGCCTGAATACGTATACACTAATTTTTTCACTCTAACTATAAATTCAACATTCTAAACAATATTGTTCACCTTATACCCCAAACGACTGTTGTGATGTTTATGATTGCTTTCTGTGGTACTTACTTGCACAGTGAGTATGTGGCTGTAATGAAAGGTGAATTCTACCATGCCAAAGTATATTATGAATAAGTGTTTTGTACAGAAACGAGAGCTTTTGTTAGTACATGTAAAAAAGGAAAACTAACTGTAAACCCTATTTTAGAACACTTGTACTGTACCTAAACCATTCAAAGTAACTTCAGACTTACTTAAAGAGACATTATGGAGATCACTAAACATTACTTCACCTAACAATTCTCAATGCTTTTTCATTCAATAGCTTACTTCAAAGAAGAGAGATTTTCTAGTGGGCATGTACCAGTTTCTAGCCTTAAAATGGATCAAAATGAGCTAGAATTTTAGGTAAATTCAAAGAAACCCACAGGAAAGGGTCTTGGATCTGTTGGGCTCATAGCCTCTAAGAGTTCCCTTCTCCTCAAGTTTCAGAGCATGGGCTGCATCCCCAGCAGAAACATCTATAGTGCTATTTTTAGCCATTCAGTGTGAGCCCCAGAAGACTGAGTTGATTGATTTGAGCTCTGAGGCTCTCTGACACTGTGGTGATGGAACTAGGGGTGATGGGAGGTGCTACCATACCCCTGACTTGAGGTATAATAAACACCAAATACATGGTTTCCAACGTCAGCACCCTCACTAGAAAAATTGCTCCCAGACCCCTGCACTGGCATGGGATTTTTCTTGCAGTATATATATAGCCTTAGGCATTTGTTTATATAGACAGTGGGACAAAAATATTCCACAATTTATTCTTACGTTCTGTAAGTATGAGCTTGGAATGCATACTCTGTTTGGGGAATCTGTCTGTATCATTTCTTAATTTTGGAATATTTTATCATGAAATGACCATGTCATGAAAAGCCTATTTTTATGTTTATCCCCCATGAGTGAGCAGGTTATGTCATAGCTCTCTCATGCCAGAGATAATAGCCAGGACTACACACAAACCTATTTTAGTATAACTCTGTTGCTGAGGGGAGTGAAAAAACTACATCCCTCAGCACGGTAGATTGACTAAACTAACCCAACCTGTTGACAGTGCGATGTTGATGGGACAGCTTCTCCAGCTGGCACAGCTATCCCTCAGAGGTAGGAGTGTCCACTAAAGTGTTACAGCATTGCAGCTGTGCCAATGCAGCTTTTGAAGCTTAGACTCCTACCCAATGATGAGTGCACTCTAGGATCAGCTATTCCAGGCTAAATGTCTTGGGACAATGGTGGATATTTCCCCCTCTTGTTTGAAAGGAGCGGAGTTTGAGAGACTAATGAAAAATTACCAAAAAGAAGAATAAAAATAAGTAGGTGACCCCTGCAAGCATCTACAGAGAGGCTCACAGAAGGACTCTGAGAGACATTTTGCATGTGAGTTATATGAAGGAGGCTGCTGAAGAAGCAGGATAGGCAAGAATGCAGAGGACTCCGTCTTCCTGTCAGAACACAGATGATTCCCTAAGAACTCCCATTAGAAGGGTGAACTAGAACTGGATATTGCATTTGAGAAGTTTTATCGTTTTGACCCATCTGTACTCTTTTGCACTTTATCTATTTAATAAAAAGAGCATACAATTGACACACTGAATAAAATGCATCTGTGTTGACTGCATCACAACTACTGTGTGTCCCTGAGAAAGTTAAACAGTGAACCAGAAGCTTCATGTTTTAGGGACACCTTCAGAAAGAGGGATGTGTTTTAGTGTGGGGCAGTCTGTAGGATCAGTGCTGTACCCTCAAGGGGCTAGATGACTGGACAGAAGGTTCCAGCACTGGAAAGGGAATGACATGTCTACCCTGAGAATAGGTAGAGACCCTGAGAGTGGGGCAGTGACTGGACTCTTTTCAGGCTTAGGAACTGTAGCCCAGAAGCTTGGATTCCCTTCACAACAGTCATAGTGGGTGGCCAAAAGGGGCATGTGCTAAGATTTGTTGCACACATCACTTACACGTGGCAAAACTGTGCATGAGCCATGTGAATCCTCTCAAACATAAAATACAAAACTTTTATATGACTCTAACATATACCCCATGGCCAGATTCTTGGACCATGGTCCTTGTTGTGCCATACTGCAAAGGTTACAGAGAACTGCCTGGGCTCGGAGAGTAGAGTCCTTACATGCCATATACTGGCATGCTTATTACAATAGACTCTAGGAATTCCTATCCAAGGAGAAACCACTAAATCTGTGCAGCAGCATGCCAGGTTATGGCTGGATCAGTGATTTGGAGCTGGCAAAAAGGTTACTAGGATCGTTCAGACAGGATGAAGGAAGAGTTGAATTGGCTTCGAGTGGGGTGAGGGAGTGGGAAAGCCAGTGGCATACAGTCTAGCGAACTAAGCAGAGTTCAGACACAACTGAGGCTTTGCCCCTGTATAACTTCTATGTATTATTCAATGTTTTTTGTAGCAAGGCAGTTTCTAGAGTTGAAATTCACTCTAACCTATCAGATTCACAAATACACTCAATCAGCTTTTAAATTAGAATATTGGGAAACAGCTGAAGTTAGGCCATATTCAAATTTCATTGTGTTTTAAATTAATTAATTTAACTAATTTAACCTTGCCTTCAGAAAAAATTATATTACCTACCATAGTGCAAGCACTTACCTGCTGAAAGAAAAGGTATATGTTTAATTAGGAATAATGAAATTTGTGGATTGAAAACTTTTAAAATATTGTATTTTTTGGGGAAAGATCTTATTACTATTTCAGGAAATCCCTCTCATCTAGTCCTTTGGGGGTTGTTTTTAAGTGCAGCTAAAGCTAAATGGAAAATGTCTTGTTATATTTCATCGATTACCTTACATCCCCATTGATAGCATGTGAAAGACATGCTTTCTGTAGCCATAACTAGTAACATTCACACACTGTGAGAGGTAAACTTTAACATGAATTAAAATGAAGTATATGCCTGTGGTAATTCTCTATAGTAGCAAAACATTTAGTTTGCTTCTTTTTAAGTACACACAAAAGTAGCCAATAGGAAAATGACTATAACAAGTTTTTATCATACAATCTGTTCGTGCTCTGGGTTTCCCCATATGTACACGCACTAAACTCAATACATTAGAATGCATCATTAAAAACAATCTAGTCAGATGCAAAAGCCATTATTAACAGTTATCATTTCTCCCTTCAGCTAAATAGAAATGGTGGTGTTCTAAGTCACTGGTGATTTCTGTCTTAACTTTACGCAGCCTAACGTTGGGTATAGTATAGAAAAGTTCAAGTGATGTACTGAGATACTCTTAGGATGCTACACAAACGTGCAATTGTGAGGTTATTTAAGGCCTTGAAAAACCCTGTTTACCCTCTTGCCTGGGGAAGGTATATTTTTGATGGATACAAAAGACAATGAATACATAAACTAATGATATTTTAAGTAATTAAATGGTCATTTCAATTTTGCAAAGCTACAGTAAAGGACATAATTTTGTTCTTAAAAATAAAACAAAATAAATGTGGGCTTCCATATGATACTCCAGAAACCCTGGTTACACTTGTTTATGTATGGTACATTTTAAGGTGTAGTTTTCCATCTGACATGATCACAGAAGTTGGACAGGTGGAGCAGACAGTGGAAGAACTTTCCATTAAAAATTACAGAATCAGAGCACATTTTTTTTACACTCTCTCTCTTTTAACAGTTCTAATGAGCATCCGAAGGGAGGTGGGGACAGACTATAAATCCCAGATTCCCAAAGATATTCAGCTGGTTCTCGGTATGTCTCTTTCCTCGCAGCCAAGGAAACAGTGGGTACTTTGAGACTGAGTTTTAAATTGAAATGATCACACAAATGAGGAGAAAAGGGAAGAAGGGAAAGGCCCCACACAGGGTAGGAGATATCCCATGAAATGATACAAAACAAATCAGAGCAAATAATTTTTTTTAAAGATTTATTTAAAATTACCTCATGATTTTTAAACCAGTCAGTCATTTCTGTTCTCAGCCTCAGATCTGGCTTTCCTTGCTATTGTGATTTCTTGTCAGACTCTCAACATTGCTTCAATATTTCTTTGTGCAATGACTACACAGTGCTTCATAAGCAACAAGTACAGATAAATAATGTAAAATAAAGTGAACAAGTGGAATTTTATTAAACCTTGTGGACTGCTCTGTCCATGTTGCTGAGTTGCTTCCAGCCTTACACCATCCATTTCTTCTGCACCTGGTGTACTCTTAATCAAAGTCTCTCCAAAGAACATAGGCCTTCCAGCTCCAATTTCTCTTGATCATGATACACAAGACTCCCTCAACAGCAGCCAGGAAGTGAAAAATGCAGTACACAATCAAAGTGGTAAAGAGATTTTAAATGAGCAAACCAGAACTGTTGAAACTGGCCAGGACAGTTCATATACTTTGTGAGATCCATGGAAAACCCTAAGCTGCTTCAGGCAGAACAAAAGAATAAGGAAACAAGTTTCTTGCTTGATGTGGCCCCACTACTAGGAGTAGGCTAGCTAACTGCTGAGTCTCCTCCTCAGGTTCACTGAACAAGTGAAAATACTTGTATGACATTCTAGAAGTCTTCTATTGAGACCTTTCAGAAAGCCACAGCAGTTTAATGCATCGGGCTGGACAGAGTACTGACTTTCAGGAACAGCTTTAAAATTAACTAGGATGTTTTGGCTATACACCATACAGGCTAGTAGATGGTAAATTGGATAATTGAGCTTTCTAATGAACTTTCAAGACACTCCTTAAAATTTGAAGAAATCGTCATCCCAATTATAGCAATTTCCATCACTCTCCTCTTTTAACAGAACACCATGAAAACACTAATTTCTACTTTATTTTTTCAACTTTTATATAAACTTTGTGATACGATACTGGGGCCTCCCCCCATCTCTTTTTAACATCTGCTGTTGGCTTTCCTGAAGGCAGAGTTGCTTGACAGATAGGCAGTGCTGCTCCAGAAGCATGATTTTAACATATTCTCTATTTCTTCTTTCTTCCTTCATTTTTACTCCTCTCTGTTTTATCATCTGTCTGTGTTCTCATACTGTATTCTCTTCACTTCTACAATTTTCATTCCTTTCCCCATATTCCATCTCCTCTTATTCCAGCTCTCTCCTGCTATTGCACCTCTGTTTCTTCAGCCTTTCCTTCTTTTTTTGATTGGCCTTGCTCTCCAGCAAGCTCAGCATCCCTATCTCTGCTTGTAACCAAAATGTCCTCGTGGCCAAGTGAGACAGCAAGCACTCATTCATGCTCCTCATAGAGTTGTGTGCAGGAACAGAGCTACTCAGTAATCTTAAGATTACAAGTTAGGTGCTTGATTCGGGTATCCTACCAGACTGAATAAGGAGTAACACCACTGAATTAAGATGAGTTACAATGGTGTAAAACTGGTGTTAATGAGAGCAGAATCTGCTCCTAAATCTCAAAGATTATGTGAGATACACAAATGTTCATACTGCTTGACTTCCCTGTAATGGCTACTTCCACAGAATATTAATACTCCAACCATAGGAGCGATACTCAAATATAAAATAGGTATTTCTGAAAGGTAAATGTCCAGATTCTGCTCTCTCTCACATCAGTTTAAAACCATGCTTACCCTACACTGAACCCAATGAGTTACTATGAATTTCCACCCGTGTAAGTGAATTTAGCCTGGGTTTCTTCACAGATTAAAATACGCTCTAGATAATGTTAAACTAGTGTAAATTCAAAGTAACTCCATTGACATCAATATATAACATCATGACAGGAACAGAGATGCTAAGAGCATCTTCCCACACTGACTACCAATAAAAATAGTAATAAGGATAATTTAGTAAGTCATATTTTTAAATGCCACTTTAAGCAATGCAGTTCAGACATCTTTAAAGCGTAGCTGACAGCCTAATGAGTCTGTATGAATACATTTAGTAAAATTTTAGCCACCTTAAAATGTTGTAAAGGTCAACTTCTATGAGCATAAATATTGATAAGGTACAGTTGTTCTTGAGAAATATACTTTTTTTTTGCTTGTGGCGTAAGCAAGATATGTAACAAATTTCAGTGGGATACTGTCATTCACAACACATCTTTTATAACAAACTTGAGAATTCAAAGCAAAGTATTTTTCTTTTCATTCAGTAAATCTTAGTGCCTTTTTAAAAAATGAGATAACCTCTTCATGGACTCAGGAAAGGTTTTCTGCCACTAACACTACATAGGTCTTTGTATGACTGGCGAAATGGTGCATATTTCTTGCTGAAATCATTATCACCCCATGAACATGTAACCTAAAAATAACATTTTCCAGAGCAGAAACACACTTTTAACTTGAAAACCTACTCAACCAGCTGGAAAGATGTTAGATAAGGTATGAAATCTTGGTCCCGTTAAGGTCTATGGCAATCCTCTCACTGATTTCACTCAAGGAGCCAAAGCATCCAAAATGAATGAACTAACTCAAAAGTAAGGGAAATGCTCTGTCCAAAGAATAGCATGCATTGCACTATTTGCATGAGGATCAAAACAAAAATTATAGGTCAAAACCAGGTAATATTACCACAAAACACCAGAAGAAAAAACTTAACCTATTTCTTAACTTTAAACCATTTCTGCAATGTAAAGCCTCATAATGATAATATTAAGATGAATAAAAACAAATTGAATCAAGGAATTACTCTGTTACTCTTATTCTTTGTTTTTCTGACACACAGCTTACCTTTTGCAACCCATTCAACAGAGCAGGGTGGAGCTACCAAAGCAGAAAACTGCTGTAAGTAACTGATAATCAAAACCAAGCACAACTTGAACCTTTTTAGAAAAAAGTAAATAGCTTAAATTGGAAAATCTGACACCATCAACTCATTTGTTTTTTCTCCTTCATTCACATGGAAATTGCCAAGAACAGATACTTAAAAAAAAAAACCCAAAAAACACTTCATTATCATGTTGCTTTTGACTGTGGAATAATGTTAGGTCATGCTAACAGACTGAGAACAAATTCAACCTGTTTTCTAATAAGTTACTTCACAGATTGAAAGCCAAAGGCAGTGGGAACTGAGAAATAGATGACTGTGGGTCAATAGGCAAGTTTAGAAATAATCAGCCAAAGCATTTGTGAAATATAAAAGTTGTAATAATTAGGTGTGCCATTCTTTTACAGTTCCCATTTAAAAATACATAAAACAGATCTCAGAAACAGTTTGATCTACTGACTCAAATGTGGTTTATTCCATTCCTGACTGATGGTTTTGGAAGGTTTGGATAGTAAATGCTGGAGTAATTTGCCACATTAAAAAAAATCTGAAAACCTGCAGGCGATTTTCAAGTATGTTTCTTCAGACTCTTTAGAATAGTAATTATTTTCCATCAGGGACACAGGTTTAGACTTTTGGATTACAGTCTGTTCTTGTGAACCCACAGAATTTGCCTCTGAAAGTGTTATCATTTTTATAACACTATATTTACTTTTAACTCCATTGAATTATTCTTCTCTTTTTTTTTTTTGCTGCTGCTTCTGTGCTGTTATGAATATAATTTCTTTCTGTAGAAGCTCGCATGATGGATAAAACTTAAGAAAGAAAAGGATTCCAGTATCAAATGAAGTCTTTCATTCACAACTTTGCACCTTAACTTCTGGGCTATTAGCTAGACTGATGTTCTCTCTTTCTCTGACCAAAAATTCCATCCTGGACCTACGATATCTTTACCGATTAAAGTTTTGTCGAAAGTGATACGTCTGCAAAAAGTTTCTATTTATAAACATGAGTATTTTCTGACATAACAGTTAGTTGAAAAATTCCCAACCACCTTTAGGTGACATGATTTCCCAAATTCTTATGTCCTATGCTGGCATGACAATGGAATAGGAAAACTTGGAGAAGAAAGAAATGCTTGTGTCACTAGAAATTATTTTTCATTGACACTTGGGAACATTTCGGAGAGGACAATCTTCTTTTTAGAGTCTGAGCATTGTAGAGAGTTTAGCCTCCAAAATCCAATGTTTTCCCTCGGAACTCTAAAAAAGTATTCTGATATACGTAAGCCACAAATGAACCTACAAAGCCTTTAATACTGGATGCACCAAATCCTAACTAATCTCTTAGATACAGGTATAAAGATTCCTGCTGCTCCACTCACCTACTCATGTGTCACTTTATTCTCATTCTATGTTCTCCTCTTTCCTGTTCTCCTTTTTGTTCTCTGCCTAAATCATTTTAAAGGCTCAACAAATACAAGAACTCCAAAGTATCATCAACATAATCAGTATGACAGGCTAAGATGCTATAAGCAACTTTGTCCCAGTGGGAAGAATGACCAGGCTGTAACCAAAGCATGCCAGGCAGATGTTATCCCAGATGGGGGAGGTAAACTGGAATCCAGAGGCTAAAGGATATCTGTCTGTGAGTGAGCTGAATTCTTATGGTTTCCTGACTGCAGCATGAGTGAAGCAAGCTTCGCCGACAAACCTTCCTTTTTTACCCACCCTCTTCCCCTTTGTGTGTATTTTTTTCAAGTGGCTCTGAACAGCAGGAATATTATTAACAGCAACTGCCATTGTGCCTAAATCCTGCAATTAAAATTTTTGTTACTACCAAGAGTCTTTTGTTGTTTTCATTATTTTTTCCCTTTGACATGATTTTACACAGCATAAGCAAAGGAAAAGGGAACATTCTCAGAGTGAAGAATCATTTAATTCTGAAATCCCCAGTATATTAAAGTTTTTGTTTTGCCTTTCATGTATGGTTTATATTGTTGGTAAGGTTTTCTATGGCATGGGATGCTAGAGTAAAAGGAGACCATCATTTCTTTAAACAGAATCCCATGTCCACAATTAGCTATATAATGTTGCAACAATAAAAAGGGAATTCTAACAACATGTGAAGATTTTTGAGCCTGATAACTCTTCTCAATATGGGGCAGAATAAGAGAAGAAAAATGATGAAAAGTAGGGGAGATAGCATCTTTTTTTTCTTTCTGACTTTTTAAAGGGTAGTAATTCGATGCTGTGCTTTTGACCATGTTTCTATCTCATAGTGTTATTTCAAGATTTTTGAAAAACATAGAACCACTGGTATGAGTCAGTCTAACAATAGGTATTCTTTTAATTATGTTTCCACGTTGTGTACAATAAAAACTCTTCAGCAGATAAACCTAAAAGATATACAGACAGATTTAAAGAGAGTTAAAAGTCCTTCCCGCAAGTCAACTTTTCTTCTGAAAAAGTTTACCACTCAGAAAAGGATCTTTTTGTATATGCTGAATACAAAAAGATTTTTAGATTTATCCTAACTGAAGAATATTGTGACTAACCATGGCTTATGTGGGCTGGTTAATTACTGTAATAATTTAAAACATCTTAAAGGTAAATATTATTTGTAACTATTACTAATTATCTTACATATCTAAAAACCATGCTTACTTTTAATAGAACACTGCAGTCACTTTAATTACAAAATCCACACAAGAGTCCAGTGTGATGAAAGGATATGAAATCATTAAAAAGACAGTTATAAATAACAGATGACATTGAAAACTGACAATCAAAGCAAGAATTTACCATATGAGGGAAATCCAGAGTGAGAGGCAGACAAAGCTTATATCATATATGAGAACTGAAAATGAGGAAAAGTACTGAACCTGTCCAAGTTGTGTGAGTTGCAGAGTAGAGATTTAATGTGGCTGGAGAAAACTATAAGGCACCTGATTATATACTATATAAAAGTGAATTCAAAGCAGCAATTGACTTGAAAGCACCCACTTGTCTCTCCTTGGTTCAGGTGTGATGTCTAGTGTAACTAGCTGTGAACATAGAGGATAAGAGAGCATCCTTACAGAATTAAGCTTCCTATTTCTGCTCCCATAGCATTCTGCTCAGCCTGAGGTAGCAATAAAGGGTGTAGTTTTCTGAGGCGTGGATGGTGAAAACTATCAGAGAAGAGGGGAAAGCAGAGATCAGGGAGGAATAAAAAACAAAATTGAAAGCAAACAATCAAGCATAAAAGATTAGATGAAAACAGATAAAGAGAAGCAAGAGAAAATGGACAGGCAAATAAAAGTTGGTATGAGCTATGGGAGGCTATGGAATGAGGAGATATGGCAGCAATGCTTCTGCACCACTCCATCTCACAGATGTTCCAAGAACAAAAGGTTGAGATCCATTGGCTTACAGTCTCAGAGTCTCAGTCTCTCTACCCCAATTTCCTGTTCCCATTCATACAAAACCTCATCTCTTGTTTTCTTCAAATCTCCCCTCTGGCTGTGTTTCTGATTGTATTGACCTCTGCTACTATATTTTCACGTATTATAAAAACCTCGGTGAACTTTCCAGTTCATGAAATTTTGGTTTCTTCCAAAAATAAAAATCCTTAAAATATTTCCTTAAGTACAAAAAAAATCTTTTTATTTTTAACATTTAGAAAGACAATTGAAAGAGAACATCTCCACATGGAGGAAAACATTCTTAAAACTAATGGGCCAAAAAAGAAATGATGCTAGAGATACTTGGGCCTATGAACATTTACACAACATTAGAAATAAGTCCAGAGGATAAGTAGGATCTCTATGACATAAGAGTCTAAATCTCACTTTCAAAAAGGTACAACCTAATTCTCATTGAATTTCAATGAAACTAGAGCTAAGAGCTTATGTCACTTTTGTAAATAGGAATTACACCCTCAAAGTACATAAATGCCTTTGAAAATACTACCCATGACCTTTTTAAAGAAAATAAATAATATACTGAAACATCAGCAGAATAATTACAACAATGTTATTAATGTGGACACTTTTTGTAGTTTTAATGAACTCCATTAGAGTCAGACTATAACTGGCATGCTATATGCTTGTAACACCTGTAATAGATTATTACAATTCAGATTTCATCTTTATTATCTTTTTTCTGTAATAACAGTGCACAATATAAATATAAAACTATGAAAATAATGCAGAATAAATTTTCATACAGCATTTAGTCTTAACTTTTAACATTTCACCCTCCATTTTTCCTATCTACAACGTTTGGTAAACTTACATCCTATTAACTTTTCTGCCAAACTAGTTAGGCTCACTTATAATTAACATTCCAATTTTATTTTAACAAATTGTGCTGAAACCCTGTATTTAAAGCATTTGGTCTTCGAAGAGAAATTAGGTTACTCGTGTTTTAAGATAAACAGACCAGTTCAAATTAATAATCTATAGTTCTTGACATGAAGATGAATGACTCAAGTGAGACAATTTATTTCAGTATGGAGGTTTTCTCTAGAATCTTAGTGGTGGCAATCAGAGCAAGAAATTCGGTTTACGTTTCTTTGAAAAGTTAATTCCAAGCATAGCATTAAAGAATTCATGCAAGATAAAGTTAATCAAGAAGACCATAACAAGTTCTCAGAATGTTGTGAGTTGAATTTTTAAAATGTTAAAGCAAACAACTTTTTTCCCTAATCTGGTTTATTCATACATTCAATTAAAATCAAATTTACTTCACTTGCTAAACACTAGATATACCAAAAAATAAAGTCAACAACAAAATGATCAACATGACTAATGTAAAACCAACTCATCTTTATGGAAAAAAATGCAACACATCTTTTAAAACCAGGATAATGATCAAAGCTTTAAAAATAAAAACAAAAAACCTCTCTCTTCTCTTTCTGATAATTTCAGATATAAAATTTATATAGCAACCTACTCACCATGCCTCACTTATAAACCATGGGAAATTAATCAATTTATGGAGTTGAAGTTTGTGAATGTCTCAGCTCAATGAGTTAGCTGCCAGCCCTGATATCTTTCAATATATGGGGCTGAGTTACTAGCTAGGACTTACTAGGAATCTTGCTGTAAAGTACTATATAAATAAGCATTTTGTAATGAGATGGTTTTGCTTACTATAGATGGGAATAAATGAAGTATAAACACCAGAGCCTCCCAGTGGCCAACAAACTTTAGTTTCAAACTACATATTAAAAGTGTATAATAAAATCCATCAAAAACTCAACTATTAAACCTTAATAAAATCTCTCATTAAGTGATCTGAAGTGATTTTTCTTTGAGGTCTGCATAGACAGATATCACTGCCTAAGGACACAAAATTAATATATCCATTTTAACAGGTTTCAGAGAAATACTTTGAATTTGTCCTTATTTGATTTCATCCTATTTACTTCAGACCATTTCTCCTGCTTGTCCTGATCTTTGAATTTTAATCCTATCTATCCTCCAGAGCAATTGCAATCTCTCCCAGCTTGGTATCATCCAGCATGACTGTGAACCATTAATAACTACTCTCTCGGAATGGTTATCCAGCTGGTTATGCACCCATCGCAGAGTAGCTCCACTTATATTGCATTTCCCCATTTTGTTAATGGAAATGTCATGCAAGACTTTATCAAATGCTTTACTAAAGTCTAGATTTACCACAGCTACCAATTCCTCCTTATCCACAAGCCTTGTTATCTTATCAAAGAAAGCTATCAGTTTGGTTTGAAAAGATTTGTTCTTGACAAATCCATGCTGGCTGCCACTTCTCACCTTATTATCTTCTATATGTCTGCAAAGGGATTCCTTAATAATGTGCTCCGTTTTCTTTCCTTTTGCAGAAGTTAAACTGACTGCTCTGTAATTCACTGGGCTGTCCTTGTTTCCCTTTTTATAAATGGGCACTATATTTGCCCTTCACCAGTCTTCTGGAATCTTCCCCATATTCTGTGACTTTTCAAAGATAATAGCTAATGGGTAAGATATCTCTTCAATACATGCTTCCGTGTGTATTGGAGGAAGCATTGCATCAAGCCCTGGTGACTTGAAGATATCTAACTTGTCTAAGTAATTTTTAATTTGTCCATTTTTATTTTAGCTTCTGAACCTACCCCATTTGCAATCACCAACTTTTTTGGTGAAAACTGAAGCAAAGAAATGACTAAGCACCTGAAATATAATAGAGTGTGTGCCTGTTGAGAGAGCCAAATCAGGGTGAACTGCTTAGAACCAGGACTACTTACAGCCCAAGACTGGGGTCCTCCTCTATAAGGGCACATCTACACAATGGGACTAAAGCTGAATTAAGCTACGCAACTTCTGCAACTTCAATTGTATAGCTTAAGTCAAAATAGCTTAATTCACCTTTGGATGCTGTCTACACAGCGGGAAGTGGAAGGAAGAACGTTCTTCCCTCAACTTCCCTTACTCATAAAATGAGAGTTACAGGAGTCGGAGCAAGAAGTTCTCCAGCTCGCTGTTATTTTGAAATAATGGCTTTCAGAGTAGACACTCTCTTTGTTATTTCGGAATAATGTTAGTACCCTAAGGCACAAAACCAGTCACACACACAGAACTTCAGCTGTCACTCTGGCCAGCAAGAAGTTACACAAGCAAATCCCCTTAGACACTCCAGCTTTACTGTGCCACAACCAGCACCACACCTTACACAGATGTGAGGGCATAAAAACCAATCTCACCAAATCCAAACAGGTTCTCCCAGTCCCAAAGGACCAGCCACAGTCACAGGTCAATGTATTCCTCAGATCTTACCCAAAAGAGAACGCTGTGCCAATCTTTTAGAATCTAAATCTAAAGGTTTACCAACAAAAGAAAGAAAAGGTTGAGAGTAGGAATGTTAAAAAAAGCACATTGCTAGGATTGTTAAAGAAAGCACATTACATCTATCAGTCAGCGAGTTCTTGATGCAGGCTCTTAGCAGAGACGTAACAAACTGCTAGCTTAAAAGTCACTGGTGTACATCCTGTGTTAGGATGGGTTAATGAATCCTTCCAGGCCCTCTGTCCTTGGCAAAGGTGCTGGATAGGAGGGCAGGAGCAAAGACCAAGATGGAGGCACCCCCATGATACTTTTATAATCTTGCCCATGCTGAGGGAAATCCATCCATCTGAGGGATGGCACTTTTTAAAATGGAGCTGATCACATGATCACCATGTCTTTTTTAGGCAAGGAGCCATAGGGTACCCAGGTATGTCATTCTTAGGCAAGGGGCCATTGTATGCTCCTCAGGTGCCAACTGGAAACACTTACCAGTATTGTACATGCAGCACTCACAAATAAAAATACAGAACTGATTTTAACTAAGTATCCCGAAACATTTTTAATTAACGGATGATATTCAATAACCCATTTATCTTTTGTCATGGTTTCCATGTAATAGATTACTTGTACATATTACTAATGAGAACCTCAATGCAGAATATTAAACCTCATTCACCCTCAGAAACACATAGCAAATTTTAAAAAATATTAATTTCACGTGTGCACCACGGAATCAAATCAATTCTGACACTACCAGAGTAAGATAGAAAGCCTGACACACAAAGCAGGAAGATCTAGATTTTTAAAATCAAATATAAAGATGAAGGTTAGAAAAAATATTCTCCCTTGATGACTCAGCTGTGTCTTGTGGGCATGGCAATGATGAATAAAGATAACTCTCTATACTTGATCCTGCAGTCTCCTCTCTGGCAAACTCCCCAGCACGAGCAATGGGAGTTTTTGCCCAAATAAGGACTCCGGGATCAAGCCTTCTGATAGCATTTCTTAATCACTGGATCACAAGAGAAATGTCATGTTTCTACTGTGAACAATCTAGTTTGCATCCACATATCAGGAATTTGCAGATTGGTACAAATAAAAGTTGAACCTCTCCTGTTCAGCACTCTCTGCTCTGGCAACATCTGTGGACTGGCATGATTTTAGTTATCTGGATGTCCATTTATCATGGGTGTGGCCAAGTTTTCCATGGTCCCCAAAAGTTTGTTTACAGTCATCAGTCCTGGCTCTCAGTCTTGTGTGCTGTTATCCAGCTCTAATTTACCTCTAAACGCCTTCTAAGAGCCCAGTAAGCAGTAGAAGTATTGGTAGTACTGATAGACAATACTGACCTCCCGTGGTCCAGAAAATTATCTGGAAAGGCAGCCACATTAGAGGCTTGATTCTCTACTCCATTACACTGGTTTGACTCTGCTATAATAAAACAATACTTTAATTGTGTGAAGAATCAGTTCTATTATGTTTCATAACCTGCTAGCATTATCAGCTGGTTGCTGTTGGTTGTGTTTCATCTTAGATTAATCTTAAATGAAATTCACCCCTGTCTAAACAGTCACAACAAAGCATAATACCATTTAAAACCCACTTAAGTCCTGCTCTGAGGGCTTAACTAGGACAAATTGTTCATAGGCCTTATACGGTCACTCTGCACTGGGATGAATTTCACCCTGAGTGCTCAGGTATGTTACCCTAGTGAAAGACTTGGAAAATCTACCAATATTTCTGAAATACTCTTAGCCACTCTCTCTCTCTCTCTCTCTCTCTCTCTCACACACACACACACACACACACACACACACATCATTTAAACACTGGATTCGAAAGTGATTCTTAATGGATTGTAAAATACACAAAAATGATGGTAGTTTATTCTTGTCTCTTCTTTAAGAAGACAGTTAATCAAAAGGGCATGCAATGCTTTAAAAAGAATTCTTCCTTTGATCAGACAAGATGATCAAATGAAGTTGCAAAGTCCTTGTTTGATTGCATTGTTTGAAATTCTGCTATTTTTTGTATTTTTTCTAGAGTTTCTTATAAAGGGACTCACTGGAGACATATCCTAAATGAAGCATTTGGACTCTGCCATGCTATATTCTAGTATTGTATTTAGCAAAATGGTCTGTTCCTTGTCCCATCTATGTTACCATATAAAATTATTTCAATTATTACATTTGCACCCCATTAACTACAAAAAGCAAAATGGACAGCAAATCGCATAGCATTACTCTGAGCACAGATATCTTCTTTCTAGATTAATCAAAGATAGTGGACACATCTATGTTGCTTGGTGATTTCAGTTAATTTTAAATACATTGTTCCATGGTATTAGAGTCCCAAAATTACCTCTTTCTTTGTTAAGTGATTCTTAGTACCAAATTGAGAAGGGAATCTAATTGAGTCATAGACTGTGTCTACATTATAGCCTATGTCAGCAAAAAATATGTCTCTTGTGGTGTGAATATTCCAACCCCCTAGTGAGAAATACATTGACATAATTGTTGTGCACAGCACTTTCTCCAATAGAGTTTCTTCCCGTCACAGAGATGGGTTTTTTATACTGATGGGAGATGGCATCTTCAACAGGCAGCACTGTTCATATAGACATACCCTAGGAAAGTTAATGAAAACATTGAATACACCTAGGCTGGAACAGCTTACATATTCTTCTAGCTGTCTCAACTTGTATGTTACACCTGCTTAAATCCCTTCATATTTACTTACTTAACACTCCTTTAAACTTCACAGATTCACGCTCACTCACCAATGCTCAATTTACAAGCCATCCCACGCAAGTACACTTAACTTTTTATTGGTCCCACTGAGTCTGAATGTAAGAGTTCTAACTCACACAGACAGGTGAGAAGAAAGAATTGACAAGGTGGTGGGTGAAGTAATATCTTTTATTGGACCAACTTCTGTGGGCGAGAGAAGCAAGCTTGCCTGCCACATAGAAATTTTCTTCAGGTCAGGGAAAGATATGTTCAATGTCACAGCTAAATGCAAGTTTGAATAGAATGTTTACCAAGAATACTTAGTGCATATTGCAAGGAATCATTCAAGGAGGAGTGATCCATGAATACTGCAGCCATAGGACAAAAAATGGATTTTAATGGGTTTCAGATTGTTGTCAGAAGCCATACATTTAGCATGTCTAATCTATCCATGATTTTTATTGTCTAGCAGAGTTTTAAATTTAAGCTCCGAGGATCATCTTTTGGGCATGTCTACACTACACACTTATTTCAGAATAAGCTATTTCAGAGGAAATACTCCAAAATGGCTTATTTTGAAATAGTGGGTCTACACATCAAGTGCCAATTGAAATAGCACTGAGCTATTTTGATATAGAGTATCCACACTCATTAGATGCTGAATCACATTTAAAGCCACTCAGAAGAACTTCAGGCAGAGCATCAGGACGGCAGTCACTTCCTGGAGCTGCTGCCTGAGGCTATCTGAACTTAAAGGGACCCCCCTGAACAGCCCTGTCTCAGGCTCTTCTCCTTTGCTTACCTCATTAAGGGTCAGCAAAGCCTGTTCTTTGTCTGCTGTAGTTGCCCTTATGGACACCTTAGCACTCTAGCCATGGAGCTGGATCTGCCTCTGAGCAGTCGTTGGCTCTTATATGCTGTAGTGCACCTCCTGCTGCTGTTTCTGCAGGCTGCCTTCATGGCCCTGTAGGAACAGGACCCCTAGTTCCTTGTGGGACAATTCCTCACCTCTCTCTGGGCACTGCTCATGCAACTTGACCTCACTCACTCTCCCCTGGACATCATGCACTGCCACTTTTAGCAAGTGGACACCAGCTCCAACTGGTGGAACCAGATCATCCTGGAGCGGTGGGATGACCAGCAGTGGCTCCAGAATTTCTGTATGTGGAAGGACACAATTTCTGGAGCTGTGTGAGTGGCTTGCCCTGCCCTCTGGCAAGCCCTCTGTATGAGACCCCCCCCCCCGAAGTGGGTCATGATTGCCATCCAGAAGCTCACCACGCCAGACAGCTACTGCTCTATGGGGAACTAGTTCAGACTGATTGTCGGGGCTGTAGTCATGCAGGAATGGTGCTCTCGGGCTATTGTCCCAGGAGGGTGCTATAGAATCATAGAGCTGGAAGAGACCTCAGGAGGTCATCAAGTCTAGCAGGAGTCATCAAGCCCAAGGCAATCCCAACTGAACTGCTGGAGTGGGGTGATGGTGGTGGTTGTGACAGTAGTAGAAGCCTCTTGCCTGGGAGGTTTTTCAGACTCCCTTTCACAAAGCCCTGATAGGGGATGGGGCAAGTTGGGCTTGTCCCTGGTGGAGGTTGGGGGTGGGGGAACCAGAGGAGAGTTGGGCTCGGGGGCCTCCCAAGGGTCCTGGCAACTCTGTGATTCTCTGTTTGTTTGTCTCCTTCTACAAGTGGTGAGGGCCAGCAATACCATCCAGCTGCATAGGGTCAACAATCTGACAACATGGACCCCATCATCGTGGGATTTGCTGCCAAGGGCTTCCCCAACTGCAGGGAAGCTACTGATGGCACCCTCATCCCCATCCAGGCCCCCAACCACCAGGAACCCAAATTCATTAACCAGAAGGGGTACTTTTCGATGGTCCTGCAGGCCCTTGTCAACCACAGTGGCCAGTTTACAGACATCTATATTAGGTGGTTGGGAAAGGCGCATGATCCATGTGTCTTTCAAATCTCCAGCCTCTTCTAGAAGCTGCACACCAGCATCTTTTTCCACAACCGCACCATCAGGGTCAGGGACATGAACATGCCAGTCTGTATTTTAGGGGATACAGCATACCCTCTGCTTCCCTGGCTCATGAAGTCCTACTCCGGACACTTTGACCCCAACAAGGAACGTTATAATGCTAGGCTCAGCAGGGCCCATATAGTTCTGGAGTGTGCCTTCGGCTGTCTCAAGGGGAAGTTCCATTGCCTCCTTCTCTGGCTGGACTTCAGCTAGCAGAACGTTTCCCAGGTGGTGGTGGTATTTTGTGTCCTTCATAATATTTGTGAAAGCAAGGGGGAGACTTTCCTGCCAGGGTAGGAAGTAGAGGTTGACCTAATCAGCAGAGCTTTTGAGCTGCCATCACAGCTGCTATTTGTCAAGCCCTTCAGGGAGCTATGAGTACCCGTGAGGCCCTGATGGAGAGTTTCACACAGGGACCTCAGTGACACTCTCCCCTGGACCTCCCCACAAGGTGCCTGTGCATTGTTCCACTTTGCCTTTTCTCCCACACTCCCTCTTTTACCCTATCCTCCCTTTCCCCACTTCCCACAACCTACCGTGCACAGACAATAAAAACCACTTTTGATTTGGAAACAATATACTCTGGTTTTATTATTGGGGTGAATGTAACTGGGGATGGAAGGAGGGAAGTGGACGGGGGAGGAGGGAAGTAGGAGAGGTTCAGGGCTGGGACTGGGTCCTACTTTGGGTGGTTCCACCACCACCTCCAGTGCGAGGTGCCTCAGTGGCCAAGTGAGTGGTGCTTGGGGGAGAAGCCTGAGGGGGTGGGAGTCAGCACCAGAGCGGCCACGAGGTGGTTGATGACTGAGTAGAAGGCTGCGCAGATGAATCGGCCCTGCTGCAGCAGCTCCCTCCAGGTTTCGCGGCACAGCTGGAGGCCCTCTTCAAGACTTGTATCCATGGCAGCTGAAGTGGAGTGGACAGGGTGTTGCAGGAGAGGTGTGTGTGAGTAGGAAATGCTCCTGCATCTCATTGTGCTTCCCCAGGAGCAGAGGCATGCCCCAAGAGCGCAGGCATGCCTGTGTGCCATGTGCGGCACTTCTGAGTATGCATGTGGATGTGTCTCCATGTCCCCAAATGTCCCCAGCCTCCTTCTAGTGGTGGCTTATGGTGGGAGGGTGTCTGAGTGTCCCAACCCAGTGCCAGGAGTAAGGCAGGCCTGTCCAGACACCCTGTGAGCCAGAGCACAAAGGTCCACTGTTGCTGTCTTCTGGGGCTGTGTTCCCCAGACTGGCACTCCATGTGCACAGGCTGCTACGTGATCCCCAGGCCAAGAAGGTCAAGCGAGGAGTGTGTGGCAGTCCTTCGCCACCCACTTCCCTCAACTGTGTATGTCTAGGGAAAGTAATGGCACTCATCTAAGGGGCTTTCCCTGGCTTCAGATGATGCCTGGGACACATCTGGGACATAGGCAGCGAGTTATATGGGCTTGTGGTACCCATGCTCCAGGAATATTCAGAGCTGGGGGCCCTACTCCACCAATATTTGGAGCTAGGTCTCGCCCCCAGCCCTGCCTGGAGCTGGCCCCGCCCTCAGAGTATCCTCCCCAGCCCCGGAGTGCATGCACGGCATGCTGAAACACTGCACAACAGCTGAGAGGGGAGATGCACGGGCATGGCGTTACGTCACAGCCCGGGACTTTAAAACCGCATGACCCAGTTCCAGGCCCAGCAAGTGGTCTGGAGCCTGTAAGCATCTGGGGCCTGATCACAGACTCCAGCGTTGAAAACTGGACGGAAGAAGGTAGGGTAAGTTAGAGTAGGGTGGGGTGGGGGAAAAATAGGAGGAAGTGGTGGGAGAGGAAGGGGCTTGTGCTAAGGGGAAGAGGGCAGGTCAGGAGAAGAAAGGTAAGGTACCAAAGGACAGGGTGGAGAGACAAATGCCAGGGTGGAGGAGAGACATGGTTGCCAGGTATCCGGTATTCACCCGGACAGTCTGGGATTTTCACTTCCTGACTGGTAAAAAAATTCAGAGAATACCGGACACCTGAGATGTCTGGTGTCTTCTGATTTTTTCCCCGGCCAGGAGGTGAAAATGTCGGGCACCTGGCAAACCTACAAACACTCAGCACCTGGCCACCCCCCAACCCCCAACAAACCCTACCTCCCCCCCCCCCCCCGACCCCAGCCTCCATGCTTACCTGGTTCCCCAAGGCCATTTTGTGCCAGCCAAAAGACCCAGGGGAAGCAATACGGCCAAGTGGAGACTGAGGAAAAGGGCAGGAGGGGAGGTGTCAGTGGGAGGAGGGACAGGGTGATGCTGGGAGAGGAGAGTGTAAGGGCATTGGGGGCTAGAGGAGGGAAGAGGAGGTGCTGGAAGAAGGCTTGAAAGGGTGGTCATGAGGAAGGCTGGGATGGAGCAAGTCGTGTGAGGGCACAGGGGCATGAGGGGAACGGGAGGCAGAGGGTGGTGAGGGGGTGGGCATCAGGGAAAAAGGGGACAAGGCGGCAGGGGCAATGAGGAAAGGGGGGCACCAAGAGGGTTCAGGGGTAAGGGGATTCTGGGGGTGAAGCAGAAGGGCAGACACCTGCAGGGGAGGTACCAGCATCAGAGGAGAGAGGCAGGGCAGGTGTGTAGAGGAAGGTTTTAGGAGAGGGGATGAGGAGGGATAGCTTCCATGATCAGAGTGGGGCTACTGGAGGAGTGGGCACAGGGAGGAGAGAAGGGCTGGTGGAGGGGGGCAGGTCTCAGGAGGGCTGAGGGCAGTGAGAAGGGCAGGAGTCCGAGTCAGGACAGAAGAGGAGGGTGAGGGGTTGGGGGGCAGCAGACACCGGGGGAGCTGATGGAGTAAGGGGAGGAGACTTGGTAGCAGAAGGAAAGGGTATGATCTGGGAAGGGGGTACCGGCTCTAGGGCAAGCATGACCTCCTGGCTGGCGGGCTCCAAGCTGGTGCTGACCTCATCTGGTAGCTCCTCCTCCTTCTCCTCCTTACTGGCCTCTGCCCTCCAGGATGGTGACGATATACTTATCCCTGGGCAGGGTCCTGGCTGCCGGTTCCCTTGCAGCCATGGAAAGGAGCTCAGTGGAAGCAATGGGGTCGCTCATGGTGGCAGAAAGAACTGGTCTGGCAGCTGCTGTGTGGCTCAGGGCTGTCAGAGCCTGCTGTGTGCCACACACTGTTTCCCCTGTGGCTGCATGGCTGCAGCTTTAAGAGCTGCAGGGGAAGGGAAGCTGTAGAGTTCTGATGAGTATGGCCAGAGTGGCCAGAGGGCACCTGTGGGGTTTCTTAGAGGCCACTTATTTCAAAATAACTCCAGCTGCCCTGTCTACACCCACACTATTCCAAAATAGCCATTTCGGAATAGGCATTATTCTTCATACAATGAGGGTTACAGAATCCAGAATAAGATGCCCGTTATTTCAATGTTATTTCAAAATAATGTCCATTATTCTGGAATAATGCTGTTGTGTAGATGTGCCCTGGAAGCGTTGAGCAGTTTCTTTCAGAAATTAGCTTCCTGCAGATCAGGACATGCCCAATCGAAGTAGCATCAAATCCTGTCAGAATAACAGATGTGAAACCTATAGGCATATTTCCCTTACTACAATGATCAACATCCCCCCACAATACATTTTACAAGATCCATGGGTCCTACATCTTCCTGTCCCCAACCAGTGCATTAAAAGCCCCCAAAACAACTAGGGGGGATGAAATCAGACAATCACTACATTCCCTATGGACACATACAGGAAAACGATCAAAAATTAAACCACCTTTTGACTTCTGAGTGAACACTTTTCACAGTCCTACCAGTCCTCATCCTCAAAGGAAACCTGCACAACCCTTACAGAAGATGAGCTGGGGTACTTAAATTCACAAACTTTGCTAGACACTAAAAATCATGGTCTTAATAAGGACCCCTGATATATGGCTTATTGCCATAATCTGAGACACACTGCACTAATATCCCTCTGTTTTATGACTGAAGAGGTTTTAAAGGGGTACTCCACCTTGAATGGCCCCTTACAGTATGAGCTAACCGCTCATATTAAATAATCTGCTTCATCATGCATTTAGCTGTGATGCTGGAAATACTTTCTTCAGCTCTTAAGAAAGGTCTGAGTGACCCCAAAATCTTATCTTTCCACAACAGAAATTTATCCCATAAAAATATATTACCTCACCCACCTTGTTTCTCTCATATCCTGGGACTGAGAGAGCTACAACTACACTTCATAGAAGAAGAGTGCAAGTTAAAATAGGCCACACTCCATTTTAAATTATACTTACCTGTAAAACTACTTCTCACTCCATAACATGTTAATTACACCAATTTAGGACTTGTCACACTATGGCAATGTGCACCACGGAGGCATAAACTGTAGACTGCTCTAAATTGTTGTGCTCTAAGTGTCCCATATAGACCCTGATAATGCATTCTAAGAGGTTTTTAGTATGCATTAACATAGGACTCTTTCAAACAGTACTTCATGAAAATGAACTAGGTATTTTGTAGAGCATGTCAGTGGGTTCTATATGGGGCAGTTATAGAGCAACAATTCAGTACTCTCTACAATTACACACCTCTGGCATTGACACAAGCTCTTTGAAAAACAGTGGAAAGTGAGTACAAGAATAAGCAAGTAAGACTTGAAGCAATCTGAATAATAATTGACACCCCCAAAATGTGTTCATGTACGCAGGGAGACACTTAAAATTGCAAGATTATTTTTAGAAATGGCATTTTATCCATATCTAAACTAATCTTATGGATCTATTCCAATTATTATAATATTTGTGTGTAAAAATGTTAGGTACTTTGTAGAGATTGCTAAAATGTATTCATAATTTTCTTATCTCCCTGAGGTTTATATAGTTTGACTCATGCTTTAAGGGGAGTTTGGCTATACAGGTGAAGGAATATAGAAAACAGAGCCAGCATAATTGTAAGGCTCTATAAAGCATTTCTAAAATAGATTTTCTCCTTTATGTTTTTTGGCATATAGAGAATATATGATGGCACAGGAAGAAGGTATAATTAGTACTTGGGAATGAATGACCTGCATAACTCCCTCAAAAAAAAAAAAAAAGGTCACACTGAGTCATTCATGCAGATAAACCCTATCCACCACATCACACCATCCAATATGCTATGAATTCATATACAGTAGACTTCCGATAATCCGGAACCTATGGGACTTAGGTGGTGCCGGATTATCAAATATGCCGGACTATCAGGAGGTACTATAAGCAGGTTATATACATATAGGGCTCGTCTACATTGGCCCCTTTTCCGGAAGGGGCATGTTAATTTCAGAGATCGTAATAGGGAAATCCACGGGGGATTTAAATATCCCCGCGGCATTTAAATAAAAATGCCCGCCGCTTTTTTCCGGCTTTTAGAAAAGCCGGAAAAGAGCGTCTACACTGGCCCCGATCCTCCGGAAAAAGCGCCCTTTTCCGGAGGATCTTATTCCCACTTCAAAGTAGGAATAAGATCCTCCGGAAAATGGCGCTTTTTCCGGAGGATCTGGGCCAGTGTAGACGCTCTTTTCCGGCTTTTCTAAAAGCCGGAAAAAAGCGGCGGACATTTTTATTTAAATGCCGCGGGGGATATTTAAATCCCCCGCGGATTTCCCTATTACGATCTCTGAAATTAACATGCCCCTTCCGGAAAAGGGGCCAGTGTAGACGTAGCCATACTGTATACATTATATACTGTATATAACGTGTTCTTAACCCTTTTTATTGTACATACTGTATACAGTATACTGTAATGGTTTAGTTTTTTTAAGCTTTTTTTACTCTTTTTGCTCAGTTCAGCTGCTGCCGCTGTTACCTTGTGACTCTTTTTTTGCCGAAGCTCACTCACTAGGCTCTTGCCATTTTGATGCCGGACTATCAGGAGTGCCAGACTATTGGATGCCGGACTATTGGAGTTTTACTGTACTTGTTATTCATTATGATTACTAAATATTTTGTTATAGAATGAAATAGCATTAAACTATCTATGAGCCATACTGCACCTCCTAGCATGGATGACAGTGCTTTTAATAATGATAGCAGAAGAAAAAATAATTAAATTATAACCCATGAATTATAATCCAAATCCAAGTAAAAGACTATGGGTATGTCTACACTACCCCGCTAGTTCGAACTAGCGGGGGTAATGTAGTCATCCGCAGTTGCAAATGAAGCCCGGGATTTGAATTTTCTGGGCTTCATTTGCATGAAGCCGGCCGGCGCCATTTTTAAATGCCAGCTAGTTCGAACCCCGTGCCGCGCAGCTACACGCGGCAATGAGTAGCTAGTTCGGATTAGGTTTCCTAATCCAAACTAGCAGTACTCCTCGTTCTACCCTCAGTGACATACATATCATGACTAGAAGTTGAGAATAACCCAGAGTTTACAAGAAGAGCAGAGATGGCTTTGGATTTAAAGAACTTAAGAAGACAATAAGAATGGCCATACTTGGTCAGACCAATGGTCCATCTAGCCCAGTATCCTATCTGCCGACAGTGGCTAGTATCAGATGCCCCAGAGGGGGTGTACCAAAGACAATGATCAAGCAATTTGTCCCCTGCCGTCCTGTAGCCAGACAGGAACCCCCCTGTAACATCCATTTTTGCTTGCCTGAAGCATGCAGGGCACGCAGAGCAGAAAGCCTTGAACAGAAGGCCAGGCTGCTGTGACCCTGAATGGCTGTAAACAGAGATACGCCAATTGCTGACCAAGAGGCTGCCGAGGAGTGCCCTTGACTGAAACCCATATTGATACGAACACACAGACGTCCGCGGGGGGAGGAATCTCTCGCCCAGTAAAAAAATGTCTAGTACTCACAATTTAGTTATCTCTCTTGCAAGTGTAAATTAAGTTGAAACTTGCTTGTAAGAACGGGCTCCACAAAAATGGACCAGTACAATTTGGCATCTTAGATAAGAAAGAGGATACGGGCCCCTATGGGTATAAAGATGGGTCCAGCAGCACATTTACTTTGAGTGTCAATCTACCATCTATCTGCTGGTCGGGTTAGGTGTTTGACCTCCTGAGGTTCCACGGGGACGCCCACCTCGTATTTGTCTTTCCTAGGAATTGAGGGACCGGCCCTGGCTTGACCCGCTGGAGTCGAGAGGCACAGAAGGGGGTAAAAATTGTACCTGGATGTGGTCCTTTGTCTTAAGTGTACACACAGACTTAGAGCTCTTTAAAGATTAAGCTGTCACTTGGTGCCATTATTTCTATTTTCTATCTTTATTTTCTTTGTAACCATTTTTAAGATCTATATTTGCTTAGCAGTTAAGAAATAGAGCAATAGCCATTGTAACCATATGATTTATAAGCTTCTTTAATAAACCTGTAACTGTTTAAGTTTTAACCTGACTCCTTCAGTTGCTGTAACAGAACCAAGCACAATTTAAAAGAACTTCAGCCAGTCATAAGGGACAGGTATAGGAAGAGCTTGGGCGTTTTGGATCGTGTCCCTCCCAGGGGACAGATCCGTGGGGGCATCTCTCAGTCTTCCCTAGACTGCCCGCTGCGAAGGGATCCTGTATCCTAGCAGCTGAAATCTGAGATGTAATAAGCTCTTCCTATAAACTCTGGGGCGTCTGTCAGCCTGTTGGCTGCCCTCTGCGACGGGACCCCGGTCCTAGCGGTAAAGGCACGGACGTAAAATCTTTTCTTGGTAACACACACACACACACACACACACACACACACACACACACACACACCCCTGACCGTCAGCTGACACATCCTTCTCCAGCCTTTGACAATCAGAGGCCAGGGATACCATTCCTTACCGCCTGGCTAATAGCCTTTTATGGACCTAACCTCCATGAATGTATCTAGCTCTTTTTCAAACTCTGTTATAATCCTAGCCTTCACAGCCTCCTCTGGCAAGGAGTTCCACAGGTTGACTGTGTGCTGTGTGAAGAAGAACTTTCTTTTGTTAGTTTTAACCTGCTACTCGTTAATTTCATTTGGCGTCCTCTAGTTCTTATATTGTGGGAATAAGGAAATAACTCTTCCTTGTTTACTTTTTCCATACCAGTCATGATTTTATATACCTCTATCATATCCCCCCTCAGTCTCCTCTTTTCTAAACGGAAAAGTCCCAGTCTCTTTAGCCTCTCCTCATATGGGACCCGTTCCTAACCCCTAATCATTTTAGTTGCTCTTTTCTGAACCTTTTCTAATGCCAAAATATCTTTCTTGAGGTGAGGAGACCACATCTGTACGCAGTATTCAAGATGTGGGCGTACTATAGTTTTATATAGGGACAGTAGGATATTCTTCATCTTATTTTCTATCCCTTTTTAAATAATTCCTAGCATCCTATTTGCTTTTTTGACTGCTGCTGCACACTGCGTAGACATTTTTAGAGAACGATCCACGAGAACTCCAAGATCTCTTTCCTGATTAGTTGTAGCTAAATTAGCCCCCTTCATATTGTATGTATAGTTGTGGTTATTTTAGCCAATGTACATTACTTTACACTTATCCACATTAAATTTCATTTACCACTTTGTTGCCCAATCACTCAGTTTGGTGAGATCTTTTTGAAGTTCTTCACAGCCTGCTTTGGTCTTGACAAAAAAGATATCTCAGTACTAAGTTTGATCAATCAAGCAGGAGTTAGTTAACTATCAAGATGGTGTAGAAGAGCAGATAGATACATAATTCTCATGGCCAAAATATTAAACTGAAACATGCTCCCTCAATTTGCAAATGCATAAATTTAAGCATGTGAGCAGCGCACAGATTTCAAGATGAGCAGTTGTGTTGGGCATATTGGGGCATAAGTCATTAGCCACATTTTAAATGTTTAAAACACAGAGGGGAAACAAAGAGAAAAATAAACTGTATTTGCAATTAACATTTATCAGACAACTATGCAGCTAGGCTCTCTGAGGAGAAAAAGAAAAACCTAATACCACTCCATGGAATTAGGATCAAAAGCACTGGTAAAGCTGAAAATTATTAATTTTAAACGAGTGAAGCAGTCAGGTCACAGAAGCCAACTCCCAAAATGGAAAAAAAAATTCTATACCCCTTTTGAATTTAACCAGGCATAAACCAAGTGCAGTAGAACTGGGACACCCTCATTAATAAACTATTTCAACTTTGTTTCATTCTTTGCTATACTGCTGGTAGACTGAACTCTTAGATAGCTTTTGTCCATCAGTAATTAGAACTACTTTCTTTTGACCTGTTTGAGGGGGGCACGTCTACACTATGGGATAAGGTCGAATTAAGATACGCAACTTCAGCTATGTGAATTACATAGCTGAAGTTGAAGTATCTTAACTCAACTTTTGATACTGTCCACACTGCAGGAAGTCAAAGGGAGAACAATATCCCTTTGACTTCCCCTACTCCTCATGGAAGCAGGATGACCGGCATCGACCGGAGTGCCCCTCTCAGTTCGAATAAGTGTGTCCTCACTAGACATGCTAATTCGATTCCTGGAAGATTGATAGCAGCAGCTTCGATCTTCTTTGTAGTCTACACTAATCCATAGTGATCATGTTTATACCCAGCTCTAGCCAAAACAAGATTTTATATTCTACTACGTTCAGGGCTCTGAGCTCCCTGCACTCTTAGAATTCTAATATTTCTAAGAGGAATTTGGTTTATAAGGAGCTCAAGATTTCTACTAAGGATCTATGTTTGGGAAATAGAGTCATCTTTGTAGTTTAAATTTCAGGTATCATGCTGAACCAATCTTGCATCTTGTGCTCATCTGTTTTCTTTTTTCAGACCTCATCTCTAAATCTGAAGCTGAGAACTCTAGAGGAATAGATTCAACAATCTGGAGTTTAGTATCTAGAAACGTGTGCATATTGTTTCATGAGAGGAGATATACAGCACATTCTGAATCAGCTGGGAAGAAGTGGAAGATTAAGAGAGTTTTGCCGCAGTTAGTTAATTGTTGGACTTGACCATATGACATGAAGTAATGTATGCCCTCTTAATCTTTGTACTTCATAATTAAAATAATTTCTGAAACATCTGGCACTCATAGACTTTAAGGTCAGAAGGGACCATTATGATCATCTAGTCTGACCCCCTGCACAGTGCAGGCCACAGAATCTCACCCACCCCTCCCAGAATAATCCTCTCACCTATATCTCAGATATTGAAGCCTTCAAATACTTTGAAGACTCCAAGATGCAGAGAATCCTTTAGCTGTGATCTGTACCCCATGCTACAGAGGAAGGCGAAAAACCTCCAGGGCCTCTGCCAATCTACCCTGGAGGAAAATTCCTTCCCAACCCCAAATATGGCGATCAGCTAAACCCTGAGCATGTGGGCAAGACTCATCAGTCAGAAACCCAGAAAGTTCTCTAGTAATTCCTATCATTCCTCCAGTGACCTATTTCCCACTGATAATGAATGGTCGATTAGTTACCAAGATCATGTTCTCATCAAACAATCCCCTTCATAAACCCATCTAGTTTAATCTTGAAGCCAGATAGATCTTTTGCCCCCACTACTTCCCTTGGAAGGCCGTTCCAGAACCTCACTCCTCTAATGGTTAGAAACCTTTGTCTAATCTCAAGTTTAAACTTCCTACTAGCCAGCTTATATCCATTTGTTCTTGTGTCCACAATGGTATTAAGCTTAAATAATTCCTCTCCCTCCCTGGTATTTATCCCTCTAATATATTTAAAATGTGCAATCATGTCCCCCCTCAGCCTTCTTTGGTTAAGGTAAACAAGCCAAGCTCCTTGAGTCTCCTTTCATAAGACAGGTTTTCCATTCCTCCGATCATCCTAGTGGCCCTTCTTTGTACCTGTTCTAGTTTGAATTCATCCTGCTTAAACATGGAAGACCAGAACTGCACACAGTATTCCAAATGGGGTCTCACCAGTGCCTTGTATAATGGCACTAACACCTCCTTATCCCTACTGGAAATACCTGGCCTAATACATCCCAAGATCGTATTAGCCTTTTTCATGGCCATGTCACAATGGCGGCTCATAGTCATTCTATAATCAGCCAGGACTCCGAGGTCCTTCTCCTCCTCCATTACTTCCAACTGATGTGTCCCCAGCTTATAACTAAAATTCTTGTTATTAATCCCTAAATGCATAACTTTACACTTCTCACTATTAAATTTCATCCTATTGCTATCACTCCAATTTACAAGATCATCCAGATCTTCCTGTATGATATCCCGATCCTTTTCTGAATTGGCAATAGCTCCCAACTTTGTGTCATCCGCAAATTTTATTAGGACACTTCCACTTTTGGTGCCAAGATCAGCAATAAAAAGATTAAATAAAATTGGCTCCAAAAGTGATCTCTGAGGAACTCCGCTAGTAACCTTCCTCCAACCTGACAGTTCACCTTTCAATATGACCCGCTGTAGTCTCCCCTTTAACGAGTTGCTTATCCACCTCTCAACTTTCATATTAATCCCTATCATTTCTACTCCTTTGAAAGTCCTTTTGGGTAGATCCTATTAGGTAGATTTCACTGCTGAATTCAAGTGGCCTCAAAGAAGCTATTTGCAAACAGCCCAATACTGTGGCATTTAATTTCAGAAAGGGGAACTACATGAAAATGAGGAAGTTAAACAAACAGAAATTAAAAGGTACAGTGACAAAAGTAAAATCTCTGCAAGTTGCATGGAAACTTTTCAAAGACACCATAATAGAGGCCCAACTTAAATGTATACCCCAAATTAAAAAAAACACAGTAAGAGAACCAAAAAAGTGCCACCGTGGCTTAACAACCAGGTAAAAGCAGCAGAGACAGATAAAAAGATATATTTTAAAAAGTGGAAGTCAAATCCTTGTGAGGAAAATAAAAAGGACCATAAACTTTGTCAAATTAAGTGTAAAAATATGATAAGAAAAGCCAAAAAGGAGTTTGAAGAACAGTTAGCTAAAAACTCAAAAAGTAATAGTAAAATGTTTTTTAAGTACATCAGAAGGAGGAAGCCGGTTACACAACCAGTGGTGCCCTTGGATGATTGAGATACTAAAGGAGCACTAAAAGATGATAAAGTCATAGCGGAGAAACTAAATGAATTCTTTGCTTCAGTCTTAATGGTTGAGGATATTGGGGAGATTCCCAAACATGAGTCATTCTTTTTAGGTGACAAATCCGAGGAATTGTCCCAGATTCAGATGTCATTAGAGGTGATTTTGGAACAAATTGATAAACTTAACAGTAACAAGTTACCAGGACCAGATGGCATTCACCCAACAGTTCTGAAAGAACTCAAATAGGAAATTGCAGAACTATTAACTGTGGTTTGTAACCTACCAGCTTCTGTACCTAATGATTGGAAGATATCTAATGTGATGCCAATATTTATAGCAGGCTCTAGAGGTGATCCTGGCAATTACAGACCGGTAAGTCTAACGTCAGTACCGGGCAAATTAGTTGAAACTATAGTAAAGACTAAAATTGTCAGTCACGTGGATGAACATAATTTGTTGGGGGAAGTCCACATGGTTTCTGTAAAGGGAAATCATGCCTTACTAATCTGCTATAGTTCTTTGAGGGGATCAACAAACATGTGGACAAGAGGGAACCAGTGGATATAGTATACTGAGATTTCCAGAAAGCCTTTGACAAGGTCCCTCACCAAAGGCTCTCAAATAAAGTCAGTTGTCATGGAATAAGAGCGAAGGTCCTTTCGTAGATTGATAACTGGTTAAAAGACGGGAAACAAAGGGGAGGAATAAATGGTAAGTTTTATGAGTGGAGAGAGGTAACTAGCAGGGTTCCCCAAGGGTTTATCCTGGGACTCATCCTATTCAACTTATTTATTAATGATCTAGAGAAAGGGGTAAACAGCGAGGTAACAAAATTTGCAGACAATATTAAACTGCTTAAGATAGTTAAGACCAAAGTAGATTGTGAAGAGCTTCAAAAAGATCACATCAAACTAAGTGATTGGGCAACAAAATGGCAAAAGAAATTTAATGTTGATGAATGTAAAGTAATGCACATTGGAAAAAATAATCCCAACTATATATATACACAATATGATGAGGACTAATTTGGCTGCAACTACTCAAGAGAGAGATCTCAGAGTCATTGTGGATAGTTTTCTGAAAATATCCACTGAGGGTACACCGGCAGTCAAAAAAGCAAATAGAATGTTAGGAGTTATTAAAAAAAGGATAAAGAATAAGAAAATACCTTATTGCCTCTATATAAAACCATGGTACACCCATATCTTGAATACTGTGTACAGATGTGGTCGCCTAATCTCAAAAAAAGATATATTGACATTGGAAAAGGTTCAGAAAAGGGCAAAAAAAATTATTAGGGGTTTGGAACGGGTTCCATATGAAGAGAGATTAAAAAGACTGGGACTTTTCAGCTTAGAAAAGAGGACACTAAGGGAAGATATGATAGATGTCTATGAAATCGTGACTGGTATGGAAAAAGCGAATAAGGAAAAGTTATTTCCTTATTCCCACAATATAAGAACTAGGGTTCAGCTAATGAAATTAATAGACAGCTGGTTTAAAACAAACAAAAAAGTTTTTCTTCACTCATCACACATTGGAACTCTTTGCCAGAGGATGTGGTGAAGGTTGGAACTTTAACACGGTTTAAAACAGAGCTAGATAGATTCATGGAGGTTAAATCCATCAATAGCTATTAGCCAGGATTGGTAGGAATGGTATCCATAGCCTCAGTTTCTCTGGAGGTGGGTGGCGGGATGGATCAGATGAGGATTACCTGTTGTGAACCCTCCCTTTGGGCCATCTGATATTGGCCACTGTCAGCAGACAGGACACTTTGCTAGCTGGACCTTTGGCCATTCTTACGTTTTTAAGAACAGCTAAGCTCCACAGAACCAAACCTTCATGAATGAGTGTGTATGGTTTTGGACATAAAATCACTATCAGTTTGTTTCCTTGTGCTATGGGGGTTTGGGGAAGAGGCTTGATTTTAACATTGACTTTAATGGGAGCTAAATGTGTTCTGCACCTCTGATGATTGGGATATATATTTTATTAGCCTCACTCTACAGAATGGGAAACATAGGCAGAGTATAGCAAAGTGATTTGAGCAGGTTACATATCAGTCAGTGGCATACTGAGGAGTGGTATCCAGGTTTTCTCTTTACTCTGACCACTTAGGCTATATCTTCAGTGAAGATTTCACCAATCAGCACCAGGGTTAGCCTACCCTAAGAACATAAGAACGGCCGTACTGGGTCAGACCAAAGGTCCTTCAAGCCCAGTATCCTGTCTACCGACAGTGGCCAGCACCAGGTGCCCCAGAGAGGGTGGACCGAAGACAATGATCAAGCGATTTGTCTCCTGCCATCTCTCTCCAGCCTCTGACAAACAGAGGCCAAGGACACCATTTTATCCCCTGGCTAATAGCCTTTTATGGACCTAACCTCCATGAAATTATCTAGCTTCTCTTTAAACTCTATTATAGTCCTAGCCTTCACAGCCTCCTCTGGCAAGGAGTTCCACAGGTTAACTACACGCTGTGTGAAGAAGAACTTTCTTTTATTAGTTTTAAACCTGCTACCCATTAATTTCATTTGGTGTCCTCTAGTTCTTCTATTTAGGGAACTAATAAATAACTTTTCTTTATCAGCCCTCTCCACACCATTCATGATTTTATAGACCTCTATCATATCCCCCCTCAGTCTCCTTTTTTCTAAACTGAAAAGTCCCAGTTGCTTTAACCTCTCCTCATATGGGACCCGTTCCAAACCTCTAATCATCTTTGTTGCCCTTTTCTGAACCCTTTCCAAGGCCAAAATATCTTTTTTGAGGTGAGGAGACCACATCTGTACACAGTATTCAAGATGTGGGTGTACCATAGTTTTATACAGGGGCAGTAAGATATTCTGCCCCTAGGTGTGAGTTCCTTCATGGCAAAATGCTACTTGTGCTACTCCGTCCTCAGTATTTCTGCACTTGCCTGTATGTGTCTGAGGGCATATTCAGTATGTCTGAATGCCCACTGTGGGAAAATGTATCTGTCCTTCAGAGGAACTTGCGGGAAGGGCATTCAAAGACTACCAGCACTCATGTAATTTAACCTGCATTCTCACTGCAGTGGGCCTAAGTTAAAACAGAGACCCTTGGTTCTAATTCACTTCCTAACTGTGTAAACTAGCTTTGGCTTTAAACAGTGTCCAAACTTCAACAAAAGGTTTCTGTGTGTAGACCATAAGGTGGAGGTAAGAGCCCAGGATAACTCTGCAGTGAAATTACACTGTAAATGAAGCAGACTGCAGTACTAGGTATCGCCCTACCCAAGAACTTGGACCCAAGCTTACTAATATTCTTAACATCAGCATACGTGGTTAGTTCAGACTATCTTTAACATACGCTGCTAAAAAAGTTTTACACCACACCAGGATGTAATCCTTAATGTACACACAATTTGATTTGTGATCGCATCCCAGTTCTAGTATTGAAAAATTCACATCTATGTAGATAGGAGGGAAACGGAATACAATACCAAGCCCTTTACGTTCCTCACAGATCAGTGCACAAACTTGAGTTTGCAAGTATTCCTACTGCATTTAATCTAGTCAACATGCTTCTAATTAAACCCTTCCCATAATCCCTCACTCATGTCATGCTTCAGTGAATTAACTAAAATAAAGTTAAAATGATAAACACATCAAAAGACTTGTTAAACTACAACATTACCTGACTCTTACTCCCTCAGGTCTGATAATGCCTCCCCTAAGGCAATTTTCTCTCTCTGCTATATTACAATTTCATAAATTCTTCAGCTCAAACCTAAAGGGGAATATTTCTAAGTGAAATACATCATCTATGCCCCTCTTCCCTGTCAACAGTACTTTAATAGGTTTTGGGTTTGCTTTTTAAAAAACTTGTTAAATACTTGCTGAAAAGTTCTTGCAGATATCCAAGTCAGATTCCTCTTCCTCACAATAATCCTGATTAAGAAGCATAATAAGGAAGCTCTCACCTCTGTAAATGGTTACCTCGCAAGAAAGTATCCAGTCCTGTAGGATATATTTGGACTTTCATCCATACCTTTGTTCACTATAAACTTTGTATCTCTAAAATGTCTCAGAGGGGTAGCCATCTTGGTCTGTAACTTAAAAGAACAAGAAGTAGTCCTCTGACACCTTAGAGACTAACAAATATGTATATAGTATCATGCTTTCATAGGCAAAACCCACTTCTTCAGACGATCTGGAAATTGGATGGAAATAACAGGAACCCAGAATTTATAACAGGAAAAAAAGAGTACCTGTCAATAATAGTTTTGGTGCTAATGAGGCTACTTGAGTGGGCTGGAAGTGCCCCATACGTAGCTTTTTATGTAAATGAGGTGTTAAATGCAGGGAAGGCTTGCTTTATAAGGCAACATCCAGTTAATGTTTTTTGTTCAAGCCCAGGGAAACAGTGTCAAATTTGCAGATGAAGGTCAATTCCACATTCTTTCTCTGTAATTGGAATGCGTAGGCAGGTTAAAATGTTTCCCTACAGGTTTGTATGTTGCTATTTCTGATGCCAGTTATCCTAGTTTAGTCAAGATACATGGCAGAGGGTCATTGGGCATATATCACATTAGAGGATGTGCAGTCACATAAGCCCTTGATGTTATAGCTTATGTGATTAGGTCCTGAGATGGTGTTACTTGTATAACTGTGTAAACAGAAGCTTCAGAGGAGTAGCCAAGTTAGTCTGTAACAGGAAAAACTTAAAGACTAACAAAACATGTAGATGATATCGTGAACTTTCGTGGGTACAACCCACTCCTTCAGATGACAGGAGTATTAGGAGTCCAGATCCAAGAACAAATAACAGTGTTATTTATTAATTAATTAAGAGTATGAACAGAGTTGGTAACGGGATTTATTGCAGGGGGTATCTGAGTGGCTTGGCTGAGTGTGTCTGAGGTCTGATTTGTAGCTTCTGGACATAATTTGCTTCAGATTAGAGGGTTGCCTGTAAGTGAGGATTGGCCTACCTCTCAAGGCCTGTGAGAGTGAGCGATTGTTTTCTAAGATAGGTTGAAGATTGTCAATGATGCACTATACCCATGCTCTGAAAGAGCATTGCAGTATGGAATTGCTCTTCTCCTTCTATCCCTGATAGCCTGAGGCAGCTGCCTCCAAATAAAGATGGTTACACTCAGTTTTTGCCCAACTAAAATGTATGATAAGCCGATTCAGTGAATAACTATTTTGTTTACAGATAAGCTATCTTAACCATACTCTACAATTATGGACAAATTATAGCAGTCAGAGAGTTTTGGAGATCTACAGCCTTTGTACCTTACAAGTTTCCATTATGCATATCTTTATATGCTGCTGGCTCATTTAAATATTTTTCTAGTTTCATATTTTTTTCTAGTTTCATTCTAGTTTTAAACCAGATAGTATGGCATAAACTGCTTGCATTTATAAATGCATTTCATTTACACATATCCATTATCATTTCTTCCTCTTCACAAGCAGACTTGAAAAAGATATTCCTAGGGCTACAAAGGCTGGCCTTTTGCATGAGCTCTATCATTTCTTTCCCCTCTCCCCCCCACAAAATAATTGTAAAGTCTCTCCTCTCTTATACAATGATCCTACCTGTTAAACACCTAGGGGTATATTTTTAGAACTCTCTCCAGTGACTTAGGGTACATCTAGACTAGATGCCTCTGTCGCCAGAGGCATGTAGATTAGGCTACCAGAAATAGTAAAATGAAGCGGCGATTTAAATAATCGCCGCTTCATTTAAATTTACATGGCTGCCACACTGAGCCGACAAACAGCTGATCAGCTGTTTGTGGGCTCAGCGCGATAGTCTGGACGCGCGGGTGTCGACATCAAAGGTATTTGTCGACCACCCAGGTAAACCTCATCCCAGGAGGCATACCTGGGTGGTCGACAAATACCTTTGATGTTGCCACCCGCGCGTCCAGACTATCGCACTGAGCCGACAAATCGGCTCAGCGTGGCAGCCATGTAAATTTAAATGAAGCGGCGATTATTTAAATCGCCGCTTCATTTTACTATGTCTAGTAGCCTAATCTACATGCCTCTGGTGACATGTGGCATGTAGTCTAGACGTACCCTTAGTCAAGAAAGTTCTATTCATATTAAATGAGAACAGTACAGCTCAGTCCCAGTACTTTATAATGAATGAGTAGGATTGTTTCTTATCTATATATCTCTGATATTGCATTAGAAACTTCCCTTCAGAGCAACTCACACACAAAAGGTTTCCAATTCTGACAATCACATTTCAAACGAGCGCTATTTGATCTTTTGTTGTATGGTAAAAATCTGCTTATATACTTTATTACTATACTACTATATTATTGGTTTTATCCAATATTTTCCTGTAATTTCAGGCTATAAAACAAACTGCTAGAATGCACCACCACTAATAAGCTAAGTTTTGCAAGGTTACAATACTTGCTTCTTAAAATAGAGCAATCACAGTAGTAAGTGGTCTAATGATCACCTTCTTGAAGACATGAGCCACTACGAAATGTATTTAAGTAGACTACTTAATGCTTATAACAATAGAGATGTAGCCGTGTTAGTCCTTTCTTTTGTTTCACCAAGATCAGACTATGCAGCACTTTAAAGACTAACAAGATGGTTTATTAGGTGATGAACTCATCACCTAATAAACCATCTTGTTACTCTTTAAAGTGCTGCATAGTCCTTTCTTATGTTAATGCTTATAACGTGTTTTGTATATTCAGAGCACTTTAAAAACATTAATTCCCACAATACTGCTGTGAAGATAGTAGACTCTTTCCACTTTAAAGTCAGGGTAGCTATGGGAGACAATACGGGCAAGTCTACAGCAGGAAATTATTTCGAAATAACTTATTTTGAAATAATAACTCCTGAAATAGCTATTTCAAAATAGCATGTCCACACTACAGGGAAGCCTCAAAATTAGTCCGAGGCAGACTCCCTTAAAGTGGACCTAGAGTCCTGGGAAGCACTGAGGAGTAACTACTTTGAATCACCTTGGGGTGTAGTTATTTCAAAATAGCAGCAGTGGAGCATCCACACTGCTGCTATTTTGAAATAACTATTTAGAAATAAAAAACAGGACTGTGTAGCACTTTAAAGACTAACAAGATGGTTTATTAGATGATGAGCTTTCGTGGGCCAGACCCACTTCCTCAGATCAAATAGTGGAAGGAAATTGTCACAACCATATATACCAAAGGATACAATTAAAAAAAAGAACACATATGAAAAGGACAAATCAAATTTCAGAACAGAAGGGGGATGGAAGTGGGGGGGAAGGGGGAGAGGTAAATGTCTGTGAGCTAATGGTATTAGAGGTGATAATTGGGGAAGCTATCTTTGTAATGGGTAAGATAATTAGCGTCTTTATTCAAATTTGCGTGTAGGGTGTCGAATTTAAGCATGAATGACAGTTCAGAGGATTCTCTTTGAAGTGAAGTCTTAAAAGGTCTTTGAAGCAGGATGCAGGTAATCAAGTCGTTGAGACAATGTCCTTTCTGGTTGAAGTGGCAAGAAACTGTTTTTTCTTTGTGATCCTGTCTGATATCCGTTTTGTGGGCATGGATTATCTTACCCATTACAAAGATAGCTTCCCCAATTATCACCTCTAATACCATTAGCTCACAGACATTTACCTCCCCCCCCCAATCCACCTTCTGTTCTGAAATTTGATTTGTCCTTTTCTCCTACCTCTTTCTGCATTCAAAGTTATTTTCCCTGTCCAAACAAACAAACAAACAAAGAAAAAACTTGTCCCTTTGACTACTGCCCTATCTCCTTCTACTCTCAGCCACATAAACTACTAGAGAATCAGTGGTCTACACAGGTGTGCTAGACTTCTTTTCCTCCAATTCTCTCTCTCTTATGCAACTATCTATTCTCACTAGAACTGAAAAGCAGCTCTTTCTTTAACAGTCACAGAAGAGAAGCCATTGAAAACAGTTGATTCTTTCCTTTACCTTCCTTCCATACCTTCTCCTTTCTGGTCTTCTGTGACTCAGTAGCCTATAGGGTTTTCTCTTACCTATCTGACCATTTGCTGGTGGAACACCCAGACTTCCTCCGAAAAACCTCTCTCTGAACACTGCCCTCATAGCTCTTGCTGTGGTTTTCACTTTCTTCCTTTTATACTTTTCCCTAGAAATGTGTCAAAGTAAATATTTTTAAACTAACATTGAAGGCTTTTTTTCCCAGCAATTTTGCACTCCTTGATATCCAGATTTGCTTGTCTACAAAATCTATGGATTCATACATAGATTAAAAAATTGTATTTTCTGTATTTGTATGTAGGTTAAAAAGCTGTTTTCAAGCCAAATGTCATGATCACTAAATGTCAATCATATATGGGATAGTGACAATCACTAACTTCTTCCTTAGTTAATTACTTAGTGCATTACAGTAACAAGGAATTCACTAGTTTGAGTGTAGCAATTAGAAACATTTCCAAGTGATAATAACAGCAGATTGTTTTGCTTTGTGCTTGACATTTATGCTGATCAGGATGATCCAAGCAGAGGCCAGTCTAATAGCCTTGATGATGCTATATTATCAATAATATCAATATTGACACAACCTGCCTAAGGAGGTTGTGGAATCTTCATCACTGGAGAGATTTAAGAGCAGTTTGGATAGACAGCTATCAGGGATGATCTAGATGGTGCCTGGTTCTGCTGTGAGGGCAGGGGGACTGGACATCATCTCTTGAGGTCCCTTCCAGTTCTAGTGTTCTATGATTCTAAGTGTTTTACACTGAAAAGAAATGGCAGCTGATCATGTGACAGTTGCAGATTCAGTCATACACATGTGCATTGATTTTGCTCCTTGAGGATTATTCACTAGCCAACAACAGATGATTTCCACGTGAATTAACTCTGCCATGAAAGGTATTTCTCTGTAGACAGAAACTCATTTCTATCACAGTGGGGGTGAATTAAAACACTAGCTTGTTTAAAGTATTTTATCTCTCAGTCTCAAAACAACTACACTAGTAGATGAGTCATATCAGATGGTAGATCACATTAATAATTTATTTCAGGGATAATTATGCACAAAATGAAAGAGGGGAAAAGGCCATCATCCACTTACATCATTCTGAAACATTTTCAGATGTACTCTGCACTTGAAGATGGTTATTAATGCTACTTAAGAGACACTGGCCTTTAATATTATGCAAAATATCTCAGAGTGCTATTAACGTTCCCATTAAGATCTATGGGACAAGTTATGTATGAATGGATCTCACCATCAGAAATAATTAGCATTCCATAAAGTTTTTAGCCAGGCTGAAGGGTACTTATTTTAAATGAAAAATTGTGTGAATGACTAAGACAGATAGGTGGCATTCACAGTCAGCTTTGTAAATATCAATTTTACATTTACTGCCATAAGATTCCTCAAGGCAAGACACATTATTACCATGAGCAGAGTAACAAAACTGGGGTAATATCCTCACATCACAGAAGTCCAAGGGCAAAATTCTTATTGATTACAATTGGCCCTCTATGATGTTATCTCAAAGTCTTTTTCCACATATTAAAGATATATAATACAACAACAGGAAATGCTAAATATGATCACTGTGAACATATTCTTATTTGTAACTTACATGCACAAGTGAATCATTCTTAGATTATAAGGCCAGCTTGAAGAGATGTGACTTTCAGTCTGATCGCCTATATAATATAGGCCATAGGACTTTTCTAAAATATATGCTCTAGTCAAAGGATCAAAATTTTCTGAAATGACCTGAGATTCTAGGTGCCCAAATTGAAGGCCTGATTTTCAGAATGCTATACACCCACACACTATTGTCTGATAGTATCTGATAAATTATACAGGCTGGGTTTTTGAAAGAAGAAAAAGAATTAGGAATCTGACTTTCAATAGTGGTTCTAGCCAGAGCTTCTTTCTAGAAGACATAAATTCAAACTATTATACTTACAAGCCTTAGAGTTAGGTGTAGGATAGCTTGTTGAATAAAAAAGCATAAAACAACAATGAATCCACACATTGTAATGAATAAATGCAAGACTATAACCATGATGGGAAGAAAATAGTAAGGAAAAAGTGAAAGATGTAGTTTGTATTGTGTTAGATGCCATCAACTTCTATTGACTTTGGTGGAATGAGGTACTAGCACAATGGAACGTGATCCTGCTATTATTACACAAAATAAGGAATGTTTTCTCCTTGGGTTACTGGCATTGGAGAGACTGAACACAGTGGGAGTGATGAAGGGAAGACGTAGCAAACAGTGCTAGTATCAGAGAAAAGACTGACCAAATCAAGCTTTGAGAAAGCATGAGGACAAGTTATTAGAGCAGGGGTGGAAAAAATACTACCCTGTGGGCTGGATCAGGCCTCTACACTATATGTTGCTGGACTGCTGCAAGGTACTGGCAATTACAGCTCCTGTTGGCTGCAGATCACCAGTCTCAGCCAATGGAAGTTGCAGGAAGCGGCAGTGTTCTGGTCCATGCTGCTTCCTGCCCCTCCCATTGTCCAGGAAAGATGATTCACGGCCAACGGGAGCTGCTAACACTGGCTCTTGTGGCTATGCAGTAAATGTAGTGGTAGCAGCAGCCCACCAGGAGCAAACTCTGGTGATCCACCACCATGTTATTGTCCACCCCTGGATTAAAGAGTGTATGACTCCGTAACTATGACTCTCATGACACCCTAAGATATGACTCCTTGCCAAGATTGTTCCTGGTTTCTTTTGTGCATTACTCAGTATGTTCCACTATAACTTTCTAGCAACACCTCAGGGAAATTCATTTCCCAACCCCCAGAGTGCCTGGGCAAGCAAACACCCTGTGGCAGAAGCTGACACTATGGTGTTGAAAAATCAGAGTACAGTCAATCCTTTGGTTTCATAGCAAAACACTTCTTCTTTGCATTGAGAATACTGGGGATCTACTCTGTCTCATCTGTCACTTCAGATTAGGCCTGCAATGAATGCCTGGTTACCTACACTGGGCTCCAGGGTGCTTCTAAACTGGACTACCTTGCCCTGGTTCATGCACCTGGCAACAGAAGTGTACATGTAGAACTCTCAGCTCACTCTCTGGGGACATCCACAGACAGGAGTCGTTATCTCAGAAGTAAAGGACTGGATGACCAGCAACCTCTGGACCTTGAAAAAGAACAGCTAAGTCTTTAACATTGCTGCTCGGGGGGGGGGGGGGGGATCTGAAGACTACCATTTCATAAGGTCCTCTCCTCATGTTAGGACTCTCTCCATTTTTCCTACTGTCTCTTCTCCAATCTATCTACCCGCCCCCCCTCCCCTTCATGGAAATCTTGTAATGATTATATTAACAACCAGGGTTGGATGGGCCACCTGAGATATACCTTGCCTCAAACAACCCAAAAAAAGAAAGCCTGTATGGGTTTTTAAAAATAACTGAAAGAATGGAAGATGATACAGTCGAAGTATTTTGCTTCAGCTATACCAGACTAACACGGCTACATTTCTATCACTATTCTGGAAGAAAGTTGGAAGACTAAGAGAGGAAACAAAAGAGAAGAAATGGGGGAAAGGAGAAAATGCACACTTCTTAGGAACATCTTTACATAATGGGACTTTGGCATCCAGATCATGTGATTGTCCAATAACACTAAACCAAGCCTGCAAAAACAGATTTGAAAACCGAATGTGAATATGGAATAATCTCAATAGCTTCCTACCAATATTTGCTGTATTCTGTTTCTTTCATGGAGCATAGGAATTCTAGGTGTTGCTACAAAGGGAAGCTACATCCAGGTCAGGGCCAAGATAAAAAACTGAAAACTAAGCAGAAGAGAGGAGCTGTCTGAAGAAAGGCAGGCAGGCCTGATGTTGGGGGAAAAAAGTGAAATGCTTGAAAGATAAACAGAATGTAGGGGCATTCTGTAGATCCCCAAATTAGAAAGTGTAAATTGTTCTTTTTCTCTTATCCCGGAATAAACAGTAGCATGACCACAATGATCCATTTGTCATAATCATACACTTTTCCTGTATCAGGTGCAAAGAACTGGAATAGGTATGGAACACAAATGGGACAGACCTCACTGAGCGAAACCTTTATTCACAATTTACAAGAAGCACTGCTGCTTTTACCTGTCCTATTTCAGTTCATATAGGACCTGAAGTAATGGGACAACTACTGCACATGTATATGCATATTTTTTCCAACAAAATCCAGAGCCTAATCTGATTTTGTAGCTTTCCCACATCTCTGGGTCCTAGTGAATGTTCAGTAAAACCCAATACTGCACAGTGATAAAAGTCCTCAACTTCCACTGCTGTCAAGGGATCAGAGGGTTTTTATACCTCAATCTTCAGGCTCCACATCGTTCTTCTGATTCTTGGTGTGGAAAAAGTGACTCATATTTGAGATAGCTGGATAAGCATGCCCTGAACACTCATTTGTCAACATGCAATTCTCCATCAATATTTTATGCTCTGCAGATGAAAATGGCACACTAGGGACACCATAGCATGTGTTCTATTGTTAGTGACTTACTAGCAGAGAATAATCCAGCATCTAGAATTAAACCAATTCATTGGGCTTTGTACATATTGCAGTGGGTTTATCTGTATCACTTTAATTTGATGTGTCATAAGAAATATGGTGTGTCATGAGCAGGGCAACAGTTTAATTTTTGACCATGAAGAAAATCAGAGTGAATTAAGTTCAACAGTTCACTTTTATCCAATGATTTTCAACAACTTCTGTACAGACTATGTTGTATAGATATGCAGGAAAGCAATATGTTGGAAAACTGTTACAGCTGTTCCACTGACAGGGCTTTAGTAATGAAAGGAACAAAACACAATGGCCTGCAGACATAAAAAGAGGAAACTCCAATCTTCTTTGCATAATGTTGGTTGTCTCTACCATATGGCTGACTGTGCTGCCTAGAATGGTGCTGTGGAGTGCAGATTTTCTGTTAGACCTCAGGTGCCACATTAATGAACCAAGCAAAACTTACAGAACTGTAAATATCTGTAGTGCAGAAAGCACACAAACTTTGAAAATAGTTCAGTAATATAAGCAGTCACACCAAAAAGAGTGCACACAAAAAGAATTATTGATTTTCGCCAAATTTCCAGAATGTATTGAGCTTTATTCCTTCTCACCATCTTTTCTACCTTTTGGGCTTCATCCTTCCCTTCCCATCCCTCCATAAGATACCTTGATCTTCTCCAATACAACTTTCCATTCCTTAGTCATTTCCCCCCTAAAGGTGATGAGATTAGGGCTGGCTGTAAAACAGTTAATCAATTTCATGAAAAGCACTGATGGTTCATCTTTTGCCCTTGTTCTGCAATGTGCCAAACCAGAGGTCTTTCCTCATCCATGAACAATTTCACAAGAGAGTCTACAGAACAGCCAAAACCGCATGGGTTGCAGCACTCATCTGGCATGCAGAAGATTCCTACTCAAATCCCTGCTCCAAATAAGGCAGAATAAGCATTTGAACCTGGATCTCATACATGCCTCTGGGTTACTGGCTATTCTGGAGTAGATTATACACTCACTTGCTCTGTCTGGTTTTGATCTTATCAAAACCATTAATGGTTTCACAAAGTTTCAGCTCTGACAAATAAGCAACTTATGACGAAAAATATTTTGTCAAAAAATTCCTGACCAGCTCTAGATATGAAAACTAAAAGCCTCTCATTCTTTCCCTTTCAAGTACCTCTCCCCACCCTCATTGCTATGATATTACCATGAGGACCAAGAAATATTGAAACTTTTTGTTGGTTTGGGGGTTTCCCTTCCAAATCTTCCATTCTCTGAAGCTTTACTATAGACCTTTAGTTTGTATTAACTCTCTCTTTCATCAATACTATTCTACTTGAGATATAATAGTTATCCTCAGAAAATTATTTTCCCCCAGTTCAAGAAAATGTTTTTCAGTTGTTCTGGCACATTTCACAATGCAATGCCTTGTGAGATTCTCTGCCTTTATCACAGAATGCCTTAACGTGTGCTGAAGTACTATAAATCAGCTGAAGCTTCCTTAGGTCCTGATTCAGACGGAAGTTCTTTCAAGCAAGCCTCCCCACGGGTTTGAGAGCACAGCCTGGGATGTGCGTGTAAAATAATGGAAGCATTCAGAAGGATTTTAAAGTAAATTAAGTAAAGAAACAAAAAGCAGAAGAAACAAGTCAACTAGAAAACATGCCTTTTGACATAATTAATCCATGGGTTGCTGAATCCTTTTAGGGTGGGTCCATTAAAGAAGAGAATGAAAGCCTACTATTATATTCCATAAAAAGCAGGCTATGAATAACTGACAACTCCTGACAATTTTAATAGTAAGTCTGTTTGCTTCAGCATTTCTTAAACCAATGAACATTAGAATGTTATGTTTGAAATGACACATGCTATATATTTTCAAACCAGAATTATAACATAGTGGCCACTATTGAGAAAAGCCAACATTTACCATTAATTGTCAAATTAAGTTGTGTCAGATATCATAATATTGCCAGAAACAATATATTTTTTTAAATTGTAGTATCTCAGATACTGTGGTGTGGTATTAGTAAGTCTGACCTTTTTAATAGTAACTTTGCTGTATATTCTTTTAAATCACATTACCAGAATAGTACATCACTTTGAACCACCATGAATTTTCAACAAAAGTAGGCCATTTAACAAAGATGTATTTCTAACCACGATGGAGCTGTAATCAATACATGTGGAGGTACTTTGGGTTGGTCTTCAGAGGCTGACTAATTTCCCATCAAGGTGATCTGCAAAGGTTTCATTGTACCATATTGTATTCTGCAATATTATTAAATTTCTTTTTTATAAATAATTAAGATGAGAGCTCATAAGGGATATGCATTATTATACATGTTGCAATAGTATACTTGCATACCAGCTGAAGCAAAAAAAATCTGAAAAATCTCATGGAATCAGAAAAAACTTTACTTCTTAGCTGGAAAATATTTTGCATGAAAATTTGAAGAAGGGAGGTTTTAGTTTTATTTTGTTTTTTAATAGCGATAGCATGAGATTCAACATCAGTAAATGTCTCAAGGTGAGTAAGTGCTCGTTTAGCATGTTCATATATATAATAGTCACTACTTTACTGATTGTTGTCCTTTCAAATTAAGTAATTTTTCTCACTCTCTGCCTCTATTGTCTCTTTTCCACATCCATGCTTTCCCCTCTGACCTCTTCAATAATATTCTTGCATTCATCGAGAACTGACTATGTCAGTGTTCATACATTCACTGGGACCTGTGTACCTAACCAGGTACTTCTGAGGATTTAATGACAACACAAGCCTTATGCTGGTCCTTTGTACTGGAGTAAATTTCACCTATTAGGAACAGTTAACATTTTTCTACTTTTTGCAGCAAAAATACCTCAACACCACCAAAACACAAGATTTAGAACTTCATATGTTCTTACTTCCATTTTCTCACCTATCAGTAGGGGTCAAACTCATACATATATAAAGGATAATTCTAATATCAAAAGCAAAATTATTATCCGTTAAAAATCATTACATGAGTAATATCTCTCTTCTTTTATTTATGTACATTGTTTTACAAAATTCGGTTTTCACCACTGGAGTTTAGCTCATGTAAAATAAACAACCAAGCAAGAAAAGACATCTATATGCTGTCAAAGAAATATAAAGTGATTGAATAAAATGTGTTTGTAGCCAGCTATATATTCCCCGATTAGTCTCAGAAACCTGAGCTTAAATGGAAGTGAATTGACCTTAAATGCAGGCTACCTCCGGGGCATAACTTTCTACAGTGCTGCAACAGAAATGACACAGGCTTCCTCACCTTTACAACTTTTCATTTCACTTTAAGCCTGACTTGACAGCCTACATATATAGTGATGCCATGTATCTTGAAGCCATGGTATCATATCAGTTTGAAAAAAAAATGCGCCCTCTTAAAAATGAAATAAATTACAGTTCACCCAATACAACAGGGTTTGTTTTCTTGCTTGCTTGCTTGTTTTGAACAACATACTACCATCCTATGTGAACAATGTCAATTTCTATGCACTCATAGTGGTAGTGAATGTAAGTCTTAATAAAAGTGATTGCTCTAAAGACAACAAATTGTTGACTAATGAACAAAATGTGCAGTGGCACGAATATATAGATGCTTTAAAAGCAGCTAATTGTTGGCTCTTTCAGCTAAAGGCTAACACCTTTATAGCTATATTACATCTACAGCAGGTAAGTAATGCTTGGTTTGTGAGTAGGCTCTCAGTGGAGTAGGCAGGAACAAGTCTAAAAGGAGTGGTTGGGGCAAATTCCTTTGTTGTATTGCATAGATCTCAGTATTAATAAGTATTTTATCCAGGACTGTTTTATTCGGACTGAACTGTCTATAGGAACATCATACTGGATGTGATAATTGCTTTATTAGATACCCTTCACATAAAGCTGTAGTTGGTATGGAAATAGGTGTATTGCAGGTAAGATTTTCTACATGAAACAGTATGATGACCAATAAATGCAGTTTTGTCTTCATTGTCTTTTTTCTTCCCCTACAATGATTTCTATTTTAATATTTTTCTTCTTCGTCTAGCTGAGTTTTCCTTTATTTTAAAAGCATGGAGCTGAATTAGTAAGCATTGTTCAATATTAAATCTCCGGGACTGACTGTGGTACATTCAGTCTATTTAAACACAATCAACTAAAATTTTAAGTATAAAAGCAATGTCAAATATTCTGTAAAAGCAGGTTGTGGAGAGAAGGAGAATAGATCTGTTCTGAGACAGAGGAAATCATTGAGACAAAATCAAAGACAAGTAATGGGCCTTCAGAATTACTGGGGAGAATTAGGTGTGATTGACACATACAAAACACACAGGATACAAAAAGCACAAAAATAGCTTAGCAATTGTTATTCCACTACCTCAAGTATCTGAGGAAAAGAGGATAAAATTATGCTCAATTTAGAGCATTCTTTTATTTGTCATTATACAGTTTGCATTTATTGGGTTTTGACAGGCTTTCCAAATAGAAACATGCAATTGAATATCTCTGTGGGGGGAAAATGGTTGAAATAGGGAGAAAAGACGCCTTTTTGAGAAGGTTCATGCCTTATTAAGACTGGAAAAGCATATCTTTGCCCTTCACAACAATCTATCAATTACAACAACAAAGAAAAACAAACCTCAGAAATCAAGTCATTTTTCTGTCTATAGGTCAAATATTCAGGAGATTGGGTTGTACTTGAGAGAGAGAAAGAGGGAATTAGATTTGTAAGCAGGGTAAAAAATGTAAAATTAGGAGAATCGGAATGCACTTTTTCTAACCACACTGAACTGATTATATCCTTTGCAATAAATTTTTATTTCTGTATACTCTAGCTAACCTAGAAGTATAGATCAGATGTTAAATCCAGAAAGACTAAACTGTTAAATATGACTGAATTAGGTATATCTGCAAAAAAGTGAGCATTTCTTTGGAAGGAACCAGCTTTAGCCACTACACATTTACAGTTAATTATCCAGTTAGTATATGAAAAGAAAGTATTTGAAGCGACAGTAACTCTGCACTATACCTGGTTAAAAGAAAAAAAAACGAATTCCAAATTTTTGTGATGAAAACTATCATGAAAAATATTTCTCACTGTTCAGTCAGCACAAACCCATTTTACCTGTTTTGAAGATTTTTTTAAAAATTGCCCTATATAATTTTACAGGCAAAAATTAGTATTTCAACAGAAGCAGTATTATTTACAAAATTAACACATTTTAGCTCTCAATTAAAATAATGATTATGAATGCTTATCTACATAAGATAACTGGGCTTTAAGTAAGTTCATTTTGTTTCAAGTGCTTTTTTTCCATAAGCAAACTACTACAAAATGTATTTACTAGAGCCATGTTAAATGCCTTTCCACTGCCCATTTTCATTCAACCATCAAAAATCTCCACAATTTTTTGCCCTATTGTCTTTCTGCCTTTTAATCCTCTTTAGCCATGTCTTCACTCCACAGAAGATTAACACAGCCAAGACTGATCTTCAGGAGTTCAATTTAGCGAGTCTAGTTAAGATTTACTAAATGTACTCAGAGTGTACCCGCTGCCAGCATCCAGTTCTCCTGCTTTTGCTTCCATCAGCTTCCTGCTGTGGGGATGCTGCCAAGCTAGGCTTAAGGTAAACTGACTCCAGCTACATATTCAGTAGACCTGGCCTTACTCACATCCAACCTTTTTATTTAGCCTAAGCAGCTTATCAGGATGTCCTCCTTCTTATTCCACAACCACATCCATGCCCTCTTTTTTGTTGTCAACTAAAACTGGATCTCTCTCTTTTTTCTATATTTCATTCTTCCCCCCCCTCCCAAATCTCTTCTCAAAACAGTCTTCTCCAAGCTTTCTCATGAATTATACCTCTAATCAAATATTAACAATTGCTATTCACTTTAAAAAAAGCTAGCCAGCAAGTATTTACTAGTCTTCCTCTAACCCTTTACCATCCTATGGATTATATCTCATTGTTTTTCTGGTCCTTAATTGTAAGTTGTTCTAAAACTGATTCACTGGCCAGAACTATGAGGTGATACAGCATTAGATAAACAATTCAATGAAAATGGAGCTAAGGTTGAGAGTACAAATCAGAAGCTTAGGCAGGCCCACTGATGTGGAAGAAAAGGGCGCAGGGCCCAAGGCTTCTGGCCATTGCTGCTTAGGCGGCAATGGCAATGGACAGAATCCACAGTCCCTTTAAATCTCCACTAGAGCCCCGGGTGGCATTGAAAGGCTAGCTGAGGGGGAGGATAGCCCCCAGCCCCACCCCTTACAAATGAGGCCCTGTCCCTTCCAGGAGCCTGGAGCCACCCCCCTTGCTCAGAGCCTTGCGAAGTTTGTCAGTGCCATGAGTTTAGGGTTCATTATCATTAGCAGAATGTTGCAGTTATAATGGTTAAACTTAAAAGATATGAAATCACACAGTTAGTATCATGGTAATAATTCTGCAAGATAGTTTTTGGATAGATAGTGCCCTGGAAATGAACAGCAGTTCTATAGCGAAAGAGATTGCTATATGCGGGACTCTGGTGTCATTTATTGCAAAAGTTTGGAAACTATGGTGAGTGAAACAGGGGATCATGGGAAGGGAAAAGGTGACTTGTGATTTAAGCAGTTGAATAACACTATAGATAATAGGATTCTCTCTCTCTCTCTCTTTATACACACAGAGTTCTGGCATAATTTTGGACAAATAACTTAAATCATTCAGTTCACAGTTGGCCATTAGCTGTGCCCACCTTGTGAAATTAGGGTTTAATGCACTCACAACTGCAGTTCAAGCCAAAGGGACATGGAACATATAAACTGATAAGAAAGTGCTAGGTACTATTTAAAAAAAATCAGACCCTTGATTTCTTGAAGTGTGCATCTACAAAATTAGTAGACACTTGGTAATTTTGGACATAATCTCTGTTTCTCTGTTCTCTACTTATAAAACAGAGATTATGTCATCCCTTCATCTCAAATGGGTCTTGTGAAGATAAATGTATTAATGTTGTGAAGCACTCAGTAACTATAGTGACGAAAGCCATAAAAGAGCCCATAGGGAAATCAATATTTCAGTATTCAGGACAGGATTTGGATACTATATAGTAAATAACGCATGTGGTCACACATTGTAAGGTGATAATACACAGAAATCTCCCATTCAGTGAGCACCATCCATTCAGTGCACTGAATGATCCTCAGGCCCTGGAAAAAGAATAGAATGTGATCATGTGATCAATAAAGGCCCTATCATACTGCATGTAAAGGAAGAAGCCACATTAAAATAGCTTCTTAAACATTAATTGTACCAATTCTTAACTTCAGAGTATTTTCTTTGAACAACCTTTTTAGGTGGAATTTCTTGAACTCATTCTGAATAAAACAGAAATTTACTCCTATAGAGCCATACTGACTTCTGTGTAAGTCATCCTCAGAATTGCAATGTTTAGATCAATGCAACTGGTCCAGCTGCCGCTAGAAAGTCCATTCAGGTTGCCCAATGGAGTGTGCACTGAAGGCACTTGGGGGAGTAGCTACTTGGGGAGCAGTGATTTGCTGTTGCTGCAGAGCCCAGGAGACATTCCCTCCATTTCTCAGGGCTTCTGGCAAGGAGGCTACAGGCATTGGTTTGCATTGAGTCTTTAAGGGAAGATGAGCCTTCCTGATTTGTGGGGATTGAGAAAAGAAACCCTATGGGATTTGTCATTTTGTAAGCACATCACTATCTATGTTAATTTCTTAAAGTAATATATCAGAGAAAAGTATTTCCAATAAAATATGCCATGTTAATGTAATTGCTGTAGTTCCTTCATCACACCTTTTACTATATTTTCCCCGGGCGACACCAGGTATTTCTGCTAGTATATATATATAAAACGAAATAAGGAAGTTGCTTACCGAGTATAGCACCAGTGTTAATGAAGCCAGTTCAGTCAGGCTACATGTTGCTCACTCACAGCAGCTGATGGGGAGGTGTGAATACCAAGAGAAGGGAAATTGCCTTTGTAGTGAGGTAACCAACCTAAATCTTTATTCAGTCCTAATTCGATTGTATTAAATTTGCAAATGAATTGTAGTTCTGTTTCTCTTTGTAATCTGGTTTTGAAAGTGTATGTGTTTTTTTTAAGAAGATTTTTTCCTTTAAAATCCACGTGGACAGGGTTGGCAAATTCTGGACTACATAAGAACATAAGAACGGCCATATTGGGTCAGACCAAAGGTCCATCTAGCTCAGTATCGTGTTTGCCAACTCTGTCCACATATCTATATAAGTGACACTATCACAGGATCTAAACATATAAGTCACAGCATCAAAGGTTCATTCACCTGCACATCCACTAATGTGATATATGCCATCATGTGCCAGCAAGGCTCCTTTGCCATGTGTGTTGGCCAAACTGGACAGTTTCTGCACCAAAGGATAAATGGACACAAATCAGACATCAAGAAAAGTAACTCACATAAACCTGTAGAAAAACACTTTAACTCCCTGGACATTCACTAATGGATTTTAAAGTAGCCAATATTTTTTTAAACCCCTTTCAAAACTCCTCAGGATGCTTTAATATTATGGTACCAACATAATCAGTCCTATAAAAATAGCTTATTGAAAAAACAGAAAAAAAAACCAGCCACACAACATTCATTCATCAGCAAATGAGTTCAAACTTAGAACAAATTTCTTGTTTTTCAGCTGTTTGACGGTCACTCATTTTTAGTTTCTGGAATCTTCATCTTTACAAAAGACACATTACTTTACATTTTATAAAGATGAAACATTTAAAATGTTTTAAAAGTATTTCAAATGCATACAAGCTCTATATTTCCCAAACTACCCCTTTTACAGCTTGACATTTCAGGATATTATGTTCATCATGTTGTACAATACATAAAAGTATATTTCTGAAAATTATACTTGTTTCATTTTCAAAATATATACAAAACTAAACTCCAACTGTGTTATATTTTATATATAAAGCAGCCACAAGCTATGCTGTGCAAGAACTGTTCATCTACTAATTAGGTTCTTAGTGTCTCTACAGGAGGAGAAGAAAGATTTCTTCCAGTTCCCTGTCTTCCTCACCTTCTTTCAAATAATATAGGCTATAAAGTGTTCAATCACCTTTTGTTCTACTTTATGGACCATGAACACATTAATCATAGGAGAGAAAAGAAAAGCAATGTAGTGTTCAGAAAAAGGTGAAAAGCAAAATAGAAGTCTTGCATGGCAGGACCAAATAAAAATATCACGATGTAAAAATTAACAACCCATTAACTAAAACAAACCAATGCCTTCCACTAATTCAACTTAAAACAATTCAAAAAATGATTTTTCAATCTCTTTTGCTGTATAACAGGCTTGTCTACTATGGGAGGATAAACATATTATGAACCAGTGTTGCCTCTCATATACATTTGTGTACATTTTTAACCTCACTGGCGTCAGCTGAGTTACTCATGACAATCTGGACTAGATAGACCTAGGCCAGTGCAATAATGCAGAAACCAGTTATCTCAATCATATAAGATGTTGACTGCCTTGACCCATCCAAGCACGTGTTTAAATGCATGAGCTGTCCTGTGGAAGTCAGGAGATAAAGTCACAGTCCACATAGAGCTATATTATGTCCAGAAGAAAACTGGCTACTTTTTTAAAGTACAGTTTATACAATTTACTAGATTGAATAGATTATTGGGGTGCATCTACATAGCACCCTAAACTTGAAATAAGATGTGCAATTTGTGCTGTGCAAATTGAGTATTTTATTTCAATTGAATTTTGAAATAGACTATTTTGAAACTTGGCACATCTCTACAGTGCCAAATTTTGAAATAATACGTTATTTCAGGATGCCAAAATAGCGCACCTGTTATTTTGAAAAATATTTCAAAGTAATGTGCAGCTTGTTAAGATGCGGTGTAGCTATTTCAGGATACCTTCAGTATCCCAAAATATCCGCATGGTGTAGATGTACCTTTGTATAGTAGAAAAGGTTAAACATTGTCCCAGAAAAGTCCATTCATAACTTAGATACTCAAGAGATCAACTCAAAAGAAAAAAGGTATCATTGTGTTTTCTGCAGTCATTCAGGCACAAGTTCAGCAGTGTCACTATTATCCACCATCTCCAAAAGAAAAAAGGCAGCAGAAATGGAGGATCTTTCTCAACCCCTCTCAGAAGGGTGGAGAATTATTCCCTTTTAGACCTAATGGGTACATCTGCACTACAGAGAACATCGAAGCTGCCTATGTCAGTCTTCCAGGGTTTGAATTAATGGGTCTAGTGAAGACACACTAATTCGAACTGAAGATGGATTTAAGAAATCAAACTTATTTTAGCACAAATCAAACTTATTATCACTGAGGCTACTGCTTTGCTCTACTATCACTTTTGCTCAAAAAGTGTTACCTTTCACTGATATACCAATTTGATTTGACAATAATCCTGTTGTAAATGTCAGGACTGGCAGATCAGTGTTTCAAGATATGGAGAATTTTGCATTCTTTTGATGATTTCTTACTCAAATACTTCTGAAACAATTTAAATAATTATTGTAACACACCATAATCTAGATATACTCTGGCAACCTCTCTCTTCCCTCTTTTAGTCTGCTGAATTTCAGGCTAAGGGAGGAAGGGTAGAAATATTAAATCATTCTTTGCTTCAAAAAGTGTTTTATACTGCAAATAGGTGACAGCCCCTGTAATATACGGTTGTGATAACCTGTCAGTATAAATTGTTGCACTGAGTACATTTTTAAACCCCAGAGCAGGGGAAGACCTTTAAGCTTCATATACATCTTGGTAAACCCTTTTGATCTCAAGCAACATTCAAATGTTATTAAAATCAGATTTGTAACTTTGCAATGCTTCAGATAGTGCAGTTGGTAGGACTGTGTCTCTTTCTAAATGTTGTTAAGATGGAAAGTACAGGTAATACTTTTCTGAAATTTGCTGAGATGGCTATCGAAAGCAAATACAGATTCTGAATCTTTCGAGTTTTACGGACCATCCTTCTGCTCCATTCTGAGAAATCTCAAAATCTGTTGATCTCTGTGTGGTGCTGATTTCTCAGTAGTTTTGACTAGTGTTGGGTGAACCTGAAAATGTTTGGAGTTTGAGTTGCTTTTTTGTCATAAACACCCAAAACTCTGTTGCTTAATCACAGTGTATCCAAGTCTCTTGGATCTGTACACTTGGCTAAAAACCTCATGAGAAGATGAGCGGATTAAGGCACAAGTCTCAAGAACCAGGTGGGACTCTGATTCAATAGTTAATATCAGTGGTTGAGACATAGTAATGGTGACGTGTTTTCATCCAGGTGATGGATTCAGAGTACAGATGGATCCTTTAGGAGAGGACACGAGGGGCAGGGAACAAACGAACTGTGCAATGCCAATTCAGTAGTGCAAACAGCTCCTGCCCAGAGAAGCCAGGAGGACAAATATTTTCTGTGAACACAGAAAGTGGACAGGTAGGGGATCTAAGTTCAGTGCACCTTTAATTCTTCCCTGCAAGAGATCACATTTTCTTGTATTATTCTGAAAGTCCCCATTCCAGAGAGTCAGAAAGTGCAGAGGCATATGCAAATAAGTAAATTAAACAGACGAGTGATTGCATAAATGTTTAATTTGTTTTTTAAAAAAAGCCAGGAAATGTAGCTTGCTACTATATATGTATGAGAAAAAGTAAGAGAGTTGGAAAAACTTCTCTTTCTGGCCTATTTCTCCACCTCTAGCATTATTAGTGATAGAAACAGAGTTATGTAAATCATGAAGGGATTCATTAGTGGATTCCTATTAGATTTTTAGTTCAGATTATTGAAAATACATACAACGGAACACAACTGACCACTGTGTTTTACTGAACTGGATTCTCTCCTTTGAGGTTTTATCTGATTTTTTCCTGCCTTCAATCAATACTAAGACATAAGTCAATTAGTTCAGCTCAACAGCTTACTTTGTTGACCTATGTATCATCTATATTGGCTGCATCTGGGTGCATGCTTGCAGACGAAAGGTTAACAAAGTTCATTTTTGAGAACCTTTGAAATATGTGACAATGAAGTTGTTTTGAGAGCTGTTATAAAAATAAGAAGGTTTCTCAGAACTAATGGCCTAGTGCCAAAATTATTTAGCCATCATTATGTATTTTTAAGAAATTCATACTATGCTAAAGTGAACCATTTTGTCCAACATTTTCAGTATGAAATCTGTATGTAAGCTTTTGCTCTTGGCAAGCACTGAGAAAAAGTCATAACAAATAGCCAGTCCACAGATGGAAGCTTTTATAATTAAGAGGTCAAGGTAGAAAAGAGGGTCAAAACATGTTTGAAACAGTGCTGTGAATGGAATGAAGGAAAGTGTGGGTGGGGAGAAAGTCCGCACAAGATAAAATGAAGTAGAAACTGTTATTAATGTGGGGGGCGGGGGTTCTTTTCCCCAGTGTACACCCTGTGGTCTGAAGCTTGAGAGAGAAGGAACCTCGGTGCTGTCACCAATTGGTAAAACTGGAGAAATGCAGTCCCAGGCTGCTTAAGAACTGCAAGTGGGCAAGGGCTCGACTGGTGAGGGAGATTTGTGCCAGCATCCCCAGAGACAATAAACAATGCTAACTAAATGGGCCAAGCCTCATGTGCATTTAGGTTACATAACAATTTGGGGCATCTTGGTGTAAGTACAATTACATTTTGTGTTTGGACACCATAAACTGCAACTGAGCTTTTACAGAAACAGAGGCATAACTTGGGCTCTCAAGCAGGGCGTAAAGAGTAAAAAACAAACAAACAAACAAAAACCCAAACCACCTTACTGAAGGTTTCCCAAAATTTTACCAATTAGCATCATCAGCAAAGGGAGGAGAGCGGGGTAAACAACCAGGGAGGTAGGTGAGGAAGGGTTTAGAAGCAGGTAAGTGGGTCAAGGCCTAACTGGGGATGTGCTTTACCAGATCTTATCCTGAGCTGACAAGCTGAACAGTTGGGGAGGGCTGATGCTTGTGTGTGCCAATCCGCCACTCTGCAAGAATCGCCTGGCAGCCAGGCTGGGTCTCTCATTCTGGCAAGATACCTGGGACTGAGCCATCCTAGAGCAGAATTGAATGGGGTCCACACATTCTGTGCAGTCAAAAAGGCCTGGCGGTGGATTTCCTTAGAGTCAGTATCCTTGGAGCCAATATCTCAGGGTCCTTGGCATTTCCCCTTCACCACAGGCAGTGTGCAGGGAGCTGCAAAGAAGCTGTGCCACATCTACTGGCTTGCAGCTGCATTAGCTTCTCCAGTGTTGCAGTCTCTAATAGGGAGGAGACCAGCTGGTTCAGTGTTACCCTGCCTCTGAGGCTGTAGCAGCACCAGCTGTATCCATGGAGGGGGGGATAAAATGTTATCAAATATGTCAGGAGAAAGGGCATTTTATCTCTTTCTGCCCCTCTTGTCCTTGTAGCACCCTCTTATTCAAGAACAGAAAAGGACCACTATAAAGACCATGCGGAGCAGTGGACAGAGAGGTTGAAGGGGTCCTTGCATTAACCATTCAGTGCTATGTGGATCCCAGGCTGCAGTGTAGCCTTCTGGCAGGTGTGGAGAAGTGGTTGAAGTTAATGCAGCATCTAGGGCTGCTCTAGCTTACATTGGAAGTGGTTTGGACCAGTGTAGCAGCTCTGAATCCAAGCAGCACAACACTGACTTAAAGTTACCTTTGTACCCAATCCCCTGGACCTGCAACTTCTATGCTGTCAGGAAACACAGCACAGAGTCTGTCTTATGAGTTTCTAGGCAGTCATTGTATCAAACCATGCAATATAACATTCCTTCAAAGCATCATTTGTCTTCTGCTGAAATTCTGCATATGTATGCAACTGTACAAGTGTTGTTAGGCTTGCATGCACTCAGAGAGGCAGAGTTCATCATCAACACACAAACAAGCTATCAGGGACAAGATTACATGTCTAATACTACTCATTGATCCATTGCAAGTCCATTGAAAGCACATGGCTGTATCTGAAAACCTTTAGCAAACTATATTAGATGTTAAAATTGCAAGAAGACCATCCTTTACAGAGAAGAAAGTGTTTTCTTCTTCAAAAGGTTTGAGGAAAGAGTGCACAGTCAAAAATGGTACACACATTGTTAACACATTTAATATGGTTACAGAAACAATACATTTTTCTACAGAAATGAGAGACGGCTTCCTGGAAAATGAATAGTAGGCACACAATCTGGTTTTAATTGCCAGAAATTTTGAGAGTCAATTTAGACACTCTACCAAGGCTATGAATATCCAATGTACCTTAAAAAACCTACTGCCCAAAACAGAAATAATGTGGTTTCAAGACTAGCTTCTTCTTTGCTTATGTCAGAGCATTCTAATAAACAGAAAAAAATGTACAGGAATATTGCTTATAGAATGATCAAAAAAACCCTCCCCCAGTTGAATTTGATACATACCAGCTGTAACACATTCCATTTCAGACCGTCTCAACAGATATGTTTTCTGAGTCAGCTTTACATAAGTAATATATAGTTATACCAAATGTAACAAGATGACCAAATCAAACAGAATGTACAACGTGAAATATGAAGCAATACCTAATGAAAATCTCAGGACTCAGCTAAATGGTGCCATAAGTGGTGATATATGCAACACATATAACTATCACACATTGCTACTCACCTGGGTAAGCTGATTACAAAATGCATGGAAATAGGATTAATTATACTGATCTAGTATTCAGTAGATTTGTAGCTCACTGTAGCAGTTACACCACATCCAAGATACCTGATCGTGGGTCAGGTATTAGGTATAAGTATTGTTTAGCAGAGAGAACTACTATCAGCATAAACAGGGTCTTTTACAGTTTACCTCATTATTTTCCTAGCACAAATTCTCCCTCGATCAAGAAAGAAATGCCTTTTAAATTAATTCCTTTGAAAATCACTTTTGGTTCAATTAATGGGGGCAAGGAAAATTTTCAGAAACATCAATCTCATTGTGTGGTATCAAAAATATTTCAAAAATATTTTGTGATGCTTGCAAAACCTCCATTTCCAATTATTCTGATGATCTCTAATTCCACAAGATAAATTTGTGCAAATTAATAGAACCCCATGAATATGCAGAAACCCATGTTTGTTGATCGGCTTCAGATACAAATTTTGTATGAGGGCAGAACTCTACAAATTCAACTTGGCCAGCAGTAGGTGACACTGTGAAATTGTAAAACCTCATCTGGAGATTTGGGGGATTGCACTTCTTCAAATTCCGCAGTGCACATGGAGTTTATAAAAGTCTATAATCCCCTTTTTTGTGCAGCTGGCCCATTATGTGGTTTTCAGGGAACATTTATACACACTTTCATAGAACATATTTTTGAAGCTTTTCACCCATTATTTCAAGAAACTCAAATCTTTAAGGAGGGATATAAATATTTCCTTAAAAATACAGTGATGCATTTTATCAAGTTTGAGCAGTCTCCAATTATCCCACTAGCTAAGTCAAGACTGAGCTCAGAGATTTTTCAAGTACGGAATTGTATGCTTTATATCACTTAGAGCATTCCCACTAAAATATACTCAGATGACGATTTTCTCATAAGTGCGAACACCTTACCTTTTCCTTACATTACTTCTTTTGATTTATTACATGATGGAGATAAGAAACCCCCCTAATAAAGCAGCTTTGTTTCTAACCTTCAAACGGTAAGTAGTTATCAGTAATTTAGGAACTTATAAGAATGGTAATAGAGCTTTGAAAATGAACATAAAACTAAATATGACAAACAGTCTATCAATAATGATACTGATCTCACAAGTATTTTTTAAAAGTAACTAATAAATCAACCTACAAAACTTTTGGCTTTTAAATTAGTCAATTAGCGCTAAAGACCATGATGGAAGAATCAGAATACTCAGTGAAATGATAATAATGTGACAATGGGTTACTCAAAACTTAAAATCAGCTCTTCAGGTGTAAGTAGTAAGAACTTCTGTATTAGATGACATGCCAGTCCCCTCTTTTTTAAGTTCTCTTTTTCTAAAATCAGAATTCTGTCCCCAAACTGTAAGGTTCTGAAAATTTCCCTTCTTTTTCCACAAAGTTCAAGTCCATGCAGGTTTTGGGCTAGAAATTAAAAAATCCTACAAAAAAGGTGTTCCTGTAAGGTTTCCCACTCTTGCAGAGTCTGAGGGTATGTCTATACTAGCTCGTTAGTTCGAGCTAGGTAGGGTAATGAGGGCAAGCGGAGTTGCAAATGAAGCCCGGGATTTAACTATCCCGGGCTTCATTTGCGTGTTCCCGGGCGCCGCCATTTTTAATGAATGAGGAGTAATGGTAGTTTGAATTAGGATCTTTAATTCGAACTACCTACTCCGTGCCGCATGTAGCCGGGGGCACGGAGTTCAGACTAAGGGGGATTTAAAAATGGCGGCGCTCGGGAACACGCAAATGAAGCCCGGGATATTTAAATCCCGGGCTTCATTTGCAACTCCGCTTGCCCTCATTACCCTACCTAGCTCGAACTAACAAGCTAGTGTAGACGTAACCTGAATGTTTGTATTGTTCAAAGAGGCTTTTGGAAAAAAGCCAACTGAATTGAATCCAAATTGCAAAACTTTTAGATTTACCCTTCCACTAGTGTGCATCCGACTACTTGCAACTCAGCTTTCAGTTTTTTCACTCAAAGGGCACTTCTACACAGCAATGCTATTTTGGGCTACTTCTGGTATTGCAGAATAGCTATTCTGCATCTTGATAGCAAACCCATTATTTCAAAATATCTTTTGAAATAATGGGCACACTATTCCAATGTCCCTATAAACCTCATTCCACAAGGATTAAGGGACATTATGGAATAGTGGTTTATTTCAAAATTTGGCGCTTGGTAGACAGTGCCAAATTATGAAATAAGCTATGTTGAAATACACTCAAAATAAGCGACAATTTGCATATCTCAAATTGTGTAACTTATTTCAGGCTAAGGGTGCAATGTAGATGCACCCAAAGTGTTTAAGATTTTGACTTGATTTGATTATCCCTCCGCTCATCCCATTTCTAGCTTTCCCTATCCTTGAAACCTCTTCTAGCTCTTTTGCATACCATCTCAATATTGTTTAACCACGACCAGGCGAATTTGAACTTGGGACCTCTGGAGCAGAATATAGGAGCCTCTACCCTCTGGGTATGTCTAGATCAGGGGTCTCCAAACTTTTCAGCCCGAGGGCCGCATTAACTATCAAACAGCAGTTCGGGGGCCGACTACACACTTGAGGTCCAAATAAAAAACAATCAAAACATGGATGTTGTTTTTAATTATTTAATATTATTTTATTCAGTTATTATTTAATAACACATTCATACACTACACATGAACACCTGTATTAGTGTGAATGGTGAAATTGTTTCCTGGATGCCAAAATAGCAGACATTTCTGGCTTTAGATTTGTTGTCCCTAACATCAACAGTGACCTGAGATTATCATCGGACAAGTTTGTTCTCAAAATTGTTCTTCACGTATTTCATTCTTGAAAATGTTTGTTCACACAGGTATGTTGTTCCAAAGATTGAAAGGTACCTTGATGCAAAAGTTTTGACATTAGGAAAGTCTTCCTTGGGCAAAAACTGGTAAAAACCCACCAGTCCTATTTTGAACTTGTCCCTAAGGAGGTCATTTGCTTGCAACTCAATGACTTCCAGCTGCAGTTCATCTGGGCAACTGGCCACATCTGCTTCAAATGGGTTTTGAAACAATCTCACTTCTTCTGCCTTTGAATCCAAAAAGGTCTCCACGGGCCGGATGAGAGGGCCTCGCGGGCCGCATCCGGCCCCCGGGCCGTAGTTTGGAGACCCCTGGTCTAGATGAAGATTAGTCGACTGGGAACGCCTTTGTCGACCACTCCTGTAAACCTTGTTTCATGAGGCATAAGGGAGCGGTCGACAAAGGCATTCCCTGGCGACCGATCTGCATCTTAACTCCCGCGCTGTGCCTACGATCAGCTGAGACAGCACAGTGTGGTGGCCATTTTTATTTTAATGAAGCAGGGGATATTTAAATCCACACTTCATTGACTATGTCGGGTAGCCTATTTTACATGCCTCTGTCAGCAGAGGCATGTAATCTAGACGTACCCTCTGAGCTAAAAGCCAGCTGGCTTCCAGCCCATGCTGTAGAGGTCTCTTCATCTTAACTGTTGCTGTGGTCTAGGTACCACTTGCATTGCTCAGTAACCACAGTAGGTGTGTGGGTTACAATTGCATATTTACAATTAAATTTTCTGGTAACTGGCTGGTAATGTTTGCCTGAAAAGTCTTAGGTGACCTCTGAAAAAGACAGATACAGTGTTTTATGGCAGGCATATGCATTTTGAATTCTTACTGTAGTTTCACTTATAATTAAAAATATCAACACAAATATACTTCAGCAACTCAAAATTTTCTTGATCTGCAATAATAAAAAAGCAAAACAAGTTGCAAGAGTGCAGAATTGACATAAGGTGGATTTTAATCTGAATCCTGAAAAAAAAATCTGTACCTGACAGGGCTATCATGAGGCTAATCAGTGTATGCTTTTAAAGCACTTTGAAACATGGAAAGTGCTATGTATCAGTATGGTAGAGAAAATACATTTCCAGAATGTTTATGCATAAACAGGAAGCATTTGGGGGCAAATAATGTACAAGTTGTACCTCCCTGAACTAAGACACTCTGGTCCGGCAACATCCATGGTCCAAAAGGACCATGGATGTTCTTGGACCACAAAGCCCAGGTATCGGGAGGTCAGGATGTGGGCAGCGGGGGGGCTGGCAACTCAGCCAGGAGCCCCATGTGTGTGTGTAGGGGGGGGGGGAGAGGAGACAGAAGAGCATCAGTGAATTCCAGCTCCTGCAGCTAGACAGTAACAAGGGGTTAACAGCAGCAGCCACAAAGCGCCAGCCATGGAACTTGGGGGCTAGTAGTGGGGGCCATGAAGGTCTGGCCCCAGCCATAGAGCTCAGGGTCCAGGAGAGGCAGTTGCAAAACTCCAGCCCCAGCTATGGAGGTTGGAAGGCAGCAGTGGCAGCTGCAGAGCTCCAGCCCTGGTGGCAGTAGCCATGCAGGCAGCAGTGGAGTCTTAGCTGGGGGCAACAAGGAAGCACGGATCATATTGGGAAGGACCTCCCATTGTCCAGCAAAATCCTCTTCTTTGGGACCCATCAGGTCCCAAGGTTGCTAGATGAGGAAGGTCCAAGCTGTATTTCTATTTCCTTAAGGTTCCTAGGCTATGTCTACACTACAGGTTATCTCAAAATAATTGATCCTGAAATAAATATTTCAAAATAAGATTATTCCTCTTTAAAAGGAGGAGTTATTTCAAAACAACAACCCATTATTTCAAAACAACAGGCCTGGTAGTGTGGACACCCACCTTGTTATTTCAAAATAAGGGGGAGTTACTTTGAAAAAACTCCCCAGTGTGAACATGCTTTAGGGAAGAAAACAGGAGCCCCACGTAGCATCTAAGGGAAATTTGGAATAAGATCTGCGACACGATGCTACCAAGAGCTATACGTGTACCAATACAACTTACAACAGCTGTAGACTCTGTAAAGAATCTTTGAAGCTTGAAAATGAATTATACATTTGGATTTTTGATGAAATAGGCAATGTATTTTATGCAAATGATAAACTAATCCAGCTATCATGAATCCAAGGGGGCCACCATAATCTTGCCTCAAAGCAACAGCTTATCTGCCAATATGTAAACAAAGAAAGAGACATGGACATACCTTCTAACCATCTGAAAATACATCTAAGTAGAGGAGCTGTTGTAGAATCCAAGAGTAAAAATGGCCATATATTTTGTTCAATAGTTAGTTATCACTTCTCTGGAATAGGGATGGTTGTCATGCAATATTCATACATCATCTACCATAAAAATATATCTTTATCTCATAATTACCTAACATACAAAGAAATTATGTTCATGACTATTTTATTGGATTCAATGCAGTGTACTTAAAATTACACCCTCGTTAAAGCCTGCTTCCACACTACTTTTGGCAAGAACATAACTCTGACACAAGCTGGCACTTGTCTTTAGAGGCCTGCTATTCCAACACTTGCATTCAATTACTGTTAAGTTTTTCAGGCTCATTTGCTTCACCTGCTGTACAAGCTAAAATGTTGCTCTGGGATCATGCTTATTTGATGCCTGGATTCTCTCAGGACTTTCTAATTTGATGCAGTCTCCTTATTTCTTTTCCAGCTTCTTAGAGCATTACCACATCCACAATTCCTTCTGCAAAATCCATACTTTCATGGCAATATATAATCCTTTATGCTACATCTAGACTGCAGGCTTTTTGTGCAAGAAGCTTTTGTCGGAAGAGATCTTCCACAAAAACGTCTTGCACAAGAAAGCGTCCACACCGCCAAAGCACTTTGAAAAAGTGATGTGCTTTTGCAAAAGAGAGCATCCAAACTGCCTGCATGCTCTCTCGCAAGTAAGCAGTAATTGCTATGGACAGAATGGCCACCCAGCACACCTGTGCTTTTTCCTCTTCCCTCTTCTTGCGCAAAAAAACCCCTTTTCCCTATCCACGTATGCCTTTTTGCACAAGAGCTCTTGCACAAAAAGGCATTCTTCCTCGTAGGATGAGGATTACAAATTTCTCAAAAACCCCTCTGTTCTTTCAATTTACTTGAGAAAAACGCGCTTGAAGTGTGGGCACTCCGTGAGGTTTTTTGGAAAAACAGCCATTTTTCTGCAAATACTCTGTAGTGTAGACATAGCCTTACTCTTCATAACAACTGCACTGTTGAGTCTTTTAGATGGAAAATGCCTTCTACTCTTAAGACTCTCACAACTAACCAATAAATAATTCTTCATTCTTCCAAATCCAGAACATGCAGTGTCTAGATCACATATATATATATATATATATACACACACACACACACACACACACACACACACACACACACACACACACACACACACATTAACGCACACACATATATACACACATACATTATAAAAAGGAATCTCGGAAGCAAAACTACCTAGAGGATAGATCAAAGCTACTGTTTAACTGCAAACTGACAAAACAATTTACAGAGAGCAGTAACAACTAGATTATCCAATTGAAATTGCAGGGAGAGCTTTACTATGCAGAATGTAACACAGATTGGATTCTGGACAGAACAACTGCTCTAATATCCCTGCTCCTTACAAAAGCAGTATCACATGTTCCCTAATGAGCACAAGTGGTCAGCAACATAGTTTCATGTCTGATCTGAAAGGTCACACTTTCAATCTTGGGCATTCATTTAACAGCGCTAATCCAGGATTTACCAGATGCAACTGCATGACTGTCGTGCTTCTGTGAAGACAATATCTATGCCAACAGGAAGGTTTCTCTGATCAGCGCAGGGATTCCAGCTCCCCAAGAGGCAGTAGGTATGTTGACAAGAGGACCCCTTCCCTGACACATCACTGTCTACACCACGTGTTAGGTCAGTGTCAATGTGTCACTCTGGGACGTGGATTTTCCACATCTCTGAGTGACATAAGTATATCTACCGGCTGGTCGTGTAGACTAAGCTCCAGAGTAGAGCACTGCTTATACTGAGACCCTGATCTAATGTCCACTGAAGAGAATGGAAGTCTTTTCAATAACTCCACTTTGGAAAAAGCCCTGAATATCAATTTTAATTCCAGGTGAATGCTGGGTACTCTTTGTGCAGGCATCACTTCATACATCACTTCCACTGGAGTAAAACACCACTGTTTAACAATGTACCTCAACACTACATATTGCATCAAGACAGTAATTGAAACATGACTGACAACTGAAACTCCAGGTGGAGGTTTTTAATAGGTAAGACACAATTATCCAAGGTAGACTGTGGATAGCATAGGGAAGACCTTGACTTGTTTAACAGTGTTGCTACCATACTTTGAGAAAGAGGGTCAGTATTAGTTCACTTTTTAATGTTTCCTTGGAGTAAAATATTCATGCAGAATAATCCAACAGATGTAAAAGATTTCACTTTTTAATTAGTCCAGCCTCATGAGCAGTACCAAAGTGCGCTTTGGATAAGACAGGACTATGTGCAGCAGCAACTTAAATTAGAACAGAAACAAACAGCTGAAAAGGGATTAAGATATCCTAGAAGAGCAGCAGTGGAGAGTAGGAGTTCTAGCAAACAGCAAGGGTGCTGTAACAGTGTTTAGTGGGGGTGCTGTGAACCATTGAGCCAAACTGAAAAACCCTATATATTATGGAAACTGCTTCAAGCCAGGGGATGCTGTAGCACTCCTAGTCTCAATACCAATGATAAACTGAGTGAGTGGAAATTACTGCTACAGGGAATTTATAATATGGGTTATCATAATCATTTCTTTTTTTCCTGTCAGCAGTGGAACAATTAGCAAATGGTTCATAAAGGACACTTTCCCCTCTCCAGCTCTGTCTGTGAAGGCATTTGAAAAGACCCTAATAACAGTGGCATCTCAAATGTTCTTCTGCTCCTTGCAAAGAAAAATCTGCTTTTAGTAAATCTCGCAACACTGCCTGCACACAAAATGGAACAGGCAGATTCAAACTATGCCTATCCTGCAATCAGAGGGTATGTCTAGATTACATGTCTCTGCCAACAGAGACATATAAATTAGACTACCCGACATATTCAATGAAATGGGGATTTAAATATCCCCCGCTTCGTTAAAATAAAAATGGCTGCCACGCTGTGCCGGCTCAGCTGATCGTCGACACAGCGTGGCAGTCAAGACACAGCTCGGTCGACAGAGAACGCCTTTGTCAACAGCTCCCTCATCCCTTGTGAAATGAGGTTTACAGGAGCGGTCGACAAAGGTGTTCCCTGTCGACCAATTCATGTCTTGACTGCTGTGCTGCACGGTGGCCATTTTTATTTTAATGACGCGGGAGATATTTAAATCCCTGTTTCATTGACTATGTCGGGAAGTCTAATTTACATGCCTCTGTCAGCAGAGGCATGTAGTCTAAACATACCCAGAGATGTGACTGAAGCAAATATAAACATATGTAAGCTAGCTTTGATCTAGACTGGGAAGGCAAAATACAGTCTATCAAAGTTTCCTATCTGGCCCACCACAAATCCTCTGGGCGCTAATGTCCTGTGACCCAGCAAGACCTCCTGGCAAGCACAAAGCAGCAGCTGCTGGAGCCATGTGTGTGTTTGCACTGTGTGCCCCACGGAGGGGGGCTCTGCACACTCCCCTTCCCCCAGCACAATCCTCATAGCTTCCATTGTCCAGAAATGAGCTGCCTGGGCTGTGCTTGTGGCATTGGCAGTGTGAGAGGGTCCCACTGAGATTCTGCCCGGGAGCTGTCCAGGGTAAGTGCCTCACAGCCAGCGTCTTCATCTGGTACCCCGTCCTCTCCTGCACTTCAACCCCTTGTCCTAGATCACAATCCAAACCCTCTGCACCTCTTCCTGAACCCCTGCCACAGATCACAAGCCCCTCTGCATTCCTGCCCCCAGTCACAACTCTTCCTCAGACCCTGCATCCCCTCCTACACCAGTCCTGCAGGTCAGAATCCTTTCCTGCACTCATACCCCCTCTTGGATACTGCACCAGGTAACAAAACCCTTCACTCAAACTTTCCCCCAGACTCCACACTCCCTCCTGCACTCAATCTCTTACCCCAAGATTCCTTCTGCACCCAACCGCCATCCCAGACCCCGCACCTCCTCCATTAATATCAATTAAGACTGTGGCCCTTGACCACTTTCCAAATTCTTGGAATGCCCTCCCCAAGTCAACAATTATTGCCCACTGCTTATCTAGATAGCTCAAACAACAATAGCAAGGAAAATGCACCAGCAAGGGCTTCAGCATAGGCTAATCATACGACCCTATATTCAGGGTCCCAGGCAAGCTTGTGCAGTGATCGCTTCACTACTGTTGCTATTCCAGTTAGTTAGGTCAAAGTTACCAGGGTATGTCTACAAGTTCTGCAAACACACCTCTAATTACAATCAAGTATCAGAGGGGTTGTCATGTTAGTCTGAATCTGCAAAAGCAGCGAGGAGTCCTGTGGCAGCTTATAGACTAACTGAAGTGTAGGAGCATAAGCTTTCGTGGGCAAAGACCCACAGATGACATGCATCTGACGAAGTGGGTCTTATACTCCTACACTTCAGTTAGTCTATAAGGTGCCACAGAACTCCTTGCCGCTCTAATTACAATGTAGACATATACATAATGGGAAAAAAAGTCCCATTTCCAGTCAAGCCTGCAGTCACCAAAAGCCCCTGCAAAAAACAAACACCGACTCGGTTCATAAACTTGTGAGACTTCAGTAGATTAGATCATAAATTATTCTGCTGTAAGGTGGTAGCAGTTTCTAAGGGCATGTCTATACTTCAGGGCAAAAGTCAAATTAAGCTACCCAACTTCAGCTATGTCAATTGTGTAGTTGAAGTCAAAATAGCTTATTCAGCTTTTGGCACAGTCTTCTTCCTTCGACATCCCTTACTCCTCATTAAATGAAAGTTACGAGTCAGAGTAAGAAGTCCTCCATCTCAACATTATTTCATAATAATGACTTGCTGTGTAAATGTGCATTTTCTTATTTTGAAATAACATCAGTTATTCCGAAATAACACTGCTGTGTAGACATACCCTCGGGCTACATCTACACCACAGGTTTTTTGCACAAGAATGCAAAAATGGCTGTTCTTGTGCAAAAACTTGTAGAACATCTACACTGCATGCACATTCTTGTGTAAGTAAATTTACAGTACAGTGTTGGAAAACAGGTGTGGAGGCAGGAAAAGGAAATAAGGGAATTTGTGTGCAGCCATCTTGGTCTTGTTAACAAGAGAGCAAGAGTCAGGCTAAGTCTGTGGCCTGACAACGCGAGATCTGTAATTAGATGCTGCCTTCGCCTCTCGCCTCCATATGGAGATAAGGATAGAATGTTGACTCTGGTAGGGACCCTGAGATAAGGAGCATCTGGGTGGAACTAAATAACTGTTAGCCATTGGTGTTTGTAATGGGAAGGAGACTAATTGTTATTGTTATTGTTATTATATTTAATAGACAGTATATAAACTGCTTCATAATTGCTTGTATTCGAAGATCTGCCTCGGAGGGGGGAACTTCCCCCCCTGTCCGAACCAGTTTTTCCCTTGCTGCAGCTCGTAATAAAACTGCCTCAGAGTAAATAAATAAAACTCAGAGTGAGGACAATGTTTTCCTCCACAATTTGGTGCCATGACTCGGATGGCAACGCCCGATTGAAGACAGCAACAGAGGCTGCAGACCGTCCCCCTTCGCCCCCATGGCGCCAAACGAGAGGTAAGAGACCTTTTGAAATCTCTACTGGGGTGTGGAGGAGGACTGCCTGTAGGGTCGTCTGCTTCTTGTGGGCTCACGCCATCCGAACTTCTTGAATCTGCAACAAGGTCAGACGCAAAACGGTTCCGGGGAAGTTGTTTTGTTATCCCCGAGTAGGCCTAAGTTTATGTAGTGCTGGGAACTGCTGCGGTATTGGTGGTGCCGCCCCGGGTACGGGAAGAAGGTTGTATTGCATCCGGACATAAGGCACCTAGGTTTATGCAGTGCTGAGAACTGCTGTGGTTCTAGGAGGAAACGTGTTGTTTGCTCCCCCTGGGGGGAACAGTGTTGTTTGCTGCCCCAAATATGGATGAGGTCCATAATGAGAGATGCATCTAAAAGTAGGAAAATTTCTGTACGAAAAGCATGCTGAGTGTGAATGTAATGAGTGGAGTGTGAATACCGCTGCCCAGGTCTCTGAAAAGTAAGCTGATTCCAGCCGCACCAGGGCTCTCCCACAAGGGAGTTCTGAACGAAAGGGGGATCAGCCAAACCTCAAGACCGAGCAGATATGTGAGGGAGTGACGACTCCCCTTATTTCATGAGCTGCTGATAAAGTCTGACACTCTAGACCCAGCAGACCCCTTCTTTGGAGTGTGTAGATTTAGTTTCCTATAAGCCACTGAACAGACGGGGAGTGAACAGGATGCTCCCCTGAATGACTAAAATGGATAGGGATCAGTCTAAGCATACCCCCCCCCGACCGCTGAAAGGCACCCCTGCGTACTACATGTACGTGCATCATGGTCCAAGAACCTGTAAGCATTTGACAGATTGACAGAGAAAGAAATTAAAGCCCTGAGGGATGAGATTGAAGCTCAGAAAAGCAAAAATCCACCCTGCAGTGAGAAATGTAACTTACACGCAAGTGCACAGCCTCTCCCAAGCTTAAGGGGAATTTGGCCCAACTTTACCCCCTCTACTCCTCTCTATGCCCAGCCCTATATGGGCCCTTACCACACATTACTGAAGATAGAGAGGAGGCACAGAAGATAATTGAAAGGTGTCAAATCTTCCCTTTGGAAGAACGGGTTCTAGTTACAAATCTGTCCGATCCAAAGCAAAACACTGAGTTTTAGAAGAGACTTAACAGCTTGTGGGAAGTATTCCTCCAAATTCTCAAGGAAGGAATGCCTGCCGACCATCAAGCCATATTAGCCCTAGGCATTTTGGTTGGAAACATATACACAGAACACAACGCAGGAGTAGGAAAGGGCTGCCAAGCAACTTTAAAAGATTCTCAAGCCCTTGTTAGCGAATAGATAACTACAGCCTCTCTGGCTGGAATCGCAGGCTACCCAAGGATGTTTCTCAACGCACAAGTGGGGGCCGTCCAGAAAAAAATAAACAGTTAAAACCTTTCCCTCACACACTGTTATAATTAGCTTGAGGGCGTGAGAAGACGTAACCTAAAAGCCACCCTAAAAGCCAACTAGTGGGAATTGAATTTGAAGATGTAATCACTAGAAGCTAAATCTGCCCTAACAAGGAGACACATTCTGCAACATAAATCTCCTTACAGAGCATGGTCGAGTGATCCACCCCAGAGTCAGCAGCATAAATCAACTGCTGCAGCATGGATGTTATGAAATATTTAGACGAGAGATTAATTAGATTGTTAATTAATAGAACTAAATTAAAGGAATTAGAAAGCCAGTATTGAAGAATAAGATAGCTTTAACCACCCAGCCCTTATAGTGGTGAGTCCCCATCTCCCCCGTGCCTACCTATAGGAGTAAAGAAGTAGAGAATCCATGAAGACCCAAAGGCCCACCTGGACAAAGCATAGTATAACAGTTTGTTTTTAGCCCCTCTGAAAATTCCTCACTCAGATCAGATCAGAATGGTAACCTCCCTGCCTGTACCAAAGCATGAGCATATAGATAGATCGAAGGCATCGCTTATTCTGAAAGTGTAAGAGCCTTCCTATACCCAGGGATTGTTGCACCCACTTTGATAAAGAAATTTTATGTACCTGCCCATTTAACATCATGACGAATCTGCCTAAGTTTGATGTAGTTGTCTCAGAGAAACAAAAACATCGAGCTAGTCCAAATAAACGGTACCTACTAGTGTTTGACTACCCAGACAAATCACTCCATCCTGCCCCTCTACATATCCATCTGTGTGCATAACAGCCCCTCACCGGATGATCCTGACCGTTGATAGAATGCAGCTCTATCGCACTTTAGCAGTGATGAGTAACCTAACATGAGATTCTGAGTAGCACGGCGGAAATAAGTACCTAGAAGAAGGTTTACTGGCGCTGCAAGCGAAGATCGAGGAGTTAGTAGCCAATGCCCAAAGATATGTCGGGGCTAGCCGTCTTAGGTACACACAGATAAAGAAACACCATGGACCATGCCAAACACCTACCTCTGCAGCACTCAACCAGGCAGTAGAGGTCAAACCTATAATCATGGGCAGCGCCAGTAAAGCGATGAAATATCTTAAAGATGGATTTAAATAGTGTTTGCCAAATTATGTGAGAAGTTTTGATTTTAACATTTATAATAATGCTAGTGCTGTACTCGTACTTCCAGAGTAAATTAAAACCCCTTAAATTGTATTTAACCTTGTAGGTTAAAAAGAACCCCAAAGTCAAGAGAAAGGAACTATAAGAGTAAACTGAAGCAGACCATAGTATCTTGCTGAGAACTGACAAACTCAAAGTATTAAGCCAGCTTAAGAAGTAAAACAGTTCAACAGTTACTGTGACCCTAGTTCTCCTAGCAACCACATTCCAAAAAAGCCTCACTTTGATAAAGCTAGTACCAAATAACCACGCGGGATTGTTTTTACAATTTGCTTTATTCCTAAGAAATAACCTTAGTTCCAAAAGAGCTAGCTAGCTTTTAGCTCAGAGAATAGAAACTCTTATGTCCATCAGCGAAAGACTGCTCTAGAAAGACCTTTACCAAGTTTTGCTAACCACCAACACCGCTGTGAAGTGCCAAGAACTGACTGTTAGCCAATGCTTCTCACTGCAAAAAGATCTCTCCATCTCGAAATGATCCTACCGATAGCCTCTCTTGCTGATAAGCCTCTCTCTTCTGGTCCTGCTTTCCCACCTGCTGGACACCAGAAGAACCAAAATATTACAAAGTGATGTGCTAGTAACCTCTCCCCTGCATGATGCTGAACCACGACTGTTTCAAGAAAAAAAAAAAAAGAAAAGTCCACTCCTCTGACACCGCCAAAGCCCAAAGATTTCTGACTACAAAAAGACATTAAGAACTGACATTGGTGAAAGAAGCGAAGTATTGTATATTGCCAAGGAGAAACTTGTAAGAGTAGTTTAAGTTTCTCTCTTTGATCTAGACTCTGTGCTTATGGACAGGTACCATCAGCATGTACCTGCCCTCCCTAATTTGGTTACTAATTATGATATGTTGTGTTATACTACTAAAATTATAGAACAGCCCCATCATAGAATTATATTGAAGATATTAATGATTATATTGCTTTTGCTTATTAAAAGTTTCATATTTGATTGTTGTTGTAAAAGATGTAGTAATAGAAATAGCTTTTACGTTTGTACTAATTATGTAATGTTTAATGAAAATAAAGGTTTAGAAAAGTAGTTGTGCTGTAAGCACAAAAGGGGGGATTGTGGAAGCAGGAAAAGGGAATAAGGGAATTTGTGTGCAGCCATCTTGGTCTTGTTAACAAGAGAGCAAGAGGCAGGCTAAGTCTGTGGCCTGACAACGCGAGATCTGTAATTAGACGCTGCCTTCGCCTCTCGCCTCCATACGGAGATAAGGATAGAATGCTGACCCTGAGATAAGGAGCATCTGGGTGGAACTAAATAACTGTTAGCCATTGGTGTTTGTAATGGGAAGGAGACTAATTGTTATTGTTATTATATTTAATAGACAGTATATAAACTGCTTCATAATTGCTTGTATTCGAAGATCTGCCTCGGGGGGGAGCTTCCCCCCCTGTTCGAACCAGTTTTTCCCTTGCTGCAGCTCGTAATAAAACTGCCTCTGGCTACTTGTTGCTTACAAACTCAGAGTGAAGACAATGTTTTCTTCCACACAGGGCTTCTTCTGGAAGAGTTATTCCTCTCCCCACGAGGAATAAACTCTCTTGTGCAAGAGCTCTTCCACAAGAAGGCAGTGTAGACAGGCAACATGAATTTCTTGCGCAAGAAACCCCTATGGCTAAAATGGCCATCAGAGCTTTCTTGTGCAAGGGAGCGTCCACACTGCCATGGATGCTCTTGAACAAAAACACATCTCTTGTGTAAAAGCATATGGCAACGTGGACGTGCTCTTGTGGAAGATCTTTTGCAGTAGAACTCTTGCACAAAACAGTTCTTGCGCAAGAAGCCTGAAGTGTAGACGTAGCCTAAGTATGTAAGTTTCTTCCAACTTCAATGAGTCAAACTGTGTGAGAGAGATTCTGTATGTTTAAAGTAGGGAATATGTGTGGAACTATTAATCTCTCTCAAAACAGATACAGGTGACTGCAACTTCAAAAAGGCGAGAGTAGAAACAGGCCTGTCTTTTAAAAAGGTTATTGCAATACTTACCTAATTTATAGGTATCTTGTGACAGTTAACATTTTTGAAGTGCTTTTAGGAGATTCGGTGAAAACAAGTATAGAAGTACAAAGGATTTCAGTTAACAGATAATGATTGTTGACCTTGCTTTGTTTCTGGCAAGAATAGAGATGTCAATATCTCATCAAATGATTAATGCAGCCAGCTTAAGTTGCTCAAATTTGTGACTTTCCATTCATTTCCCTGTCCTTTACAGTCGGTATTTTTTTTACTAGCTGGCTCAACACCTCGAGTAGAGACTTGAATTATTAAGTGTACACAATAACAGATTCAAAGGAAAAATGATGCATACAACATACACTTTGATATGAAAGTGAGATTCTTTTCATATTTGCTCTTTCATATTGTGAGAGTGACTCCTGCAACTCAGCTGTTTCTTTCAAAAAAAGCTAGATCTATAATTAGCTTTAACTACTCTTTCATGTGGCCTATGATGAGATAGATTCACAAACGACATGGGTGCTTAACTTCTACTTTTGGAAACTAAATCCCCAAATCAGACCACAATGCGATTCACAGAATCCCTCCTCAGCTGCCCTGGGACCCGACAGACTAATTCATTTGGCACCTACATTTTTTTTGTAGTAAAAGTTCCCTAGATGCCTAGGGTGCTCACCTGTCCCCCTGGTTCATGATGTTTTAAAAGGATTTATCCACAGTAGAACAGCTTTAACAGAATAGACTGAAGAAGCCCTATATCAGAATATGCCTACTAAAGCTCATGATACCATCTACATGTTTTGTTAGTCTATAAAGTGCTACCAGACTATTTGTTGTTTTTTAAGTTTATCCTGTACAGACTAACTTGGCTACCCCTTGAAGTTCCTAATGGTTAAGTCACTCATTTAAGAGGTGGCAAATCCAGTTTAAATCCCTTCCTCCACTTAGGTAGTTGGATCTTGATCCAGAAGTCTTCCACATCCCAGGTACCCTAACATGTGGGCTAAAATTTTGAGGTGTTCCTCCTCCTTCGGTAGCCATTTGCAAAACAACATGGTCACGTAACACACGTGTTTCCATCCAGCCTCTACTTAAGCACTAATCTCTTTCGGGGGGAGCAGGTGTTAGGATACACCCACTGCCCTGACACCTCCCATTGGCTAGATTTAGTGATGGCCTCCCTCCTTTGCTGGCTTTTGTAAATCCCATTCTGAGGCACCTTTCTCTTCCCTTTCATTGTATAGGAAGCCTTAGGTACTGAATTCAGACTTTGTAAATCTTAGTGATTTTCTAGGATTCCATGCTTAATGCCCTTCGTGAATTTAGTCCAACACCTCTCTCTATATTATGTATACAAATATACATGACGTACAGACACAGAGAGATAAACATGGCCCTATTGGCTTAGTTAATGTCAGAGCAATTTATATATACTTTGGGTTAGTAATGTATTGGTCTGAATAACTAGTATATGGCTTGTCATTACTTGAACCAAATGTTACCAGGTTATTCAAACTATGTAGTATTTGCATGACACTGGCAAAAAAAAGTTTAGATATACATAGCATAAGCTTAATGATGAAAACTATAAAAATAAATTCATGGACTTTATCACAGGAACAGAACTACTCTGGGTTAGATTTTCAATTAGAATGTGCTGAATGTAATACACAAAGAGCAAATTAAGTAAAATGTGCTGAATAAATAATAAATGTTCCTGACCCACAGAAATTAGAATCAAAGGACACAAACTGGTACATAATATTCTTTCTGTAGCATTAGAAATTATTAGAATCTTGAGGCATTACAAACTTCTGTTTCCAGTTAATGTGGCTTCTTGTTGTTTGATAGTTATGCTTATTTTACATTATGCACTCAACTGCAGATGCTTCTTCAGCATTTCAAGAAGTAGAATTTAGAAGAATCCAAATAATTTGCCTCCTTAAACTCAAGGTTTATTTTGTGCCTGCAATTCCTTCTCTCCAGTAAATAAATATACGAAGGCACACAACAATCTACATGGTATTTTAATAATGCAAGTATTATTTAGATCAAATAGACAGAGAAGTGAGAGACTTATTATTTTCAATTGAGTAAAGACATGCACAGATAAATGTATCCTCTGTCCAGAATTCAAACTAAATCTTTTTCAGTTGTAGAAAAAATGGTTTAGTTCACCTAATCTCCAAAAAATATAAAGTTTTACCTAAGAAAAATTTGCTTTTCCATTTGTTATGAGAACCCAAGAAAAGCTAGTTTACACAGAGGCTTGAGGCACTAACACTGCTTTCAAGCCTGTTATAATGCTAGATTTTAAGAACACCTGGCAAGTTCAATAAAATTTGGGTACCGAACAAAATGTTGGTGGTTACAGTGAACCAAAATAGGAAATAGTCTCAAAAAGCCTCTTCCTTCTAAAATGATATGGGAGGGGGGGGGGGGGGGAGTCAAAGAAATCTTGCTTAGCTTTCTTACAAATCTCCTATCAAAGGTTTCCATCAAAGTAAATTTTCCATATCTAGACACCTTTACTGAAAGCAATAAAAATAACCATATCTTATCTATAATCTTGAATATTTACTCAGCTTTAATTTATATCCTAGCCTACTTATAAGCTATCCTATTAATCTATATCCTATTTATAAAAGAGTATTTAGCTTTGCTTGAGTGCTTTCATGGTGTGAATTAGAATTATGAATCTCATTCCTCCCCTTGAAAAATATTTTATAATCCTTTTAACATTATATATGTTGCGTTCCTTAGCTAAAAGATGTAAATTGCTTTTTAGAATCTTTCTCTTTACATCCATCACTGCTTTCTCCACATTCACTGACTGTGCTCCTTGAGTAGCAAAGCAAAGTAGGAGATATAAATGATGTAGATCCAGCCGATTAACTACAAAGTAGTTACATCACAATTTTATTTCTGTATTTCTGTATCTATTTATTTAATTTAGTGTTTTCCTGAATTCTATAGGAAGGTTATTTCGACAAGCCCTTTTGTGAACTGGTCTTAAAATGTGTCATTTAATTACAAGATTTCTTACTAAAATTGTTCCTTTCCTTAAAGTTGATAATTCAGACTTCTCACATGGACAGTGTCTTGGTCATACCAAAAACAATATGGCCTTTCTTCTTAGGCTGTGTCTAAACTACATGGCTCCAACAATGGAGCCATGTAGATAAGGGCTGTAGGCAAAGGGAAATGAAACCGCGATTTAAATAATCGCGGCTTCATTTAAATTTACATGGCTGCCGCGTTGAGCCGATAAACAGCTGATCAGAAAGCCCTTTATCAACCTCCCCGTTATGCCTCCTAGGATGAGGTTTACCAGGGAGGTCGATAAAGGGCTTTCATGTCGGCAGGGGAGCATCCAGACTAGCGCGCTGAGCCGACAAACAGCTAATCAGCTGTTTGTCGGCTCAGCGCGGCAGCCATGTAAATTTAAATGAAGCCGCGATTATTTAAATTGCGGCTTCATTTCCCTTTGCCAAACAAACAAATCTACATGGCTCCGTCGATGGAGCCATGTAGTTTAGACGTACCCTTAGTTTACTAAAGCATGATGATCAGCAATTTCAAAATGTATGTGCTGACACTCTGTACAAAATCTCTCACATTCTAAAGAACTCCCCCTTTTCTGATGGTTTTTAGGACTGTTTTAAACTTTAGTTGAATATAGGTTTGGCTTATTCTGGTTTAGTTAAAAAAATTCACTCTACAGAGATGATGTTATATACTTGTATTATTCAGGAACTATGTTCCACCTCCCTCTTTCATTCCCAGTCACGGCTGCATATTTTTGAATCTATTCACTGTAAGATTATTTTATATAAATATAAACAACAATAAAGATGCCTATACAAAGGTCTAGGTCTGGGCTACGCAGCTTTGGAAGCCTGGGGGGCCACAATGATACTCACAGCACATGCCGAGAGACACAACTTATGTGTGGTTGCACATATGTGCAAATATATATGCAAATATATGCAAATAGCTTCTTTCACACTGACAGGCATGAATACAAAACAAGGAAAAACTATACAACATGCAGGCCCTATTTAAGTCAGTTCTGCTGATATTAATTAAAATGCAATATTTACCCAATTTCCAACCATATGACAGCACTTTTAATGAGCAATAACAGTCAAGGAATTTAACTACTAAAACATATATCAACCCAAATCACATGGGGGGTCACAAACAAATGTGTTGCAGGTGGCACGCAGCCCGCAGGCTGCATGTTGAATAGCCCCAGCCTCAGCGGTCTAACACTTTATTAATATTGTAATATTACCCCAAATTTATAAAAACTGTCATGTACTTAGGAACTCTTCCACCAGCCACCTACAAGGAAGCTCCTTTCCAGCCTTTTATCATCCAAAGAATCATAGAATGCTAGAACTGGAAGGGACCTCAAGAGGTCATCAAGTCCAGTCCCTGTGTTCATGGCTAGAACAAGCACCATCTAGATCATCCATGATAGATGTTTATCTGAACTGCTCTTAAATGTCTCCAATGATGGAGATTCTACAACCTTCCTAGATATTTATTCAAGTATTTAACCACTCTGACAGTTAGAAATTTTTTTCCTGATGTCCAACCTAAACCTCCCTTGCTGCAATTTAAGCCCATTGCTTTTTCTCCCTCCTGCTTGTAACACCCTTTTAGGTACTTGAAAACTGCTATCATGTCCCCTCTCAGTCTTCTCTTTTCCAAATTGAACAAACCCACTTCTTTCAGTCTTCCCTCATAGGTCATATTTTCTAGATCTTTAATTATTTTTGTTGCTCTTCTCTGGACCTTCTCCAATTTCTGCACGTCTTTCTTGAAATGTGGTACCCAGAACTGAATACAATACTCCCATTGAGGCCTAATCAGTGCAGAGTAGAGCGGAAGAATTAATTCATGTCTTGCTTACAACACTATTGTTAATGAATCCGAGAATCATGTTTGCTTTTTTTTTTTTTTTTTGCAATAGCATCACCCTGTTAATTTATATTTAGCTTGTGGTCCACTTTTATACCTAGATCCCCTTCTGCAGTACTCCTTCCTAGACAGTCACTTTCCATTTTGTACCTGTGAAGCTGATTGTTCCTTCCTAAGTGGAGTACTGTACTTTGCATTTGTTCTTATTAAGCTTCATCCTATTTACCTCAGACCATTTCTCTAGTTTGTCCAGATCATTTTGATTTATGGCCCTATCTTCCAAAGCACTTGCAACCCCTCCCAGCTTGGTTTCATCCGCATACTTAAGAAGTGTATTCTCTATGCCAATATCTAAATAGTTGATGAAGATAGTGAACAGAACCAATCCCAGAACAGACCCCTGTAGACCCCACTTGTTATGCCCTTCCAGCATGACTGTAAACCATTAATAACCACTCTCTGAGAACAGATATCCAGCCAGTTATGCACCCACCTTATAATAGCCCCATCTAGGTTGCATTTCCCTAGTTTATTGATAAGAAGGTCATGCGAGACTCTATCAAATGCCTTACTAAAGTCTAGATAAACCATGTCCACCGCTTCTCCCTTATCCACAAAACTTGCTGGGATGCAATCATTGTTGAGACACACACCATAAGTTCCCTCACAAAAACCATATCCAGGCTATTTTGGACAAAAAAAAATAGTTAAATAGTGATGCTCCATCAAACTGCCATGCACATTAAAAATTCAAGGGATAGAATACTGGAGAGATCAAAGGGCTATTTTTTCAGAAGATACCTATGATTTGAGGTGCCACCATTTTTTTTAGTGATCAAATTGAGACCTCTTTCAGGAACCTGATTTTCAGTGGGTGGATGCTCAGCACTCTGTCTCTATACCCAATATGAGGAAGAAAAAGATATACAGGCTTTCAAACTGCAAGGGCAGAGAATGAAACATGCATATTATTGAAGACAGAGCACAGCATACATAATAAACCTCCTTTTATATAGGCCCAGCTTTAAAAAAAAAAAAAAAAAAAAGAAGGAAAGCAATGGTTTAAAAAGCTGAAAATGGGCACTGGCTAGAAACAGAATAATTTAATCTTCTGTCAGAGTGGTTCTACATGGATCTAATGGATCTACAGAGCATTCTTGGTTATAATATTACAGTACAAGATAGGAATCTGGTTTCACAAAAAAGTGGAGTCAAGCTAAAATGGCTTGGTTATTCTTCGTTATTCTTCTTCTGAAGCCTTAGGCCAACAGTCACTAAACTGTGCACATGAAATAATTGCTACTTTTATTTCTGAATACCATACAACACATTTAAATGATTTTCTCCAATTGCTAGTTCCACCTACTGGAACTGCCTTAAAAGCTTTAAAATAGTCTTTCACATCCTGTGACATCAACAATGCAGTGTTGCAGTCTTTGGATCATCTTATTTCCCCATATTTATTACTTTTACATGCTCATATTATTACCTCAAAATTGTCTTTGACATTCTAATAAAAAGCAAGGGCTCGTTTCTCTGCCTGTTCTGCTACCCCACTTAAGGAATCTGGCTGCAGCTGGCCAGTTTAAAAAAAATTCCCACCAGAGAGAAATTCTCAGCTGGTGTTTCTTATGCCAACTGCCCTGTAGTCTAAGGGATGTAACACAAAGTAGTGGAGGAGACAAGCAATAGAGGTATTCTTCTGCTTCACCAATTAAAATTTGACATATGGTCCCCCCTTCCGGCTAGCTATCATAAGTTACAGAAGCCTAAAGGCCCTTCTCCTCCCCCTCAAGCCAAACCAACCTATGTTAGAGAGTATCATTAAGTATGAAATTGGAATTTAGTCTCTAACTTTTGTACAGACAAGTGACCATGCAAATTTCTTTATAAAGCTGCCAATATACTTCAGTCATGCTCTTGCACAAAAATCATCTGAAACCAAATCATCAATCTTCTCCATGACAGGACTGCAAATTGTATCAAGTTATGGAGTTGTTTTGAAATGTGAATCAATACCTACCAAAGACAGGGACAAAAACAGCAATACTTTTTCATTTGTGACTTACTAAGGGATTTGAACCTAGCTCCCCAGAGGTGAAACGGTAGTGCTTTCATTCACATTTCGCTGTTGCAATTACTTCGAGTGATCCTGTTTGTATTTTCCTACATCCCAAGATGCTAAAAAACAATTCTGTGAAGTCTGGAAGAGATCTTGGACAGCTTTAAGGTTGAGGTTTTTCTTTGTTTTGAATTTATAATGGCTCATCTTAGGTTTCTTGCATTTCCACTGAGATTTTTACAGCAAGGACTTGTCTAATTCTAAATCCTTTTTTTTAAATTAAAGAGTAATGGATTTACTCTGAGTTTCAGCAGTAGATATCTATAATTCCATGCATCCTGACTTAACTGAGTTAACAGTTCCTTTGCCCATTTTTACTTGTTTGCTGGCATGGACAAATCAAGAGCCTAAATAAGGGGGAAAATGATAAAGCTGTATAAAAATCTTGATTGTTGCAGAGAAAGTTAATGAGGACATATTATTTACTCCTTCACATAACACAAGGACAAGGGGTCACCCAATTAAATGAATAGGTAGCAGGTTTAAAACAAACAGGAGAAAGCACTTCTTCACACAATGCACAGTCAACTTGTGGAATTCCTTGCCAGGGAATGTTGTGAAAGCCAAAAGTATAAACAGGATTCCAAAAACAGTTAGATAAATTCATGGAGGGCAGGCTCAGCAATGGCTATTAGCCAGAACGGGCAGGGATGTAACACCATGCTCTGAGAGTCCCTAGCCTCTATATGTTAGAAGCTGGAAATAGATGACAAAGAATAGATCACTTTAATAAATGATTGCCTGTTCAGCACATTCCCTGACATTGGCCAGTATTGGAAGATAGGACACTAGGCTAGATGAGCCATTAGGCTGACCCAATAAGGCTATTCTTATGTTCTTAATCCATTGCCCACTAAAATCAATCTAAAGACTCCACCGACTTGAGTGGGCTTTGGATCCAGATCCACATTTGCAAGTTCAGTGCAATTCTATAGGCAGCAATAAAAGATGTATTTTACTCACTTAAATTTTTAGCTTGCAGGAATTCTTACACTAACATACTAGCAACTCAGGAAACATGTGAAGAGTTCTATATGCTAACTGAAATGTGCAGAAATGCCAGCACTATAGTATAACAGTAAATATCTTCAACCCTCTTGCCAAAATACTTGATCAGGATACTATGCCATTGGTTACTAGCTCAAGCAGGTCCTTAAATAGCTGCTGAATAATACAACCCATCTTTTCTAAAGACAGAAGACCCCCATAAGAACTAACAATTTTGATTGAGAAAATATTTTTTTTTCTGTATCCTTCCTGTAATTCACAACTAGCTTTCTTTTCTCTAGTAAAGCTTTGCAAGCCATTAATCTTTAATGGATCAGTGTAAAAGGGTATGGAACGGGAAGTGCAGAGATGCTCGTAAAAATAAAGGAAATTTTCTGGTCAATTTTTAGATTACCCGCTTTTTGTGCTCATTTTTATGCTTAAGGCAATATTAAAGACCTAATTTAAAGCCAAACACAGGAAATTTAAGGATAAACACTAGCAATTATTTATCCTGTTGCGCTTATTAACCCAGCATGTGGCAGTAGCATTACCACTATTTCCATAAATAATGCACTAATCGATTCATCTGTTTTACTGCCATTCATTCAATTCACCTTCTCTGCTATTACTATTCTGCTAACTTGCCAATGACAGGTATGTGTCATGATAGTCCTCCTAGTAGCTCAGCAAATTAAATCTGCCTACGAGTATCATTCATGAGCCAAACCCAGTGCTAGCTCTAGTGGGAAAAGGACTAAACAGAACACGATAAGGACTTTTGAACTTTCACACTGAAAACATTAAAGCAGGAAACACAATGGAGGATTTTACTGTTTGACACTGGGGCTACGTCTACACTGGCACCCTTTTCCAGAAAGGCTTAAAACGGAACAGTTTTCCATTATAAGTATTTCCGGAAAAAGCGCGTCTACATTGGCAGGATGCTTTTCCGGAAAAGCACTTTTTCCGGAAAAGCGTCCGTGGCCAATGTAGACGCGCTTTTCCGGAAAAAAGCTCCGATCGTCATTTTCGTGATCGGGGCTTTTTTGCAGAAAAGACTACTGTGCTGTCTACACTGGCCCTTTTCTGGAGCAGTTTTTCCGGAAAAGGACTTTTGCCCGAACGGGAGCAGCATAGTTTTTCCAGAAAAACACTGACAATTTTACAGTTGATCATCATTGCTTTTCCGGAAAAGCAAGTGGCCAGTGTAGACAGCTGGCAAGTTATTCCGGAAAAGCAGCTGCTTTTCCGGAATAAGTGACTCAGTGTAGACACAGCCAGTGTTTTATTTCAAAATTGAAATATTCCACTTAAATCAGACACCGTGGTGTCAAAGTAGACAGGTTCAAGCCAGAGTTCAAAGCCAAGTCCAAATCTCTAACTTAGGGTATGACTAGACTACAGGCTTTTGTCGACAGAAGTTTTGTCGACAGATCCTGTCGACAAAGCTTCTGTCGACAAAGAACATCTAGACTACATTCAGTTCTGTTGACAAAGTAAGCTGCTTTGTCGACAAAACCCTGTAGTCTAGACACAACCCTAGATGCAATAACACCTTCTGTCGACAGAACTCTGTTGACAGAAGGCGTTATGCCTTGTAAAATGAGGTTTACCAGCGTTGACAAAACTGCTGAGTTCTGTCGACGTTACGTCGACAGAACTCAGTGGTAGTGTAGACGCAGGTATAGTTTTGTCGACAAAAGTCCACTTTTGTCGACAAAACTCTGTAGTCTAGACACACCCCTAGAGTTGTTAGGTTTGGTAGGTTTAATAAAGAATCTTTATAGAGACAGACATGAACTGTTAAGTTCAAATGTGAATCCAGATTTCTACTTCCTCAACATTGCGATGGGGTTTGGGGATGAGTCTATAGTGTTTGCCTATAATTGTTGATGCTGGCTACCTTAGTTGGTACTAAAGAAACACAAGTAGCAAGTATTCCACTTTTGGATAAACTGTTTGTTAGGCATAAAAAATGTTAACTCATTTGTATTATTTCCACCTCTCGCCCCTTCAAAAAGGTGTAATGTTTTCTTAATAGTTTTTTTCTTACTTTGCTAGTAAAGCACCTTTCCCCTGTCTTTTTATATCTGTTGTCACTGTACCTTCAAAATAAAAATACAATAAAGATTCCTTATTCATTCTTTGATCTTAATACTTAACATATGACCTGAACAATTTACCTTTCTGGAAAGTCTAAGTATTCCCTTTTTCTCTTAATTCTCATAAACATGGGCATTCTCTCTTTATGGCTTTTGTTTCATCCTTATGTTTCCACACATTTACTATTTAAAAAAAATGTGTTCCACTTTTAAAAATTCTTATGAAGTTACTCAATAAGTTGAAGACCTAAATTTAAATGCAGTTTTCAAACAAAATTACAGTTAAGTGTGATGAGGGCTGAGCCCAGCTAGGTATCAAATGCACTAGGTTTAAGGTGCAGTGCATGCACCTTAGATTTTCTCATTCCTTGCCCCCCTTCACTCAGGATCTTTTCCTCCCCCTTACAAGCTCAGCACAGCCAGTAAGGCTTTGTCTATCCTACAAAGTAAGGGTGTAGTTCATAGTTTGCACACAAATACTTGTACTAGCGCAAGGAGAGCTAGCAACAGTATAAACAGTAGTGCTGCCAAGGTAGCACACACAGCCGCAGAACGGCTTAGCTGTACCAAGGGTGTACCCACAGGGTTAATTGGTTGTACTTCTATTTATACTTTCACTAGCTGTCATCAAACTACCATGACTATCTGTACACACAAACTGGGAATCACACTCCTACCTCATGATGTGGACATAGTATAAGAGCATAATTCTACCACCTTCATGTGCCCAAACTCCACTGGGAGTCAAATTGAGTTCAGTGACATGATTCGTGAATTAAGAATGGTGGAACTGTGACCAAGTGAGGGATCTTTAAACAAATATTGGAGGTGTCCTTTCGCATCCTCTAGGATTTGGTAACAAAGGCATCCCAATTTCCAATAATGAAGAGAGGAAAATCTATAAAAACCAAATATACTACTACAACAAATTTAATCTCCTGTAAACTGTTTTCAGATTTTATCTGGCTACAGTGTGGCTGGTGCAGTGGATTAGATCTGGGCTTTTACTACTGTAGCCCTGATTTCATATTTTAGGCCACAAGTGATAATCAGTTTTAGGGGATTGAGAACCTTCACCCGTTTCTACACATCACAAAATGCTTCCCTGCTTGAGAAATTTGATTCAAGAGAGTCACAAATTTAACATAGCAACCTAAGCGTACTCTTACAGAAACTGTGTGTTTGGAGAAACTGTAGAGTGTTTATCAGTAGGAGAAAATATTTTTAATTGATGAGAATTTCTCGATTCTCTCGGTCTGGCCATGTACAAAACACCGTGGGCTCAATTTTAATCTCATGCGCATGTAAAGAACAAGTAACTTCAGTCAAGTTCAGCTCAGTAAAGCAGCATACCTCTATAAAAGAGATTATAATCAAGTCCCATGGTGTAAATGACTAGAAAGATGCACAGGAGTTTCTATATTGCAGGAAGTTGATTCTTCTACCCATGATGTCATAAGACTTTCCATTACATGATAAATCAGAAAGGCAAAAACCAGAAACTAAAATATGTGTTACGCTAGCTGATAAGGAAAAAAGGAAAGAATGAGGTCAAGTCTCTAGAGCAGTTTACTAATGCAGCAAATAAAAAGCCTGGTCAGGAAAAAATACAGAAATCAATGAATGTCCAAGGGACTGCATCACAGAATCAACAGGTGTCAGATAACTTATCAAACAATATCACTTTGCTTAATAATATGCCAAAAGGAGACAAATGAGGTGAGGCTGTCAATGCTGTTTAACTAGTTCCCTGGTTCATTCATAGTACATTCAGTACATGTGGGAGACAACACTGCATTTGCATCATTAGAAAAAGAGAAACAGGCAGGTGCTATTGAAGAACAGGCCTATCGGGATGGAAGAACAATACCAGTGGTAGTTCTCCTAAAAGGACCTCGGAGGGTTTATTTATTTTAATGTGACATTTTTCTTTCCAGGAATTTTTGAAGTGGTTTTATTCGTTTAAGTACTTTTGAGTACTTTATATAAAATTAAAGATTATTGAGGCAACTACAAAATTTCTGCCAATATACTGGATTTAAAGCTCTGTTCAGAAATCCTATCTATATAAAATAGTTGGTTTTGTGATTACAAAAAGTAAAATTAGCTCATCCACATACAGGTACAAGATTTGATTTGAATATCCTTACTGAAAGCTACAGCAACAAAGAAATATAGCTAGTGAAATATGACTTTGTAAAGAATATTTTAGTATTAAAAGGAATTTAAAGAGAGCTGTATGTTAGTTTGTTGTACAATGAATTATATAAGTCCTACCACTTAACAGTGAAATGTTCCAGAAAAAAAACCCTCCTATCCTACAGGAAGAAAATATTTCGAAACTATATCCTTACTGTAAGAATATTTTCTAATTAAACATATTCATAAATTAAAGTCCTGCATGATCCAGAATGCCAAAATTCACCTTTCCATTCCATTTCCATCTAGTATGTATAAATTATGTAGCTATGCATAACAATTAAATATATACATATAATTTTAGCACAATACACATTCTGTTTATATGCTATGAAATAGACCGAATACATTGTAAAATTGGCACAGTTTACATATCTGGTAATTTTACAACAAAACATTATATTTCACTATCACAAAGAACACACTTCTAGCAAAAAAGTTCCCAGACAAAAATTTACATCTCTTTGTATTCAACAGAGTGTTACCACACATCAGAAATGGCAAGTGTAGATGAGAATATTGAAAACTCAGTTATAATCATAATTAATTACTGCAAATGAGCGCAACTTAAGTATAAATGTGATTAATGCCATTATGTTTTGTCCTTTCTAGGCTGGATATAAGCATTTCTGAGACTGTTAGTCTCCTTCCTTTGTTGATATATCTGGCTATATTTCCTACAGCTAGGCTCATGAAATCTAGATAAGCAAGAGGAAAGAAAAGGTACTTTTCACACAGGAATGAATCTATTTTCTAATCTGAGCCCACATGGACAGTGCACAGACTTAGCATTATAACAAGCATTAGTAGGCAAATCTTAAATCTTAAAAGCAATTATTGTTATTGTGTACACATTCTTATAACGAGACTTCCAACTTTTGGTACAGAACCCACATTATGATCCCTAAAAAGGGGAAGAACAAAACAGTGGAACTCTTGACTTTTTATATTTAAATTGGAGTATGGGTATGAGACTGTCCTATTTCAGGTGAGTTAGATGCAGATCTGCTGACCTTTTTGGTACCATATTTTGGTTTGTCAGTGTTTAATCTGAAGCTAAGTCAAATGAACCACCAGTACTTTTGATCTTATTGCTGTGGATCTAGATCCTGTGCATTCCCCGGGCATGCAACTATTGACTATTTAGTTTGAATGTTGAGCCTCAGCAATAAGTTCTGCTTACTGAAATGTCGTCTGAGTTATACATGGAGCCTATTTTTAAAAATGTATACTAGCGGGCTGTACCCCGTGTTTGCTAGGCTCTCCAACCCCCCTTCCTCTGGCTGCTTTCACAGCCAGAGAGCGTGAGAATGGGATGACATCATTCTGTCACCTGGCAGGAAAAACTTTTAGAGATAGAGAGAGAGAGATTATTGTTCATCCAGTATGTAATGCTGCTTCTGAATATTGTAAACAGATTATGGAGGCCATAAAATTTTTACAGGGAAGCTTTTACCCTCAGATATTTTCTTCCATTTAAGTATTTTATGTTTTGACTTCTTGGTTTTTAAATTTTCTGATCTCTCTGATACAATACATAATAAATACTGCATCTGTTTGAATCTTCTCATTTACCTTAAGACCTCTTCACACAAGTAGAAAGGGCCTTAAACCAGAAATCAGTTATCCCATTTTATGATCTCCATATAAAACTCTGGAAGCATAAAGGGGCCTTTAGTGTAAGACGCAGGTCCAAGATGCTTAATGTAGAGACATCTGAAAATGGCTACACTTTTGTAAAGGTATATTTCAAAGGGGAATTTTTTTCAAATGTTATCATGCTTTCACATCTCAAGAAACATACTTGTTCTCCAAGAAAGAATTTCATTCTATGAAATCAATAAGAAGCATCTAATAAATATATGATAATCAATGAAAAACTTACTATTGACAAGGAAGAAATTAGGTAGGTATGGTGCGTCATGTTGCAGAAGACTGTAATTCATCAAACCTGTAGTCCATTATACTACTCACTGCTGTAAAATTTGCCATAATCACCAAAATCTTCAAACACAAAAACAAAAAAAACAAAAAACATTTAGACATTGAGACAATAGAAAATGTTTCTTAACCAATGTATTCTACTAAGCCTCCAAGTTGTTTAAAATACCTTTCAAAACAATTACACTATAACCTATTTGATTATTACCATCGTCTGGCAAGAAACTCTTACAACCAGTGTTAGGCTTAAATACTTACAGTTCTTCTTTCCAATTTTTCTTTTAAGATGACCTTTCAGGATTGAAATCCCTCTTTTTTTGTTTGTTTTAAAATAATTGATAATGAATCAGTATTTTATACACAATATATTTCAGGTTAAACTAAATTTATCCTGCTCTTTCTGTTCTTTTCCTCAGAAACAAACAGCAGAACTTAATGCTGAGGAATAGCATTCCCAAACAAAAGAGTCAACAGTTGCATGCCAGGGGAATCCTCAAGTACACAGAAACAGGGAGAGCAGTACACAATTGCTACAACTCACCCAAGGATCCAGTTCCAAAACAACTCAAATACTGAGAATATGCACAAAAGCAATGGTATGTGAACTTTCTGTAACCACCCTTCCTTTAATCTCCAAACACATGTATTACATACTTTTGCATCTTAAAAGTTCTTTGTTTCATTATATTATTTGCTTTTCATTATTTTAAAGTAAATTCAGGCCTTGTGAAAGGTGCCAGACTGAAGATTCATCACAGACCAACCTGAATTCCTTGCACAAACAGACCCAAGGAAAGCAGGATTTGGCTTTATACTTCAAAATGTTTCGGGCATTTTGAGAAAAGGGATGAGACGGTTAGTGTCAACAAGTACTCACTACAATCTGAACTCTTATCCATTAGAAACTCGATTAAGTTTACAAAGCAAGGTCATGTCACAGACTTCACAAAAGAACCATAAATGGTTACACTCATTTAAGGTCCATTAAATAAATGTCAAGTGGCAAAAAAATAAAAATAAAAAATAATAATTATTTGCTTTTACCATATGCAGATGTTGTACATGTTGTCTTTCACAAGGAAAAGCTCATATGAACTCTATTAAAGGATTTTTGGATTTGCCTTTTTCTTATGTACTTCTGTGCAGTAATAAATAACTTAGCCATAGTTTTCACTAAATATTAAACATTCAAAAGCATCTTCTGGTTTACAGCAGTAGAAATAGAAATATGTACAAAGTAAACAACCATGTGAACTATGACTCAGTAGCTAACAGGATAACTCATGTGAATAAGGAGTAGTCACTCACAAGAATGAAAGTTTTTAGGACCAGGACTCTCAATTTCTACATCTGAGTGTCACAGTAACCTGATTCAAGAGTATTTGTGCTAATGTTTTATACTACTTAATTTCTCAAAGACATCTTTACAGGGTCAAAAATCATATGAGATCTGGTCTTTGCATGGTATTTGCACTGTTCAGAAGCTGAAATACCATGAGAAGACCTCACCGCTCCTGGATGCATTAAGCAAACAAAATGAAATGAAAACTGAATCATGTAAACATAAATGTCAATATAGGGAAGGATGTATTAAACACCCAACAAAAAACCTTTAAGGGGGAAATTTGTTTATCTTATAATAGGCAATTTATTCAACATCAGCCTGGTAACTGCTAGAAAAGCAATTAAAACCCCCCCAAAATATTTTTATTGAATTCTTACTATTCAATTTAAAAAAGTGCTATATTTTAATTCATCAAAAACTCACGTATAGTCATTGTTCAGCCTGATAGTTATTCTACACAGAGGTGAAATAAGAATACAGAATTTATTATGTAAAATTGCCAGCAGATGTTACATGTATAAAACCAAAGTGATACTCAGGGCAGAGATTCCTGTACCAAAATGATGTCTCTGATCCCATCATCAGATCTGCATGGGTAGAGTTTAGTACCTCTGGGGAGCTCCAGCAAGCTCAACAGGTTTCCCCATGAGCAACGAAATCCAGAGTGATTCAGTTAACCTCCAAGCCAAAAGGTGCGCCTGTGGCTTGGACAGAGTTGGGACGATTTATGGTTTTGTTTAAATGGGGAAACGCATTTCAGACCCTGCTTATAACACCACTAATGCAAACCGCATACAAAATTAAAAACAAAACAAAACAAGAACTGAGGTATCCAAATGCAAGTATAGTAGATAGAATGTGACAGAGCAGCTGATTTATTTCCTTTAATAAGAGAAGTTATTTCCTGGCAAAAGGATCATTAATGACAAAAGTAGCCTGCAAATGAGGTCTGTAAAAATCTATACAACAATTTGATCTGGTACAATATGTCACAACAGATAATATGTATCTTGCACTGACAATTAAGTAGAAACCCATGGACATTTTGTATGCATTTCACAATCAATGAAATGACATTTGGTCAGTTCATTTCAAGCATTCAGCGGTCATGCAGACAGACTGGTAAGTCCTTTGCGCTCTCTCACTCTCAGTTATAGAACCCGATAACTATATTCTAAGCACATCCAAAAGACATGGGGAATAAGATATGTGATCCGTTCAACCAGTCGTTCATTCATCCAGTGCTATTTCCAGTACCTGAGCATGTATTTGAAACAATAGATATATTTAACCACAGTGAAATAGCTATCAATGCTCTCCAAGTCACCGTTTTCTTTTATCTAACAATATAGGAAGAGGCTGCCACTGAGATGGGATACTATCTTTTTCCCTCCTTGAATCAATATAAGTCAATGTCTCTACTTTGTCTTAACAGGCCAGTTATTTTCCATTACAAAGATATTTTGTGAAGTCAAAGGAGTAATTTTTTCACCGGGCCAAAGCTCCATTTTCTGTCATGAATAAGGGAGTCATGTCAGGTAGGGAGTAGTGGTTCTATAGCACTGCACTGTCTTCTATTCAGTGCACAAGTTCTATTCAGTGCACAAGCTCTAACTGACACACCTAGTACAAGAAACCTGAATTTAGCTGTCATTCCACTCTTCCTCATTTATAACATGCTCCATTTCCTCTCCATGCCAGAGGCTGTTTATTCCAAATTTTCCCTGTGGAAGGGAAATTCTTTGATGGCCATGTCCCAGCTGAGTATAGCTACTTTGCACCACATGATCACAGAAAGCAGACACATATCATATGACAAATATAGACAAATATTATATTAATATAAAAATAAACAAATAATAATAATAATAACTAATAATAATAAAAACCTGATGATTACTATTGCTTAGCAAACTACACAGTCATATGTTGAATAGCAGTTGCATGCATTTCTACTTATTGTATGCAAAAAAAAAAATCAGCTGCTATATATGTCATCCGTCCTACATGCTGTTGATTACGGTGGAATGATATTTAAGAATATCCTAAACTACTGAAATTAATTTTTTTAAATAAATATGCAACATACCCGAAATCAATATCCCTCCAAGTGTGCTTCCACCCTACATCTATATGGATTTGCAGGGTCACAGTGTCGAAGAAGAGAAGGAAATAGTGAAATGCTCAAGCAGAATTTGTACTATAGCAGGTTAATATTACAGATAAACTTATGTTATTAAAGTGAAAGAAGGAAGAGAACTAGTAAATGATGCATTTAGTCTTCCAAGGCTGTTCATTACAAAGGTCCAAGAACAAAGTGCAATACAAGTATCTCAGCATGTGCTTAGAGAACAACTAGTAAATTGTTATTGGATTGTGGTTATTTGATAATAAATGTCTAAATATCTGAAAATATCAGCTCTCCTGGAAAAAAAGGAAGGAGTTTAAAATATTATTTTTATATTATATTGTAATATCTGCCTGGGGAAATAAAGCTAAAACAGCCAGCTTCATCCTCGCAGATTCTTGTTAATACTTGTCAACTTCAGCTATGTGCACTTGGATTGAGAAGTGCAGGGATGAGTCAGATTGTATTTTTAATTTTTTCCACTAGGGTCATACATTCTCCTCTTCACTGCTATGTAGGATGCCCAAGTTGGTGCAGCAAATACCCAATACACACACTAATTAGAATGATGAAATTTGTAAAGGTGCTGGAATTCTCAGGAACACCAACAACAAAAATAAAAGTTTCACAGTCTATTTGAGTTACTAGATAAAATCTTATCATATAAGTGTAGGTAAGCTGGCAGTTGACTGACATTACTCATGGTCTTATAAATAGTTGGATCTTATCTTTTTTTCTGCTCATGGAGCTCAGATGACATTCTAAGAGGTAGCTTAAACTGTGTTTGTTCACTGTCTCCTAATAATAATTTTCCTTATGCTCATAATAGCTTATAAAGGGCCTCCACTTTGTTCTTTAGTATCATTTTATTCTGACAGATACAAACATGATCTATTAGCAAGTGATACTGCTGGATGGCAACAACGGGACAGCAGAAGGTTAAATCTCATATGTACCTTCTAAATAAAAAAAAATATTAAAAAAATCTGTACTTCTGAGAGCAAATGGGATGTTGAAAAACTATAAAATGTGTGCCAGGTGCACAAGTCTGACGTAACACTAAAACAAGTGCATAACACATTCTGGCAACATCAGCTTCCTTCATGCTCATCGACCAGTGCCACACGGAAGAGTCACATCTGCTTCTCACATAGCTATCTTCCTAGTCTGGCCTGTAGGGAATGGAATGTACTCAACTGCTATGGGTATTGAATGTCTCACTTCATTAAATAACTCTACCAGCTGATGAATGAACAGCACTGTTGGACTTCCTTAGCTAGGAAGAAGTGAAAAGATTAAGGGGACTTGAAGGAGGAGGTTAAAGATAAGAACATAAGAATGCCCATACTGGGTCAGACCAAAGGTTCATCTATCCCAGTATCCTGTCTGCCAACGATGGCGAATGCCAGATGCCCCAGAGGGAGTGAACATAACAGGTAATCATCATGTGATCCCTCTCCTGTTATCCATATCCAGACAAACAAAAGAAACATTTGGATTCTCTCAGCACTAAAGATGACAGTTTTGGACAAAGGATAAGGATTTAAAAAAAAAGTAGAGGCATTTTTTTAAAAAAATCACAGCTCAGACCAACGCTGACTTTAAAACATACAGTGATCCTTATCTTCTACATTATAAGGGATGGTTTAGTGCAACTCTTCTAATGTTAAAGCTAGGTTGGTGATGCACTAACAATCTGCCAGCTTTGAAAGATAGCTTTGAGGAGGAGGGGGAAATTACAAATTTAAGACAGGGGATAGAGAATATAAAAAAATGTCTCTGTTTCTTGGGAAAGGGAGCCATCTAGCCCATTTATAAGAATATGCTTTCCAATGGCCCAAAGAGCAATGGAAATATTGGTGGCAGAGTCAGCAACTTATTTGCCAAAAGAATAATCTGGAAGAGGCATCCTGGAGGTAGGATGGAAATCAGAGGGAATGAGAACAAAAAGGGATTATTCACTGAATGTAAACACATTTCTCTTTCTAGGAAAACTAGCTAGCCAAAAGAGCAATTTTGGTAGGAAGATTAAGATGCAAATAGTGGCTTTAAAGTTTAAAATAATTTGAAAGTAAACTTTTTTTAATTAACAATAAATGCAAGTCTTCAAAATCGCTAAAATATTAACCTAACAGATGTTCTCAATTATTAAAACTGAAGTCATACCTACAAAAAGACTCAAATCACATTACTGATTTTATAGAACCAGTAAAACTAGATTTTTAAGAACATATTTTATTACATTTTAACGCAGGTATCACTGCAACTTAACCACAGGCAATGAGAAAAAATCAGTATTCCCTCCCCACAAAATTAACACAATGCTTCACTGACCAAGCTACTGGCAGCAAAAATACTTAGTTATCATAGGGCCGAATAATGCTCTGCTTCAGGGAATAACAAGATATTGGAACAATTTTTCCTGTTAATTTGATAAAAATAAATAAGATAAGGGATTCTGATGCAGCAGGATATTCGCAGTAATGAAAATAAATTATATGTAAAACAATGAAAGTAAGATTAAAGATTTATCCTAAACCTATCAAAGGCTAATACTTAAACAACCACATTAGCCCTAAATATTGAGAAAGTTTCCAAAAACAAGAGGATACTCCATATGAGATTATACTTATAATATAAGTATTACGAGAAAATGTGACTATATGGTCCATGAAGTAGGAAAATTTTCTTTAAATTTTCATTATCCCATATGTCTGTATTACAGGTGCTAAAGATGGAGAAGCTCAAAAATTAGTTTTGCCCAATACTTCTAAGCATGAAACAATTTCAATTACAGTAGAACCTCAGAGTTACAAACACTACAGTTATGAACTGTCCAGTTAACCACACACTTCATTTGGAACTGGAGTACATAATCAGGCAGTAGCACTGTTAAATGAAACTATTTTTAAAAAAAAGAAAAAGCAGCATTTTTCTTCTATATAATAAAGTTTCAAAGCTGTATTAGGTCAACATTCAGTTATAATCTTTTGAAATAACTTTAATGTTTTATTTGGAATTACAAACAATCTTTATTCTTGAGACCAGGTTCTAAAAATCAGAAAGAAGTGCAATAGTTTGCTCATGTGCCTTTAACAATGTCCCTTTGAAAAACTGCCAACAGTCTTCAATTATTTTTCCCTCTTAGTCTTGCTCGCCATGGGATCTTGCCTCCAGGCTCCCTGTATTTACTAAAGTCTGCCATCTGCAAATCACTGTTTTGCTGTCCTCCCTCCAATTTTTCCTTAGAATTGTGAAAACGATCATTTCATGATCACTTTCACTTGAGCTGTCTTCCCTTTTCAAATTCTCAGCCAGTTTCTTAAAATCAAATCTAGAATAGTCTCCCCCCTTGGAGCCTTCTCCACCTTCTGAAAGAATAATTTAAAAAATTCCTCCAATGCATACCAGGAACTTGTTGGATAATCTTTGCCTTGATGTGTTATTTTCCAACTGAACTCTGGAGAGTTGAAGTCCCTTATCACCATCAAGTCCTGTGCTTTGGATAATTTTGTTAATTATTTATAAAAACCTCTCCCACATCATCTTCCTTGTTAGTTGGTCTGAAGTAGACCCCTGCCATGACATCAGCCTTGTCTTTCATCCCCTTTAACATTACCCAGAGAGTCTGAACAGTCTGTGTACTTGGTCCATCTCAACCTCCATCCAACAGTATACATTTTTAATAATAAAGGATATTGTTTGTATGTTTGTTATCTAATAACTTGGACACTATAAGACCTACCGCAACCAAACTTTCCATGGAATAACCTTTCCTTCAGGAAAAGATTTTAAGGTACTTTTGGACCTGATTGGGTCCAATCTCAACCTGTAAAAATAAAAAATAACCCACCGTGCTGCGCTGCATGGGCAGCCCCACCAACCCTAGGTCACGTGCCCACTGCCTGCAGCCCCAAAGCACCATCCGGGACTCGCCCCACCCCCACATGCACAATGGCTAGGGCATCCGCCCTGCCCCCCATGGCTACAGTTACCATGTAGTCTAAACCCCCCCCAAAATGGCCACACTTAATGGTGGGGGTGAGGAACTGGCCGAGAGGGGAGCGGGGCTGTCTGGGGGAGATCGGGGGAGGAGTGAGGACACTTTTTTTGAAAAAACCCTGTAGTCTAGACATACCCTAGGGGAAATGGGTGAGCAGGATTTTTCCCTTCAATTCCTGCTCCTGGCCACTTTGAAGCTAGAAGGAGGGAAAAGCAGCCTGAAAACACTGAGATGTCAGGAATTGGGAGAGAGGGATGTCTGAGAAATTGACTGCAGGAGCCAGAAGGTGGTGAGAAGCAGAAGGGGAAAGAGCATTAGTCCAGAAGTGGAGTAACAGAGGAGAAGCTGATGGAAACAGTGCTGGTGGGTAGGAGCTCTGGGGATTCAGATACCAGCAGAGGGAGAAGAGGGGGAAAGAAATGGGCAGGGGGGAGTTTATGTGTGCTTGAATAGGTTGGGAGAAGGATAATCACAACAGCATAGCCTCCTCTAGAACTTGGAATTCGAGCCTTAAGACTCAGCTATTCCTCTGCTGTCAGTAAGTAACTGTGAAATCTGCTGGCAAACTATCTGATCACAGTCTAGTGCCTCATCCACATACTCAGCCTATTCACTGTTACCAGTTTATCTGGCAGCTCAAAGGCGAGAGCTCTGTGCTTACAGCTAAAAATCCAAACCCTATTGATGAATCAAGCTGCGGGTCAATATAGTTCTATGTGACTGAATTTCTATTTCTTCGAGTTGTTTTTTTCCCCTCCACAATTTGCTTTAAAAGAAAAAAAAGGAAATGAGGCATTAAATCTCTCAAAATTATGTAAAGAGAATGTGAAAGATGTGAAGTCAAGCCCTCAAAAGCACTGTGCAGTATTAACAGAACCTCTCTCCAGGTATGCATTATAATGCAATTTTTAGTTACATGACCACATACTTCATTTTTCCCAGAGGAGCCCTGCCTCAGCTAGTAGACAGGATGAAACACTTTTCTGGTATTGCCTCCCTCAGTCTTTCAATGTTCCCTTATAACCAGGCCTCCCAAACTGAGGTCTGGGGGGAAATCCAACAGAAAAAAACAACCTTATTCAGGCAGTCCCCGGGTTACATACAAGATAGGGACTGTAGGTTTGTTCTTAAGTTGAATCTGTATGTAAGTCGGAACTGGCGTCCAGATTCAGCCGCTGCTGAAACTGACCGCCAGTTCTGACTTACATACAGAATCAACTTAAGAACCCCAGGTGTCCCCAAGTCAGCTGCTGCTGAAACTGATCAGCAGCTGATTCCAGGAAGCCCGGGGCAGAGCAACTCTGCCTCGGGCTTCCTGGGGCAGAGCAACTCTGCCTCGGGCTTCCTGTAGTCAGCGCTGGTCAGTTTCAGCAGAAGCTGACTTGGGGACACCTGGGGCAGAGCAGCTGGGGTGCTGCTGGGTTGCTCCAGTAGCGCCGCTCCTCGGTGCTACTGGACCAACCCAGCAGCACCCCATCTGCTCTTCCCCAGGCGTCCTGATTCAGCCGCTGCTGAAACTGACCAGCAGTGGCTGAATCAGGACCTGAAATCTTACAATTGATGACTGAATATCCAATGGCACATCACTCAGTTAGTATAGGCAGTCCCCGACTTACGCGGATCCGACTTATGTCGGATCCGCACTTATGAACGGGGCTTTCTCGCCCCGGAGGTCGAGGTGGCGGATTGCTACCTGCGAGCTCCGGGGCGAGAAAGCCCTGTTCGTAAGCTGCTCTGGTGCCCCTGGTCTGCTGGAGACCGTCTCCAGCAGACCAGGGGCACAGGGCGGGTTCCCGCGCCTCTGAGGCTTTGCCAGAGCAAAGCCTCAGAGGCGCGGGGAACCGCCGCTGCTGCCGCTTCAGTCCCGGTGCCTGTGGTCTGCTGGGGACGGTCCCCAGCAGACCACAGGCACCAGGACTGAAGCGGCAGCAGCGGCGGTTCCCCGCGCTTCTAAGGCTTTGCTCTGGCAAAGCCTCAGAGGCGCGGGAACCCGCCCTGTGCCCCTGGTCTGCTGGAGATGGTCTCCAGCAGACCAGGGGCACCAGAGTAGCTTACGAACCGGGCTTTCTTGCCCCGGAGCTCGCAGGTAGCAATCCGCCACCTCGACCTCCGGGGCGAGAAAGCCCCGTTCGTAAGTGCATTCAAGAACACCTTTTTTCGAATGAGCACTTTCGAAAAAAGGCGTTCTTCCTCGTGAAATGAGGAGTACCGCCGTCGAAAGAAAAGCCACGTTCTTTCGATTCAATTTCGAAAGAACGTGGCTGTAGTCTAGATGCAGGTGAAGTTTTTTTTTTGAAAGAAGGCTACTTTTTTCGAAAAAACCCTGCAGTCTAGACACAGCCTTTGTGTCTTACTATGACCCAATTCTTACTACTTGTGCTAGGTAAGTAAGGAGAAATGTGGCCACATCAGCACAGATGGGTATTTGCTGGTAGATTAGACCTGCATGTCAGCTCACTAACACTGCTGTCCAGAGCCAGAGGAGGTTTCACTGAAGCTATTCATGGGGCAGCAACAAATCAAAACATATGCGGAAGGGTTCAATCAGGGGCCTTGAGGAAGATGGATGAGGGCAAGTTGGTAATGCAATGTATGCGCGCATGCACACACGCATGTGCACACTCACACACCTGATAGCTTCCTACCTATGTCAAACACATTCCATCTCCTACAGGCCCAAACGTTCTCTTATCTCCCAGAACCTTTTCTTACCTATCATTTGCACATCACTGAACAAGCTCAGCCACCCTTCTCAACATATTTGTGAAACAACTACAAACAAAAATTCTGAAATGGGATTCCCATGATATCCTTATCTTGACAATGGGGCAAGCTTCTTGTGGAAGAGTATGTAGCATTACTTACTTGGGGCTTTCCTTAGACATCTGCAATACCCAGGCACAAAAGAATGAGTTATAGATGGAGTATATAGGCCATGGAGATGGATGTTAAAATATTATATGATTGATTTCTTACTCAAAAAAAACCCTGTGCTCTGAAACATGCCCTTTCTGAAGCAGTTTGGAAATTTATTTTTAGTGACTTTGAAAGACAACTGCACTAAGATTCTTAGCAAAGCAGTAGTCTTTGCCAATATGCTTTGGAACAGATTCCTATCTCACATTGAAACAGGAGTAATTCCAGTTAAAGGTTAGAATGTGCAATGTGAACAAAGGCACGTGTAATGATTTGCATGGGGAAAACATCTCCTACAGAAGCACCGGAGGATACTGTGCACAAGGCAGTGGACTCTCTCTTGATAGTGTTTAATGTGCATAAGGATTACATACCGGCTGTGTCTAGACTGGCCAGTTTTTCCGGAAAAACTTGCCAGCTGTCTACACTGGCCGTTTGAATTTCCGCAAAAGCCCTGATGATCTCATGTAAGATTGTCAGTGTTCTTGCGGAAATACTATGCTGCTCCTGTTCAGGCAAAAGTCCTTTTGCACAAAACTTTTGCGCAAAAGGGCCAGTGCAGACAGCTCAGATTTGTTTTCCGCAAAAAAGCCCCGATCGCGAAAATGGCGATCGGGGCTTTTTTGCGGAAAAGCACGTCTAGATTGGCACAGACGCTTTTCCGCAAAAAGTGCTTTTGCGGAAAAGCGTCTGTGCCAATCTAGACACTCTGTTCCAAAAATGCTTTTAACAGAAAACTTTTCCGTTAAAAGCATTTCCGGAAAATCATGCCAGTCTAGACGTAGCCACCCTGTGCAGTCCATTTGCATGGTGCAGATGCTTCATAGCCGCAACGTCCGGTGCTAATGGGGATATTTCTAACAAAGCTTTTAAGCAGCAGGCACTAGCGTTTCAGGATCTATTGCTTTGTAGAAAAAGGCACTGACACTACACAGTTTCCACAAAGTGCTCAGACTTTTAGGAGATATGAGTGAATGTCCCAAATACAGTTGAAATTAAGACTTCTGTATCTCCTTGGTTGACGAAGCAAAGTGAGGCAAGCTTGCTTTCCCTTTTTTTACCAGTGGGAGCAGCAGATGTTCATTTGCTGCAAACCAGCCAGGTTGTTTTTCCCGTTGTTGTTCCAAAGAAATCGTTAGCAGTTGCCAGAGTCTTATTCTTATTTCCCACAAGTTGTCAGACTCAGGGGAACCAAGTTGATCATTTTCAGAAACACAGACAAGCACACACTAAAACTTTGCACATGCATCAGAGTCCTTCATGCGAGTAATGTTGAGGTGAGATTTGCCATTTGACTTCACCTGATAGATCTTTTGATGAACTATTTGGAGCTTGGCCCCAGCAAGGGCATTATCAGTGTTGCCATCAGTGCTATGCGTTCATCAAGCATACAGTATGTTGCAAATGTTTCTGTGACTGATGAAAATGATGTTAAGCTGATGTCAGTGTCCTGAGCAAGGCTGCCCCTCCGTGACCTTCCTGTTGCAGCCAGAAAAATGGATATTTGAGACTATCAGCTCACCAGGAGGACAAAGCTCAAGGACACATTGTCCATTTTCGTTGAGGCTACCTGTGTTTTATTAGACAATAATATATCCTCAGTGCTCCCAGTCCTTTCCCAAATGGACTCTGAAATCACCAAGGACAGTAAATCTGTTCCTTATGGGGAAATTCTTGATGATTTATTCCAGATGAGAATAGAACTAATCTTTCTGCTATTTGAAGTAGTTAAGTGTCGGTCTGTAGCCAGACAGAAAAGTCAGGGTTTCAGAGTTCATATTCATATCCAGTCACATAATCCTCTCATAGATAAATTCCAGTGGGGGACATTCATAGAGGACAAACTTCTTGATTAAAAAAAACTGGCATAGTGTATCTTTGGTTCATTTTCAGGTTTGGCAGCCCAGCAGAAGTGGCAGTTTACCTCATCTAGTGATCCAGTTTTCTAAAGACTCATCTTATGGAGGACAGGCAGTAGTTTTCTGTAAATCGTGGCTGTTTTCCAAAGTTTTTGGTCTATTAGTTCAAATCTGGTTAACACAGTGCAAACATTCCAACCAGCAATGATTAATTTAGATCCAGGACAGAGGAAGTTTGAAGGAAGTGTTTTTATCCCACTTTTTCTATGGCTTTCCATGAATTGGGGTAAACAGGCCACTCCTACTTAGGGCGAATGCCTGGGTCATCCCCCATATGGCCAAGCTATCCAAAAGCACACACCTTTGATGCATTTGCCTAGGCAAAACAAAAAAGCAAAGAGTTGCCATAGACCCTCCAGTCTCACCAGGGACTGTAGAACTGCAACGGCAACACAAAGGCTAAGATGACTGGTATAGGTTTCTTGCAGCTCCTAGCCAGAACACCATTCTGAGCTGAAGGAAGCACCTGCCTTATCGTGTCTGCAAACGCACCTTTTCTAAATGGGTGTGGTCCCAGTAGTGTGGGTACCATCAACCAACAGGATTCTTTCTGGCTTATCATTTCCTTCTTCCAGTGGATTCCAATATCCAACCCTATGGCACCACGGGGGTTTTCCCTAGAGGAGAAAGGTTTACTGATGGCACTTGTCACTCACTGTTGCATTGCTGGCTGCACTAGCCAGTGGTGAATCCCAGAGGAGCCAAGCAGAGGGCAATCTGAAAGTCAGATACACTAAACAGGAAAATCATGGGGACCATTGACATGATAATGCCAAAAACAAAAAAATGCAGGGAAGTGCTTTCAGACAAGCACAGTGGCAACAATACTGAAAGCAAACATATTTTCTTGCTGAAATTCTGAACTAAAACAAATGCCAAATACAATTTTTGCTGCATGAGGATACATGATTAGAAATTCCTTTCTGCCCCAACCTTACCCCCACATGACAGTCATATCTACTCAGCTGCATGGCTCTGGGGCTGAACTACCAGTCTGGTTAAATGGCTCCAGTCTGGCCTGCCAACTGGGGAGGGAGTAGAGGGGAGGGAGGCAAAGGAGGCATCTGCCACAGAACCTAGAGATTCAAAGAACCTAGAGATTCAAAGGTTAAATCAACACTGGAGCACCTTGTCATGTACTCTGGCAGTGTTAAGGGCTGGGGGGCCCTTGCTTCCTCCTCCTCAGGTCCTCACTACTTCTGGCAGTGCATAGCCAGCCCCAACACAAGAGCCCAGAGGCCCTCAGAGATTTTCAGCACCCCCGGCTCCAGTTTTCAATATTGGCTGCTAGTCAGCTTGCAAATAAACAGTTTTTAATTGACCCTCCAAAGCACTGTTTGTAGGATAATCTACAGGCAGTCCCCGGGTTACGTACAAGATAGGGACTGTAGGTTTGTTCTTAAGTTGAATTTGTATGTAAGTCGGAACTGGTACATATTTTAGGGGAAACTCTAGCCAAACATTTCTTCAGAGCTCAGTTTTATTCTCCCATGCCTCACTTCCCTCAGTCCTTTATTTTAAGCTGAGGTGTCTGCTGAGAAAAACCACTCTGTGTCTCCCAGGTCTGCTGGGGGGGGGGGGGGGGCGCTAGCTTCGCGTCTCCCTGGTCTGCTGGGGGAAGCAGCTAGTGCGGGGTTGCCTCACCCCATTTGTAAGTAGGGATCTGATGTAAGTCGGATCCATGTAACCCGGGGACTGCCTGTATATAACTAGACCACCTTTCCCCTCCTTTAAAATATGGCCGTTGCTGAGGGTAAAAATATTCCATGCCAGATTCCACCTATGAATTGACACATCCAAAAACATGTGGGTAGAGAACAGTTTTAAGGCTGGTGACATTAAAATGCAAAACATAGTTCCTCACTCTTTTCTCTATGTCTTATCAATTTAAAAATCTCTTAACAAAACAATCAGCATAATTCAATAAAACCTTAACCAAAGAAATATAATTTGATTTAAATATAATACTGCGTGAGGTCAAAACTTTATCTCTCTATAATTATTATTCAGGATAGTTATGTTGTACTATGCACAAAACAATGTAACTTCATAACTGTGTTTTGTACATAATAATAATAAACGGTGTTCCTACTACATCCTAAACAAAACACAAAATTGCAACATTTTATCTTCAAGTGTTTAAATCAGGGCACGAAAAAATAGCCATGATTTTTTTTCCTGGTAAAAAAACAGTTAGGCTGTGTCTACACTGCACCCCTTTTCCGGAAAAGGGATGCAGATGAGACAAGTCGGAATTGCAAATGAAGCGGGGATTTACATCTCCCCTGCTCCATTTGCATGGACATGGCTGCCGCTTTTTTCTGGCTCGGGACTTTGCCGGAAAAAAGCAGCAGCCATGTTCATGCAAATGGAGTGGGGGAAATGTAAATCCCCGCTTCATTTGCAATTCCAACTTGTCTCATCTTTTCCGGAAAAGGGGTGCAGTGTAGACACAGCCTTACTGTATAAAATAGCATACATTTTATTACTATTAAATAGGAAGTAAAGAGATTTACATCTTTGTTGTTCAGACACAGTTTGGTAGTGAGTTCTTAGCATATCTCTTCTAAATGTACATATTTTCATACACTCCAAACTTCAAGGGGCAAGAGACTGTTTTACTTGAGAGTTTTCTCTTAAACAAGAGCAGTCAAACACTGCCATTTTACAAACTTCTTGAACTATTTTGGAGTTTTGCAAAACTAGTTTAATTCATGAACAATTGTATTTGAAATCTTAAAATAAGTTGTTTGTTTTCCAAAGAGGGGGTCAGTTTTTAAGGACAAGATGAGGTTTTTAGCTGAAAGGAAGACTGTGTTGTATTAGAAATAGAACACCTCTCTCCAAAACTAAGCTCATAAAAAGAAATGCCTTACATGTTTTATTAAATGGCATTTCCTTTTTTATTAGAATTTGTTTTTCTCTCTCAAGGGCTATTTGTTTTTCATTCGTGCATAGTCACTACTAATTGTATTTTTTAAACTGGAAAATTAAGTAAGTCAATGCGAAAATCACAGAAAGCAAGATCTGAAATACAATATACCCAAAACACCTTTTATAATAATAAAGCACAGAAAGTTAGCCCTACATTAAGATGAATTTTCTACTGTGAACAATAACTAAGAAATGTAAATATAAATAAGGATCTGCCTTAGGCATTTCTATTGTGTCTATTACTACAAGTGTCTAAATGCCATCTCATTACTGAATACAGAAGTTTATCAATCCAGATAAACACCAGGATCATGCAAAGAATGAAAATATCAGCATAAAATTGAAAATTCTGAACTAAAACAAATGCAAAGTAGTAAATAAACTACTGCACTGATTTAGTTAGAAAGTACTCCATTCCCTCCTTTTGTAGGCATATAATTTAGATTCTGTTTATTTAGGTTTAACAGTAGGTAAAATAATTTTACCTCATGGTAATTCTCACTTTTTCTAGGAAGGTTTTTCTTTTTGTTTTTAATGTCAACTCAAGCAATTTTATCTGGAGGAATGTGAATGAGAATAGGGGAGAGAAAGAGAGGCACAATGAAACTGATAATACTATGATTTTTGTCTTCACTGGAGAAAATATCATCACTTTGTTTTTGGCTGACGAAACACTTGGGAAATTTCCTCTAACTACTCTTAATTGAAGGTGATGTTGACAAGTGTGTTGCCTACACTGACAAGCAAGTCAAGCAACTTACTGTGAAAGGGATGTCTTGAGGCCTACCCAGAATATGTCAAATGAGCACCAGTTTAATTGTAAGTGGAAAGGAAAGGCAGCATTGTCAGATACAGGAGATAAAAATAAAAACAAAATTTGATTGGCTGACCAATAACCCTGCTTTTAGGGAAGTAAGTAACTCAGACAGCAGTATGCAACAGAAGTGCTGATTACCCCAAAATGGAGCAGACGAAAGTTTTTTGTAAGGGCAGAATGAGACAACAAATATCTAACGTCAGCAATTGTCAGGCGAGTGGAGGAGTACCAAAATACCGAAAAAGAGTATATAAGGTTGGCTGAAACAGACCAAGAGCGGACGGGTTGCGAATCCAAAAAGCCAGGTCTGATCAACCACGGCTCCCTCCCTGGCGCTGAATCTCGCTGCCGCACGTAAGCTCCGAAAGGGGAATAAGCTCCGAAAGGGGAACGAACACCGGTCGTAAGTTGCAACGAAAAATCCAAAGAAAGGAAAAACATAAAGAAAAGAATATCTCCTGAATCTAAGCAATGCTTCTATCTTTCTTAACGTATTATATAATTGTTAACTCCATAAATTGTTTAAAGGTAAATTAGGAGGGTATATCTGTAGGAGAAGTTATTATTTCTTGGTTTTTTACTGTACTGTTTTTCTACTTTTTCTTTGTATATTATATTGTCTTAAAAGAATCAAAAATAGTAAATTGATTCAAATGGAAAATTAATTATAAAGTAAATAGAAAAAATAAAAAATCTTTGTTTGACCCTAAAAAGAAGTATTCCTCTATCTGTGGTTTCAAATCCTTTAAAGAACCAAACCCGGTTACCGAAACTTACCAATCATCAGGGAAGAGACAAAGGCGTTGAAGAGCACACATTCCTTTTTGAAGAAGCCATTGCCGTGGTGAAAATGTACTAATAGACAGCATAAAACAAAATGTAGATGTTGGAAAAGAAGCTCAACAATCTTAAAAACGGAGGATGAAGGAAAAAAAAGGCAAAATCACTGGGATTGTAGAGGCAGCTGTCTCCTTTGAAGCCTGGCTTCTGCAGGTGGATGATCTAGAATGTAAAAAGAAACATTTAAATTTGATTATCTATCTTTAGCTTAGTTCCAAGGTTTTTCAATAAAATCAACATACACTAATTAAGATCAACCTCTGTAACTGCTACGAGAACAATTAAAATATAAATATTATCTCACAGTTACCATGTATCTGAGACACTATAGTATTTCACTAGTCTACGCAGAAGATGATTCAATGACTCCTCAGACATCAGGGCAAATGTGAGCTATGTTTCTATTATCCTTTTCCTAGTGAAAAAAGATTATATTATGGATTTTGTTTCTCCAAAACTTTCTTGTGGATGCAGCTGTAATATTTGCGACTTTAATAGTATATTCAAGCATTTTTGCTGAAGTTCACTTTTGTACATCCATCTAAACTGAGGATTTTCCTCCCCAATAACCTGAAAGTATTTGATTCCCCAGAAGATACTAGTTTTCCTTAATAAACCTGAGTATGGCTCATTGAGGTCAGATATCTGAAAACTATCATAAATACAAAGATTACCCATAACAATTCTTAGTGCGTTATTTCCCTAGTTGCTAGACTTTCTTCATATTACATTTATCTTATTTTTTCCCAGGTCTAATTTGTACTCAAAGACTTTTCTCCTGACAATATATCTTTCCTGTTACTGTTCTCAAACTTCCCTCTATCTGATATTTTAGCAGATTTTGGGGAGATGTAGCTTTAGATTTTTTAGCTTTTGGAAAGGAAATATACACTTAAATGTTCATGCAACCTTCTTGCCCAGTTTTTTTGCGGGGAGCAATAGGGAGGTAGAGAGTCTGGAATATGAGTTATAAATAAGTAATGCCTATACAGAAAGAGAAAAGTGCTTAATTTCACAAGAGAACTGAGAAATGCATTTTATTTCTAATTTACAAGGACAACTAATCAGGAGATACATGTACTAGTAAGGCAATTATGTGTGGGTGTATTATCCAGAAAATTGCTGAATATAATTGGATTTCAAGGTGCAGATTCCAAGAACTGATTATTATTTCCCTCTCATTTTCTACTAATTCCTGGATGATTAAACTTAACGGACTGTGGTCAACATTTTTATAAGGGCTCACTCAGAACCAGGGGTTTGATTTTCAGAAGAGTCCAGCTTCCACCTAAGCACTAAAATAAATGGCTGAGTCTCAATCTAACTCGGTATGTTGAGTGCTGAATCCCTTTGAAAATCTCACTCAGTTGAACATCCAGATGCAGGAAATGATCATAAAATCATACCATCATGTGGCTTTAGTCAACAGTTGATAAACAACTCTATTTCAATACTGGATGAAATTATTTTTCTGTAGATACATACATACAGTGTGATCGTTTGTGGAGAGTTCTGACCCTTTATTAGGAAAAGATATCAGATGCAAATGTAAGACACAATTGTGGGGAAGAGGAAAATGGAGGAAGGACTGGTCCTCCTAAGTTCAACTAAAGAAAGAACATTTTCTATGAATCTATGTTGCATCTCCTTAGAGGTAAGTGTAGCTGTTTCCATGGTACTATGAACACATATCCTCCCATCGGACTCCACAGAGACCTTACATGTAGGGCAAGATGGGCAAGTCAGGAGGTCACTCTTCATTCCATTCCAATATGGTACACAGCAGAAACTCAACTAAATGGTATTAAAGAACCTGTACTTTTTAGTGGAATTCTTCTGCAGAGTGGATGCCAGTTAAGAAACTCCGCTTCATGGCAAGAGGTACAAGGACCCTGGAACTCCTATGGTGCTCAAGTGTTTAATGGGTGCTTTGTATATGTATCTTGACATTTCTTTGAATTTTTAATGAACTGCAATACTATATTTGAGTTTGCATACAGTGTTGGAGTGAAGGATGGGAGATCGGTCGTTGACATCCTTGTAATAGCTAAATGCCAGATAATTTCCTCATTTAATGAAGGTATGGAATTTGTCAACTCTTCCTTCTCTGTATTGGTATTAGCCTGGAATGAGACAAACCACGACATGAAAGGCTGAAAACTTGTGATTTCAATGGCTCAGTTCTTGTAAAATATTTACAAAGGAATTCTTCTAGGTCATTGACCACTGACAAAGCTGGAAGAAAGTGAATCAATCATGTTCAGTGTAATCCCTCATAAAATTTCACAGTGAGTCACCAGTCACAAATAGATTCCTGCTCCTTTTGGGGAAAAACAACCTAAGGAAGTAGCAGGAGAGGACTGAATGAATGAACAAAACAGTCCATGAACTTCTCTCTGAATGGCAACTCTTTAGTTGAATGTGGTTGACATTGCATATAGAAAAGGGTTTCTATAGTGTTCTCTATTTATATCTGCCAGTACATAAACCTGAAATAGTAAAAATAGTTTTTTTAAAATTCCAAAAATCTGAAATTTCAAATAATGAATACTAGCTAATCATGAATTTTAACAGAAATCCAATTGAAAACACATGGCCCAATCATGCAACCCTTCCTCTGATTAAGGGTAGCACAGTCAGACCCATCACTTCTAACTTAGAATTATTCTCATGCTAAATTACAGACCTGAGTATCTAGACTGTGGGGGCCATCTTGCCCCAATGGAGACATTATTATGCCACTGACAGTATGGGACTCTCGTGCACACTGTATTCAAGAAAGCTAAATCTCCAGACTTTCAAGCATTATTTCATCACATCCTTTATATGTGCTCTTTATCAGGCATACACAATTGCAAAATGTGATAAACGTGTTAGTAGAATTGAGAAGTATTGTTATCAAGATGCTGAATGATCCCCATCCTGACACCATTGGACTTAAACAGAACAAAGATTTGGCCCCAAATAGAACTTGTACTTTCTAGGAAAACTTCCAAATATCACATTTGAGACTTCATCTATGCAGGAGCTCAAATCTATTACAATAGTGAAAGCAGGTAATTCATACAGGTTAGTACATAGGTTTCTTATAGGCCAGTAAAGCAATGTTGCCAGTTTCAGTAAAATTTATATTAAACCTTGTGCTTCCAATAGGCAAAAAATAATATCTGCTACATTTCCCATTATCCAGATAATGGGACAGATTCAATCAGATTGTTGTGAAACTAAAGCAGGGATGAATTTGCACCAATGCTTGTTATATGCTAAAATCCATAGCATTATATGCCTCAGAGAAAATGTATTCAAATTACTGTTAAAATGAGCAGATAAGTTAATTTACATGGACAGACAGTAATTTTAAATAGTTAGTTCTGAGCACTATGGATACTAAATATCAAATTTAATGGTTAATGGAGGAGGGGGGGGAGAATGTATAACAGACCTGTCAGCAAAAACTACAAAGAGGAATAATATATTTCATAAATCACTGGCCCAAACACAAACACATGAAGAAGCCTGTTCTGAAAACATGTATGCAGATGAGCAGTCAAGCTCACTTCAGAAGACTGTTAATATGCATTATGTGTATTCCTGCTTTCAGAATTGGGTCCTAAGTGCCCCTCTGGTTGGTAGTCTCAGCAGAAAGGGCAAAGCCTGAACAGACACGAACACTTAATTTCTCACCCTTACAAATCTTTAGGACAGTGTTGGTGCACATTAGGTTAAGAATTCTGCACCTTGCATATATCCCTTGACAAAAATCACAATAGACATAGACAGCCATTCCACAAACACTGCTGCCATACATCTCGAAAAAAACCTGGCAAATCCACTGTGACTTTGGATTCTTTTATTCATTAATTTATTTTAATAAACATTTAGATCAATGGCAAATAGGCATTTTTTTTTAAATCAAGAGAGTCTCCCAGGGAAAGGAGCATGGATGTGGAAATGGAGCAATGCCACAGTTAAAGACAGAAAGACACAATTTATAAAATATTGGCCAATGAGGAACCCCTTCCCAAAGCACCCAGCTAGGCCATCAAAGTCCAGAATTTAACTCAGGACTTATGACCTTGAGTTCTCCATACCTGAGAATGAGAATAATGCCCCCTCAATATCCTCAAGCCTGATCAGGGACCTTGGCCAGAAGCCAGAGTCCCAACCTATTCTCCTCCTCAAAGCTGGGAAGTAGGAAAGCTAAACAGAGAAGAGCTCCATAGCATGCAAGGAGCCGTATCTCCTGATTGTGTTGTTGTGTACTTAGATCCCATGCCCAAGCAGCTTCTTGGGTAAGAGGGACTTAACATTAGACCCATTCTTAACTCACCAACCACACTGAAAGCCATCAGACTTGCAACAAATGCAGAGTAAATCCTTAAACCTGACTTGAAGGAAACTGATGGGAGGTGGAAAAACACAGTCTTTGCCAATTCGCCTATGGCAAAAAATCCATTCCAGAATGGATAAAATAAAATATGCTGATGAGCATATCCCCAAGCTTTCTAAGAGTACGTCTACACTACAGCGTTATTTCGAAATATCTTATTTTTCAAAATAGTTAATTTGAAATAAGATATTTCAAAATAACGCGTTTACACAAAAAATGTCTTATTATGCTGGCACTAGACGGTCATTCTGGAGTGCTCAGTTGTATTCATTGACCAACCACACCTGCTTCTTGTGTAACTTTAGGCAAGTCACCGAACCTCTCTGGACCTGAATTTCCTACCTGTAAAATGGGCTAGATGTTTCTGAAGATGCAAGCTTTACAGCAATATCTAAAACAAGCTTAAATACTTTGGTGCCGAAGTAGATCAGACTGATCCCAGAAGAGCCAGAAATACTTTTTATAATAATTTTTAAAAAGAAAAATGCAGTTTTATTCAAACTGGACTTGTAATTAAAAGAAAATACCTGGCTTGTGCCATAGGAGATTGCACAAAATCTGAAACTTTAAAAAGTCAGTTATTTTTACATATTTTTATTGCTTCATCTCTACATATCCTGCACAATTTGAGGTTGTTGGGCACATATGGGCCAGAGACCATACAAAAAACTATGTTTTCCTTTTCCATCTGGCAAAACATTTCACTGTGAATTTTCTCCTCTCTCTCACTGCATGAGAATTATTCTATTTGCTGATCACAGTGGGCTGTGAGAGACTCATTTGACTGTTTCAAATTGTTCCATGTTCCCTAAAAGGCAATTATAAAAAAGTTGTGTAAAGACTGCCTTTATCTTATCAAATGCACAGATGATTCATCCCCATTTTATTACTCCTAATTTCCAACCATAAAAAAAAGCCAGGATTGTGGAAGTAAAAGGCCTTCCACCCTTACTTTGAAGCTGGGAGTAGAAGGGGCAGCAGGGGAAGGGCAGAGTACTGTAGGGATGGCCAGGAAGGAGGAAATACTTTTCTTTCTATCCCATTATAAAGCCAAGGATGAACCAGTGAACCATCTTTGTGGTTCCCAGACTTTCCCAGAAGCCTACAGAGAATAACACTCACTGCTAGGAAACAGAGAGCCAAGAATGAAAGTAGCTATTCTCTGTGCTTCCTCTTCAGTTCTTATGTTGCCTCTGTAGAACCATGTCTCAAAACTAATGCATACCGGGTGATAGACATCCCAAGAATTTATAAAATGCAACTTAGGGAAATGAATTTATTTTACAATCAAAAGTAATCTGCAACTGAAAAAACAGTTTGGTTGAGTTGTCGCCTGCTAGTGTAAAGTCAGGGTAACTTCAGTAGGGTCCCTCCTGACTAACATCAGCATGATCAGGATCAGGTAAGCTGCTTTTCTGGCTACTAATAAAATAAAGAATGTTCTTCTGATGGCTGAAAATGATCCTTCATCTTGCCCCCTCTTGTTACCTGTATTATCATTTTGCATGTATTTATTGTATTATATTATTCTTGAAAATTCAGACAGAGAGCAAATCAGTTTCCTTCTGCACTTGGAAGCAGCCAGGACTAACAATATGGTTTGAAAATCAAAAACAGTGATCTCCAGCACATGAGGGTGAGGCTTTGGCCTCAGAACTTGAGGGTAACAGTTGGAGCTTTCCTTATTCCTACTTTTTAATGTTATGATTCAGATTTACTTTATATATTAAATCCTCTGCTTTCTTGAGGAAGATTGATAGTGGTGGAATTTTTTTTTTTTTTGTAATTACTGGATTGTGTAGGACTATGCCAGTAAAACTTGTATTTCCAGTTACTCTTTTTTCCTCTGATCATAGTTTAGTTTTTACTTACAAAATATTGCTCTTTGTAAATAAGCAGAAGGAAGATTTTGAAAAGGCTGCCAAATATTCAGTTTCCTCTGATAATTTTTCTTAAAACCACCAGAAAATTTCTAATTACTCTATTGGCGGGCACTCTCATCAGGTACTATTCCATTTTGGTACAATTACCAAAACATGCTATTTGAATATTTAACTAATCAACAATGTGACACTGTTAAACATTCAGGGCTCAGAAGTGAGTCCTCCACTGAAAGGTAAACGAACCCATAATACCTAATACTGAAAATGCTTTTTTTTTTTATTCATAGATATAAGTGCAGCTTACAAAGGTGACTAGGACTTATTATCCCTGCCTCACAGATAGGAAAAGATCCAGGTATAAAGTATCTTGTAAAGTAACTTAAGGTCACATTGCCACTGATTGTTAAGACATAAAGGCTGTGTCTAGACTGGCCCCTTCTTCGGAAGAGGCATGCTAATTTCTAACTTTGGAATAGGGAAATCCGCAGGGGATTTAAATATCCCCCGCGGGATTTAAATAAACATGGCCGCCGCTTTTTTTCCTGAAGTAGGAATAAGAGAGCCTCCGGAAAAGGGCTTTATTCCGGAGGATCACGCCAGTCTGGACGCTCTTTTCCGGATTTTCCCCAAGCCGGAAAAAAAGCGGCGGCCATGTTTATTTAAATCCCGTGGGGGATATTTAAATCCCCCTCGGATTTCCCTATTCCAAAGTTAGAAATTAGCATGCCTCTTCCGAAGAAGGGGCCAGTCTAGACGTAGCCAAAGAGAACTCAACTTTCCATCCTCCCAATCTAGTGCCCAGTCCATTGGACCATATTGCATCATTTCTTAACAAAGGAAGATGTTCCTACACTAATACTCCTTTCCCCCGGCATAGGCTGAAGCATACAGTCACTGTTAAAGAAAAACATTGCCATGACATACTGTGTAGCCTGAATATAAAAAGATGTAAACCATGAATATGTGCTGAGATTATGTTTGTTTATATGCTTAGTTCTATTTATTATTTGTTTTTTAAAACCTCCTTGCACTGGTTGCTGTAACAAGAACCAGTTTTATCAGAAGTGTGCATAGGAGACTAGGACCCCTGACTCTTCAGTTACTAGCAGCAAAAAAAAAAAAAAAAAAAAATATTTTAATACCAAAGAATTTAGAACTTCCGGTTGAAGTTTATTTCTTGTTTACATTGGCTTTTCCTGGTGCAAAGTGAGGTCCAGGAAAAGCCTGTTAATCCAAGACACAAAATACTCCCATACTGCAGACAGCAAACAATGTTTAAAGAATTAATAGTGCATTGAATTAGTGGACAGTGCGAAGTAAAGCAGCTTTTTCCTTTAAAGAGTGCCTAAACCCAACAAAATATCCCTGGGTTTATAAACATCACACCAAGCCATACAGTCTCCTGCTGTTACTAAGGAATACTCACTGTGGACTTAATGTGTCTTTTCCTTGAAACAGTTGTAAGAACTGTGCAAAATAAAAAGTAGGGTCTGACCAAAGCCTGCATTCAGGACTGCAGTATCCATAACATCTGTGACATAGGAAAGGCCAGTGTGATTTCACACAGGTAATGACATTTGAGCTAGCCAATTGGAGGTAAATGTTAACAGTATGTCTACAATTATGTTGGCAAGAATTGATTTAAAATTAACAAAAGGACTGGGAAATAGACAAGCATGCAGCATGCACCAAACTGTAGGCGGTTCTTTCCCTCCAGTGCAAGCCATTCACACGTACAAGTCCCCAACACGTATGTTTGTGCCAGAACAGATACCTTGTTGCTAGCTAATGTGTAAGACATTAAGGGGATGTTGTTCCTACATAAAGCAGCAAATGCTACTGTCCCAACAGGTACCTGAAGGATAGGAATCAGAATGATCTCCCAAGAGAGACCATTTCAGCTATCAGCATATGGTAAATGAAACAAAGTGTGAAGACAGTATTGTTGCAGAGAGGCTATAGAGCACTGATGGAAAAGTGGAATTTAACTGAAGTGGAGTCTGCCTTCCAAAAAAACAATAAGGCTATTCACCATCACATTACACAGCCTAGCTGCTGAGTATATATATTAAATTTGCATCCATCCACAAAATTCACTTAAGTGGGATCATTCAGACCCAGAATTCAGCTGATAATGATGTACTATATCCTCCTTATTCTGTCTGTGATTACACATTTTAAAACCACTGTTTCAGTGAGCAATCAGGTCATGGGAAGAAGTGTTCATGGCTCAGCACAGAGGATGGAGAAGCATCAGAAGACTGTGATGGGAGTATGGAGGGCCACAGCAATTCCCACCTCAAACATAGTCTTACAAGAACACATCTTAGTTGCTCAAACTGCATTGGGCTAGAGAGAAAGTCAGGAGTTCTAACCTGATCTTAAATCTCTGTGTTTCCGTTCCCCCTATAACACACTTCCATGCCTCCTACTGGTATCACCAAGTTTTATCTGTCTCTCCATGGTACTTATATGTCCACTAACACTGCAGTATCTGACTACCTCACAATATAATGTATTGATCCCTACACACTCCTGTGTGATGGGGAAGTGCTATTATCATATGGGAAACTGAGTCCTGGAGACATTAAGCCAAAAATCATACAGGACTTGGTCAAAATGATACAGGAATCCTGTGATGAAACAGGGACTTGATCTGAGGTCTCTCAAGACCCCCAGCTAATGGTCTAGTAACTGGACCATCCACCCTAAGTGCTTTAACATCTGAGAGCCAGCTGTGGAGCTTGGACAGTTGTAATGCAGATTCCCATACTGTGTTGCTTGATCTAAACTCAGTTCTGAACAGATGGCCTCTAGGATGAGAGGAGCTCAGATTCCATGCCCATTCATGCCCTTTGACAATCTTTGGAGGCTGCCAATACGTATGCATATCATGTGATAATGTTTTCATCCTTTGGGGGGGGGGGGGAGCAGGGGGCAGTGTGGACATCTGCCTACTAGTAGTCTAGAAGAGACAGACATCAACTCAATATTTAACATAATCCACCGATGAGTACAGTCCTGCACAGATAAAAGGACTGTTTACATCTAGTATGCGATCCACAATCACAACTTGCGGGCATCCTTGGATATGAAGTGGATATCTACAGATTTGCAGGGTTCTACTGATGAGTCATGAAGAGGCTTCAATCATTACCAGCTTTAACTGGATTCAAAATTGCATCCTGGAGGAGAATGAAAGCATCGTAATAATCCATTACATCACTGTTAACATGTATCCTGAACATTAACCGAGTAAAAGTATTTGAACACTGTAGATCAAAACAGATGTTTGCCCTTTAAACGGCAAGCTGATGATTCATCCTCACTCAATCATTCTTGGCATTCAAGTTCCCTCTTCATGTCCCCTCACCCTCTTCCTTAAATAAGCAAAAATGAACTGAACCTTTAGCTACAATAAATGTTTGGGACAACCACTTCATTATCACTTCAATTACTTTCTGAAATAAAATGGAAACAAGACTAAGGATGCTGGATCTCTTTAATGAAAGGATTTGTGTTATGGCAGCATTATGGATCTTAGAATATTAACCCACCAATTAATTTTCATTTAACTTTTACATCTAATCAAATACTAAATAAAAGCTATTTCATTTGTTATATCTGGACCAACCTAAATGAAAAGCAAAAGCTGGTCTCCTATCCTCTGCATAAACAAGCAAAAAATACATTTTCCATTACAACTGCTCTGGAAAAAAAAGTATTATATACGTTATTACAGTGACTGATAACAATGAGTGTAACTGAAAACTTTATTAGTTAAAAAGTAAAAGTTGCTATAGATTCTCATTATATTTGTAGGGAATAACCACACAAACTGGCCAAAACTTTCGCATGGATGCAGTCTTTTGAATTCTGCCCTCTTTGTTAGGAAACAAATTCCAAAAGATAAAACTGCCAAACATGCCAAAGTGATCAATTTCTAACATGTTATTTTCCAAAGATGAAAGAGATGAAACGATAGGTGTTTCCATGAACACTGCTTTAGCTTTTTTTTTCAAATAGATTTTAAATTACAATTTCAAAGTTTATTTTTTACTCTAATTGTTTAACTTCTGAGATACTGAAAGGAGATTAGCTAAATCTCATGCTTTACAGTAGAATCTGTTACAGGAGACAGGAACAATTCATAGACACACCTCTGTCTTTTCCACATACAGCATTCCACGTATTACATTTAACATACTGTCTGAGAAAAGAGAAAGAGCGATTAAGAATCTTCCTTTGAAGTATCAAGTGCCTATTGTTCAAAGTAGTATACCATATGTGACAGTAAAGTAGTCTTTGAACAATGTTATTGGTATGTTCTTTGCCCCTTTAATGCTTCTGTCTGTACAAGAAAAGCACAGGACAAGCATGGGAAATCAGAAATTAGCCCCAATTCCATTTTCAGCTACATGGATACAACGCCCTTTCAGGTCAATGTCAATCGCACAGGTGGAACAATGCAAAATTAGTAATAGTAATATTTTTAATCAGGAAATGGCAAGAGGACTCATCCACTACAACTGTAATGGGCAAACTAAGATAATGAGTGGACCCATTTCAGTGGGCCATAAGATTGCCATAACCAAGAGAGTCTTCTGGGATATGGTAGTTTTGCTAAATGTGCTTGCATACCTAAAATGTGGAGGGGAGGGTGTGCCAATTGAACCATAACAGTGTTTTATGTGTGTGTGTCTCTTTAGTAATACCAGTAGAGTGGGGGGTGGGAGGGCGGAAACACCACAAATGGCAACAAGCAGAATCTGGCAACTTTCCACGTGGGCAATGGTAAACAAAATGTCTTGCAGACCACACTTAGAACCCCAATGGGAAGCATGACGCTCATGGACTGCAGGTTGCCCACCAGTGAACTACAATATTTATATATGTATGAACTGAGTTTTTTCCATTTCATGAATCCATTCACCTTTGTGTTTTTCAGTGTTTCCTTTTGTAATTAATTAAACCCATTAATTAACCCTGCTTAAAGCTATTTTTCTAAGGCCTCCTCATGTTATATTGTCTCTTAGGATAGGCAAACCTATATTGGCATAACTGCGTCACTCAAGGGGGTGGAAAATCCACCTAGTTATATTGACCTATTGCCTCATGTAAACAGTCAAAGGGAGAGCTTCTCCCATCAACATCACTACAACCTCTCTTGGACTACGACTATACTACGATTGTCTTCCGCAAGAGGAAATGCAAATGGAGTCCTCATTTGCATATGTCACACTCATTTGCATTTCCTCTTCAGACCCCTTTTGCACAAGAGGTTTTTGCACAAAAAAGAGCAGTGCAGATGGCTCCTTTTTGTGCAAAAACCCTCTTTAGTGCAAGAGGCGTTCTTCCTCAAAAAAATGAGGAAGAATGGTTCTTGTGCAAAAGGGATCTGAGGAGGAAATGCAAATGAGAGCGTAACATATGCAAATGAGTGCTCCATTTGCATTTCCTCTTGCAGAAGAGGATTCTAGTATAGACACAGCCTTGGAGATGGATTAACTACACCAATAGCAGAAGCTCTCCTGTCAGGGCTACCGCAACACAGCTGCACAAGGGCAGCTGCACTAACACAGCGCTGTACAGATGGACATTCCCTTAGTTTCACCCTATGTCCTACTGATTTCAAGAACAAAATTATTTAAGTTTAAAAGTATTATACTACAAAAAACCCAACCTTTTTCTGTTTGCCTTTAAAGAAGAGTTTTCCACGTCCCTTTAAATGCATAGTGAACATACCATCTGGGTTTCAGAACCTAGATATGCTAGAAAGATTTTAGGAAGGAATATGCTCTATCTGTGTGTCCTTCCCCTCCTCCCCCCACAGGATATAGCTTTTGTTTTTTAAGTACTTGAATAAAAGAATACAGAATCAAGAACCAGTGCTTCAGATTAGCTGTCTCAACCCCCAAGCTGGAAACAGGGTTTGAGAGCACCCAGCCCTCAACCATTTCCTTTTGCATGCTGCAGGTCTGAAGATATTAAAAAACAAAGCTGAATGTTCTCTTGTACATGAAGGCAAAACTGTAAGAAGATTTGCCAATGGCGAAGTTCTGTCCTTGCAAAATCAAATGCAGAAATCCTGCGAATTTAAAGTTCTATTTTATCCAAAACCAAAGCTCATCAAAGCTCAGATAAAAGGTTCTAGTTTGAGCCCATCTCTAGATTTTGAATTTTATTAAACATTTGTTAAATTAAAATCAAAGAATCCATATTCTGGCTAGCAAAAAAAAAAAATACATTAAAACAAATTAAAACAAAACACAGGAGCCAATAATAGCTATTTAGTTACTCAAATACAGAGCCAGATTCTTCATAAAGTTTAGTACCTAGGCGTTCCAATGGATATCAGGTGGGAACTAGGGGCACTAGATATTTTTGAAAATTTGTCAGCTCCCCTAAACAGGAATTGGGTTCATCTTAAAATCTGACCCCAATAGTGTGCACTTAGCACTTTTCAAAATCTAGGCTGTAATAAAAATGCAACACAATTGTACAAGAACTTGAATGTGCAAGCAGTTCTAAATTTGCTTTGCAAGTCTCAAGGATAAAAAAAAATCCATCCAATGTAAGGACTAAGAGAGATTTGAAACTATACTAAGATGTGCTAAAATAGAAATTGCACCATGGTAGAAATATTACCTTCAAGGAGGTTGAAGCTTTTGTGGTGTGGGTCATATATGTAGTTTGGCACCTACACAGGCAACATAGAAATAAACTGACATCCTCTTCCATATGGCACAGCCTTGAATATAGAGTGCATGAAAGTCACATTGTGCAGAGGATACTATTTTATAGAGCAAAATGGTCCAGCACCAGACACAGACAGGGGCTGGACTAAATCATCCTGAAGGCCAAATCTGGCCTATGAAGAAGAACTGCAATGAAGAAGAACTAACAAAACAAAATGCAAAAACTGATGAATAATAGTGAAGAAATGAGCTGTAGCTATTTTTTTCATGGTGGGAAGAAGTATGTCCCTCTGTAAAAGACAGAACTATGTAGCACTTTAAAGACTAACAAGATGGTTTATTAGGTGATGAGCTTTTGTAGGCCAGACCCACTTCCTCAGATCTGGCCCACGAAAGCTCATCACCTAATAAACCATCTTGTTAGTCTTTAAAGTGCTACATAGTTCTGTCTTTTGTTTCAGCTACACCAGACTAACACGGCTGCATCTCTGTCCCTCTGTAAGTCACTCTTATACCTATCACCAATCTTACTTGGCTGTAAGTGAGCCTTCTTAAGGCATGAGAAGGCTAATAATTGGTTATCTATATTTAATTCAAATATTTAAAAGGTCCAAGTATGCCAATCTTTTATTCCACTCAATAAACAATATTATACAGATTAAAGAGAAACATTCTTCATTTACATTAGCATTAAGTGTTTAAATTACCTATTATTACATTCATAGCCTTCAAGGTTTCCCCACGATTCAGCACATCCTCTGAAATAATCACTTTATTCCCAAAAACTCCATTAGCAAATTCACTTTTGTGAGCACACCTATTAACCAGTACACTGGAGGTCACTTCACAAACATAACCGATTTTTTCCATCAGTGTCTCATTTGGAAGTGAGCCAAGCCATTCACACTGACATGTGAATAAGAATTTAAAAAGTCAAACCATAATAAAAACAAAGGGCAAGTAGATCTCTGAGAAACTTATGAACTTCTATTCTCTGGACTCAAAAAAATAGATGTGTGCCTGGAGTGCAGACACGTAGTTTAAGAATCCTTAAAAAGTGAAATTTTTCAATTGTTTAAAAAGTATTTACATTATTAAGCAGTTATTAATATAAATATCCTGCAGTTATAAATTCATCTCTTGGTTTGTTAACATTTAATTTCTTTAGAAACAGCTTCATTAGTGACCATTCCAAAATCATTGTTGACATACTACTATGTTATTTTTTCCACACCAGTCAACACAGTATAAAGGAAACTTCACAAACATGGCTCCGCTTTACAATGACAATGGTCTTTGGCAGTTTTTGGAAGCCTTTGGCTACATAGATGTGGGAGCTTAAGAGTGTAGGGGGATGCTGCAGTATCACCAGATTTTGCACCCTGTGCCAGGGTCCCAACCACCAGCTAGCACCCTGGGGACCCACTGCAATTTGGAGTCCCAGCTACTGTCCCCACAGATTCCACTCTTGGTCCCAACATCCTGGTTGCCAGGGGCTACACTGCCACCAAGGGTCCCATCAGCTCAGCTGCGGGACCTGCGGTCCCAACCATAGGCCCCACACCTGGAACTCCACTGCCAACCCCTGCTGTGGTCCCAACCTATGGTGATGAGGGATGTGGATGGGGTAAGCTGGAAGGGATGGAGCTCAGCACACCCACCCTAAATTATTCCAGCATGATAGTTTTGTTATGTCTATATTTAAGCTAGAAATAATATTTAGGGGATCAGATTGGTACATAAAGGGGTGGTTAGCTCAAGCTGCTATCTACATTGCTCTGCACTATAGTATTTTTAAGCTTGCTAACTTAAGCACAGCTCTCACAGATATGTCTATGTGAGCTGGTAATGTCACCTCCAAATTCAAACAAACACAGGTCTAATATGAGTTAAATCATATCCAAGTAGGTCCTTTTCTGCATGAAAGAACCTTTCCTCTGAGTTATAAACAAAAAGGGTCCATAATTAGGTCTAAGAGAGTCACAACTCTTACAACTTCTGGGAGGATTTTCAAAATTACTCAGCATGGACCTACCTCTGTCTCCACTGAAATCATTGAGAATTTTACAATCGACTTTGATGAGGACTGAGTTACAGCAATACTGCATGTCTCTGAAAATGCCACACTTGATGAGTAAAAGACGTTAATAGCAACCCAAACATACAAATCACAGTGTTTTCCAAAGAGTAGCATGAAATTCAGCCACACAATTCCAATTAAAGTGAAATCTGGTGAAATTCTGAACATTTAGGGATTGGTCTAGCAGCCAAGGTTTTCCTTGCTCAACCCTCCCTGTTATTTGGCCAAAATATCAGTTTTATCCTAGTTCAAATGGTTACACAAATGGAAGCAAAGAAACCCACGAGATGTAGCAGGACTACCATTATGGCTCTAAAAAACTAGTCCTTCGAAAAAGAACAAATGATGCTGAAAGGAATTTACCTCAGAATCCTGCCTTCACCACACTGTGATCTCTAGCATGGATCTGAAACCCATTTTTGTCCAGATCATTGCCCCTGATGAAAATACCAATGTTAGGAATGTTACATTCATTGTCCATGGCCCTGAAGAATTGAAGGAGAGTGCTATGGGCCAGCCAGGATACAGAAGACAGCACTTCTGAGTCCAAGGATGAGGAGTCAGAAGTTTAAGACAGCAGAGGCACTGAAACAGGTTGTACCCGAGAAATGTTACCTGAACCCAGGGATGGTGGTATCAGAGACATTTGATAGTTGGGAGATTTCTCTCTCAAACAAATTGGTTTAAGAAGAGGTCTAGGCAGTGGTATTTGGGGAAGGAGGTGGGGTCTCAATGTGGTTAGGATTTAACCCCAGGGGCAAGAAATGATTAGACAGTTTCCAATTATGGTGAAACCAGTACTGAAAAGCTAAGCAAGTCTCTAGAGCCTGCATGAGTATCTAGGGTAGATACACATGTCCGTTAAGGTGAAACTTCAACAGAGCTCTCATGAGCTCCAGAGGCAATGAATCCTTTTAACCAGTGAAGATCCTGTGGTGGCTCTCTGTCACACTGTTTGGTCTTGCCCCTCTCTCACCTCAGGAAGAATGGAAGGTGGAAGAATGAGAATTTGAGGCCCAGAAAGGGCAGAGATCATACCCCTAGTCTCTGTTTTCAGGAAGCTGGGGATGGGCAACAGGGAATGGAACCCTGATGACTACCTGTTCTGTTCCTTACACTTGGGGCACTTGGCATTGGCCAATCTTGGAAGACAAAATACAGGGTAGATGGACCTTTTCTGTTATGCAGTATGGCCATTCTAATGTTTCCACCACCTCAACTTGATACCCCAGCTTGTCATCCCTTCCCCAACCAAGCCCCTTGCAATTCACTCCTGCCTCAGCATTTCCTGCCGTAGCCTCAGCCCTCCCCCACCTCAGCACTTCCCCCCACCCCGAGCCCTTTGCTGTTCATCCCCCTCCCTCAGACTGAGCTCATGCTGCTCATCTCCCAGCTCAGAGCTTCCCACCATCTCACCCTGAGCTCCCCTACCACTCACCCTCCTGCTTCAGGGTTTTCTGTCTTGGGAATTAGCCAGGATGGGCAGGGATGCTGTCCTTAGTCTGTTTGTTGGAAGCTGGGAAAGGACAAGAGGGGATGGATCACTTGATGACTGACTGTCCTGTTCATTCCTTCTGAGGTTCCTGACATTGACCACTGTCAGAAGACAGGATACTGGGCTACATGGCTCTTGGGTCTGCCATGCTTATGTTCTTTGGTAACAGGGATAAGGACCATGGAGCCGAAGATACATCTGGTGGTGTACTTTGTACCGAAGCTGAAGTACATAGTTCTCTCCCCATGTGATGGCTTAGATGGGAGTCAAATCATTATTTGCAGCTATTTACAAGTGTGGGGGGAAAAGCACTTTAATAAATAAGTGAGATAATTCCTGAAACCATCACAGGAGGTAAGAGGCAGCTTATTCACAGAGTCCCCTATACCATTGGTTTTGAGCATGAGGAAGCAAAAGGTAGCAGGTACGTACCAGCAGACAGTACTAGCAACAATTCTTAAGGTTCTGGCTGTACCCGAAGTGAAATACACATAGTGATCAGCACTTCAATAAAAACAAATAAATTATCAATCCAAGCACTATTTTGTAATCAGTCAGATAAACTCACTTTTTCATTTATCAAAAAGCTGTTATTTGTGATTCATTAACAGAAAAGAACTACATAGCTTATGAAAGAGTTATGTTCTTTCAGTGTAAGTTTCTTTAGAAATCATATGGCTTAAGTTTAATAGAGAATGAGATGATTTATTGGTTAAAATCTTTTCAGAATTTTTCTCCATCACCATCAACTGAATTTCCTCTACTGTTCCTCCAACCATATTAAAATGTATGATCCATTATTGTCCAAACTGTAATTTAATAGAAACAACTAATTGCCTGGTTATCTTATTTTCCAAAGTGATTACACAAACAAGGAGTCCTGTGGCACCTTAAAGACTGACAGATTTATTTGGGCATAAGCTTTCCTGGGTAAAAACCACTTAGTCAAGTGCACTGGAGTAGAAATTACAGGGGTAGGGTATGTTTTATATATGTACTAGTATTTCAAAAGAAGTAAGCAACTTAGCAAGTGTACAGACCAGTGTTATCAAGGCCATTTCTGTCACGGTGGATGTGACTCATTCCCAGTAGCTGATGGGGAAGTGTGAATACCAAGAGAGAGGGAAATGTCACTGTAGTGAGATAATAAATCTAAATCCTTATTCAGTCCTAATTTGATTGTGTTAAAATTGCAAATGAATTGCAGCTCTTCTGTTTCTCTTTATAGTGTAACTTTGAAAGTCTTTTTGCACAAGGATGGCTATTTTAAAATCCATCATTGAGTGTCCACAGAGGTTAAAGTGTTCTCCCACTGTTTTTTTGTATGTTGCCTGTTGCTTCTCTCAACGTCTGATTTGTGTCCATTTATCCTTTGGTATAGAGATTGTCCAGTTTGGCTAATATACATGACACAGGGGCACTGCTGGCACAAGATAGCATATATCACTTGAGTAAATACAATAATTCAAGAAGCAGTAGACTTAAACAGCAGAACAATAATATTACTTAAGGAATTTACAACGCTAAAATACATAAGCCATACCATGCACTTTCTGAAAGTCTAATATTATACATTCTTTTAGAAAGAAATTCCATTTTAACATAAAGAGCTTTCAAAAATAAATGTGCAGAAATTACAGAGTATTACCAATGAACTTTGCCACTCAATTAACTGATGGAAATATTAACATATTATCACTCATTATGATGAGTCTAGCATAATTTGATATTCTGTGAGGCTTTGATTTTTTGTAATTGTGTAATATGGATCCCCATTATCTGATACATCATAGCTAATATGAACCTCAGACCCTCACTGAAACTCCTCTTTCAGCTTTTATTCTTTTGATAACTGTATAAATAAAAATATTCTGCAGGTATCAGATAGCTTAAGACTTCGATTACAGCCTTCTACCACTGACTTATCAGTTTAAACTCAGCCAAGTGAATAGTGATTTAAAGTTATCACTATCTAATATACCTCAATGGCCTGCATGAAGTGAAGTCTCAGTATAGTTCTTGATTGAAAAGCGCTCACAGTAAAAAACAGTACGTACCACTTTATGTATCCAAAATAATGGTCATTTATTCCTGTATATGGCAGGGGAAAACACTACAGTACAGCCATCACTGCAGAACAACAAAGACTGAGTTTTCCTGATGATGTCAATAGCACAGCTGCCCCTAACTTCTAGAGCTGGTCACACAATGTGATGGCTTGCTGAGGAACTTTGGAATGACAACATAGGGTAGCTTGTGCTACAACTTTGAGCACTGCCTCAGCAAAGCACTCAAGCATATACTTAAGCGCTTTACCTCATAGGGATGGAATTTAATACAGGCTTAAAGGTAAAAAGCCGATTAAGTGTTTTGCTGAGTCTGGGCCTTAGTGCTTAAAAACCGGAAAACATTCTGTAAAATCTTCAAATTCAGAGCCATTCATAAGATCTATATACATTTAAAAGAACAATGTGAAACTAAAAAAAAAAAAAAAAATGAAACAAGCATATTTCTTTTCTTCATGTGACTTAGATACTAAAAAGACAACTATCAATAAGTCCAAAGCACTATAAAATGAGTCATCTTTCCTAGATTTTGTGCTCCCTTGCAGAGCCAAGGGTTTGAGATTTTAACTTTGTACCTTAATCTTTAATTCTTAGATTATGAAATCTAGTGTTACCAGCACAATAAAATGATGTTGTAACATACAATTATATTGTAAAGAAAAACCTTTGTATTTTCATATACATGCTACATAACAGACTATGAAACATCCCAAAACCCATTAAGTCATCCTATAACATGAAAAATATATGCTTAAACATATTTGCTATATGAAAGAAATGACCCAGGGGAATTTGATATGTAATCCTGGTGTAATTGTTCTTCAAAGATCATATGAGAATAAAAGTGAGACTCAAGTTTACAGAAACAGATTTAATTATTTTGGTATAAATAAGGTAACAGAAATAAAAATATCTATTTTAAATAATCATAGTCCATTACTGCCAAAGAATGTAATCTGATTTTTAAGTATACATATAGCTGTGTATCTGGCTGTATAACCCTTATCAATGCGGGCCCTGAGACAGCTAGTAAAACCAAAGCTCAAAAAAAAAAAAAAAAAAAAAAAAAAAAAAAAAAAAAAAAAAAAAAAAAAAAAAAGCGCAGCAGCAAACTGGGCATATTCTAATGGGCCATACTCTAATTTCAAGCGTGCATTATTCCACAATTGATAAATCCTCTAATATGATTTTGCACATATTTATTACCAGATTTTCTGATACCAGAGTGTTTTATTGCTGCTTCAGTTATTAATTATCTATCAGAGAAAGTACTTTAAACTATACAAAGATCCAGGATTGGAGTAACACTGTACTGAGCCAATATTCACCGAAACTCTTGGAAGTTGCAGACCAAGTTACAAGGGCTCACTCATTCATCAACTTCACAGTTTTAGATTTAGATATAGCTATAGATACACACACACACACACACACACACACACACACACACACACACACAACCTTTGCACTGCAACCAATCTGTCCGGTTCAGGAAAGCTGGCAACTTCGTGGCCCCAACACCTTTTGCCCCCACAATACCTAAGGAGCAACTACTCCCTCCAAATGTGAGGGAACCAGCACTTGTAGAGACAGTCCTACACAAAGGTAATTTGTACAATAAGCATTTCAGGACTTAGCTCTTGACTCTCAGCACCTGACCTTCCTCTCCTTCCTGACTTAATGGTTTGAGTGTACTACTGTGGATGTAGGCTCATTTCATCTCCCCTGTGTTCTGTATTAGAGCAGGTAACTGACTGGCAATAATCAGTTCTGTAACATGGTACCTGCAGCTCTCAGAGTTCTGCACAAAATTCCTTCTGATGCAGAAGCCGCAAAGAACAAAAACCTTGTTTTAATCTACCTTTAAACAGAACAGGTAGGTGTCTCTTTCAGACATTGTTTGTATTCTGTAAATAGTGTTATGAGACTTTACACTTCCCTTCTTTTTACCTTTGTGTTTGCCAAAGAGGTCAAGACAGTTGGTTTCCCATCTGAACATGAGTGTATTATTGTCTGGGTACAATATGTTTTTTCATCATTTTCTGAAAGCATCTTCTATCAATCCCTATCAGAAGGGCAATACCTGACTTTAGTGAATAGAGATCTACCCTGGTATAGGAAATCTTACGGAGCAAAATGTAGTAATGGCACAAGCTGATGCAATTCTTCATGAAGTGCTTACATGGGGGGTTAACATTACCCTGAGTATGCATTAGTTGATATTTTACCACTGCTTTAGGATGGTGATTATCATTCATCCCCGCTGTGACCAGACAAATATTGCTTTCAGGAGACTGGGTTTTCTGCCAAGTACTAATTCTTCTTTAACACTACACACTTTGTTCTGCTGTTTGATGTTCCAGATTCTGTGCAGGAAACAAAGTTGGATTTTTTCAGTTATTTGATCTCTCTCTTGTAAAGTGTCCATGGCGTGCAATCATAATGTGATTATTTATTGTGTAATGGGCTTTCATGAGAAGTCTCACTCTCCTCCATGATTAGTTTAGCCTTATTTTTGAGGGATACTGAACAATGAGCTAGAAATGGTAATTTGTCTTCAGATCTCATTATCTCCTAATACAGTACAATTTTGTAATGGCTATCATATATAATTGTATTCCAGTATGATTTAAAGTGTTAAATAATATTACAACAGAATTAAATAAGAAATGAGCAAAGAGAAAAATTATGATGAAAGGCAAGGAAAAAATGTGTTTCCAACCTAAGCTGAAAACAAAGAAATTTCACAAGACAGATGTATATTGGGAAGCCTTTTCCAGGAAACAAGAATGGCAGAGCAGAAGACTCTTCTACAAACAGCAGCAAAATTATGTGAATGTAGATGAAACCAATGCTTTAGTAGTGGCAACTGCAGGAAGGAAAGGGGAGAGAAAAATTACTTGAAATAGCTTTGAGCTATAGTTATTTTAACTGATCCTGAAATGAATGAAAAACCAATAGGATTTCTGTTACATTTCTCAGAAGAAGGTTGGTAGCCACACTTTATAAATGAAGACCAGAACCTACAGAGGCTTCTGAGAAATGAAAAAAGAGAAGGTGAAAGTAGATGAGAGCACAGATTAGTGTTTTAGCAGAGTGTAAACTTGTGGCAGCACTGTGAACAAAAATGTTGTCACAGTTGCAGCAGAAGGATTAGCGGAGATAAAAGTAGTGAGTGTCCCAAGTCAAAGATAATCACATACTTAGAAACAAGAAGTCTTCTGATTTCATAAGGGAGAGGTTAGATAATCAGCTGAGTTTGCAGACTGTTTTCTTGCTCAGAGAAAGGAATTTTGTCTCTGAAACATTTTTATACAGATTTTAGATGCAGCAACAAGTTTATCTGGAAAAGACAGAAGTCATTAAAAGTTATCAGAGATTATATACAGTTGAGTGTCATTGGAGTAAAATTGCTAACAAATAAAAAATCAAGATAAAGATTGCCAGGAAGAAAAAGGTAGAATTAAATCATAGCTAGGGATGAAAATAAGCATGGATCAACATGAGGGATCTATATATCTTAAGCCTTGGTCCAAGTGCCACAGATGATGCCATGTGTGTCACATGGCACCAAATCTTAGACAGGTAAACACATTGCTCTTCACTTCTGCAAGTGAAGAGGTGCCAGGTCCACATTGGGACAGGAAACATGTGACTAGGAGGAAGAAATTCAGCTATATGGCATACTTCTCCAGCCTTTTAGCCCTGCTTGATCCCAAGGTTCCAGACATACAGAAAAAAGGGGTGGAGGTGTCTGTTTTCTCCTGGATTCTCCCATCCAAAAAAAAAAAATAAGAAAACCCATGTAGGTAAATCCAAGTGAACTACCACACAGTTCTGGCACAGGCCCATTTATTCAGGTCCTCTTCACCTCCATCTTAATTCTCCATGATAGGATGTTTTGAGGCAGCAGCAGTACTAAGCATAGGTGTTGGAACTAGGGTGAGGGAGTGCTGCTGTACCCCCTGTTCTGAAATGGTTTCCATCGTATACAGGTCTTAGAATTTGGTTAAATGGATCTCAGCACCCTCAATATAGTAATGGTTCTAGCAGCCCTGGTAGTCAGTGGAGCTACTGGTGTTATTCAAAAGCTCGGGGGAAGGAAAACTATAGATAGAGCTCCATGTCTGTTGTGGCGGTCATAGTCATGGATTCTGTGATGTTCTGTCATCTCTGCACCTTCTTTCTAAACAGAAGATGGCAATCTCAGAAGGGATGAAATAGGACACATTACAGTTAACAGCTCCACCAAACCTTCTCTGAGACTATGTCTAGACTACGGGGAAGATTCTAAAGAGTATATGCAAATTGTGCAGCAATTTGCATATCTTCTTCCAATCTCGCTTTCAAAAGCAGATCTTTTGAAACTGAAAGTAATCTAGACACCTTTTTAGCAACCCCCACCTTTTTCGAGAAGCCACTTTTCCTCAAAAAATGAGGTTTAGGTGGCTTTTTAAAAGGGGGGGGGGGTGCCGAATAAAATATGTCTAGATTACTTTCACTTCCGAAAGCTCCGCTCTAGAAAGTGAGATCGGAAGAAGATATGCAAATTCCCACAGAATTTGCATATCCTCTTTCGAATCTTCCCCGCAGTCTAGATGAGCTTTAAGAGAGAAACTCAATTGTGTTAAAGGCATCAAGAACGTAACACCATGTGCCATGGGTAATTTGTAACAATGGAGCATTCTTTGTGCTACCCAAAGGTGTGTATAGTTTCCTCCTGTACTAAAATTATGTGAAAGTAACAAATGTACCTATCTAGCCCCTCTGAGACTTTTAAGCCATTTATTAATTTGCTAACGCATAGTGGAATATCCTAAAATATATTCACGATTCTGTATTCATATAATACTACAGCAGTTACTGCTGTTTGTTTACCTGCTATATCATTATTCTGTTGTTTGTACTATGTAAAGAAAATGTGCATTTTAATAGCTGTATTCATGACACAGCAGGCTTTGAAGATATTTTCATACTATTCAGCAAACATCAATGCACCTTTGAACACAAACAATAATGAGTTTTTTAAAGGGTAATATTGCAAATCCTCTATCTAAATTAAGACATGTATTCATTGCATGTAAATATTCCTCCATTCTAGTGGTTTGTGTTGTAGACTTACTGCATTAAGGTCCTTAAAGCAGATCAAATCCTGCAAAAGATAGAAGAGAGGCCAAGTGCATAATGCAAGTTAAACCTCACATATTCTCCTGCCCAGCATCTTCAACAGGGGCTGATGGAAAGTATTTGGTGAAAGGCAAAATAGGTGCCTGTAGTCTACAGTATGTTCATGGTTTCTAAGAGTCTTTGTGAGAGCATCCACACTCTGACATCTAATAACTTAGACTATGACTGAAAGTACTCTTTATTAACATAAGAAAGGACAGTTTGTGTGACAAGAAGCAGATGCTTTATTTTTATATTTACAGAGACAAATGGTTTTATTTTCTTGAATGATTTTTATTATCTTATAGTTGATTATTTTATATTAAGGTTAGGCAGGTGTCTCAGTAGCTAAAACATATCTATTATAACAGGGGAAATTAACATGCATGGCTTGCCACCCCACTCATATAGCCAAAAGAAAACAAATAAAATGACTATTTATCTTGGAAAAGCATCCTTAAATTAGCATGATCTGAAGTGAGCCAGCTGATAAACAGGTTGTAGATTACGTCATTTAAATCATTGTAGGTGAAGCATAACTTCCTTGTGCTTGACTTCTCACATCCTCTTACACAGAGCCAAAGTCTCTGTCGGGTTCCGGTAAAGCTTGTATTTCTGTAGCAGGCAACAGCTCAAGTACTCCTATATGTTCTATCAATTTTCTCTGAGTGCAATTTTGCCTTCTGATACAAAATATTAATGGCATTCTTGTCCATAGTATGTATGGGTAGTAAAATAATTAACCAATTACTTCACTTCGTCTAAACTTATTCAGGTATATGAGTTACAATAACTGTGACCCAAATCCTCCCCAAACACATTCCTGTATCCATATCAACATTTAAATTGGATTTAAAAATGACCTAAGAACATAGGAACGATCATATTGGGTCAGACCAAAGATCATCTGCCCCAGTATCCTGTCTTCTAGCAAATAGAGATGAGGGCCACTGGGAGTATGGTGTTGTAGTCCTCCTCATCCTATCTTAAAACTATTGATGGACCTCCATTAATTTCTCCAGGTCTTTTTTTGACTCCTGTTATAGTTTTGGCTTTCACAACAACATCCCTTAACAATGAGATCCATGAGTTGACTGATTATTATGTGAAGTCGTACTTCCTTTCATCTGTTGTCATATCACCAAAAATATTGGGATGACTAAAAATAGAATTTGTCCCAACCTCAGAAGAAAACCTGGTTATTCCAATTCTAGACCTGTGGTCTCATTTTCACAGCAAAATTAAAATGAAATATTTTTGCTGCTTTGACTGTTTAAAAGACACGATGCTTGTCCAATTATATACTTTTGTGCTAATTTTTCTCACATTTATTCTCTTGTTTCTAAAAGTGCCTGGCCTTCATTTAGTCTTAAATGGTTAGTTTTGTCTTTGCATGGAATTAAACTGCCACCCTAAGTTTGTAATTGTGAGATAAATTATTATATAATCACAATTCTATTTCAAACTCCAGGTAAATCTAGTACCCAAGTAAAATGATGGCTATTTTCTTATTATTTGAAATCTTGATGACATCACAGAATACAAATATTGAATGAATTAGCAACTGGCTAATCAAAATCTTCAAATCTAGTTGTCAATAAGGAATCAGTCTCAAGTGTCAGTGTTTCTATTGCGACTCTGCAGGGACTAATATTTGACTCAAAACTAGTTTTTTTCATCAGAGATCCGGAAATAAATTTTAAAAAATCACCTCTGATAAAACTTGTGGATGACACTTTGGTGGAATGATGAGAACAAGCCAGTCATACTGAGAAATATGGCTCAATAAGCTGGGCCCATTCAAATGAAATGTATTTTAATACTGCCAAACATAAGATTACATATCTAAGAACAAGGAATGCAGGCCATCGCTACAACGTTGATGATTTTATCCTAGAATGTAGTGACTTTGGAAAGAACTTGATAAAAAAGCAATTCAACATGAACCACCAGCCCACTGCTTTGGCAAAAAAAGCGAATGAAATACTTGGCTGTGGAGGAGGAATAGGGAGGTGATTTTATCTCCATTTATGGCATTTATAAGACTGATACTGGGACACTGCGGGCAGTTCTGATAGCTAGATTTTAAAGGCTGTTAAATGATGCAAGAACAGGAAAAAGTGCCTCACAATGAGAGTCTTATAAAGCTCACTCTGTTTAATTTATCAAAAAGAAGATTGAGAGAGGATTTGATTATATAGTGACCTCAACCAAGAGAAAACATCAGGCACTAAAAAGCTCTTTCATCTAGTAGAGACAGGTACACAAAGAAATAATGGCTGGAAGGTGAAGCCAGTTTAAATTCAAATTATAAAGTAGAACAAACTACTAAGGGGAGTTGAAGAATTTCCTCCTTCATATCTTTAAAACATGATTGGATAAAGCCAATCTTCCAGAAAAAACACCCAAACACAAGTTATGGAGCTCAGCACAGAAGTAACTGAGTGAAAGTTAATGGCTCATAGCATACTCTACTCTAATGGTTCCTTCAGACTTAAAAATAACCCTCAATAACTATGAACAACAACATAGTTTTCTACAAGCACTACCTGTTGTATGCTCATTGTGAATAGCTCCATAAGCATGATTGGTACTTAGTCTCCTTCAAGTGAATACCGAACAGTTAATGTATTGGGTCAGGGCACACTCTACACTGGGTTCATTCACTAGTATCTGCAAGTCCTGAAGAATAATATATGGTATATCCAACACACACTTGTATGATATTCCCCACTGTATAATTTGGACTGTTGAACAACTGTCTCCTAGTTGGGGTGCCTTTTATACTGCTTCACTAAGGCCTGGTCTACACTACAGCAGAAGGTCAAATAAGATATACAACTCCAGTTACATCAATTCCAGCGATATAATTAGTGTATCTTAAATCACTTTTCCATGCTGTCCACACAGCTGAAGGCTAACAGGAACAAATGCTCCTGTTGGCCTCTCTTATTCCTCACAAAAGGAGGAGTACTGGACGCCAGCTGGAGCTGCCATCGACATTCAATTTATGGGTCCATACTTCACCTGCTAAATTGAACACCAAAATATCAACCTCTGGAGCATCGATCTTCTGCATAGTGTAGATGTGGCCCAAGACAGTATCCACTTTTGGCCTGCTCACACACAGCCCATAGCATGTAAATTACCCCTCCCTTCCTCCTCAGTATTATGAGTGCTCTAGCTGTCTGCTACTGAATTATATTACAGAGTAAAACCAACAAATTCCCAGTCTAAGCCTTGTCCCCAACATATGTAGCTTTTATCGCGCAGCACCCTCCTTGACAATAAAAGCTCATATAAAGTCTGTCATTTCTTTAATAGAAACCGATAAGCAAAAACCTTATCTCAACTGCAGTGTCCGAAACACTCCAAAACAAACACACTGCTTTAGATAAAATAAAGGAAGCTTATTAACTACAGAAAATAGATGTCAAGTAATTACAGGCAGTCCCCGGGTTACATGGATCCGACTTACATCGGATCCCTACTTACAAACGGGGTGAGGCAACCCCGCACTAGCTGCTTCCCCCCAGCAGACCAGGGAGACGTGAAGCTAGCGCCCCCCCCAGAAGACCAGGGAGACGCGGAGCGGCTTTTCTCAGCAGACACCTCAGCTTGAGAATAAAGGACTGAGGGAAGTGAGGTGTGGGAGAATAAAACTGAACTCTGGAGAAATGTTTGGCTAGAGTTTCCCCTACAATATGTATCAGTTCCGACTTACATACAAATTCAACTTAAGAACAAACCTACAGTCCCTATCTTGTACGTAACCCGGGGACTGCCTGTATGCATAAATGTAGTCCACGCATAATTTGAACTAGTTACAAAGAAATAAAAGGTAAATTGCAAACTAATGTCAACAGTATTACTGACTGACCTCCTTTCAGAAATAATCTCTCCCTCAATTAAATATTAATATCCTTGTCCTTCAGATATTGATTGCCAGCTGAAGTTCAGGATACAAAGTCTGTATATGGGAACCTCCAGCTATTCCATTGCCAAGACATACATTTCTTGCTCAACACCCTTCTTCCTGTCAAGTAAAGCTTAACCAAGTGATAGTTCATATTATTATGCTGACACCTAGCTAAGGCAGCCATTTGTCTCTGTCTTTTGTCTGAGGAACTGGTTTGTGCCAGCTTTTTGAAAATTGGAGCATGTGTCAGTGAAGTCATACCGTAGAATCATAAATTTACACACAATGTTGACACACACATTTTACCAGGACAATAATGTTCAGCAAATTATGAGTTTTCAAATGATACCTTACAAGGCATATTTTGCACAAAATGTACTAGAGCTTTGTGAAATGGGTGAACAGAAGTATACAGATTATAATGACTTGCTTTAAGTTTATCCTCTAGCACTGCAAGATTTCTACTCTTAACAAAACAGCAATATATCCTAAATGTCTGGTGGTCACAAGCTCTTAAAACATGAATGTTCACAATGTGAATGCGAGCTTTCAAACATACACGGGGTTCTTCTTTAGGTCTACCTTGTATTTAACTGTAACACTTTGTAAGCTCAAAAGCTTCTCTGTTTCACTAACATAAGATGGTCCAATAAAAGATATTACCTTTCCCACCTTGCCCCTCTAATATTCTGGAACAGGCATGGATACAACACTGCATACATGCATGTGTACTGTCTTTTGTCCACAATATTAGTTCTAACTCTCAGCTATCATCTTTCTGCTATTTTATTTGTGCCTCTCTTCATAAAAAAAGGAAGTAAACTAATCTTAAACTAAGGCTCAGCTATCAGAAACGTTCCCCTTCTAATAGTCATAGGGTTTTAAAATAATTAGGGTTAATTGAATTGTGCACCAAAATGACATCTATTTTAATAAAATTAAAAAGGTACATCACCTGTCTCTAAATTCCCTTGCCGATATTAATAGTTTCACAATCATATCCTTTATTTTTAGAAAGTTTGTTCTGTAATTTCCCACCAGTGGGGGTGGGTAAATATAGAAGAAAAATGAATATACACCCAATTGACAAGACAAAATTAAGAAAATTTTCTTCTAATATAGTTCAATTATAAAAATTATGGCACAATTAGCAAAATGGTAAATAATAAATTTAGCCAGAACTATAACTTCAGTCAGTCTTACCCCTTTAAATGCATTTGTCTCCAAATGACATGTTAACTTAAATAGCCCCAGAAACAAAAAAATCATTTGTTCTTTAAAAGAAAATAGGTCTGTAAAGGGAGGGAGAAGTTCCCTTAGCCCTGGTTTAGACTAGGACATTATTTCAAAATAACACCCTCCAACATCCCGCACCTCCAGAGAGGAGTACCACGAGTGGGCCACCAACTAGGAGGAGTGCCAGATCAACTGGGAGCAGAGAAACACTGCCTGGGAAGAGCTGACATGCCAGCACGATGCCATGTTCTCCACTCTCATCTTGGTGATGGAGTTGTACATGGAGCAGGCCACCAGTCATCTCCCTACCCATGCACTGGCTTCATCTCTAAGGCTCTTCAGGGGCTGCCGGGGCCCCAGAACAGAGGGTGGTGGGACCTCTAGGGCAACCAGAGCCTCCAGAATACCCGGAAGCAGGTACCAGTCCCAGCCCTGTCCTTGAGGTCCCCTCCCCCATTGCAAGTTCTTTTCCTATTCCCTCCCCTGTTGTATGTCCCCCGAATAAAGAGTCCTATTTCCCCCATCAAAAAAATATGTCTTTATTGCTTTCTCGGCAGCAACGGGAGGGATGGGAGAAGGGAGGCAGGGGAAGCAAGGGGTGGGGAGATAAAAGACACACACAGAGAATGCAGGGGCCCCTTGTGGAGAGCCATGGGGGAAGAGTCTAAGAACTGACCTTGCATTAAACTCTCCTTCAAGGCCTCTTTGATGAGCACAGCCCCTTGCTGTGCTCTTCTGAGGGTACTGATGTCCATCTGCTTGATCTCCCTGGCCAGATGTTCAGACTCAGCCCCCCTCCCTCCCCATCCTGGCAGAAAAGTCTCCCCTTTGCTTTCATACAGGTTGTGGAGTACACAAAACACCGCCACCACAAAGGGGATGTTGCACTCACTGAGGTCTAGATGGGCGAGGAGACTGCTGAACCTCCCCTTTAAATGGCCAAATGCACATTCCTGCCCTGCCTGGTATTGGACTCCTCCATGCTGGGGTCTAGGCTGTCCTCATAGGGCTTCATGAGCTAGGAGAGCCTGGGATAAGCTGAGTTTCCTAGGATCACTATGGGTATGACCAGCTCTCCATCTCTGATGGTGCAGCTGGGGAAAAACGTGCAGGTGTGCAACTTTCGGAAGAGGCAGGAGTTCCAGAAGATGTGGACATCATGCACTTTTCTCAACCATCCCCCATTGATGTTGGGGAAGCATCCCTTGTAATCCACGAGGGCCAGCAGCACCATGGAGAGGTGCCCCTTTTGGTTGATAAACTCTGTGGCATGGTGGTCAGGTGCCAGGATGGAGATCTATTAATATTGTATTACAGAGGTCGATGTATTTTAAATAAAGAGATTACATAGAATGGCTAAAAACTGAAGTAGGATGGCAAAACTACACTCATTTCTACACAGCATATATTACCCAATTCAAGCAAAAATGGTGAATGCAGACTTTGTTACCACTTAGAATACTCATTTACTTATGCTAAAAGTTTACCCTTGGACACCGGCAGCACAGTCCACAGATCTTCTATTAGAACATTATATTATATGAATTAGGTCACCTTGCGAGGTTTGTGCAATTTCTCGCATGTCAGATACAAGTGATAAAACATCTTCCTTGAATGGGAAAAGTATGATCATTTTAAGTGACAGAAATTGCACTTATGTTGATTTAATCATTTCTAACAAACCAATGCCATGTTTTAGAGATGCTATTACTTCTGTAATGGCAGTATAATTTTTGGTAACAATAATACATAAATATATGCAGCATTTTTCATCAGAAGAAAAATATGCCAGTTGTGTATAATATATTGAATGCACTATATGCAATTTTCATGATTCTGATAGAAGCTGTACAGCTGAATTCTCTAGTTTAATGGATAATGATGCACAAGTATTACTGGATTCTGAATTTTAATGTAGCATCAAAGGCAGAATAATGCACAATTCTAGTAAGCTTTTTGCTTGAGGCTACTCTCTGTAGGTAAGAATTTGTAGATCTTAGAACTATCCCAACATACATGATACTTTCACTTGTTATTAATGGAAGCCCTGTTCATTACTATTTTGTGATCTTCAGTTTTTTGGACTTGAATTAGTTTATGAGTTAAAGTTGGTACTCTTAAAGATTTCATGTTTATTACATGGTGTAAATCAGAAATAAGAGCTAATGGAGTAAAGTCAATTACAAGAGTAATTTTGAAAGAATAAGAATATTCTCCAAATGCAATATTTCTACCAAATAGGAGTAAATATGGTGTCTCCTTTTAAAATGAACCTGCTAGTACTTATCTACAGTGAGCAATAAAATAGCCCCAAATAAACTAGTCGTGGAAAAAGTCAAATATGAAAAAAACCTATAAGATTTGCTAGTATTGATCAGGTCCTTAACTCAAATCATTTACTTTCTAGTACAAGTTGTCAGTTGTGACTCATTCCTGATCTCATTGCTTCTAAGGGATTTCCATTATGGCTTTCAATTTTTTGCAGTTAACTCATGCAATTAATTCAAAATATTAATCATGATTAATTGCACTGTTAAACAATAGAATACCAATTGAAATGTATAAAATATTTTGAATATTTTCCTTATGTTTTCAAATATATTGATTTCAGTTACAACACAAAATACAAAAATGTACAGTGCTCACTTTATATTTTATTATTATAAATATTTGCATTGTAAAAATGATACAAATACTATAATGCAATTACTATCATGAAAGCATAACTAACAAATGTAGATTTCTTTTTCTCTTACACAATTGCACTCAAAACAAAACAATGTCAAAATGTAGAGCCTACAAGGCTACTCAGTCCTATTTCACATTCAACTAATTGCTGAGACAAACAAGTTTGTTTACACTTAGGAGAGATAACATTGCCTTCTTGTTTACAATGTTACCTGAAAGTGGGAACAGGCAATCACACGGTGCTTTTGTTGGCAGTGTTGCAAGGTGTATCAGATATGCAAAACATTCATATACCACTTCAAACTTTGACCACCATTCCACAGAGCATACTTCCACACCAATAGTGATTGTTAAAAAAAAAAAATCTGTTAAATAAATATATGACTGAACTCTTTGAGGGAGAATTGTATGTCTCCTGTTCTCTTTTATCAACAGTCATCTGTTTTTTCGTATTTACTTTTTTGTGATGATATATTTATTTGGAGGTATTTTACTACTTACTCTAGATAAGTATCAACAGGTTCATTTTATAAAGGATACACAATATTTTCACCTATATGGTAAAAATATAGCAGCCTTGAATGATGACTCAGAATATGTTCTTAAAATGAACATTACCACTGAAGATTTCACTAAACGCAAGAGGTATTAATGTGAGATTTTTAAAAATAGAAGCTGTACTGACCCAAGGTTTAAGAATATGAAGTGCTATCCAAAATATGAGACGGATGAGGCATGGAGCATTTTTTTCAGATGTCTTAAAAGGACAACATGGATGTAGAAACTATAGACTCTGAACCATCAATAAAGAAAAATCACTCTTCTCCTGGTGGCAACTGACTTAGATGATGAAAATGAACGTGCATCAGTCTGCTCTGCTTTGGATCATTAATGAAGAGAATCTGTCATCAGCATGGATCAATGTCCACTGGAATGGCAGTTGAAGCATGAAGGGAAATATGACTCTTTATTACATCTGGCTCAGATTGTGACAAATACAACAGTGCCAGGCAAATGTCTATTCTCACTTTCAAATGACATTGTAAAAAAGAAACAGGCAGCACAATTTCCTGCAAATTGTAACCAAACTTGTTTGTCTGAGTAATTGGCTGAACAAGAAGTAGGACAGAGTGGACTTGTAAGCTCCAAAGTTTTATACTGTTTTGTTTTTAATGCGGGGATGCAGGGGTGGAGGTTAAACGTAATTTTTACATTTGTAAGTTCAACTTTCACAGTAAAGAGATGTCACTATAGTATTTTTGTTAGGTGAATTTTTACAATACAAGTATTTGTAATAAACATAAAGTAAGCTCTGTACACTTTGAGGTCTCTGTTGTAAGTGAAATCAATTTGAAAACATGAAATCAAAATATTTATACAAATGGTATATTATAAAAATAATAATTTTTAGTTGCTTGACAGCCCTATTTTCTATATTAAATGGTGTTTAAGACTTCCTCCAAGTACTTCTATGAAAAATTGTTAAAGTTAATGTTTTATCCTATTGGACATTCAGAAACTATTTTTGAATATACAGGACCCTTGTTCACTCCCTTTCATGGTACCTCTAAGCTAGGATAAAATGTTCTAGCTAACACTTTAAAACAGGGGTTCTCAAACTGTGGTCCATGGATCCCCAATGATCTGCAAGTGCCATTCAGATGTCTGCATACTTTGTTCAGGTAGTTATCAAGACAAGGGTTTTTTGTTTCATTTGTTCCTTTTTTGTTTTATAATATGGCACTTTTATCCAGAGCTCTTTACAACGGTAAGCTAATAGTACAAGCAACAACATTTGGAAAGACCATTAAGTAGTCCTTCAAGACCCTCAGCAATTTTCAGTCTGTAAAAATCTAGAACATACAGTATTCTAAAATTGTAGTGGAGACAAAGTAAATTGTACTTTAGCTACCTCATATGTGTGTTTGAGGCATAAGGTGTATATAAATGCAATTCCTGAAAACTAAGACGTTTAATTCCTGTTTTAAACACAAAACATAAGGCAACCTCAATTATAACAACTCAATTTTTATAACAGGCTTTGAGATCTTCAGAAAGGCAGTCCTGTAAAACATTTGACTTCAAAGTGTAATTTAACATGTGTTATGTGATCAAGTTGCTTTGTACATATCATTGCTAGCTTAAAACATTAGTTTTTTAAAAAGAGGCATCCCCTGAACTCTAAGATGGACATCCCCTGAACTCTGCTTGCAATGCAAGGATAAACCTTATGTACCTAGTGATAGAAATGTAGCCATGTTAGTCTGGGGTAGCTGAAGCAAAATGCAGGACAATGTAGCACTTTAAAGACTAACAATGTACCTTATGTACCTGTATGTCAACATCTCACAATGCCATTGAGCTCAGAAAGTGTTATTATTCCTGTTTTATAGATGTGGAAGTGAGACACTGGAACTTAAATCTCATTAATAATATTAATGATAATAAGCATCTAGGTGCTTACCTAACAAAAAAAATGCTATCTAGCACCAAAAGATTCAAATACCTTTAAATATCCAACCGTAACTGACTTAGTCACGATCCCACAGGAAGTCTGCAAAAAAGCAATGAACTGATCCTTGCTCCAAACTAGCTGTCTGAACACTGGACTGTATATCCTTTCTTAGTCACTGAGGGAAGAAGATGTAACTATCAATATGTGTAGAAAACAGATTTGTTTACTATTTTCAAAGTTAAAAAAAGGAATTAAAAAGAGGGGTTGCACTCTCAAGTCTGCACTGAATAGTGAACCATGACAAAATAGAAATGTTCAAATGGCTTTGGGGCTTCTTGATAGGCTGGATTTTAATATAGTTTAATAGCATGTGTGTAATCCTCTTGGAACACCATAAGGATGTCTGGGAGCAAAATTGTGATCAGAAGCTCTGAAGCCTTATTAGTGAAACAAATCAGATACTTTTTTTTACTTTTCAGTAGTAAAGAAATATTTGCAACTGTTGGCAGTAGAGATGATCTGAAAAGACTAACTGTATGAGATCTGGCTATGAATTCAAAGTCACCTTTTCAATAGGAAAAAAAAATCTAGACTTTTTCAGACAGAATTCTCAGCTCAGCCTCAGAATGCTGGTAAACCAAAACAATTAAGGATGGACAAATTCATGACAAATTCTCATACATTCCAGGAAGCTCTATACAAGCTTTTCTTGGAACCACAAGTGTTTAATCTGAGCAGTCCTCATCAAAATTTGGTTTCACTCATTTTGTAGCACCCAAAATTATTGATTTTCTCTGCCTAACAAAACCAACATACATTTTAGAGCAATAAACATAAAGCTAATACATTGCAATTAATACTCTGATCATTTTTCTCCATTTGGGTACACAATCATTTGTCATAAATGGCAAAGAAGATAATTTGAAATTATAAATGTTAAATTGAGAATAAGGAGTTAAGGAAGGTACTAATCGAGTGTCCAGAAAATAAGAATTCAGTTTCACAAAGCTGGGGTTTCTAAAATTGTTTTCATTCCAAAGTAGGCATATATTAACCTTTTTGATTTTTTTCAGGAACACACACAGGATTCCCCTCTCCCCTGAATAGCCAATATGGCTACTCATATAACAGACTCAGGTTCAAGTTTCTGCTTTCCCTGATTTGATTGGGAGATTAATGCACTCACCACTGGATTATTATTGTATCTCTCTTGAAATTTCATCCCAAACTTAAGAAATCTTCAAAAATGTTGTCAAAACAGATAGATTTTCCACAAAGTTTCAGTTTCAAAGTGGCATTTTACAGTGGAAAACCATTTAATCAAGAGATTCTGACCAGCTCTAAGCACCCAATGTTTGCAGCTATCCATCATTGAGACAGAGCACAGTCATGCAAGAGAGACTATCCTTGCTCTATCCTTAGGTGCCATCAACTTGAGGTAAACAGAGTACACTTACATCTGTGTAGGTGTCAGTTTTGTTCAGTGTAATTTAAATGGGAAAGCTTTCAATGCAAATTATAACTACTACATTTTTTGCAACAGAAAAAAGCAGATTACTAAGAGAACAAACTCTAGCAATGAAGATGCAGAAGTGGGTGTCACAGTTATTCTTGTATAATCAGTGAACCTCTGTTCTTTATTTTCTCCTACCATAAAAAGGTAGTGATATTTACTTCCTCCTTACAAATGTTAGAGGGTTATAATGATTAATATTTGCACAGGGCTTTGAGATCCCCAGACATGAGAAATGCAGATTATATTTAATAAAAATCATGCAGTGCTACTTTAAAAATTAGCTCTATAAGTGTAGGGACTGCTATCTAACAAATACAAATCAGTCTGACCTGTTTTATCATAGCTCACAGAGACTGTAAACTTTAACTAGTTCCTTATACAGTACTGTGTAATTAAGCTATAACAGTAAATGAATTGCTACCACATGGTAACTGTTTCATAATAACCCATGATGATGGCATTTAACTGAGGTTGTCATGACAAAACCACTTTCAGTAGATTAACATGGCAATATTTCTTTCTGAAAACACCAGAGTTGCAGAACAAAAGTGAGTAATTGCAACCACTAGCATGACATTCAGTTTCTTAGCCAGCCAGCACAACAAGGACTCCAGAATGGATTTTTCATGCTTCTTGGGGTTTAGACAGAGTAGAAGTGGGATGTTTCTTTTTTCCCCTTCCAATGAGCCGGGCTATTCATAAATCTTCTGAATGATATACCAGAGTCTTCTGAAAATAACAATCTACTGATAAAATTATTGTAAGACCATGAAATGGGAACACAGTCCAATGTTCTTAATAAAAGGCAATGCAAAAGCACATTTTTCCTTCATAAACCAAGCTGTTTAAGTGCAGCTAGGCTATTGAGGAAGTTTTGATAAAACTCTGGTTTTGTAAAGTAAGTTTTAAAAAGTGTTTCCCCCTTAAACATGGCTCCAATATCTGAGCAAGTGACCTAGATTAAATGGCTCTTTCCCAAATTCAGGTCTATAGACTTCTCTTGTCCTGCTTTTCTGACCAAATATTTTCCCTGTTATCTTTTCTTTATTAGAATGCGAAGGCAAAATAGATGTTTTTTTTCTGGATTAGGCTGAAAACACCCTTCAAATGACCATCATCCGCACTGCAAGAAAATTATGGAACATCCCCTATACTGGATGAGCACATAGATTCCAATTTAGTTATGGTTATAGCCCACTGCATTAAAACTATAATGGCAGAGCACAGAGGTGGATATAGGGCAGGGTGAGCGGGGCGGCTGCCCCAGGCCCCGCGCTTCAATAGGCCCCACACCAGCCTCGCTCGCCCTGCCGTATACCTGCCGCTGCTGCCCTTACCTGCTGGAGCCGCCTCTGCTGCTGCCTTTCGCTGCGAGTCCACAAGCGGCTCTGTTAGCTAGCGGTGCGCGCGCTGGCGGCTCATTGCCATGGAGGTGAAGGGCGACACCTGGCCATGGCGCCCAAGTATCCTGCTGCTCCACCCTCCTGCCCCGCCCAGAGAGAGGCTGGGGGTGGCTCCGAGCGACCAGCCTCCCAGGGAGACCCCATCTCCTCCTGCCAATCCCCACCTCCCCCCACTCGTGGGCATAGTGCGATCCAGCTCCACAGACAGCACCCCCCCACACACACACACACACGTCCCTGGGAGCAGGGGGAGTTGCCAGCTGCCCCCGCCCAGCCAGGAGCTGTTCAAGAGGCTGAAATGGTTATTTTGGCTTGTCTGATGAGTCAGATACCCCTGCCCGCTGGTCCTCCCTATGGCCCATCTATGCGCCATCTTTCATGTAACCACACGCTGCCTGCCCCCCCAAGTCCCAACACCCACATGCTGCCTGCCCCCCAAATCCCAGCACCCACACGCTGCCTGCCCCCCAAATCCCAGCACCCACACGCTGCCTGCCCCCCAAATCCCAGCACCCACACGCTGCCTGTCCCCCACAAATCCCAACACCTAATGCTGCCTGGCCCTCCAAGCCCCAACACCCAACACTGCCTGCCCCCCCCAAGCCTCAACACCCACATGTCCCCTGCCCCCCCCCCATCTCAACACCCATACTCCACCTGGCCCCCTCAAGTCCCAATGCTGCCTGGCTGCGGAACACCCAACGCTGCCTGGCAAATACCAGCCATGGGCAGCCAAAGAGAATCTACTGTGAGCCAGGAGCATTTTGTAGGTCTTTAGATTATATTGATTGAAAATGACCTGTGTAAAGAAATGGACTTTACTGACATAATTGAAGAATGTGCTGCCAAAAGAGCTAGACAGCTATAGTAGACTTAAATACAAATTAAAATGTTTAATTATTAATGCAGAATTGTGTTTAAGAATGAATTACAATATAATTAAAATAAAAATTATCCAACTAAATTAAGTTTCTATCAAATTTACCCAATTCACATTTAATATAAAAAATAGCCTTCAATTTGCGCATTTGACACCTTTTTTCTATTTTGTCTCCAAAGGGGGGGGGGGGCACAAAATTGTGCTGTCCTGGGCCCCGCAAAACTCTCATCCGTCCCTGGCAGAGCATAGTACATTAATTAATTGATTTCTGACCTGATAGCAAAAAAGATGCCAGTTCTCTGATGTTAACAAATTTGCTAGGCTAAATCACCAGGCTTAATCAGATTGCAATGAACTGTAAGGAGAACCTGGATCTCTCCCACCACAGAAGTTTTATAAGAAGAAATCAGGCTTTTAAAATCTCCCTTCACAATAATTACTATCATCTAACCATTCAATGACCCAGAAACAATTTTCTTACAAGGGTTAAGTTCACCCCTACGTGTCCCATATCAGCCCACAACATGGCAGCGCATACTGGAACTGCACCTAAACTAAAGCCTGGTCCAGCAAACATGTATGCACATGCTTATCTTTAAAACAGTGAGCAGTTTTATTTAAGCCAGTGGGAGCATTTTTAGGCTTAAAGTTTTATGCATAAGTTTGTGCAGATCTGGGCCCAACTGACAAACCAAATGCTAACAATTACTCTGTGTCTAGACTGGCCAGCTTTTCCGGAAAATCAGCCGCTTTTCCGGAAAAACTCGCCAGCTGTCTATACTGGCCGCTTGAATTTCCACAAAAGCACTGACTTCCTACTGTAAGAAATCAGTGCTTTTTGCGGAAATACTATGCTGCTCCCGTCTTTCGGAAAAAGACTTTTGCAAAAGGGCCAGTGTAGACAGCAGAGATTTCTTTTCCGCAAAAAAGCCCCGATTGCGAAAATGGCGATCAGGGCTTTTTTGCGAAAAAGCGCATCTAGATTGGCCATGGACACTTTTCCGCAAAAAGTGCTTTTGCGGAAAAGCGTCCTGCCAATCTAGACGCGCTTTTCCGAAAATGCTTTTAACGGAAAACTTTTCCATTAAAAGCATTTCCGGAAAATCATGCCAGTCTTGATGTAGCCATATAGTATTATTATTTTGTTGCGGTGAATACATTAGCTTTGGTGAAGCATAAATTAAAGTACAAAAAGGATGATCCTTTAGTTAAGATAATAGCCTGTCCCTCAGAAGATCCAATTTCAATTTCTTATGCTACCACAAACTTTGGCAAGTTATTGGGAGCCAGTTTTTAAATGTGTTTACATATCTAATGATACAAATACTTCCTTTGTGGAATTTTCAGATGTAAGTAGGTGCATCTGCCTCACTCCCATTTTAAATATCTGACTAGAGTGCTATCCGCATCTTTAGGTACCTAAATGCCTTTAAATATCTGGCCCTTTCTTTTCTTTCACAGAATCATAGAATTGTAGGACTCCCGGAATAAGGATATTAAAGACTGGCAGAGGCTCAGATGCTTTATTGTTGGGGCATACATAAATATCTTAGATGAATAAAAGGAATAAACAAATATTTTTGTTTTCACTAAGAAAAACACTAGAGTAGATTTTCCAATAGCAAATGCCATGGCTATGTAGCATTAGCTAATTAATCTACTATAACAGAATTAATGGAATCTAATCATTAATAAATGATTACATTATTCTTGCTAATAGCCTCCAACCAACCTTTTCTAATACACAACATTGAACATATTAATTTTAATTAAATAGATTAGATTTGGATATTAACACTGGATAAACTGAAGAAATTCAAGCAAATCAGTGAGTTAATATTCAATATTGTACCTGATTTTTGTTTTCATAAAGTGTTAATACAGTTCAATAAAATACTCTGAAACTAGCTGAGAAAAGTATCTCAAGGAAAAACATGGATATCAACGTATCCTATCAAACATTATTTGCATTTTAATCAAATTCAGTCTTTGAAAAAAAGATGACTAGGCCCTGCCAGTACACAAAAAATGTAGCTGGAGTCAATTAATACATGCTAACAAGAAAATATTTAGATAGAATTTTTTTTGTAGTCACAGTCAAGGATTTTTTTCTTTAAAATAGGACCTAAAAATAATACAGAGTAAGGAATTCAGGTTAAACTTTGGAGCCAAACACCCAACTGACGTAGCACAGAAGAACATCTCCCTTTTAGGCTAAAAGATAACCTTGAGGACACTCCATTGGGCTTACACCAGCCCAGCAGAATTGTTCAAGACTGCTGTTGCTCTTGTGATGAATAGTGCCTACGGAGGGGACTCTTATTATACCCATCTTAAACATTAGATCCTTTCAAGGAATGACAACCTAGATAACCTATGAGTGAAATCTTTGTTCCTTCAGTTAACATTTCTATTGTTTACAACCTTTAACAAGCTGTTGAAGAGATATCCTCACATTTTCCCATGTAAAGGAAAATATATTTGTGAAATGCTGTATGACAAAAATCTACATGTAGCCTGATTACGAGCTGTGGAGTGTGCTAATTGTGGAATAAAAAGAAATATTTACTGGCAGTTCACTGGCGGTGTGTCTAAACTACACCCCTCTTCCGACAGAGGGATGTAGATTAGGCACTTACATGCGTATGCAGATGAAGCCCGGGATATTTAAATCCCGGGCTCATTTGCACTTTCAAAGTGCCTAATCTACATCCCTCTGTTGGCAGAGCGTTGTAGTTTAGACACACCTTGGGATTAAAACCAAAAAGAAGCTGATGAAAGTGCAAGTTCTTAATGGATATGCCTCAATGCAACTACTCACATGCTAAATATTAATCACATACTTCAGTACTTTGTTGAATCAGGCCCTGAAAGAAAGTGACATGGAAAATAGTAGAGCACAGAAAGAGAGAGAGAGAGACACTGCAGCTGTGGATATTCAGTAAGGGTATGTCTACACTACAAAGTTAGTTCGAACTAACGGACGTTAGTTCGAACTAACTTTAATAGGTGCTACACTAGCGCTCCGCTAGTTCGAATTTGAATCGAACTAGCGGAGCGCTTAGTTCGAACTAGGTAAACCTCATTTTACGAGGACTAACGCCTAGTTCGAACTAGCTAGTTCGAACTAAGGGCTGTGTAGCCCTTTAGTTCGAACTAGTGGGAGGCTAGCCCTCCCCAGGTTTCCCTGGTGGCCACTCTGGCCAACACCAGGGAAACTCTATGCCCCCCTCCCGGCCCCGGACCCCTTAAAGGGGCACGGGCTGGCTACGGTGCCCGTGCCAGGTGCAAGCCTGCCAGCACCCAGCTAGCAGACCCTGCACCTGGCACGGCACAGAGCCACCCACCCGATGCCCCCCAGCCCACCCCCTCTTGCCGGGACCAGGCTGGCGGCTCCCGGGAGCTTGCCCTGGACCGCAAGAGGCGGGCACCTTCCTGGGCTAGTGCGGACATCGTGGACCTGGTCCACGATCTCCGCACTAGGCACAGGAAAGTGGCCGTCTAGGGCAGGAGAGCTGCCAGCCTGGCCACCCAGGAGCAGGTGTGCATGAAAATCAAGGGGGTCCACTGAGACCCCCGACACTGAGCCCTGAGCTTACAATGGCCGTACTGGGTCAGACCAAAGGTCCATCTAGCCCAGTAGCCTGTCTGCCAACAGCGGCCAACCCTAGGGACCCTGGAGGGGATGGACCGAAGACAATGACCAAGCCATTTGTCTCGTGCCATCCCTCTCCAGCCTTCCGCAAACTTTGGGCAGGGACACCACTCCTACCCTCTGGCTAATAGGACTCCATGGACCCAACCTCCATCACTTTATCTCACTTCCCTTTAAACTCTGTTCCAGTTGTAGCCTTCACAGCCTCCTGCAGCAAGGAGTTCCACAGGTTGACTATTTGCTTTGTCAAGAACAACTTTCTCTTACTAGTTTGAAGCCTGCTACCCATTCCTTTCCTTTGGTGTCCTCTAGTCCTTCTTTATGGGAACTCAGGAAGAACTTTTCTGAATGCACCCTCTCCACCCAACCCCTGCTTTTAGAGACCTCTATCCTGTCCCCCCTCCGTCTCCTCTTTTCTAAGCTGAACAGTCCCAGTCTCTGTAGCCTTTCTTCATCTGGGACCTGTTCCCAACCCCTGATCATGTTAGTTGCCCTCCCCTCTCCCAGCCTTTCTCTTCCCCTCTCCCACCTCCTTTTCCCAGTCTCCCCCAGTTTTTTTCAATAAAGACAGAGTCAATGTTGGAAGAAACGTTATCTTTATTTTGTACATCAATAAGAAGGGGGGCTAGGGAAGGGTAAGTGGAAGGAGATGAGGGAGGAATGGGGTACGAGCCCCCGATGGGGAGGACTGGGCTGGCTCTGCAGGCTTCTGGGGGTGGAAGCTCTCCTGCAGCCCCCCAATTACTCCCTCTCCCCAGATGGCAGCCTGCGGCAAGTGCAGCCGGGCTGATGGCCGAGTGGTGTGATGTGCCCAGTGTGGGCACTCAGGGCACTCCAAGCCAGAACTTCTTTGCAAGCGGGGCACCCCTTAGAACTGTGTGTCCGGGGTGGGGGTCGGGACCCTTTAAGCGCAGCCCTCGGCTAGCCTGAGACAGCATCTCCATGCTCTAAGTCCTCCTTTTAGGCCTTGCCGGCACTGCTTCCAGCCATCCTTAAGCCCTGTTCAGAGTCCACTCAATGTGGACTTACTAGTTCGAACTAGCAAAACGCTAGTTCGAACTAGTTTTTAGTTCTAGATGCGTTAGTTCGAACTAGCTTAGTTCGAATTAACTAATTCGAACTAAGTTAGTTCGAACTAGCGCTGTAGTGTAGACGTACCCTAACCTACTCAGCATGTTACACTTTACTTTCTGCAGGAGACAAGGAGTCACCCCCCACAGTGGAGGAGACCAAGCCTTGCACCACCAAGGTTGAGCAGTCTCCTGCCACCACTGCGAGGAAGAAACGTAGGGTAGTGGTGGTTGGAGACTCTCTTCTGAGGGGAACGGAGGCGCCCATCTGTTGCCCTGACAGTTCATCTCGAGAGGTATGCTGTCTGCCAGGGGCCCGTATCCGAGATGTTACGGAAGCATTGTCGAGGATTATCCGGCCCTCTGACTACTACCCCATGCTACTCATCCATGTGGGCACAAATGATACTGCCAGGTGTGACACTGAGCGGATCAAGCGTGACTACAGGGCTTTGGGAGTACAGGTGAGGGAGTTTGGGGCGCAGGTGGTATTCTCTTCGATCCTTCCTGTCAAAGGTAGGGGCCCGGGCAGAGAGAAGTGCATCCTGGAGGTGAATGCCTGGCTGCGAAGATGGTGTCACCAGGAGGGCTTCAGCTTCCTTGACCACGGGGTGCTCTTCCAGGAAGGACTGCTTGGCAGAGATGGAGTTCACCTTTCCAGGAGCGGGAAGGCCTTGTTTGGAAACAGACTGGCTAACCTTGTGAGGAGGGCTTTAAACTAGGTTCGACGGGGACAGGTGAGCAAAGTCCACAGGTAAGTGCTGAATGTGCGGGACTGGGAGATGGGTTGGAAATGGGGGGGACTATGGCCTATAATGGCAAGGAGAAAGGAGGGTCAGGGCACAACAGGGAGGCAAGATCAAATCAGTATCTTAGATGCCTATATACAAATGCAAGAAGTATGGGTAATAAGCAGGAAGAACTGGAATTGCTAACAAATAAATACAACTATGATATCATTGGTATTACAGAAACCTAGTGGGATGGGACGCACGATTGGAATGTTGGTATGGAAGGGTACGGCTTGCTCAGGAAGGACAGACAGGGAAAAAAGGGAGGAGGGGTTGCCTTGTATATTAAAAATGTACACACTTGGACTGAAGTGGAGATGAACGTAGGAGATAGCTGTGTAGAGAGTCTCTGGGTTAATCTAAAAGGGATAAAAAATGAGGGTGATGTCATGCTAGGAGTCTACTACAGGCCACCTAGCCAAGTGGAAGAGGTGGATGAGGCCTTTTTTAAACAATTAACAAAACTATCCAAAGCCCAAGATTGGTGGTGATGGGGGACTTCAACTATCCAGATATATGTTGGGAAACTAACACAGCGGAGCACATGCTATCCAATAAGTTTCTGGACTGCATTGGAGACAACTTTCTGTTTCAGAAGGTTGAAAAAGCTACCAGAGGAGAAGCTGTTCTGGATTTGATTTTAACAAATAGGGAGGAACTAGTTGAGAACTTGAAAGTGGAAGACAGTATGGGGGACAGTGATCATGAAATAATAGAGTTCATGATCTTAAGGAAAGGTAGAAGGGAGACCAGCACAATTGAGGTAATGGATTTCAGGAAGGCAGATTTTGATAAGCTCAGAGAACTTGTAGGTAAGGTCCCATGGGAAGCAAGACTGAAGGGAAAAACAACTGAGGAGAGTTGGAAGTATTTCAAAGGGACATTGTTAAGGGCCCAAAAGCAAACAATTCCGCTGTGTAGGAAAGATAGAAAATATGGCAAAAGACCAGCTTGGCTTAACAAAGAGATCTTGCATGATCTCAAAATAAAAAAGGAGTCATATAAAAAATGGAAACTAGGACAAATAAAAAAGGATGAATATAGGCAAGCAACACGGGAATGCAGGGGCAAGATTAGAAAGGAAAAGGCACAAAATGAGATCAAACTAGCTACAGGAATAAAGGGAAACAAGAAGACCTTTTATAAATACATTAAAAGCAAGAGGAAGACCAAGGACAGGGTAGGCCCATGGCTTTGAGGAGGGAGAAGCAGTAACAGGAAACTTGGAAATGGCGGAGATGCTCAATGACTTCTTTGTTTCGGTCTTCACCGAGAAGTCTGGAGCTGTGCCTAACGTAGTGAATACAAGCAGAGAGAGGGTAAGTTTAGAAGATAGGATACACAAAGAACAAGTTAAAGATCACTTAGGAAAGTTAGATGTCAGCAAGTCACCAGGTCCTGATGAAATGCATCCCAGCATACTCAAGGAGCTGATAGAGGAGGTATCTGCACCTTTAGCTATGATCTTTGAAAAATCATGGAAGACAGGGGAGATTCCAGAAGACTGGAAAAGGGCAAATATTGTGCCCATCTATAAAAAGGGGAATAAGAACAACCCAGGAAACTACAGACCGGTCAGTTTAACGTCTGTCCCAGGGAAGATAATGGAGCAGGTAATTAAGGAAATCATACGCAAACACTTGGAAGGTAATAAAGTGATAGGGAATAGCCAGCACGGGTTTGTGAAGAACAAGTCATGCCAAACTAATCTGATAGCTTTCTTTGATAGGATAACGAGCCTTGTGGATAAGGGAGAAGCGGTGGATGTCATATACCTAGACTTTAGTAAGGCATTTGATACGGTCTCGCATGATATTCTTATTGATAAACTAGGCAAATATAACTTAGATAGGGCCACGATAAGGTGGGTGCATAATTGGCTGGATAACCGTAGTCAGAGAGTTGTTGTTAACGGTGCTAAATCCTGCTGGAAAGGGATAACAAGGGGAGTTCCGCAAGGGTCTGTTTTGGGACCCGTACTGTTCAATATCTTCATCAATGATGTAGATATTGGGATAGAGAGTACGCTTATTAAGTTTGCAGATGATACCAAACTGGGTGGGGGTGCAACTTCTTTGGAGGATAGGGACATAATTCAAAATGACCTTAGCAAGTTAGAGAAATGGTCAGAGGTAAACAGGATGAGGTTTAATAAAGAGAAATGCAAAGTGCTCCACTTAGGAAGGAACAATCAGTTCCATACATACAAGATGGAAAGCGACTGTCTAGGAAGGAGCATGGCGGAAAGGGATTTAGGGGTCATAGTGGACCACAAGTTGAATATGAGTCAACAGTGTGATGCTGTTGCAAAAAAAGCAAATATGATTCTAGGTTGTATCAACAGGTATGTTGTAAGCAAAACTCGTGAAGTCATTCTGCCGCTCTACTCTGCACTAGTTAGGCCTCAGCTGGAGTACTGTGTCCAGTTCTGGGCGCCACATTTCAAGAAAGATGTGGAGAAATTGGAAAGGGTACAGAGAAGAGCGACAAGAATGATTAAAGATCTAGAGAACATGACCTATGAAGCCAGGCTTCATGAACTGGGCTTGTTTAGTTTGGAAAAAAGAAGATTAAGGGGGGACATGATAGAGGTTTTCAAATATCTAAAAAGGTGTCACAAGGAGGAAGGAGAAAATTTGTTCCTCTTGGTTTCTGAGGACAGGACAAGGAGTAATGGTCTTAAAGTGCAGCAAGGGAGGTTTAGATTGGACATTAGGAAAAAATTCCTAACTGTCAGGGTGGTCAAATATTGGAATAAATTGCCAAGGGAGGTGGTGGAATCTCCCTCTCTGGAGATATTTAAGAACAGGTTAGATAGACATCTGTCAGGGATGGTGTAGACGGAGCTTGGTCCTGCCTTGAAGGGGGGGCTGGACTCGATGACCTCTCGAGGTCCCTTCCAGTCCTATGATTCTATGATTCTATGTATTAACAAGAACAAGAGTGGAGTTCAAGCAATGGGTACTTTGATTTAATGTTGAGAAAAGAGTTTGTATACAAAACTGTGAAGAACTTCAAGAAAAGTTTAGATATTTTCTCTTGCATAGGGCGGTTAAAATCACTGAAGAAACCATGTATAAAAAGCTCATCAAGAAAATGAATTTTCTAGAGGTTTCTATCACAAAATTATTTAAGTATCTAGTGAAGATTTCCAAATGCTTATTCTCATTGTTCCATAATCTAATGTGGTGGAGGAGCAGTACAGTTTAGGGAATTTGGAACTTCCATCCTGGAGGATAAAATAACTTTTTAAAAAGGTTGAAATTTCCAACTTTTCTGTGGCATGGAAATTCAAGAAAATTCATCTCAACTCTGAAATGTTTTGTTTCATTTTGATCAAAATGAATATTACAACAATTCCAAAACTAAAGTGTATAATTTGATTTGTTAAAATGACCCCAAAAGTCTTTGTTTCAAGTCATATTCACCATAAACTGCATTTTCTTTTGGGGTTTCATCATCTTAGGATAGTTGTAGTTGAACAGCCTGATGTCCTCACAATCTCCCTTATGAGCCAGGCTCCTTGGCAGACTGTCTTCCATAATACAACCAGAGCCATGGGACTCCCATTACATAGCATATTGCTTTAGACGACATTTCAGAGGTAGTCATGTTAGTCGGTTTCAGCAACAACAACAAAAATTCCAGAGGCACCTTAAAGACTAACAATTTTGTTATGGGATAAGCTTTTGTGAGCGGTAACTCACTTAATCAGATGAAAGAAAAAAATGGATATTACGGATACAGAGATAGGAGTGTTACATCAGCACTAATTCAATCAGGATGGATGTAGAAAAAAAGTGAGAATAGCTAACGTGAAAAATTACTTATTGTAATGAGAGTCATTCCCAATTCAGACTCACTCTGATGGTGTCAAATTTATGTATGAATTCTAGTTCAGCAGTTTCACATTGCAGCCTATTTTTTGAAGTTTTTTTACTTGAGGATGGCAACTTTTAATCTGCAACTATGTGCCAAAAGAGGTTAAAATATTCTCCAACTGGTTTTTATAGGCTACTGTTCTTGATGTCTGATTTGTGTCCATTTATTCTGTTGTGCAGAGACAGTCTGTTTTGTCCAATATACAAGGCAGGGGAGCATTGATGTCACACGATGGTATGCCTCACGTTAGTAGTTATACAGGTGAATGAGACTTTAATGGTATCACTGATGTGGTTAAGACCTATGATGTGTTATTAGGATAAATGTGCGGACAGAGTTGGCTAAAAACTTCAAAAACATGCTGCAATGTAAAACTGCTGAGCTGGAATTCATATGTAAATTTTACATCACCCCTACTATCTGTTCCCTTTTCTTTCGCTTCATGCATCTGATGAAGTGAGTTGCCACTCACAAAAGCTTATGCCATCATAAAATTGTTAGTCTTTAATGTGCCACTGGACTCTTTGTTGTTTTCACATTGCTTTTTGTTATGGGTGATACTTTTCTAACCCCCATTCTCTCCAATGGGCCATCTTCTCTGGATGCTTACAGTTCCATATGGTGATATGACACAATAGGAAAAAGTAGCTTAATGTTTTGGCTCATTTAAATTTTTTTTTCCAAATTAGGTCAAACCAACCCCCAAATGAAATATTTCATTGATTTTCCCCCAATTAAAAAAATCCAAAATTAACCAAATTGATTTTGCACAACTCTATTTCCACTGTAAAGTTATTCCAATTGTAAAACTGAATATTTTCTATGGCAAATCAGTTCTAAGAAATATATATTTAGCATAATTGAGAACAATAAACATATCTCATCACAAAGAACATCAGCTGTCTGGAAATTTTTTTGACCATTGAAATGAAACTGGCTGGAATCAAAAGTTAAATTTCAAAATTGGGGTGAGTAGAGGAGGCAACCTAAGACTACCTGGAAATATAACAAAATGCATTCCAACAAACATCAGTATCATGATGCAGGAAATAAACATTTTGAATAGGGTACTCATTTGTAGTTGCTTTATGAAAACATGGTATTCAGCTGTTCTACCAAAATTCTAAATTTTAAATAAAATGTTTGCAGAATGAGATATTTTACTAAGTTCTTATTATACATGTTTGTCTCTCAATTTAAACAAATTTCTCCAGCATTCTTCATCTCTTCCCTTTTTTCCTACCCACATACCTACCCACCCAAGCTGTTTCCTAAATGACAGTGCTCCCAGATGCAAGACTATCATTTTACAACTCCTTTCAATCTACAAATCTACTATTTCCCTTAGTTTTAGGTACACTATATTTTAAACTTGACAGGTCAACTTATATAGAGTCAGATCCACAGGATGCCTTTTCTTTCTTTTATACCTTTTAAGATAAATAGAGAAGGCCAAAATGTTTGTTAGCTTACATATGTGAGGGTATGTCTACACTACACTTCACTTATGTCCACACTGCAATCGCCTTCTTTCGAAAGAAAATCAAAAGAACAGAGGGGTTTTTCCGACATTGGTAAACCTCTTTCTACAAGGAAGAAGCCTTTTTTCGAAAGAGCTCTTTCGGGAAAAAAAGGCGTGTGGGGACGGGGAAGAGGGAATTCTTTCACAAGAGGAAAAAGCACAGGTGCCCTGGCTGCCATTCCACCCATAGTAATCACAGCTTACATGCGAGATAGTGTCCACACTGAATGAACGCTATCTTTCGAAAAAAGCAGATCGTTTTTTCGATGTGCTTTGGCAATGTGGACGCTCTCTTTCAGAAGAAGTTTTTTTTGGAAGATCTCTTCCGGAAAAGCTTCTTCCGAAAGAAGCCTGAAGTCTAGACATAGCCTGATATAGACATAGCCTCTCATAGGCTACTGAAAGTAAGCAGAGATGTCAAAACCAAGGATGTGAAATGTAATTGAAGAAAATAATTTATATCATTTAAACAGTGTACAATTATTTTTCTCCTCTTAACACTGACACTGTTGGAAGAAATACATCTTGCTCCTTAGCCATGAAGGATTTGGACAATTCCGAAATATGTTTTGGAAATTTTCAAACTATTCCACCAATATTTCAAAGAGTAGAAAACCACTTTAGTCCAACCCTTCTTTTCCTAGAAAATAGCCCACCCACTTAACCCTTTCAAACTTCTTGATCTAAGATCTTCTAAAGGCCATAAAATCCATTTTTCCTCTTAGTGGGCCATTTTTAAAGAATCAGTTTTTCAGTTGGCTTATATCAATGACTTTTTCTAAAACAGGCAATACAATGGATTAAAATTAAATCAACATATTCCAATAACATCAAAGCTACTGCCACAATATACTCACTGACAATTATTTAAGTGGTTTAAATGTATTCTTTACCACAGTCAAGATAAACAAGAAGAAATAGATACAAGAAGTAAGAGAGAGCCAATCAGGTAAGAACTAAAAGGAAAAGTGTAATGCATCATATAACATACTCAGTTCATATCAATGCTTAATAGTCTCTTTTGACAAATTAACATAGTAGTTAAAATCTGTAAAGTAAATTTTTCATGTTCCTCTGCTGTTCGTCACAAATAAATCAACATAAATACTACGATCAAAACCATATTATTAAATATGTTGGGTGAGTGACTTTGAATGTCTATTATTGTACATTTAGGTAAAATGATTTCTTGCATCATCTTAGCCAAATTGTTGGGCAGCCAAATTATTGGGATTTACAAACTGAAAGACTCACTTGACTGTTTTTCTGATCCTTTTAAAGGATCATGGTTTGATACCAAATTTAGCCAGGATATCTGCCTTAATGTTCAAAAATGATTTTACTGTAGTTTAATTGGTTGAGGAGACAAACATTAGCAATTAAAATTAACTTGAAAGGACCATAGCAGGAGCTCACTGTGACTCTGCTTTGTAGCTGTGCTATATCATGCAGCCTTAAAATGTAAATTTATTATAGAAATTCACATTTGAATGTGAATCTTTTTGTGCTAGCCACATATTACTCTATGCTAGGAACAAATATGACCCTTAATTCTGATAACACATTTTCAGATCACTGGATGGAAGACGCCATATAAAAACATGCAGTCAAGATACTCTAAGGAATCTATTAGCTATGGAGACATTGCTAGTACAGCACATTATGCAAGCAGAATTATGCATAGTGAGTGTGATAATTTAGACTCTATATACATATGCTTAAATGCCAGGATAAAGGTGGTAAAGCATTTGTGCATGACAGGAAACCTAACCTTCAGCAATGTGACTTATTGAAACTGATATCTAAACCAAATCTTTCTGAAATAGTCTTTTTTTATTACAAAAAGTTAACATTTACAAACAGCTATCACATTGTACCAATATTTCTGTATGTTTAGTGGGAAATAACTCCCAAAATCTCAGAGACTAGAGGTATAATAATTGTATGCTATCATTTTCAGGCTAAATTCAGTCCCAGGCAGTTGCATTGTGTCCTTTGCCCTTTATACTACAATGATAATATGAACAAATCAAATAGGCATTGTAGGCTCAAAATAACCATGTTTACCAACTATATAAAAACCTTCTCTCTAGCTGGTTTATCAACTAGAACTCAGAAAGCACCAGTAACAGACTCACAAACAATTTAACAACATTTATCAAGCCTGTATAAACTTTAGATTCTATTAGGTGAAATTCGAGGCAAAAACTCTTTTTGAAATCAAGCAGAATATTTCCAACTTCTGTAGTAGTTGCATTGGGTATATTGTGACTGGAACCTGCCCACAGCACAACGTATCAATGTCTCTGAAAAGCACATATAGGCTACGTCTACACTGGCATGAATTTTCGAAAATGCTTTTAATGGAAAAGTTTTCTGTTAAAAGCATTTTCGGAAAAGCGCGTCTAGATTGGCAGGATGCTTTTCCGCAAAAAAGCCCCAATCGCCTTTTTCACGATCAGGGCTTTTTTGCAGAAAACAGTGCTATGCTATCTACACTGGCCCTTTTGCGCAAAAGTCTTTCGGAAAAAGACGTTTGCCCGAACGGGAGCAGCATAGTTTTTCTGGAAAAGCACTGATGATTTTACATGAGATCGTCAGTGCTTTTCCGGAAATTCAAGCGGCCAGTGTAGACAGCTGGCAAGTTTTTCCGCAAAAGCAGATGATTTTGCAGAAAAACTTGCCAGTCTAGACACAGCCATACTGTATTTCCTGAAACGTGTAATACAAAATGTACTCAAACTTCCAATAAGAAACCTACAGTCAAAATTCTGAAATAATTCATGAAGGCATAACTCTGATGGTAATATTAATTGATTCAAGGAAGGATCTATAAAAAGATCTAATTTGTATAGCAGGGAGTTTAATTGAATTAGGTTCTGTGGATATATTGTTTATAATCAAGTTTTACTAATGTTGACTGTTAAGGAAACAAGTATGTCAAGAAAATATTTTTTAAAAATGGTTATGTCTCTTGACAAAATGCACTGTTCAAATGCTCCCATTGGACTATGTTCTATGTTCAAAGGGTATAAGAATCAAATTATCAACTCTGTGCATTATAGTCGCATCTTAGAACTTAACAGCATTTAAGTGGGCCAAGTCAGCCATGGTGCAAACCCTAGATTTGAAAAAAGTTGTTCTATTTGTGCCCATTACTGCTAATTTATATATCTATCTATTTGTATATATTAACAAAATTTCATTCTGACAGGGGGAATAGCCTTAGAATTGCATGAACATATGTGAAGACAGAATATGGCCAGGGAAGCATGTTTTATACAATGGCAACTTTTCAAATACTATGCCCATATTAGGGATGAATATTTTGTAGAGCCCCCCACCCTCCACCAAAAAAAACTCACGCCCGTGACCCAAATATATTCAGCAAGCAAAGACAAAAAAAAATCCTTAGCACTAAGAATTTAATTTCAAACAATCTCAGAGCTACTAGGAGTTCTAAACACTTCTTGTGTATATTAACTAATCCAATATCATTACTCTAAGTGGCTCCTGTGACCCACAAATAAAACATGTTTTATCTTCCTATGAACATTGCTGAATAATTTAGTATTTATCATCCATCTTGATCTCAAACTACCAAAACAAGACAACTTTTAGCCATGTTACTTTTACTCTCTTAGAGTAGATGTACAGAGTAGATGTACAGAAATAAAAAGATGCTTACTTATAGTCCTGCATCATCAGACTCTGTACACAAGTGTCTCCAGAAAGGCAAGAATTGTGGTAATGGAGACTGTACTTTTAAGGACTGAACTTCTCACATATTGCAGGTGCTGTGAATATTATTTTGTTTCTATTAACAGACTGCTGAAACTAGACACAGAATAAGCCAGCCCATGCTGCACTACAAACAGGGCTGGCCTTACCATGAGGCCAACTGAGGTGGCCGCCTCAGGTGCCAGACTGTGGAGGAAGGCTCCACTAGGACCCAGAGTGTAGAAAACTGTGTCTGCTGCTGGTGCATATGTATTTTCTCTGCTCTACATGCACAGAGACAGTGGAGTGCCATGAAAGGAGTAGAACCGGAAGAATGCAGATTTGAGACCTTTCAAAGTTTTGGCCCAGCGAGGGAACATGGGGGCGTCATTTGAGCTCCCCGCCTCAGGTGCCAAAATGTTGTGGGCCGGCCCTGACTACAAACTTCGGGTGACATAAAACTGTCACAGTTAGGATATTATTCATGCATGTGCATATTTGGTAATTTCATCCACACACTGTGTACTCCTGGGGAAGGCTAGCAAGGAGCACCACAAGTAGGTATACTAATACTCCACAAAACAATCCTCATATCCAGAGACTTTTATGGAATTTTGACCTACTCTATGTGGTAGAAATCAGTCACACAAGGAACTCTAGGAAGCAAGGGTCAAGTTCCCATTATGTAACTTTATTCATCCCATAATGTGCCTGCCTTTTTTAAAAATTCTGACAAACCCACACACTACTGCTCAGTATCCAAACCCTCTGACAAGCCTGGAGCCCATACAACTATGCAAGACTGTCACAAGAGATGTAAACATAGGACAATCCTCCAGTATTTGGAGTGGCACAGAAAGTACCAAAAAAATAGGGATGTAACAGTTTCTTCAAGGACAGATTGCTTGGGGACAGAATGAAAAGCAATGCAAGGTGCAAATGGCACTGCTTCTTCTCAGTATAATCCCAGGAATTCCAATACTTCCTGTCTAATCCAAGCAGGAACATGTCTAGAGCACAAATCCATTCTTCTCCAGTAATGGGCCCCTTTCCCCTATCAAATGCTAGGATCAAAATTCTGTGGGGTCTTGGTCTGTGTGCCATTTTGCACTTAAGTTCACTGCACTGCAGCACTCATCTCCTACAGGCTCACCCTATGTGTGCCATCTTCCTGGGAAGGCAGGAGCTGGGACTGAGATAAATTGTCAGGGCTGGGAATTTGGGCAATTTGTTGAAATGAAAGCACTTATTACAGGTTGAACTTCTCTGGTCTGGCACCTTCAGGATCTGATCGACCCCAAACCAGGGAATTTGCTGGACCAGGGAAGATCAATGCCAGCCCTTCTGCTCCTGGAAGCTACACTCCTGGCCCTAACCAACCAGTTTTTCCTCCATGAGTGCTCCAGAAACAGGGTCTCTGTCAGATCCCAGTAAAGTCTTCCCTGTTACATTGTTATTTTGGGATTTGTCATTTATTTTGCTAGTATTTGTGGGGTGTATGGGGTGTTCAGGGAGGGGTAGCACCTCTGATGTACGGGCATGTCGTGTCCTTTTAGGGCAGCTCGTCCACCTTTGGTCCCCACTTGTCACTCAACTCTCACCTGTGGCTCCTAGTAGCTGTAGCATGTGCAGCGGCCACACCCCGGGCAACAGCTTCGACAGGCTGGCTAAACCAGGTTGAGAGTAGCCGTCGGGTCATCGACCTTTGGTGAGATAGGGACTTGTCTATCCCGAGCATGTGAAGACAGACTCCAGCGGATCGAGCGGATGAGACCTACTAGAATAGGACCAACGGTCATGAAGGTGTTTTCTGCAAGCGATGTGGTACGCTAAGAGCACGGCAAGACATGAAAGATGCCCTGGTCAACCACTGCGCCCAGCCCATCTCCAACCGTCTCGTCACAAGTCCTGCCATTGGAGCAAGATGGAATCTGGGAAGAGAGAGTGAGGCTGACTATGCACACCTCTCCCTCACTTTAATCCAATTCACGTGCAAGTCTTGACATCTCGACATCCCCTAATTCCCGTAACCCTTAAAGTCCTGTGGCGACGGGTGAGCAACGAAGCAGCAGGTGTGGATACACTGGGAGCTGTAGCTGCGGACCTGCACACAGGTGGCTCAGGTCTAATGGTCGTCTTCTTGCTGGCTGAAGCAACAGCTGGATTCGGCGTCTACCTGAGTGACTGAGCAGCCCTCTTTAGGATTGCACTGCTCACCTCCGTAGTAAGAGGAAGGGGCTAGAAAAGGTGCCCTAAACATTGTTTGCTTCATAGAACCCTGGCCAGCTTACCGCGGCTGGAGGGGATCCCATCTCATGCGGTCGAACAATAAAATTTCGAACAAAATGCAAGGTGACACCACTCACTATTGGCACATGGAATGTACGCACGCTTCAAGACAACCCTTCAGCAGACCGACCAGAAAGAAGAACAGCCCTGGTCGCCAGAGAGCTCACAAGATTTAACATCGATATTGCGGCACTGTGTGAAACTCGTCTAGCAAATGAAGGTCAGCTCATGGAAACAGGAGGTGGTTACACATTCTTCTGGCGTGGACGCAGCAGTGACGAACGTCGTGAATCTGGAGTTGGCTTTGCGGTTAAGAATCATCTTGTCCGCAAACTTGCCAGTCTTCCCAAGGGCGTGAATGACCGACTCATGACACTGCATCCTCCACTACCGAGAGGAAAGCAAGCCACACTGATCAGCGCTTACGCACCCACAATGACGAATCCGGATGAAGTAAAGGACAAGTTTTATGAAGATCTCGATGCCCTACTCTCATCCGTGAAGCGCACTGACAGGCTGATTCTACTTGGCGATTTCAACGCGAGAGTAGGATCTGATCACACTGCCTGGGATGGCGTCATTGGAAAAAATGGAATCGGTAAATGTAACAGCAATGGCCTACTATTACTGAAGACATGTGCGGCTCATGATTTGATCATCACCAATACCATCTTCCGCCTCCCCACTCGCAAAAAGACGTCCTGGATGCACCCACGCTCTAAGCACTGGCATCTCATTGATTATGTCATTGTGCGGAGGAAAGACAGAAAGGATGTAAGGGTGACCAAGGCCATGCCGAGTGCTGACTGTTGGACTGACCACAGACTTATCTACAAATTAAGCTTTCACATCAAGCCAAAGAGACGTCCGCAGGGAAACAAAGCTGTGATGAAAAAGATCAATGTCAGTAGACTGAGGAACCCCAACACAGCAACTTTACTAGCAGAAGATCTTGGCAACCAACTTTTAGAGCTGCAATTAGAGGAAAATGCTGAGAAGGACTGGGAACGCTTCCGGGATATTGTGCACTCTTCTGTACTACAGGTTCTTGGACCCTCACACAGGAAACAGCAGGACTGGTTTGATGAAAACGATGAAGAGATCAAGGCCATACTTGCTGAAAAGCATCGCCTTCACCGTGCTCACCAGAATGACCCATCGTCAACAGCTAAGAAAAATGCCTTCAACAACATTCACAGGATCGTACAGAGCAAGCTTCGCAAGATGCAGGACTCCTGGTTGAGTGCCAAAGCAGATGAAATCCAGAAGTTTTCTGATAGAAACGATGCCAAACGGTTCTACGAAGCCCTTAGATCCTTGTATGGACCTCAGCCCTCAGGGAGTTCCCCTCTACTGGACTCAGATGGTGCAACTCTCATTACTGAGAAGGCTCTGATTTTACAGCGTTGGGCTGAGCACTTCCAATCCGTACTGAACCGCCCATCTTCCATCAATAATGAGGCGATTGATAGAATGCCCCAGGCGGATATCAACCACAGCCTGGATGTCTCACCATCAGAGACTGAAACCTTACAGGCCATCAGCCAGCTATCCAGTGGCAAGGCCCCAGGATCTGATGCGATTCCAGCGGAAGTCTATAAGGGTGGTGGTGCAGTGCTTGTCGACAAACTCACTCAGCTGTTCCAGTCCTTCTGGAATCAAGGATCTATTCCTCAGGAACTGAAAGACGCGTCCGTCGTACACCTCTACAAGAGGAAAGGAAATCGACAAGTTTGCGATAATCATAGAGGAATATCACTGCTTTCCATCGCAGGTAAGATCCTTGCACGAGTGTTGCTGAATCGTCTGATTGACCACCTGGAACAGGGTTTATTACCCGAGACACAGTGCGGCTTCCGCAAAGAGCGTGGCACGGTGGATATGATCTTCGCAGCCCGACAGCTTCAAGAGAAGTGTCAAGAGCAGAATCGTGAACTGTACACCACCTTCGTGGATCTCACCAAGGCTTTTGACACTGTCAGTCGCGAAGGTCTGTGGCGCATCATGTCAAAGTTTGGGTGCCCTGACAGATTCATCTTGATGGTACGTCAGTTCCACGACGGCATGACGGCTCGTGTTCTGGATGATGGAGAAGCTTCAGAGGCCTTTCCCGTCACAAACGGCGTCAAGCAAGTGCTGGCACCGACCCTGTTCAGCATAATGTTTTCAGCCATGCTGTCAGACGCCTTTCAGAACAGTTCCTTGGGAATCAGACTGAGATACAGGACCGATGGGAAACTGTTTAACCTGCGAAGACTCCAGGCTGTCACCAAGATAAAGGAGACTGTGCTACGAGATCTCCTTTTTGCTGATGACTGCGCCCTGAATGCTGGATCAGAGCAGGAAATGCAAGCCAGCATGGACAAATTTGCAGCAGCATGCGACAACTTCGGCCTTCTCATCAACACAAAGAAAACCGAAGTGATGCACCAGCCAGCTCCGAAAGCTCAACATCAAGTGCCCACCATCACAGTGAAGGGACAAAAGCTGCAAGCAGTGGACCAATTTACATATCTTGGCAGCACCCTCTCCCGCTCAGTGACAATTGACATCGAGGTCAACTGCAGAGTCGCCAAGGCAAGCTCTGCATTCGGCAGACTGTTGACCAAAGTGTGGGACCGCCGTGGAATAAGCCTTGCTACAAAGCTTAAAGTCTATCGAGCAGTAGTGTTAACTACCCTGATGTACGCCAGTGAGACTTGGACTGTATACAGGAGGCACGCTAGGCAGCTGAACCACTTCCACACGATTTGCCTCCGCAGACTTCTGAGGATCCGGTGGCAGGATAAGGTGCCAGACACAGAAGTCCTTTCTAGAGCAGGTCTGCCGTCAGTTTACATCCTGCTGATGAAAGCTCAGACACGCTGGGCAGGCCATGTTGCAAGGATGCCAGATCATCGCATCCCTAAACAGCTCTTCTATGGTGAGCTGTTTCAAGGGAAGCGATTGCACGGGGGACAAAAGAAGCGATACAAAGATACGCTTAAAGCCTCTCTCAAGTCCCTGAATATTGACACCACCTCCTGGGAGACCCTGGCACAAGACGGATCAACATGGCACACGTTGATCTACCAAGGCTGTCAAACATCTGAAGCCAGAAGGACAACCATAGCACAAGAGAAGCGAGCACTCCGTAAAGCCAGAGTTGCAAAAGCTGCAACAGTGGTGCCCACACATGTCTGCCCGACATGTGGCAGAACATTCCGTGCCCGTATCGGCCTTATCAGCCATTTGCGGACACACCATGGACAGTCCATAACCCGTTAGATGTCAAGGTCCTCTTCGAATACGATGGACGAACAACATTTGTGATGACAAACCTTATTGTTTCTTTTACTGGGTTTTATTCTCCTTGCCAGCAGTGGTAGCAATTTCCTAAAGGATAGCAACCTTGTGTTCAGGGCACAAGGAGGAGTCATCTTAGACACATCACAGAAAGAAACCATGATCCAACCAAATGTGACAAGAGGAGAGGAGTCTCAACTGATAGTTTGGTGCAGGGCTACATATGTTTATCTGTCAGTTTCTGAGAAGGATGTAGGTTATGGGGATAGGTCAGTGAGAACCTATATTTTTAAGATTGCTCTCTAGCAAATGCAACTTTTAAAAAAAAATCTTCTGATCTGGCACAAGAATATGTACTCATGTAAACTCATAACTTTTCTTCTTCCTTTGCTTACACACTACAATTCTTATTCCGTATTACAATATTTTATGATTCGTGTACTTCATGTAATTAGTTTGAGAAGATTAAAAACATCAAATATTTATACCTCATACACTTAGAAAAATCCCTTTTGTCAACATTTACATAATAGTAAATGTCAGGACACCAAGAAGTCCACATTTCTTCATCAGCTAACAAATTATAATTTGGGCCAAGTCCACAGTAATAAAACAATCAAACATGGCCTAGTACTTCAAAGAACCCTAAGCAATTTTTATAACCGAATCCTAATGAAATTCAATAGGTATTTAACACAGCACTTAACTACAAGTCTCATTCAAAAAAATCTCAGTCCCAGTTCTCAGAGTTAAAGCATCCACTTGGAAATAACAGGCAGGCAATATCCTTCTAGTGCACACTACTAAGGTTCCACTTAAAAGCTTTATAGGTGATAGCAGTTCATGCACAAAGCACTTTCGCACACTGCTTCACATGATCAGCTTCGAGGAAAGAAGTGGTGGGTGACTTTCTGAAAACAGATACCAATAAAAAGCATTTAGTTAAAACACATAGCCAAACTTCCACCCTGGCAAGTTAAAAGATGTATAGGATTTAAAAAAAAATTTTGTATGACAGGTCTCCAGCTCTGTATTGGTGGGTCTTTAGCCTCAGACTCCCTACAACCCTCAGTGTGGCCTCCCTTTCTTGGCTTAGAGGCAAGGGTCACAGTCTACCCTGCCACATTCATCAGAGGCCATGATGGAAGGTGGAAAGGGGAATACGCCACAGTTTCTGTTGCCTCTCCAGGCACGGTGCAGACAATTTGATCTCCTCTACACTCAGATGCACCCCTGCTGCCTGTCAAGGGAAAAGGCGGGATGCAACTCAGTCCCTCCCTTCTCTCAATCCCCCTTCTTTACTCTTACCCCAGAGCTTCTTTTGTGGCTTCTTGGTCTTTTATTACTCACTCCTTCAGTAGCATTTCATCTCTCTAGCTCCTTTGGGGGAGACTGACTGAAGAAAGTACTTTTAAACAGTATGGGCAGGGCTCTAATAGGCTAATACGGGCACATTCAACCAAACATCCTCAACTGACTCCTTGCAGGCTAATTGGAATCAAATGCCAGTATTAGCCTGGAGTAGCCTTTGTCCAAATACTCACGGAATAGGGACCAGCTCCTCCTGAAGCTGATTTATTTGCTTTCTACTACTGTTTTACACTCTTTGTTTCTGAGTGCTTCATACTTGGTTATGTATATTTTAAAGGTATGCTTTTGTTAACACATATAGTTGTCTGGAAAAAAATTGGATTAAGTTGCATATTCATTTTGAACTCAATCTTCATAACTGTATAGACTGCTGTATGTTAACAATGTACTTAGCACAATCCAGGTAATGGAGGAAATACAAGCAGCAGCAATTAGGGATGTAAAAGGTTAACCAGTTAACCAGCATGCTTACCAGGTAAGTGGAGAACCGGGTGCAGGAAACAATCCCCAGCCCATTTGCAGAGGACCCGGATGGCAGGACCTCCCAGCCTCAGTAGGCCGGTGGGAGCAGCTCCCTACCCACTCATGACATGGTGGATCTGGCTGGACTAGAGCAGTCCCCAACCTGCAGCAGGCTGGCTGACAGGACTCCAACCACTGGGCCCCTGACTGAGGACCACAGTGACTTTGTACCAGCCCTCAGTTAAATAATATAATTTTAATCATTTAACTGGTTAACTTTTGTAATGGGTATTTACATCCCTAACAGCAATTAAACATTTCAGGCTGCCATGATTATCATGTAACTAAGGGTGTGTCTAGACTACAGACAAAACTATACCTGCGTCCACACTACCGCTGAGTTCTGTCGACATAACGTCGACAGAACTCAGCAATTTTGTCGACGTATGTAAACCTCATTTTACGAGGAATAACACCTTCTGTCGACAGAGTTTCTGTCGACAGAAGGTGTTATTGAATGGAAACTGTCCTTTGCGTCCAGACTACCATGTCGACAAAAGCAGCTTGCTTTGTCGACAGAACTCAGTGTAGTCTGGACGCGCTTTGTCGACAGAAGTTTTGTCGACAGTATCTGTCGACAAAACTTCTGTCGACAGAAACCTGTAGTCTAGACGTACCCTTAATTAATACATTTAAGAGAGTGAAAATACCATTTTATATAAATGAAAGCTAACACCACTCGCTCCCCCTCCCCTCTTAAAATAAAAGATCGTATAAACAATTGTTTGATAAAAAAGCTTCCCAATTTTTAATAGCATGGTAAATTCAGTTTTCATTCAGTCTACTAAAGCCACAATTTTTGTAAATAGAGGTAGAAAGCAATCATAATGTCATTGTGCCACTGATTTTTCAATAAGGATATTTGCTTACAGTAATGGCACAGGATTGGCTTTGTGCTCTTAACTGAATTAAGAATAGTCTTTGTTACAAAATTATCATACATTTACAACTGATTGTTTCCATCAAGAAATTTAGATCTAAAAACTGAAAAATCCAATATCTAAATATCTATAAAACTGAAATTGAAAAAAATTCTATAACACTAAATCATCTATAACATGTATAAAACTGAAAAATCCAACAACTACATTTAATCCTGATGTGTAACACAAGAAGTAGTCTGAGAAGCCTATAAAGAAATTTTTAAAAGTTTGAAACTGACGTAGTTTAGGTCAAATTCAAACCTTAGTATTACTAATTTTATACATGTGTGTCTATTTTTACTTTCAAGTCCAATTTATAGCAAACAAAAGTGCTCAGACCCCTACAAATGGAGGCACCTTTTAATATCCTTTCTTTAAAAACTAGAAGAAAAAAAAAGGTCAAACCTGATCTTCTCTGCAGATGCAGAGCTCTCTGTAAGCAAAATAAGTGTGGTTATGTTGCTTGAGAGGAAGGTAGGTCCTGAACATAAGAGTCAGAGCACAGGCAGGACTTCCACTCCTATGCAAATTTACCTGTCAACAACCACGCAGCAACACAAGAGTACTTCAAGAGGGTTTGTACGTCCTTCCCCTCATTGTGTCTGAGTACTGGATTTGGTCCATAGGGTACAATATCACCCTCAGACATACAAGCACAATTTCATCTTCTCATTACAGTAGCTCCGGATAGAAGTGTTCCATAAACCCAGAGCTTATTTCTACTGAGCTACCAAAAACATCCCAGGATCATTCTGAAGCAAGCCATATGTATAAACAAATTTACAGTCCAAGTTTGGGATTGATTTAGTATATAAATCTCAAAAGCATTGAGCACCCTTGTGATGAGCTGAAATCTCTCATCCCCCACTGAACTCAACAGCACTGTAAATCCCATTGTATTAGAGAGTGCAACTGTAATTCAACAGAGCGCTCTGGTCAGCAGCTGCTAAAATTATATTCACACAAGGCAAGCTCTCATGTCTTGATTCCTCTGGGGAAATTTTACAAAAAGTTCTCAATGTTACTGACATCAAGGCCATTCCAGAACTCCTGCTTTTAATGAACAAAAACTGCCTTGCATCACTCAAGTCATATGGTATGACAAAAAAGCTAAATAATCAAATGTAACTGAAAGAGAAGTACCACAAAGTCATCAATAAAAAAAAAATTAATAAATATTGAGGTCTCTTTTTTCACTGGTATGTGCAATGCCTTGTAAATATGCTACCTCTCCCAGATGGCTAATGAAGACCAAACCCTAATTTGAATTCTGTAGTAACCTAACAGGTATTTGATATATTTGTAGTTATTTAGTTTCCTCGCTCTGCTTAATTCATGCCTTAAATCACATCTAACATCTACTTTTCCTTCTCTGTAGCACCTGCCTAGGAAAGGAAAGGTTGGTGTTCCTCACTGTATCTTTCAGGTTCTGAATCCAAGATTCTAAGCATATTTTGCACTTGAAAACCAAAACATGACAAAAGATTTGCAAAATTAACTTCAGTTCAAACAGAAGGATTGTTACATTAAGATGTACCTCTTTTAAAATTAGAATTTTATAAAATGTCTGGAATCAAAATGAGAACCTTGGAGGAAAAGCTTAGCTAAATTTATGCAAGTGACTGAGAATACACCAGTAAACTTATTAGGCCTACCAGTATTCTAGTTAGAGCATTCAACATAAAATACCTTCTTTTCTGCAAGGGAGCAGTGTGGGTAAATGCAAAAATTATACCATTTCAATAATCATGTTCTATTTCTCCCATTTCATACCAATAGACATTTTGAAAACTTAGCAATTAGCCAAAAGTTGAAAAAAGTGAAAAGAATGCAGGCAAACTATGAGAATTATGTAGTCCAGGTCCACTCTGGGGGAGAAAGTCGAATCAAGCTACACAACCCCATCTACATGAACAAAATAGCTAGATTTCATGTACCTTAGTTTGACTTACTGCAGCTTCCCCCCCTCCAAGTGGTTGACAGAAGACGCGTTCCTGTTGATTTCCCTTACTCCTCACAACCCCATGGAGTACCAGAATCTGTGGGGGGTAACATCAGCAGTTGATTAAGTGGATCCTTACTAGACCCACTAAATCAAACTCCAGAAAATTTACCTCCAGAGCGTCGATCTTCAGGTAAGCATAGATGAGATCATAGAATTTTTAAGAGCAAAAAAGTATTTTAATTAAATAATCACAGCTCTATCAGATTATGAAATCTTCACTCAAAGAGGTGGCTGCTGCAACCAGGGGAATTCCTAAACATCTTATGAAGACTGAACAATTTCTCTAGATGTTACACAATAGTGACAAGTGTCGGCCTTATACTAACACTTCATGTCTTACACTGGAAGATTATACAGCTTTAATAGATATTTATTTACTTGACACTGAAAAATTTGAATACCTTAGTGTTTGCTTATGTAATACATTTCTTATTAAACAAGTGATGCAAGTATTTTATTGTCAAAAGCCATTTAATAGAAAATACTGAAATGGATTTATATTTAAACTACTTCAGAATCCCTATTTTTAAATATGATTTGAATGTGTAAGGTGACAAAAAAAGCAAAAAAAAAAAAATCCCCCACCCCACACACGATGACTTGCTCTCCATTCCTATATTTCTTGCAGGAAACTTGGAAATGAAACTATTTTTCTCTCTCTCCCTCCAATTGGGAATCTGACTGACTTCCTTGCTTTCTTTCATCTCCCACCATTTCACTGTCTTACCTGACACCTTACTCTTGATGCCCTAAATATTCTCCTTGAAGAAGCCTGTGAAGCATTAGTACTAGAAGAGATGATGACTGAAAATTTCTGTCTAATTTGCTTGCTATGCAGTAGGACAATATAAGCAGGCAACAGGGCTACGTCTACACTGGCACCCTTTTCCAGAAATGCTTAAAACGGAACAGTTTTCCATTATAAGTATTTCCGGAAAAAGTGCATCTACATTGGCAGGATGCTTTTCCGGAAAAGCACTTTTCCCGGAAAAGCATCTGTGGCCAATGTAGACGCGCTTTTCCGGAAAGAAGCCCCGATCGTCATTTTCGCGATCGGGGCTTTTTTGTGGAAAAGACTACTGTGCTGTCTACACTGGCCCTTTCCCGGAACAGTTTTTCCGGAAAAGGACTTTTGCCCGAACGGGAGCAGCATAGTTTTTCCGGAAAAACACTGACAATTTTACAGTAGATCGTCATTGCTTTTCCAGAAAAGCAAGCGGCCAGTGTAGACAGCTCGCAGCTTATTCCGGAAAAGCGGCTGTTTTTCCAAAATAAGTGGCCCAGTGTAGACACAGCCCATAAGTTTAGGTGACATCATGAAGCCCAGACATAATAGTATATGCTCTCTATTTGGTTATCTTTTGACTCCACCCAAAAAAGCAAATTTTGTTTTGAGCACCATAAAATCAGAATGTTGCTGGAGAATAGCAAATAAATCAGAGAGAAGGAATAAGCCTGAATGAGGAGTTTGGGGGATTTACTTAGATGAGAAAAGATTTTTAAGAAGTTGAATATGCTTGTTTGGATCAGTGAAGGCTAAGGGAAGACATAAGAATGTTTAAAAAAAACCCCCACAAAATACAACTAACTGACAACCATCAGAGATTTGTGTAAACTTATACAACTGGCCCTAAGTAGAAATAATGTGATGAAATGGGGGAGGGGAGGGAACGGGGGTTGAGACTAGGGAAAAGCTTCCCAACAGCAAGATCTTTAACCTAGATAAATATAGACCATGGTAAGTGATGGAAGCCACAGCACTTGGCACATTTAAAACCAGACAGTAGGAAACTATCCTGTACCGGAAGGCAAATGGACTAGGTCAATGTTTCATCAATTAAGATAGACACACCCTAAGTAGGTAGCCCTACACTACAGTATTATTTTGGAATAACTGACATTATTCCGAAATATCATAGTCTGTGTCTACACTACAAGCAGTTATTTCGACATTATGTCAAAATAATATTGAGCTGGAGGACTTCTTACTCTTGTTTCCTGTACCCCTCATTTTACGAGGAATAAGGGAGGTTGGAGGAAGTTCCTGCTGCACGGACAGAGCCAAAAGCTGAAATAAGCTATTTTGACTTAAGCTACACAACTGACATAGCTCAAGTTGTGTAGCTTATTTTGGCTTTAGCCCTGTTGTGTAGACATACTCCTACTGAGCACATCCTCATGGTCACAAGATTCCCTTGCAGTTCCCACCTTCTGTTCTCATTTTTGAAGCATCCTTACAAGATCTACAGAGTTTCCCTTATGAATAATACCACCTGCTATTTGGAGCTGCGTTAATGATCACAAACAATTCCACATGGTTCTTAAAGTCCCAAAAATAAAGTTCATCATTGCAAGCAAAAGTTTACACTCATCTCAGGCTCTTCTGGCACTCACACCGAGTTCTTCTGCCAGCATCTGCTCTTCATGGTGCCTACATTCTTAGTAATTTCTGTCTGGAATAGGGAAGTAAGTGACTAGTTGACTACCTAATAAGCAAATCTTATCAGATAGTTGAGTAGGAACTTGACTAGTTGTTTCCCCCACTTGCTGCCTCTAACAGCCTTGCTCTCTCTATCAGCGAGATGCAGCAAGGGGAGAGGGAACAGGAGCCGGTGCTGGAGGGAGCCGACATAAAAGTCAGTTCCCCCCAGCACTATCTCTGCAGGTGGCAGGGGAGGCACAGGGCAGTAGAGAAATAGCACAAGAGTGGATTGAAAACAGTCCCACTCCCACCAGTCCTGACTGCTGCTCCTCTCCCTTTGAAATGTACAAGAGCCACAGACATCTCTTATACATTTCAAAGGAAGAGGCGCATATGGGAACCCGCACCAGCAGGGACTACTTTGGTCCCCGCTGGCGCAGGTTCCCACTGCCTCTCTCCCATTGAAATATTGGAACATAGTATAAACCCATTTTGAACATTAACAGATAAAGCAGGTCATAAAAACAAGCAATCAGTTTCAGGGAGTTTCTGATTCCTCCTAATGGGCCTGCTTCTTTTTATTCATCATCATTTTCAGCAATTTGTTCCTGTTTGTATGTAGTAGAAGGCTTGTACTATAGAAATGGCAGTTAAACGTAAATGTTTAAGTGTTATGAGCTGAATGTAATTGAAAAGAACTGTACAAATGTTATGAATTTTTTTCCCGGAAAGATAATGGCAAAAATTATAGATAAAGATTTAGAAGGCGGCAAAGAAAGTTAAAAAATTTTCAGAGAGAATTTCAATCATGAACTAAAAGTTGTTTGTTTATTTCAAATACATTAGAATACAGACATTTGATGGTTTGGGGTTTTTTTTTACATAAGTCCGTGTCTGCAGATCTCATTTGGTCTCCACACTCATCCTCTTGCCACACCTTTGATGTTTGTGTTTATACCCTAAGGTTTTAAGCCACTGTTTAAATGTGTCCGCCTTCTCAATTTAAGAAGGTGTTTGCTCATCAAAATTAAGACACTGTGCCTCAGACTTCCAGAAGATAGAGTTTTTATAAATAGGAAATCTCTAGTTTACCAGGGAATTTACAAAGGGGATGGACATGAAAATACAATTTGTGGAAGTAAACTCTAGTGTGACAATGTATAGTTGACTGTTAGAGTAGAAGTTCAGTTTTTATTTTGATTCTACATATAAACAAACCTGTGAATATACATAATATGGAATTATCCTGGTTTATTCTCCTCTATTTAGATGAAAGATTTATTGCAGATTAGGAGCTGCATTGTAAAAATATTTAACTCCAGTGTGACAGCACAATTTGGTTGCTCCCTATGTGCAATCAAATCTTTACATATAATTAAACTGGATCTTTTAGTTTGTTTCATTTAATGGAAAGTTACCTCCTTTTAAAAGGAGAGGAATATATTTATAAAAGGTTATTCAAATATTGTTTGCTAGGTCTTTGAATTCTAAATATAACATTTAATATTTGCCCTTCTTCTACGTATGGGAACAAGCTGATAAGACAGCTTTTCATCTGTTTTCTTTTTTAGATGATAGGATTGATGATGATGCCCATACAGCAGCTTTAAAGAACAGCCACCTACAAGCAAATATGCTGAAAAAAAATTAACGCCTTTCAGTTGTATGAAGAAAGTAAATCATGCTGTCATACGCTCCTTTAATTTATTTGTACAGCAGAATTGTAAATGCAGCAGAAAACAGCTTACTGTAATGTAAACAAATCCTTGCATGCAGCGCTAACAGGACAAGTTTATTTAATGTAATATATTACACTAACTCATCATTGCTACCTTTCAGTTTATACTTCTATGGTAACAAACTGTTATAATAAACAGAACTCTTGTGTAAAAATCCAATATGAACTAGCACATACTGATCCCTTTACTAGTGAAAGAAAACCCTGATACTAGAGTTTAGGTATTTTTTCCCCAAAATTTATACTACCTTTTCTGAAAGTAATGAAAAACAATTCAATAACATGTGCGTCATTTCAAGTGTCAGATTTTCTAATGGAATACTTCCAATTTGAGAGTAGATTATTTGTGAAATTTGACTGGCTTGAAGCTGTAAGTAACAATACAGGTCTCCTTCTTCCCCCCAAAAATGACAGCAAAAACAAAATATAATCACAGCCAAAAAATTTTTAAAATTGTGTTAAAGCTGCATCAGAATATGCAAAATGCTAGAATCAATTATGACTGTGGCTTATTAATATGTTTATACATTGCAATACAATCTAAAATTGTGCACATGCTATTTTTTTCACAAGAACTCTGCCGCAGTCAGCTCATGAAACGACATAGTAGCAAGTGCTCATTGAGTAAATATCTGTGAGCACGAGCTAATACGTCCTTTTACACTCAACACTTCCTGTGTGGCCCCTGTCTTATTTACTGCCTCCCAAGCCCTGCAACAAATACACAATTATTAATATGTGTGTGGCCCCCTTAGTGTGAGGCTCATCATCTTAATAGGAGTGCTTTATAAACATTAAATAACTATCTTTACAACACCCTTGTAAGGTAAGAGGACACCATTAGCCTAAATCAGGCCTGCACAACATGTGGCCCGCAGGGGCTCACTCTGCGGCCCGTGACAACTGCGGGCGGTGCGGCCCCATCCAAGCTGCCAGCCGGGCAGAGGAGTGGAGCGCCACTGGGGAGGGGGAAGTGCGGCGATTCTCACCGCCGGGCTGCCTGCATGCAGCTCCGGTGTGAGGAGGCGGGGTGAGAGCCAGAGGGCGGGATGCTGGCAGATACCAGGACACTGGCGTGACGTGGTGTCGTGACATCATGGCCGGCAACCGCTGGATTAAAAAAAGGCTCCAGCAGCTCCGCAAACTGGAAGGCAGTAGCCAGGTAGGGGAGGGGAAGGGGCTTGTGTTGAGAGGAGGGGAGCAGGTCAGGAGCAAGGCACCAGGGGACAGGGTGCAGAAAAGACAAATGGCAGGGAGCCAAGTGGAGACAATGAGGAAAAGGGCAGGAGGAGAGGTGTCAGTGGGAGGGGGACAGGATGATGCTGGGAGAGGAGAGGGTAAGGGCATTGGGAGCCGTATGTTGTGCAGGCCTGATTTAATTGAAAAATTCTTAATAAAGTATAACCCCGCCTCCCCAAACCTACCCTTGCAGCTAGGGTTGCCAGGTGTCTGGTTTTCTACTAGACAGTCTGGTATTTGCGCTCTTTGCCCAGCTGGGCACTGAACGGAAGCCTGGTAGTGCCTCCTGTGGTTGCATCCTGAAGCCGGGCGGTGAAGGTTTTTTTTTGTATTCCTGACATGTATGGGGGTTTTTTAGCCCGCATGTTTGGTATTTTTTTGGGAGAGCATCTGGCAACCCTACTTGCAGCCCGCAGCTGTTTTCTTTGGAGTAACATTGGCCTCGCCACTTTCTGAGTTGTGCAGGCCTGGCCTAAATTTATAGATAAGGAATGGAGAAACAGCATGAAGCTCAGATTGTCACATGTTGACTCATTTTGGATGCCCAAATTGAATTTCCCAGGCAAGACTGGTTTTTTAGCCCAATCCCCACTGATTTCCTCTGCAGCTGTGAATGCTCAGCACTTCTACAAATGTAGCACTAAGTTTCTCTAGCTGGAAAATGAGTTCCATTAATGGCCTGCTATGAAGAGTCTGGTGTAAGTGATTTGTTACTTGTCAACTCTATCACCAAGGCACAGAGTAAGGGGCAATGGGACATCTATAAGGTTGTAGAGGCATCTATACATTTGAGTGCTTTACTTTACAAAATTAACTTTTTTTCCCCCAAAGTGTGTGTGGGGGGGGGGGGGGGGGGAGTTGTAATGCTGATCTGAAAACACACAGTGAATCACATTCATATTGTGTTATATCCATGGGTTTCTGAGACTGGGAATAGGACAAAACTGTCTATAATTCTCCCAGAGCTCCATAAGACCCCCTTTGAAAAGTGATGTTATATGAGTCAATCTATAAGCAGGATCACAACACACACACACACACACACACACACCGACACACACACCAATCTTCTGTCAGTAAAGATTGATTTCACCACATTCTTGACAAAATATTTTCACCCATAGCGATCAGAATTTACAGATAGACAAAGAAAGAAAAATGGTGCTTGAGAGTGTGATTTATGGATATTTATTCTGTATATTTTGGCATAGGATGCGGACAATGTGTTTTAATGTTTAAAAGTTCACTTTTTTACTCTGAACATATGTCATTACAGTAGTGTCTGACACACATATATAAAAATGTCCCTCAAATGTGAAAATTTAAATCAAAAATTGAAAAAAAGCTTTAAAAAAAAATCAAGCAAGCAATTGTGAAAATTCAAATAAAAGATTAAAATGTTTATTTTTAAACAGATATTATCCAGTGAAATTACAAAAACAAAACAAAATACGTGTAAGAACACTCTTGCAAAGCCTAACTGCAAGTAGCTCTTTTACTCCTGAATTTACAAGTCCTGGCATCATCCTGAGGTCAAATGCCAAACAGGGATGTTTGGAAAACCTGTAGTTGGAAACTACTGATCATGCACCTGTTCTAGCTATGACTCGCAAATAGGTATTTTTACCTGTTGCATTACATGATTGCTTCGATTTTCCATATGACATGCCAGACACTATAAATAAAGGTATACAGGAGTCAGAATGATACATTGATTTTTTTCTAATGAATCTAAATAGCTTCAGCTTTCCATGAAGTTTCCCAAGATATCACTATCTCGGACTAGATTTGTGTGAGCATCTAATTCCAGACCTCCCAAAAATGAAACAGATTGGAATCCCACTTTCTTCTTTTCCGGGAGAAGCCCAGAGGCCAGTGATAGTCAGAGCTCAGTGGTGCAGGAGCCAAATTAGTGACTAATGTTACAAAAGCAACAGTCAAGTAAATTCACTGTTTCATTTATTACAGTATTATATATTCATATTTAAACAAATACAACAGGGGAAGCATTTAGGCTTTTATATATGTTTTCTCTCAGCAAAATGACTAACCAAGTACAGTAGTTTGATTTTATCAATTTTACTAACATAGTAAAAAAATCCTGACTGGTTAATAAATATATCACACAATGTGCAAAGGAAACATATTAAAGAACCACTTGCTGCTCGCAAGTCTCAGTCTGAGTAGTATTGCCTTAGGCAATGTAATTTTTAGGCTGAGGGAGTTTACTTACAATACTGTCCACCCATGCTATTATTGTTTGATAAGGCATAAAGGGACACTTTGGGTGAACTGTCATGTAGCACATTTATTTATTTAACTGGCCTGTTGCCATTTGAGTTCATGCCCAGGGGAAGGAGCAGAGGCTGTGCCTGCCTGGACAGTGAGGAAAACACTCTTCTGGTTACAAATTCTGAGTTCCTCAGGCCAGGGAAAATAGGCACATTTATCTTTGTTAGAGAAACCAGATTACATTTTGACTGGTGCACATTGAGGTGACTTCTGGTCTTATCAAATAGATGTCAGAGCAGAAATAGATAAATAGTGGGACTAGAGACCCATTACTGCCTGCTGATCCTGCCATATCTGGGCTGCTGTCCCTCTCCTCACTCCATCTGCTGCAGGGAGAAGGGTGAGGTGTTGGCAAGGCATGGCAACCTGCAACAGAAGCTGGGAACAATAATCTGGACATTAGAGCATGGCAACCCACAGTAGCAGCTGGGAATGACAACTCGATACTTTCGCAGTCTTTCAGATGTGGCAGAAAAACCCTCTCCCTGCATTACATGTGCACAGGGTGCAAAGGAAGGACATATAACTATTGACTGTCTAGGGCAGCTGTAGACCTCCTATGCTTAATTTCACTATACTCTGTGTTCTCTGGCCTGAAAACAAAACCCTCTCTTTTTTATTTTATAAATATAGTTTACAGTTTTGACACTGTAACTCTAGTTTTGACTGCTAGAATTCCCCCCTGAAGAAAAAAAAAAACCCTTTGTAGAGGAATTTACATAGATCTGTTGCATGGGTTTTTAGGCATTGTTCTTACTCCACAAAGGTGAGCAATGGAACTATCCCCCATACAACATTCTGTGACAGTGAGAAGCAGCGATAGAAGACAGTAGTTAGTATTCATTTCCACCCATTTAGTAGATCATAATGGAAGGAGGGGAGTCTGGAGCAATGGGGGAAATGAATGGATAGCCAGGAGAGGCAGTGGTGCCAGGGGCTCCAAAATACAAAGTTTACCAAGGGAGTCATTTTCTCCTTATTCCAGAGGGGTAGAAGACAACAGCTCAGATCTTTATTCAGAGGGATAGCTGCAGGCTACAGGGACTCAGCTGTTATCTGGTGTGCTCTTCCATCTGATTCACTGCCTTCTAGCTTCGTTACCCTTATAAGGGTAGTTCTATAAGGAGCCAGTTCTATTCCAGTATTTCCTGCCTTCAGGTTCTCTCATCCCTGCTTGCTACTGAAGGTCTAAAGGGGCACCAGCTTCTTCAAATGCTTCAAGGGGGGGGGGGGGAGAAAAGCTAAGGAGACAATCTCCACACAAAAACACAAAATGCAGATAATAGGAGGGAATCAGACACACCAAACTGCATTTTAATCTAAAATTTCAAATAAACTATTGAACATCTTTGGCATGAAAGCCTGACTATGCTGCTAGGCAATGGGGAAGCCAAACAATTCCCTCCCCCCAACCTCTCCTCCCCCCCTTAAAAAAACTGCAGGGAACTTCAGGAGACATGCCGTTCCCTGTTACTAGCATCTGATAGGTCTGGTTCTGCTCCCAAGCAGCAGAAGTATCCATTGAAATGGATCCATGAACTTGAGCACAAAGAAGTTCAATTTTCAAAAGTGAGACAGATGCTAAGGAGATCAGCTCTGGAACCACATCTCAGGACTCAGGAGTCCTTCCCTCAGCCCTGTTTAATTTTTTTCTGAAAGGCCATCTTTTTGGGACTTTATTCAATTTTTGCCAGATTTGGCCAAGAAAAAGGAAGTGAACAATCCTATTCCTCAATGAAATATATCACCCCATATAACCTCTCTCTGCAAGAGGTCTGACAACTTCTTCCATAAAAGAAATCTGCTAAAATTACAATCTTTAAGGAATGAAAATCTTTATACTCAAATTAATTTGTGTTTACATCATACAAAGCAAACAATTGCATGATTGCCTGTCAACTATTTTTACTTATTGTACCAAATATTTTGGTGTCGGACCTGATTATTGGACATAGACAAACTGTCAGGTATTTGCGAAGGTCTCCAGCACACTGCACATACACTGTGTTAAATCATATTTGACATTCAGTTTAAAATTCAAGCTATGCTAATCTAAAAGCGTTCCCTGAAAAGAAATAAAAGAGCAAGGCATTCAGTTTGACAAAATAAATGTTTATCATTAAAACACTTTCTCCACCTCTAACACCCAAATAAAATTCTCAAATTTTCCATAAACATTGAGCTTTGGGCTCAAAGCATAGAAAGTTTCATCCCAGAGGGCAAATTGTTCAGGACATTACATGTATTGTATAATCCCCAAATTTGAGGAAACTCTCTCAAGGGATGGTGTTGGGGCCTTGGCACAGAAAGGATGCAGTCCCTGATCATGCCTCCTCATTTGCCCACAGGCACTGAGAGTAGAGGAGCCATCACTCCTTACACAGGCTGTGTGTGATCCATCTCCACACACATATAGGCTGTGTCTACACTGGCACCCCTTTCCGGAAAAGGGATGCTAATGAGACCAGTCGGAATTGCAAATTCCGCGGGGGATTTAAATATCCCCCGCGGCATTTGCATGAACATGGCTGCCGCTTCTTTCCGGTTCGGGGCTTTGCCGGAGAAAAGCGTCAGACTAGACGGGATCGTGCGGAAAATAAGCCCTTTCAAGGGATAAGGGATCTTCCGGAAAAGGTCTTATTTTCTGCAAGATCCCATCTAGACTAGCGCTTTTCTCCGGCAAAGCCCCGAGCCGGAAAAAAGCGGCAGCCATGTTCATGCAAATGCCGCGGGGGATATTTAAATCCCCAGCGGAATTTGCAATTCCGACTGGTCTCATTAGCATCCCTTTTCCGGAAAGGGGTACCAATGTAGACACAGCCATACAGATTAATCTGTCCCAAAATTAGAGAATCTCACACAACGAGGAAAGCCCATTTGAATAAGAACCCAAATTGTTTCAAACAGTTGTCCTTTCACAATATTTCACCATTTACGGTTTCTCCTGTCAAGATGCAGGAAATGCAAAGGAATATGAAAATAAAAACTTAACCTCAGAAAAATAATTCCAATTATACTACATTTTTATATCACTGTAATTTCAGAGCTCACATCTCTGGCTGCTCTGAGTGTCAGTGCCAGGTTTATATTTTATTATTGGAATGATTATCTTAACTTCTTTTACTTAATGATCCATAAATACCCAGATATATTGGTTATCAGATTATCAAGTATCAGAGGGGTAGCCGTGTTAGTCTGGATCTGCAAAAGCAACAGGAGTCCTGTGGCACCTTAGGGTGTGTCTAGACTACAGGGTTTTGTCGACAAAAGTGGACTTTTGTCGACAAAACTATACCTGCGTCCACACTGCCTTTGAGTTATGTCGACGTATGTAAACCTCATTCTACAAGGAATAACACCTTTTGTTGACAGAGTTCTGTCGATAGAAGGCATTATTGCATCTACACTGTCCTTTGCATCCACACTGTTATGTCGACAAAGCGGCATGCTTTGTCGACAGAACCGGATGTAGTCTAGACGCTCTTTGTCGACAGAAGTTTTGTCAACAGTATCTGTCGACAAAACTTCTGTCGACAAAACCCTGTAGTCTAGACGTACCCTTATAGACTAACAGGAGGAGTAACGGTAGTTCGGAATAGGAAGCCTAATCCGAATTACCTAGTTTGTGCCGCGTGTAGCTGCGGGCACGGAGTCCGAACTAGCAGACATTTAAAAATGGTGGCACCTGGCAATATGCAAATGAATCTCAGGAAATTCAAATCCTGGGCTTCATTTGCAACTCCGGTTGCCTACATTAACCACCCTAGTTCGAACTAGGGTGGTAGTGTAGACATACCCTAAGAGACAGGTACTTAACAACCTCAACACCACTCAAGACCAGACTTTAAAGAGAAACTGCTGAACTACAGTTCATCTGCAAATTTGACACCATCAGTTTAGGATTAAACAAAGACTGTGTATGGCTAGCCAACTACAAAAGCAGTTTCTCCTCTCTTGGTGTTCACACCCCCACATCAGCTGCTAGAAGTGGGCCTCACCCTCCCTGACTGAATTAACCTTGTTATCTCTAGCCTTATTCTGGCCTGCATATTTATGCCTGCCTCTGGAAATTTCCAATACATGCATCTGACAAACGGGGTCTTTGCCCATGAAAGCTTGTGCTCTAATACATCTGTTAGGGTATGTCTAGACTACGTGCCTCTGCTAACAGAGGAATGCAAATTAAACGTATCGACAGAGTCAATGAAGCGGGGATTTAAATATCCTCCACTTAAGTAGAATAAAAATGGTCCCTGCGTTGTGCCGGCTCAGCTGTTTGCCGGCACAAAGCAGCAGTCAAGACAGGGATCAGTTGACAAGGAAAGCCTTTGCCAACCGATCCTGTAAACCTCGTTGCACAATGCATAAGGGATCAGTCAGCAAAGGCTTTCCTTGCTGACCGATCCCCGTCTTGACTGCTGCTTTGTGCCGACAAACAGCTGAGGCGGCACAACGCGGCAGCCATTTTTATTCTAATGAAGCGGGGGATGTAGTCTAGACATACCCTTAGTATATAAGGTGCCACACGACTCCTTGTCGCAGATTATCAAGGATAACTCTACAGAGGACCACTTTCAGACTGTTAAATAAGACAGACCACTTTTAAGATGTCTAGTTTATGGATAACATCTTCTGAAGGCTCTTAAAAAGTATTTGCCTTACAAGATGTTGCCATTCTGCTACTAAGTAATATTCTCAGGGTGAAATCCTCCCTTCTCCTGTTACCAAATGGTAAAACTCCTACTGACATCAATAGGGACATCATACAACTTCAGTGCCTATGTTACCTGCCACCACTTTAGGGATACTTCCAAATTATTTATGGAAATAATCAGGGTACTAGAAGTAATGTTGCCTTAACTAGAAAGATTATTTTTCATCCATCTATGGTCAAAATAGAAGAAAACAAGGTACTCCTTTTCCACAGTTGATTAGGGCAGTGAATGAGGCTGTCTTGTTTAACTTAAGGAGATAGGATTTCTCTCTTAAAATATAATCAGAGGTATAAATATCAGGGAGGGAGAGAAGTTATTTAAATTAAGCATCAATATGGACACAAGAACAAGTGGATATAAAACTGGCCACCAACAAATTTAGGCTTGAAATCAGATGAAGGTTTCTAATCATCAGAACAGTGAAAGTTCTGGAACAGCCTGCCAAGTGGAGCAATGGGGAGAAAAAAAAACTTTACTGGCTTCAAGGCTGAGCAGGATACATTTATGGAGAGGCTGTTACAATGAGACTGTGTACAATGGCATTCTGCCGATCTGCGACCGCTAGTATTAAATATCTCCAACAACTGATGATGGGATACTAGATGGAGGGGGCTCTGAGTTACCTTGGAAAAATATTCTCTGAAGTGTCTGGCAGTTGGGTCTTGCCCACATGCTCAGGATCTAACGGACCATCATATTTGGGGTAAAAAAAAAATCCCTCAGGTCAGATTAGCAGAGATCCTGAAGGAGGGGCTAGCCTTCCTCTGTAGCACGGGACATGGGTCACTTTATACTAATGTAAATGATGGATTCTCTGTACCTTCAAGTCTTTAAAGCAGGCTGGGCAATAAAACAGCAGCAGGGTTAGCTCCTGGTGGGCCACCACCTCTATATTTACCTGCACCTCCATAAGTGCAGGTGATTGCAAATCCTGTTGGTCATGGAACACCGTTCTCGACCAATGGGAGCTGTGGGAAGTGACAAGAACTGGGATTCCACTTCCCACTACTCCCACTGTCCGGGAATGACGATCTGCAGCCAACGGGAGCTGCAATCACCTATACCTGTGAAGGTGCAGGTAAATATAGCAGCAGTAGGCCACCAGGAGCTAACCCTGAGGAACCAGATCCAGCTTGCGGACTGGGATTTTCCCACTCCTGCTTTAAACCATTATTTGAGGACTTCGGTAACTTTGCCGGAGGTTAGGGGGTCTATTACAGACGTGGGTGGATGAAGTTCTGCAGCATGCAGGAGGTCAAACTAGATGATCATTGATGGTCCCACCTGGTCTTAAAGTCTCTAAGCAGTGCAGCTGTTTCAATGGAGGTGTGTTGATACAAATTTGTATTGTAGACTTGTCTGAAGCAAACACCAAAACTGCTTGTTGTATTAAGTCTTATTTTGTAGGTCAGCAATTTGCTAAACAAATCTCTATTTAATAGTTCATCCCCTTTTGTTTTGGGTTCTAAAACTAAATATTTGGTCCTACTATTTTATAGATTTTTTTTAAGACAATTGTTATTTTTGAACTTAAAAAGATTTAGTATTTTTTGCTCACAGTTAATATATAATAATGGATATTTACATTATTGCCACCAAGAGATAATTTTGAAGGCATTTCTGCCTGCGTTCTCTCCTTAGTTTGACTTTACCAGAAGCCATAAACACCCTAGTACTGCAAAGTGTATTTAACAAGCTAAATAGAGGATTACCTCAGACTTCTGCAACCTACCATAAAATTTAATAAAATAAGCATGGTTATCTCATCCCAAAGCACAGTCATAAAAGTGTCATGCAATAATGCTTTGGACCATAATATTTTTAAGAGGATGGCAGGGTGATTAAACTGATTTTTTCTGTATGGTTTAAGGCCAGCTTTGGGTGTCCAATTCTGAGAGGTACTAAGTGCCCTCACTTACTGCTTGTCTTGAATGAGAACGGAGAGCAACCAGCATCCATCAGATGGTGCTCAGAACTCACAGGATTGGGCATGAAGGTTTAGGTTTGAAGAACTGGGGCATTAATTTGTATATAGCTCTGCCAGGATGCATCCAGTTATAGAAACACACTTTGGGGATTCTAGTATTTTTTCTAGCCTAGGTAGAGATCAAAACTCAGTTGTTAAAGATACTAAAATGACCAATATTTTCATACACAATTACAAGTAATCTTGGTTTTGGAAAAAGAAGGTTCTTCACATATCAAGGAATTTATACACTAGGTCTGAGACTGCCCCATTGGAGTAAATGCATTGCAAAAAATCTCCATACTTCACTGAGAACAGATTAGGTCAGGGGTGGCCAACCGGCAGCTCTCGAGCCGCATGCGACTCTTTGCTCATAGAAATGTGGCTCTTTAGGATTACCAAACATCTGGTTTTTCCCAGACATGTCCTCATTTGCCCATATTAAACTGATGTCTGTCCGGCTTTTTTAACATGCAAAAAATGTCCGGGATTCAGGGAGGAGATGACAGCACCTGACTTCAAAGGAACGTTCAATTTTCTTTCAGAGCCAGGTGCCTGGATTGTTCACGGTTGCACTGCACACACAGCCCAGGCCATGGAGGAAAAAAGCACATGGTCGTGCTGGCTCCGGTGACCAGGGTGTTGTTAAAAGAATCTGGGGCTGCCTTGCTCTGGGGGAGGGGTGGGTACATTGGGTTAGAGTGGTGGGGCGGGGCTGCGGCTGCCTGGCTCTGAGGTAAAGGGAGGGCATTAGGTTAGAGCAAGGAGGCTGGGGGTGCATTAGGGTTATAGATATATAAAAATAAATATGTAATACATAGCTCTTTGCACTACTATCCACAGCTATTTTGGCTCTTAGTCTCTAACTGGTCGGCCACCCCTGGATTAAGTCTTACTTTAAGTCTTCACTGACATTTCAAATGTGCAATGATCTGTCTTTTGTTGTGTAGACGCAGAGGTAAACACGGCTATTCACACACATCATACAGGGATTGTGCATAGGATATAATTGCAATGGATTAATTGAATTAAACTGGCACAAGCCCCTGTGTGGACACTTCTTTTGATTTAAAAATCAGGCTCACTTCATTTTAGATTAGAAATCAATTTAAGAAAACAAGCTACTCTTCAATCTAAATACAAAAGGGTCCAGTCATTTAATTTTTTTTAAAACCCATGTAATTTATACCATGGAAAGTTTCTTGTGTAAAAAAAGGTCTTCCCTTGTAAAGCAATGCCCTAACACTGCAATATGTTGAGACATTGTCATTTGGGCTATGTCTACACTTGCACTTGTTTAACAAAACGTTTGGCATTTGCAGGTGCTTAATCCTCCCACCCCCTTCCCAAAAGGCAATAAAGCTTTGCTTTGGCAAGCATAAATGTGAATGTTGATTTGTAGGTAGAAGTGCTCTCCTGCCAACAAAGTGAAAGTCACTCATAGGGGGTGGAAGTATTTTGTCAGCTAAAGTGCCTACAGTTTTCACATACACTCACTTTTAGTGACAGGGCAAGCAACCCTTATTGATGTTGATGTATAAAACATAGAATATGTTGACTATTCAGTACAAGATCTTACACTGAGATGTAATGGCTTTAAGATCCACGAGGTGAGAGCTGTTAATATATCTTTAAAAGTCTGGGTGGCAGAGTTGAAAAGGCTTGTTGATTGCAACATGAGCTGTTTGGAGATGGAATCTGAGACCTGATTGTCTGGATTATGAATTTAAATCAGTATACAAAATCCACATGACAGATGTAGCCACAACAGCCTATCCCCCAGTGTAGACTCTCAGGGTACGTCTAGACTACAGGCTTCTGTCGACAAAGAGCATCTAGACTACATTGAGTTCTGTCGACAAAGCAAGCTGCTTTGTCGACATGGTAGTGTAGACGCAAAGGACAGTTTACATGCAATAACACCTTCTGTCGACAGAAACTCTGTCGACAGAAGGCGTTATGCCTCGTAAAATGAGGTTTACCAGCGTCGACAGAACTCAGCGGTAGTGTGGACGCAGGTATAGTTTTGTCGACAAAACTCCACTCTTGTCGACAAAACCCTGTAGTCTAGACACACCCTCAGGGAGGTAGATTACAAACCTATGAGGGAACCCCTCCTGTTGACAAAGGTAATGTCTGTACATGTTGTGTCCAACTAGTTCTGAAGCAGTAGCCACTATAGAGCAGTTGCCACACTCAACTGGCCAAATAGCCACATACGGCTAGGATGTTGGACACCATGGGTCTATACTGAAGTGTTATAGCCGTGCCACTATAGTTTTTAAAGAGTAGACAAGTCCTCAAACTGTAGTGGAACTGAAATTAGCTCTGATTCTATGACATCTTTCACTGTGCTTGATTATTTTGTCATCACTAACTGGATCAGAAGAACAACAGAAAAAAAGGTCAATCAGTGATTCTGGTCAAAAGATCTGACTGGCCAGTTGTATTTATGCAGATGAACATTAATGAATTAAGCCACTTATCCTCTGAGGTACGGATGTATTACCCTAATTTTATACAGAGAGACTGAGGCAGAGAGATTTTTAAAGAAAGATCCGGGAAAAAGCCGACAGGTGCACAAGAACACATGGCTTAGAGAGATCTCTCTTAGGGAAAAGAATCTTCATTAACAGATTCCATGTTCTTGCACAGGGGAGAGGATGGAAAATGATAAAATGCAGATATGATTTGATCAGAAACAGTCAAATAAAAAAAAAGAGTCCATTCAATTATATCATATAATGGCAGACAGATAAAAAGTGACAATTATTTAAAGTGCTTCTATACCAGTGCTAGAAGTCTAAATAATAAGATGGGTGAACTAGAGTGTCTCATAATGGAGGAGCATATTAATAAAATAGGCATCTCTGATAATGGGTAATACATTTTTCTGGACATTCTAGCCATTCAGTTAAATTGCCTGTAAGGGTTTAAAACATAGACAATGGGTCCTAGAGAGTCTCTGAGAATGCTAGGGAAGCAAGAAGGAAGTTGGCAGGAACCCAGGAGAGCCAATGGAAACAGAGTGTGGGGCTTTGAATTTGTAGCAGTGACCTTCCTGTTCCTTTGTGTGACCAGAGAGCTGGAAAGGCAGGAATTGAACTAGGGAGCAGGGTATGAAGCATCCAGCAACATCCATGCCCAGGGAAGTACTAAATCTTGAAAGGACAGATATGAGAGTAGAATAGGGAATATTTAGCCAGATTCAATCAGGTTATTTTCTTTATTTTGGGATTTATTGGACCTATCTGTGCTGAGCACATGTGACTACCCTCTTACATTGCAACTCTCCAACCTGAATGCCAGGGAAGCAATTCTATGTTTTAATCTTTTTTTCAGTTGCTTTGTAACACCTAGCAACCAGGTAATGTTTCAACATATATGTTTTAGGACCATGATCTGATTCCTGTGACTTAGAAGGCAGGAGGTTGTGTGTGTATGTATGTGCCTAACACTGAGAGGCCAACTATTAAGAAAAATTAGTTTTTTTCAAGCTCTTTTCAAAGGGAGGGTTAAAGAACTTATAGGATCCTCACAGGGTGGAATTCCCATATGTGCCTTCTTGGGTTCTATTTGGTGGTGACAGCAATACTAAGCTAAGGCCAGGGAATTGGTGACCTTGTGGAGTGTTTTTGTTTTATTTTTTAATTACGGAAACCTTTAGTAGCCAGGTATTTTACACATTTCTTAAGAACCCCCACCTTCTTCATTGACTGCCAGAGTAGGGAGCAGCCTAGACAGCATCACAGAAACTTGGTGGAATGAGGATAATCAATGGGACACAGTAACACCAGGGTAGAAAATATATTGGAAGGACAGAACAGGTGGCGCTGGTGAGGGAGTGGTACTATATGTGAAAGAAAGTGTAGAATCAAAGTAGGTAAAAATTTTAAATTAACAAAATTGTATCATCAAATCTCTATGAACAATAAGTCTATGTTTTAATAAAAATATGGCAGTAGGTATTTATTACTGACCACCTGACCAGGATAGTATTTGCTATTGTGATATGCTCAGGGAGATTAGAAAAGCTAATTTTTTTTTAAAACCTCAATAAGAGATTTCCATTATCCCCATATGGACTGGGTATGTGTCAGAGATCAATTTTCTTGACAACTTAAAGTGCTGCTTTTGGAGCATCTGATTCTAGAACCCATAAGAGAGGCAATTCTTGATTTACTCCTAAGTGAAGGACAGGATCTAGTCCAAGAGGTGAATGTAGCTTGACCACTTAGTAATAGTAACCATAATAGTATTAGATTTAACACCCGTACGGATGGAAAAACACAACAGCAGCGCAATACTAGCATTTAATTTTAGAAAGGGTAACTACATTAAAAAATTAGGTTAGTTAAAACAGAAATTAAAAAAGGTACAGTGCCAAAAGTGAAATTCCTGCAAGGTGAATGGAAACTTTTTTAAAAGACAGCATGATAGAAGCTCAACTGAAATGCATACCCCAAATTAAAAATAAAAAAAATGGTTTTTTTTAAAAGTATCTCCATTGCTAAACAAAGGAAAAGAAGCAATGAGAGACAAGTAGGCAACATTTAAAAAGTGGAAGTTAAATCCTAGTGAGGAAACTGGCAAATAAAGTGTGAAAAATATAATTAGGAAGGACATACAAATTTGAAGAACAGCTCACCAAAAACTCAAAAAAATTATAGCAAAAGAAATTTGTGTAAGTATATCAGAAGCAGGAAGCCTGCTAAACAACTAACGGGATCACTCGATTACTGAGATGCCAAAGGAGCAATTCAGAATGATAAGGTAATTATGGAGAAACTAAATGAAATTCTTTGCATTGGTCTTCACAGCTGAGGATGTGAGGGAGATTTCAAACCTAAGCCATTGTTTTTAAGTGGCAAATCCCAGTAGTTGTTTAGCAGGCTTCCTGCTTCCGATATACTTAGAAAAATTTCTTTTGCTATAATTTTTTTGACTTTTTGGTGAGCTGTTCTTCAAATTTGTATGTCCTTCCTAATTATATTTTTCACACTTCATTTGCCAGAGTTTCCTCACTAGGATTTAACTTCCACTTTTTAAATGTTGCCTACTTGTCTCTCATTGCTTCTTTTCCTTTGTTTAGCAATGGAGATACTTTTTAAAAAATCTTTTTTGATTTTTAATTTGGGGTACACATGCAATATTGCGGAACTACTATGGTCTGCATCCTACCATTTAAATCAGCTTTGATACCAAATGACTGAAAGATAACTAATGTAATACCAATTTTTTAAAAGGTCTCCTTTCTTTTTAAGATGATTTGAAATATAGCAGATTCTAAGGCTTTTATTGCCCACTCTACAGAAAGTAGGGAAATTTTTCAGACATGACTATGAACCAGAGCTGGGTACGCTAATTCATACTCAGACTTTGCAAAGTCACATTTTTTATTTGCAGGTCATTCCATGCAAGGGCAGAACCTGGCAATATTGGTTATTACTCAAAGTGAATGCAGTTCAGGAACCATTTATGATGATGAATAAGGCAAGACCAAGAAGAAGAAAAAAATCACTCTTCTTTTACTAATTATTATTGCAATAGTGTCTATAGGTCCTAAACATTGGTTAGGATCTGATTGTAATCTGAGACGGAGATGCTGTGTCTGGTTAATTTGTGAACAAAGCAATTTTGAGCCCTTCTGCAGACAGGCTCAGAAGGACATAGAAAGTTCTACCATTGTCAAGATTTTTTTTTGGGGGGGGGAAAGGGGAGGAGAGGAGACACAAAACAAGACAGTGCAAACCACCTCCACCTCACACAGTATAGTCTGTGGGAAGGTGCATGAAACTGCAAGGCCAGGGACCAGTTCTAATCCTTGCTCTTCTACTGACTGCAATCAATATTTCCATTCATGTCACAACCCTCACTGCAATCCATGGTATTATGCTGATACCTCCAGTGGTTGCAATCAGTCAGTTACCTATTTCACATACAAAATAGAGAGTTTGTGCAGGGCTGGAAGTAGAACCCATGCTTCTCAAGTAAACCAAAAATCTCATCAACTTGTCTGGTGGTGAATTAGGTGCTTCTGTTATTCACACTATAGCTGCTAAATCACTTACAAAAATAGTTTTGACTCTGTTACTAATGCATACTAAGTAATTTCAACCTATAGAGGCTCATCTTTTTACATCCAGGGGTCTAAGCAGGGTGGGTACAGCTGACCATGTTGTGTAACCAGTAGTCCTTACTCTTCTCACAAAGCTAGAAATAGAAACCAAGACCCTGATGCCTAGCATTCCACTGCTGACAAATACTTGTGTAAACCTGCTTGCAACATGTGTTGCAAACCCATGTAGAGACTGTCTCACACAGAGGAGAATAGCACACTTTTCTTCGTCAGCTGCTCTCATAGCTGAGCTAGAAGAGGTCTAGGCTATGCATCTAAACTTGATTCCTATTAATAACCCATGCATATTAATTAGTATAATAATATGGAGTAAAAATGTTATAATAAAAACACTATTTAAAAGTGAATTTGAATAGTGTGTTAATATTTGTTTTACTGTTGCATTATTACTGCTTTTATTCTGATTAATCAGAACTATCCTTTAACGAGCAGGATGTGCAAGACTGAGTGCATGAGATAGGTGATGAATGGGACAAATGCAAAATATTCCACTTAGGAAGGAACAATCAGTTTCACACATACAGAATGGGAAGTAATGGTCTTGGAAGGAGTACTGTTGAAAGGGATTTTGGGAGTCATAGTGGATCATATGTTAAACATGAGTCAACAGTGGGACACTTGAAAAAAAACCAAAAACAAACATGATTCTGGGATGCATTAACAGGAGTGATATGAGAAGTCATTCTTGTGCTCTACTCTGTGCTGATTATGAATATTGAGTCCAGTTCTGGGCACCACCTTTCTAAAAAAGATGTGGAGGAAATTGGAGAAGGCCCAGAGTAGAGAAACAAACATGATTAAAGTTCTAGAAAACATGAGTTATGACGGAAGACTGAAAGAATCGGGCTTTTTTAGTTTAAGAGAAGACAGAAGGGATATGATCGCAGTTTTCAAGTATCTAAAAGGGTGTTACAAAGAGGAGGGAGAAAAATTGTTCTCCTTGGCCTTTCTGGATAGGACAAGAAGCAATGGGCTTAAATTCCAGCAAAAGAGGGTTTAGGCTGGACATTGGGAAAAGCTTCCCAACTGTTAGGGTGGTTAAACACTGGAATCAATTGCCTAGGGAGGTAGTGGAATCTCCATTGCTGAAGATATTTAAGAGCAAGTTGGATAGACATCTATCAGGGATGATCTTGACAGTGCTTGGTCCTGCTGTGAGGGCAGTGGACTGGAATTAATTACCTCTCGAGGTCCCTTCCAGTTCTAGAGTTTTATTATTCTATTACAGAAGGCCACATTGAAGAGTGGCTAAGATTTGGGTCCTATTTCCAGCTCTCACTTACCTGACTTAAGACAACCAGTTGCCTTATAGGTAAAGAACTATAGTGGATGCTCCAGGCTTTAGTCAATAGGAACTGTGAACTGCTTAGAATTATTGACACCAAGCAGAGGATGGAGCTAAACTAGACCATGGTCTTCTGGCTCTCCTTTTGTCCCCACTGAATGTTCCATTGTGTTAAACAGTATTCTGTAGGTTAGTAAGTATTTCCTTCTTCTGAATGGATCGTGGGAAACACCTGACATGTCTTAGTGACAAGCTAGAGTTGTTACTTACCTTTTGCTCATATAAACATTAAGTACAGCGAATGCAGACAAACTGAAGTGGAAATTGGTTATGAAGAGTTACACTAAGCCAGCCATTTGAAGATGCACATATGTTTGTCAGTGACCGTGTAATCAGACAGCATTCCCAGACATAGATATCCTATGGTATTAAATAGAAGGAACCAAAGGAGGCGAGCAGTAGAACATTACAAGAATTTTTGTGAAAGGAAATTTTAAACCAGTAATCTGAACACCAACCTCCTGGAGAAAGCAGAAAAAACAGAATTTGGCAGTGGAAAAAAAAAACATTCCATATTTAGGAACGAAGAGCTCTGCTTCAATTAGCTTCTCCATTTTTCCACCTGCTTTTCCACCTGTCTGGACTGGCACAGGAATAAGATTAGATCAGAATGCTATATTATGCAGAGTTTACATTCCAGCCTGCTGCATAGCATTCAGGCTCTGGAGACAGGAATGCAAGCCCTGGATGACCTCAAGTGGCTGTATCAAGTTAAAACTCTCAAATATATTATTTCAGTAGGGAACCACCTGATATTGATCGGTTCTCATGATAGAGCTCTGTCTTTCCAGAGACCTTTTGAATTATAGTCCACTAAAGCATTTGGATGGGTGCCACCTTTTAAAAATCAAGAAAAAAAATGAACATTAACCTTTTAAAATAATTGTTGATGGCTGTTCATTCAGAAAAAAGAGTGAGTGAACTGAGGAGAACAAAACAATTGATGGCAATGAAGATATCTTGAAATAGGAATGTCCAATACCTTGGAAGATAGCCACAGGTGGCACTAACTCAGAATCACTAAAACCAGAAATCCTCCAGCATATTGTTAGAGTCAATTAAAGGTGAACAGGATTTTAAGGTTTGTTCTGGTGTGACTATGTAATCTAGAAAGGTAGAAACCATCCCCCTTTGTTTCTGCCATCGTCATCATTTACCATTCCACCAATCTTTACACATTATAAGCAGCAGTGATTTAATATTTACTTGCAGATCTTTGATAGTCCTGATGCTTTGTAACATGACCATGAGAATACCTCACTGGAACCCCCACTCTCCATTAGATGATTTCCCATGGATAACTACTCTGAGATCCATTGGTTAGCTGATTCTTAATCTATTTAATGTGTGGTCTGTTAATAAGTTTTTAATCATCATGCACTATTTAAGTGAAATGTCATAGAAAAGTCTATTGTTTCTATGTAGTTTCCTTTATCAACCAAAACACAATTAACATAAGATGTCACACCAAATCAGAATGGCGAGCCATCGATTTTAGTATCAACTAGTACTCAGTCAATAGTAAACCTCTAATTTAATTACTACCATAAATATTAGAAATCTTATTCATTTGACTTATTTTTTGTTGACAAAGCAACACTGTATGCCTTTAAAGGTGTGCTAACTCCCCCTCCCCATATACCCACACATGTTGGGATATTTTAAATTTTAAATTCAGCTGTAAATTTGATTGATTGGAGCATCTGGAGAGAGAAAACTGAGTACAATTTGATTGCACTTACTTAAAAGGCCTAAATTCTAAGCTGTGCATGATAAATGCTTGGTGCAGTCTGTAACATGGTATGCATGAGTCAGCTTAAGCAATGGCTCAAGGACCACTACAACAGATAGGAACAATCAGATCATCTGGACAATATAGCTATGACACTTTTCCCCAAACATATCCTCTGCAATAGCCTCAAAACAGAGAGGATCCTCCTCTGACCAATTACATTGGCCCTAATTGATACCAAGATCTGGGTTCATGTACTCCTAGAATAATTTTGCAGCGGTCTTGTTTTCTGGAGGAGACATAGTTTACGTATTAGTCTTCCTTCAGTCACTCTCTTTCAGAACCATTACAATTGCCTTAAAAAGAAAAAAATACCTAACTAAATTTTAAAATGTTTTCATGGATGAAAAATTATCCTTTCATTTTGTAGTAGATTTTAAACTACAGAAATACTATACAGTTGGAGTAGGATAGAGATAAAAAATGATGCTCTGTCTCAGATTACATTTTGAGGATTGTTTTCGTACCAAAAAATCAGGACAAAATATCAATATATTGAATTTTTTGTAGAAAAAGAAGTTCTGAAAAGTTTCAATGAGATGTCAAATCATGTCCTTTAAGGTCAACGTTAATTTCTGTGAGAGCCCCCAGATATCACTCTGTCAGTACCATAATGCATTATAGAAAATGTAATCTGTTCTGGGTGCATGGCCCATGCAGGAGGATGGGAGCATGAGGGACCCAGAATGACAACTTTCATAAAGCACTGTGGTGACTCAGATTCAGAGATTGCCAACTTAAACCCAACTGACCTGTTTCATTTCAATTTCACTGATGGAAAATTTCATTAAAATCATTTTCTTCCTATGAAAATTTTCCACAAGAGTCCATGTTCAGAGAGGAAAGTGTTTTGTTCCATTTTTTTTGACCAGCTCTATTCTAGATCAAGGACATTGTAAGATGCATTTTAGTAAATAGTATATTTCCTACCAACAGCCTCTTTAAAAAAAAAAGAGAAAAGAAAGTGCTGAAGGAGAAAAAAAAAATTAGTGGGAGGGGAGGGAGGAAAATTATGTGGGAAATAAAACAGCTTTGAAGTCTTCCAAAATTCAAATCCCTTGCTCAGAGAATCATTCATAGATTTTAAACACAGATGTTTAACCTGATCATTTCCATACGAAGCAAAAAAGTGGCCTCTTATCTCTGGCAGTTGGGGATAACGCTAGATGCCTTCTAACTCTTACAATTTCAATTCTTCTATCTATGGACTCCAGAAAATAGTTACAATTTTTAAAAAATTATTCAAGGTAAGCTGCATCAGCTTTCAAGCCAGTTAAAATTACTTTCTGATTCAGAGATCACCTGAAGAACTTTTCCAGACACTTTCTAAACAACATAACCTCTTTTTAATGCTAGTCCATGGTTTAAGACATATAATTTTGTGAGTAATGAGTAATTCTGTATGAGTTCACAAAGAAGAAAGATAAAGGACTGGAAGATTAATTTGGGTTCTCTCCTATTTTGTTCTTATTATAAGTGTTCTTTCACAACCCAAGGAGGAGGTAAAAACACTTGCTTATTACTAGAAGTGTTTATATTTTGTTACTAAAAATTATGCTGGCTATATTTTAATGATATAACACACAACAGTTTAGGTAGCATAGTGAAAAGACTTGGCTGGAAGATCCAGGAATCATCTTCTTCATGTATTTATTGTTTTCAGATAGATGAGATTGAGGATATTGGCTATTTCAGACAGGGAGAACATTTGCTTTTCAGCCTTTTTAGTTTGTTTGCTCGTTTAAATGAGTCACAGTGATAAATCCTCTCTGGCAGGAGGCAGCTACATCGGAGACAAAGAAATAATCCTATACTTTCCAACTATTTTGGTCCCCTCTAGTACACCACTTTTTATTTCACATTTATTCACATAAATGGAGCTTTAAAGAATCCAAAACGGCAAGGCACTGCAGTACTTGTATTCATGTTCTTAAAAATGCAGCTGAACCAGAACATGAGAGCTGAAGTAGCAATTGCTTCAGGAATGGAAAACAAAAAACTCCACAGAATTCAGGCCAGTTACTCATTATATGGCATTGTTGTCATAGACCCAGAACAATTGTGTCAGAAAAAAGGAAACAGAAGAGGCACACAACTAGATTTATAGAATTTAAGAAAGTTGTGAAATACTAATACTTTTTAGATGTACACTCTCCCTTCCAAATAGACCTAACTCCCATCTGCATTATGAGAATTATGTACCTAGATGAAAGAAAGTATCCTGTCACCTATACAAATATCCTGAATTCATTTGCACTTTCATATATATCTACTATATATTTGAGAGAGTTTGTTTGTGTGTTCTAACCAGTAAGAGTAAGGACTGCCAAATTCAGTATGCAGCTTCCTCTCATAACTTAAACCAGGGATAGGAAACCTCAGGCCCGGGGGCCAAATGTAGCTGCCCGCTTGCCTGGATTCAGCCTCCAAGGCTCAGGGCTCCACCAGCATTGGGGAGCCCACATTGGTGCTCCAGCCTTCCCACCACCTGGCTGAAGCACACAAAATCTACTAGGCTGGGCTGCCCCTCTAGGATCTGGTGTGGGAGGGGAATGTGGGGAGTGTCTTTCTCCTTCTCAGTCGAGGGCCACATTAGTGAGTGTTCTCCCCCCCCCCCCCCCCACTTCTCACTTGTGTGCAGTCCCCAACTGATTCTTCTGTGGCTCAGTGGCCCGTCGATCCAAAAAAGTTTCCCCATCCCTCATTTAAACCAAGGTAAGGGTTTGATTGTGCCAGGAAAATGAGATGTGCCTGGAATGGGATTTCCTCTCAAAACCATACAGAAAAGGAAAAGACAGAATCACCAGGCAGGTGAAAGGGGCTGGCTGGGATCACCCTCACTTGAGCCTCTCACCACACAAGCACACCTTAGGGAGAGTGTGGGGCTGAAACTTCCCTCCAGCCCCAATTCAGATGAACACACTGCCGGCTTTTTCTCTTCATCAGGGAGCCAGGAGAAAGTACAGAGTTTACTGAATTCCTCACGCTGACTGAGGAGTACAGGGGGCTGATGAACTTGGTCCTGCCCCATCCTGGATGTATGCACCCTTCTCCTGGCTGTGCCCACTGGAGCTACAGTGGCCACGAATAGACACTTCTCACCTTACCCCAAACTGCTGTGATGAGAAAGAATGTTGGAGTAGACTTCGTTTGTGTGTGTGTAATTTCTTACACCTCTTTCTCTCAAGATATGAAATTGCAGCTTGATATATCCTGTACATACTAAAAAGTTTGTTGTACTGAGCATCTAGAACTCCAAGTCTAATGAAGGTGACTGTGTTTTAGGTTCTTCATTAAGCCTGAAGTCAATTTCTAGTTTTCTATGAATGGTTGCCTGCAACTGTACTACCTCAAAATGCAATTTTTTTTGCATTCTGACACAAGATGTCAGAATGTGTTAGTATTAGAGCAGAACTGATCTAAACATTATTTAAATTGTATTTATTTTATATAGGAATTAGCAATAGTGCTCCTATCAGCTATCTAAAATGTTTTGGCTGACAATTTAGCAGTTTAACTGCCTTAGTAACTCCTGGGGTGTGTGGGTATGCGCACCCTCTCCCCTATTTGCTGCTTGGCTTGTGCTGAGCCTGCTCAGTAACACTACTGAAGCAACTGTCCTCACTTCCCCTCCCCCCACTATCATAGCATACCCCTACCAAAATCTGAAATGGCACCTCTCCCCCAGCTCTGTCCCTTCCATCTGAAGCCCTGCTCTTTTTGGAGGCCCTGATGACCTCCCAAAATTTGTGGAGTGCTCCCTGCCTGCAAAAAAATGATGGCTCACCCGTGCTGTAGAGCCTTTCTAGTGCAGCCTTCTGTTAGCATACTTTCTTGTCTGTGCAAATGCAAGGATCCCGCTGCAAGATGACCTGCAGAACCCACCAATAAGATGATTAAAATCCCGCTACCTTCTATGGAGCCACATCAAGACCTTACACCCAATTTTGTTGCTCAGGCTTATTGGAGATTCTCATGAAGGCTTTCAACTGCTCAAAACAAACAGCTTGTCATTGTCCCTGCCAAGGAGCCATCTGGTTTTGATTTATATCAGAAAATTTGGTGCAGATTGAAGTACATCAGGACATCTCATTGGAGATCTGTATAAACCCTCTTTAAATAGAAAATTAGGCAAATCCCTGTATGTGACTGTGGTCACCAGTAGGGATATGAACAGGTAACTGGTCACCCAGTAAGCATCACTCTTATAAGGTGATAAGATCACCCTTAATGATTAATCGTTGCTTGGGAGCAACCCCCTGTCCATAGCCTACCCCAGGCAGAGGTCTGCTGAAGTCTTGGTGGGCCCACCCGCACCCCACCTTTTCTCACCCAGGGTTCCCACTTAATTGGTTAGCCAGTTAAACCTGATGTTTAACTGATTTGATGGGATTTTACATTCCTAGTCACCAGCACAAACAATAGAGTACTTCATATCTAAGTGTTCCCATCCATCTTTCATTAGGAGCCTGAAAGACATTCATCAGCTTTTCTGTGATAACATGCTGGCTACACAATCTAGTCATTGCTACCTAGCCAAACAAACAAAAAATATGACGACTGGTTGAGTGATATTGTAACTTTAATTAGTAGTCAGTTAACCGGAGTTGCAGCACAACGAAAAAAACCCCCACACCTTTTAGATTAGACAAACCCATACATATTTCAAAGGTGTGGTATTTGCACTCTGCCCAGATCCTCAGACAAAAGATGCTGCACAACCAAATATTTTTATACTGACTTTACTTACTGAAACAAAAGCCAAACTGTAGGGCAATAAAAAAAAATCACCCAACATACCCAATCAATTTAGAAGTGCCCAAAATTCACCCATGTTAAGAAAGAACACATAATGTACTTATACCAAGGATAAATGTTGCAGTGTTTTAACTATATTTATAATTAACAGCAATGAGACCACTTGCTGTATGTAGTCTTTTTGGTAATAAACAGGAGGATATCCCAGCAGGAAAAAGCAGCTTTAATTGACCCTCTTCCTTCTCAAGATAATTAGTTGCTCCCTTTGATGGGAGCAGTTTCTCATGCATAGTTTCTCCTCTTTGTCAGCATTAGGAGCAAAAAGGAGGCACGGCATTCTATTCCATTTCAGATTCATTCATTCAGTTCAGCATTCGAAGACCAAAAGTTCTCATCTTATTTCTCACATACCCATGCTGAAATAGCAGGCTGTTTAATGTCCAAAGTGGCAAGTCAGTAACATCACTAAATGCTGTATGCACTATGTACTAACCTGCCTGTTTCGTGGCTTGTCTATTAGCCATTAATTCAAAAAGGCCCTGCTTCTCACCTATACTAAGATGCTAATTTTGTGGCATAATATTATGGGGAACGTAACATTGTATATTTTGACTTCCACATCTCCAGTCAAGAAGAGAGTCTCAAGACTACACAGAGCAAAGGAACACTCACAATATGCCAGCACCTTGCAATTTTACTTCTAAGAGGGGTATGAAACATTTATATTACAGAACAGTCATGACCATCTCTTAGATAATAACCCTTGCCTCCCAAACCATAGTTAAGGCAGAGTCACATAGTCCAGTCATTTAGATGGGACCTACAGCCCAGACTTCCATATTTCCCAACACTGTTAATCAGAGGAAGGGGGACAACTGGAATTGCTAGGAGATTGAGGAAGGTGGGGAGGGGGCCGGATCAATGCTCCCAGAAGGACTGCGGCCTCAGGCAGAATAGGCGGGGCTTTTCCCAGCCACCCTTCAGCCCCCTGCCAGCCCTTCTGTGCCGCCCACAGTCCACTGTGCAGATCTCCAGTGGTGATTTAAAAGGGCCTGGAGTTCTGGCCACCACCACTGCTGCAGTAGCAGAAGCCACTGCTGAGAGCCTCAGGCCCTTAAAAAAAATTGCTGGACTCTGGAGCAATTTCCTCCTTTCCTGGACCCTTGTCAGCAGGCCTGCTATGAATGCAGCAAGCCTAATTTCATTGGGCACCTGTAAGCCTCTTTACTCCGAAAGCCTGTGACTATCCAACAAGTTGGTTAAAAATGATTCAAAACCAAAGTCTTAAAAAAACCCGAAACCCTGATTCCTTCTGTGATGCTTTGGGGGAGAGAGTCATCCAGCCTAGTAAGGAGTTGTGTCATCACCTGGCCTTGTAATGCTGAGTGCTTGTGTGCAGCTCTGGCTCTGAGCCCTGCTATGGTAGCCTGCTTAAAACACTGTGGCCTCCCCCCTGGTTTGCACCAGCCTGGTACTCCTAAGGGTGGCATCAACATTCCAGCCCTGAGTCTCCCCAAAATGGTCTCCTGCATAGCATCTAATCCCTCTCACCCAATCCTAAAATTAAAAAAAAAATTACCAAGTGCACTGCCTCCAGAAGACACACCAATCTGCTAGTTAAACTGAAGATTTTACCTTTTAGTTTGTTTAATATATAGCAGTGAAATGGTTTTGTAAGAGACAGACAATTTAGAACCTGCATTTAAGTGATACCAAGTACCAGGATTAGGGATAGAAGTGGCTGAAAACAATTCAAAATATGCTTTTTAAGACTAAAAATCTAACTGAGCAAATAGTCTTTTGTTCAATGCAGTTCTCAGTCACTCTTCTGAAGTTCCAGGAAGGCTGGCCAGTCTTTGGCCAAGCTTCAAAATCAAAGTGCTTGGTTTCTTTGTCTCCTCAGGCAAATGACAACAAAATGGCTTTTTGCCTCTGTTTATGTTTTCCCAAATATATTGTCCCTGTTTCAAGAGGCAAGAAGTCTTACACAGATGCAATTTTCATTTCCTTGCCAAGATGGTTAAGTGATCACCTGCTTGCCCAATGGTTCAGTTTCCTTTCTATGTAAAATGTATTTTTCATTATCCAAGTCACATCTTGCCTAATGTACCATGGACACACTGTCAAACCGGCAAAACAACATCCCCTTGTCTAGGACTGGCTGTGCTTGGGCACGGTCTGCCAAAATATAGTTAAGGACCTTATTTCCAGAACATTATTCAGTATTCTGTAATTCCTTACCTACCACCAGTACATGCATCATGCCTTATTTAGCATCTTATGAATACAGATTATGACAATACTGAGTTGAGGCAATGAGTATGTCAGACCTGATATGAACTATGGTATGCCCTCTGACAGTTGAAAATGAGGGGCTACCTCACTCATATACCTAGCAAGACAGATTGCTTGCTTCGAGCACACTTTGGGGATTTATCCCAAGTAGCAGCAAAAAGATCAAATAACTGGTCATAATTTTCAATCCTTTGCCCATTCCCTCATCCAATCTCACATTTTATAAAAAGTCTCTGATACCTGTTAACAACTGCCACTGATAGGCCAGTCCCTATTCCACCTTGGTTCCGCAGCCCGGTGGAGACATCAGCTGGAGAATCCTCCATAGGGCTGTGAGCACGGGCGAGTACTTAGTGTGGTTCACTCCTATCCCGACACTTACCCCTTCTATGGCGAGAAGGAGACCCTGGCTCATGTTTACCTTGAGCGTTCCAGGTAACAGCTCCTCTTTTGGCTCTTCCAGAACCTCTTTTCCTGGCTGCACTTCTCTCCTCACCAGTTAATTTATGCACACCCCATCTGTGGCCCCACAAAGTTGCGGGACCTCCTTATCAACCTCCTCCTGGCTATGGCCAAAAGGGCAATTTATAAAACCAGGGAGCAGAGGTTGGCTGAGGGAGGGGCCTGTGAGTGTGGGTCCTATTTCTGCTCCTGCATCCATTCATGCATCCAGACAGAGTTCCACTGGGCTGCATCTGCTGGCTCGAGACCTTCGAGGGGCAGTGGATATTGTCAGGGATTCTCTGCTTGGTGTCCCCATCCAGTTCCCTTGTTTTAGCCCTTTGACCCTCACATGTGTCTCTATTTTCTTTTTCTTTGTCCCCCGAAAAAAAAATCTGCCCCCAAAGGTAAAGGGCACATATCTTATGGAGTAAAAACTATATGGAGGACTATACATATGGGTCTAATTTACACTGTTCAATCTTGCTACAATAAAAGCAAAGATTAAGGTGTGAAAATTTGCTCGTCTCTCATCATGAATTTCAACTGCAATAGCTCATATATCACCTCCAAGATGTATATTGAACATTTCCACTCACCATTAGCATGAAAGACAGTAATCATGGGGCAAGACACAGAATGCCAACCTTCCATTAGTCAGTGATACCAACCTTCAAACTGTGGACTCATTTCATTACCTGAGAGCTACTATTAACAAGAACTTGTCTTTGAATAAGAATTAGATGTACATACGGGAAGGCAGCCATCAAATTTGGTCACCTCACAAAACCAGTGTGAAAACAAAAAGCTTGCAACGAAGACTGAGATCATGATTTATAAAGCCTACATAGTCAACATATTCCTTTACAGCAGCAAGACATAGACTTCATATAGCAGGCAAGAAAGACTCAATAGCGTCCATAAATGGATCTCAGGCACCATAATAGACATCACTTGGCAAGATAAAATTACTAAGAAAGAAGTGCTAATGTGGGACTAAATCTCCATCCTGACAGCTATTACTAAACAAAACCATCATTGTTGGTTAGATCATGTGCATAGGATTCAAGATGGAAGACTTCCTAAACACATCTTGTATGGAGACTTAAAAAGGACAGACAAGACATCCAAAACTTAGGTTTCAAGATGCTTGCAAAAAAGACCTAAAATGCTTTACTGTTGTCTTACAGTCTTGGAAAGCCCAAGCTAAAGATTATTCAAGCAATCCAGTCTGGAAAGCAGCATTGCAGAACATGATAAACAATAGTGGCGAGGCGTCCTGTGGCACCTTATAGACTAACTATTCAGTTAGTCTATAAGGTGCCACAGGACGCCTCGCCACTTTTGTAGATTCAGACTAATACCACTACCTCTCTGATGATAAACAATGTCTCTCAACTTTCAATACACACACAAAATATTCATAAAAAGTGAAGTCATATATCTCCCAGTTTATCATATGTACTACCTACGGCCATTCATATCAGAAAAAATGAGTCACTGCCCCAAGATGTACCAGCTAGCAGAGACCAACAAGTGGGTCACAGTGAAAGCAGGGGAAAACAGAGTCAAAAGAAGTAGAACATGCACAAGACTTAGCCAATCAGTGTAGTAACTGCAACTTTCTTCTAGTCTAGCCATTATTGTTTAACTAAGATTAGAGTACCTGGAAATTCAGCAGAAGGAACCCACAAATTCTAGCTACTTAGGTTGTATCCTCAGTCTCCAAACCCAGCCACAGCATACCTACATCCAATTTACACCCCTTCCCACTTGATACAGCTATCCATTCTTGACCTAATTTAAATATCAAATTGCTTTGAAACAAATGCTCTCATCTAGCAATTCAGCATAAGACAGAGGGGCAGGGGGGAGGGAAGATATACTGCTGTTTTATACAAAAGCTGAGGAAAGACCAAAAGTTTAATATCATTTTAGTTGTGGCTTAGGTACCATTCAGCATATTTATTTACAGAAACACTACTTTAAAAAAAAAAGACAAAAACAAGGAACATTTTCCATTTTCTTTCCAATAAGAGCAAATTCCTTACCACATGAAAACAGGGAATAATTTGTGCATGACAAATTAGAAAGCCTTCATGGTCTAATTATTCAAGCCCTTCATATGTGGTTAGGGATTGTTTTTTGCCATTGGCAGAAAATAAAATAAGTCAACACATGACGGTAAAAACATGTATTCTTATACAGATTTGCAAGCATTATTTCCTAACCAGGCATATATGAAAAACTGATGGTACAGGAGTTCAAGTGAATACATGCATACATGTGCAAGTCACCATTTTTAGGTCTCTTCTGCAATTTTGACCAGCTCTCACATGGTGGGAAAAACAGGAAAGGCGGCTCCAAGCCACTTGTCCATTCTGGCAGGGCTCAGCTACAATCTGGTACTATGCGCACTCTGGTACTATGCGCACTAATGCTGATTCAAGGATTACAGGAGGATTATTATAAAGGGAAGCAGGGAATTTAAAGTTTTGAAACACACTATATCTTATCTAATGCAGAAGAAAAGCACAACCACTATTTAGGTTTCTACTTCAATTTTTTTTTAGTATTTCAGAAATTTCCTAACAGTTTGCATATTTAGAAATATATAATCTCTTGAAAAAAAAATACACATACATTTTAAATACCACAAATACAAACAATCTTTGTGATTAAAATACTGGCAGGATTATGACTATCTTCTATATTCCTTTCTGTTGTGATTTCATGAGCAAAGAATTTAATTTGCTTTTGTATGTCCTGGAGTGACTCAACTTTAAATCCTCTCTGCATTGTTTCTTATATAAACATATAAGAGAAACTTGGAAGGATTAGTCTTGTGCGTTTTACAAAAATCTGATACATTAATAATATTCCTTTAAAAACAAAGGTTTGTAAGTGTAAATTTGTGATGAAATATTCAAATTTTAATACAGTGAAGAAGAATTATATTTAGACACAATTCTTCTTAAGATTTTACTATAATCACAAAACTTAGAGTTAGAAAGAATCATTGTGACCATCAAGTCTGACTTTCTGTGTAACACAAGCCACAGACTTTAGTGACACCAGCATCCAGGTTCACAACCTTTCGGAAAGACATCTAATTAGGGCCGGCTGAAATTTTTCCATTGAAGCTTTGCTGAAAAAATTGCGTATTCTACTAAACAAGTTTGCACAAAATCCTTGGTTTTTTTCTCATGGATTTCCTGCTTCCCTCCTCGATCTAAATCTCAAATGCCTTTATATATATTATATATACAGATTTCATTTGAAAAGGCTGCCAGGATTCTGATGGAGTCATAGTTAAGTTGCCTTATGTTCTGTTTCTCTGCTGCCAGGCTTCTCATGTAAACTACGCCTCTCATGATTCACCATAGCTGTCAACTCCCAGGATATAATGCCCCTCTTTTTACAAGGAAAGACCACAGTGCACCATGGGAAATGGAGCTCTACTAAGAAAGAGGAAGAGACAAGAAAAGCAGCATGAAATAGACTAAATTACCACTCCCATTAGACCCGACAGCAAAATTTGCAACTTTTTGGCCAAAGATTTTTTGGTATTCAGATTCCTGCCGGAACAAAATAAACTCCCATGGAAAATCTGGAAGACAATTATTTGATTCCCTCCTCCTTCCCAACAACTCCCATTTTCATCAAATTTTCTTTAGGGGAAGAAACCCTAGTTTTCATCAGTTCTACATCCAGACTTAAAGATCTGAAATGACCAAGTCAACCATTTCTAATAATTGTTTGTACCTTATTTTTGAATGGAATTTGTCTATATTCAGCTTTCATCCATTAGTTTAACAGAAAAGAATAATCATGTCTTAAGAGCTCTTGACTCAAATCTTCTCCCCATGTAGCAATTCATCTCTTAACCTCCTCTTGAACAAACAAAATAGAATACTTCTGCTGTATCTCTTGTGCACTCTTTTCTGGGGTTCAGATAAACTGATTCTTTGCAAAAGATTACTGGGAAACTTTCCTGCTGCATCACCATCCAAAAATATTTTTGGATCTATTGGAAACTAAATCACAGATTAATGTATGCTCATTAACTAGGTGATTGTTCAACCACAAAGGCACAATGACTCAAGAGTTAAACTTGTCTCTGCGCCATATTCCAATATGATCTACAATGTGGTCAGACAGACATGACCATTATTAACCTCAGACAAAAAGCAATGTAATTCAGGTATAGTAAATGGACTGAGAAGATTTAGCACTTCCCGACCACTTTTTTTTTTAGCTATGTTGCCAATCATTGTGCTTCTTTGGCAGAGGGGCTTTAATGAAGGAGTAGCACAGAAGAATCCTCCCTGAAGGAAGATAGGTTATTTTAAAAAACTAGGTGATTTTCCCAAGAAAAAAAGGATTCAATTTTTTGGAAGAGTTTGGAAAGAAATTACTCTAGTCTGCAGAGAGAACAATGGAAGATGTCTGTGCTGCTACTTGGAAGTTAAAAGGGAAGTTCCATGCAATGAAAAGACAGTCTATCTTCTCCTTGAGATCAACAGGTCCACATTCTTATTCAACAGGGTAGTGTTTCCTCACTAAGAATAATCAGTTAATACAGAGTTAAGAGACGGCTTGTTAGGGAGGAAATTCTTTAAGCTTCCCACGTCAACCTCAACCTCTTCTCCAAAACTTTTGGCTATCGGTAGAAGCTAGATAGAAAACCCATTATACCACCCAAACCTACCACCCTTATTTTCCTACTTTCATAGGAGAGCTCACCTTGTACATTAAGCTAAGCCACAGGCCTTCTTCCACTGAACTTATCCTTTTGAGCTAGAGTTACTTCTCTCACCTTCTACATTCCATTCCTAAAAGAGAGAGAGTGATTTATCCCCCTCCCCCATCAAAGCTCTCCACAGGGACTGAGATTATCCTACATCTTTTACTCATGCAGGTGACAGACAACAGTGCTCTATTATCCACCAATGCCTTTTAAAACAAACCAAGCCCAATCTACTGCATCTGCCTAGCCCACAAAGACTGGAAATGGTACAGTTTATTTTTATGGTCATGTACATCATAGACCATACACCTCAAGATATTGATCAGTTGTGCCCCAGCCACTCTGCATAATATCCTGGATTTAGCCTGGGATTATTGCAGCTTCTAGTGATAGCCTAGTGAGAGACAAGTCAGACAGGAAGGGGACTGTGGTGACACAAAGGTGGGAAAGGAGATTTGTTTCGAGCCTCAAAGAAAAGGAGCATGGCCAGGAAGCACAGTGCCTGGAGTGCTATATCCTGTGCAGCCTGCTGACAAGGAGGGGCAAAGAGGACAGTTGCCCCGGGGCTTGGTGATTCAAAAGGAACCAGGAGCCCCACTGTAGGGACCTGTAGCAGCCAGAGCCCCACTGCTGGAGTGCCACATGGCATGCTGCAGGCAGCTCTGAGGGCTACCTGGCAGACAGAAGGCCTGTACAGTGTGTACTGGGCAGCACTGAAGGCTGGCTGCCCCTAGCCCTGCCCCTTCCAGGAGCATGGAGATGCCCACTCCCCCACCTTGCCCAGGGGCCTAGAAAGTCTATCAGCTCTCCTGATCCTGTGATCTCATAACCCCTATTTACAATAGGCTTCCTCTGGCAGAGTCCACTGGAAAGATAGCATCATCACCTGCTGTGGTAATAAATCTCCCGTGGGATGCAACTACCTCAAATGGCATGGGGTGAACAAAGCCCATGGCCCTATACCCAAAAGCATATTTAGCCAATGAAGTCTAGTGTGTAAATGAACTGAAGAGATCCACGGTGTAGGTCTCAAGAATTGGTAAATGTATTGACCTTTTCCTACTTGGCAGAATTCTATTTAAAAATAATTTTACCATATCAATTTAAGCATTTTTTCCCTGTTTTAACTCTTTAAATTGTCCCAGTTATGCAAAGCAGGTGGGGCAGGAAGTGTGTTAGGCACTATTTATTTAAATGACAACAGAAGTTGAATTTCACGAAATCAAAGCTTCGTAAACATTAAAAACACAAATTGTCAACATCATACATCAAAAGACAAAGCAAATGTCCTTAAATCAAACTCTACGTACAGCATTTTTTGTTACTTTGCCTATCTATACATTTTGTTATTTTCAGTAGAATTATTTTGCCACTGGTTTGCATGTGTACTGGGAAATCATTGTTTACCAGCATTTACTGATAAAAATCTAATCCTTGCAAGCCTATTTATAGGCTTTACCAGCAAGAGTTCACAAATTCCTTAATCCAGGCTTCCTCTCAGGTTTCTGCACTGAAGTCTTTATACAGTAAAGTCACACTGGAGTATTTGCAGTATTACACACTGAATCTGACTATATCATTGTAGAAAGATCAATGACTGTAGGTCAAGGAAATTGTAAAAGCGACTGGCTAAACTACAGAGTTTAGAAACTCTGCAACATCAAAAGTTGGACTAAGATGTATCAATACAAAGCTAGGTAAAGAAATGCACTGGCCAAACTGCAAGAAAAAACTGTTAGTCTGAGAGTCTCAACCTAGTGCTTATGTGAATCCACCATGAAACTGCAACAGCAGTTAGCACTTTGGGTACCCTCTGCACCTCTTTAGGGCAGAACTAGAATAGCAGGAATATAGTATCCTATTTCATCTCTGCAGAACCGTGCTGAGCAGCTGGTATACCATCTGCCTACACTTTCAAGAGACCTAAATTCATGTGTTTATAAAGTTATTTATATCATGGAATTACTCTCAAACAATGCAACTATACCAAAATTTAATTAAAAAGGTATCTGAATCGCTAAGAACTACCCAATAGAAGTTAGTTGATATATATTGAACAGGATTACCACTAACGCTAAAGCCCACACCCTCAGATGTCACAAAAATCACATAGCTACATAGAATCCAGTGGAGCTTTGTGAATTTACATATCAATAAATGGAGGATCTGGCCCAAAGATTTTTGTATTACCCTCTTAAACATTAAAGAGTTTATAAAAAAAAGATAAATTACAGTCATATACCAAGATATTTGCAACCACATGCAAAGGAAACAGTTTAGATTTTCAGTCAAGCATGCTATGCTATACATATTTCCATTAACTACATTGGTGACTCATGAGCAACTACTGTTTAAAGAGTTTGCACTTTAAATGTCTGAATTACAAATTTTAGGAATAAATGTTATAAATTGTTGTTAAACCCACTCGTTAAATTAGTATACTACATAATACACAATTTTGCATCGTTTGTTTAAAGCCTTGTTAGACTAAACCTGTTACTCATTTTAAAACATAGTTTAACCTAGATTACTGATTAAACTATTTCTTTCTACATCGTACACAAGACTGAATATGTCAGTGACATTTGCATCATTAAATAAAATGTACTATTGAAAACATTCCAGCTACATCCAGGTAGAATGTACCTATTATATTATCAGCTATTTCAATGAAACATGGATCAGACAATACTTGCAGAGTCTCTGCTGATGAAAGCCAGCTGTCACTGAGTCCAGAACATAAGCAGCGAGATCAGCTGTGGTTGGGAACCAGAGCTGAGAGTCAAAGAGTTAGAGTCGAGCCAAGGGTTAGAGCTAGAGTCAAGTCAAGGGTAATACCAGTTGCCAAGTTGCTATTATAATTTAAGAAACTGAATATATTAAGTAACAGTAATGGCACTTTATGCACAAAACATGCTGTGAAAGGTACAGACAGGCGTTCCTGGATTGCCTGCCTGGCTCGAAATGCAAGCAATGTACGTTTGCTGATAAGGCATAACTGTCCCCACCCCACACTACAGGTAACTAGACCCTTCTCCAAAGTTCCCATCATTACATTTTTAAAAAATAAAAGTCTAGATGAATGCAATTTTAAACAAAGTTTCAGCTTCTCAACAGTGTCAGAAGATCGTAGTGTCCATAACTAAACTGATTGCCTAAATAATCTAAAATATGGTTTCTATATCTAGCAGATTCTCTTAGCTCTTTGTCTTTAGTTGTGGTAACAAGAGTATCATAATCATGATTTTTTCCTCCCTTGTATCAAACTGATCGCTTGATACTAAGATTGAGTAGTCCTATCCAGCATTGCTTATATATCTTCTCTGGATGTTGATGCTGTTAGTTCCATGTTTTTACTTAACACATGCACAATTTGTTTAGTGCTCATCAAATCCTTCCTCCCAATTCCGCCGTTCTCTCTTATAGGCTACGTCTAGATGGCAAGCTTCTTTCAAAACAAGTTTGAAAGAACTTCTTTCAAAAGAGCACGTCCACACACAAAAGTGCATCAAAAAAGCGATCTGCTTTTTCGAAAGCGAGCGTCCAGACTGATTGGACACTCTTTCGCCTAAAAGGCCACCCAGAACCACTTCAGCCAGGGCTTTAGGTCACCAGTTGCTTCCGAGTGCTGGTGATGGAGACTTGCAGAAACATGCACTTAAAGGGACATGCCCCATGACAGCCGTTTTTCCACTTCTCCTGCGTGCTTGCTACCTCTTGCATTGCCTGCTGTGGTTGCCCTGCTTTTTTGGAAGCCACAGCTTATCTCTCGATACCATGGAGCCAGAGCACTTTGTGCCAGCTTCCTTCCTGTTCCTGCAGGATCTTGACCCTGAGCTCATTCTTGGGACCTTCTCCCTGGGTGCGGGAGCTATATTCTGGCAACCGTACCCCACTGTGGAGAGGCGTTTCTGGAGGCTCCAGTCCAATTTGGACTGGTGGGATCGGCTGGTCATGGAGCAGTGAGTGCCATCATGCCCTCATACAACCCTGTTGCTGGGGGGCAGCCTCATAGGGGTTGGCTCCTGGGGTGTTTGGGGGAGGGGAGAAGAAGAGGGTGGCCACCTCCCAAAGGCTCGTGCACTCCCTCTCTCATTCTCTGTTTTGTGTGTTTGTTTGTCTCCTTCTGCAGGTTGTTAGGGCTGCAGAGGGTCATCCATCTGGGAGACCTGGACCAGATCATGGCTGGATTTGCTGCCCTGGGGTTCCCAAATTGTGCTGGAGCCATAGATTGGACCCAGATCCCTATCTGTGCACTGCAGCATCGAGTGGCCCAGTATATTAATCGGAAGGGCTACTTTTCAATGGTGCTACAGGCCCTGGTTGGCCACCGTGGACACCTGAAGAACATTTTTGTCAGGCGGTGGGGTAGGGCACACCATGCTGGTGTGTTTCAGAACTTTAGCCTATACGGAAAGCTCGAGGCAGGCATATTCTTCCCCCGCTGTGAACTAGCAGTTGGAGATGTGCAGATGCTGTTGTGCATCATGGGGGATGTGGCTTACCTCCTGATTTCATGGCTTATGAAGCTTATATGGGACACCTGGACCCCAGCAGGGACCAATTTAATGCCTGCCTGAACCGGGCCAGGATGTAGGTCAAGTACGCATTCAGCATCCTCAAAGCGTGGTTCAGGTGCTTGCTGACCCCCTTGGATATGGGGGAGCACAACATCCCCGAGGTGGTCACAGAATGTTGTGTTCTCCACAACATTGTGGAGAGGAAGGGGGAGACCTTCTTCTTGGGGTGAAGGGCAGATGCTGGTCACGGACAGCTGCCATCCACCAGGCCCATCAGGCCAGGGAGCACATCTGGGATGCCCTGATGGAAAGGTTCTCTCAAGGACCCCAGTAAGTCTCCTCAGGGCCTCCCCAACAGGGGCTTCTGGATTTTGCCCCATCCCTCTCACACCACAACCCCTCCCTTTACCTCTTCCCTGACCTCTCTCAAAAAACAAACACACCCCTGTTTGGTTTCCAACAAAATAAAGTCTGTATTTATCTTTCATTAAAAAAAAAGGTGGGCAGGGAGAGAAGGGCTCATAACCTGGAGGGGGAGGCTAGATGTGCCACCTTGGATGCGGGGAACCTCGTCAGAGTTGGGGTTGGCTGGGTCCGGGGACCACAGAGGAGTGAACAGGAGGGGGTGCTGGAGAGTGATGGCAGTGGGGAAGGGGGCACAGGCATGTGGGAAAATGGCATTGTCATCACTTGCAGAAGGGGTATGGGGATTGCTTGGGGAAGGAGCAGAGGCATTGCATGGGGAGCAGGAGGAGGAGGAATGGGCATAGTAGGAGGGGGCAGGAGGATTGTAGTGGCAGCTGGCACAGGTGGCATGGCTCGCCCCTCAGTCCCGACTGCGGAGAATACAAAGAGGAAGAGGAGGTCAATCATCCATGCAGACACTATCCCTAAGGTCTTGCCCTCTTCTGTGATCAGTGACCAACAGTCCTCTGACCAGAGGAGGGGGATGTCCTGGGAGCAAGGACATGTGCGACCTGCACAGCAGGCCCTGCCTCACAGTGGCCCATACTGCCCACTTCCCCCACCTACCGCAGCCCACAGACAAGCAGACAAGCGAAGTGTCTGGCCACAGTGGGATCCCTGGGGTCTGCACACACACCCACAGCTCACAGTGCTGCCCGTGGGAGTGGGGGGGTCCTCAAACGTGCAGGCATATATGTGCAGCACTCCTCAGGGTATCTGGGGTCATGCCTGCGCCCTTGTAGCTAGCCTGCTTCCAGCCGTGGCAGTTGCTAGGAGGGCCCCAAGGCCAGACATGTGTAGCCTCCCCATAGCGCAGGTGGCATCCTGCTGCCAGGCTCAGGGGCTGTTTGCTGAGTCTGTGTGCCACACACTAATGCTGCATGTGGTTCCACATGCACGAACTGCAGCACAACGTCCAACTCGAGCAACACTCGCGCCCTGCCCTCTGTGCACCCACCTCCCCCACCCAGTGTGTGTGAAACTGAAAGCACTCACCTGAAGATCCCTCCGTGGTATCATATGAGGCCTGGGAGACATTCTGGCTGACAGGCACTGGCTCTAGGGACAGGGTGATGGTGTCTATCTCTTCCTCCTCCACCTGCTGGCCCCTTCCTTAGAAAGAAAACCCTGCTCCCCATTCACACATACCGTTTTTTGAAAGATCTCTTTCATAAAAAGGCTTCTTCCCTCGAGAAAGAGTACCACCGTTTTTGGGAAAAAAAAAAACCTTTCTTTTGATTTACTTTCAAAAGAACACAGCTGCAATGTGGATGTAACTCAAGTTTTGTCAGAAAAACAGCTGTTTTTCTGACAAAACTCTATAGTGTAGACATACCCATACATGCTGTAGTGTACACATTCCTCTGTCTGAAGAGGATCAGATCTTGACACAATGTGTTAGTCACTTGTGCCCGTTTCCATGCTAATTTGTTGACAATAGAAAAAGGTTTGCACCTTGTTAAAAAAAAATACTTTTGCTTTGCTGGTCTCAGTTTTAGGCTAATTTTTGTGTCTGTTGATTTCATCAGTATTGCAGTCCAGGCTGATACAATCTGGTCCTTAAATATCTTCCCATGAGGAGTTGAGCAGTAGGAGAGTCTAAATCTCCAGGAAGTGTATTCCAACAGCTTATCATGCTAAAAATGAGGATGTGTTATCCAAGTTAGATGTCTTGTAAGAATCCTTTCTTTACACTTTATACTTCTCTTTCAGCCATTTCACTCAATTGTGTGAATGGACTTGATGTTTTGTGCATAAAGTGTTGTTACTTTAGTAACTTTAAGGATCTGGAAAAATTTGGGTTTACTGTCACCTATGTGTTCAAGTATGCCATGCCTTGGCAAATATAGATTTGTGGTATCAGTGTGAAAATTCCTTCAAATTCTGTTCTGAATTAAGCAGGATGGGATGGTGCCCATAGCCCGTTTGTCAGAAACTGGAAATGGGTGATGACGGAGGGATCACTTGATAATTACCTGTTATGTTCTCTCTCTTTGGGCAACTGGCATTTTGCCACTGTCAGAAGACAGGGTGCTGAGCTAAATGGACCTTTTGTCTGATACAATATGGCTGTGGTGTTCTAACGACCACACACAATGAGCAACATCAGCTTCTTCCATCATGCAACATGTATTCGCAGGATAAGGCATCAGCATTTGCTACCTCTTTCTCTAGTCTGTATCCAACTTCCTGTTGATATTGCTGGAGCACTAAATTATATTTGAATCCTTGGTGGACCACTGCACAAAAGTTTTCTGAAAATGGCCTCACCAGACTTCTTGGTCTTTTTTCCACAGCTCTTTATTTTTTTGTCCATAGATAAACAGATGAAAATGAATACAATCAAATATTATTTCCAACATTTCTGGTATAAGGAACAAGAGGCCCATTTTGCAGCAGTTCAGACTCTAGTCAAGTAGAACCTGCATCCACTGACACACCACTTGGTTCTTTGACAGTAAAGTACTTCAGCGTGGGTTCCCTTATAAGCAAATGTTCATATGCCACCTCATGCCTTGGCATCCAGAAAAAAATCAGCATCTTTTTTCCAAAAGCTGTCTCATGAGAGATGCTATTGTTGACATATTTCAGGATAATTTTCCCCAAGATAAATAGCCATTTCAAGAAATCTTTGTCATTCAGCCTCAGAGGTCAATGTGGCAATTCCAGTTATTGCTGCAATTTTTAAGTTGGATGGTTTTAGACTTTGTCTAATGATGGCCTGAATATTTCATTGGTCATAGACAGTTTGCAATTGTTCCTCTTTAGTCACCATTTCCTTTCACAATAGCTGTGTAGAACTCTCAAGACTTTGATTATGTTCTTTTCCAGAAATTCCCCACCACAGGATGGGAGTTACTCTGATATACTCCTGGAGCTGAACAAATGTCAAACGGAAGTTTGCCAGAGGGTGTGTTGAATTACGAGTATAGAATTTGTGTCATTTGGCAGTATTGCCAAAATCTACTACAGGTACCGTCATCTAAAAAATCCACTAACTTTTGCTACCTGGCAGTTATTTCTTCTACTCAAGGCAGCTGAAAGCATTTCCTTCATATTGCTTTATTCTTGTATGTCTCAGACACACACATTTTCATTTCCTCTTGAACTTTTTATTGGTCTACAATTACTGTGTATTTGAACCATTTTATAAATGTTTGCACTTGTTATTATGCTCGTTGTTCTGTGTGCTGCAATTATCTTTTTTATTTTGTCCTGTAAACACCCCTAGAACTTTACAAAGTGCAAGAATTACAGATGGTAATTGTGAGTTCATCTTTATGGTATATTTACCTGGCAAGAACCCTAGACCTATATAATACATCCTTGTATCCTTTAAATATGTACCAGTCACCTCCAGCTTTTTTTTTTAAAAAATACCCTGACTCTTAACTATAACCTGTAATACCCATATGTCTTGACAGTCAAATTCCATTTTCTCAAACATGAGCCATGCTTTCTTAGCCTGTTATAGTTTAAATTACATTCTTCACATACTGGCAGTTTGTCTTCTGAATAGGTTAGCAGCCAAATAATCAATCTGCAAATTGGTTCAACCATTGAAATATTACTAGGGGGCTGCACCCCCTGCTCGCTGCACTCGCCAACCCCCGTCGCAGCGGGTAGGCAACCCTGGCTCTGATCCCCGGCCACTGGGGAGGGGCAGGTTGCAGCCAGGCTAGCCAAGGTCCCTTCCTCCTCTCCCCCCGCACAGCCTGGGCCCCTTTCTCCTCCCCCCTTACCTCCTCCAGCCTAGGACCTTCCCCTCCTCCATCAGCCTGGTAGTTTCTCTCCCTTTGCACTCCCCACCGCACAGGTCCTGCCACCAGCATAATGGAAAAGCCATTTTTAAAGCACGAGCAGCCACCCTCTACGTGGTGACTGCCAGAGCTTCAGCCAGCTACTGCGCGGCAGCTCAGGGGCTGGGGTGTACCCCAGTTTCGACCCCCTCCCCATGGGCCTCATTGCCACCCATCCACCTGCCCCATGGTCCTGCCCTGCCCTGTTTTTCTCCCACAAGCCCAGCAGCATCTTACCTTCAAGGTGCAAGGAAGGTGAGTGCTGCTGTTAAGTCAAAGAGTCATATTTAGATCTCTCACAAGCCTATGTCTCATGAGCCCATTGTGGCGTTAGCAGCTGGGAGGAGACAGGGTGGCCGAGGGGGGAAGGGCTGTGGGACAGAGTGACGTGATGATGTCACTCTGTCATTCTGCAAGAGAAACTTTTTTATAGGTATAGTAAGGAAAAAAAAGTAACAAACATTGTCCCATGCCCTGGTATCAGTTTTAAAATGGACAGTTTTGTGATTGTTCATGAGCAAATCCATATTGCATTCATCCTTGGAAGGCTCAGTTCTCAGAATACCCAAGAACAGATATGATGATTGCTCATCTATTACTTTGAGTGTAAACATCTATTTGCACTGACATTGCTTAAATGTACAACTTTGGAAAGGAGTTCTTACTCGTACATTGGATGGTTCTTTACAGCATGGTTACATCAAGATTTCTAAACAAGAACAACTCTTAGTTGCTTTCAATTGATCTTTTTTCTCTCCTCTTTATCAATTTGAAAGTGAAAGTGCTCGCCAGGACGCATTAGTTAGAACCAAGCCCCTTGGTTCAAACTAATGTTACTCCAACTTTCGAAACAGCTGTTGATCGGAGTAACACGCTGGTGAGATCATGCTAATGAAGCGCGGGATATTTAAATCCCCGCTTCATTGACTATTTCAAATACCTACATTTGCATCCCTAGTTTGAACTAGGGTGCAAGTGTAGACATACCCAAAGTCTTTAATTAGCAGCAGAACACCCTCCAGTACATGACTGGGTACTTGCTAAAGCCAGCTTACACTGCATTGTGTTTTTACAGTTCGCCCAGTCCTTAGTTGCATCTGTGTTGCAGTCATTTCATCTGTATGACCCATTTCTCCAGAATATCAAAGGGTGAAATTAATCACCCTCCCCTCAGCAATCTAACTCAAAAGAATTCTCCCCCCCTCCCATTACAGAAAGCATGTGGACTCATTGGGGAAGATCCAGCAGAGGGCAACACAAGTGATTAGGGGGCTGGAGCATATGGCATATGAGGAGAGGCTGTGGGTTTGGGCTTATTTAGTGTAGGGAAGAGAAGAGTGAGGGGGGATTTGACAGCAGCCTTCAGCTACCTGAAGGGGTGGTTCCAATGAGGATGGAGAGGGGCTGTTCTCAATGGTGACCGATGACAGAAGGAGGAGCAATGGTCTCAAGTTGCAGTGGGGGAGGTCTAAGTTAGTTTTTCCTAATATCCATTTCATTAGAAGGGTGATGAAGCACTGGAAGGGGTTATCTAGGGAGGTGGTGAAATCTCCATCGCTAGAGGTTTTTAAGTCCTGGCTTGACAAAGCCCTGGTTGGGATGATTTATTTTGGATTGGTCCTGCTTTGGGCAGCGGTTGGACTTGATGACCTCTTGAGGTCCCTTCCAACCCTATGATTCTAGGTCTGATGCAGTAGCATTCAGGAGAAGGCCTTTCGTGAAGGACTCACACAGTTTTCCAAATTCATGAGATTGTGTTGTCAGTTTTATTACAGTTCCATATTGTTACCTACATTCCCTTTCTGTCTGACGTCAATGAAAAAAATTGTCACACAAGAGGCACGTTTCTTAATGGTGTATTATGTGCCTCAAATGTATTCTGTAAAACCTTTATTTTTTCCCCTGTATCTGCTTCATCATAAATTTGGAATGTGTTAAAATACTTCATTTTGCAAGTGAAGAAGCAAGAGAGGCAGTAACACTATTTGCAGCCATTCATCGTAAGGCTCAAATTCCTGCTTCCACTTTGTCACATTTTCTGGGGCATTTCCTCCAAGTATTAAGCTTCCCAGAACCTTTAATTACTCTTAAGTTATTTTTTAGATTTGTTTTACTCTTTTCTTAATTTTAGTTTTGTTCTGACACCATTGCCAACTTGCTATTATACCATAAAAGTATTGGAGACTTCTTATGTAACAATAAAAAACTGTAGTTTTTGCAGAGAACTATACAGAGAGTTGTTATGCCTGGCTCTAACTACAAGCCATATGCTTCCACTGATAAGGCTCTCTACATGATCCCCTATTCTACTCCATACAGCAGAATGCAGGGTAACTGATTCTTACTCCATCTTTTCTATCATAACACCAAGAGTTGGAGCGGGATTCGGAATTATGCCAAAGGTCAGAGCCAGAATCAATAGCAAGAGGTGGAGCACAGAAGCAGATACCTAGAACAAGATATTAAGGCAGAAACCAGGGGCAGGGTGGATAAGAAGGGCTTAGGAATTAGGTGAGAAAGCAGGGCCTAAGGTAGCTTCCAGTCATGGATTCACTTGTGGCCTGAAATAACTTCTGGTGTCTCTTTCTGGCTTGAAATAGACTTCTGTCAGTTCCTGCACATGAATCCTCAATTCAGGGGCTGGGGAGCTATCTATGCGGAAAGGTTGGACATCTTAAGTCAGGAGCTTTATGGCCAGCACTTCTAGTGACCTTGTGTCCACCAAGCCACACTCCCTGTTGGTACCAGTGAGCAGCAGGATGGGGGCTATAGTCTGAGGACCGCCAAAGAACTTCTGAACCCAGGTATGAGACCCAAGTGAAAAGATGCAACATATCAATGACAATTAATCCTATTATAAAGCTGTTATAAACAAGGATCTTTTGCTCATTCTGGCCAATTTAGAGCATATCTTCTTAGAAACACACACACACACACACACACACACACACACACACACACACACACACACACACGCTTTATCATTCTGCTTTCACCCAAAACAAAAAAAAAAACAAAAAATAACAGTAAAGGTTATACTATACTAAATTTAACTCCAGTTTTGCAATTTATAATATCACCTAATCATAATCCTAGCCCAAACCAGGGAAAAGCCTCTTTCTTAATGGAATTCTCCAGAAATGTAACATCTCAGAATTTCCAATGCAAGCACTTTCAGAAACTAAGTATAGAGATATATTTTGAATGCCCAACAGCCCTCCATTATTCTCAGTAAGAAAATCTGACCACTTCAATTAGCATCCTAAATGGCAACAGAGCTCTTGAAAATCCAGACACACAATGCCTCAACTAAATGGGAGATTTCTTTGTAGAACAAGAAAAGAAAGTTTTCTCCATTATAAGAAAGGGCACAAATAATATTTACTCTCTGCAGGTCACCCGTAACATGCAATGTTTAGTTTATTTGAAACCACAATTGCAAATCAATCAATAATTTTGAGCACAAGCATACTGAACTGGAACAGGTAACATTTCATAAAACAGATTACACACCATGACAAGTTTAACTTCTTTTACCATTAAAATCCAGACAGTTTTTAAAATATTATATTATATCGTGTGACGTGTATAAAGTCACTGTAGACTTAACAGAAGGAGAATTTTCAATCACGCATGGTCAGTGCTTGATTTTTTTTTTTAAACAAACCCACAAACCACACAAGCTCCCTTGGCATTATCTCCAGTAAGCAGAATTCACCTTCTGAAGTATGAAATAGATTTGCCTAACTTTTTGGCCCAGGATCCTTAACCGTCCGATTGTAAATAAAATGGAGAGAGTCATACACATTTCTGCCATCATTATGTGGGGTTTTATCTATATTAGGTAACTGCACATTATGTATTTGTTTTCCTTTTTGGCCTATACTTTTTATTTTCTTCACAGTTTTATATATATATATATATATATATATATATATATATATATATATACACACACACACATACAGGCAGTCCCCGGGTTACGTACAAGATAGGGACTGTAGGTTTGTTCTTAAGTTGAATTTGTATGTAAGTCGGAGCTGGTACATATTGTAGAGGAAACTCTAGCCAAACATTTTTTTTAGTTTTGGATAGCATAGGGAAAGGTTAACTCCCCTCTAATGTTTGTTTTGCTGTCTGTTCCCCTGTTCAGAAGATTTCACATCTATTTCTGTCCCTGTGACAAACTCAGGACTAAAGGAGTAACTCATCAAATACCAAACAGCTCTGCACCATGCTTTGAGCTAATAGCTTTATTTCCACACACCACCCAGGGTTCTAGGAGGAGGGTCCTTTTTTTGCTAACACAATGAGGCCAGCACTTTGTTTGTTTTGGTGGAGTCTTTGTTTGCCCAGGGAGCCCAGCATGTATAGGGGGAGGAGGGGCGGAGAGGCTGCTTTTGTCTGCTGTTCGGCAGCCTGTTGCTCAGGGGAGGGGGCAGCCTGTTGCTGGCAGGGGGGGAGGGGGGAGGCGTGCAGGATGCGAGGCCGTGGGGGGGGGGGCAGCGAGCGTGGGGAGGCACTTTTCCTCTGCCCGGCAGCTCTGCGGGATCCCTGTCCCTGTGGCCAGCTGCTGCAGGCAGAGGCCAGTTGGAGCCGGCCGGGAGCCCAGCATGTATAGAGGGGAGGAGGGGCAGAGAGGCTGCTTTTGTCTGTTCGGCAGCCTGTTGCTCAGGGGAGGGGGCAGCCTGTTGCTGGCAGGGGGGTGGGGGGGCAGCGGGCGTGGGGAGGCACTTTTCCTCTGCCCGGCAGCTCTGCGGGACCCCAGTCGGAGCCGGCCCGAGGAGGAGGAGGATCCTAGGACCCAGGTGAGCGAGCCCCGGGAATGCTGCTGCGCATGTGCGGGAGTTGCCTCACCCGTTCGTATCTAGGGATCCGACGTAAGTCGGATCCACGTAAGTCGGGGACTGCCTGTATGTATGTATGTATGTATGTATGTATGTATGTATGTATGTATGTATGTATGTATATTTATTTATTTATTTTAAAAAAAGTTTCTTGTAGGACAAGAGTGACATCATCACATCACTCTGTCCCACCTGCCTCCAGCCTCCCTCCCTCCTTTTTCTCCAATGCTTGACTGCCATGTGGAGCCTGGGGAGGCCCCAGTACAGTCCCCCTTCCCAGTGCTTTTGGGGAGCAAATCCAGGCAGCATTTTCCCTGTCCCCCTTGCTTGTGCTTAAGGTGGGAGTGGGGTCCAAAACCATGAGCCATGCAGTCCCAGGAGCTGTGTGGCCTTTCTCCTCCACTCTCTCCAGTGCTCAAAGGATTGTAAGTTATAAGCCACCCGGTCTCTCTGCTCCTTGGTGCTCCAGGAGGATGCCCCTCTGCCAGGTCTCCTCCTCTCTGGTGATCAAGAGAGGTGGGAGCCACACCCACTGCCTGCACCCCATACCCTCATACACCTCCTAGGTCGGGGGAGAGGTGGGCCAGCCTTGCCCTAACCCCCCTCCCTGGCAGCTGGGGAAAGAAAAGAGCCGGGGCTGGTGTGTGGGGGGGGCGGGGGAGCACAAGGACGGGAGGAGTGCGCAAGAGCGGGGGTGGTCTTGGGACCCTGGGGGCCTCAGGGCCCAGCCCAACCCCCTTCTCCCCCCTCCCCCGGGTGGCCAGAGGGGAAAGCCAGAGCTGTCCTGGCCTCGGGGGGCCCAGTGGCTGGACGGGGAAAGGAGAGAATCTGGGCAGGCCAGAGCTGCCACACCTCAGCCTGGTCCTCCTCAATGGCCTGGGGGGCAAGGGAGCTGGGGCTGCCTACTCCCAGAGATGGTGGTTGGTAAGCATAGCAAGCAGAGGACACTGCCCCCTAGTTTTAAACACTGCTCTTTTTCCAGTTTTATCCTCATTTCCTTTAGCACATGGACACTTAGTAGGTCTGACCTTGTGAAAGAAAGTCAGCCTCATGTTATGTTGGGCAAAGGAAGAAAGAAAACAAAAATATCAAAGCTGAGCTCCATTGAGATCAACAGCAATGTTTAAATCTCAGAGGCCTCAAGTTTGAAGACAGATGCAGGCTCTAAAATATCCAAAAACCAAAACTACAACAATCTGCCATCAGTTTAACATTTCGCCCCGGAAGAGAACGGTAAATTACACTAGTCTGTAACACCGGAGTAATAAATGTCCTGCCTGGTATATTACTAAGTTGTGCCATTTGTAAGAAGCCCTGTGTAGAGCAAGGTCCTGCCCTTGGGAAACAACAGGCATGAGAATGCCACAGGAAGAACATTCTGTTCTGCATCATCCACTACAATAGTGCAGCTTGCGTCTCTAGGGTGTCAACTCCACTCCACAGGCTAATGCCGGAGAAGGGGAGCCAGGATGCCACCCTGACCCTACCCCTTTTATGTACTTTGCACAAGAAGGGAAAGAAAGAGAAAGATCTGCCTATACTGACAAAGATAACTATTAGAATTCGCTCTTCTGAGGGCTATGCAAGAGAGAGCGGGTCACCCCCATGCTGATAGTACAGGACCAGGGAAGGGGCAGACATGTTCTAATTCCTGAGCAGTGTTGTGTATAGCTCCATGTAGACTGTGCTGGTAGTGACAGAGTTCTTTCAACTGCCCCTTTTTTTAGAGAAGAGGAGGGATTTCATGGTGGTAAGGCAAGATTGATGTCCCCTGATGCTAAGCAGAACTAAAAGTAAAGAACAGAGGTTGTGATGTCCTGGTGAGAAATTTCTGCAGCCACTGCCTGTAGGATTCAACTGGCAGGTCTAACTCAGTATGTGTTCTGCTAGACCAGTAGTAACTGAAATTTCGTAATTGTTAACATTTATTTTTTCCAGAATGACAAAGATGCAGCTCAGTCTCATTAGTGTTATTCATATAAAAACTTCAATGGACTAATTATATGTTTTATTCCCGGGATAAGTAAAAAAATAATCAATCTTATCACAATTATCTATGATCAGACTTAGTCTAGATACATTTAGTGTCACTTAGGAAACAGAAACTTGGCTTTCATGAGCCTTTATACATTTAAGTATCTTGCCAGTGACATGAAAGAGGTGCATATCTCCTAAGCATGGATAAACTATTTATATGTTAAAAGCTCAAAACACAACAAATACATTCTACAGCCTGGATAAATTCAACTCCTCTTTGGCCTTGATCCAAAGCTCTCAGAAGTCAATGAAAGTCTTCCTTGACTTCAGCATGCTTTTGGCTTAGGACCTACATGGCTCATTTAGAATCTGATTGATCCAGACGTGTAAACAACCTTGGTACAAGAAAGTTTAGAAAGAAATACCCTAAATTCACAGAATAAGAATCACAGCACATAGACCTTTAGAAGGAAGGGGATGCAGGATCAAAGTGGGAATTGAAATTCAGAAGGGAGATTTCATGATTCTCCAAATGAAGGTCTGGGTGAATCTTCAGAAAATTCTAGACTGGTCACTCATCTTAACTAGGATCACAGAGAACTATCACTTAGGCTTATCTATATAATAAAGTTGCACTGAAATCAACCTATTTCATGTTTAAAACATATTTAAGCTAGTACAAAAGTTAGTTAAGAACAGGCCTTACAGTGAAAGAACAAAGCATCCACACAACCTTTTGCACCGAAGTAAGCATATAGTCAAGTCATGCCTAGACCACCACGGGCAAGCACTTCTATGGTTTTAAGAGTACTAAGATAGAAGAAACAAAGCAAACTCCTACAACCCCCTTGTGAGGGACTTTAATCACCCTGACATCTGTTGGGAAACCAATATGGCAGTACACAGGCAATCCAGGAAGTTTATGGAGAATGTTGGGGATAACTTATTGACACAAGTGCTGAAGGATTCGACCTGGGGCCGTGTGCAGCTTGACCTTCTGCTCACAAACAGAGAGGAACTAATAGGGGAAGTAGAGGTGGGTGACAACCTGGGAAGCAGTGATCATGAGATGGTAGATTTCAGGATCCTGACCAAAGGAAGAAAAAAAGAGCAGTAAAACACACTCCTTGGACTTCAAAAAAAAAGCAGATTTTGACTCCCTCAGAGACCTGATGGGCAGAATCCCCTGGGATGCTAACATGAAGGGGAAAGGAGTCCAGGACAGCTGGCAGTATTTTAAAGAATCCTTATTGTAGGCACAGAAAGAAACCATGCCGATGAGTAGCAAGAGAGGCAAACATGGTAGGAGACTGTATTGGCTTACAGGGGAAATCCTTGGTGAACTTAAGCACAAAAAGGAAGCTTACAAAAAGTGGAAACTTGGACAAATGACCAGGGAGGGGTTTAATTGTATAGCTCGAGAATGCCGGAGGGTTATCAGGAAAGCGAAAGCGCAAATGGAATTGCGACTGGTTAATGATGTGAAGGATAACAAGGAAGGCTTCTACAGGCATGTTAACAAGAAGAAGGTGATCAAAGAGGGTGTGCAGCCCCTACAGAACGAAGGAGGTAACCTAGTGACAGATGATGTGGGGAAAGCTGAAGTACTCAATGCTTTCTTTGCCTCTGTACTCAAAGACAAGGTGGGCTCCCGGACTACAGGCAGTCCCCGGGTTACGTACAAGATAGGGACTATAGGTTTAGTCTTAAGTTGAATTTGTATGTAAGTCGGAACTGGCTCCAGAATCAGCTGCTGCCACTGAAACTGACCAGGGGCTGACTACAGGAAGCCGGAGGCAGAGTTGCTCTGCCCCCAGCTTCCTGGAATCAGCCTAATCAGTTTCAACAGCTGCTGAATCTGGAGCCTGGCACAGAACAGCTGGGGCACTGCCCGGTAGGTTCCCACAGGACCAACCCGGCAGCGACCCAGCTGCTCTAACCGAGGCATCCCGCAACAAAAGCCTGGTCTGCTGGGGGAAGAGGGGGCGCACTAGCTGCGCCCCCTCCCCTCCAGCAGATCAAGGAGACCCGAGCAAAGCCGCACGGGTGGCGGGGTCCCTCCGCCTGTGCGGCTTTGCTCCTGTCCCCCCCAGCACCCCAGGGAGACCCGAACAAAGCCGCACAGGCGGAGGGACCCCGCCGCCCGTGTGGCTTTGCTCCTGTCCCCCTGGTCTGCTGGGGGAGTCCAGCAAAGCCGCTGGACCCCCCCCCCCCCAGCAGACCAGGGGGACAGGAGCAAAGCTGCCCAGGCGGCAGCTTTGCTCGGGTGTCCCTGGTCTGCTGGGGGAGTCTAGCGGTTTTGCTGAACCCCCCAGCAGACCAGGGAGACTGGGAGAAGCTTTTCTCGCCCCGGAGGACACGGGCAGTGACCCGCCGCCCGTGAGCTCCGGGGTGAGAAAAGCCCCGTTCGTAAGTGCGGATCCAAAGTAAGTCGGGGACTGCCTGTAATGCGCTAAGTGATGCAAGATGGGATGAAGATGGACAGCCCTTGGTGGGTAAAGAACAGGTTAGGAACTATTTAGAAAAGCTAAACATACACAAATCCATGGGTCCGGCTTAATGCATCCGAGGGTACTGAGGGAGTTGGCAAATGTCATTGAGGAGCCTTTGGCCATTATCTTTGAAGAGTCGTGGAGATTGGGAGAAATCCCAGATGATTGGAAAAGGGCAAATATAGTGCCCATCTTCAAAAAAGGGATGAAGAACGATCCAGGGAACTATAGGCTAGTCAGTCTTACCTCGGTTCCTGGAAAAATCATGGAAAGGATTATTAAGGAATCCATTTTGAGGCACTTGGAAGATAGGAAAGTGATTAGGAACAGTCAGCATGGATTCACAAAGGTCAAGTTGTGCCTGATGAATCTGATTAGCTTCTATGATGAGGTAACTGGCTCTGTGGACATGGGAAAGTCAGTGGATGTGATATACCTGGACTTTAGCAAGGCTTTTGATACGGTCTCCCACAATATTCTTGCCAGCAAGTTAAGGGAATGTGGATTGGATAAATGGACGGTAAGATGGCTAGAAAGATGGCTAGAAGGTCGGGCCCAGTGGGTAGTGATCAATGGCTTGATGTCAGGATGGCGGTTGGTTTCTAGCAGAGTGCCCCAAGGTTCGGTTCTAGGACCGGTTTTGTTCAATATCTTTATTAATGACCTGAATGAGGGGATGGATTGCACCTCAGCAAGTCTGCAGATGACACTAAGCTAGGGGGAGAGGTAGATACGCTTGAGGGCAGAGATAGGGTCCAGAGTGACTTAGACAAATTGGAGGATTGGGCCACAAGAAATCTGATGAGGTTCAACAAGGACAAGTGCAGAGTCCTGCACTTGGGATGGAAGAATCGCAAGCATAGTTACAAGCTGAGGACCAACCAGTTAAGTAGTAGTTCTGCAGAAAAGGACCTGGGGGTTACAGTGGATGAGAAGCTGGATATGAGTCAACAGTGTGCCCTTGTAGCCAAGAAGGCTAATGGTATATTAGGTTGCATTAAGAAGAGCATTGCCAACAGATCTAGAGATGTCATCATTCCCCTTTATTCTGCTTTGGTGAGGCCTCATCTGGAGTATTGTGTCCAGCTCTGGGCCCCCCACTACAAAAAGGATGTGGACGCATTGGAGATGGTCCAGCGGAGGGCAACCAAAATTATTAGGGGGATGGAGCATATGACTTATGAGGAGAGGCTGAGGGAGTTAGGTCTGTTTAGTCTGCATAGGCGAAGAGTGAGGGGGGATTTGATAGCAGCCTTCAACTTCCTGAAGGGAGGTTCCAAAGAGGATGGAGAAAGGCTGTTCTCAGTAGAAACAGATGGCAGAACAGGGAGCTATGGTTTCAAGTTGTGGTGGGAAAGGTCCAGGTTGGATATTAGGAAAAACTATTTCACTAGGAGGGTAGTGAAGCACTGGAATGGGTTACCTAGGGAAGTAGTGGAGTCTCCATCCCTAGAGGTGTTTAAGTCTCGGCTTGACAAAGCCCTGGCCGGGTTGATTTAGTTGGGATTGGTCCTGCGTAGAGCAGGGGACTGGACTTGGTGACCTTCTGAGGTCTCTTCCAGCTCTATGGTTCTATGATCTTAAACAGACCTATTTGTAAAAGTCTCAGTAGGCATGTACATGTGTACCCCCCGATACATTTAAAAATACTGTATAGGAACACTTAGAAACACTTAGCCAACCTCTAATTCATGTTTCATTAAAATTAATAAAAGCCAAACACTTCACTTAAACTTAGTCTGAATTCGTGTTTTAATAGGTGTGCATATAAAGATTTGACAGGTTTAAAAAAAAAAAAAAAAACTCTCCTGAGCAATATTAGCAAACCCCAAGCATAGCAATATTATGCAAAGATCTTGACAAGTATGGTTTGTAGGTCCAAGCGTAAGTGAAATTTTAAAAGTAAAGCAAAGAGCAGAAAGGCTGACATTCTGATACTGCTAAAGTTAAAAGTTCTACCATTATCAACTTAAATGGTGACCAGGACTTCACCTTAGATTTTTAAAATCATTTCTATCTTAAAAATGGAAGACAGGCAGATTTTTTAAGAACTCACATGTTATTTGGATAGAGCCTCTCTTTGTGTTTACCTTTAGAGTGTCAATTTCCAGAAAACTGTAAGTAATGCAAGTTTGTATCTAGTTATTTTTCCCTAAAACCTTCAAACTGATACCGTCTTCATCTAGAATTTTAGTCTCCCCCCACCCCACACACACTTAAAAAGTCATTTTAATATCTCTAATATTCCAATTCAGATATAAAGAAAATAACTCAAGCAACAATAATGGATTTTGTAAACTTCTTATGAAAGTGTTTCTATGGATATTTTGTTCAAAGAATATTGCAGAAGCAATAAAAGAAATGGTATAGTACTTTAGTTGTTCCCAGTAATGAGTCAGTAACACAAGTTTGGACCTTGAGCCCTCAATGCAGTTTCAAAGTGAATTGCAGAATGAGATAACACTAATTCAATGGGCTCAATCTGTCACCTAAAAACAACAAGTTTTGCATTGGACTTTAGTGAAAGTAGAATCTGATGCTAAAAATCTTAATATCTCAGTGGAATTTTACGCTATATATATAATGTTTATACAAATGTATTTACTAACAGATGAGAAGGAATGAAAGGTTTCAATTGGAGTCTCTTATCAAGATTCCGAACACCACAATTACATAACTATGAAGTTAAGTGTTTCAGCATACCCAAAATTTTATCATATCATTTTAACTGAAAGAGATTATTCAGTCTCAGTCATGCAAACCACACAAAACATTTTCAGAATATAATTCCATACACTTTACAAACATTTGACCCACCTGAGTATGTTTATCAAAAAGAAGGACTTTACTACTCTGGTACAGAAATAAATAATTTGAATTTTTTCTAAGTCCAATATTAATTGTAAATAATAAATGCTGTTCCCAAGGAAGAGGGGGAAGGAGAACAAGTAGTAAATATTTATACTATTGGCAGAAAAGGTGGACAGGTAATAATGTATGCAGCAATAAATGTCACTGATTCGCCATTGGTATCCATTATTATCATCATCAGCATGACAAAGCGTATTGAACGAGACGAACTGATAAAATGTGACAAAAAGAGACACAGTGGTCACTGTATGACTCACCATATATCACATAAAAGTTTCAAACACTGACGTGACAACAAGCTCAACATTTGTGTGTGCCAATATTGCTTTGTCATTAGGTATGAGTGTAATGGGGCTGTTTCAGCTACCTGTATCATTTCAAAGAAGTTTTCTTCTTGGACACAACTTATAAACACAGTCAACTCATACCTGAAACTGGTTTATCTTATTTTGGAGCTATGATGAAAAAGCTGGGAGTGGAGGAAAGATGTTTGGGGAAAGGCAAAAAGAGGTGGGTTTTTTTTAAATAATATTTAAGTTACCAAACCAGTCAGCAAGCATGGATCTAGTTTGAGGACTGGGACCTTAGTAGCCCTGAATCTCTCATTTCTCTCAGAGGTGCTATAAAAAGTGGACCCAACTGTGTCCAGGATTCAAGAGTGGTTTAAGTCCAGGCTTGTTTTCAGATAGACTATCAATTCCAATGATACAGAAATGCTCACAGTTTAGAGGAACACATTCTCTGCTAATATAAATGGTAACAGCTCCACTGAAGACAATGCAACTATGAAAATTTACACCAGCTGATGATCAGCCACTGAACGTCTCCCCAGATGAGTCACTTTTTGCACAGAGATTTGATGTGACAAAATACCTTTTTTTCTGATGTTTTGTTAAATTTTGTTCTCACTTTTCCTTATGGCAGATTTAATATAAAACATGTTGAATGTATCCCTAATTGCCCCATGTCTTGAGTTTTAATTTATATACAAAGTGAACACCATTGAGTGTCCACACTGAACTGTGTATCAATTTTGACCCTGATTCAGGAAAACACTTTGTAACAGGGCTGCCTTACATTGTCTGGCTTTAGGCTAGCTGCTGGCTATGTTTTCCATCCTGCAGACAGGACTCGCGGTAACAATTCACTGCCATACCAAGACTTTTTGTGGACATAATTTTATTCTTCAAACTTACAATTTAGTCAAGATATTAAAAATAATGATAGTGCTTTTGCCCAGCCTGGGCTATCCTCCCTGCAAAGCCTGCCTCTCTGAGGCTACATCTACACTGCACACTTATTTTGAAATAACCTATGTTATTATTAAATAATTTTGAAATAATGGGCTTATTACTCAAACTTCTGTAACCCTCATTTCACAAGGAGTAAGGGAAGTCAAAAGAAGAGTGTTTTTTCTTTGACTGCCTGCTGCGTAGAGCACGCCAAAAGCCGAGTTAAGCTACTTTGACTTCAGCTACACAATTAACATAGCTGAAGTCACATATCATAATTCGACTTTAGCCCACAATGTAGACGTACCTCCAGTACTGAATACAGGACAAGCTATTTCTTTCCAGCCCCGGCTTCAGGAATGACAATAGGGTACGTCTAGACTACAAGCTTTTGTCACAAAAAGCGTCTAGACTACATCCAGTTCTGTTGGCAAAGCAAGGCGCTTTGTCAACATGACAGTGAAGACACAAAGGACAGTGTAGATGCAATAACGCCTTCTGTCAACAGAACTCTGTCGACAAAAGGTGTTATTCCTCATAGAATGAGTTTTACAACCGTCGAGTGGCTGAGTTCTGGTGATGTTATGCAGTGTAGACGCAGGTATAGTTTTGTCCACAAAAGTCCACTTTTGTTGACAAAACCCTGTAGTCTAGACACACCCATAGATGGATGGTGTAGGTTGTGTTTTGAATAAATGCAGTTTATGTGATGTTCATTACTGTAACACACACAGTACTGGAAATATAGATCTGAACAAATTTAAAAGTAGTCAAACTAATTTAAGGTCTTGGAAGTATTAGTCCTTTGGGTGTTATCCAAAGCCTGTTAACATAATTGCAAGATTAGTTAACCATGGTGGATTTTGGATTGGATCCTCAAGGAACCTTAGGAAATAGCTTTATGCCATCTGGATCAGTAACCTTGTTTTTTTTTTTAATCAGGCTTCAATGTAACCGACTATCTACAGATGAAACAAAGGTAAGATATTGGGAAGGTTGAGGGCAAGGAAAACAATATGTGTTGCTTGGTCTGGGAGTCTTCAGGTTTGAAATGTTTGCAAAGAAAAGCTTCAAGTCCTAAATACTTTCTCTGACAGAGACTCATCCCTTAAGAGCTTCAGACTGAAAGATTTTTATATCTGGTCTTATGGTTTCTTATATGTAATTTTTCCTCAAGACTGAATAGGCCTAATTCTCACTCTCCCTCCCCCATAGGCTTTAGTTCCCAAACCGGTTTATACATTTTTTCCTCTTCTCTAAATTCTCTCCAATTTACCTATCAAAGCAAATAAGCACCATCACTATCGTGTTGATGGGAATCAAAAGAACAAAACGTAACTCACTCAATGAACAATAAAGCACATTCTGTTTGTTCTCAAAGTAAGCATCACTTCTTACTCCTGTTGATCTCCAAAAGATTCTTCTATATCTTCCATGTATTTCTAATAAAAATGTTGTCTCCAAATAGCACTTAACATCAACTGCTGAATTGAGTTTGTGAGATTTTTAAGAAGCAGTAGTAATTTTTAATCTAAAGTCTGTGTTATGCTATGTAAATTCAGTGAAAACTGCAGATGCACTGAAGGAGAAAAAGATGATAGAGAACCCCACCCACAAAGATTCCACTACAACATCAACACTCAAGTCAAATATTTATCTTTTTTTACTCCTATTGCCAACTGCTAACATAATGAAAATTGCATTGAAAGAACAGGAGAATAGAGAATAAGTCCATTACCAGCCATTGACTTCAGAGCTTCAACCTCCATTACTGTATCTACAAATAATTCCCAACTTGTTTTCTCTAGTCATGCTCATTCCCTTTCCACCAGCCACCACCATTCTTCACCAGCCATTGCTCAGAGACATGCCTGTTGCTTTAAAGCTGTGCTTCTGAATGAGAAAAGAGAGCTTTCAAGCGTGGGATTTTTTGGTGGAGTGGGAGCAGATCTCTTCCTTAACACAGTATGTTTGTTTCGTCCATTTCCTTAGTCTTCTCACTCCTTGGGGTCCCAGTCTTTCCGTATCTTGTAGAGTCTGCCAGACTGTTGGTAACACCTATGGGACTGTGTGTCCCAGCTCAGGTATCTTAAGTTTCCTGTTCAACAAAGGACCGAAATTATCATAATCTCTGAGACTGGACTATGGTGTGTGATTCCAGAAAGAGTCTAAAAGACAGGATAATTTTAAATAAAATAATCACAAACAAAAAAGATGGAGAAACCCAAAATTAAACAGTACAAAACTAGATAGATATAATACTCCCACATTTTTCCTAGATAGTGCTAAACCCTTGACACTGCAGAAAAGGGATTGGAAGAGTTCTTTCTCCCTCTCTCTAATAGGAGAGGATTGACAGGCAAGGATTCTTTCCTCAGGTCCCCCTCTCTTTTTTATACCCTTAAGAGTTTTTTTTTTAAACTTGACTTTGCTGGGAGACGTCCAGTACACTTAGCATTTTAGTAAAGGTATTTATGCAGAGAATCCTGGGACCTCCTGTACCTATTTACTAATATAGTCAAGTCTATTTCACATGGTATGAAAAGGATTTTTTTAAATGAATAAAGAGGTGGGATCTCCTTTTCTGACCCCTCTTATGATCATTTCAAGAATCCTAAAGTGTCAAATATATACCTTACCAATACCTGACATATTGTTCAAATAAAAGCTTTGCACAGTTATAGTGTTCACCCTTCTAAAGTCAATAGCTGTCTTTTCCCAGACATGCATCTGACGCAGTGGGTCTTTGCCCATGAAAGCTTATGTTCCAACACTGTGGTTAGTCTATAAGGTGCCACAGGACTCCTTGCCGCTTTTCCAGATTCAGACTAACACAGCTACCCCTCGGATACTTTTCCCTTTGGGTGTCAGAACAAATCATACCACTTTCAGTGATAGTTTTAGAGATATAGTTACCATATGTATTCCATGATTCTCATTTATCAAGAATTCCAAACAAGGTAAAATATTTCTAAGCAGATCATATTCCCTGTCATGATGATCATATGCCCAAAAAATCTGAATGAAATTTGGATCGTCTTGGGCTGTTCCACAGTATTATTTGTGGCTTCTCAGATAGCTAATTAAAACTTGCAACAATGCGTAAAAATTTAGTGACATACTAAATATGCACACATCATATCAGGCTAATGGAGAATTACTATTTGCTAAACCAGTATAAGTGAAGCAAAGAAATGCACTGCTCAGGTGACCATTGCGAGTCTGTGAAATAACACATGGTTGCTGCTATTACTTTATCTGCAACTCTCAAATCATAAGAGATGATATTTCTTGATTCCATGACAATAAGCTAAATTCAATGAAGGTATGCTTCCTAATGTCACAAAGAGGGATCTCACATTGTTGTATGATTTTCAAGCCAGTAAAAATATGGCATATCCAAAAGCATGATCATACTTAGAGCTGAGTTTGTCCCTAGCAGCATGCTTTCAAATGCACAGGAATTCTTCTCAGTATATTCTGAAAGCAAAAGTATTAGATATTTCCTTGTACAAGTATTGTGTGAACATTGTACCATGAAGTAATCCTTTGCAATAAAATGGATACATGGCTTTGCAATCTTATAGGCCGAAGTAAATTATAATGAAAGCCAGGTAGGTGCTGACTAGTAAGGCTATACTATACGATGACTGTTAATTATACTTGGTCTCCTCTCTTTTCATTTGCAGTGTTTCTGGAAAAGTTTGTCAGTAGGTATATCACTGAAGCTAATTATGAAATTTTATACTTCCTGATGTCAGTGGTTAGCTTCAGTGCAGCCTTTAGTGATGTGTTCTGAATGTAGAGATAGAGCTCTGCAAATATCCACAAATATGGTCTGTGAACCTCAGATCAGATGTGGACACAAATTTCCTAACCATGAAGGCCTCTATGTATAAAATCAGTTGGTTAGGTTATTTCTTTAAGACCTGAGAGACTTAACCTGCACCTTTATTAGGAGGGAGGGTAATCTTGACTAATAGCCGAGATTTGAGGGCTGGGACACAATAACCTTGCAGTTACAGAGTTGGCAATAGTAGACTATTGGAGAGGAAGCATTCAAAAGTGTTTGTGTCACTTTTTATGTAAATATTACTCAATATATTTTCTCTGTTTTAAATGTTTGTCTCTACTAATTATCAGTCACAAGCTTGGGGGCCTTCCAGGAGAAGCCATTCCCCCCCCCCCTCCAATACTGCTAGAGAATCCAGTGCAACATACAGATTACATTAGATGAAGTATCACTTTGTGTGGGAGGGTGGTAGCTTTCATTCCCCGGTATCATCATCTTCTCTCACTTCCTCACCTAGAGCTTTCCATTTCTTCCTCCCTCAGCAGAAGCATCCTCCTTTCACGGCTCTCCCCATCCCTCCTCCTCCCCGACACCATATCTACAGAGATCACTCTCTCCTGAAGTACTGTCCTCCTCCTATCCCTACCAAATGCCCTTTGGGGCTTCCCCTTACCCTTTGGACAGGCATCTCACTTTTAGTCATGGGATGTCTTGCTTGGCACTTTATACTCTCTGCCCACATCCCTCTCTACCTCCCCACTCTCACTAGCATCCTATAGTAATTCACCCCCACAATCAATTAGCATCTAAGTATCTTCAGTCCACCACAATCTCCCAATTTTTCAATATTCCCATAGTCATTCACTCCTCTTCCTGCCATTCTGCCTTTCACGCTCCTTGTGCATGTGACCCACACATCTGACTGACACTAAAGGATGCTGTCATGACTGAAGCAGTGTAAAGATGTTGTTCCTTAGTACCTCCTTCTGCTGTTTAGTAAGATGGGAAGAGCAGAGTGAGGAGCTGGCCCTCAGCCAGCCACAGAGATAAAAAGAGTCTGCAGCAGACTCCATATGTCAGATTCAGTTACTGCCAACTTTTACTGCACAGCTCCAAAGTCAATGCTTGAGGAAAAGGCAAAGTAAGGAAACAGCTCATCCAAGGCAACCTTGCACAAGATTCCCAGAAAGGTGATAATACAAACTAACCTACTGGATTGCAGGCAAACTTCATAATCTATGTCACAGGTTCAGGAAAGTATCTGCCTCCCAACTGTGTCAAGGAAAGAATATACATTAATCCTTTGGCTACAGCTCTGCATTTAACAAGAAGGGATAGTGATTGAGAATGCTTAAAAAGTTATAGGCTTCAATCTGAGTATCTGCCTCAGTTCTCTTAGTTTAAAATAGTAAGTTTCATATTCCTTTGAATAATTTTTAATATTTTATTGTATCCTAAGTGATTTGCCCACTGAGTGTTGGTTTTTATGCTGTTTCAATAGTTTATATTGATGAAAAAAAAAACAAAATTAAAAAACTTCACCCATAGAAAACACAAATAAAGGGTTAATGTGAAAAGAACTGTTTCAGAACAACGAATTTTTTAATGCAGAAGCATGAGAAGTAGATTGAAAAGTAGATAAAGGCATTTACTCAAAATGACAATGAAACTGCACTCAGGTGAAGTGGGTCCATGCTTGGGCATCTATTTGCAGGATCAAGGTTGTGTCATTGAAAAAAAAAATCAGATACAATTAATCAACAGGCTGGAAAAAAATTGTTGATGCCTTAATGCCAAAGATAAAAATTATGATTGCAATGTAAAACATGTCTTCTACTCTGTCATGTTCTGTGAACAGAGAAACTGTATGCTGTCTCATAATATTTTAGGATAAGCTTTAATCTTTATCAGAAGAATAATAGCATCCTGCTGACTGGTTGTTGTTTTTTTTTTTTGGAGGTGGGGGGTGGGGGTGATTTTTGAAATGTATAGAAACATGGGCACTGTAGTTTCTAATAGGCTTTTATATTTTTTAAAGAATACATAATATGTGACTTCAGGTTATCCTCACATCCCTCTCTTTGTTGTAACTGGGAAATAGCTATAAGGATTGTTCACTTTGCCAATAGTCACAATGGTTCTACCCATGGAATCTTACACACACTCATGCACGTATTTAACTGTGTGCAAGGCTGCAGTTTTAAGCTATTACTCTCACACCATTAGCAAGCTAAAAAAATCCACCCCATCTATGTGCATTATAAGAGAAATACTCAGAGAGCAAATATAAGTGATTAAAGGTCCAGCAAGTGTCCTTGCATCTATAAACCAAGGTCACATAAGTTGCAGAACCTGTAAACTCAAAACATAATGTCTCAGATGTAACATTGGATGGCAGTGACTTGTTATTTACTTACAAATGAGAATAAAAAATAAGCACCCATGGACAAGCTCTAATGCCCTGTGATTCAATTAAAATTGCAAAGGCAAAATACAATACATTCTGATCACTCCTTTTAACAAGCAGTAGCACATAATCAAAAGCTAGCACCCCTGCACATAAGATTGTACCTCAACCCACATACCTCTCTTGAAAGGTCAGATAAAACAAAATCCTAATAGGGTCCTTTTTGTTTTACAAAAAATTATATACACACATGAAATGTAAAAACACATGCAGCACATGGAATTAGTGTATTTAAATGCACCAAAACTGTGAGTACCATGCTATCATGTACTACTACAAAGATCATTATTGTTGTAGCTCTTTTAAAAGTTCTCTGAAGTATTTAGAATTTTAGGCTCCCGCCACAAACAGCTTGTTCTGATGTTTCAAAGCCTGTAATTCAATAAACAATAAAAGGATTCCAAATTGTTTATTTCTCCATACACTTATGTAAAACCCTGTATTTTAAACACATAATAAAGAAGCCCAGAGGAGTTGGTAAGATTTTCAAAACGTTAATCATGATTGCTTTCAGAATCTGAGGCTGAAGCTTGGAATAACTCCACAGGCCACCTATACCACAACTGGGTGTTTTGTTTTGAGGTTGGGGTTTTTTTGCACATCAGAGCCAGGGCCAACAGTAGGTAGTATCATGCAGGGCAATTGCCCAGGACCCCACACCAGAGGGAGCCCCCAAAGCTAAGTTGGGACTAATATTGAGGTCTGAATAAATAGCAGGGGCCACTGGCTTTAACCCCATATGGTGGGGCTTCATCTTTCTATTCTGTGCCCTCAGCAAGTCTAACTTTGGCCCTGTGTACTCCCCGAAACCTGCTTATCATTCCTCAAGGAGCCTCAGAATCCTGGATAAGAATCACTCCCTTAGATGTCCATGTGGGGAAAAAAGGAAGGGTCTGCACTGACAGATCTCTCCTTCCTGAGCTTTTCACATGGAAGGAGGTTTGATTTAGTTGGGATTGGTCCTGCCTTGGGCAGGGGGCTGGACTTGATGACCTCCTGAGGTCTCTTCCAGCTCTATGATTCTAAGGAAAGATTCTGCCACTTCTGTTGTACCTTTCCCTGTCATAACCAGAACCTTAGAGAGCCCCCCTCCACGTGGTTTGCAGTGATGACTTGACAAGCCAGGAGATACACATAGGAAGATTGCAAGAAGAGGAGATAGCACATTGTCCATTCTCTGGTTTTCCAGGCCTTATCTAGCTTGTGCAGCTATGATGCCCGGTACCAGAGTAGTGGGAAGCCTATACAAGGAGCCAGAGACAGCATAGACACAGGGCTCTGCAGGGAATATCCCATCTTAATAGAGATCCTGAGATTAGACTGTTTTCTGAAGACAGGTTGGGGAACCTGGCCTCCTCCTAAGAATTAAGTGGCAGAAACACTACTAGCAGAGACTCTTTAATGATATTATTCCCCCAAGACCTTGTTCCCTCTCCTTCTGCTTTTAAAGATGGAGAAAATCCCTTTGGTAATGCTAATCATCTGCAAGGCATTTAGTTAAGTAAAGTATTTAGGTGCTAATTTGTAAAGGTGATCAAGTAAAAGGAATTAGATACAGAGGTGCTTTTGAAAATCCCACTAGGTGCTTATCTACCTCTTTCAGACCCTAAATACCTTTAAAAATCAGGGCACAGTCCAGGAAACACTTGCTCCCAGGCATAATCTCTTTAATCTATTCAGTGAAACTATACCTGCTTGCTAGAACTACTCCTGGCACCTCAAGCTCGAGCCTTTGATTAATCAAATAGACAGAGAGTGCTAAATTGATTTAATAATAAATTAGTGACAATTTCCTTTTATCATTAAAATGTTGCCTATGTAAAACAGCTATGTTATGGAAATAAGAATAGTGACTCTAGTTAAGATTGCATTGAGATTTTTTACTTAAAGAAAAACTAACCTCCCTTTAGTTCCTTTGTGATTAAATATTTAAGTGTTCTACTATATATTATTCTAGTTTCACATATTTGATAGTGCTATAGCTACTTTTTTTCAAATTTTTCAAAAACAGAAGACAAGCAAGGTAGTTGTTCACATCTGCACCAGACCCCTGACAGCATGCATCTCTAAACTCAGAACAGGCGGGTGACATCTTTACCCCTGCTTATTTTCATGCACACTGACTACTTTGGGAGAATAGTTGTACTGATTTTAAATTTCAGGGAATGGTCTCACACTCCCCTTACAGAATCTACAATTGTGTTCATAAAAATAATTAAAATTGACATTTATTTTTTCATCCTATAAAAAAAAAATCACCCTTGAGTCTATGCTTCTGTGAGTGTGGCATAAGTTATTCCTTTTTACTAGAATTTATGTATTTCAGTTTACGTTCTATAATACTCAGGTATGTCTACGCCACAGATTTTTTTTTAAAAATTGCCATTTTTCCGAAAAAACTTGCAAACCATCCACACCTGAAGAGCGTTTTTGTGCAAAAACGGGTTTTTTTTTTCTGGTGTAGGTATTCCTCATTCTATGAGAAAGAACGCCTTTTTGCAAAAGAGCTTTTTTGCAAAAAGGTGTGTGTGGGGATAGGGAAATAAGGTTTTTTGTGCAAAAAGAGGAAAAAGCACAGGTGCCCTGGTGGCCATTCTGTGCATAGCAATAAGTCCATGCATTCTGGACGCTCTCTTTCGCAAAACTTTTTTGATGCACTTTTGTAGTGTGGACGCGATCTTGCACAAGAAGTTTTTGTGGAAGAGCTCTTCCGATAAAAGTTTCTTGCTCAAGAAACCTGCAGTCTAGACATAGCAAGAACATGTAGAGTTGATTATATAGTATAATTACTCAGCATATAGAGAGGTAGGACTAGCCTCTCCCTTCTTGTGCTTGTGCTGAAACCCTCTTTTTAAGGTCATTAAACTCTTCTCTGGACACTGGCACACAGAGCAACCATACACTGTGGCACAATTAACACTACTGAACAGAACAGTATTGTCAAAGATAGATCAAGTCAGGAATAAAATCAGCAGAGATGTTTAGGAAAAGTTGCACAGCTATAGACTACAGGCAGTGCTATTAATATTTCAAATAATGAATACAATGTTTAGAAGACAGCTGTATATAGGTATAATATACTCAAAAGTCTTATTCTGGCTGAAATTCATGCAAACATGGCTGGCTATATTTTGGGACACCTGTGGTGGTAGTATAAGTATTCCCTTCAAGAACAGTTTTTCTTATTCTAATTATTACATATTTTACAGCAAACAATTCACTGGGTAAAAGATGATTACTAGTATCACTGGTAACAGAACAACAAATAGTAAGCTACTACTTTAATTAGATTATATAATTAAAGCTAGCATCAGTTTATGTACATACAAAGATTAGGGCTTCTATCGTGGTTGTATGCCTCATAGATCACTTATCTCATCCTTACATAATCTACCCAGGGCACAAGGTATCTTTACTTAAAATGGGTCATTATTTCTTAGTAGTCATGGTCTTAAAGACAATCAGGTCACTTTGGCTAGTGAAGGAGTTTCTGAAGCTCTTTTTATAGCATCAACTACATCTTAATATAGCATAATAAGACAAACTGCATTGAAATGTATCCGCTGGAAAAGAAGTAGGGGAAGCACCACATGACAAGCCAGCTCTATTCAACAAGTGTGCACTAGCCACCAAATATTCACATGCCATATCTTGAGAACCACTGAGTATAAAGGTCTCAGCCATATAATTTTTATCTAGGTAAAACTCCGATTTTCATCACTGAAAATTCTGTCTGAATAAGCATTTCAGGATTAGGCCCCAAGATTGGTTCCATCAATGCTTATAATATATCTGGCTACAGTAAAATACTAAATTGTAATGAATGGGAGCCAGAATGTTTCTAAAGTTATTATTGTTCATAGATTAAAAGTTTATCTGCTTGGAAATTGTGAACAAATCTTTAATATTAATACTTAGAACTACAGTTTCAGATATGTTTACATTTCATTTCCAGTCTTTATGATCATGATTGGTTCTGGGAATAATACTGTGGAATATAATATTCTTCCTCTAACACTGTTTATAGAATAGAAAAATACAGAATTTCTCTTTCATGAAGTATTAGAGACTCCATTTGGATTATCTGTTACAGAAAGGAACTAACATTTAGAAATATCTGAGTTAATATTCATCTGTCTGAAAATATATTCATGTTTCTAAATGTACATTACAACACATTTTATCATAAATTAGGGTACATTACTTCAAAAAAAATCAAACCAACTTGCCTAGGTACCAGCCAAATATTGCCCAAACCTGATCCAATATAAAAGAACATAACATTTAATTTCAGCATGTGGTGTGGTGCCAAAAGGCATTTGTTTAAAAAGCATAACCAAAATGGGAATCATAAAAGTTGCCACCTGCATTGATAAAATCTCAGTCACTGGAAGAAAACCAAATATGTTAAATTTGCATTCATTGGGATTATGCTATTAGTTTGCTGATATCATCCAGTAAGATTTTAATATTCAAACAGGTTAGGAGGATGAGTTTCAGTATTTCAACTCAACTTAAATTCTTCAAAGAAAATCCAAATTACTCATTTAACAATGGTACAACACTGAAGTCAAACACGTTTTTACTGAATGACATCAAGATCTGTAAAAACTATATTTTAAGTTGTTCAACAAAACCACCCATAATCAAAAACACTTAAGTAACCGATCATATTGATATTTATATATTCCTTTTGAAAAGGAAAAACAGATGTTTCAGGATTTTCTGATGTACTGTGCTCAAACACCACTTCCATATCATTAAGAATTGCTACTGTATGAGTAACCATTATGCATGAATTCTGAGGCATATTTTTGAAAGCTACAGTGTTGGCTTCCATTATGGAAATATCAGAATTTCATACCGTAGTTCAGTTCCAACACAATTTAAGCAAACTAAACATTATGCCAGATTAAACATACCGATGCAAACAAAATCAGACCCCAGCACATTATTCACTGTCTTTGATGTCTAAAGAAGCCATGAGCATTGTGGTAGATATTTGATGAGATTGCAAAGATGTAAAAATAGAAACCATTAAAATGAACACATCCCCATAACACACCCACAAACAGTCATCCTAGTTTGTCATTGTTAAGGTTGCATTTTCTGTGTTCATGGCTTCCTCTCTATATATGGAGAATATAGACAAGGATTTGGATTTGTGCTTTACAAAAGAGAGACAGAAAATGAGAAACTGTTCTTGGACAGCTAGAACTCTTTAGGTCATTAAAGAAACTAGCCAGGTGATATATATAACCCAGTGTATATTCACATATTTTGGTTTCTGTGCTCACAGATTTAAACACTATTCAGCTCTCAGGGTGAGCTACACTTCTAAGAAGTAAATACTTGGGCTCTATATTAAAACACTTGCAGTGTTGATGTTACATTAAGCACGACACACGCTGCCCGCTAGTCTTCCCGAACTTAATTTTCCGGAATACCTAAACTTAAAAAGACAGGCATAAAAAGCAGAATGTGGGTAAGTTCGTCGAACAAGCCTCGCTACCGAAGAGCACAAGATTTAAAGATCCGTTCCCCACTGACAGTGTCAGACGGCATGAGTAATCCGTGCGTCCGAGCCCTTCATAAATCCCTGAAAGATTTATACACTAACCCCCAGGCACTGCCAGGGTAAGCACAGGTTGCGCTTTGCAGCTAGGGTATTCTGTCATAGGGGGCATCTGAAAGTGGGGTGCGGCTGCCCTTTTGCAGCCCCACACAGGCACCTCTCCCGCGAGGGAGCATCATTCGCGGGTCATTCCACTGGTGACCGGGCACTATTGCAAAAGGGGAAAGCGACAGAAACGTGCCGGGGAGGATCAGAGTAACCTGCAAGCCAGATCTCTGCCGTGATTGTTTCGGGGAGAAAGAAAGACACCTCTGAGCGTAGGCGGGAGGGGGGGGGGAGAGGGAAGCACCCACATGAGCGTTCCGGTTCTGAATGCACAACTAGCCAGATGTGCCTGGTCCGATTGGGATGCAGGTCAGACCCCGCGGACCTTTGGGCTCCAGGAGCCAAGCGGAGAGAGAGAAAAGCGCCCGCGCCGCACTTGACTCCCCGCGCCGAGTGCCCACGGACCCAGCGCCTTGACCTAGGCGTGCGAGTGCCTGGAGCTAGGCGCGCCCACTCTCTGCCCGCTGGGATCAGACGGGGTGGGCAACAGGAGTAAGCGATGGGGGAGATAAGCTCTAAGGCAAAGAACAGCGACCGCAACAGCCAACCCCCACCGCAACCCCCCAGAAAGCACCCGGCAGTCAGCGCTGTGATGGAATAGCCAGGAGCTCCCTTCTAGTGCTCCCGTCGGCACCACTTTCCCCCTCGTGCCCAACGCCAGGGGGCTTGGCAAAGCGACCTCGACCTGCCCTGCCCCCTACTCCCTGCTCTCCCCTCCCCCAGTCACTTCGCCCAAAACTTTCGCCGGGAGGGAGGGGGGAATGGAGGCAACCCACGCGGCGCGCCCGGCTTCCTCCCACCGCCGCTTCTGCACACAGCGTGGGCTCCTCCCGTCCTTACCTGGCTGCCCAGGTGCCCCCGGTGCGCGACCTCCTTCCTCTTCCTGCCCCGCGGTCCCCGCGCAGCGCCGGGGCTCCCCGCTCCTGCTGGTCCCGGCTGAATCCGGCGCGCCCTAGGAGCCGGCTCCCCGCGGGGAAGGGAGCCCAAGCGGCAGGTCCATCCCGCAGCCCGGGGGGCACTTCGCACCCCGCCGTCCGGAGCAAGGCAGCTGCGTCCCCCGCCGCCAGCCGCAGCAGCACCTGTGCCCGGCAGCGCCGCCTCCCGCCCCGCACTTTCTTCTGCGAGCCGGGCGCCCGCCGCAGCCCCTGCCCGCCGCCGGCGCTCTGCCTAGTGCCGGAATGTCTTGGGCTGCCGCTTCAGCAGCTGCCCCCCTCCCCGCCGCCGAGCCGCGCCGGGACCCAGCGCTCCGCCGGCTCCCAGGCTCGCCGCTCATTGGCCCGCCCGCCGCTGACCTCACTGGAGCCGCTCCCGCCCACCGCCGGCCTCGCCTAGGGATTCTTTATTATAGGGGCGCCCGCTAGCGCCGCGCGGCCACAGCTGCGGGGTCCCGCGCTCCTGCCCAGCCCCGCAGGGGCCGTTCCAGCTTCACGCCTCCCGCTTGGGCTCCAATGTAGCCCAAGCCGGTGCGCTCCAGCTCTTGTTCCCCTTTCCGCTCACCTGCTGCGCTCCACGCCAGGCCCCTGAGTTGCTGGGCCCCGTCCCCGCGCAGCTCCTCTCCAATCATGTCCAGCGCGGCTGCTTTCCCCCTCGAATTCCCTTCGTCCCCATTCCGGGCCGTGGTCTTCCTTCCAGGAATGCATCCCCATTGTTTTAACCAAATGCTTGTTCCAACCCCTTCTAATTTATTCCAAATTCACGGCATGCCACCTGCTCCAATTACTCCGACTTTCCGGTGCCATTCTACATGCCATGTGCACTCCATTCTAGCGGCAATATTCCTTTCTTCCAGGCCGTTTCATTTCCTCTCTTCTCTGGTTTGCTATTGTCCCTTTCAAGTCTCTCAATTCCAAGTCCGCTGATTCCATACCCACTCCAGTTCTATTACTGAGTATCTAGCAAAGTAGCTAGTCGGGGCCCCAACTAATGGATCCGACCCAATGGGCTAAGTAAAAAAAAACACTCTCTCTCCCCCCGCCCAGTTTACAATGCAAGTATTACGACTGACCAAAGCCGAATACAACAGAAAGGATGGAAGCGGCAAGGGCACATAGTGATTATTGCCTTCCGACTGGCCAGCCCCTATCTGATAATCAAGTGTTCATAAGGGAGGGGAGTAAACAGAGGTGAGCTTTAAAGACAATTTTGAGGGCATTTAGAAAGCTCTTTCGCTTTACACCGGGTGACCTACCTAAAAGTTAGCATGAAAAATGCTCGTGGGAAAATTAGGTTCTGCCCCGTTACAAACGTTTTCCTCTAATGAACGTTCCCGGAGGAAGGTTTCTTCTGTATGTGTACAACATTCACAAACGCACACTCACACCAATACCCATCCTCCACCCACACTGGTTCCAGGGGATATTAAGTACATTTACCAAATGGTCACTCAATCTTTACATTTTAAGAGTAGAAAAATACCCAAAAATAAAACCAACAATTTGATTTGAGGTTTTTCACCATATAAAACAAATTAAACATCAACATCAGTCAGAACATTTACTGAAGTGTGAAATCTGAATAATTTTTGAAACCTTCATCCTGATTACTACAGTAATTTTAAGTTGTAGACACTTTGGAAAGTTAAATTACATAGGGAATTTCTTTCTTTCTTTCTAAATACAGTAGATTCTTTTATTGCAAATTAATACACATCTTATATCATATATGCTTAACAAACAGCTGCTCACATATTACATATATTATATATACCTTACTGTGGAATGATCCAATATTTATTATTTTGGTCAAAGGTGTTTTAAACAGTCTCCATCATCTTTCAGATGAACACCATGGCTTATAGTGTCATGAGGGATCAAATAGGGATTTACATATAGTTATTACTAGTTATAACAAATTGAAAAGAACCAATACAGTACATTAGATACAAAATCATTAAAAAAAAACCTTAGAAATACACATGCCAACATTTTGTAATATATTTCAGCCTCACAATTTTGATACCAGTAATTGATTGACCCTTCCATGAAAGACAAATAAATTACATGCTAAAATTGTTTCAGTAAGCAGGATGCTCAGAATTAAAATACTCTCTAACTGGACTCTATACATTACCTAATCTGAAGTTGCTATGGCAAAAGATATAACAGGGTGTGTCTTATTTGTTCATTAATACATATGTCTCCATTAGTACATGCAACGCTCAACGCCACAAGCCAAGTATCTTCAGCTGCTGGAGACATGTATTAATGAGCAAATAAAAATATAGCACGGGGTGACAATGCTTTATTAATAACTAACATTTATTTAGTACCTATTCCCAAAGTTCCTAATATGGGATTCACTTATGAAATTCTCATTCACAAAAGCAGACACATTAACTTTAATGGGACTACTCAATAATTAAGGATTACTTGTTTGTATTTAATTACTCAAGGTGGAAGATGTTGAGGATTCCAGGATTAATAATCCTTATAGTCTTGTAAAAAGTACCATTGACTCTTTAATGATGGATGATCATAGTTAGAACAGTTAAACATTTTTGAAGTTTCAAAACAAATGTTTGAAAATGGATTTTCAAAGAAATTGTAGGGTTTGTTATTGTTGTACAGTTTACAGAATGGCTGGCATTTTTTAAAATTAGTGACAAATGTTGATTAAAAACCCCAAATTCTGTATTTTGACAAACTCTTATCTTTGTTTTTTGCCTCCCATCTAAAGACAGGATCAGAAATAGCAGTGGGGGTGAGACCATGTTCACAGTAATACCTACTGAGCCATCTATCCTGGAGTAGCTTTTTAAATTCCACTATCCAAGCCCTGTGATGGCTCAGCCATGTTTACTAGGAGGTATGTCTACACAGCAAGGCTAAAGTTGGAATAAGCTACACAATTTGAGTTACGTCAATTAGGTAGCTTAAGTCAAAATAGCTTATTTTGGCTTTTGGCACTGTCTGCACACCAGGAAATCAAAGGAAAAAGATTCTTCCTTTGACTTTCCTTATTCTTCGTAAAATGAGGGTTACCATGAGTCAGAAATCCTCCAGCTCAACAGTATTTCAAAATTATGGCGTGCTGTGTGTACATGCACTATGTTATTTCGGGTAATGTCAGTTATTCTGAAATAATGCTTCTGTATACACATACCCTAGGTGAAATGGGATGAGGTAATTAATACAGATAATTACTGTTTTTAAGACTACATTTAAAATAACTATTTATTTTGATGCCACTACAGCTTTAATTTAAAATATCAAATGAGTGCCCGATGACTTGACTGTCTTTTCACCACTGTTCTTCATTTCATCCATTGTTATTCCATAATGACTACATAACTCTGGACACACATGATGATGTAGCTAACATCATCTCTTGGTGGCATCATGATGGTATATAATGGGGATTTCAACCTATCACAAACAAAATAATTTTTAGGATCCCTAAACATGATCAGAGCATAATGTTAGGCCATCAGGCGAAATATTACCCTGATTTCTGAATTGCAGTGCAGATATGGCTCTCTGCATAGAGTAGATGATGTAGCATATATCATATGAAACAATGTTAACATCTCAAGCAAGCTGAGGTTAGTTTGACATCAACAGTATATTGATCCTGCTTTTAATCAGATATGTACAGTTTCTATATCAGGGCTATGTTACTTAATATACAGTCCATAAAATAAATATATTTATCCTTTAGCCATGCAAACTAAGCCTTTAAAGCAAATGTATGCACATAAAAATTAAAAATAGCAGAAACTACTTTTTGTATCAGGTCCTGTATAAAAAGTAAATGTCAAGAAGCTTTTAGGGAAGCATGAGGCTGGGAAATAAGTGCTGCAATGACAGAACTTGCTGATTGGGAACATGCATAATTTTTATTTCTGTATTAAAATTGTAATTAAGGATCTCAGCATCCTTTATAAACAATTAATTAATCAATCCTTTCAACATGTCTGTAAGATAAGTATTATTTCCATTTTTATGAATGAGGGCAGTGAGGTAATGCAAGGTGAAGTTACATTGCTCAAACTCAAGTAGGAGACACAGAGAGCCTACAGCTACTGACTTCTAGTTATCGGACTGTTCTTCCCTATATTGGAATCCCATAAATTAATGTTCAATATTTCTAATAGCTATTATTTCCTTTCTAGCTTAATTTCTTTTCTAACTCATCTTCTCTAATGTTTCCCTTGCCCCTATATTTTATTCTGCATTTTCTACAACTTTCACTGCAACTTTTCTTAGAGTGTTGCATATTTCCTATTTGTTTTGTTTTTCCACTTTCCTTCCCTTTGTGAACTTCTTTAAAAAAATGCCTGTAATTTGAACTACAAAATTGCTACCAAGTCATCCTTCTTCAGATAATAAGTGGAATCCGTTAACTGGTGTCAAAAAACATTGTCCAGATGCTATGAAAATGAAATGGAATTTTGAAAACACATTGGGGAAAAAAGTGGAGGAAGGTGGATCAGCTGCATGGCACAGCAATTATATGCTTCTGAAAAGTTGGTGAAAGACTTTTAGCTGCTAAACATCTAGAAACTTAATTATGGAAGCTGGAGCTGTTTTTTTCCCCCTTTTGTCACGAGATCATAAGTAAAATATTTTGCTGTTGAGCAAAGAATAGAATACAGACATTTTTCAGCTGTATAATGATTGTAGGACAGAAGTGTTCATACTTTTTCTTGTCTTGGAAAACTGGGACCATCTCCATAAGACAGAAAGATGTTTGGAGGTTTCTATAAGCAGAGAAAAGACTTTTTATCTTCTAAATACTAGGCCAACATTAAGAGTTCCAGGAAGAGGCTATAAAGTGAATATTCTAAACCCAAATATGGTACAAAAATGCAATGAGGCATACAAAATGAACAAAATAAATTTAATGAGTTATATGGATTCCAAGTGCCAGTCTAGAAGTCCAAGAAAGAAGACAAGTGTTATAGTGAATACATATTCTATTCAGGTAACAAACGTTATATTCAATAAGATACCCAACATACTATTCAGCTGTAGGGTACATCTCTTTTTAGCATGTAATGTTGACATGGTTTGAAAGAGACTCATTCCCATCAGGACACTTCTGCATTAGTCACACTGTAAAGGGTACATATTTAATGCACCATTATGCAACTCCAACATGTCCTAAGATTTCTGCAAACTATGGAATGGATGCTCAGTGCAATTTATCATACTGAAGAAAGAAGCCTTATGACAAGTGCAAAAAAATAGAATATTACTGTAGTGAAAGACAGATCAATGGCTCTCATATGAATCAGTAGCTCATAGTAAAGCATTTTTAATCACCTATCATGCTCCAGAATTGCTTTTCAATGATCGCCACAAACATTCCTGGAAAACATTTTCCCCTTTCATCTTCCATAATATAAATCTCAGTCCTCTTTTTAAAACCAGGTAACCAAGAATAGAGAGCCCTTGTCCAAAAATACTGGCGATAATTTTCTAGTCTGATCACCAGTCTCAGAGTTTGAAAAAAAATGCAAAGCAATCAACCAGCTATAAATGATGTTACAGAGATGAAGTAACTCTCACAATATCATCCAAGTAAATGTGAGAGGGAAAATATATTGTTCGTCATAAAGCTCAAACATTTAAGAGGGCCAAAGCATTTTAACTCCACAACTTCCACAATTATTCAGATCTGGTAAAGAGCAGTGTTTAAAATAGATGACATTTTAATTTATTTTCAAAGTGATCAGCCACTGGCTGCAATAATAAATATTTGGTAACTTTCATTATAGGGCTTCAATGCACATGCATTGCATATGAAGACTAAAACATAGTGGTATTTATGTATTGAAATACCTTTGAGGATCTGGGCCTAAGTGATGTGTCTAAGGTCACACAGAAAGTCTATGGCAGAACTGAATACTGAAACCAGATTTTTAAGGCTCCATGACTACTTTCCACTATCTAAAGACTTTGGGTATTTATACAACTAAAATATACACAGTTTAATTTTGGAGTAATAAAAAATATTAGCAATTTAGCACTTATCACACTTTCCTTCTAAAGTAAATTCACAACTATTATTGAACAGAAATTCACGGCAGCTGAACTCTTGCATTTCCTCATCGGATCACTTTTGTGCAAGAGGTTTTTTCACAAAAAAATGCTGTGTAGATGGTGCCTTTTTGAACAAATAACCCCTTTTGCGCAAGAGCCATTCTTCCTTTTTGAGGAAGGTTTTTGCACAAAAAGGCGCTGTCTATGCAGCGCTTTTTTGTGCAAAAACCTCTACGGATCTGAGGAGGAAATGCAAATGAGAGCGTAACTTATGCAAATGAGTGCTCCATTTGCATTTCCTCTTGTGGAAAAGGGAAGCAGTGTAGACATAGCTTAGATGATTTACTACTGCTTCAGTCAGTATTTATAATCATAATTATGCCTTATTTCTAATCACAAAGTTTAAATAAGAGAGAGAAAAGTAGGTCTTTTGTCTTTCCCTTCCCCGTTGAAAACCTATGCTCCTTTTATATCTATGCAGACTATTTCATGGAGATAGAGAGAGGCAGGTGAATAGTCTTCTGATATTTCCATCTCCCACCTCACATACAGCTTTCTGGGTAAGTTTTCTACATTTTTTTCTCCTCCTCACAGCTGACTGGATTATCCAGGCCGGTATAAATTGGAATAGATCCTGAAGAGTGAATTTTGATTGCATTCCAGCTGTCTGCTATCCCACAAGTGTTCTGAGATATCTCAGGGAACCTATCACTAATGCAATTTAAGTATAAACTTTAAAAAAACAGCAAACTTTTAAAAAAGCAGGACTATTCACTGTTTTAAAAGGTTTTTTTTTCAGTTACAGAGTAACACAGCTACCTCTCTGAAACAATTTAAGTAATAAGCCTGAAACGAGCAATACAGCAAGAGTTAATTAGCAACCACCTAACAGTAGGAAAGGGAAATGGGAAGTGATTGGGTTTAAACACAGACAATTGAAATCCCACGCCTTCACCAGCCCACATCATGCCTTCTAAAACTCATCATGGGGTGGGGGAAGCAGTTGCATCTGAACATTCAAAGCTAGAATGTTCTAATGTCAATTGGTGATAGTATCCTTTTATAACAAACTCACAAAAATTGTTTTCCAATTCTCAAGTGCAGAGGAAAAACACAGATATTCCACTCCCGTGTTAACAGGGATTGTAATACTGTAGACAGGAAAACAGAAGAAAAGACACGCCTAATTTGGAACACTACTAGATTAATGTTGAAGACAACACTTAGCCCTTATTTTCAGGATAATAAGCACTTAACTAATTCTCACAATTCTCATTTAAGATACAGAAGGTGCTATATCACTGTTGGTTAGCAGTCTCAGAAGAGATTTTGCAGCTTTGCCAAGATTTTCACATTAAGGAGGGATTACCCCAAGGGGAGGTTGGTTCTGTATGTCTGGAGAACATCTATTTCTAATACTTGCTATGGGCAGGGGAAATACATAAAAAATCATCCTGGTGTACAATCAACAAATATTTGTGAAGCACTTTGAGGTCCTTGAAAAAAAGCTGCTCCCCAGTATGTGCTATTTATGAGTTCAGAGGTTGCATTTTTCCATTGTCAGCACAATGCATTTTATGAGAATCCTGTACTCCAATAACTCAGAAATCAAGATTCTTTGTTATATGCTCTAACATCAAGCAGATTCACAACAATGGAACAGATAATGGATTCCCTATGCATGTGTGCCCAAGTATTATGTTCACAATGCTACCTACACACACTAAATGTCGTAAGAAAGACTTGCACATGGTTCTGTGGTATACCTATAAATGTCTTTTCTTCACCACCTGGAAAATTATCATAATGCTTCTACCTCGGAAAAGATCCATGCAGTAAGGGACATTTTTAGGTCTGTGGTACTTTGTGAACATGTTGGGGTGAAGGTAGTGGTGGGGGGGGGGGAGGTCAACATTCATAAATCCTTCCACCAAACCTTACACACGTGCCAAGGGAAACCAGAAATTTGACCCAATTATTGTTCCTCAGAGCATTCTAACTGCAGTTTAACCTAACCTCAACATAACCTTACATTTTGCTATTTAGCGTCTCTCACATCTGCTCATGGCGCTTTTCTCTCAAAACGCTGTGCACGTAACATTATCTAGACAGAAGTTATTAGCAGGGGAATTACCTTAGCTGTATCATTTGAGAGAGGAGAGAGCGAAGATATATGCAAGTCCTTTTTTTCCTCTGAATCCTTAGTGTTTTAAGAGTGCAAGCAGATGATTATACTGATACTGATGTGAATATATTATCCACCAAGGTTAGACATGAATGACAATAACAGAGGATTCCACTGCTTGTATTTGGAAGTGTTTGATTTCATATGTATGTGAAGCTAGTACTTAAAAATGTATGCTGATTGTGATGTACCAGTATGCAGTTAAATAAACATATTTAGTGATTTAGCATACAAATTAGTAGAATTGACAAATATATGAAAGACTTAAAAAAAGAACCTTGCCTGAAATTATCTTTCCTAATGTGATTTGGGTTTGTAGAAAAACAACCAAACCCAGCTAAACCAACCCAGAAATGTAGGTCTTTTAGTATTCGGAAAGGGATTATAGATAGCAAAAGTTCAAAGAAAGATATTGTTTATAAAATTAAGTTTTACAGGATTGCAAGGATTAAATAAATACATCCCTTGATTTTTAAAGGAGTTTCAACCTAGAAGCCTTTAACTTTTTACACCTGTCATTTTATGTCCACTCTTGAAGATATAAATATTAGAATTTAGTCCCTTATGGTTTACTTCCTTGTCTAGTTTTGCTGTTTCTACAGACCTTTTGCACAGTAAGACTGTTGGGCATTGTGTTTCTATGTGGAATGACAGAAAGAAGCAGATTTCATGACAGCTCTAAACAACTCCTTGTAGTGTGAATTTTAACATGCTAGCTGCCAAAATCAATATGATTTTGGAGAATATCAATATATAGTACTATATATACTGTTTAATGCAATTGATTAGAAAATCCCTTTTAGTAAATCATCATGTATTCATACCTGTGTCAGTGTGAAAGAAACACCCGCAAGAGACCAGTTAATTAAGGATGAGTGGAGAAGATTACCCTAATTATATCAGCTCCCTTAATATGGAACTCCTGTGGGGGGAGGGATACAGCAGAAACCAGGTACAGGCTGTGCAAGCGCTTCATTCTAACATTCACTCTATAGGAGAGATAATGACTATTTTTTCTTTTGAAGAATTTCCTTAAGTGATCTGAGTACCGGGAGAAACCAATTGTCCCTATGGTCATTGTCCATTCTGCCCTGTAATTGCTGTCAGTAGTCTTGGTCATGCTAGGAGGCCACGGAGCAAGCATGCATTATATTCTACAAGAGCAGCAGTTTGTGAGCAGGTTTTAAGGAAAGCTCCACATAAAAATCTCCACCCTAATATAATTGGACATTGTAAAAGCATGGATCACTGCATTCAGGTAGTCTGCTATGCTAATTAGTTAATATATATTCAAGAGCTGCTTCTCAAAATTAGATAATATCCAGTTAGCAGGGGTAAACTCTTCACAATGAAAAGTTCTCATGTTATCCAATTGTCAGCTTGTACAATTTCATTTATACAACATGGGTTTTTTAATAAATAAACCTGCCTCCAGAAAAAGTCATTTATTTCCTTTTGCCAGTCTCTAAATAATGACCTGCAAGTAAAATGTTATGAAACATCGTCCACTACAACAGTAACAGAAACAATTCTGATTGCACCAAGCTGCAACGTGAGAATGAATAGAAATATCAAAAAAATAAACCCTTCAATATATGGTTTAAGAAGAAAACAGACTGACCATGAGCAATGCTTGTGGTCTTGATAATACAAGCAGATTAACAAAGACAGCAAGACTAAGTTCACCTGTGTATTATAGAGTGCTGATGGTCTCTTCGCCAGATTGCTTTTAAAAATCTATCAGCCACCTGATGAAGATACATAATAGCATTAGATTGGTAGTGATGCCATTGGCTGAACCACAGGTTCTTCAGACAACTCTTTTTGGTCTTGCTTTCTGTAATAAATTGCTCTAAAGGTCCTTAATCCAACACTCAAAGGACATTTTTGATGAGAAGGGAAGGGGAAATGATTAAGGAAACTATCTGAGCAAACATGCTGTTTTTAATCAAAAAGCACAGCTGCAAGAGGTGATAATTTATCTGATTTGACAAATCAAATGGCTGTTTTTTTCTTGTATTATCTAAAAGCATTGTACCTGATTCTACTTTGTGTTGTAATTTATGCCTTAGCAAAGTGTGCACAAAACATTAACAAATCAGAATGGTAGCATTTTACATCCATTTGTGCATTGTAAATGACTATAGGATGCAGTGGGGAATCTGGCCCACTAGCTGAGGCTTGGTTTATGTGAGTCAATTGTACCAATTTAACTAGAGATGTGAATAAAATCAGCTTTAGTTAAACTGCTGCAAAAGGGGTTTTGGACACTTCGGTTGGTCTGAAACAGCCTTAGGCCTTTTCTCTACTACAGATGTTTGTCGATAAAATTCAGCTTTTATCCACAAAACAGTGGAGGTGTACACATTACAGTGCTGCTTCTGCAAAAATCTCCTACTTTGCTGACAAAATAAAATCATCTCAACGAGAGGTGCAGAGCTTTTTGAGGCAAAGTGTCATTGTAGACACAGCACTAGGTTAGGTCACTGTAAATGGCCTGCGGGAGGTTTTCCTTCCATTCCCATCCTGATCACTCTAGTCAGAGGTTTGAATGTGACTGCAACCAGGTACACTGACTTCTGCCTTTCCCCCTTTAAAGGCCTTGGAATTTTTAAAATTCCATATCCTGTTTGCATGGAGTAGAGAGCTTACATCACATCTTCCTGGCTCCATGCAGCAAATGCTCTCCTTTTCGGAACGCACCTCAGTTGTTGGATCGGCCGGCACTATGAGAAGAGGAGTCTGTGCAGTCCCAGCTCCACTCCTGTCATAGGAACTTTGATACCTGGGGACAGATTTCTCGTGGCATGTTGCATAAGGACTATGAGTGAGACACTCCTCAGTGCCATAAAAAAGATAAAAGTGTTGAGACAGGGATACCAAAAGGCAAGGGATTCAAACCGTCATTCTGGTGCTGGGCTGATGATCTGCTGATTCTGTAAAGAGATGGATACCATCCTTCTACCACCAAGAGCCAGCCCCATGGATGTTTCAGCAGGGCTGTAGACAGTGAACAGATGACTCAGCCCTGAGGCCAAAGCTGTTGAAAAGGAAGTTGAGTTGGAAGTGGTGTGGAAGACGTGCAGGATCATCCTGTGATGCAGTGAGTCGGCAATACTTTTGCACTATAGAAGGGTCTAGCTGGTCCCAACAGCCTCCAGAGTGTACGATCAGGAAGAAGAGAGCTCTGATAAGTGACCTTTTTGAGTTGATGCTACTCAGTTTTATGGCAGATTTATATTTCCCTTTGTCTCATCTAGAAGTGGGCACAGAATAGAAATGTACAAGATTAGTTGTGTTTACATGTGCTTCACATTCCCCTGTGCAACTAAGCAGTGTTAATGCACATAGGTTTCACAGAAATTCTCCAACAAGATCGCTAGGAAATTTTCCTGAGGGTACTCACCAATTATCTGCTCCTTAGCAGAGCTGCTTTGTTACTGCTCCCATCCTCCCCCCCCATTAGAAAACTTTCCTGCACTAATCGGTGATCATTTGTGCAGGGACCAAAGCAGCATACAGGTGAGCAGCATAGGGACCAAGTCTGAAATCTTGTGAATGCAGGACAGGTGCCCTTGCTTACCATCAGGAGTGAGATCAGCTTCGATGACCCCTGCCTCTGGAAATGGTGGCAGAATTTACAATATTGTCCCTAGTTGCCTGTAGAAATGAAAACAACTACCGATCCTTTGTCCCACCGTGAGCACCTCCCCAGGCTGAATTCACCATGCCTGGGGTGTTCATGGAGGTGTCTGCTTGCCATGGGACAGCAAAAAAATGTTTTGTATGTCAAAAGAGTGCATGTCAATGCTATGTGTGCACTAGCAATCATGTTTCTATTTCTTGTGCTTCTGCAGAAATAGCTTCATGGGAATCCCCTACACACCAATGGAGTGCCTCCGCCAGAGAAAGAAACAACCAAGGAGGAGCAAAATCAGGGCCACAATTTTCACTGAGCATTAGCTACTGGGATCACATAGTTAATTTCCTTGTGGGGGGTCACAAACACCCAACCACTTTGCAAGGCCAAACCTGAGAGGTGCTGCAACTCTCAGGTCAGATCTAATACCAGTGACTGGAATTTGTCCTGGCTGCCCCTCCATCATAGGGGTGACCTGGCAAACCAGAGTGGTGCTGTGACCACACATTAAAAGATGTTTCACAAGCTTGGGTGAGTATCCAGAGTCCATGGGGATAGGATTGCCCCCCCCCCCCCAATTTACCTTTTAATCAGTAAGAGGTACAGAGTGTCAGAAAGGCAAAGGTATTCATTGACATCTGCAAAACTATTACATTATGTAACTTTTCTCTTTAATGGGTGGGATAATTCCTTTTAATAAGTAAGAGTAAATTACTTTCCCTATAAATGAAAAGAGAAGGGAATATGAAGCTAGGCAATTAGTGGTTTGACTTGGAATGTTATCATCAAATTTTTACGCAGTATCTCCCCTGTAACTCACAAACGCCTCGAGTAATTTATAATTTCATCAGGTACAAGACACAAAGACTTCAGTTCCATAATTTGATGCCCTAAAGCCTGGAATAATTATTCTTTCCCAATCTGGGATTTGCAAAACAACCACAACACCCAGGAGAACTGTGGTGAAAATAAATTTGAAATAATCATTAATGTTACTCTATTTCACTGGATTGCCCCTGCTTAAAAGAAAATCTTTCTGGTTACTGTTCAATTCTTTTCTAAGGAATCTGACTTGAACCAAGCTTAGAACTCAGCAGTAGAAAACACAGCAAGATAACAAAAGGAGTGGCATTTGAATTAAAAGTCACATTTTTATTTATGTAGAAACATTACAAACTCATTTGGGAAATCAAGAACGTTCATAAACTATTTTTCTCATTGTTAGGCACTTCTGATCCAACTACAGACTCGGTGAGGATGTCCAAGAGACTATTGTGTCTGAGCCAAAGGCTGCAGATTCTGAGGGTCAAATGATGGCAAACCAGGGCTGTACTGCTGATGGTGTATAAGGACCACTCCAGGAAGCAGTCAATCCAAAATAAGTTTGTAAGCAGTGCCATTAGCATACTGCCACCCGCCAGATGGCAGAAATCAGGATAAGTAAAAGGCAGTAAAGGGCAGGCTGGATTGGCTAAGATCTCAGCGAACACAGTCCCCCACTGAAAACTGTGTTTCTAGGAGGGAATAAAGTACCAGTGTTCCCATGCTGAGACAGACCAGACCTCCAGAACAGCCTTGCATCGTGCATTCTGTCAATGCATCCTATATCGGCATCCATGAATATGCCACAATGGCGCACAAAGGCCTGCATAATGATGAAATATTCATTCCGGTTAGTGTAATCGCATGCTTAAATGGGGATTTAGTATGGAAATACACATACTATCATTTTTATCTGCAGTGCTCAGGAATCCCAACCATGCAAATCCTACAACATTTAAGTAAGAAGCCTGTGAGATTGATGGGAAAACAAACGGAAGCAGATTTGGTCCAAAAAATCCAATTGAAATTTAATTTTGATGGAAAACTCGATTCCTGACTAAATGAAAATTTTCACAGAAAGGGACTTGTTTTTTGCTGGAAAAAATGGAAGATATTGTTTTCAAAAGTTTCTGGCTGAAATTATGTGGTTTTCAATTAAAAAACCAATATTTTCTGCAGGAAAAAACCACACAATTTTGACCATCTTTACAGGGGGGAAAAAATCAATTGATTTGCTCAAAGTCATGTAGCTAGTCAAGGGCACAACTGGAATTGAAACTAGCCACCAATCTGTTGCTTTAACCATTAGATTTTGTTCTCTCATGCCTTGAATTATTTCTTTAAACTTTTGTGTTGTATCGGACACCCACTCCCATTCTGTAACCATCAGACATACTCTCCTCTGCCCTGAATTCTGTGTTAACAGACATAATTTATCTTGACCGTTTGCCAAAGCTTACAGTATACTTTCCTCAATATCTATTTGTAATGGGCCCTCAGTCTTAGCTGAGGAAATTCCAGGAAATGCTGCATACTTGTTGTACACTGTACTAAATAATATACAAAGTAAAAATATATATATATATGCGGTCATTTATTTCTAGAGCACAAACAAAATCAGTTGTTCTTCAGAATCTGCAAATTGCTGCATTAGCACAGGAACACATAAACCTGTTTGTTTCAGTGAGAATAATGAAGCCATCTTTGCAGGAGTTATTTCATGAAATCTGAGCACAGTAAAACAAACTTCCTTATGTTAGCACTGTTATGGAAGAATGCAACTCATTGTAAATATTAACTGAGTGTAAATGATCACGTTGAAAGGAGGCACAGTGTATACTTGGAACCACTTGGATTACTGCTCGAGGGTTCTTTATCATTAAATTGTATTAATTTTACCACAGTGCTCTGCAATGGCAGCTGAGGCACTTCTGTTTCGTCTACCAGTTATGATTTCTGAGAATTTGAAGACTATAGTTTCCCACGCCAGTTAGTGATTAATATTTTGGCATTCATTGGAAGAAATATGGCAATATAACTCATGCGATGTTACTAGGGCAAAGAATCAATACTACTTTTTAAAATGTAATTTCCTTAACTTGAGAAAGGGCTACCATTGAGAGGGCTAGATGTTTGATTGAGATTAGAGTTAGGCAGGAAACCCAGTTAGACAGATGCATGAGTGGACAGAAGAGGGGGACTTGTGTTTAAGCGTGAAGCAGAATCCATACTCAGACAATAGCCTTAAGTTTCCCATTCCATAGCACAGATCTCTTTTAAATCTAGGGGTGGAAGATAACTCGCTGCTCCCTATCTTTTTGAAAAAAATAAATTCTGTATGTTTGAAATACATTTTTTGGAATATCCTTACCATGGGAAATGCCAAGTTTTCATTCTGATTCAAATCACAGACTTTTTCAAGGTATCAGACTTCTTCACAGAATGGAAATTCCAAATGTCCTGTGGTTTTAGCTGGTTTCTGTGGCACAAAGCGGGTGCCCAGCTCTCAGCTTTCTGCTTTCTTTGTATAGGGAAACAGCAGCAGCCCAGGGTTAGTTCACAGTGGCCATGAATGTATGAGAAGGATTTCTGAAAGTCGACAGAGCACCTCACTTTTGTTCTTTTCAGAGCACTTCCTCTTCACCAGTATGAACTGTCACAATAAGTTTCCTTTTAATGGTGACACTAAGCTACTGACAAGCTCTTTATCCCAAGGTTGGGTGGTTGTAAACTCTTGCTGATGCAAGCAGGTAAATAGAATTAACTGGGAACATTTTCCTTGGAATTTTAAAAGTATCTTCATTCAATATCTGTGAGTGGAGCTCAGGATGTCACAGTGGTGCCTCCCAAATAAAACAAAATTAAAAATGATCAAAAGATGCTTGCAAAAATTTAATGAAAAAAGTGTCCCGAGTAAGTCAAACATTTTTTCTATTTAGATTTTTTTATCCTAATAGTAACATTTTACACTGTGTTGACTACCAGCAATCTTATAAATAAGTAAAAAGAACACAATTTGTTTTAATAGGGGCCTCTTAGCTAGATAGCAATTCACCTGTTATCTCTGATATCAAAACAAAGTACTAACTGAAGAATGATCTGAGCTCCAGATATTAACTTGGGAATCAAGAGATCTGGGAACCCTTCTAACTGGCTCTGGTGAGCTAGTATGACCAGCTGTCCTGATTTCATAGGGACAATCCTGATAGTGAGGATTTTGTCTTATATATGCACTTATCACCCCTCCAACCCCTGTCCTGATTTTTCATACTTGCTGTCTCGTCATCCTATATCAAGCTACCATTACTTCCCCCTCGGCAGAGCATAGAGCATTAGGAACTTCAGAGTAAGCGAAGGTTACACAGTACTTTGTTTGGAACTGCTGACATTACACTCTCCTGATGGAGACATTGATTAAATCATCAAGTATGCATGTCTCCCATAGCAAGAATTTGAAGTGATGATGAGTGTCAGAGGCAGCTAGTTCACCAGCTCAGTTATTTGCCTAGAAGCCAGGGGGAAATCCCGAATTTGGATCCATTGACTTTCATCAAGCAGGTCATTTTTTCAAAGTCACAAGTTACTGCTGTGGGATTTACTAATTATCCTAATACCAGCAAGGAAGTTATTACCAGCCTTGATTGACCTGACATTGTTTTGATTTGGGAGTTGGAGAGAGATACACACAAACACATATGCAGAGCAAGCACTTCAAGGCCATTTTAGAAGGACCTGCTGCTGACCTTTTCCATGTTTAGGGACCAACTAGCGATTCAGCACAGCTGCATGTAGATAATTATGACTGGTCCAGGTATTCATCAGAATAACAAACAAGAGAAATAGTACAAATGAAAATTTGTGCAGAGGATCTGCGTAGGATGCTTTTGTGCCTCAACACTCTTGCAGCTGATGCATACTACTACTCAGAAGTTGGAAAAGTGGTTATTGAATTTCACCTTAAACTTTCTATAGTTTGTTGAGTACTAAGTAGGTATTAGCTGAGTGAAAAGAAAACTTATTGGGTATTGGATCAATGAATTGCTTTCCAAGGGAGTTTCTCAGGTGCTGAGTGTGGTCTTTCTAAAATTAATGTTATTGCATGCATTATGTTGAAGCGCTCATTTGGTTAACTGTATTGTATCAGCATGGATTTTTACTTGCAATAAGGTTTATGTATGACACCTTTTATCTAAACTGCTTATTAGGTAAAGCCCATAAATAACCTATGATTTTGTGAAAAATCCTGTTGTCAAAGTTGCATCTCTCACAATCCACTTGCATTTTCTAGGCTCTCTCTGCAAAGAAGAGACCTCAGTAGAAACATTATTTAAAAAAATAAAAATAAAATATGAACTAGATGGTGCTTGGTCCTACTGTGAGGGCAGGGGACTGGACTTGATGATCCCCTGAGCTCTCTTCCAGTTCTAGTATTCTATGATTCTATGAAAAGATTATGAAAGCCGAGATCTGCCTGGACTCTAGGGGTGTGTCTAGATTACCTAGTTTTGTCGACAAAAGTGGACTTTTGTCGACAAAACTATACCAGAACTCAGCAGTTTTGTCGACGCTGGTATACCTCATTTTACGAGGCATAACACCTTCTGTCGACAGAACTCTGTCGACAGAAGGTGTTATTGCCTGTAACATTGCGTCCAGACTACGGAGTTCTGTCGACAAAGCAGCTTGCTTTGTCGACAGAACTCAATGTGTCTGGACGCTCTTTGTTGACGGAAGTTTTGTCGACAGTATCTGTCGACAAAACTTCCGTCGACAAAACGCGGTAGTCTAGACGTACCCCAAGGGTGTGTCTAGACTACTGAGTTTTGTCGACAAAAGTGGACTTTTGTCGACAAAACTATACCTGCGTCTACACTACCGCTGAGTTCTGTCGACATAACGTCGACAGAACTCAGCAGTTTTGTCAACGCTGGTAAACCTCATTTTACGAGGCATAACACCTTCTGTCGACAGATTTCTGTCGACAGAAGGTGTTATTGCCTGTAGGGTTGCGTCTAGACTACAGGGTTTTGTCAACAAAGCAGCTTGCTTTGTCAACAGAACTGAATGTGTCTAGACGCTCTATGTCGACAGAAGTTTTGTCGACGGTATCTGTTGACAAAACTTCCATCGACAAAACCCTGTAGTCTAGATGTACCCTAAGAATATGTCTACATGAGGATTAAAAAAACCAAACAAAACAACCCCCCCCCCCAAATAGCTCCAGCTTGAGTCTGAAGGTTTAGAAAGCCATTTATAGTCCAAGGAAGTTGAATTGGGCCATGCTATGGTCCCATTTTAGACATACCCTAAGAAACACTATTCTTCCTGCTAGTACCAATCTCTCATCCCGCTCTCCCTTCCTTGCTATCTCCTGCTATTTAAGTTAATTTTCTATTTAGCTCCCTATTTTACCTCCTCTTGCAGGTGCCTATGTGAGACTTTAATATGACTTGAAACAGTGTCAAATATTTTCTGAAAATCTAAGCATGTTGAATATACTGAATGTCTCTTATCTTCAAGCTTTTCATCAGGTTACTTAAACATGAATTTCACTGCCTACATCCACAGCCTGTCCTTAATTAAACATTGCTTCTCCAGATCTACCAATACCAAATTGGCTAAGATAGTTTCCAACTTTCTCTGACAACTGATGTTTTTTCCTGGTTTGTTTCTCTTTTCAACATAAGTTACTGGAGTTATAACTCACCACTTCAAAAGCCTCAAGAATCTCAGGCCTTACCAAGCCAAATGCACAGATTGGAAGTTGTTGAAAATCTCATGTGGAAATGACTACAGAAAAATAACCTTTCCAAGCAATACCAAATATAGCAGTAAAATTAAAAAGTACAAAGCTCATTGGTGAAGTTATCCCTGGTATAAATGGACACCTCTCCACTGAGGTCAAGGAGGTTACATTGGGGCTACATGTGGCACCTTTAGTATTACTTTACCATTGTTTTTCACAACAGGCAAGTAGAGAAAAAACATTTTGGTCAACAATTAGGGTCAGTCTATAGAAGAACTAGACAGTTTTGAGGGAGGTCTGCAGGACAAGAGATTTCATTTTTATATGTAAGAAGCAGAGTTTGTTTTGTAAATAGAAAATTGAGAGCCTATTTAATTGATTTTGAAAGTGCTGGGGAAAGCACTAAAATATGACATAGGAGCAATCCAGCACTAACCCCCAGGGAATGGATACAATTACCTAATAGAGGCTCTTTTCCTTCTCTAACTTTTGCATAATACATTTTTTCTATAAGAAACAAATTAATTGTGATAGGAACTTCAAAGACTTCATTAAGTAATTAGAAAATGTATTTTATTTAATTCACAGACTGATCATTGGTCCTATTAAATCTTCTGAATCAACAAATGCCAAACACAGAGGAATTCAGGTACTACATGACATTCATTCATTTAGTTAATTGGTTTTTAATTTTTATTTATTTATTTTTATTCATTGAGATAGGGCTACACAAATTGAGAGAATACACAAGAATACCCTATACACAAACTCATGCTTCTACCATATAAATATCATGTTTCTCCAGCTAAGGAAGGAGTGTACATCAAGATCTTTTCCAGGCCCTAAACTTAGAGCAGAATTTGTTAATTTAAACAACAAAAGTAACACAAAATAAAACTATTCCCCGGACCAACAAAGAGACCAGAGCCATTCACAGGAGTCAACCTCTCTCCTGAGTTCTCAGGCTCTTTATAGGGATCACCTGACCCCTTTCCAGAAAGGTGTTTGATCATCTTTCAGGGTGGACCAGCTTCTTTGCCCTAAAAAAGGTAGACTTTTTTTTTCCTACATGGCTTCTTAGACACTGCTGTGTCTTTATTTTTCATTGTGTCTTTTTCAATCTACTACATCAATAAATGCCAAGGTAGAGGGAAAGGGAAGGGCTTTATAGCATCTCAAGAAGATTAATAAATCCAGGCTGGATCATGTGGCAAAGCAAGGTCAAAAGCAGAGAGCCTCTTTGTGCCCACCCCCCTACACAGGACATCCTCTTACAAGCCTACTCATGTTTAAACCAAGGATGAACATACTTCAGACTCCACTTATTGGGTCTGTGGCAGTATCACAGAAAAAGAGAGAGAGAGAGAGACTCTCTCAGGTAGGAATGTCTGAAACCCTTTAGAGTTGTATAGATTAAAATCAATCCCTAAATTTTAATCTCAGATCCAGTAGGCAGCCAATGCAGGTCACAGAAGACTACAGGTTGGACCTCTATGGTCCAGCACCCTTGAGACCTGACCAGTCCTAAATGAGGGAACTTTCTGGACCAGCGGAGGTCCCCTGCTACTGGCCCCCTAGCCCACCTCCCCTCCCTGCTGTGAGCCCTAGCTGCCCTCCTGCCAGGCTGCTGTAACCCTGACAAACCAGACTGCTGAGTCCCCAGCCCCACTGCCGGGGCAGCTGCAGCTGCCATGTCCCCAGCTCCGCGACTGGGGCTGCTGCAGCTGTTGCATCCCTAGCTCTAGCTCCACTACTGGGGCTGTCATGGCCCCAACTGTGCTACCAGGGCTCTGGCCCTGGTTTCGGCCCCAGCGCCGCTGGGCTCTGAGCCACCAGCTCTCTTGTCACTGGGCCTCTCAGCCAGGAATCCCTGATTCTGGAGCATCTATTGTCCTGGCAGACCACACATGCTGCTGGACGAGGGAGTCCCAGTTTTTGGAGGTCCAACTTATAGTATTAAATGCTCATGGCGAGTAGCTCTGTCTAATAGCTTGGCAGCCACATTCTGTACTAGTTTCAGTTTCTGGGTGGTTTCAGTGTTTAGCCCAGAGTATATAATTTTGCAATCATCTGAGCCTGAGGTGTAAATAACTGTAAAATAATAAGTATTATGATCACAAAATACACGTGAATAAGTATATGATTAGTGCCAAGGATCTTTGAGATCATAAATATTTTTTTAGTAATTTTTTAATATGGCTAGTCAAAAAGTTGCTGTTAAAAAGGTTATGCAACAAAAAAATCTGATTGCACAATACATTAATTATGCAAGACATGTAATTATTATTCTGATTTTTCAAAAAAGATAGAAGTAATTTGAAATGAAACATCTAATTTGTAATCAGTTTGAAATTAAACAATGCTGGTTTTCTGTATATATATATTTTTTAACTTCTATTGCTTTCTCTCTTTCTCCTTTAAGGTAAGAAGGGAGAAAAAACTAACAATCAATCAATACAAAAAAGAAACCCTGCCAATAACTCAGAATTACACAGACACTGAATATAAAACATGCTTAATTTTGATCTAATTCAAGCTGAATCAATATGAAAATTTTTCTTTTCACTCCAACTCAAACTGAAATTATTTTGAAATATAACAGGCTTGCTATTCCAACGTCCCTGTTAATCTCATTACACAAAGATTAAGGAATGTTTCAGAATAGCATTTTATTTTGAAATTTGACACTGTGTAGACAGCGCCAAATTACAAAATAAGCTATTTCGAAATTAACTCGAAATAAACTATGCAATTTGCATAGCTCAACTCTGCATAACTCTGAGTCTATATAATTAGTTGCATCTTAAAAACCATAGAACATATCTATGATATGACATGCAGTGTTCCATGGAGAAGAGGTTTGCTACTGACATATAAAAGTTGGCCAACCCAGACTGCTACCCATCTGTAGCCTACTAGTTCAGAGATCAATTGTTGGGGCCTTTATAATGCAGCTGTGTAAATGCATGGAAAAAATATTGTTGCTACAGATTATAGAGCTCAGTAACATTCTGGAAATTACTGATGACTTTGCATGCATTGGATATCCTAGACGATCTAGGCAATCCTCCACTTCCTTGACTAATGAAGCTGTTCACAAGTTACTTGTATAGAAGGAAGAAACTGTTGAACTACTGCCTCATTAGCTGCAAAATAATAGTGGTGTGTGAGTTTGTCTGTCTAAATGGAATAAGAGGGTAGCTTTTTTTGTTTTTGTGTGGGGATTTATTTGTTGTTTTTTGTAGCTCCATGATGAATTTTGCACAATATTTGTTAGCATTAGGGAGCAAAGCCCTAATGAAGGGTGGGAAGCTGTGGTGCTACCTCAGCTGTTTCAGCACACTGGAAGGTGTCCACTAGAAAAATCATAGAACACTAGAACTGGAAGGGATCTCAGGAGGTCATCAAGTTCAGTCATCTGCCCTCATGGCAGGAACCAGTACCATCTAGACCATCCCTGATAGATGTCTATCTAGCCTGCTCTTAAATATCTCCAGAGATGGAGATTCTATAACCTCCCCAGACAACTTATTCCAGTGTTTAACCACCCTGACAGTTAGGAAGTTTTTCCTAATGTCCAACCTAAACCTCCGTTGCTGCAGTTTAAACCCATTGCTTCTTGTTCCATCCTCAGAGGTCAAGGACAACAGTTTTTCTCCCTCCTCCTTGTGACACCCTTTTAGATACCTGAAAACCGCTATAATGTCCCCTCTCAGTCTTCTCCAAGAAAGAGCCAAGGATGCACATTGTTCTCTTGCTTTGAGTCAGAGACCTAAAAGTGTCTAAATGTGTCTATCTCAGTTGTTAGTCCAGGGAGGTGTTTAGGGCGTGGGGAGAGTATGGACAGTAGCAGTGGCATTCTGTAATAATTTTATCTTGCCTAAGCCTTAATACTTTGTTAAAAACATATGATTCATGCAAATTTACAGATTTTATGTGTAAAATGCATTGATGAGTATGCGTTAGAGTTTAATGGTTTGCATTAAACTTTTAATTTGCGCAAAATAGAAACAGACCGCTAATTGAAACAATTAAATGAAACTTGGAAGAGACACAGTGCAGTAGAAGGCTTCAATTCATAGGAAAGAACAGGTCTTGTCTCTACTTTTTCTTGTTCTTTGGCCATGTATTGCATATTGGGGGTGCATTATTAGGGGTGTTCAATGTCTCAGATGAACTAGGCTCCCAAGAGTTCAGTTTCATCCTTGCAGCTTAGCCAGCCACTCAGCTGTTCAAGGTGGCCCTGGCCTTGAATTTGGCTGCTGAGGGTGCTGCAGCTGGAGGAGGGGTAAAATAAAATGGCACAAGTGGCTATTACTCATATTCCAAGAGAGGCTATGGTATACACATAGAAATGATTGCCTGTTTCCCGTCCCTGAGATTCTATGCTGGCTCAGAGATGCTAAGTTGTGTGTGAACAAAGAGGATTTGATTGTGATTTTTAGCTGTACTCTTCAGGTTGGCCATTGTCCTTGGAGGCATGGGCAGGGGATGGAGGCGAGGCAAGGTATAAAAATTATATGTCTGGTTTGATTTAGCAGTTTTGCGGGGTATGACAGCTGCAGGGAGGAGAAAGGCAAAATAGGGAGAGAAGTGTGTGTGTTCGCTGTGACATGGGATTAAAAACAGTAAAGTCATATCTTTAGCCCGTGAGAGAAGCTGATTACATGGCTGGAGCAATCACCATTCTGAGTGTATGTACTTGGAGGGCGGGGGGGAGCACAAGTGGATGGGAGGGAAGAAAGGAGGGACTGAAGGCTGAGACAGCTCACTTGCACCAAAAATGGCTTTAGTGGGAATGGGGGTAGAGTTGGGCAGAACAGAAGCTAGCACAACAATATCACATAATACATTTAAAGAAATTAATACTCCTGTGTCAAGGTTCCCTCCTTAGGATCTGTCTCTTCAGGCCCAGTGTGAGTTTCTGGCTGTGACTTCCAGCTTACTTCCTACATGGCCAGAATTGAGGTAGCCATCCCCATGTAGAAGCTGGCTACCCCAGAAGGCTACCAATCTGATGCCAAACAAATTCAGCATAGGGAGACCAAGGAGTAGGATCTTTATCACACAGCTGTGTAATTGCATGGGTTCAAGATTATAAAGCTTGGTGACATTCTAGCTTTGTGTGCATTGGGTTCCCAACTGCATTGGGGCAGTTGATGGGATTCATGTGATTATCATTTACCTTCCCTTCACCAGGGCTTAGGATGCTGATCCCTTTTCTCTTTGTAAATACTAAAGCGTCCTGAAGAAATTCTGGCTTCCCTGCCCTTGGATTTGGTAGTGGTGTATTTGCATAAAGTTATCCAGCTCCTCAACAATGGACAGGTTATAGGTCTACTTCAGGATTGTTTCCCACCATTCCTGGTTTTAATGTACATTTTCCTGAATAGTTTGCTCCCTATCTGGCACTCATTGGCCCCAGTTGTCAGCTTCTCTTGTGGACATCTACCTAGCAACATCCCCATAAAACAAAACTTCATTTTGTTAACTTAGCACGAGAACATGGGGGACCATCACTGCTCCACAGAGGGCAATGAGATCCAGGTTTTCATGATGGTCCCAAGGAGCTGTTCAAGGCATGTTGCAGGGTCTCTGAAGCAACACGACAGCAAAGCTGATATATATAAAACTGAAGCAGGTGGAGAATTTGCCTATTTGCTCATGATTTTGAACAGAAGGAGACCATTTGGTCAATTTGGCAGAAGAGCAAACAAGGAGCAAGCTAGGAAACTAAGTAAACTGCTTAGTAATAGACACCTGCAAAACAGTATGGGACAGCTGTTGGAGAACTCCCAAAATAGTGTGTGACAGTATTGCATAAAGACGAACAATAGGAATCAATTAATTCAATTTGCATCAAGCTTGGCACACTTTGAAAGGGGATTCCAGACCATGCAATAAATGCAGAGTTAGGGTGCTGTAATAAATTGCACTGAGTGCAATATACCAGACTAAACTTGATTTAATACAAATTTTACAGCTATCCGGGCACATCTGCAGCATAAACAACAAGCTTAAAGTTGAGACCCTGGTATTCGGCATAATGGATGGTCTGAATAGGAGAGGCAGACCCCACAGAGAATGGGTAGATGATATAGTAGATTGGTGCGGAGCTAGTCTATAGAAAGTAAGCCACTCTGTACTGGACAGGGGAAGATGGAAGGAAATAGTGAGGGAGGCATCAGGCACCAACAGGCGATGAGCCCATGGTTGATGATGATGAACTCCATCCCCACATAACATCTAGAGAAACTTATTTACAGGTACAGATAAGTGTAACTGGTCAGAATTGCTATAATTTGAGAACTGCGTAAAAGAACAAACCATGTCTATCACCAGTGAGATTATGGGTGTTATTTACAAGAGAAGATGTTTTTCTTTGGTGGAGTCACACTGCCTTTCCTAGATGATAAACAAATTATGAAAAGTTTTGATAGGCTTGTCAAGTTGTTCAAAAGGGACTGCTAAAATACAATATGTTAACAATATCACTGTGAAGGACTACAACATAATTCAAAGATTTGCAATTTTTTGGTTCTGCAATCAAATGTATAGTATTTGCTTGTTCTTTGGAGTTCAGCCTAAGTAGTGCCATGTAACACTGCTAGGCTGAACTGAACCTGAGACCTCTGGTGATTAATGCATGAGCCTCTACTGGTGCATGAGCTAAAAACCAGTTGGCTCTCAGCTAAGACTATAAAACAGACTCATTCTCTCACTGTAAGTGGTCTCAGCGTTACTAGGTGCAACAATATACCACACCCAACAGGTATATGGGTTACATTTATATGAAAGAGTCTCTCATGGGAACAAGCTCATATTAACCCTTTTACACTTGATTAATTTATAAGTAAAAATACTTATATACATACCTCTTGTCTACTGAATACAGATCTGATTGTCTTATCTCAAAAAAAGATGTACTGGAACTGAAAAAGTATAGAAAAGGGCAGCAAAAGTGATTAGGGGCATGTAATTGTGTATATGTGGGGAGAAATAAATAAAACTGGTACTCTACAGCTTGGAAAAGAGACAACTAAGGGTGAATATGATAAAGGTCTATAAAAATCATGACTGGTTTGGAGAAAGTAAATAAGGAAGTGTTATTTATTCATTCTCTCATGTAACACAAGAACCAGCATCCTCAAATGAAATTAATAGGCAGAGGTTTAAAACTGGGAAAGGAAGTATTTCTTCACACAATGCACTCAACTGCAGACTTCTTTGCCAGAGAATGTTATAAAGGCCAAGACTGTAATAGTATTCAAAGCAAGTTCATAGAGGATAGGTTCTTCAGTGGTGATGCGCCAGGATGGGCAGGGATGCAAAGCCATCTTCTGAAGTGTTCCTAATCTCTATTTGATGAAGCTGAGAACGGATGACACAGGATGGATCAGTTGATGGCTAACTGTTCTGTTCATTACCTTTGAAGTACCCGGTATCGGTCATTGTCATCAGAGAGGATCTTGGGCTAGATGGACCATTAGTCTGATCCAGTATGGCCATTCTTATGTTCAAAGCAACCTGCTATTAGAAAACGAAGAAGTATTGTGTTGCTGTTCTAAAAGTCTTCAGTAAAAAGGATTGCACAATAGAAAATAAGCTTGAATTTTCTTGGCAACTGATATTTCCAAATACAGCCTGTTTAGCTAGTCTGAAAATACTTACAATTTGTTTTGGTCTACTAATTAAGCAACTGTGGCTTGACAGATTCATAGCCCTACATGTTCAAAGTTTAATCACAACTTCAATTAAGGTCAATGCTTTTAAGTTCACACAGAAGTTAGATTAAAAACAAAACCAAAACAACATACACTGCACTTTCCAGAGTATTTAACATGTTTATTTCTTTAATATCCAAAGTCCTAAACACAAAAGAAACAAAAATCAGACACACAAAGCAGGCTACTTACTCCTTCAGTGAGAGAGGTGCAGATCAACCTACTATGATCTCAACTGGCCTTTTGCAGATTGACAGCTGAAACCCTAGATCTGAGCTTCTCTATAGAGCCACCTCACTTGTAAGCAGGACCAGGAAACAGCAGCCACTTAAAGTAATAGTCTGCAATTATAAGAGTTTGCAGTTCATCACATATAGGATATGGTGTTTATATATGTACTCCCAGGGTATTCTCTGATACAGTGCAAGTGCAGAATCAATGTCCCCCCCAGATTATTCTACAGGGTGGAGGCAAATAGATTCTAAAGCAGAGGAGAAGGAAAACTATGATTATACCTTTTGTCCACCAGTGGTGGTTGAGGCACCAAAAGAGACTAGTCAGAGACTGTCTTTTTTAAGCACTCTTCCTGCAGTGCCAGGTTGGAAGGTACAGGTTATTGGAGAGACAGAAAGAGCAGGGAACCTGCAGTTATTGGGGGGTGGGAGTCACACAGAATCTAGTAGGGGGTAACAAGATTGGGCTAAATGGAAGTTGGGGGTGCAGAGATACATGAAGATAGGGGCACATGTGCCTGACAATAGGAGAAGTTGGGGGAGGGGGACGACTCAGCCATGGTCTGCATTGGAGAGGATCTCCAATACTCTAACAATCCTCTCCAGTGTGTGCGCGCGTGCGCGCGCACACACACACGCGCACACACACACACACACACGCACACACACACACACACACACTCACTCACTCTTCCATTTAGCTCTAACTCTGTAGATTCCTGCCCAGGCTTTTTCCCAGCATTTACTTCCCTCAGCTCCTCATTTACTTCTGACTTCTCCAAGCCTTTGGACTGCTTCAGAGGGGTGTGAGGAAAATGTTTCTGTATTTGAGTACTAATTCATTTAAATTACAAGTTTTATATCAATATCAATCTTTGTCAAAAAGACCTCCTGAATCATTTTTGTTGTCTGTGTTGTTACAAGTCTCACAGGGAGAACCATGTTAGTCAATAGCTGCGAAAACAATGAGTCATCCTGTCGCACCTTAGAGATTAACAGATGTATTAGGTCATAAACTTTTATAAACTTCATCAGATGTATTGGAACAGAGTTTACAGAAGCATGGAAATGTGTGTATCAGAATGAAAGTAAGTTGGTGCACAGCTCTGGCAAGAGCTGGCTGAGCTGCAGCAAAATATAACGAAAGAAAGAGGGTACTTGTGTAAATAGGCTAATGAAGTCAGGTTGGAAGTGGCTCATTCACAGCAGTTAAGGTGGTTATCAAGAGAGGTGAAATTGCCTTTTGTAATGCTTTAACCAGGTAAGATCATTATTCAGTCCTCAGTTGATAGTACTGAATTTGCAAATTAATTCCAGCTCAACTGCCTCCCTTTGTAATTGGGTTTTGAAAAGCCTTTGTAGAAGTATGGTTACTTTTAAATCTATTACTGAATGTCCAGAGTGGTTAAAGTGTTCCCCTATAGTAGTGTTTCTCACAGTGAGTTGTGGACCCACTTTGAGAAAGCTGCTAACTGGCTGCTCCAGTTTGTTTACTTAATGGCTCTGCACCCATGGAGCCTCGCAGCTCCCATTGCCTCTGGTTTGCCATTTGCAGTTAAGGGGGGGGGGGGGGGGGCGGCAGGAAGCAGCGGTCCAGGCCATGCCAATTCCCATTGTCTGAAAATAGTGAACCATTAGCAGCTCTCTCAAAGTGGGCCCACAACCCACTTTGAGAAACACTGTTCTACAGAATAGTGATAGAAATGTAGCCATGTTAGTCTGGGGTAGCTGAAGCAAAATGCAGGACAATGTAGCACTTTAAAGACTAACAAGATGGTTGTTAGTGTAATAAACCATCTTGTTAGTCTTTAAAGTGCTACATTGTCCTGCATTTTACTGTTCTACAGGTTAATGTATGTTACCATTCCTGAGGTTGGATTTGTGTCCATTTATACTTTGATGTAGAGACTAGAGAATGTGGCCAATATAGCACTTGATGGGATATAATCACATTTGTGGACATGCACGTGGATGAGCCCTTGATGGTATGGCTTATCCAGCGAGGTCCTGTGATGGTATTACTTGTGCAGATATGTGGACAGAGTTGGCAACAGAATTTGTTGCAGGGATAGGTTCCTGGGTTAGTGTGTCTGTGGTGTGTTGGGGCAATGGCTGTAGGTGAGGATTGGCTTGTTTCCCAGGGTCTATGAGAGTGAGGGATCATTTTCCAGGAAAGGATGTAGATTATCAATGATGGGCTGGAAGGGTTTTAGCTGGGGGCTGTAGGTGATGACCAGTGGTGCTCTGTTATTTTTCTTATTGGGCCTGTCCTGAAGTAGGTGACTTCCAGATGCTAAGAATGCACCACCATAAAACCACAGCAATTATCATGCCCTTTAAAAAAATTATTTCTCTCATGTTTAGATCTGTTTTTCTTATGGCTATTTTCTGATGAGAAAATGGCCAAACAAAAGAAAAAGGAGTTGAAGGTCATCAGTATGCCCTGATTCCCCAAAAGTCTACCAAACTGCTTCATTACTGGCTGAGGGATAAGTGTTCTCAAAATCATACTTCAAGGTCTTCTGGATGGGGAACGTACAGATGCTTGATCCAACACAATACAAAGCTAACTCTAGGGGTCTTAGAGAATATATAATTATTGTGCAATAGTACACTTAATAATTGGAGGAATATTTATATAAGTGGCCCCAAAGAGGCTATCAGCTTTTTAAAATGAAAGTAGTGTGTGGACAGGTCTCACAAAGATCCAATGGAAAGATACAGAGCTAAAAAGCTCTGAATCAAAAAGATGAAGCAAATGACATTCAGGAGAATGGGAAAGAATAGACCCCATCCCAGGCTATACTTCTGTCCTCCCTTGGTACACCCTGCTCCCACCTCTTTCCTCCAAGACCCACCCTGCTCCACCCTCATCTTGCCCTTGCTCTGCCCACTCCTACATTCATTGCACCCTTTCCCAGAAGCTCCCTCCCCCAAGAGATACAACCTGTGGGATTACTGGGAGGCCTAGTATGGAGCGGAAGCAGCAGGGGTCAGTCTCCCCGCACTCACCATGGCTATGGAAGCTGCAGGAAGCAGAGCAACCCAGCAAGCTGCTCTGCCCTTCCCTGCCATTATCTCCTAGTTGGGTCACTCCACTTCCTAAGGCTCACACCACAAATGCAAGGGGGCCCTGGCTCCCTCTCAGACTGCCTTGGGCCTCTCGGCTAACATCAATGTGGAGTGGAGGACCATCCCATATGGTAGAGACAGCCACCACAAGCACATGGGATGGGGCAGTCAACCTGAACCATCTTATAAAGGGGATGGCTCTGCTTAGACAGCCATTTTAGATTTTCTACTTTGAAATCAATCTTGCTCTCATTGATGTCAACAGCAGTTTTGTAATCCATATATGACAAAGATTGGATCCTTGATCTGGTCAACTTTACTAACTGTTGATATTAAGAATGTCACATATAACAAGACTAGTCACTTAATTGTAATATTTGCATCCCATGGTTAGCTACAATACCCCCAAAATTCCCATATCTTCCTGAAATATTTATTTCATTAGACAATTTGTGGGCAAGGAAGAAATGAAAGCTTCTGTACATAATCTGGACTTTACGCTATTATTTTACTAGTTTAGAATATATTGTGCCATATTTTCAGCATTTATCATTTATATCTGAAAGAAGGAGTGTATACTGATAAATAAATAGGGTCTTTAGGAAAGACACCTTAATCAACTTTAGAAGGTTTAAAACAACTACTGCTTCAATTAAAAATACCATAAAATTCATCTAGAACAATGTCTGCATACAGAAGGGATACTGAAAACAGTGGGGGAAAAAATCAAACTTGTGTTGTTTTCATTCCTCTCCTCTGACGTGTACAGTTTATGACACTCTTGGGAATATAATACTGGACTAAATAGACCACCTTGTCCATTACAGCAATTCCTAAGTTTCACATGAACAAGATATTTAGTTGGCCTGATGCACAAAATTATTGTGGGTTTGAATTTGTCTAAGAGGAGAGATTGAAAAATGTTAAAACAGGCTGACTTTCTTTAGGAGTTTGATTTTAGTAAATAAACATGAGCCTGGGTTCTCATATCTCAATCAGTTTTCGTCAAAGATAAATCCACACAATACAGAGAGAATACACATTACCAACTCAGGTGAACCATAAGGCAGTAGCAGTCTGTACCTAAACCATGCCCTTCTTCCTGCTTGTTTTATACTCCCTTTTTACAACTTATAGAAAATCCCCATATTCTACTCTATTAGCACAAACTTTTCATTTTTAACTTAATTGATTTCATACATGTTTTGAAAGACAGGGAGATCTACAGAATTAGATCTCAGTGTATATGTATATCATATAATGCACATATTTAGGAAAGCAATTCTGTGTGCAGGAGTGAAAAAACACGTAAGTGAATTACACCAGTGAGTACAATTAACAAAGTAATATAATGAAAACAATTCATATATTAAAACAATTAAAACAATTCATATATTAAAAACACTTTGCAGTTTTAAAAAAAAGAGCAACTTTCTTCAACAACCTACTGTGTTACAGATTCTATGCAAAGCATGGTGTACAGCAAATTTGATTAGTAAGTTTCCACAATGAATCTTAGCACAAATACAGAGAATTCTAAAATACATTATTTACTACGAGCTACTTTGTTTTAATTGCACAACATATCTTAGTCATACAAGTTATAGTAATAAAGCAACATACATACTTTAGTTAATATTTGTTTGAGAGCACCAGTTTCACAGTTTAGTATAATTCTATTCCCTTTATGGTGAAACTCTCCCTGCAGCACTAGAACTATAATTTTTTTCAGTAAGAAGTTTTTTACTTCACCTTTGGTCTAGCCACAGAATATTATGAGACTCTGGTTCAGTTTGGTCAACATTAACATATTGCTTCTATAGTATCTGAACAATTTTCACTTTGAATTTTCTCTCATTATGCCTAATTTCTTGCACAACCCTAAATACTTTTCTTTTCATTCCATCTTCCCCTTACTCTAATGTTGTTCTCTCTACATCACCCACCTCTTATCTAAAAACCAAGAAATATACATTTAAGACTTCATCTTTCTTCTGGACCCTATCCCTGTATTCAGTTTTGTTGCTCTTCTCTGAATTATCTCAATGTTTTCAATATACTTGAAACATTAAAGTGCACAGAGCCAAACACAGCATCCCCAGATACAATAGCACCTCCGTCAGAAGAGTAAAAGTAGTCCCTCTGGGGTGGGTTTTCATGCAGTCTCTTAGCCCACAAAGAGGAGGGGTTAAAGTGACTTTCAGTGATTTCTGGGGTGAGTGGGGTGAAGAAAAATACTTCTGTTTCATGGAGAATTTAGAAATCTTGCAAAAATTGTGTTTCATTCCAATTTTGATGTTCATGGAAGAGAAAGCTCTGGGGTCCAAAGCTCAGGGACAGTATGCATGGTTCCTGCCTGGGAGCTGCTGACTCTCACTGTGCTGGGACCCCAACTTGACAAGGAGTCATGAATCTGTGAGCTACCATTTCTTGTGCTTCCTGGCTCCCTGTCTGCCAACATGAGGAGTTCCCAAGGAAGTTGGGAGTCAGGACTTCCATGATCCTGGCAGGTAGATTGCCCAGAAGCTGGGGGAGCAGGCTGCAGGACACTGCAAGCTAAAGAACTAGGCAGATTGCCAATGGTTTAGAAACCTGCCTGCTTTTTACTTAACCTTCATTGAAATTGAATCAGTTCTGTCAATGTAGATGATCTTACTATTACCAGGGTGCTTAGACTCCAAGCAAGAACAAGAGATACACTGTGACCTGCCAAAATGAAAAGACGGAAGAGAAGGACCTTGACATTGAGGCGTCCACCTTTTAATTAAGGCGGTGGCAACTTTGTCTGTGACACATGTTGCCAAGTGCACTGTCTGATAGTTATTGATTGTGCTGCTTTAATGAAGCGTATTTAAGAATAAGGAGCTTGTCATATTAGCCTGATATATTTGAAGAAGGCTGCTGTTTTCTTTGCAGTTTTGAAGTATTTTAATATATGAATTGTTTTAAACCTTCATTTTATATTCCTTTGTTAATTGTACTCACCGGTATAATTCACTTTCATGTTTTTCCCCCCACTCCTACTCCGAATTGCTTTCTTCAGCTGAAGATTACTCACAAGAGTAGCAGTAATTACACTGCCTAATGTCCTTCCCCTCCCCAACTTAATGTTTATATATAACACTTATTGATAATAAACTGCGTTGGTCCAGCTTTGTAGCAATAGATGATAGGTGATCTCATATCTTCACATTCATTGTAGGATTCTTTCACAACTACAGGCATTATGAAAATATTCTACAGTGAGAAACACAGACTAAGCCTGATTCTCATTTACACTAAGGCCTTTTTAAACCACTTAGACCTTCAATTAGATGTGAATATCATTTACTCTCAATTTAAGGCCACTTTGCAAAGTCAGAATGCATTCATCTTGAAGAACGTATTATGAGTTTAGGTATATTTGCATTAGCATTTTAAGAGCTGTTCAAAGTCTCAAGGTTCTGATACATGTAGTATCACAATGCCTATAGGGATAATAAATGTTAATATAAAATTTTTATTTTGCATACTAATCTTGCTGGGTAATTATTAGTGGGGGTATAGACAAATGTCTGAATATAGGATAGCACTTGAAGCTATAGTAGTTAAGTGAGCTTTGGTATATTCACTATGATTCAAAACATATTATAGCACAAAGCTTACATGGGAAACAGTTTCTGCAGCACTAGAGGCTAGTCTAGTGACTAATTCCAAAAAACATATATTATGTAAAAGAATTAATAACTGGCAATTATTGGAAACAAGAGGCTCAATTAAGAAAGCAAACAAGAAACTTGTCATATCTGGGGCCTTTCAGCAGTGTGTGGACTGCCCATCCAGTTATGCCAGTGGGTTGTTTTCAAAAACAGTCTGCCTCTCCTTATGAAATTAAAAGGGCCCACATGCAGTCTATGACACACTTAACATAAATGCTGCATAAAGATCTCCTGTTTTCTGTGGCACATCAGTGACAATCTCTACAGAAAATGTAGTTTTCTTGCACAGTTAATTAACTGCAATTATTATTATATGGCCCTGTTCATCTTTATAGACATCTTTATAGCTTCTTACAGATGTAAGGTCACAGTTGGGTGTTGCAGGCTTTTGGAGGACTATAAAAGCCAATCTGGACACAAAGATTTTATTGCATTGAGTGCAATGAAAGTTGTCTTCCTGTTGTGCATAGCTATTTGCTCATTTTTTACTCTTCCTTTATTTTGAGTAGAGAGAGACACTGTTTCTCATGTCTTGCAATGCTGCTCTCCAGACTGGATTGCCAACTTAAATGATCTTTCACTTGGACTTCCCAAGTCTGTAGCTCAATAGCAAATCATTTTAGGTTCCTCTTGCAAGCATCTTGAAGCCTAAGTTCAGGGTGACCTTTGTCTTTTGTGCTCCTTTGTAACTCAGCATGTAAGATGTCTTTAGAAAGTCTTCTATCTTGCATCCCATTCATATCACCTAGTCAAGAAAGACTGGTTCTGACTTAACTATTAGGCTGGAGATTTGTGCCTTCATTAGAACTTCTTCATTGGTAATTTTATCTTGCCAGATGATGTCTAAGGTGCATCTTAAGCCTCATAGATGGAAACTATTGAGTCTCTTTTCTTGCCTGCTATACAAAGCCTATGACTTGCAGTTATAAAGGACAATTCTGACTATACAGGCTTTATAAATCAAGCCTCTTTCATTGTAAGCCTCTTGTTCTTCCATGCTTGTTTTGTGAAGCAACCAGAATTGGCGCCTCCCTTCCTAACACATATGTTCACCTCATTCCATTACAAGTTCCTGTTAATAGTAGCTCCCAGGTAGAAAAATGTGCCCATGGTTTGGGGATTGTTATTGCTGAGTATAGCCAAAGGCTGGCATTCTGTGCCTTGCCCCACGATTGTCTCTCACACTACTGGTGTGAAAATTCAGCATGCATCTTGAAGACAATTTATGAGCTCTTGTAGCTGAACTTTACTAAGAGTGTAGCACTGAAATGGAATTTTGTAACTAATAAGTCAATTGTAATAAATGTATGTTATAGCAAAAGGATTGGATTAAACTTCAATACAAGATGTAGGCCTCAAACAGGCCAGGCAGCTTTGTTAACTTAGCTCCAGCTTTGTTTGATGTTAGCATGTTAAAGTGAAGGGATGGAATATTGTAATACATAGTGATGTTAGTGTTAGATAAGGCCTTGTAGAAGATAGAAAGAAGTTTAATGTTGAAAGACTTTGTAACTTTGTTAAAGTGACTAGAAATACTCCTTTGTTCCATGTTGCAATTCTGTAAATGTATTGTTTGTGTGTGAGAGAGAATGTTTTAGGAGAGATAAGTGTGAAGGCCGCTGCATGTTCATATGGTCAGAGGAGGAGTTGGAGACTCAGAAGCACCAAATAATGATCAGCTAAGTGAAAGAACTCAGAAGATGCAGACTGCCTGGGCAGACTGATGAAAACCTGAAGCTAGAGGCAGGCACCCCTTGATAGGGAACCAATCACAACCTTTACCAGAAAGACAACACCCCTCAGGGGTCATCTGCATACTGATATCAGATGACTGAGAGAACAACTTCTTCCCAATAAGCATATGTTGTAGGAAGATTGATTGTGATGCTGAATGACTGATTAAGGCCTGACAAGGCAAAATGCATAGACTTGCATGGAAGGAAAATCCTATAAAATGGGGGTGTCTTGCATGGTTCTTCAGGTTCTGTCCTGCTAAGATCAAAACCAGGAGGGGCATTAGTCTGGACTGACACGAACCCGGCTCCGACCTTGCACCTGACCTATCTGGTGAATTGGTTGGGCCGAGCAACAGACTGGTAAATATTCCATGACTGGGGGGGAGGGGAGGAGGGCTGCGTGTGTGCAACTACATGCTATTACGTGTGTATGTAAATATATGCTACTCTGTGTGTGTGTGTGTGTGTGTGTGTGTGTGTGTGTGTGTGTGTGTGTGTATAAACACATGCTACTTTGTTATATTGTCAATAAATGTGGCGTGTTGCCTTATCCCCCTAAAAAAGAACCTGTGTGCTTCTTATAACCATTGCAAGAACAGTGTCATCAGCACACAGGAATATTCTCGGAGCAACTTTTCGCCACTTAGTCTTCACTTTTAGTCTAGCAAGTTTCAACAGCTTGCCATCAGATAGCATATGAAGGTAAATATCATACTCCATATTTTTAAATGCATCACTCAAAGCACTAAAGAATATTCCAAACAGTTTAAGTACCAAGATAATTCTGTGTATTAATTGTTTTATCTCAAATCTGCTAGAGGATTTTTCTTCAAATTGCACTGTGCTTTGCATATTATCATGGAAAGGCTGTATTATGCTGAGGAGCTTTGTGGGGCATCCAATTTTATTCAAGTACTCTGTACTGACCAGATCTGTTAACCAAACTTGTTGCCCAGGTCAATGAAGACAATAAAAAGTGGTTTTTCTTATTCTCTACTTCTCTTGTAGTAAGTGAAAAGAGAATATAGTATTCACTGTCGATCAACCTGGTTGAAACCCACAAAGCATCTCTTGGACAGACCCTCTCAGCAAGTACTTGCAGCCATGTAAGCACCAGTGGAGCAAACAGTTTGCTAGTTTTCAATTAATTACAATAAAATTATAGTAAAAATGTAATTGTTTCGTTATATGCAGATATATTAATTAGAGTAATTTAAAACAGTAAAAATGTTAGACATTTTAAAAATTGAAAAACCAGTATATAGAGAAAAAGACAAAATTGTATGTTTATTTTGTGTTTTGGTCATTGAAACATATTGTCCAATTCTCTAGCTTATTGAAAAATCCTAAACGTTTTGTATAAATATCCTGTCCCCTCCCCCCATCATAAACTAAATTTTCAATGAAAAATATAGTCAATTCAGTGAGAAAGGAAAAGAATCATAAAATGCCAGCCATATTTTCCCTTCAGTTGAACAAGGGCATCTGCAAACTCTATTCAGTATGCATTGTGTGTAAGCCATTGAAAAACTGAGACTACAATTTTAACGGTATCAGCAGTATTAAACTAAAATTAAGGGAAATGATGTGAAGACCTTCATAGATCTAACTGCAGGATCAGGATCCAAGGAAATATCATGCCCAAAGGAACTCTAATTATTTTGGGCAATTCCCCTGTCATAGTCAAAGGTACCCTAATTCCCTTATCTATATTGATATGAGATCGTAACTCAGTAGAGCTGAACAAAGTTACTCTTCATTTGTGCCAGTGGAGAGAAAAGCACAGTATATTCTTCACATTCAGCAAGAAATTCTATACTTCTCATAACAGATTTAATATTAAATCAGAACCTATTTCAACTAAAGCAGATGTTCAAAAAAATTTTTTCCACACGTTAATATGGACTCTTAATGATTATTTAGGGGCATCAGACTTACTAACTTTTCACAGGGGGAGAAAACTGTCAAGGAGCTGAATTCCTGCCAAAAGTGTGGAATTAAGCAATTTCCAAAAAACTCTACATTCTGCAGAGCAAGAGCTATTTTTCTAATGAGAACACTTTTCAATGCCAATGTAAATAGAAGAAATGATTAAACCACTCTCAAATCTTCCGTACTGCATACCTTTGTTGTTCATTGTTTACTACACTTTGCTATCCACAGCGGATATCAACCGAGACTAATGAGATCAACTGACTACTGGTAGCTAGTGGCTCCAGGAGAATAAACAGGCAGAGATTTAAATTTACCTTATGTGCTATGCTTGATTTTCATACAATTTTGTCATGTTTGTCCAAGATTAACACAGCATGCATTTCAGCAGAATTTTCATCATTTATTTTTAGTGATCCAAACTATCTTGCACACAAGCTTGAGGTTTAAACTGATAAGTCCAAATTCATGATACTGGGCCTGAATTTGATCATGAAATTTTGCAAGAGCCAGTGACATTCAGCTTGCTGAGTTTAAGAAATTGGCACATTACCATGCACTTAATCCTCCAGATTTACAATGAACACGAACCATTCACTGAGTCATTTATTTCATTGCTGCAGTGAGGTCAGATGACCTGAAGAATCATTCAAATGTATGAGTCAAAGGGACTTCAAGAGTTCATCAAGTCCATCTCCTTACATTGAGGCAGGACCGAGTAAACATAGACTACCCATGACAGAGGTTTGTCCAAGTTGTTCTGAAAAACCTCCAGTGATATGGATTCCACAGCCTCACTCCGAAGCCTATTCCAGAGCTTTACTACCCTTATAGTTAGAATTTTTTTCCTTATATCTAACCAAAGTCTTCCTTGCTGCAGATGAAGCTCATTATTTCTTGTCTTCACTGTGTGGACATGGGGAACAATTGATCACTGAGCACTTCACAAAAGCCTTTAACATATTTGAAGACTGTTCTCAGGCCCCTTTCTGTCACCTGCTCTGTGGATTAAACAGGCCCACTGTTTTAACCTTTCATCAGAGGTCAGATTATCTAAACGTATATCCACATTGCAATAAAACACCCATGGCTCGTCCATGTCAGCTGACTTTGGGTTCATGGTGCTTGAGCTCCGTGTCTCTAAAATTGCAGCACATGTTTAAGCTCTAGAGACTGAGTTGTGGATCCACATGGAAGCAGGATTTTTCCTTCCTCAAATGACTTTGCACTTGTTTTTTATTGACTTCCATCTTGTTGATTTTAGACTAGCTCTCCATTAGGTCATTGCCATATTGAATTCTAATCCTTTCCTTGGAGAGCGGAGTATCAGGAGAACAATGAAGACAATATAGACCAGGTACGTTTTCTCACAACCTTTCATAGTACCTAGTCCAAAACCTTGCAGGAAATCAGACAAGACACCAAGAATGTAGTTCAAATGCAGCTACAAAGTTATATGGTAGTTGTATTGTACCGGGGTTTATCACCAAGTAATTAGTAGCTGTATCATCCCAGCCCTGTACATTGGGGTGACCTTTCCAATGCCTTGCTATTTTAGCCTCCTGCATGTCAGTCACTCCCAGCTAGTCTGGATGTGTGCTGCAGCCAGGCCAGTCACAGCTTAACTCTTACCAGCCTGTTCCCCAGTCCTAGATGTTCTCTTAGAAATATATGTCCTGTACTGCCCAGCCCTCTTCTGGACTGCACTTTATGTTAAATCCCTTATTCACTTTAAGGGTATGTCTAGACTACCGCGTTTTGTCAACGGAAGTTTTGTCGACAGATACTGTCGACAAAACTTCCGTCGACAAAGAGCGTCCAGACACATTGAGTTCTGTCAACAAAGCAAGCTGCTTTGTCGACAGAACTCCGTAGTCTGGAGGCAGTGTTACAGGCAATAACACCTTCTGTCGACTGAGTTCTGTCGACAGAAGGTGTTATGCCTCGTAAAATGAGGTATACCAGCGTTGACAAAACGCTGAGTTCTGTCGACGTTATGTCAACAGAACTCAGCAGTAGTGTAGACGCTGGTATAGTTTTGTCGACAAAAGTCCACTTTTGTCAACAAAACTAGGTAGTCTAGACACACCCTTAGGGAATGATATATCCACACAATTTGTTGCCCCAAATGGAGTTACCCCAACACTTCAGTTTGAATCCCCTGGAATAGATTAAAAAATTAACTACAAAAATTAACTTACGTCTTAAGTGAGTACAAGTAACATGGCATAAATAGTCAGAAATAGTTACAAGTAAAACATGATAGACCTTTGCAGCGCTCCACATGGGACACCACGTGGATCAGGGCTTGTTTGTCCTAAATTCATAGAATAAGTCCAGAAAGCACCATTGTGATCATCTAGTCTGTAATACAGGCTAATGAATCTCACTAGATAATTCCTACTTCAAGCCCCTAAGCTTCTGTTTGAGCTAGAGTATAGTGTTCAGAAAAAAAAACACATTCAGCTTTAATTTAAAGACAACAAAGTGGAGAATCTACCATGTCACCTTGGTAAATTGCTCTAATGATTAATTATGCTATTAAACATGTGCACTTTATTTCTGGTCTTCATTTATAATAATTACCCACTGAGTCTTGTGGGTTTTTTAAGCAATGCTGTTCTTGATTGGGCCAAGGTACAGAGAATAAATCTACAGATGCTAATGCCTTTTCCATGTGGTCTCCATTGAGCTGGGGTGCACAGCAGATCTGGTGGGACTGTTGAGGTTCACATCATTGTAATGCTGCTGGCTCCTGTGCAGTCTGATTATGGATTCTGAACCTTAATGTGTATCGTTTCTCCCTCTTCACTGAGCAATGGGCCTAGAGTAGGCCCATTGCTCAGTGAAGAGGGAGAAACAACAACAGGAAACTCGGAAATGGCAGAGGTACTTAAAGATCTCTGTGTTTCAGTTTTCACCAAGAAGTTTGATGATGAAGGGATGCCTAACATAGTGAATGCTAGTGGAAATGGGGTAGGTTTAGAAGACAAAATTAAAAATGAACAAAGTTAAAAATGATTTAGACAAGTTAGATGTCTTCAAGTCACTAGGGCCTGATGAAATGCATCCTAGAATACCTCCTTTATCACCTCTTTGAGTATCTGAGACTTTAGCTATCATCTCTGAAAAATCATGGAAGTTGGGAGAATTCCAGAAGACTAGAAAAGGGCAAATATAGTGCCCCTGTATAAAAAGGGAAATAAGAACAACCCAGGAAACTACAGACTAGTCAATGTAAGTTTTGTGCCAGGAAAAATAATGGAGCAGGTAATTAAAGAATTCATTTGCAAACATCTGGAAGAAAAAAAGGTGATAGGTAATAGCCAGCATTGATTTATAAAGAACTAATCATGTCAAACCAATCTGATAGCTTTCTTTGATAAGATATCAAGCCTTGTGGATAAGGGAGAAGTGGTGGATATGGTATAACTAGAGTTTAGTAAGGCATTTGATACAGTCTCCCATGACCACCTTATCAATAAGCTAGGCAAATACAACTTAGATGGGGCTACTATAAGATGGGTGCATAACTGTCTGGATAACCATTCTCAGAGTAATTATTAATGGTTTATGACCACGCTGGAAGGGCATAACAGTTGGGTTTCAGCAGGGGTCTGTTTGGGGACCAGTTCTCTTCAATATCTTCATCAATGACATAGGTGATGGCATAGAGAGTATGCTTATTAAGTTTGAAGATGATACCAAGCTGGGAGGGGTTGCAACTGCTTTGAAAGATAGGGTCATAATTTAAAGTGATCTGGACAAACTGGAGAAATGGTCTGAGGTAAATAGGATGAAGCAATGGACTTAAACTGCAGCAAGGGCGGTTTAGGTTGGACATTAGGAAAAGCTTCCTAACTGTCAGGGTGGTTAAACACTGGAAACAATTGTGTCAGAAGGTTGTGGAATCTTCATCACTGGGGATATTTAAGAGCAGATCAGACCAACATCTATCAGGGATGATCTAGACACTGCTTAGTTATCAGGAAAATATCCTGTTGTGAAGCTTACCCTTCTGCATGATGGGGGGCATGATCTGATCCAGTGTGAGGACAAGTGAGAAATGACCAATACTTTCTTTGCTTCCTCCCTCTATTAAGGAAAGCGACTCTTCCCAATTAATTTTGTAGCAGGACCACCATGTAGCTAAATACTGTGAGCATTAATGTTCTGAAACCCTTTGACACTGTAGAAAAAGAAAAGACCTTTCGAAGTCTGAGTCAGAGGGTGAATAGATACTAATAAAAGTTTAAGAGTATTAGCTCAAAACATTTTATGAAACATCTAATATCATAAGTTGGTGTTCGAAAAGCACCAGAATGCTAGCTGACATTTGTTTGTTTTTCTCAGCAGTGGTTTTTGGTCTTTATCTAGCGGGAATGCAAAGGGAAACACAGACTACTTTTTAATTAAAAGGGGGCCATTCCATTTTTTTCAGTAAATCTAAAGCTGACTGGAGTGTGTACTTAAAGTGGCTAGAAAAATTAAAATAAAAATTTAATTAAATACATATTCATGTGACAAATGGCCATTAACACATATGATGCCAGAGAGAATTCAGCATGGGAAGATTATGACCGTGGTGGAGGGGGAACTTTTGCCAAGATAATGAACTATTGTGGAGGGCTTATAAAATTAGCATTTTCAAGGCTCTCTGTCTCCTGTAATTTAAAATACTTACCCCCAAGATGACTGGGTTCATTTTTCAAGCTAAAAAGAAGCCTGCAGCAAGTAAGAGAGGGCAGACTAACATCACTCCCAAAAGTACACTGGCACAAATGGGAGACTTCATTAAGATACTGTATCTGCTTTTTCTTCCATTCCCATTTCTAGTGGGATTTAGGGGAAAGGAAAGGAGTATAAGAGAGACTGAAGTAAAGAGGCAATGAGGGAGGAGCTATCAAGGGAGAGAAGCAAATAAGTTATCAGCACAGGAGAAGGGAACATCTAGAATTAAACTGAAAAAAACCAGCATCTGATGAGATCATCAGTGTCAGAAGGTTCCAAAGGTATTTGCTACTCTAGCTGCTCCTGCCAACTGAAGTCTCCAGCTGGTACTATGCTAGAGGTTATTTTTCCCTCTCCTTAACACACATGACAGAGAGAGGAGAGCTGTTGCTTCATAGGCCTGGGTGCCTTATCAAAATCTTTATCCGTGTTTGGCTACGCCAGATGTTCAAGAGTAGGTTCATAGTCAGAAGAATAATGGCTGTTCAGCCATCTGTGTGAGATGGGTTGGTCCAGTTTGACATTTGTTTTTAACAAGAGAGAGTTTTAAATAAGAAACGATCACAGTTTGCCACATTCATTCCTCCCTATAGAGTATCGCAATGAATATTGATAGTCACAAGTTATGTTTCAAGTTCATATATTTTGAGTTTGTCCTACTTTGTTTTATGCTCACATTCTGGGCAAAGAAAAAGTGGAGAAAATACTTCCAAATGGACAGATATGTATCACAAATGACTGAGTCATATTGGCAGTCCAGAGCACAGGATGGATGGCACATTTGGAGAATGACCCATCCTTTCACATTAGAAGATGGTCCCTTTAGTTTGGCTGATGCATGTTGATGTGGCACAACTACTGCCTATTCTGCATGCTTCTGTGAGCTCTCACTCAACTCCCTGTCCACAGGTCATAGCTTTCATTGCACAGTGTTTCCTTGCATGATTCCCACCATCCTGGCAGAACCTCTCTGATGTGCTATTTTAAATAAAATTATTGGCAGACACCCAGTATGATCAACTTATTGGTAAAACAGATTTAAACTGATAGAAATTATATGGACGATCTCTTTTCATTTCCTTCACTAGAGAGAAGTCTGTATCACAGTGAGTGATACACTTATTCATGGACAATGTAAATTGAGGGAGGGGGAACAGAAGGGAAAAATATTTTCCCTTCCCTATCACAGAATGGATGATCTGTGACATGAACACTATTGGAGAGGAGCAGCCTGAAGGCCCTGCTTTTGACACCTGCTGTCTCACCGTCTCTGTACTTTGGCATAAATAAAACTCAAATGAGCAAATGGTGTTTCTCACAAAAAAGAAAGAGCTGTTGAAGATTTGCAGGAATTAGAACCTTTTCACAGGCTGCCTGCAGTCACTGCACTTTCCTGCCAACAAACTGTTCACTGACGATTTAAAATCTTTCAGGCATCTTAAAGAAGAAATTTTAGTAACTATCAGGCAAAGCGTTGCTTTAGATTATGCTGGTACAAATCCTCACAAATGGCTTTATTTTGGATTTACATTAGGGACAGACAGCAGAATCCAGTCTTTGTTTTATTTATTTGTTCTTCTTTAAACCACCCAGGGGAACATGTTGGCAGTGAAGACTACGGTGGAGGAAGCTACTGTGAAACTTGTGACATATAAGTTATGATAGTGTTGCTTGAGCAACAGTAGGTGATGCCCGCCTACATTGCCAGATATAGCCCTGCCCCCCAGAACGCCTCCTGCTTCAGCATGGCTCCTGAACTTTAGTCGTGCTGAGGCTGGGGATGCTAGGGCAGTGGTCCCACCCTAGGCTCAGGGGCCAGGAAAGCTGGGGCCATCTGCTACTCATCCTCTCCATGCTCTGGAGCCAGAGAAACTCTTGTGGGGAGTTGGAGGCTTGCCTGCCCCTGCTCTACGTTCACCCACCATCTGTGCTGTGTGTTGTCTTTTGTTGTCTGTGCATTGCACTTTTAAATTGCTAAGGATCTAGGGAGAGTGCAATTCACGACTGCTCTGTTGCACTTTGCCCCAGCTACACTGATGGGGAGTGGCTGCAAAGCAGCTGTATGGATCATCCCCTCAGGAGGAATGTCCCTGATGCAGATGAAGGCCAGTTTCTGTGGCCCAGAAGAACCTCAGTGCTGAGGGCATGCTAGGGTGGTGAGGAGCATAATCAAGCTATTCTCTGCCTACTCAAAGCTCACAAGGGCCTGGGTAACTGGATTAGGATGACCACAAGTCCTGTTTTGGCTGGGACAGTCCTGTGTTTAAACTCTGTCTTGACTTTTAACAAAAATGGGCATTTGTCCTGTTTGCTTCTGCCAGATGGAAAGGACAAACGCCCAGTTTAAAGATAGGCAGGGCCCTGGAGCTTTGCGGGGGGAGCATGAAGGAATAGGGCAGGGGCAGTGACACAAGGTGCTGTGCAGCAGGATTCAGGAGTCAGCCCCTGGGTCAGGCAACATAGGGCTCAGCCCTAGTCCCAACTGTGGGGACCATGAAGGTTGGGAGTGAGTCAATGTCAGTGTGCAGACCTCAGGGAAGAAGGGGGTCATCCCAGGCCACAAGGGGCTCAGGCATGTCAGCCCCAGCCATGGGTGGTAGGGCATGAGCTTCGGGGTGTGGGGGTGGGGAGGGCAGAGTCAAGCCTTTGGCAGTGGAGGTAGCTCTGGTGAGCTCTGCAAGGGAGTGGAGTGGTTTGGGCAAGCCATGGCTGTCCAGTTTGTACTTTAGAAAATAGGGTCACACTAAATTGGTTGTGAGCTAGGACAGACCACATGACTAAAGCAAGTACAAGCAGTATTTGCCCCCATTGGTCTTGTACTCAGGGGTGGTAAAAAGGAGCTCATAATTGTCCTTTCTGGCCTTAAGATCTTAATAATCTTTTAATTCAATTCTATTTCCATGATTTTGAAGACTTGATACCAAAATAGTGTCTTAAAACTCTTTTTAAAACTGGCTCTTAGGAGCTTAGAAGTCTAAAGCTGCAGATAGATGCTTTCGTATATCCCATCAGGTGCTTAATTTTCATCAATCATCTTATTAACCGGGGGCTTTGGACATCCTTTTAGGACCATATCTCCATTCTTAAGGCTATGTCTACACTACAAGGTTTTGGCGCGCAAGAACCTGTAATGGGTCCACACCTCAAATGAGCTCTTGAGAAATTAAAAGGGCAGTTAAATGGCAGAACAGAGGGTTTTTTCCACCATAGGTAAACCTTCTTTTCTGAGACATAACTGCTTTTAGCACTAGATATTGTGCAAGAAGTCAAGTGTGGATACTCCAGAGGGGTTTCTTGTGCAAGAAACCCCTATGGGAAAGCACAGATGCTCAGAGCTTTCTTGCGCAAGAGCATCCAAGCAGTGTGGATGCTCTCTTGCACAAAAGCACATGGCTTTTGCGATGTGCTTTGAGGTGTGGACGTGCTCTTGCACAAGAAGTTTTTGTGCAAAAAGGCTTCTTGCGCACGAAGCATGTAGTGTAGATGTAGCCTAAGTGCCTAAATACCTTTAATTATCTGGTTATTAGTCCATATTGAGGCATTTAAGCAAGTAGTCTAATTTTCAATAATGCCGAGGTTAGTGATTAAAATCCCTCTGGCTCAGTGAGAAGAGCTAGAAGCTCAGTAAAATAATAAAAATTCAGTCCATAAGAGCACAACACACAAACATCAGCTACATATATACAAAGCTCATTTAGTGTAAAATGTTTGCTCCTAGGTATTCTACTTCAATAGGCTGTAGAAAGAACTACCTCTTAACCATAGTAATCCATTTGATATAGTATAGTGGCCTGCACTGTGTAGCTGTGTTTAAAATATTGATAGCAATCATTAGACTTGTAATTTTCACTGTAACCACACCCCTAAAGACCTGATGGACTTTACCCTATCCTTGAAGAATTGTAACCATCAATGGAGAACTCAAGTTCTCCCCTCAAGCACTCATTGGTGATCTAGAGTAGAAACATTTTGACTGCTCTTAACAGTGCTATTATTCACAGTAACTATATCACAGCAGCTGCTCTAAATTACATGCCAGGGCATGCTATTGTCTGAGTGCAGAACTATTCAGATAAAAAGGCTGTATGTATTCTACAGGAATGTATTTCAATCTAATTAGTGAATCTTCTGCAATTTGTTTCTTGATTATATCTAATTATCCTAATTGGGTAAAAGATATGAAATTACAGAAAGGTATGTTTGCACATGGGGAAAATGTAGTATGCTAGCCATTAAAGTGCATCCCTCAAATTCTCTATCTCCAGAAGCTAAGAAGGAAAGAAGATAGAGCATTTTCATTACTGCAGTTAATTTAGACCTTAATATTCATTTTCAGCACACCTGATGCTATTATGCTAGATTTAGAGGGTGCCACAGCATCATCAAATACACATTATTTAATTTTAATTTCTTTTCTCCTTATATTCCCTCTAGCTCTCCTCCAATTATAAAATGATAATTGTATTTGCTGTCAGTGGGTGGTCTGAAGGATAAACAGAGAATATTTCTGCATATCAAAGTAGTGTTGACTCAGTGATCTGTGAGTCATTAAGCAACAGGAGCACCAGAATGTTGAGGAAATTTCAGCAATATTTTATAAATATGTATTGTGTATATGCATATAGTCCAACTCAAAACCCTAGGAAAATTTAGACGTTTAACTCTTTTCTTCTTCATAAAAGGTAATGAAGGTCTGAGCAGTGAAGATGAATTCATCTTGATTGCTTTTAGGAAGAATTACAAAATAGGTGCATGAAGTGAAAGTGGCAGATGTAATGCATTGGGGTTTTAGAAAAGCATTTCATGCAGTGTCTTGCAAAATGGTACTGACAGCAACTTCTAATTGACTGAGATCTGAGTCCTTCACAGGGAATGAAATCTAAAAATGTAAAGAGATGATACAGACAAGTGTCTAGGCTGTTTGATTTGGGAGAGCTGTAAAAGGGATTTTTCTTTGATTCAGTGTTCAGTAACAGTGATCTTATCTAGCATCTTCATTATTGTGTCTCTTTTAAAACATGTTAATCCTTTCATAAGAGATGTTTATTTAAGATTCCAGAGAGAAGAGCTGACATGGCTGGGAACAGTGAATCAGTATAATTTGCAGACATCTTGGGTGGGAGGAGAACTGTAAAGGCCAAGAAAGCAGCAGGGACTGTTGGAGCACGTGTACACTACAGTATTATTTTGAAACAACAAGGTGCGCGTCCACACAGCAAGCCTGTTTTGAAATTTCAAAACAAGCCTGGTTTGAAATTAGCCCTTATTCTATGAGGAATAATGTCTATTTCAAAATAGCTGAGTGTGGACAGTGCAGCTGTGCTTATTTCAAAATAATTGGCCTCCTGGGCTTATCCACACCCAGGAAAATGCTACAATTTCCTTTCCCCGGCAGCCTTTAAAGGTGCAGACAGAAGGGGAAAGACTTGTGGCACCACATCAGCTCTGCACCACACTGCAGAACCTTGCACTGCCTTCCCTGCTGCCATAGCAGCCCACAGAGCTCCCATTGAGCCTCCCATGTCTGCCAGCACACTGGTAGCCACCTTTGAAACTCCTGACCAGAGAAAAAAGAGGAGGGCCCCCTCTTGGACTGGTACAGAGATCCTGGATCTCATTCAGATTGGAGGAGAGGGGAGAAGACAATCAACATCTAGGATCTCTGCACCAAGAAGCACAATGCCAAAGTCTATGGTCAGATGGGCACCAGCCTGGCCCAGAAGGGGCACTGCCAGACCCAGAACAAAACAGAATAAATTATGAAACCCAGCAGAAAGTCGTAAGAACCTCACAGCAGTAGAATGGTTGTATAGATAAGGTAACAACCAACTAGTGTAACGCTATTAGTTGTATTCCCTATAATTTGTACTGTTACTTCATTTATGCTTTGTTTTCCAGTCTGAAAGGAGAAACAATTTTAGAGATGTCCCAATAGAAAAAAAAATGACACTTTACTCACTGCATCTTGAATTTTATGGACAGCATAACTGAATGTAGGCATGAGCCAGAAAAAAAAAACCCTGTTGGAATCTTCTTCAGGAAGAAAACATTTTTTACTCCTGATTGGGACTTTTAGTGCTTAGAGACCATTTCTTAGTTACTTGAAAGAAGAACTGAAACCAAGATGCAAACACTTAAATACCAATTCAATACACTTCAGTACATTTAGCTGCCTTTTTGTAATTAGTCATGGATCTGCTGTTATCAATATATTGGCCATCAGATTATTGGAATCATCTATTGCACTGAATGGGTTACATAATTCTGAAAATTACAGCTGGTCCTAGAGTTGCAAACGGTCGACTTATGACCGTTCATATTTACAACCAAAGCTGTCGTAAATGGCAGACCCTGAGTTACGAGCACGATCCGCGCTTACGAACAGCGCGGTTGTGTGTAACTCTATGAGGTCCGACTTATGAACAAATAGAGTTACGGACCAATTGCTTGGTCTGTAACCAGTTCGTAAGTTGGGGAGAGGCTGTATTCCCAGCCATGACTTCATTTTCTACATACATGGTCCCAAGTGATCTTCACAGCTTTTAAATGTAATCTTATTCAATTTAGCACTGAATCTAGTGCTCAACAGTTTTTAGGAAGAACTTATTCTTAAACCTTCCAATGGGTAACTCAAAAAAAAAAGATTGATAACAAAATGCTGGATTAAGTAGTCCTAAAAATCTAGTGGCTTTTTTCCCCAGTGGGTAACTATCAAAACTGCCACCTTTCCTCCTCTGTTGAATCATCATGATTTTTCCTTAGTCCTGGCTTCCTAACATTAAGAAGAAAGAATTAAAAATGCTGAGATCAGCCTTCATGCCAGGCTTGTGCAACCCAGAGGCAGTGAGACCACCAAGGGAAAGATTAGAGATAAGGCTGTAGAATAGACTGAGGGATACATGGCTTTTAGCTCATGTGGTAGAGGTTCATGCCTTTTTGATCCAAAGGCCATAGCTTCAATCCCAGCGGTGACCTTGAACTGTCAGTGACTTGTAAAGCATTTTGCCATCAAATTCCCTTTTCCCACCCAGAAAAATAATGCCTAACTTCTGTGCAACACATTTTGACCATGTGAATTATCACCACAAACTCAGTTTTATAAAAAAAAGATAGCCAAGTGTCCCTATAAATCAGAAGTGTCTTTAGTTATGGGCTGGTACAGAAGCCATTTGGTCTTGATGTTTGCAAACCTTAGCAGGCTGGCCATTTGACTCCCTGCCTATCTTAACTGGTGAAACTGACAGCAGATTGAATGAGAGGATTTATGGAGCTCAGGAGCACACCCCCATGCCTGCTGTTCAATACTGCTGCCACCTGGGCCTCCATAAAGTTTTCCAGACTAGTTAAAAATAATGACAAAATTTCCACCGACTTCAACTAGATGAGGATTTCACCCTAAAATCCATGGCACTGATTTAAGTAGAGAGCTCTGCTGTCCCACAGTCACTGGCAGAAAGCTACTAATCCACACTGAGAGCTGGTGTCTATACTTCCATTCGCTTCCTCCAAGTGAAAGGCAAGCAGTGGATTGTAGTCAAGTAGGACAGCGTGGGGGAAGAGGAGTCGATATTTTAGAAGTGTCTTTGATTGTAGATGAAGGAGTTATTGTTTCTTTGGCTTTGAGCTCTCCCTTCTCAAGGCTGGAGCTCACATTGGCAATACAGCAGAGGAGCCACCACAGCTTTAAAGTAGTTGCTATTGGCAATTTACAGAAACCATAATGCCATCAATAGCTACTGGTTGTACTGCACCCTACAACAACAACTTTTATCTGGAGTCTTCCCAGAAATCAAGAAGTCTATGGCATTGTCTGCCCCCAAAGCATAAACCTGAATGGTTCTGCTGGAACTGTGAATAACCCATGATCATTAAGAAAATTCAATGAAGCCTTTGACCCTCCGCAATAAGTTACATTTTCATGACCATTTTTACAAGGAAAGAGGTCTAGAAATTATTCTTTCCCCTAAAAAAAAAAGGAAAAATTCTTTTACACTGTTGGCTTCCCAGATTAGGTGGGGCCTGTGCTGTGAACTAAACTAAAAACATAAGAATGGCCATACTGGGTCAGACCAAATATCCATCTAGACCAGTATCCTGTCTTCCAACAATGGCCAATGCCAGATGCCCCGGAGGGAGGGAATAGAACAGGTAATCAATGACATGAGCACTCGCCTGTCATCCAATTCCTGCCACTAACAGAGACTAAGGACACTATTCCTGCCCATCCTGGCTAATAGCTACTGATGGACCTAACCTTCATGAATTTATCTAGTTCTTTTTTGAACCCTGTTTAAGTCCCGGTCTTCACAACATCCTCTGGCAAGGAGTTCCACAGGTTGACTGTGCTTCATGAAGAAAAACTTCCTTTTGTATATTTAAAAAACTGCTACTTAAACAAGACTGAAAAATGTTTTGTTTTAAAAATAGACAGTGGATAGAAAAGATTATTAGATTTACCAATGTATGCTTCCTACTTGTGTCACATTAGACCTATTTTGAGATTTGGAACACAGGCTGTCACAATATATTTGTCCCAAATTCTGAGTGAATTGTTGGTGGCATAGCCTTTAATAGTATTTTGTGACTGAGAAGCTGCTACAAAGCTTGGTGTCAGATTTTGTTTATGCCTCAAATTGAAGGTGTGAAGCGATCAGAAGATGTGTTGCGCCATAGTTATAAGCTCTAAAAAGGTATTGAGTATGTTTTAAGTCTCACATTTTAGAAGTAATTTAAAAATGTATCTTCCTTTACTTTTGTAAAGAGCTCTCTGAAGATGCCACTCAGTTTTCAACTACTCCTGCCTTCTTCAAGCAAGTCTTGCACTTGTAGTTTCATTAATCACTTAAACATGCCTCAGAACTTTCTCTCTCTCTCTCAAAAAAAAGGATTGCGCCTTTTGCTTTTCAAAGAACCTGAAAACACACCACAGAAGCTTGTGGCTACTATAACAAGGGTGAGTCACAGCTGCAGGCATCTTTATCAGCTCAGACAGAACGAAATATGCAGCTTTTGAAATTCAGTTAGATTTGCTTCCAGCTGGTCAATTATCTAAGTCACTTGAAATATTGATCCCACAGTGCTTAATAAAATCAATTTTTCAAATGCATTCACAGAAAAGTGCTGGTGATTTAAGATCACCAGAAAACATACCAGCTGATGCTGGTGATTCTCTTAAAAAGTGTCAAGTTGGAGGACAATATTCCATGCCTTATGTTCTCTTTCAGTAAGATAATAAACTAGAAACATTTTAACCAAGTAATTAAGCAAACTTGAGGGAATTTAGATTTAAACAGAAAAATCCCTTCACTGATTTATGGATTCTGACCTCAGCTCAGGGTTTAACTAAGATAATGCTCACTAGAAATAACTGTGGCAGGGAGAACATGACATGCATAATAAAACCATTGCTATGACTGCAGTCTTGGTAAAGACTCTCCATCACAGGCTTTAGACTGCTGCTGTCTCTCCAAAGTCAGTTGCATCCCCCTTTCCCAACCTCCCCCTCCCCCATACCTTCCCTGTCAATTGGTCTTTAATACAGGCAGCATCCAGTGACATGTGTTACTGGTTAAGTTTCTGGGAAGTTCAACACATGCATTGGAAAAAAGTACAGTAAGACACTTTCCAAAGATCACATGATAAAAATAAAGTGCCATGTTCAACTGATGACCTGGGGTCTGAGCCTATTGCCCTGGCTCATTTTCAAATGAGCAAGCTGACTAAGACAGCTTGGGCCTCTGCCTAAAGGACTCTTTGGTGTTATTGGTTAATGATCTCACATTAACATCAAATAATTTATCAGCTAATGTTTAGTGTATTAGGACTGTGACCTGATCCCACTGAAGTTGGCGGTGAAGCACTGGTATGACATACCTGGGAAGGTGGTGGAATCTCCATCCCTAAAGGCTTAAGTCCCGGCTTGACAAAGCCCTGGCTGGGATGATTCAGTTGGGCTTGGTCCTGCTTCGGGCAAAGGGCTGGACTTGATGTCCTCCTGAGTCTCTTCCAGCCCTAGGATTCTGTGATTCTATAAAGTCCTGGTAAAACTGCAATTTTTTTCTATGGGAAAGAATCAGCCAAGCAAAGAAAAATACACAATATTTTCTATTTCCTGTAGATTAATGTAAAGGAACTGACTTATACACTTGCCAAAACATCACTGGCCTTTTATGGGAGTAGATATCTGGCAGTTTTTTAATAGCTTTATAACAAACAGCTGTTGATAAGGAAGTGGAAGTGTGGCAGGAAAAGTGCCATCATGGAAACATTTTTGGAGCCATAGGGCAGAAGCTCAGGGCCATATTTTTCAAGTGCTTAGAACCCCCAGTTGACACCTGATCTTCAAAGATAGCTCAGCTTCTATTTAAGCACCTAAAAAAGGACAATTTGTAAAAAAAACCAAAACAAACAAAAAAACACCACCTTAACTTCCAATGGGATGTTCTTTTTTAACTAACGTAAGTAGCTTGATTTCTCTCTTGATTTCTTTCCATCTAGTCATTATGTTTGTAACAGGAGTATTGTGATGATGATAAAAGTTCTTTCTTTTTTATTAACCTGGTATTGGTTCAATTCTGTGTCTTGGTTTTACTTTAGGGCTGAGATTTCCCAAGTGCTCTCTTCCCTGGTTTTCTTACCATTACTTGGGTGGTGACAGCAGATTTTTATCCCCAAAATCTAGGGTTTTAGGATTTTTGGGGAGAAGTTTTATACCAAAGCCTGGAAACAAGGTTTTGGGATACTTTTGCGGGCTCCCACTTCTGCATTCATCATGCCAGAGTGGGGAATCAGTCTTGACAGAGTATAACCAGATTCTCAATTGCTAAACTTTGCAATACACTTTAAGACACTTACCCCCATGCAAATAAGCTGAAAAGGCTAGGCAGATCCAAATGTTATTTATTTATTTACACCAATTGAGCAATAATGCAGCGAGTGACCAGACAACGTGCAGGGCAAGGCAACTTCTCTCCTCTAGAGGTTGAAAACGGGAGGATGTCTATCTAGGATTCTAGGTAGACCCATAGATGCCATTGGTAAACTGGTGTGTCCATGCTGGTGTTTGTACCCCTTTGACAATATTTTTCTGACAAAGTGATTTTAGTTAACATCAGTGCACCAGGGTGCCCAAGAAACCTTGGAAATTGGGTTTGTTGTATTCCTAGCTTGAATATATATAAATTGATCAAGACCTATTTGTGTTTGGGCAAGGGAACATGAGATACTCATAGCTTGTGTATACTTGACACATTACACGGTATCTATACTCATAAGAGGTGTTGCCTGCCCCTCCTTTGCCTCCCCAGCCCATCAGCAAAAGTCATCTGTCTCCACAAGAGGCAGTGGCTCGGTAGATTGAAAAAATATCTTCCATTGACCTAGCCCTATCTACATCAAGGGTTTGGTTGGCTTATCTCACTTCAATATATAGTCTTTTCACATCCCAAAGTGACATAGCTGGATTGATTCACTTTTGAGGCCTGGTTTAAATTTAATTACTCCCTTGTGTTGATGCTTTTAATGCCACTTCTAGTGGGCAGAAGGACCATCCATAAGTTACATAAACATATTTTTGGATGATTAAGACGCACCCCTAATGAACTGAAATAACTCATGGAAATTAATTCCCCCATGCACTTCCTAATATATTGTTTAAATTTGTGGATGGCCCCAAAGAGCATCAGGCATTAGAAATGTCAGAACATTCTGCTTTTGTGCTCATGTGTGAGAAAGGGGGCAGAAACTTGGCTCCATGACACGAGGGGACCCGACAGGATACTTTGCCTAGATATAGGGAAACCTGACTATTGAGTGTCACTATCTCCCTCCTACCTCCTAGACTGCACCAGAGACAGCACAATAATTCATCACCCTTTAATCTGGGCAGATCACAAACCAATGAACTAATATTCACAAAGATTAATTTATATGATACACATGCATGTATATGCAGGTGTTTAGTTATACAAATGAGAATTACAATAGCTATTTCCTTGTTATATAGGAAACATGGATCTAGGTTATAATAAAAATGGAACAAACAATTCGGGGGGGGGGGAGAGAATTGAGTTAAAGGTCACTTGGAGGTTGGAAGCAGCGAGTGCTGAATAAGAGACATGAACCACATGCACTAAAGCATTGAAGGATCAGAATCAATTGAAAACACTAACCATCCATTGATAAGCTGTCACTACTAGAAAGCACTTCAAGTACAGAATCCATTTGCACAGTCATTCTTCAGGTATGATTCATAAACTTTGCAAGCTAATCTTTAATGTTCACTGCCAAGGACTGCACTGTACTGGTATCCTAAAATCAGATCAAGAGTTTGAGAAATGTTATACCTTTGGGGAAAAGCCCTAATCTTTAACACTAGGGAAAGGAAGAATTCAAAGGAAGGTAAATATTCAAATACCTAGCTAATTTGTTTACATTGAAGGTAAGAAAGAAACAAACTAGATATCCTTTCGCCCTCATCTACCATATTTTAAGCCACATATCTACTTATAACAGCAGTGGCTCAGGAACTCTTTCAATAGTGGGGATGCTGAAATCCAGGTCCCTCTCTCCCATCCAGTAAACATGGGCTCAGGCCTTGAAGAACCATCCTGGCAAAACCAGGGCACGCTGTAGTATCCCCAGACCACTAGTTCACACACCTATATGTAACAGGGTTACCTATATGTAACAGCCTGTCTCTCATTTACACCCCTTTCTGGTCAGGTGTAACCCTGCCTTTTCTTAGCTCTTACACTGATGCGGCACCCACCTCTTGTGAGACCCATTAGTTGATTGTTTCTTTGGCAGGTCCTGGGTGACTCCATCCTCCAGCTGAGTCTCATATACTGCCTGTAAGTGGAGCAAAACTGAACCCCAACTTGGGTATACTGCCTCTTTTCCATGGCCCTCCCCACAGACACTGCCTTCTATTACAGTCCAAGAGAGGCCTATCACCATATGCTCAGTTGGCATGTCTGTCAGCAACCCTCCCTGGCACAATTTCTCACCAGTCCAACAGGGTCCATAGTGATACCCTGGCTAGTTCTGGGCTCAGTCTTTACTCAGTCCCCAGAGCCAGTCAGCAAATCCTTCTTTGCCCCACTAGGTCCTCTGAACCTAGTCCACCCCACCCCAAAGCAAACACCTCCCTGGGGTTAGTCTTGTCCACATTGAGCTGTCCATGGTCCTGCTGTTCCTCTAGCCAGAAACTTGGTCTTCCCTCTTTCAGTTCTAGGCAGCAATTGCCCAACTGTCTCTGCTGCCTCTTTCTAGCACTATGTCTAGACTGCAAGCCTCTTTTGAAAGAGGCTTTTTCAAAAAAGAAAATCTACACTACAACCAGTACTTTCAAAAAAGCAAGCCACTTTTTAAAAAGAGAGCACCCAGGCAGTCTGGACGATCTCTTTCAAAAACGCACAGTTTGCATTACATAGCGCCTTTTTTCAAAAGAGTACTTTTGAAAAAAGGTGTTATTCCTCATTAAACAAGGTTTTCCGAGGTCGAAAAAACTGCCGTGTTCTTTTGATTTACTTTCGAAAGAACATGGCAGCAGTCTAGACGCAGGGGAAGTTTTTTTTCGGAAAAAGGCCACTTTTTCGAAAAAACCCTGTAGTCTAGACACACCCTATATGGCCTTCTTGGCCCCTGAAAGGCTGCTTTCTCTGCAGCATGTCTAGGTTTCTTGGAGGACTTCTCTTCTGTCCCTCTGGGTTGGGGTTTTACAAGTCCCAGAGGGATCCAACAGTGGTCCCCTGAACCTATTCCACCCCACCCCACAGCAAACAGATTATAGCTGCAAAGCCAAACCCAGATTTATCAAGGAACAAACATTTTGCTACCTCACATACCAACTGGGAATTCACTTCTCTAGCAATTCAATTACACTATGGTCAAGTGAGTAGAAACCGAGCTCAGTAAGACTTCATTTCCTCTTTCCACTGTGATCCTGTGAAGCTTCCAAACTCCCTTCATCTTTGCTTCAAAGAATTTTGGAGCAATATACTTTTTCCAGCTCCCCAGAACTCTCTGCTTTGTTTTGCCATAAAGAGCTCCTTCCTGCACAGGCTTTAAAAATCATTGAGCCATATGGAACCCATCAAATGTGCACCCAAAGTATAGGGAATTTATAAAGTGAAATGGTTATATTTTTATTATTTGTATTCTGGTAGCCCCAAAGTCACGTGATGCTTGCCAGCTATAGACTTGCACAGTTCCTGACAGTCACTGTTCCAAAGAACTCACAGTCTAGGTTTATAAATGAGTAGCAAGAGATATATGAAAGTGACCAACAGTATTGAAGAGACAAAGCAATTGTAATTATGTCTTTATAAGACTATTTAAATTAACTCAGTTTTAAATACTATGTCTCAATTTCAATTATTCTTTAAGTTGTACATAAGTCTTACCAAACTTGAGCTAGGAGGTATGCCAAAAATTGAAACATGAAGTTTTAAAATGTAATTTCACAAAACCTTTTAAAAAAGCTTCAATGTTATTTGTCAAATCATTTTTCAATAGCTTGTTAATAGATTTAAGTATGCAGATAAAATTTTCAGATTAATACCACAATACCAAGATCTCTTTAGCCTATACAGAAATCCATGACAAAAAAATCCACCACTAAAGTTCTAATGTCCTTGCTACGTGTTTGACAAGCTGCTTAAAAAATAGAAAAAGCAAATAAATGAGAGCTGGGTGGTGCCAGGGGAGGTAAAAAAGTACTTTTTGGTGAGGCTCAATTTGACTGAATAATGAACATGTACATCATTTTCAAAAGGATTCAAGACTCCCATTGTTGGGATTAGATTTTCAGAACAGCTCAGCTCCCAAAAAAGGATGTAAATTAAGACAATTTTTTTCAGACAGAAGCTCTTGTGATACACCATATGGCTAAGTTTAATAGCTTAAACTTTTCAGGTGCTTGTAACTTTTGACAAACAGAAATTAGAGAAATGTAACAATCTTTAAGGGCAATTGCTATTGCATCATTTACAAAAATAAGGCACAAAAGTGAATGTTGAGCCATTTAACCTCATTGAATGCCCATTAAGAATTAATACCGTTGATAACAAATATTAGAGATGAAGACAGTCAATGTGTAGTAATACAACAATCTACGTGTGGGACAAGTGTTTCAAAATATTTGCTTAGGAAACTACAACTTTGGTTTTGCTGAATTTTGTGGGGCACAAAAGTCTCAATGAATTTGGTTAAAAGTGTCAGGATTTTATTTGCCACATACGTGTCCATCAATTAAAATTTGAATTGTGTATGTTTCAATCAAGTATTGCAGTAACATACGATCTAACTTTCAACGCTATTAGACTAGGCAGGCATATAGCAGTGCTGGAAAACAGGAAAGCAGATTGCAAAATAGGTAGGGTCCTGGCAATGCATTCTGTCCCCTTGTAACAGAGAGACAGAAGGAGACAAAATGCCTATTTTTCTATGATTTATTCTTCAAACTGTGATTTGTATTTAAGTTTAGCATGAATATTCTACTTTGTCTTTGGATTCAAAATAGCCATGTTTACTCTAAACAAAGTTTTGTAAGCAAAGCTATTGGTGGGTAAAATAGGATTTCTAATGGAAGCTAAGTGCAGCCAGAAACATGGAAATATAATTTCTCCATAGAAGTCTATGGAATCTGATAATTGTTTTGACATTTAGATGTTTTATATGCATTTAAGACCTTTTTTTCTTGATGAGAGCACTGCTGATTGGATTTTTAGAAAGTTTTTATAGTTCTCATAAGCCAGGTGTTTTTAACTGAGGATATATTTGCTCTGAACAAAGGTGTCAAATCCTTCAAGTGATCATTTCACTGTACTAGTCATGCTGCCCAAAGAAGTTCAAGTTCCTGGAAAATGTTATAATAAAAAAAAAATCTTTTAAGCATTTTTTATGAATCAATGCCAGTTACAGCTTTATTTTCAGTGATTGACATGAAGTCTTATTCTGAGTTTAGGACTAGATGTTTCAAATCAATACTTCAAGGTATAAACATGAAATTTCAGGAAGTGCAACATCAACCCTAGGATGAATATCTGGTTGCTGCTAAATACAAGATTATGTAATCTATCACTCTACATGTGAAGTACTCACAGAACATCTTGGATCATAGTTCACTTCAGGTGAAGAGAAAAAGGATGATTTAAAGTTGTATAACATAAACAGTTTACCCAAGAAATATTAAGCCTAAAAGTTAGGCAAAAACAGATGACAAAGATTAACAGCCATTAAATAAATAGCAGTATCATAGCATAGTTAGTGTGATGCTATTTACTTTATCACCACAGCAATAATTATACATTGGTCTTAAGGTATCAAAATTGCCTATTTCTCATGCTCTAACTTTACAAAATAAAAATTCTGATGCTGAATTGTTTTATTTTCCCAAAAGATAGTAAAGACAGCAGTCTAAGGTTCAACTACATTCATATATTTTTTATGAAACGTATGAAGAATGAACATTTGTTGCAAGCAATGTGAAAATTAGGAAGTGCCAGAGCTAAAGTGCCCATGCAGCATTAATTCTGCCTTCTTGTGCAATATCTCTTTAGTTATATGCACTTTTTATAGTTAAAATAAAAAAGCAAAATGTCCCATCCTATGTAGAATAGTGATAGAAATGTAGCCGTGTTAGTCTGGGGTAGCTGAAGCAAAATGCAGGACAATGTAGCACTTTAAAGACTAACAAGATGGTTTATTAGATGATGAGCTTTCGTGGGCCAGACCCACTTCCTCAGATCAAATAGTGGAAGAAAGTAGTCACAACCATATATACCAAAGGATACAATTTAAAAAAATGAACAAATATGAAAAGGACAAAACACATTGCAGAACAGGAGGGGGGATGCAGGGGGGGGGGGAAGGAAGGATGGTAAGTGTCTGTGAATTGATGATATTAGAGGTAGGGAGAGTGGGATGTTTGTGAGTTAATGGTATTAGAGGTGATAATTGGGGAAACTATCTTGGTAATGGGTGAGATAGTTCAAATGTTTGTTGAGTCCTTTTTGGAAAGTGTCAAATTTTAACATGAATGACAGTTCAGAGGATTCCCTTTCAAGTGCAGATGTAAAAGGTCTTTGTAGCAGAATGCAGGTGGTTAAGTCATTGAGAGAGTGTCCTTTCTGGTTAAAATGGCAAGAAACTGTTTTCTCTTTGTGATCTTGTCTGATATCTGTTTTGTGGGCATTAATCCTTTGGCGAAGTGTCTGAGATGTTTGTCCAATGTACATAGCAGATGGACACTTTCGGCACATGATAGCATAGATTATATTTCTGGATGCGCAGGGATATGTGTTCTTGATCTTATAACTCACTTGGTTAGGTCCAATAATGGTATCAGCAGAATGAATATGTGGACAAAGCTGGCAACGGGGTTTGTTGCAAGGGAAGGTACCAGGGTTGGTATTAGTGTAGTATGTCCTGTGGTGGTTGGTAAGAATCATCTTGAGGTTAGGTGGTTGTCTATAGGAGACTATGGGTCTGTCTCCCAGAGCCTCTTTGAGTATGGTATCCTGTTCCAATATAGGCTGTAGTTTATTGATAATGTGTTGCACAGGTTTAAGTTGGGGGTTGTAGGTGATGACAAGTGGTGTTCTATAGTTGGTTTTCTTGGGTCTGTCTTGAAGTAGATGGTTTCTAGGTATTCGTCTGGCTCTTTCAATTTGCTTTTTTACTTCTCTGGGTGGGTAGTTGAGATTTATAAATGCTTGGTAGAGATCCTGAAGCTTCTGGTCTCTGTCAGTGGGATTAGAGCAGATGCGGTTGTATCGAAGGGCTTGGCTATAGACGATGGATCGTGTGGTGTGTTCTGGATGGGAGCTGGAAGCATGTAGGTAACTGTATGAGTCGGTGGGTTTTCTGTAGAGAGTGGTGTCTAATTTTCCATTGTTGATTTGTACTGTGGTGTCCAGGAAATGGATCTCTCGTGTAGAATGGTCCAGGCTGAGGTTGATGGTGGGGTGTAGGTTGTTGAAATCTCTGTGGAATATCTCCAGTGTTTCTTGGCCATGCGTCCAGATCATAAAGATGTCATCGATGTACCGTAGGTAGAGGAGGAGTGAAAGGGGACGGGAGTTGAGGAAAGCCATAAAGATGTTCGAGGTCAGCCATAAAGATGTTAGCATACGGTGGGGCCATGCCCCTCCTCTACCTACGGTACATCGATGACATCTTTATGACATCACAGTTTCTTGTCAGATGTTCTGGATGAGTTAATTGTCAATGTTTAAATTATACTGAAGTCTGGAAAGAAGGAGGTCATTTTAATGTATTTTCCTGCCTCTTCCTCACATTGTATTGTAGCTGAGTCAGATCATTGATTTTTAAAAAAGTGATCATCTTAAAACTACTGAAAGGATGTCACTGAAATTTCTAAAACCAGATGTGAAAATCATAAAATAGGTTATCAGTTTGGGCTCCAAGGCATATTGAAAAAAAAAAAATCATGGAAATGAAAGCACTGATGGGTTTTTTGCCATCCTTAAGAACTTGTCAACAGCTTTGCAGCATTTGTAATTGTCGCTGTTGGCTCCATTATTGATCAAGGAAAAAAATGCAATGTTACCATGACCTTTTGCAGATGTAACTGCTGACTTCATCAGAAATGTAGCCAAGGAAAAAAAGTCTCATAATTAAATGTTAGATACAGCAATGTAAGTTCATACAAAGAGGGAGAGAAATTAAACTATAATGCAACTTAGAGTCAGGAGCATTATTTAAAATGCTGGGTCATGCAGAGTAGCGCAACTTAGTAACTTCATAATTTTTATGTAGTAAGTCAACTTTGAAAAACCAGATGCTCTAAAATGTAAAATTAATCTAAGTGTAGAATATGAACTTCATTGTCCAGCATCTTTCAGATGTTCAGCAATGCTGAGAAAAAAAGATTATTATTCCTACTTTCATACAGTCAAACCAAGTTCGACACTGAAGATGAAAGACCATGTCTTGAATAGGGTATTTGCCAGAGGCTGAATTCTCAAACTTCAGTTACATTGAGGAGCCATGACCCACATTGGTACATTTACTCATTTTGAGTATCTAGTTAGTATTATTCAGAATGAGCCCTTATGAAATTTTTGCCTTTTTCACTGCCCTCCAGCGACCCAAATAAAATAAATAGCTTTTCCACATTGATAACAAAGGGCACAGTTTGGGGCAAAGAGTGGGGTTACAGAGTTCAAGATGATGGCAACTATAGTGCTAAGAATTATTGGAAATATATAAAGTTCAGAGAGATAGAATCACCATGAATACATGTGTCTATCAAGTCAAGATGAAAGGATAGAAGTTGATAAACACTTGTCTTCTATTCTTGTTTGTATAAAATAAGTCCCAATCATTCCCATCACATTAAGGCAGAAAACTAATATTGACAAATGTATGCAAATGTTAGAAATCTCAATAAGATGGGTGAACTTGAGTGCCTGGTGTTAAATGTGAACATTGACAATATAGTTTCATCTAGTTTCTGTAAAACCTACACTGGGGTGAGATAATAGAAAGGTACAAAATAAATAGGAATGAACAGAGTTGGTTGCACTGGTGGGAGAGTGGCACCATATGAAGGAAGCATAGAATCAATCATAATAAAATGAATCAGACTTTATCAGACCCTGTGGACAAAAGTTTCATGCTTGAATAGTAAGAGTCTAGCAGTAGTAATATACTATTGACCACTGTCCAGTGACTAAAGTGCTCAGGGAAATTTGAGAAGTTACAGAAATCGAAAGTCCTCTGTGATAGGTAATTGACTCCATTTGTCTGGAAAGGGTCAAGGTGGACTGAGGAGGAGGCAAACTAGCCAGAAAGGGCACATCTTAGGGGAAATCAAGTAGCTAGGTGATCCCTTGAAAGAGTTAGAGCGCCCATCTGAAAAGGAATGAGGCAGGCTGGGTTTATCGAGATAGGAAATTGGAAAATAAAGGGGGCTGCTGGGAAATTCTGCAGCCACTTCCTGAGAGAAGGAAGCTAGGAGGCTGGCAAAGCCAGGGAATGGCGGGAGGGAATGACAGATGGCAAAGGAAAATGCTCAGGGAACGGCAATAAGGGCTAGATGGGAATAGACCTTGGCTGCTGATTAGAGGTTCCCGAGCTAGAACCCAAAAGAAGAGCATGAGCCTGGTTCCCTGGCCAAATTCTGAGGAAGTAGCAATTTGGCAGTGAGTGGGAAGACTGCTTGGGATTGATTAAGGGAGACTTAGGTACTCTAGTAGGGGAATAAAAGTATACCATCACCTGTCTGGAGGGCTGATTCATGAAGTGACACTAGCTTGTGGTGAAATGAATTACAGACAGACAGAGGGGTGTATAGTTATGGGAGAGGGAGTATTGACCTCATAAAGCTATTTCCCAAATGGCCAGAAGGAGCCACCATCCTAGCATTGATTAGAGCACCCCGTCATACCCTGTAATGGGGTATTATTTCAGATAGTGTTTGGGGACATGTCACCAAGATGGTACGCTGAGATGAAACTTCTAGACACCATTAATGAATGTATCTTTGAGGAACTACTCCCAGAGCACATGAGGAGACACAATTCTTGTTTAGTCCTAAGTGAATATAGCTGAACTGCTCGGTAATAGCAAGCCTAATGTAATTAAATGTAAACAGCTTTGGGGCAAAAATGCTGAAGAAACCCACCACATTAGCATTTAACTTCAAAAGGAGAGCTATAAAACCAGCCATTTTAAATAGAAATTGGAAGTAGCAATCACAAGAGTGAAATCTTTGCAGAAGATACAAAATTAGGCAAGATAGTTAAGACCAAAAATGACTACAAACCGTTAAAGGCATCTCATTAAACTGGGTGACTATACAACAAAAGGGCAGATGAAATTCAGTGTTGATAAATGCAAAGCAACAAAACATAACCCCTACTGTACATATAAAATGATAGGATCTATGTTCGCTGTTACTATACAAACAGTAAGAACTTAAACAACGAATAGTCTAGCAGCAGTGTTTAAGGTGCTTCTAGACTATTCATTGTTTTTTAAGTTTTTCCAGTTGCAGACTAACTCGGCTACCTCCTCTGAAGCTTTTACAAAAACAGTAGTTGGGATTGTTCTCTGAAAACATTCAGTGTGCAGCAGCAGTCAAAAAGCTAACAATGTTAGGAATCATTAGGAATAGGAGAGATAGTAAGACAGAGCATATATATAACAAAAAAGAACCAGGCATCAGTCAATGAAATTAATAGGCAGCAGGTTTAAGACTACTATGAAGCAATATTTCTTCAAACAACGCACAGAATCTGGGGAACTCATTGCCAGATGATATTATGAAAACCAGAAGTGCAATGTGTTTCCACAAAACAAGCTTAGGTAAATTCATGGAGTATAAATCCATTAATGGCTATTATGGTAAGGGATTTCACACTCTGCTAGAAGTATTCCTAAACCTTTGTCTACCAGCAGCTGGGAGTAGATGACATGGGATGAATCACTCAATAAAATTGGTCTATTATATTCATTTGCTCAGATAGTTACTGTTAATAGTCACTATCATCTGAGCAAATAAACATAATATGACTCAGATTATGACTGTGACTATTATGTTCATTTGCTCAGGTAGTGAATGGTGCCAGAATATAAGATATTGGTTTAGGTGGACCATTGGTCTGACCCATTATAGCTGTTTTATTTCCTTACCAGCATTAAAAAGTTCCATTTGTGTTCCCATCTTTGCCAGAGCCACAATCTGGCATCATATGAATAGAAAACTGACTTTCCTCCAATTTCTTAAGATAGGTCATTGAACTCCAAGACTGTTTACATAAGCTCTGCTGCTGCTTTGCGGAGCAGAACTAATAGTCCCTTATTAAAACTAACAATTACCTTTGTTATTAGAAATGGGATGGTCTTCAGATTTTTGCTATAAACATCCCAACTGTGGAAGAAAAATCCTTTGCTCTATTTCTAGAGCTTATCATTCCTACATTGTTTAGGATTTTGAAGACACACATTGGATTGTATTGCTTTAATGGTACATTTTAAAGTGAACCTTTACTGTGGGCAGTTATATCAGTGCAAAGAGGCTTCACATAGGTATAATTACATATGGGAATCATGATCAGCAATATTAGTACAAGGTACCTTTATACCAGTAAGAGCTTTATACATACTAAGGATCTATCAAGCATAACTATAAGTGGCAAGAAAAAAAAAGATATACACTCAACTGCTATTCATACATAACACTGAATATGTCATATCAGGTTCTCAATAAAAAACCTCCAGATTTTCTTGTAAGGAAAATAAATTTCCTAAAAAAGATATAGTTTAGGCAATAGCAGTTATATGTATGTGACCATTCTTGACCGGAGATGGTCAAAATTTCCCCATTGACACTTTTTCTTTACATTGTTGAAAAAAAAATTTGGGAGTGAAATACCTCCCACAAAAAAGAACCACCACACACAAAATAGAACAAAATAGGAAATAAAATATTTTGAAGTATTCCCACAATTAGCCTTCTACTTCTTCATTAAATGCCATTCCCAATTTTAAGGGTGCTCTCAACTTCTCATCTCTTTAACTTGCTCATCAAGGTGGCAGTAAGTTACAAAAACACACCACAAAGGCCACATGTGGTACCATGCATGTCTAACTTTCCTAGGTCTCACTGTAGTATCTAAGCACCTCATGTTTATTCATGAATTTATCCTGCGAGGCACAGAGGTACTGCTATCCTCATTTTCCAGTTGGGGAAGTGAGGTGCAGAGCGATTAAGCAATTTGCCCAATTTCAGACTGATGGCTGTAGATTAAGAGGTCTGTGTTCCCATTTTACAACCTTTACTACAAGGCCCTCCCTTCCCAACAGTTGAACTCTGACCATTTCATTTTCTATAGTCCATCAATCAACTGTAATGCCAGTTTGAAATTGTACTTGCAAGCCTATTTTCCTGCAGACATTAAGGCCAGAAGGGACCATCAAGATTCGATTATCTGACCTCTTGCACATTGCAGGCAACTCCTGAAAGAGACCCCTAACCCATGACTGATTTTCTGAAGTCTGTGGTTTAAGGCTTCAAGTTGCACAGAATCCACCATTTATGTTAGTTTAAACCTGCAAATTATCCATTCTTACCCCGTGTGTAATTATTGATAGCTGGTGTGATGCTCTTTGAAGTTGACTGGGACTATGAACATTTATTTGCTAGCATTTTATGTACAACAGCCATGAAGCTAAACTCTGTGTAAGGCTTCCTGAAAAGTACCCAGGCCTGTGATTCAGAAGAGAATAGAAAAGTATGGGAGGAAAAGGAACAGATTTACAGACTATTGCATCCTCTCTGTCCCTGGTATATATAGAATCTCATATATATGCAGGCCTCTGCTCATAGTCAGGATTACACTTTTCACCCCTAAAAAGGTAGGGTACACCCAATTCCCCCTCTCACTTTCAGAGATGACAGAGAGCAACAGTTTCATGCAAGCCAGTGAAGTTACACCTGTCCCAGTGGCTTTATTCCTCTTAAGACTCTAAACAAGTAGACCAACAGCTGTGGCACATTCTCTCTTCTGAGAAAGGAGAATTTAGCTTTTATTCTGCACCCATACACTTTTTATATTGAAATGAAGGAACCTGTTCAGAACGTGTTTTATTCCATGTGGCAACATGCAGACTTTTCCCCTGGTGTAAAGTTGGCAGTAAGAACAGCCAGCTGGCACCAGCATTGCTTTTTATAAAAACATCACTGATCATGTTTATTTTTAAAAAGTGCAGGTAGAAAGGACACTTATAGGAGAAACATGTTCCTAGGCTAGTAGGTGGACTTCCATACCCATTTATTTTGGGCATAGTTCTGCCAGTACCCCCGACTCCCCCAAAAGAGCACACGAGATTCTCTTTAATCCTTTGTGTTTCCCAGAGTCCTTCTGTGCTGCAAACATGAATACACCACTGCTAATATTTACTCCTGTAACTAATGTCATTATTTAGTGAGACTGTGTGCTTAAATATTACTTTGGCTTAAGAGGGTCAGCTTTGGACTCTTCTGAAGTTGCTTATGTCATGAGTTATTCATGGACTGAGGACAACAAGCCAGCTGCCATGGAGACCAGTGCAATATGATCCTACGGCATGCGCTTTTAATTGAAATGTTATCAATATTTACAAGTCACATTGGATTCTTCAATTAGGGCAAAGGTCAATGTGTGAGAACATACATTGCACCCTGTGTTAACTTTTGTTCACAGCTATGTGTATGAAGCCTCACTGACTTTGTTGAGGTGCTCGTGTATAATAGAGCAGATTTTCTGCCTCGCATCTTTATATTGCAATAGCTTATGTAAGTCATAACTGTCAATTTTATTTACAAAATGATATTTTTTATTGTTTTAGAAAATATGTTTAGGCAAATCTGTGCAATAGAAGTGGGTTAGTTTTCTATTCCCAAGGTGTGTTCAGAACACCTGTGGTCAAGGCTGCCATATGTCAAATTCTAATGACATGACAGTTTGTAATACCAGCCAGGATGTTATAGGTGTGGGAAATTGTTCCTACAGGATAAAAAAAAGTGTTTTTTTTTAAACCTGACAAGTTGCTGCATGACTATCATGCAGTAAGACTGGGGGAGGGCTGGGAGAAAGCTTACTTCTGCAATCTGGTTTTAGAAACACATAAGTTAGAGGAATAAACAGTGAAAATAAAGTTACATGGTTCTAGTTGCAAAGGTACCTCTCAAGCATAAACAGTTGTAAGATTTGACTATGGAGATCATGAAAAAAATACCAGAATGAGGAGAGAAGTGAACTTGATCTTAACTTGGTGGCAGAGTGAGAATGCAGCCAAAATATGTATTAGATTCAGGAAGTCAAATGGCAAATATCTACAACTGACATCACTAAAGTGAAGCCACCTCTCAGGTAAAATATACACTGTTAGTAGCTGTGTATTGCAATACACAGTTTAGATTCCTGATCCAAGAAAGCACACTTGAGCACAGAAGATATTTCACTGACTACAGTGTGACCAAGTACATGTTCAAGTGTGTTACTAGCTGGGAACTTAAGACAAAAAGACTATTCTATCCAAAGGATGCTAAAAGAGGAATTACAAATAGGTACTGGAATTTACTATTGAGGGTAGAATTTGGCCAGGATGCCAGACCAGTCCTGCCCTGGCACAAACTACCATGAGGAAATAAGTAACCACAAGTACTGAGGACCTTAATTTGAGTGTAAGATGCACTAGATCCCTGTCTCTACCATCTGGTAAGGGTTTGCATTCAGATCTAGTGCAAAGAGAAGAACATGAGACATACTAAATCTTTTCCAGGAGTACTTAGATTTTCTTTGGAAATAACTCATCAACATGCTGCCTTAGCTAGCTGGCTTAAAAACAAATATCAAGGTTGAGAGTGTGTGTACACATGCATACACAATGTGAACACTGTCACATCCTTAATCAAAAGGCTCCATAATTAGGCTCCTGATGCGCAAGTCATGCGTGTTCTAGCTCCACTATGAATGGGATCAAATGCCAGCTAGTGGTGTTTCAGAAGAACATTTTTTTTACTGCTTAATTGTATTTAATTTACTAGACAATGGTTTAAACCGTCAAAGACTTACACCCCACATCAAAATGAGTCTCTAAAATGCTTTACTCTGATTTATAAAGAAACCCCCAAATACTTGTGCAGTTAGTTCCAGTTGAATGTGTTTAAACATGACTAATATTTAAACATTAGGAGTGCATTTACACTAATCAGAGGAGCTATAAGAATCAATTTTTCAGTTTGCCTTCTGAACAGAAAAAAATAGTTTTGGATCAAACTAGGCTTTTAAAAATAAGTTAAATTTTGTTAGGCCAAAAAATAGTGACTCTTAGCCTGGGAATTAGTGGACGCACCACTTACTGAATCTTGACATTTTTTGCAACACCAGTGCAATTACTGGATTCCTATCCAAGCACTCTCATGTCAAAGTGGCTATGAGTGATGTCACCTTCAAATGGCTGAACCGCAGGACAAACCCATCCCCATTTACTAGCACCAGTTAAGGAGGAGTTCTTTAGTTCAAGTGGCAGAGGCTTGTTTTCAGAACATATTTAGACTGATTTAGTCAAAATGTCTGATTTATCTAGTAAATTAGATCTTGTTTGCAGCACATGGATTCAAGGTCCATCCTCATTTAACAGACTAGGCAATATAGCTGTGAAGTAGATGACAAGAGTCATAGGGATAAATTCACTCTGGCACTCACTCCATGTACTTGATCCCTCTCGACTGCCACGTAGTGCAGGATTACAGAATGTTATATATCAACCCATGTGGCTACATAAATATTTCTAATTTTTATCATCTATAACTAGCTTCAACTGAAAAGTTTTGGCTTAAGAATCTTGTCCAATACTTTGAAAGTAAACTTAAGCTTGATTTGTCTGCCAGAAGACGACATTCCAAGAAAAGTTTCTTTCTACCAAGAATAACTAACTTTATTTAGCGTTTGTCTTGTTCAGTGTGTCACTTTTCTATCTCATGCCAGAATATATACTGTGTATATTTTTGTAGAATTCTGTCCATTTAAACAATTGTCTTTGTTCCTTTTAATCTGAATGTATTGTGGGCACTGAGTATAATAATATATTGTAAACATGCAGATTTGTTTACCTAGCTTTCTAATAAATCAGAACAGAATTTGAATTCTATTTTCCACTATAAGCTTTGGTTAATTAACAGTAAGTCCGTTTCACTTTTTCCCCCCCCACATTCAGTTTCTAAGAGTCAAAGTGTTTGGTTTGCAAACAATAAAGGTAAGGGTTTTTTTAACCTCCCCCTCCCCCCGAGATACTAGACTTTAGAAATCAACAACATTTGCCATTTTCTAAAAGCTTGTTTTCACACAACCTACATTTTGGGTCTCATCTCAAGTCTAGGCCCTCACTTTTTGTGATCTACATTATATCAATTCCAACCCTGATTAGGTTGTCGCCTCAGAAATGAGGCTGTTTAGCTTGATGATCAGACTGATGTTTAAAAATGGAAGCACAGATTACTAAGATAGTTGAAGGAAACGTGTCATTTGTAAACACAGATGACCTAATGGGAAAAGTAACTCATTGCACTCCAGAGATAATTCTGAAAAGTTTGTCTCTTCATCAGGTCAATAACCAAGACACATAAAATATGAGTTTCAGATATTTGCTGATCTGAAAGAGCTCATGATGTAAGATGTAATTTCAGAGCATGGTAGGATCTCTGTGTGCTATTTAGATAGTGAGATAATGAAATGTAACTGGATTCTGCATTTTCCCACCCCCATATAATAATTGTTCCATTGAAATAAAAGGGAATTCAGGATGTGGGGAATATCTGCTTCAGAAGTCCACTCGCTAGACAGTACCAAAAATGACAAGGCTCAAACAAGTCAACTTAACCAGAGGCGGGGAACCTAAGGCTTGCCTAGATCCATTCCCCTGAGGCTCAGGGCTCCCCCTCAGCATCAGGGAGCCTGTGCTGATGCTCCAGTTCCCATGCTGTGTGCTGACCACTGTTCCCCATTATTGATGAACAGGAACTGTAGGAGTGGTGTCTGCAGGCAAGGACACCATGTGGAAAACGCCTGCTCTGTCTCTCTCAGAGGTTGCAGGAACATGCCAGCCAATTCCAAGAGCAGCAATTACCACAGAGATAATTACTCCAGCCATGACAGGTTAGGCATTTTAGAACTCACTACTCAAAGAATTACATTTAAGCATAAAAGAGAAATGAAAATTAAGAAATGCACTGACCAGTCACAAACCAAAACTAACCCACTTTGCAAGCAATAAAAGTAGCAACAACCCTCCACATAGGTGTTGTGTCTGGAGATCAGAGTGAAGGGGTGAGTGTGTGTGTGTGTATCAGAGAGAGAGAGAGAGAATATGGCAGACACACACGATGTGTGAGAGTGACAGATTTGAATTGCCAATCTCCCTCCATCCCCTTCTGCGTGGAGATGGGTACAGGAGTGAGAGGAGGAGGAACACTGACATCAGTGTCCCCCGCCTTTTCCCTCCCACATCCTGCACCACAAGCAGGAGTCTTCCAGGGGGGCAGCTCCAGGGCAGGAGCAGCATGACAGTGGTTGGAGGGGCAACTGAAGAACCAGCACTTGATAGCTTCCTGGCCAGACCAGTCAGGATCACCTGTTAGAGGCTCCAAGATCTACTGGTAGATCCCAATCTACTAGTTGGTGACCACTGCCTTAGGAATTCAAACTCAGGATAAGACAAGTGGCTCTAGCCATCATGTCTCACACTTGTGAGCCAGAAAAAAAGATTACTCTCTGCAGCTGAATACATTAAGCTTCTCTTATCCCAGAATCCCACATTTCAGTATCACTAATCCACCATGACACTCTCTGGAAAGTTTCAGGGGGGGAGGGAAAGAGAGACAGAGACTTCTGCTCAGGCTATAACCTGCTGTATGGTATAGCAGCACTATTGCTGAAAACTACAGCTTGTGATAGCCAGTTATTTTCAGAAGAGAGTGGTAAATAGGAATGAGGTATGTATCCCAGGCCACACTGGTGTTTGAAGACTAGTGTACAACTCAAAGGATTATACACTTAAAATGATGAGACCAGGTTAAAGGATGGCAAAGGAGCAGATTAATGTTTGATATTTCCATGTTTAGTAGCAGGCTGAGTTTTAATCTTAACACAATACATCTTAAAGTAAAAAGTGAGTGAACTATCATCCAACAGCATGTGCGATATTACTATGCCGCATATTTAAGCTTTGGGAGCTATATCACCGATCAGTTCAGCAAATCATAGATTTACAGTCAGTTTGTACCTGGAAACTTGTGACCCAATGCACTAATTCTAAACAGACACTTTGAGAATATTAAACAATTTTGTTCCAAGATATTTTCCCTTATTTAAAACTTAAGAGTAAACCAGAACAGTTGCAGGGAATACAATATATTAAGGCCAGAAAGAGACATTAGATGTTGTGTCCTACTGTATAAGGCACTAAATCAGATCTTCCAGGAAGTCCTCTAAGACCAGATGCCTAAGTCTACAGTTAGTAGATACAAGCTTCTCACCCAGTGGGCCTAAATTCAAACTGATCCTGGAACAAAATATACATGAGTTGAGCCTCATTGACTGTAGTAGGGTTTAAAGCAGGACAGTTAAGAGCTGAATGGACTCTATATGCAAAAAGAAAAAGGCATAATACAAACTAGTTTGAGGCCAGTCTACGTACATGAGCACAAGTGAGCAGAGCTAAGGCTGGTATTTTTGAACTTGAGTGCTGTGTCTGTCACCTTTTAATGTAGATTAATTCCACCCATTTGCTTTTGTGAGCTGTATGAGCTAAAGCAAGGGGCATTCCTATCCTCCCCCACAAGAGTCTTTATTAGCAGTGTCAGAAGTAAATTCAGTTGATCTAGCATCCATAACAAGAAGAGTCCAACCCTTCAAAAGCCTTTCTGGGTTGATGTAATCATGGAATGGACTGTTACTATATTGCACTTTCTTACCAGTACTGTTCTTTTAACTTAACATTAAATACCTGATTACTGATTACTGTATTATGTTGGCGTTCACTAGTTCTATTGTATCTAGAGTCTGAAATCTGCAGCCTCAGTCTCAGGCAGATCCTACTTGCAGTGAAGAGTGTGGGAGGGAAATGGGGGGCACTGATGTCTATGTCCTTCCTGCACCCCATCTCCGTACAGAGAGAAGGGGATGGAGGGAGCTTGGCAATGCAAATCTCTGTCACTCTCACACACTGTGTGTGTGTCTGTCATTCTCTCTCTCACACATACACTGCCCTTCACTCTGATCTCCAGCCCCAACACATACTTGGGAGGTTGTTGCTACTTTTATTGCTTGCAGAGTAGGTTAATTTTGGTTTGTGACTGTTCTATGCATTTCTTAATTTCTCATACACTTAAATTTAATTCTTTGAGTAGTGAGTTCTAAAATGCCTAAGTGTTTGATATGCTGTAAAGTGTTTGCCTTTGGTGTTTGATATACATGGTGCTGTGAGACCAGATAGCTTGAAGCTTCTGGGACCAAAAGCAACAGCAGCAGTTGGTCCGATAAGGCAACCTCACATTAGACAGCTGCTTTGACATGGGCTGTCATGTGGATGCCTCAAGGGGGAAAAAAAGGGATGAGAACACTAGGGAGGTATGCCATCAGAAGTACATGCAGAGACAACAGCTGAGAGAGGTTCATTTATTTGGGAGATATAGCCTGAGCAGGTGAAGGAGAAGTGCCTTACACTGGAACAACTTGCCACATTCCTTGCAATGCTTAACTGTTTTAGTAGCATGCAAGAGTAGAGGAAGGTCTCAGAGATTCAGTCTGTCTTGTGCAGGAGTCAGAAGGTGCATCAGACAATGGTGAGGATATGAGCCTCAATAGGGTATTAGGTTCAGGATGTCTCGACTGGAAAGCAAAGAGATAATACCTACCTCTATGTAAGAAATAATATTCATGGGAAAGCACTCTGTGCAATTTCAGCTGGGTCCCCTGCAGTGTGATTCCTTGGCGTTCAAGTCCTATTCATCCCAACACATCCTTGCCAAAGGACAATCTACAATGTACAACAGCACCATAATACTGGCCACAAGAAAAGGTCACCCTGCAGTAACTAATCCAGAGGGGAACAGATGCAACGTAATGAAGATTTGTCATTCCATTTGATTCTCACCACACAAGCCTTTTGGGGAAATGTAACCATACAAGCATTGGATCTAATTGGGGCAGGATCAGAATTTTACACTTTCAGTGTAAGAAGCAAAAAGGGGAGGTCCCATGGACAAATTTGAAAGCTCATGGAGAATGTTTTCAAGGATGCTGAAGAGGTCACTTTGAAAAGGTCACATGTAGTAGGCCTCACAGTGGAATTTATGGTCATACAATGAAAGAAAGCTCCAGTGGCATGACACAGTTAATTACATAAGGAACTCAAATGTCTGCAAAACAGGGGTACCACAGAACCAGTTAAAGGCCAATAGAACCTGATTAAGCCGCATAGGGATGGTAAAGAAGCCATGAGGTAAATTACGCATGTACATTGATCCAATGCCTTTGAAATCAGGCAGAGGCAACCCATGCGTGTTGAAGTGAAGGAAGTAAGGGTACCTTGCTTCTAGGGTGCATATGACCTTCCCCCCCATGCACCACTTATGAAATTAGTCATAGAAAAAAAGATGTCTATACATTGCTCAAAACTGATGACAGCTTGCCAGAAGTCTCCAGCGCCAGAAGGTCTGTAGTCTGATGTGAGCAATGATTTTGGCACGCAAGCCTTGATGAAAAGTCCAGCATGCTGACAACCTTGTCAACATCATTTGGCTGCTACAGATGGCTATGCAGGCCAATGGGAACAAGTCCAACACCAGAGGTGCTCTAGAGGAGATTCACCCAAGTGCTAGAAGGACTGCCCGGGAGGAAAAAGCAGCAGCTTACCTGCAATGAGTGACACTAACAGAACAAGAAACTACACTTTTCTACAGCAATGCAGGGATAAAACCCAGCAAGGGAAAAAAATGCAGCTCAGATGCTTACAGCAGAGGGGCTGGAAGTGACCAATAAGATCATGCCAGCTGCAAGGATACAGAACTTCATAGAAAAGACATTTTATTTTCAAGCTCTGTTTCGGTAGTGAAGCGAGGACAGAATACATGCCAGCTCACACGACAGGATGTTGAATGGGAATATGAAGGTCTTAAACTTCAAACATCAAAGATGCTGAAACATGATCACAGATTGCTCTGTATTGAAGCTCTGCCAGCCAGGAGAGTCACTAACACTTCAGTGTGATGCGGAGAAGAGCTTGAATGTAGCTCTTATGCAGAAGCAACGGGTTGCCTATGCCAGTAGAGCCCCTTTACAGCCTGAACAAGGGTCTGCCCAAATTAGAAAGAGCTTCTGGGGTAGAGCAAACCCATTGGCCGCCTACTAACGCATAGGTCCCCAGACCAATCAGGCCTCAGACCTTTGGACGCCATTATGGAAAAGCCCTTTCTTAGTAACTGAAAGATTGCTGCATATGTTGAGTTGCTGCAGCCAGTCTCACCAACAGGGTAGTGAAGGGGGCCATTGTTCCAGTGATTGACATAGGCCTGGGGTTCCCACCTATCACTGCTATTGCTAAAGCTGGAGCTCTGAACCCTTTAAATCACCACTGGAGCACTGCTTCCTCTGTGCGGCTCTGATGGCCTGAAGCCCTGCCCTTTGTTGGAGCACAATGACCTCCCCTCCCCCCCCACATACCTTGCCCAGAGGCCTGCGCAGGCTGTTGGCTCTAGCACTACCAGGAGCAGATCATATATTGTCAGGAGGACCATTATTAGCCAGCACCTCAAGTTTGGTATATATACCCCCCCCCCCACATATCACTGAGTTTGGGGAAGCTGATCAGGACATTGAATCTCTTTGTACAGTGCATTGTGTCCTAGTTTCAAACAAAACTGATTGAGTCAAAGGAGGGTACAGAAAAGGCTGTTTGACTACAGGCTGTTGAGAGCAGTGTTAGCAGGATGCCCAGAAGACAACATGCCAGGTACCAACAGCAGCAGAACCATATTTCTGAGTTAAGATGATCTCACAGTTCAGAGCAGAATCATATCGTGTTGACAGTTTTCCTTATGCAAGACTAACAGGAATACACGCCTAGCACCTGAGCACTGACAGCCGTCTTAGACTCAGTGTCTTTTCCCATTGAAAATGAATGCATTACTCCGCTCCTTGATAGCGGGATCGGATACCTGCTGGTTCTGTGATTACCCCTAGCAGAGACCGTGCAACCATATGAGTTAAGGGCAGGAGTTGACTTGTCTACTGTCAGTGAAAAAAAACCCACACTATTATAGTGGAGTACTATTCAAGTTTTTGGGAAGCTAATGCCTTCCCTGATATAGGAAGCAAGCCAGGGACTGGCAAACAGCAGGTCAGCTTTCAGAGATGGTGTTCCAGTACCTACAGCATCTGAGAATGGACCTCAGTTTGCCTTAGAAAAATTTAAGCAATTTGTTGGCAAATGAGATTTTTGGCTACCATACCTCCTCCCCAGCACAAAGTAATGGTAAAATAGAATCAGCTTCGAAAGCAGCTCAGAGATGGTGACACAGGGATCTTTTCGGTTCAGACCAGTAGCTTTGTCCTCACAACAGAATACACCATCACAAGGATTCATAAACACTCCAGCACAGGTGCTGATGGGGGGAAAAAGGCTAAAACCTGAATACCAGTGGGGGAGATCTGTTGCAGCTGTTTTCCTTAAAGCCCTAGTCACTGGAGAAAAATGGTTAAATATGACACTATCAGCTCTATTAAATACTGTTTTTAGCCCTCATATTTGCAGAAAAACCCTTAATTGTGAGCCACAAAAACCACTGAAACAGACAAGAGAAGCCCTGCCACAAAATAACTGTACGGTCAGCAGCAGGCAGCTATAACTGTATTAAAGAGGAAATGTGACCCATCACATCCTCAATATGTTCATCCATATTAGGATTTTCCTAGGGGAGCGAGGGAAAGTATAGTGGGATGATATAATGCTGGAAGATGCAGGAAGGCTACTTTGATAGATTTACTGCATTATAGAAGTTTTACTGTGATTTAGAATTGTTCTATGCATACAAAATCACACTTTTACAAAAAGGAACATGTCCAGAATTTAAATAGGCACCATTGGTAAGAAGTACATTAATTCTTACAAACCATACCTACGGTCAATGTAATTATCTCAGTATTTTACCCTTTGATTACACTATCCCCATAGTGAAGGCCTGAGAGCAATCATCCAGCAGCAAGATACACAACAGGAGAGCACACTTTTAGCCAAACCCCTGCTCTCATAGAAAGCTGCTGATGACCCAGGGTCTATGAGAGATGACAGATCCTCAATTTTAAGAGGCTACGTCTGAAAGCCCACAACACAGTAAACCAGATGGAGCTCAATTAGCATATGTAGGAAGGATAGAATTACTGTGATCCCAGGGTTCTGGAAGTGTTTCAGACTTGATGCTTAGACTACAACAACATTATACCCTCCAGCTAGTTGTTTGTACTGCTGCTGGAGCTACAGAGAAAGCATGCAAAAACAAAAAGAAATGGGATTAAAGCAACAACACAGGGAAGGTACGTGCATGGGGGAGAGAGTGTCAGCTCTGGTACGTACCACTCTGCCAGAACACGTGTCAATAGCTAGCCAGAATTCAGCTAGCACAGAGACTAAACTATTGGCATTCTCTTTCAGCCCAGAGAAACTGAGGATGAAGGAGAGAAATAAAACTGTAGCGGAGGTCATAAATTCTTGCTAGAGTTAGCTATAGCAGTGTTGTTCTTCCATGAACAAGCTTTTATGCTTAAAGTTAGCATTTTTCCCTCTTCTTCCAGTCTCAACCCTGGTAGAATTCTCAATTCCATATCAGATTCTCTAGTCTATTATAGATGGTTGGCAGACTTTGGGTTGGAAGTATTAGTGCATATATATAGTGTCACCAAGCCCTCAACTCTGAATATCTTTAATCTCCTCTTCCTTTTGGAAGGAAAGAGAAATGATATGTCAGTCACATTCTTGTGACTGTCTCATCCAGCAGTGACACATTAGGGCCAAAATCTCTGTTCCACATATACAAATCCATCTGCTGAAGTCAGAGGAGTTACACTGGACATGCATCAGTCTAGAACAGAAATTGGACTTTGAGTGACAATAAACAAAGCCGGCAATATCTGAAGTAGTAGGCAAACTACTCTGAACTAAGTTATTTAATGTACAAAAATATAAATGCAAGCTTCTGTTAGTAGTTTGCTGATGACATGAAATATTTCAGGTTGCTTGTACTTTGAGGGCAAACATTCCTGAGGTTTAGTGGCATTAGTGCAGGAATATAAATTAGGGATGTCTGAATTTTAATCCCAGGTTTGGCAGGGACGTGGATGAGGCCACAGGGCAAGTCACCTAGACTTATTTGCACAAGTTTGCCCACTTGCAGACTGGGGAGATTATCAGCCTTACCAAGGTATATAAAGGTTAAAATAGTATAATGGTTTTCAACCTCAATATTTCTATGTTTTGATATAATGGAATTGGCATCCAAGTGTTCCTAGACAGTAATTTAGAGTCTTTTCTACATAATTTTAAAAAAATGTAGAATATTTGATTTACAACACCCAACATGGTCATTTTATTTTGCTTTGGACTTTTGCCCTGTGTTTTCATTCATTAATGTTCTTTGCCGCTGATTTTAAGGAAAGCTTAGTGTCTTACCTATACAGCAGACTTGGCACTTTCACCCCCTTGCGTCCACAATTGCAGCCAACTTTGGAACTCAACAGAGATGTTTAACTGTACAAAACAGGTTAGAACTTCAGTTCATAGCAATATAGTGTTCTAATCCTGTGTAATTTTATTCCAAGGTCAATAAATGCCCATTACTTATGCATGCAAGACCCCACCATTATTTTAAGCCTTAAAATGTTCTTTTGTGAAAACAAGTGGTAGAAGTTGCCCACAGCCTGCTACCAGCCCAAGTTTTCAAGCATATACACCAATTTTAAGCATTTCACTTTTGGGGTGCCCAGTCTGACACACCAAGTGGTGGATTTCAGAGCAGCTAAGAACCCATGCTCTCTCTGATTACAAAGAAAGCAGTTTCCTCCAGCCTTTTATCATATCAGAAAGGCTAGACAGATGAAATCCTAGAACCTTGTGATAGAGATTGGTGAGCTTATGTACCACATGAGTGATATGAAGAAGTGGGGATAACTCCACTGGTGAGTCCTGTAGTTCAGGGGTGGGGAATCTTTTGAGTTAGGGACCACTGACCCACAGGAAAATCAGTTGGGGGCCATTCACAAGAGAAGCAAAAAAACCCATAAAACACTCATTGATGTTGCCCCTGACTGAGAGGGACACCCCTCCACACAACTACTCCTCACATTTCCCTCATACACCAGAGCCTAGTAGGGCCCAGTCTAGTAGATTGTGTGCTCCAGCCCTGTGGTAAAGTGATGGGGAGGGGGCATGGTTGGAGTGCTAATGTAGGCTCCCCAGTGCTGGGGGCCTCTGAGTCTTAGGGGCTGGATCCAACCAAGCTGGGGGTTGCATCCCCAGGTTCCTCACCCCTGCTGTAGTTGATTCACTGAAATACCTTAGCTCAGTGATTTTAATTGGAATGGGGTAGGAGGTTAGAATGGTCAGAGAGCCTTCACATTAATATAACTTTGACCTTTCCATGCACAAAATCATCACAATAAACTGTTCTACACCATTCTCTCAAATAAAGACTATGTACGCAAGCAAATAGATATTAATTTAATTCCTTCGGGGATTGTTTACTTCAGTTCTTACTGAATCACAGGCCATCCTCCCAATTAATGTGAATTCACTGTGGTAGCTTAAATTCTGACTCAAGTGATAGTTTCTCCTGAACTTGACTGGATGAAGCCAGCAATATTTCGGCTGAACTTCAGTGCCAAGTAATTAATATAGCAAGTTTTGGTATCCCAGGCTAGCACTGAGCTGAACTGATAGTGGCTCAGCAAGGAAAGAGTCAGGATTGAGGTCCAATAGCTCAGACCTCTCCTGGACAGGGGCTGCTGCCACCCTGCACTGCTGCCTCTGATAGAGGCAGCTGGTCCACGAGAAGAGCTGGTTTCTAAACTGCACCCCTCGTGCACCAGCTTCCATCTGGTACCCTACGCTGCTGCTTCTGTTACAGAGTGCAGAGTGGCAGGGAGTGCCTCTGGAGTGGGGCCAGAGCACACTGGCTGCTGGCCCCACTCCCAGGTACTATGGAATAGTCAAGTAACCAATAAGAATTCATGAGGTTAATTGACTATTCAACTAACTGATATTTAACATCCCTAATTTGTTTTGAAATCAAAACCAAACATTTCTAATTTCAATTAGAAGAGAGTTTCCCGTGAATAGGTTTAGACAGATGCCAAATGAAAGTTTTAAAAAGCTGTAAGAAGGACTGACTAGTAACACAGTATCTCAAACATATACTTCATCTTAAACACTCACATTCCTGTATTTGGACTGTTGCCCACAAGGACCTTCATCATTCAGGGGACAGATCACTAGGTTCCCAATTCAGACACCCATATAATCCCTCTGACTAGGGATACACATGCTTGACACAAGGAACACGTTTAAGTGACTTAGTCTATCAGGGGCCCAGGAATTGTTCAGAGCCCTGGGTTTGTTCAAAAGCATGCAGCAGACTTGGGTAAAGCCAAGAACAAATCATCTCTTCCGATCTCCATGACTTTTCAAAGATAGGAGCCTTTGGCTATTATCTTTGAAAAGTCATGGAGATCAGGAGAGATCCTGGATGACTGGAAAGAGACAAATGCAGTGCCCATCTTTAAGAAAGGGGAGAAGGATGACCCAGGGAACTATAGGCCGGTTAGTCTTACCTCAGGCCCTGGAAAAATCATGGAGAGGATCCTTAAGGAATCCATTTTGAAGCACTTGGAAAAGGCGAAGGTGATCAAGAATAGTCAGCATGGATTCATAAAGGGCAAGTTGTGCCTGACCAATCTGATTAGCTTCTATGATGAGGTAACTGGCTCTGTGGATATGGGGAAGTCAGTGGATGTGATATACCTTGACTTTAGCAAGGCTTTTGATATGGTCTCCCACAATATTCTTGCCAGCAAGTTAAGGGAATGTGGATTGGATAAATGGACGGTAAGATGGATAGAAAGCTGGCTGGAAGGTCGGGCCCAATGGGTAGTGATTAACAGCTTGATGTCAGGATGGCAGTTGGTTTCTAGTGGAGTGCCCCAAGGTTCGGTTCTGGGACCAGTTTTGTTTAACATCTTTATTAATGACTTGGATGAGGGAATGGATTGCACCCTCAGTAAGTTTGTGGATGACACTAAGCTAGGGGGAGAGGTAGATACGCTGGAGGAGAGGGATAGAGTCCAGAGTGATTTAGACAAATTGGAGGATTGGGCCACAAGAAATCTGATGAGGTTCAACAAGGACAAGTGTAGAGTTCTACACTTGGGACGGAAGAATCCCAAGCATTGTTACAGGCTGGGGACCAACTGGCTAAGTAGCAGTTCTGTAGAAAAGGACCTGGGGATTACAATGGATGAGAAGCTGGGCATGAGTCAACAGTGTGCCCTTGTAGCCAAGAAGGCTAATGGCATAGTAGGGTGCATTAAAAGGAGCATTGCCAGTCGATCCAGAGATGTAATTTTTTTTTTCTCAGCTCTGGTGAAGCCATATCTGGAGTATTATGTCCAGTTCTGGGCCCCCAATTACAGGAAGGATGTGGATGCATTGGAGAGAGTCCAGCGGAGAGCAACCAAAATGATTAGGTGGCTGGAGCATATGACCTACGAGGAGAGGCTGAGGGAGTTGGGTCTATTTAGTCTGAAGAAGAGAAGAGTGAGGGGGGATTTGATAGCAGCCTTCAACTTCCTGAAGGGAGGTTCCAAAGAGGCTGGAGAAAGGGTGTTCTCAGTAGTGATGGATGGCAGAATAAGGAACAATGGTCTCAAGTTGTGGTAGGAGAGGTCCAGGTTGGATATTAGAAAAAAACTATTTTACTAGGAGGGAGGTGAGGCACTGGAATGGGTTACCTAGGGAAGTAGTGGAGTCTCCATCCCTAGAGGTGTTTAAGTCTCAGTTTGACAAAGCCCTGGCTGGGTTGATTTAATTGGGATTGGTCCTGCCTTGGGCAGGGGGCTGGACTTGATGGCCTTCTAAGGTATCTTCCAGCTCTATGGTTCTATGATTCTAACCCCTTTAGGCTCCAATTTCCCCACTTGTAAGTTGACTTTTATAAAGCATAAGTAGGTCTCAAAATGAGAGGTCCTAGAATCATTCTTAGCGTTGAAATTAGGGCCCTGCCAAGTTCAAAGCCCATTTTGGTCAATATCAGTCATAAGGTTTTGAAAATGTTAGTTTTCAGGCCTTAAATTTCATGGTGTTACAAGCATGCAGGTTACAATCCAAAAAGAGTGAATGAGGGGTTGCAAGATTGCCACTGCAACTTCTGTACTGCTGTTGACAGGGGCACTGCCTTCAGTGGTGGGTGGCCAGAGTGTAACTGCAGCTGCTGTTTGGGTGCCCACTGCTAGAGCTAGGGCTGTCAGGCAGGAGTGCAGAAATTGAGTCAGAGGATGGAGGGGAGGGGCATGGCTGACCTTAGAAGAGAGCCCTGGTTGGTCACCCACCCATTTGGGGGCATTGTGGCCCCTACCCCACAGCTAGCTCAAGGCGCCTTTAACTCCTCATGGGAGGACTGGGGCACCCCAGTCAGGGGCTCCTACCTGATGCCGGACTCCAGATGCTAGGCCCAGCAGGGCTGCAGAGGATTAGGACTTCCATTTCCCTGCAGGAGCTACATCAGACCCACCTTCAGGAATCTCCCCCAGCTGGAGGAAGCTCTGTACTGCTCAGCTCTGAAGGCAGGGCCGAAGCAAGCATGTGCCTTCACTCCTGCCTGCCCAGAGAGTTGAGCTCCTGGCCAGAAGCCACAGAGCTTGCTGCAGCTGGGGTTCTCCTCCCATAGATGGGTCTGACACAACACCAGGAGTAGCCTTTGTCTGGGAAGGGGAAGTCACATCACTCCCCAGCTCAGCTGCAACTAGCATCTGGAGCCCAGCATGTTGTAGGATTTCCGTTCCCTCACCCTTCCTCCCACACACACCTTCCTATGGCCAGCTTTACTGGGGAAGACCAGATTTAATGCTCCTGATGCATTTTTTTACTACCATGCATTTGGTAGGTACCCATTTAATAGAGCATGATAGACTGGTGCATTCATTTTTTTTTTATCAAGGGGGGAGTTCTGAAACATACTGGAGGACCATGTCATTCAGATGGATTTCCTTGTGAAGTACAGGCATCCAGGATCTCCTGTGGTTATTTTCAGTCAACTGAAATATATGCTCAACTCTGTACATGATCCTTGCACCAAAGAGCATCACTTTAAATTTACATGTGATGTGACATTAGCAAGGCTAGCAGGATTGTGAGCTGTATGAATGTTTTCATAAATGTGTAAATAAGGTGTTCTTTAAAAATACATAACTGATTAATTCACTTTGAGGGCATAGAGGGGGAAGCTCTTAAGAATGGATCCAAAAGAAGAGAGGATTCCAAGTAAGAGTATATTCTGTGTATAGGATGATCTGGGAAAACTGCAAACACTTGGGCTGTGTCTAGACTGCATCCCTTTCCCATAAAAGGGATGAAAATTAGACACATCACAATTGCAAATGAAGCAGGGATTTAAATCCCCCCTGCTTCATTTGCATAAACATGGCTGCTGCTTTTTTCCAGCTCGGAGCTTTGCTGGAAAAAAGCGCCAGTCTAGACACGGATCTTTCGGAAAATAAAGCCTTTTCCGAAAGATCCTTTATTCCTTATTTTAAGAGGAATCAGGGATCTTTCAGAAAAGGCTTTATTTTCCGAAAGATCCGTGTCTAGACTGGCGCTTTTTTCCAGAAAAGCTCCGAGCCAGAAAAAAAGTGGCAGCCATGTTTATGCAAATGAAGCAGGGGGGATTTAAATCCCCACTTCATTTGCAATTGTGATGTGTCTAATTTGCATCCCTTTTACGGAAAAGGGATGCAGTCTAGACACAGCCTTGTAGAACTGGTAAATAGGATACCAAGGGATGGCATTATCAGCCAAATTTAAGTAAGGTTTGGACCAGTATAAGTGCATAACCAGGCACAAATATTGAATGCCTTGATTTCACTGAGCTGAGCCCTGTACAGCTCTATTAGCATGCTTTCTTTTGCTCAGTGTACTGTTAAGTCTTGGATACAAAAATGAAGAGTTAATGTGCTTTATTCCCAAGATTGCATGGCTGGTGGGTGAACATTATCTCCCTGTACACTTATAAACAGAGGAAGAGATGTTAAGAGAGAAAAGCTCGTCTTGCAACTCCAAGGACACTCTGACTATTTAAAAAAGATAGTACAAGAGAATTGGTTTTAACATTTTAAATTGTTGTATTAATGTTGCTATTGCTCTGAAGAGCCTAATGAGCTCTCAGGTTTTTTTTTTTAAACCTTCTTAAGCCAAACACACACAAAAATCAGCCCTGAAGACACTGGGTAAAGACCTTTTGCTTTGAGGTAGGTAGTGATGTAGCCGAGTGACACAATCTGAGTGTCATGCCTATCTGCATGTTTTTCTCCTTTCCCTTCATGTTTTCTCTGAAGACCCACAGGTGGTTAACCACGTATTACATTAATAAAAAAAGTTTCAGGGGACCTAGTATTAATGTCTTCAGAATAGCCATTAATGTAGTTGGGTATTAATTGTGGCTGAGATGTTTGGAGCTACATGTGTCAGATACACAAATATCATTGAAATTCTGTAGAAATTGGGTTCTTGACTCCAGAGTTCCTTAAAAATCAGGCTGTATGTACTACAGTAGTTAGTCCCTGATCAGATCCCCATTGTGCTAGATGTAGCATAAACAAGGCAACCTAAAAGGCAGGCAAAGGAAGTAGGAATGTGTATGAGAGAAATTAAGCTTACCCTAGCACTAATTCAGATATCTGTTATGATCCAAGAATTGCACTTAGGAGATCCAATGCCAGACCAGTACTTAACTGCAATACCAACCTTTTTGCTAAGGACCTGACAAAAAAAATTAATGGCGAGGATCCTGCAATCATTGTGACACAGTTTATGCTACCAAATGGCTTCAACATCAAGATCTTTGAAAAAAGATCACCCAATTTTGGGGCGGGGGGGGGGGGGGAGCTTTGGAAAAAAAAACCTCTCAAATAAGAATTAAGCATCCAACTCCTCTTTCAGTCTTTTGAAGATCTTGCCCTTCATGAATAAACATTGCTCGTCAACTTTCCCAATCACAAGCAAATAAAAGGATTCATCAATATTAGTTGCATAGCATAGGCTGTGACAACTAGTAGTGATTATGATCAGGTCAAAAAGGTTTCCCCCCCCTTGTACTCGTACTAAGGAATCTTCCCCTATGATTTCTCTACTAATGGAAAAACTTTTAGGAGAAAAGCTAACTACAGCAATTTCTTCCCCACCATTTTGTCCTAATGATTAGGCTGCTTGTCAAGAAGACCTGGGCCTGATCAAAAACTCTGAAGCCGAGTGTCCCTGAATTTTGTGACTGGGGAAAGAACTATCAATCTGATTCCAGATCCAAGTTTATAGTGGGATTCTGTTCCTACAATAGAATCAAATTCAATAGATTCAGACCCCTGTGGAGGGGGCTGAAATCCAGATATGGAATTTAGCAGCTTGTGCCCATTTGCAGGTAGAGATCTTGAGTTATTCTACCAGAATTTATTAATGCTCATAGGCTATGTCTACACTGGCACGATCTTGCGCCAGAGCTATGCAAATGAGGTTAAGCGTGGAATATCGCCGAGCCTCATTTGCATATCTAATGAGCCACCATTTTTGCGGAAGCGGCTCTTGCGCAAGGAGCTGTCTACACTACCCCTTCTTGCACAAGGCCGTTATTCCTGAAAATAATCAGCGTAACAGCATTGCGCAAGAGGGTTTTTCTTGCGCAATAAGGGGCAGTGTAGACAGCTCCTTCTTGCGCAAGAGCTTCTTCTGCAAAAATGGTGGCTCATTAGATATGCAAATGAGACTCCACGATATTCCATGCTTAGCCTCATTTGCATAGCTCTGGCACAAGATCATGCCAGTGTAGACATAGCCATATTGTTTTAATTCAGATCAGGTCTGGGGTTCTACTGTGCTAGATACTGTAAGCTGATGCATATACCCAGTATTTTGAGAGGGAAAATTTATGCTTCAAGCTCAATGTAAAAAAAGCAAAGGAAGACGTTGGCATTAATTCCATTTGTGAAATATGTTCATTTGACATTTTTTTTTTACAGAAGAGTGACTCTCATTATGAACAAGTTAGTCAGGTCCAGATACGTACAGCAGTTGATATTGAAGGTATGAAAAATACCTGGGATCCCCCAAAAGCTAAGAATGAGTAATGCGCTCTGTTACCACCTGCCTTAAATGCAATGCCCCTCAGCCCTGTTACCAGTAGCCAACTTATAACCATAAAGGTGTCCTGCTGCTTTGAATCCCAATAGTCACAATATGTGGGTCACATTTTCTCCCTATAGTTGGGGATATATTTTGACAACTGAAATAGAAGGAAAGGATGCTGGACAGATTTTTATATCCTTTCCTCTGTCCTGGAAAAAGATAATTTAAAAGGCTCTTTTTAAAAAAAGTAGTTCGTAATATGGAAAAATTACAAGTTCAGTATTTGAAAAGCTATCTATCTATTCCATATAGCAAACCGTTGCTTCATCTGGCAAAGTTTGAAGTGGACATTTTATTAGCATCATTATTAGCATCATTAAAATTAGTCTTGTTTGAATATTTGTTGTACATTACAAGGCTACAGTAGTGTTATGTATCTTTGATTCATCACTGAAGTCAGATTAATTGACTTAGGGACAAAGATTGGACAAGTTGTGCTGGCCTTTTGCCCATCCTGCAAGCTGAAACTACACATTTCAGGTAGTTTTGTTGATTCTTGCCAAGGGAATTGCCCCCTACCAGGTTACAGCCCTAAGTTTCAAATTCCACCTTCCCTCTCATTAAAAGGCTCAGAAAGTCTGGCAAATGCTTTGCCTGAACCCAGTTGCCACTAAACTCAGATCCCCCATAAGAGGGTTCAAGAGCTGCTTATGAATTGTCACCAGGAAGTATTGTGGTACAATTCTAGAGAAACAGAAGAAGAGGAAGGCGATGAGGAGTTAACTGAAGTTCCTGGCAGGGAAGGGAGACCTCCAAGGCTGTACTATAAGAATTCAAGAAGAAAGATAGGGGAAGACTTGAAAAATGCAGATTAAAAAAATATATATGCATCAGTGATCATTCCAATTGAATGGGGTAAGAAATCAGTAGTCATTTAAGAAATCAAAGCAAATGGTTCACAAAAATGGGGGCTACTGGAATTTTTCCAGTCAAAGAGAGAAGATTTACACCTAGCATTGAGTTCTTAATTACTGTAGTTAACCATCAAGGACATTTAAATTAGAAAAATGAAGAGAGACAGGAAGAGCCATCTGCTCACTATAGCTTCCCTACACAGCAAGTGGAACACTCAAGGACTGAAGACCCAATATTTCACACATTCCTCAAGCATCTGATACTGTCATTAGTGCATCAGACCTCTATGATTCTCCCACATAGCACTAAAGGTGTTCAGAATATTTACAGCTCATCATTGATTTTCTAATTTATCAGGTGCTCTGCATTTAGTACATCTCCTCTACTTTTACTGTCACTATTTTCAATTGCAATACCTAGAATCCTCTCTCTTCAAGGAGATATACCTCATTAAAAGAGGAAAAAAGTTTAAACTCTTTCCATATACATCTTTGAACAAAGAAAGTTTTACCTGGTGTGACTGAGTATGTTTGCTCTCAAGTGGATGGATAAAGAGTACAGTTTAATCACCAGTAAACTAGGCTCTTTAATTACAGCAGTAGCAAGTGCAAGAGGTCTGGGTCTCCTGAGCATACTACATCTCCACTCAGTTCACTTTTCACATTAGGACAGAAGAGGGTCTATCATGCAGGAAGCTATTAATACCTTGATTTTTAGTTACAGGGCTTTTACCAAAAAGTTACTATAGAATGAGTTGGAGCTGAACCAAAGCCAAGGGCCTCAACAGCTTAAAGTTCTAGCAAACCTTGGATTTTGATCTACCTTTTGCAGTTGGCCCCTATTTTATATAGGAAATATAGCAGCAACTGTATAGACACCTTTACTTTCATTTGTTCCCCACTGTCCTTTGGCCACTTATAGCCATAGGAGTATCCTAGTGCTTTAGGGAAACTACCTTACAGAATCCTACCCTGTGAAGTATAGTCTCTTACAGATCCTATAGAGATGTGCATCTATATATAAATATGAAAAGTCAAGTCATCAGCCCATCCAGACTCAGCTGGAAACCATCTCATATGAGGCATACTTCTACAGTTTCAGACTAACCTGTGCCTCAGTACACCTGATTCCACAATTCCAGGAGTAGAAGCAATAGCAATCACTGTTTCATCCCTTCTTTTTACTCAGCATTTGAGCAAGCTCTAGCTAACTACTAGAAAAGCCACTAATCTCAAGCATCACCTCTGAGAGCAAATTCCACCTACTTCCTTTGCTCTGTTTTTCCTCTCCTCCAACTAGCTACATCCTACTCATTAGGGAAACAAGCCCTGATCTCCCTCAGATGGACATTATTTGTGATGCGATCTGGCCCACCCTCCAGCTGTGAGAAGGCAGGCTAATTAGCCTCTCAGTCCCATATAAATCTTTTCCCAGGGTAGCTAATGCAAAGATCTCATCACAGGGCTTTAAAAATACTTTGTAGCCTAGTTACAGTGTAATAAGGAGAGTTAGGAAAGTAAGTGAGGAAAAAATATTATGTAAGAACTGTGAATTAGAAAATATTTAAAAACTGTTAGCAAGAATAACTTATTTCTGTTTCCTATCTTTTACTTTAGAAGATAGGACTATCCTGGCTGTTGTTCTGTCAGTTGACTGGGCTGAGTAATGATACAGCTGTTCTACTGCAAAGGAAGAGTTGACTAAGAGCTTGTTGATAGTGTGCACCAGCTGGAATATGAATTCTAGTACACATCAGCATGTTCTGCAATAATTTGCTCTACAAGGACCCTGCTGGCATACACTGAGAGTTCCCTAGGGTATGGCAACATAGTCCTTTTTGGAAAGGAACTATATTGAATCACAGGAGGAACTGTTAGTATGTGCCAGCAGGATCCCTGTGGTCCTGTTGGTGCATGACATATGGGTGCACATTAGAATTTATGCTCCAGTAGATGTGCAGTACTGCATGATTTAGGCAAACTCCCGGTAAAAATGGAAGCACTGCAGTCTTATTGAACGTGCACCCAGACAGAATGAAACAACAGCACTCCCAAGTATATGAACTTCTGTTCCTCATAATGGGGCCATTTCAAAAACTAATTTAGGAAGATTAAACAACATGCAAATTATGAAGAGGAGAGAGATTTAGTGTCACATGTAGGGACCTGAAAATCAGGATGTTTACATTCTATTCCTGGCTCTGCTGCTGTCTTGCTTTAAGAAATACCTTAAACTTGTATCCGTATCCCCATCTGTGAAACGTGTATATTATTTCTCCATAGATGGTTTCTGGTCTTAGCTTCCTAAAGAGGAGTGGTACTGAAAATAAACTTTCCCACCCACTCTGCAGAGATACTTTGATCATTAACAAGCAACTCCAAGTTTAAATTGCAACACCTATTTATTTGGGAAAATTGAGTTTGTGGGTTTTAGTTTTCATTCCATACAGAATTTAACAGTAAAGACCATAAAATTCATGAGTAACAAGAGTTCCAATGAATGTACAACTTTTTTTTTAAAGTTAATTCTTTTCAAAGTCTCTTTTTTGCAAGACAACCATGGAATGTCTTTTTGTGTGTGAAATATGGTTCTCTCAATAATTTTGTCTTCGGGTACTTTTTGATTTAATACTTTGAAAACAACTTGACCATTATCCATTGTTTCACATGATGATAAAGTCATACTGCATCCCTGAAACATGACAATACTTCTGCCTCTAGGATGTTTTGCTGAGAGCCTTTTTGAGTGTCTTATGGAGCTATGCTTTTCGCTGCTTCAGCCATTATTCTGACCCCAGGATTAAATTCAGTGACATTAGAGATGTACTTCAATGTTCACATCAATGTCCTCTGCAGTTGTTCACCTACCTAAGCTGTCACCCACTAAATCTTGAAGAAATTTAACCCTTTGCAATCACTACTCTCCACTTAATTAGCAATCTCTCACTGCAGCCACTTCCCCTAGTTATGGGAACAATTACTGGTCGTAAAGAAAGGGATCAGATGACTAAACATGACTTTCTCTAACTTCCATATTGTAATGAGGTTGCTGCCACCCAACCATCCCCACATGTCCAGAAGGGTCTGCACAGTGTCCTACCCCTTTTTACCCCTTCTGGGCTCCTGAAATCAAACTCCATGCAGTCTTGCTCATCTATTCAGAGCCCTTCTTGGAGTCAACATTTTTATTAGCACAAAGTTCCAAACTTAAACACAGAAAAACAAACCCGGTCATATTTGGAAACAGTCCCTCTTCCCCCAGATTATCCTGTTAAACAGTTGAAGAAGAGACAAGACCTGGTCTGCCTTCTCCCAAAGGAAAAACAAACACTGCAGCAAGATCTATTTTCCAACTCCCTGCTTACAGGGACTACTTCTGGAGACCCTTTCTCCCAGCAGCTTCCCTCTGTAGTTCCCCTTCAAACTCTGCTATCACAGAAACTCTTTTATAGTCCAGGCACAGCTTCATCCCCTTTAATAGGCTCAACAGCACACCTGCCTCAGCACAAGGGAAAGGGATCTATTTTAATCACATGGGGTCAGCCACCCTGTGACATATGTACACACGCACACTATAATGGAACACTAAATTGTATTCTGTTGTTCAGCCCGTAGGGGAAAGTAGTGAAATTTAAATGCACCTCTGCCATACCTGGCAGACCATTTAAAGATATTATGATAGACACATTTTGTGTGAATAAGCTAGCCCTGTAATTAGTCCATGCATGACGTGGTGGCAATGGAGTTAAGAACAGAAATAGAAGGAAAACAGCAACAGATGTTGCAGGAGCTCATCAATATACCACTATTCATTGCACGAAGCTTAGTCTACACTGCAGGGTTTTTGTGCAAGAAGCCTTTTTGCGGAACAGATCTTGCGCAAGAAGTTTTTGCGGAAAAGTGCGTCCAGACCTCAAAGCGCATGGCAAAAGTGACGCGCTTTTGCGCAAAAGAGAATACACATTGCATGGACACTTGCAAAAGAAAGCTCTGATGCCCATTTACAGAATGGCCATCAGAGTACCTGTGCTTTTGCCGATAGGGGTTTCTTGTGCAAAAACCCCTCCAGAGTGTCCACACCTGCCTTTTTGCACAAGAGCTGTAGCACAAAAAGGAGTTAGTTCTTGTGGGGAGAGGAATAACTATCAGCAAAAGCCCTCTGTTCTGCTGATTTACTTGTGCAAATACACGCTTGAGGTGTGGACATTCCACCAGATTTTGCGCAAAATCTGCTGTTTCGGAGCAAAGACCTTGTAGTGTAGACATAGCCTTAGAGAACTTTAGCATCACATTCATCTACCTGTGAGCTAAAAGATTATGTAAAGGCATACGTGTGGACACATTTAGACCACTATTAGAAAAGGGAAAACTCCAGCTACAAAAAGCAATTTTGACACATATAATTAAGTTACAGCTGGTCCCCGAGTTGCTAACGATTGACTTACGACCGTTTACATTTACGACCGAAGCTGTCATAAATGGTGGACCCCGAGTTATGAACACGGTCTGTGCTTATGAACAGCGCAGTCGCGTGTAACTCTATGGTGTCTGACTTACGAACAAACTGAGTTATGGACCAATTGCTTGGTTCGTAACCGGTTTGTAAGTCGGGGAGAGGCTGTACATTAGGGGCGGTATCTAAGGGAGGGATCTCAACTATCTAAAGGACACAAAGAAAGTGACAAGATAGTACTTAGAATTAAGAAAGTCAAAAGGACTCATGGTTAAAGATAATTTCATTGTAATTCAAAACTAGAAGAGGAGGAATCCTAAATCTCATCCATGAAGGGCATCAAAGATTAACTACTTGCCATGAATGGGCCAGGCCATCAGTGTGGTGGCTGGGCATAAATAAGGATATAAAGAATAAAATATGTGTATGAGAACACTGTGGAACTAACAAACCAATAAAACACAAAGAAACTTTAATAATGACACCTATGAGGCTGGCTACACTCTGTGTGTGGGGTGGGGGGAGGGGGTGGTTTCGGAAAAAGATAAGCAAATTTTTCCGCTTGTTTTTTCAGAAGAGGCTTTTCCGACATTTGGCCCATCTACATGGGGCCCATCTACCTTCTCTTTCAGAAGACCCCTTATCCCTTATAAAATGAGGAATACAGGGATGCCAAAAGAACATGCCCGATTTTTCAGAAACTGTTCCAAAAAAGTGGATGCATTCCCTGGAGATAGAGTTTTTCTGGGATACCTCCAGTATCCCAGAAAAATTCTGCAGTCTAGACATAGCCTGACAGACAGAACTTGGAAGAGATAAGATGTAAATTTATTCATATTCAAAGGACATCATTGCCTGATCATCATGGATTATTTTAACAGATATGGAGAAACAATATACTTGAAAGACATAACATGTCAGTGTTATTGAGAAACTGAAGTATACTTGCCCTCATTCTAGTACTCCAATAATGAATGACAGACCACAATTCAATGCAGCAAAATTTTGTCAGCCCACATTAACCACAAGTGAACTGGAGAGGCTGAGAGAGCTGTACTGACAGCCAATAAAATCTTGCAGTGGAAAGATCCCTTCTTTGCTCTTTTGTTTTACAGACTGGCACCAATAGCAGCTATTGGATATAGTCCAGCACAGTTCCTGATGAGAAGACAAGTCAGAACTACTGTTCCAAATTAGATTCTCTTCCAGTCTCCAAAGACATGAAGAGAATTTCCAGGTCAGATAAACAGGCTAGAAGAACTTATAAGCAGTTTTACAACAGATGTCACCCATAAAACTGATATGTCTAGAACCTGGTGACTATGTTCATGTCAAATTGAATGGAGAAAAGGGGGCAGAAATCTCCAATTGTTATAAACATGAAGAATTCAGCACCTAGATTATATCTTATTGAGAATAATAGTAGAGAGTTCAGTAGAAACTGTCGACACTTAGGCCGTGTCCAGACTCAGGGGTTTTTTCGGGAAAAGTAGCCTTTTCCGAAAAAACTTCCCCTGCATCCAGACTCAAGCCGCGTTCCTTCAAAATTATTTTGAAAGAACGCGGCTTTTCTTTCGATGGCGGTAAACCTCAATTTACGAGGAAGAACGCCTTCTTTCGAAAGTTCCTCTTTCGAAAGAAGGCGTTCTTCAATGTAAAGAGGCCGTCTTCGAAAGAGAGCATCCAGACTCGCTGGGTGCTCTCTTTCGAAAAAGCGGATTTCTCTTTCGAAAGATCCGCCTGCAGTCTAGACGCGATCTTTCGAAAGAGGCTCTTTCGAAAGATGCTTTCGAAAGAGCCTCTTTCGAAAGAAGCCTGCAGTCTAGACATAGCCCTTGAGTACATCTAACTACATCCCTCTTTTGAAAAAGGGTTGTAAATTAGGCAGATTGAAAGTGCAAATGAAGCGGGGATTTAAATATCCCATGCTTCATTTGCATAATTGTGTCACAGCGTTCTTTCGAAAAAGGGTATTTCAAAAGTAAAACCGCTGTCTACACTCCGTTCTTTTGGAAAAAGAAAAACCCAAACCTTTTTTTAAATATCCTGTACTCTTTTTCGAAAGAGTGATGGTTTTTTTTTTAAAAAAAAACAAAAACAAAAAAAACAGTCTAGACAGTGGTTTCACTTTTGAAATACCCTTTTTTGAAAGAACGCTGTGACACGATTATGCAAATGAAGCACGGGATATTTAAATCCCCGCTTCATTTGCACTTTCGATCTGCCTAATTTACATCCCTCTTTTGAAAGAGGGATGTAGTTTAGTCATACCCTTATAGTTTGTTTGTCAGCCCTGGTCTACTCTATGGAGTTATTTCAAAATAACCCCCTTTAGTGAGAAATAATAAGCAGAGCGTGCACACTACCAAGCCTGTTGTTTTGAAATAAGGGTCTAGTTATTTTGAAATCTATACTGCTTTCTTCGGGGAATAAGCTTATTTCGAAATAGTTACTTTAGGAACTATTATTTTCAAAATAATTTCCTAGTGTAGACATGCCCTCAAAGTTAATCAACAGAGTAAACTCAGCAGAACAAAAAACAATGACTCAGGAATTCTATAGTCAGTTATTGGAGCTAAGAGATACCCAGATAATCAAGTTTTGTTCAGGTCATGTAATTAGACAACCAGTGATTTAAAGACACTTAACAGACTCATTCATATCGATCTTAAAAAATAGCATAATAGTGAATATTTTGTAAATGGTGGGAATGCAGAATATAGAAGGGGAGAGGTAATCAAATATTAAACTGTACTATGCTATTCATCCACTACGAGGAACTGTATGTAAAATACCTTATTTATGTCAGCCATACCTGGCAGACCATTAAAGGATCTTATAATGGTCACACCTAATGTGAATAAACTCTATAGCCAGTCCATATCTGGTGTAGAAGTACATGACACACACTTAACATTAGAGTGCATTCTTCAACAATTTATATTTATTTTGTATATATTTTTAATGTTATTTATCTTATTTTTTATAATATACCAACAAGAATACCAATTACTGAAAATTAGAAAAGCAACTACCAGTTGAATAAATTAGAAAACCAGTTACCATTTAGAATACCAGTTACAATACCAAAGGAATTACTAATTGCAATACCAATCACAGATTAGTGTATATTTTATAGTATATTATTTTAAAATTATTATTAAAACATAATATCATATAAAATTTAAAAATATGTAACATTTAAGAAGGTCAAAATTGAAATGCTTCGATTTTTATCAGAACAAAATATTTCAACTGAGTTGAAATAATATTTTGAGGGGAATATTGACGTTTGGAACAAAATGTTCAAATTTTCCATGTGATGAAATGAAATGAAAATTCATAGTTTTGACCACCTTTACTTATTCTTTGTTGTTGTTGTTGTTGTTGTTACCTCAATTGACCTGGCATAGGAACATTCACAAAGTGTGAACTTTATTTTTGTGTACGAGTACATTTAATTTCAGCCCACTTCTAACTTTATTTATGAAGATTAAGTAAACTATGCTTAAACTGATGAAGAGTTGGATTAGCCCATACAGTTATAGCCCATATAGTTATGGAGACTTTCAGCATGAGAGAGAGTGAATTTTCATAAAGGTTGCACTTGAAATTTGTTCCAGCAAGAGGGAGGAATGACCGCTACTTTAATTACACAGTTCTACACTTTGAGTATGCTCTTTCAAACAGTAATGCATCACCTTATAGCAATTCAGTCTAGACGGCTTTTCCTCAGTTTGCTTATAACTTGTAAAAAATCACGTGGGACACTGTCAAAATCCTTATTAAAATGAGGATGAATCACGACTACAGTTCTTATCCTCCTGATCCTCTAGGCCAGTAACCCTGTTAAAAAAAAAAAAGGAAGTAAAATAGATTGGTTTGACGTGATTCATTTTTTACTATCAAATTGTTGACTAATATTTATTACCTCAGTAATAATCATTCTCCTATCCAAATATCTAAGCAAACTGTTAAGGATGTGAATGTGGACCAGTTTAACCATGTTTAAAACTGGTTCAACAACAGTTTCATTCCTCTCCCCCACACTTGCAAAGGGGGCAGAGGCGGAGAATTTTTTTGGGAAGCCAAAGTGAGAAGCCACCGACTGAGAAGGAGAAAGACACTCCCCACATTCCCCTTGCACACCAGAGCCTAAGAGTGTCTAGGCTAGTAGATTTTGTGCACTCCAGCCCTTTCGGTGGGTGGCAGTGGGGCTGGAGCACTAGCCCCGGCTCCCTAATGCTGAGCCATGGGGACCAGATTTAGGCAAGCCGGGGACCACATCTGGCCTTCAGGCCTGAGGTTCCCAACCCCTGTCTTAAATGCATCAAGACTCACCTGTCAACGTTTAGTACAACATGGATGGTGTGAAAGTAGAAAGAATTATATTGTAAGAAAAAGATGAATTATATTGTAATATTTTAATAGGTTGAAGGAATACTGTTTGTCTCTGAACAGAAAAAGAGATGATTATGTTTGTAGGTATGCAAATCAGAATGAAGCCAGGTGTGCCTGAGATAACCGGAAAAGGAACATTAGGTGTTAGGCAGAAAGCAATTGAGATAACCAGAGAGATATGGACAGGAGATTGCTGTGTGCTTGATGTGGAAATGAAGATACTTGACTAGTCTCATACTAATCATGTGAAGTTTTGCCACCTTTTAATCTTGTTAAGTTGGCTTTCTTTTGACTGTATAAATCAAAGGGGTTTTAGCCTTGTATGGTACTCACATTTTCTGGGTGTATTAGCAGAGCGGCTTTGCTAATAAACAGAGCGGTCTGACAAATCTGTGAGTCCTGTGTGTCTGACTTTGACAATGGGGTCCCTCTAAATTGGATACTTTTCTGTTATTTTCTAGTCAATATCTAAACTTTATCTACCACTTTGGATACCAGGATTTAAAACAGGAATTGAGAAGAAGACATATTTGATATATCTGCGTCACATAACTAATATCATGTTCTATGATGTTTATCTAGCATTTATGGTGTCCTCATTTTATTACTCCAATTTTTGCTACTTCTGTTTCCCTTTAAGAATAACTGAATCATTTCATTCATCAAATACTGTACTGTCCCATTTTGTTATGGATGAATTTAAGTATAACCACACTAATCATCTCTGAGATGTATAAAGCACAGCCTGTTGATAATGTTAATTGGAGCAATTAAAGTTTAATGGACACATTCAACAGCTGGCAGTGTTTAGTTTAGCTGCTGTATTTAGGTGAGGTTTATAAGGAAGCTTGTTCCCAAATAATTTAGAAATCAAAGTTCATTTTTTCCACACATCAGAATGGTTTGTGTTTTTCTAAGAAGTTTGTAATTGAATTCTGGAAAGATTATGGAAGTTCATTTGAGCATAAAGGATTTCAGAGGTGTTCAACTCCAGTTTCTACTTTTCAGAGAGTGAATTCAAGGTCAGAGAACATGGGACACATGAAAGTCTAAAAATACAAAATTTTTATTGTATCTGACAGTAAGGTATCACATTTTAAATTTGAATGTGCAATTTGAATGATGGCTCTAAGAAAATTCCACATCTAATAATTCATTGACATGTTGCAATTTCCTAGTAATTCTGTATTGTTAATTTATTTTAATCAATGGTATTACTATGTGGGTGCATCTGTAAAGAGCAAAACCAATGATATTAAAGATATGACAGCGTCGAGGAGTCCTGTGGCACCTTATGGACTAACTGAAGTGTTGGAGCATAAGCTTTTGTGGGCAAAGACCCACTTCATCAGATGCATGTAGTGGAAATTTCCGAAGGCAGGTATAAATATGCAGGCCAGAATCAGGATGGAGATGACGAGGTAGATCCAATCAGGGAGGATGAGGCCCACTTCTAGTAGCTGATCTGGAGGTGTAAATTCCAAGAGAGGAGAAGCTGCTTTTGTAGTTATCAAGCCATTCACAGTCTTTGTTTAATCCAGAGCTGATTGTGTCAACCTTGAAGATGAACTGCAGCTCAGCAGTTTCTCTTTGAAATCTGGTCCTGAAGTTTTTTTGCTGAAGGATGGCTACCTTTAGATCTGCAATTGTGTGTCCAGGGAGATTGAAGTGTTCCCCTACAGGTTTTTGTATGTTGCCATTCCTAATATCTGATTTGTGTCCCTTGATTCTTTTACGTAGGGACTGTCCAGTTTGGCAGATGTATATAGCAGTGGGGCATTGTTGGCACATGATGGCATATATTACATTAGTAGATGTGCAGGAGAATGAACCAGTGACAGTTCATGATATGACAGGTGGCTCTATGGGTCTGATTAATTTCAAACTTTTAAATTCTTTTGGCACCTCACTACTAATAAAATACATACACATTATATATATCAGATTCAGCTAAATAAAATAACTTAGGATGTTCCCATTCATCAAGGCATTGAACAAAGAGATAAGTTTACTTAGGTTATGATGGATTGTTGGATGGAATATGTTCCAGTGGTGTAGGCCCTCCACTGAGAATGCAGTCACTGGTTTGGGAATCCTATAGCAATGAACTGGCCAAACTATACTACAAACTGTCACCAAGGATGACAAATCAAATCTTCCATACTTAAGACGACTGGAGCAAAAAGGAGCTCTCAGAACAGTGGGTCTCCAATTATTTATTATTTTATAGATCACAGCCAACCCTGTAATTACATCAAGAAGCAAAATATAGCTACTGCCAGGCACAAAGAACAAGTTTTCTGTCCTGACAGCAGTTCACTTTACGGGAAATGACCTTTTACATTCTATTAGCAACCCTAGTTTCCCTATGTTTTTCCGAGCATAGCATATTGCAGTATGCTAGTATTGGTAATTGTATACGATGCCGTTTATATTAAGAATCAAAATGGAATGCTTTTCACTTAGCCAATGAAACACCTGTATTCTCTACACCAGTGCTGTGACTACAATTGTGTGAAGCTGTTGCACCAAGTCTGATTTCATGTGCTGTTAGTGTCTAGAATCCAAAAAACTCCTAGAATACATTTGTCAAATACATACACTCTCTTTCCCAACACTCTTCACGTTTCTACTGTATCTTATTGATCCAGAAACTTACAAATTCACCTGTGCTGCAAGGTGAATCCCACAGAAAAAGATACATTTTCTTCCTGCTAAATATGCAGAATGTTAAAGTTGAGGTATTGTACTTTTCCTACTATACCCTTCGCTTCTGTTCCTTCGGCATATAGATTACATCCCTTTTGCATATCAAATGAATACCAAATTGTTCTAAAGTACAACAATTTACCATTTATATCCATTTTTGGAACAGTTTTCACCTGACATGCAATTTTCACCACTTTCCTGTTGAGCAGCGTTAAATTAGCTTTTGTTTTAAAATTATTTTTATGCTAATTGAATGATTTTTCTTCTTCCTAACTCTAACAGCTGAGTTTATTGGTGTTGCAGATCCAAAACATTTAGATTAATATAAAAACATAAATATAAAATTGTGCTCATAATAGTCAACGTGCTTGCAGCATAAAGCCATAACTAGTAAAAGAGTATTCCAGTTTTTCAGGTACTAAATTAGGTATTTTGGCAAATTCTGCTCACCCACCTTCATGAGGACATAGGATCCTAACTGAATGGTTATTCCATTGAGGGAGGAGGGGGCAGGATACAGAGGCTCAAAGTAATAAGCATATATGCCCGGCAGCTGTATTCAGTGCTGTGCCCCTGTATTCAAATGCATAGGAACCATCTGGAAGCAGGGAATGCTCAGAGATGTAGATGTGCCCCATAATGCAGAACCAGCCATTGTTGTGTTCAGAAAAGCTTCAGAGCTATCTGAGAGGGGGAGAGAGATTCCTTGCCCCAGCCTTCTGTGGTAATTGCCAACACGCAGTTGAATTACATAGGGGCTGCATGTGGGGACAGATTCTTTAGACCATAAAAGCTGAGTTGCCTTTAGGTGTTAGGCTCTTCAGTAACTACACACTTCCAAGTTTCTTCCTCTGAGGCAAATAACACTGACCATTGATGGGTACAGGACATTGGGACTAACAGGGTCCCTGGGATAGCCAGTATAACAACTGCTGGTTCTTCCTAGCCATGCTAGCTTCAGACAGCACAAAAAACATGAAAGACTTTTCTCCCAGAAGTCATTTCATAGCTCATTTCCTCCCTCCTACAAGATGCTAGGGCTGGAAACACCCAACGATAGGACCTTACTGAGTTATAACAAAATTGTACAGATTGGACAGCTTATTTCAATACATTTATAAGCTTGCTGACAACATCTCTAGCAATGATGTGTAAGGGGGGAAGCTGCATCTGAAATAAAATGACTTATTTGGAATGAAAAATGGTGACAATGCTGAAGCTGTTTCTGAGAAGTGGACAGCTTGAGGATCTACATAAAAGACACCAATTCATTTCACGTGGGGTAGATTAGCAACAATTTTCAGTCACCAAGCTAAGAGATGAAAGAGCCTGGTATAACCCATTAGCAATCTCCTAAACCTCCAGTTTCACAAGTGAAAAATATATCCACCATTGGCACCTTTGTTGGCAGGCAAGAAACCCAGAATGAAATGGGTCTCGAGAGTAAACTGATTTCTCTTCACATTATTCCATCAATAGGGTTCCATCTTTTCAATTAAGGATCAAAACACATTAGCAGGGTGTGGAGGTCAAGGAAGCTTGCACTGCTGTAGCCCATGTTGTGCCTCTTCTGCAGAAAGAAAGATACACTTTCCTGGACTGTCTATACCACACCCTTTCCAGGCAATAAAGCCATTAACAATAAAGTTTAAGTAGAGATACAGGGCTCATTAATGAGTAACAGATTCAGATTTATGAGTGTGTTCAGCACAAAACTTCAATTTCCTTCCAACTTCCTGCCTCACACAGTATATTGATAAGAGAGAACAATTTTTATATACATCTCTGAACATATAATACTAAATCACTGGTATGATTTTGTAGTGAACCAAACAGTGTCTCATCTCAGTCACATCTAAGTTCAGATTTCTTTTAACCAAGGGCAAAAATCAAAGATATCTGAACAATTACTACAACCTATTTTTCTTTTATTTTTTTACAGTCATTAAATATTCATTCCTGTAGGCATTTCACCTTGTTCCCCCTCTGTGCAATTGGGTGTATTTGTCTCCTTGCCAGTAGACGTTATTACAGAAACTATTGAGTCCAAAAGCTTTTTCTTTAATTCTTGGCTGCAAGTAACACTCAGCAAGAAGAACAGAAGCACAAGTCCTGTGACTGGAATTCTATGCAGCTAGTCTATGGCCTCATTTGTTAGCAATGGCCTCTCATTCAGTAGGGAAGCTATTTCGTCAATGTGAAAGATGAGGGCACTTCAATGTTCACAAGATGATCATATAGAATTATTATAATGCAGACAATCTATGTTAAAATTTTACAAAAAACCCATGTACCAGACTCCAAGCTTCACAAAGCCTTATGTTTAATTAAGGTTGCACTATATCTTTCCAAGGTGGAAATATTTTTTTATTATAAAGTAGATACAATAAACTTGCAATAGGAATACCTATGCCTAAGAAGCATTTATTATATACAGGCTAGATTATGTCCCTTGTAATATGAAAAGGCATAACAGGGAGTAAGATTTCCCCACCATCATACAGTGTATGTTAGCCATGCCCAAAGCACTGCTTTGGTTCCATCCTCACTACATGTCAGATGGTGACAATGTAGGAGATATACTACACCTTGTAAAGGGATGATGCAAGTTAATGCCCCTGAATATCACCAAAGAACTATATAGGAATAGGCTTGCCAGATGCTTTCACCAAAAACCCCGAACATGGCAAAAAAGCAAAAAAGCTCAAAGTTGGTTGAGCAAAAATACTCCAAAAAAACCCAAGAAGACAAAAGTTGTTGAGAAAAAAACCCAAAACAAAGCAAAAAAAAAAGGGCTCTGTTTCTTTAAGAATCCCCACACTCCTTGCTTCCCCATGCTAGATGCAGCAGGGGAAGATTATCCTTGACGGCCTTCCATCCAAGAGAAAAAGAAAATACTGGACATTTTACATGCTCAGTATTTTCTTTTTTTTTTTTTTTTTTTTTTTTTTACCAGACGGGCCAGAAAAAATGGACTGTTTGGGCAAAAGCCGGACACCTGACAACCCTATATAGGAATTGTGCCTCTTATTTTATGGCACTATATCACAAGAGCTAAAGCAATTAGAAGGCTGTGTGGTATTCAGTTGTTTTTCAACATTTGTTTTCCTGACAAAGGAAGTGTGGTAGGTGTTCATCTTCTACACTGCCAAGAGTAAAGCTACTGTTAACAGATTCTATACAGATAAGTCTCTACCTAGCCTAAATCTGCTGTTGTTATCTCCACCATGTTATTGAGGGAAGGAGCAGCTGTACTGTCTCAAGCCAGCAGCAATTTTTTGCACTTTAGCTGCAGCTCTGCATACCTTCGACCTTCTGAGGTAATTGTTCCCAGGCTTGCATACGAATGGCTTTGGTTCAAAGCTGATTTATCTGGCAACATACTGACTTTTATGGTTATTATGATCATATACTCAAACACAAACACACATGCGGCGCTATACATGTATTCACACCACTGTCTATCTTCAACTCTCCTGCCATGTGTTGTCAGAAGCAAAAATGGCCAGGTTCAAGGATATAAGAAGTTCCCTCTGAAAACATAACAAACAGCTTAAACCTCCACCCAGAAACCTGGGAAAACTAAATACCTCCCTGGGTGTCTTTCAAGGCAATATTTCTCCCTTACATGCACTGAGTCTGTTATATAAAACTAATAAAACTTTTCTGAGGGAAAAGGACACAGAATAAGCTTTATAAAGCCAGTAATATACAAATATGTTGGATTTATGGTATCTCTTAAGTAAGACTTGTATCCTCCAGGATGTATTGGAAATTGTCTTAAATTCAGTTGAATAAGGCAATGCATTCCTGCAATGACCATTTCCCTTCTCCACTACATCCTTACTCATTGTTTGTTTGGGAATGGCAGACTCCAGAAATAATCCGGCAGGTCCATCTCCAGCCCCTGAGGAGAGTGCTGCAAGGTTTGCCCTGGGGCTGCTTTAGCAATTACAAATTTGACTTTCGTGTAATGCACCCTCTGCTGAGTCCCTCAGCTAAGCTACTGACCTATGACAGTAAAGCTACCTCTGTACCATCAGCTTCTTCAAATCACATTTATATTATGTCTTTGCAGTTTTCAGAAGGGATCAGTAACATATAGGATGCTGAACAGAGTCCTCCCTACCAGAAAATATAAGTCTCTTTCCCTTCTAGCTTTTTCCAGACTGTCACCCAACAATGCCAGATTGTAAGTTGGTCAAAAAGACCACTCACCCCAAGCAGATCTGGAGCATATCTCTTAAATTCTCAATGCCCAACAGGCACAAGAATTTTTATTACTCCTAAATGTAAAAACCTCACTGAATTTTGACCCAAAGGCTATTTCTACACAGGAGCATTATTTCAGAATAACTGATATTATTCTAAAATAACAAAGTCCGCAACTACGCTACAAGCATTTACTTCGACATAATGATGAAATAATGTCGAGCTGGAGGACTTCTTATTCCGACTCCTGTAACCCTCATTGTATGAAGAGTAAGGGAAGTCAGAGAAGGAGTGCTCTTTCTTGGACTTCCTGCTGTGTAGACAGCGCCAAAAGCTATTGATGTAGCTCAAATAGAGTAGCTTATTTGAGCTTTAGCCCTGCTATGTAGATGTGCCTAAAATGTCCCAGATGGTGACATAACATACATGCAAATAAGGCCTGCCCATGCACTAGTTTCCCCTTTCTCCTCCAACAGAAGCCAACAGATAGCTGCCTAATAGGATCTGTCAATCTGGAGTTGTCCAATAGCTCTAGACTGCTCCTCTGTCTGGCCACCAATAGGTATCACTAGCAAGCTACCTATTCTCTATGGCAGGGGTGGCCAACCCGTTAGAGACAAAGAGCCAAAATAGCAGTGGATAGCGTGTGAAGAGCCACTTACTGGAGGGAGGGGGAGAGAAGTTGTTGAGGGGGAAAAAAAGCCATGCTGGGGGAAAACAGGGGAAAATAAGTGCCGGTACACCATCCCAGGGCATACTGTCACAAAAAAGGGGAAACGGTGAGAGGGACAAGCTCTGGGAGGGAATTTGGGTGCAAGAGGAAGTAGAGAAGAGGATGCTGGTTCAGAGAGGTGGCTCCAGGCTGGAGAGTGTTGGGGTAAGGTGGAGGGTTGGGGTGCTGAGCAAGCCGCAGGCTTGTGGCTGTGAGTGCAGGAGTTTGGGTTGAGCTGTGTGAGGGGCTCAGGGCAGGGAGGCTGGGAGTATGATGGGCTCAGGACACAGATTTGCAGTGTGTGGATGGTGCAGGAGTGTTGTGGCAGAAGACTGGGGATGTGGGGGTGTAGGAGTTTGGGGATGTGAGGCGCTCAGGACAGGGGGTTCTTATGTATGATAGGCTCAGGTTTGGGATCGGGGGGAGGGAGAAGTGTTATGATTCTGAGGCCAGATGGGGGCTTGGCAGGCAGGCTTCATTTTTAAATAAAATATTATATCAAACACAACATGTTTCAGCATTGTCTTTATTTATGAGATGGGTGGGGAAGCTATTTTGAGTCGGGGGTCACTGACCCACAGAAAAGTCAGTCAGGGCCACACAAGTGAGATGCAAAAAACAACCCCTCTAAAAAACTCCATGTCTCACTAATGTGGCCCCAGCTGTGCTGGTGGGGACAGGGGACAGAATGGTGGGTGCTGGGGCAGGATGCTGGTGGGTCCTGGGGCACATGGCAGGGTGCTGGGACAGGCAGCAGGGGAAAGGGTGCTGGTGGGTAGGGGGGGTTGGCCAGCGGTAGGGGACAGGGACAGCTCGGCCAGTACCTAGGAACCCCGGGTCTCAGTAAGTGCGTGGGCTGTTCTCCTCTCCTCTCCTCTCCTCTCCTCTCCTCTCCTCTCCTCTCCTCTCCTCTCCTCTCCCCCTCCCAAAAACATCTGGCACAGTTCCTGAAACACTGGGTTTATCACTCAACCAGGGACTTCCTTCCCCCTGCTGCCTGCCTGTACAGTGTGTGTGTGTGTGTGTGTGTGTGTGTGTGTGTGTGTGTGTGTGTAGGAGTCCAGGTACTGCATGCCAGCTCCAACTTCTCAGGAAGCGCATGCTCTTCCTCTGCTCCCCACAACAGTCGTGTGCTTCCTGAGAAGTTGGAACTGGCATCCAGTACTGGGATTCCTACTCCCTTCCCCCCCGCCACCTTCTGTAACTCAATCCCCCTCCTCTCCGCTTCCCCAGAGCCAGAACTATTTTGAAATAAGTATTATTCCCCAAGGAAAGTAGGAGTAGAGGTTTAGAAATAATCAGTCTGCTACTTTGAAATAACAGGCTTGCTAGTATGGACGCTTTGCTTATTTCAAAATAAAGGGGGTTACAGTATTTTGAAATAGCCCTGGTCTACACTAGGAAGTTAACAGAACACTGATCATCAATATTCTTGTGCAATGTATATACCAAATATGTTATAAGAGTAATTAGGACTACAATGTGTTTACCAGACACATCTGAGGAGGTTTCTTAAAAACAAGGGACAAGCTGATGACTCTAGCCAGGTATTATCAAAGTTGACTGGCAATCAAGTGACAATTTTTTGGCAGTGAAGGAGGGTAGGAACCGATCAATAAACATTTTAGTGAACAACAACATGGAATCTCTTTCACCACAAGATTCCACATATATATCCTTACAGCTGCAAGGAACTTTATCTAGGGGTCACTAATCCTCAGGAAAATGCTTTTTCAATGATAAACATGAACAGCAAAACACCCCAAGTTATCTCTTCCTATATCTCTACCTCTCTCTTGTTCTTTTAAGAAGACAAAGGGGGAAGATTTTGACTTTTGTGAGGAATTCCTGACCTGAGAATTTTGTCCACAATGTTTCTGGGAACCTGTGGTAAAGATTTTACATGAAATCAAAGCTTAGTTCTTTATGTTTTAGCTACTAAAAAGTGTTTTATCTTTATTTTCCTTGTAACCATTTTCTTTAATATCTTATATATGTACTCACTGAAAATCTATCTCCTTGCAGTTAAATAAACTTGTTTCATCATTTTAATCAAAACAGTATTGTTTGGACAATTCCAGTTAATGTAGCAGGCAGTTACATATTGACCCTTTGCAGTGACAATTGACCTCTAATATCTGAACTATTCAGGAGAGAGCTGGACAGTGCAGAACATCGTGCAAGTAGAAACCCAGACTGGTGGAGGCAAGACAGTGACTAGTGTGTGGCTGATAGGCAGCTAGGATCATAGCTACAATACAGAGCATCCCTGCTATACATCCAGCGTACATTCCAAAGAATGTGGACGTATAATGAAACGACGTAAAGCTGGGAATTTCTACCCCCCCCCCAACTGACATCCTTTTGCACAAATTTGTTGGTTTTGAGGTGGGGGGGGGGGGGTTGCACAGCATATGAGAGGGGATTGGGAGGACTTATAACACATTGGTTCCTACAAGCATCAATGACGTGAGTGTGGAACCGATATATACCAGGGCGACTTATAGCGGGGACACCCAGTACTGGGCTGTGGTTATACACAAACACTTAGGGTGTGACCTCCATGCTGTTGAGCTGTTTGTAAGTGGCCCAGATTGACAGTTACAGGGTAAGTGGTGACACAACCACTTACTGGGCTGGACTGCACCCCAGAATGTGACTGCAATCTAGCTACAAAAATGGGTTTGTAATTAATCATAGGGTTTCTTTGCCTCTTCTTCAAATGCAAGTTAACTGCAGAGAGCCATTAGCATTTCAGTTGCATTTAGGGTAACAACCTGAGTGTTCACTTTTCCTATGCAAAGGCTATAAATATTAGAAATAAATAGCTTGAAATAATGCTCTCCAGTTAAGATTACTCTATAATCCATTACATTGAAGCCAATATGTTTCTGCAGGCCTAGCTTGTTCTTGTAAGCATAGTGCTGTGAAACATGCAGCATAAAACTACATTACTGCTCTTTATGGTTGCAATAGTACTAGTCACAAGCTAGCTTTCATGGAGCAGATTGAGTCGCAGCTCTTTTCCATACTGGTGATAGTTTGATGACTAATTACATAAACTGTGTGGGAGGTTTTTTTGATCTATAGAACTGAAATTCATGTCCCAAGTCCAAAAATTTGGATCAGAGTTGAACAGTTAAGGAAGAATTAATTCATCTTTTCTTTAATTTTATTTAATGATGTGACTTTGGCTATACAAGTAGTTATTCATCAGCTGAATGTAAATTGCAGGTTATATTGGGATAGGTGGCACTATGCCTTATCATACACAAGCCTTCCAGCATTTCTAGCCTGTCTCTGAATCAGTATGAACCCATTTTGAAAATGTAACCCAGTCATGCCCAGTTCTTCAGGCTGCTTAACTCCCATTGGCACTAATGGGAGATTTGGTGCTTAGCACCTTGCTGAATCAAGCTTTTGGAGATTAGAAATTTGATGCTGCACCTCTAGGAGATGCAATACAAGATGACAAGCCCCAAGGGGTAAGTAGACACAGAAGGCTTTAAACCATTGCAATATCTTTCTGATTTTTGGACTGCTCTGTGGGGCTGGTATAGCCCCTGGTATAAATCAGAAAAAGGCAGGATGGCTCTAATTGAAGGTCCAGTCCCCCTTTCTACCATGGTTGTCTATGTGCTGCTTCACTCCTGGAACAGCACAAATTTGGCAGCATGTGACGTTACAGGATTTCCTGAGGCATGCCCCCACTGGCACACCTACTGTGGTGATGCTTGCAGCATGGGCCACTTGTGGTGATCCTACACATGTTTGCAACCCTCCCTCAGATAATCTATGATGACAATGGACACTGCAGAAGAGAAAATCACTCCTTAGGCTATCCTAAAATTCAGTTAGGGAGCACCTACCACAGCAGGGCTTAACTCGAAATATGCTATGAAAATTGATCTACGTCAATTGGTAGCTTATTTCAAAACAGCTTATTTCAAAATAGGTAGCGTCTACAAAGCATTTATTTTGAAACACAGCACTCTTCCTCCAACTTCCCTTACTCCTTGTACAATGAAGGTTACAGGAGTCAGAGTAAGAAATCCTCCAGCTTGACAGTATTTCGACATTATTTTGAAATAACTGCCTGCTGTGTGGACACAGAAAAAGTTATTTTGAAATAACACTAGTTACTTTGAAATAATGTTGCTGTGTAGATGTACCCTCATTTCCAGAAGTGTTATGCGGCCATGCTCTTCTCTCAGTTATACATACATGCAACCTTCTTGAAACACTTGCATGCCAGCTCAGAGAACAGGGAAGAATTTGATCCACATGTTTCTTGTAACTCTTACAATTATATAGGGAGAGAGTAGTTATCAGAGCAAGGAAAAACCCTTTCTATTTTGCAGTCATTCCATAAATAATCCAAGTCACTGTTGTAGATCCAATAGGTAAGCTTCCCAGACCCTACTCCACCCTTTACAAGCATATTAAGAGGTCTATACATCATGCAATGCCACCTTTTAGCTGTCAAGGAGATGTCAGCAATAGTCAAAATGCTGTGAACTAACAGCACCCCAAGCAATTTGTGCTTTCATTCTGGTTTGATTATTAAAAGAAAGAGAGATATTTTTTTAAAAAAGCACACAGCTGCAAAATGACAGAAAGTCAAATGTTAATATTTAAATGGTAATATGTTGTGGATACTTCACTGTGAAACATCATTTTACTCTGTGTCTTACTTTACAGTACATGGGAGTCAGCTGTTAGGAACACATGCTGATTTGTAAACAAACTTGAAAAATGTGCTAACAAAATTCATCCAGCAACTTATTTCTTTCTTGTTTACATATAAAATAGTTAACCACATCCCCTGTTGCTCTCTGAATTGGAAGTTGTGTTGGTCAATAAAGTGTCTTACCATCACGTATTAAGTCTGTAAACTTAGTAGGGTTAAGTCCTCAATCTTCCAGTCAGATTCACACAGGCAGCCCCTCAGCTGCCTTGCAGCCTAGCATCAGAACCTATAATGCTCATAAGAAATGATTTGTCATTTTATTCTATAAAATTGTGTATGTAAACAGTAGCAATATCGCTTAATAGAGCTTGTCAAAGGATTGCTTATTTTTTTGTTTTTTGGTCAAAACTGGTTTTTCCCAGAAAATGGTTTTTTCAGGAAAATGAAATTTGCTGCAAAGTCCATGGAGAAGATTATATGGAGTGGAGTGTGTTGCTTGGGTAGGTAGGTTTTTTTAAAAATATATATGAGTTATGTATTTGTTAGAGGTGGCAATATCAAAGAATCAAAGAAATTCACTTTGTGGTTGGAGTAGAAGGTGGTGAAATTTGTAACGGTCCTTAGTTTTAGGAGGGTTCATTCCACAATCTCAGACAGGCTGTACGGTATTTGGTTTACTCTTTTTGTAGGCATTTCTATTGTCAACCACCGTCTTCATCCCAGATCTGTGGGCAGTCTGATGTATTTTGGGTTCAAGCCATACGGCACCATGAAGATAAGGACTGAGTCCTTTAAGTTGATTTGATACTCAGTGTGAAGTCAGTGCACAGAGAAAGGAAAAAGTTTGATGTGCTCACAATAAGTCTACGTTACTGAGGAGACATGCTGCAACATTTTGTACCAGTTGGAGTGTCTTAAGCGCTACCGTATTTGCATTGCTGCTGTCCAGCTGAGAGGATTTGTATTGCTGACAGGTAAACAAGGTGTGAATAACTGAGGCCAGATTACTATCAGTCCTGATGGGATGGGGTCTTCAAGCCAACCAGAGATGGAAGAAAGCATTACTTGTGGATTCTACTACACAAGGGCTTAGCTTTAGTAAGGAATCCAGAAGTACCTTTTGACTGGTTTTGAAAGATGGAGAGTCTACCTGAAGGGGTGAGAAAAAGGGAGACCAACCCCTATGGTGCCATGTCTCACATACCATCCTCCCACTCTCCTCAGGTGGCCATGGTTCCCCTTTTCTTGGACCCTCATGCTTTTCTCTCTCCCATGTTTTGCCTTTAAGCTAAAAGGAAATGAGAGAGATTGCAGTTGATCTTATACTCCAGCATCACTTGGCTTCTAGAGTTATGTGGGGCCTAAAATTACTTAAGACACTCAGCTAGGTAGGAAAGTGCCTTTGTCTTTGCAATATATATATATATAAAGAAATTTATTTGTCAAGGCTGTCAAGTTTGGGACTGCCAGTTGGGTTCATTTAGCCAGTAAGGTAGGTATCCATGTTATATTCCAAAGGCTTGTTTAAAATATCATTTTAGATAATTTCCTACATGAGGAGGTAGAAATTCCTGTGAAATGCAGGTCACTGCCAGTGCAGGTGTGGGTTGTGTGTATGAATAGATATAAATAGCTTGTGTTTGTTCTATATGCTGGGTATGGGGTGTTTTCTTTTCCTTTCATTCTTTTTGTTTTGTTTTCTTGCTATGACCTGAAACATGAATATCTCCTTTGAGGAGAAGAGTGGACCGAGTAAAGACCTCTGCAGTTTTAAGATTTTTTTCATCTATGAAGGACTGCTTGTTCCCTGTTTATTGATGTATGTATTTACCTGTTGGTTTGATAGTTAATCATGTCTTTCTAATGCAACAGTATAGCTATAAGAAACTATTACTTTCTAGAGGTGTCTGGGAATTTTTATACAAAACCTATTTTTTTCCCAAAAAATGTGGATTCTTTGAAACCAAACTTTTCACCAAAATATATCAATTTAATTAAAAGTTTAAGGAAGACATCTCAGTCCAGGATAGGCTTTTTGCAGGTAGAGTACCCCAAAAAAATCCTGATTTAGAGCGAGGCCTTAAATCTTTGGTCTCCCACAGCCCTGGTGAATGCACCCATAAAGGAGTTATTTACTATTTTGGGGCAAGTCTTCTCTCTTTCTCTCCCCTTTTTGTGAATTTCTTTTCAAATGGCCTCATTTTAATTATTTATCGGAATAAAAACAAATTCCAACACTTTCAAATAGTTCATGACTCCTACTACTTAACCTAGATGCCTCCCTGAGGCTATGTCTACACTGGCGGCTTCTTGTGCAGGAACATCTTGTGCAAGTATTCTTGTGCAAGAAGTCTTGCACAAGAACACATCCACACTGCCATGTGCGAGATGTGCTTTTGTGCCAGAGTGCTCATGGCAGTGTGGACACTCTCTCGTCCAAGAAAGCTCCAATGGCCATTTTAGCTGTAGGGCTTTCTTGTGCAAGAAACCCCTGCTGAGCGTCCACACTGCCCTCTTGAGCAAGAGCTCCTGCGCAAGAAGGCTTACAACTGTTAAAAAAGAGTGTAGCTCTTGCGCAAGAAGCTCTCCACGCTGTACTGTAAATCGTCTTGCACAAGAGCGGGTGGGCAGTGTGGACACTTCCCGGAAGAACCACTGTTCTTGTGCAATAATCCACCAGTGTAGACATAGCCTTGTAGTTTTCAGCTCCCTTTAATAGAGATGTGGTCTAAACACCAGGCCTTCTCATATTAGGAGTTTACTGTTAACAGTGACTTTAGGATGATGAACTTTGGGAAATGTAGTTCAGTTATCAAGCTCCATGGTGTTGTAAGTATCAGGTTTCTGTGATTCACAATAAAAGTTAAGAGTTTTGTAATTAAGAAAACTGTTTTCTTTAAATATAGCTGGTAGATGAGTTTTCAAAAAGAGGTGAGTGAAGAAACATGACGGATTAATCTTTGGTTAATGGCCTGTAGCTCAAAGTTGTTTCATGATTTTCTTTATACTTTGGAGAAACTCAGTCTGAAAACAATTTTCAGGCAGAGTTCATTTTCCAACTCAAAGTTTCAAGGGTAGTTAAAAAAGGGTTTAGAATGCAAACTGGTTACAGCTGTATCTATGGAGAGGCTATTGCATAGGTACTCTCCTGTAGAAGAGAGTTGAAATTGTTTCCTGTCATCAGTCAAATCTGAAATACAAGATACAGCAGATGGAGGAGCAAACACTGCAAAGGTAAAAATAAGTGTTAACTGATTCTGAAAGTAAATAGCAGTGTTGTAGAACCTGTGCTTTGCTAATGGCTGGGCTTGTGAACAGTGTTAAGTTAAAAGATTGTCTTTGTTAGATAAGGTGTTATGGGAGTACAGACACATCTTCGCTAATGGACTTTTGTAGCATGTTGATAGAGAAATAAATGAGGTGTGCTTAAAGTGAAGTGTTGATACAAATATATGAGAACAGATTGAACCTCCCTAGTACGGCACCCTGACTGTTGCAGAACCAAAGGATTTGCCATACCGTGGGAGGTCAATGTTGTCTAGAAGCATTACCCATTCTTCCACTGCTTACGGGGCTCTTAAGGTGTGTCTACACTGCAGGGCTTAACTCAAAATAAGCTATGCAAATTGAGATATGTCAATTGCATATCTTATTTTGAAATAGCTTATTTTGAAATAGGGAGTGTCTACACCACATTTATTTTGAAATATAGTACTCTTCCTCTGACTTCCCTTATTCCTTGTACAATGAGGATTACAGGAGTTGGAGTAAGAAGTCCTCCAACTTGACATTATTTTGATACTTTCAAAAAAACTGCTGTGTAGATGCGGGCTAAGTCAGGGGAGGCCCATGACTATAGGCTGACTCGGCCGTCACCTAGGGCACCGCCTTCAACGGCGCCCGATGATGACATCATGGGGTGTCCGGGGTGCCTGATGATGATGTTACTCCATTGACGGCCGTGCAGGCGGGGGCGCCAGTTGCCGCAGCCCGCCTACAGCCACTCCTGGGCTAAGCTTTTTTCGGAATAGCGCTAGTTAATTTGAATTAGTGTTGCAGCATAGACGTACACTTTAGAAAACTAAAGTGGTTCTGTAGCACCTTAGCCCTGGTCTACACTAGGGAATAATTTTGAAATAACCCCTCTTATTTTGAAATAATAAGTGGAACATCCACAATACCAAGCCCGTTATGTCAAAATAGTGGACTGGTTATTTTGAAATAATAATTTCTGCTTTCCATGGGGAATAAGTTTATTTCAAAATAGTTATTTTGGGAGTTATTATTTTGAATGTAGTCATTTTGACATGCCCTTAGAGATTAACAAATATATACAATATCATGAGTTTTCGTGGGCACAACCCACTTCTTTAGATAACAGGAGCAAAAGGGAGAGAACTCCCAAATTTAAAGCAGAAACCCCAAATTTAAAGCAGAAAAAGAAGAGGGAGAGGGAGAAAAAACCCTGTCAATTATAGTGCCCGTGCTAAATGAGGCTAATAGAATGGGCTTGTAAGTAAGCTCCCATAGTGAACTTCTGATGACATTTGGTTGTTGAACATAATGGCTCATCCCGTTTGTGTCTTTGTTCAATCCCTGGGAGATAGTGTCAAATTTGCATATGATGGCCAATTCTGCAGTCTCTCTCTGTGGTTGGTTCCTGAAATTACTTTGTAAAAAAAATGGCTACTTTTAAATCCATTAATTAGTGCCCAGACAGGCTAAAATGTCTGCCCATAGGTTTCTATGTGTTACCATTTTGAATGTTTGATTTGTGTCCATTAATCCTTTGTCACAGAGACTGTCCATTTTGGCCAATATACATGGTAGAGGGGCATCGCTGGCACATATCACATTAGCGGATGTGCAGCTGTATGCAGTGGCATATGTGGTTAGGCCCTTTGGTGTTGCTTGTGTATGTGAACAAACATTTGTGGACAGACATTTTAGGTAAATTAGAGCTTGAATAACAACACATAATACTGAGAGCCAGGACTGAGGGGTGTAAACAAACTTTGTGGGACTGTGGGAATCTTGGCCACACCCACAATAAGTGGACATCCGACTAATTAAAATCATGCCACACCATGGACTTTGCTGGACCAGAGAGTGCTGGATTACAGAAGTTCAACCTGTATCAGGCTCTGTGTATATCAGAGACCTTACAGCAGCATAGCTGTACTGTTGTAACCTCATTGCTATAAGGCATAGTATAGCTGCTGTATGTGGATGGGGAGAGCTCTCCCACTGGCATAATTAAACTGTCTCCAACAAGAAGAAATATGTGTGAAGAGCATGCCAGAATAAGGATGTGTTTGATTAGAAGTTGCCTTCCTTCAGTTTTCTGACCTTTCATTTCCTGTGCAATCTTTGTGAAAGCTTGTTCGTTCACCTGGTACTTTTTGTTCATATGCACCATAATGGTGATGTAACTGTACTCAAAAATTTCTCTGAAAGCACATGCACTATCAGAATAACACCAGGTGTTCAGCTGCCCATGTAACAATGATAGGAAAGGGAGAAAATATTTATCAATTCTATTGCTCTGCATTTTTGTAACTTCTTGTTTCTCTTTAATCGCACAAAATGGATCATGATGTCATATGTCTTATTTTTTTCCCCTGTTCCTCACAAACTTGGTCTTAAAGAAATGTATGGAAGACATAAATTACAGAAGCAAGGCTTTCTACTGAAAACACTTTGCCCACATTTCCCTCCAAAGTTCTCATAAGTATGTGAGATCTAAACCATTTAGATTGTGTAGTCTTTGACCACCTAGCCTTTGTAAATGGCAATAGCATTATCTTAAATTTCACTCTTGAGCAGATGACTGGCAGATAATGTGAGATACAGGTTCAGTTTGTTCCTGCCAATCTACATTGCTTAAGAGAGAGCAGATGAATTCTAAATATGTTAGGAGTCTATACTGCAATTAGACATCTAGTCTGGGCCTTCTGACTCAGGCTCACAACTCACCTACCTGTTGTAATTTGAGCCATGAATATTCATTAGCATCCTACAACAACCAAGACTTGAAAGTAGGAATAAGAGATCCTCCGGAAAAAAAGCAGCGGACATGTTTATTTAAATCCGCGGGGGATATTTAAATCCCCTGTGGATTTCCCTATTCTGACTTACCTGCTTTGCATGACTATTCCGTTTTATGGTGCCAGTGTAGACGTAGCCCATGGGTATTTCTACACTGCATGCTTATTTCAAAATAAGCTATTCTGGAAGAAATACTCCAAAATAGCTTATTTTGAAATAGCACGTCTAGTCTACAGGGAAGCATCAAAATTAGTCCGAGGCAGGCTTCCCTAATGTGGACATGCTACCTCAATTTAGAGTCCCATGAGGCACTGGGGGGTAATTAGTTTGAATGGCCCCGGGGAGGAACTATTTCAAAATAGCAGCAGTGGAGCGTCCACACTACAGCTATTCTGAAATAGCTATTTTGGAATAGGCATTATTCCTAATGAAATGAGGTTTACAGAAGTCAGAATAAGCCATCTGTTATTTTGAATTTAAAACAAAATAACAGAATTGCTGTGTAGATGCTCACATTGTTATTTTGGAATAACGGCCGTTATTCCAAAATATCTCTGCTGTGTAGATGCACCCAAGAGGTGTTAATGAGCCAGTCTATCTTTAATGGTCCCTTACAATACATGTCAACTAGTGAGGCTAAACAATCTCTTCCACTTTGCATTTAGCTGTGATGCTGGGAGTTTCTTTCCCAGACCTGAAGAAGAACTGTGTGTAAGCTTAATAGCTTGCCTTTCTCACCAACAGAAGTTAGTCCAATCAAAGATATTACCTTACCTACCTTGTCTCTCTAGAGGAAACAAAAGCAGGAGTTGCTATGGCAAGGTCTGTTTGAGAGTAAAGTGTACATTTATTTTTCAACCAGACGAAGATTAAAAAATATATTTTTGACTGCACTTTTTGTCTAGCTCCCTTGATGTCACATATACATATAATTTCTATTCATCATGAACAAACATCAAATACATTTTGGTTCAGATTTTGCCCTCAACTGCATGAGTTACTCCACTTAAGCCAATAAAGGCTGCCTGTAAAACTGTGCTAAGGCAGCATTTGATTCTAAGTATGTGGGATTTTACTGCTAACTGTACATTTATGCTGTGGTACATCTCCAAGAAATAATAATTAAATAGCTATGCTAACTCATTCTCTTTGAGAACAAAGCAGATAAAGCAGCATTGCTGTACTTCTTTGGGTTAACATGCTGATCAAATACTTTGCAACTATTGTATGTAAGTAACTGATCATTTGCTGCCATGCTAGCAAATTCTTACAGTTTGTCTATTGTGCAAACAACAAAACCAGGATGAGCAAAATTCTAATTGATCTGACTATTCCATAAGGTGAAATTGATTCCTATCTACTCCTTTCATCCCTCTTAAACCTATTTGACCAGCTCTACTCCATGTGGTTAAAACAATGGCAACCCACTGAACAAGCATTTTCCTGATGTAATAGTCTAACATGAGCCATTACTCTGGTTCTGTTTTTATCTCTGCTTCAAATGTTGACTTAACTGTAAAACTCAAGCCCTACAGATTTCTCGAGTAAATATTATAGCTGGATTGAAATTAACCATGGAATTTTAATACTAAAGAAGTAAAAGGGGGGAAAAAAACCCTGAAAATTACTGCACCAAGCTGACTGAGTTACAGTTCTTCCTGTATTCTGCTAACTTAAGAGTCATTTCAATCCTTGCCTAATTTACCAGACCTATGTTGACTTAGATCTGATTTAAACCCCATTTTGAAGGCTGAAGTGGGACCTAAGAGGTATATAGCTCTTGTTTGTCCATACTCGAGAGAGACTTTTATCACAAGTAGGTATCTGACATTTATCAGAGGGGTAGCCATGTTAGTCTAAATCTGCAAAAGTGGTGAGAAGTCCTGTGGCACCTTATAGACTAACAGAAGTTTTGGTGCATAAGCTTTCGTGGGCAAAGATGTCCTTACTTTGGCAATCTCTAGTAGAAGCCAGTATGTCTCCACAGGGACTGGCATTGGCAGATACTGGTGCAGGATTGCAGATGCATGATAAAGCGGGTCTTTGCCCACGAAAGTGCTCCAATACTTCTGTTAGTGTATAAGGTGCCACAGGACTCCTCACTGCTTTTATCTGACATTTGTTATCTCATTTTCAATCACAAAAGGCGAATAATATCACTGCATGTAAAGTGCACTTAGAGTGGGCACCTTAGTTAAGCAATGTTGCATGTTTCTCTCACCAGATCCAATGCATTCAGAAACCGGAGATGATTTTAGATCAAACATATTTTGGTAGGATTCAAGTGCAAGCAGCAATTTGTTGCTCAGCAAAAGGATCTGACCTCCAGTCTGATAAGTTTTGTGCACCCTTGGTCAGTTTACAGTAGCACTCTCAAATAAGGATAACCAGAGTATGCATCAACTCAGCATTCTTTGCTACTCTTTTTTGGGGGGTGGCTGGGGAAGGGATGGCTGTCACTTTACAGACTATGATGCTGGCAGCATGGACCTATCAGAAGATAATAATCCACAGAGATGATAATTTGTATTACAGATCATTTTCAGAAGATGCCATTGTTTATGGTGGCATGTCACACAGCACAAAATGTAATGAAGCCGTGTAAGAAAGCATTCTCTTAAAATTTGTTCTAATACTAACTCACTCTCCCTTGCTTACATTTCCTTAGAGACATTTCAGGCTAGTAATCTTTTAAAAAATTGAATTCCCTTCTTCACTGTATGTATTCATTATCTGAACATCATTTTCTATATAAGGACAAGGTATCAGCAAGTTTCCTTCAGAGATCTATTAACAATAGAAGGCTGTGTATCTAGTATCTTGTTAATTTCTCTCTGTTCATATTGATGGCAATTTCCAGTCCCATTGCATAACAGAGGTTGGGCCACATTGTACATTACTCTTCCTCCTTCCCTGTTTAGGTTAATAAGATTGCATGGGGGCTGAGGGCAGACTTTAGTTGTATTGGACCAAATACTCACTCAGGGTATGTCTACACTACCCCGCTAGTTCGAACTAGCGGGGTAATGTATGCATACCGAACGTGCTAATGAAGCCCGGGATTTGAATTTCCCGGGCTTCATTAGCATAAAGCCGGCTCCACCATTTTTAAAAGCCGGCTTGTTCGAACCACGTGCCACGCGGCTACACGCGGCACGGGCTAGATAGTTCGAACTACGTAGTTATTCCGAACTATCTGTACGCCTCGTGGAACAAGCCGGCTTTTAAAAATGGCGGAGCCAGCTTTATGCTAATGAAGCCCGGGAAATTCAAATCCCGGGCTTCATTAGCACATTCGGTATGCATACATTATCCCGCTAGTTCGAACTAGCGGGGTAGTGTAGACATACCCGCAGTTTTCTTCATTGCAGGAGGTCCCATCCATCTTTCCATGTATGGATCCCCCTATCCAGGCAGTAGGTTGGGAATGTTATGGAGGGAAGGGCTGAATTGTCTCAGCAATATCATACCACATACCCCTGAACTCAAGGAGCCTGGTCTGCCTGAGATCTAATTCAGCAAGAATACAGCCTGAGGCTGCAATCCTGCACTGGTATCTGCCAATGCCAATCCTTGTGGAATAGTGATAGAAATGTAGCCGTGTTAGTCTGGGATAGCTGAAGCAAAATGGTATATAGAGCTTCTACATCCATGGTGGCAAGGATGGTGTTATTGGGGAGGTTATCGATGTTTTGTAGTTTCCTTAGGAAGTCAGTAGTGTCTCGGAGATAGCTGGGGGTATTGGTTGCGAAGGGTTTGAGAAGAGAGTCTACATAACTGGATAGACCAGTAGTGAGCGTGCCAATACCAGAGATGATTGGACGTCCGGGGTGCCCAGGTTTATGGATCTTGGGAAGTAGATAGAACAATCCTGGTGGGGGGTCAGAAGGTGATTCTGTGTGGATTTGTTCCCGAGTAGCTGTGGGGAGGCTTTTAAGGAGACAGTGTAGTTTCTTTTGGTATTCCAAGGTGGGATCAGAGGGGAGAGGTTTGTAAAATGTGGTATTCGAGAGTTGTCTGGTTGCCTCCTGGTTATAGTCGGCCTTATTCATAATGACCACAGCGCCCCCTTTGTCAGCTGGTTTGATTATAATGTCCAGGTTGTTTTTGAGACTCTGGATGGCATGGTGTTCAGCGCGGCTAAGATTGTGTGTCGCTTGTTGTCGTTTGCGAATAATGTTAGTCTGTGCGTTGTTGCGGAAGCTGTGTATATAGAAATCCAGATTGTAATTCTGACCGTCAGGGGGAGTCCATATAGAATTATTTTTCCTTTGGTGTTGATAGGGGGGATCTGGTAGGTCAGATTGATGTTCATTGGTGGTTTGGAAATATTCTCAGAGGCGGAGGCGGTGAAAAAAAGCCTCAGGGTCACCACAAAATTGTATCCAGTTTGTGGGGGACGTGGGGCAGAAAGAGAGACCCCGGGACAAGACAGACTTTTCTGCTGGATTGAGTTTGTAGCTGGAGAGGTTAACAATATTATCCGGTGGGTTGAGGCAGTTGCTGTTGTAGCCAGTGGTATGGAGCAGGTTAGAAAATTTATTGTCTTTTCTTTGTTGTGGAGAATAGAAGTGTGTATAGTAGATTTCTTGTCTGGTGGAACAAAAGTCTTGCAAGGTGTCAGTCGGTGTGGATGTTTGTCTTGAGATGAGACGATCTAAGTTAGAAACGTCATTCTTGATGGTTTTCTGTTTCTTGTATAAAATACTTATCAGGTGATTTCTTAATTTCTTGGATAGTGTGAGGCAGAGTCTTTCACTGTAGTCAGTGCAGTATGTTGATCTTAATGGATTGTTCACTTTCAGTCCTTTGGGTACGATGTCCATCTTCTTGCACTTGGATAGAAAGATGATGTCTGTCTGCATCTTAACCACCTGCATTCTGCTACAAAGACCTTTTACATCTGCACTTGAAAGGGAATCCTCTGAACTGTCATTCATGTTAAAATTCGACACTCTCCAAAAAGGAATGAACAAACACTTGAGCTATCTTACCCATTATCAAGATAGCTTCCCCAATTATCACCTCTAATACCATTAACTCACAAACATCCCACTCTCCCCACCTCTAATATCATCAATTCACAGACACTTTCCTTCCTTCCTTTCCCCCCGCCCTGCATCCGCCTCCTGTTCTGAAATGTGATTTGTCCTTTTCATATGTGTTCATTTTTTTTTAATTGTATCCTTTGGTATATATGGTTGTGACTATTTTCTTCCACTATTTGATCTGAGGAAGTGGGTCTGGCCCACGAAAGCTCATCACCTAATAAACCATCTTGTTAGTCTTTAAAGTGCTACATAGTCCTGTATTTTGCTTCAATCCTTGTGGAGACATACTGGCTTCTACTAGAGTTTGTCAAAGTAAGGACAGAGCACAAACACAGCTGAAAATGAGTAAGTGCAGACCTTAGGATCTGGACTGTCCTGAATATTTTGAACTACAATCTTGGTTTAAACAGCAAGGTTAGAAGCATATGGCTAATGCAGTGCAGGTGCTATATTTCATTTGCAATCTTAGACTGTTTCTGTAATAAATAGATTCTCTCCTCTTTGCCCTGTCATTCCCTTCACTCATTATCACGTATTGTTTTATTGAGTAGAAGTGTTGTATGCCCTTATGCCTGTGTTTAAAAAGACACTGTCAAGCAGTTTAGACACATGATTTGAGGTAACTAGCATGAGCAGGTGGAGTGCATTTTAAATTTAAAACAAGGATCCATCACTGTCATCCAAAAATAAAGAAAAAGCAAAATCATTACCAATGGTTAATTCAATGACATGTAATATTTTGATTCTGCTGCTGCCAGAGATAGTCATTGAGCCAGTTGAAGGATGGCAAATGAACTCCCAGACTCTGCACCATTCCACTCAATAGTGGTTTTGCTACAAATTTCATGGTCAATAGGATTAGACCTCCTATTTCAAAACCAAGGTTTGAGTGGGAGATTAATAGATTAACAATAAGAATTATATCTCCCAGATTGTAGTTAGAACTGGATCTGTTAGCAAAATCCCCCATCAAAGGACCTATTACCCCACTACAGGATATAGCCTGACTCCTTATAGGAAGGCTTGTCTACACTATGGAGAAGATCAACCTTCTGGAGGTCAATCTACTAGAGTTTGATTTAGTGGGTCTAATGGGGTATGTCTACACTACCCCTCTAGTTCGAACTAGCGGGGTAATGTATGCATACCAAACGTGCAAATGAAGCCCGGGATTTGAATTTCCCGGGCTTTATTTGCATAAGCTGGACGGCGCCATTTTTAAATGCCGGCTTGTTCGAACCCCGTGCCGCGCGGCTACATGCGGCACGGGCTAGATAGTTCGAACTAGCAAGCCATTCCGAACTATCTGTACACCTCATTCCACGTTCAAATCCCGGGCTTCATTTGCACGTTCGGTATGCATACATTACCCCGCTAGTTCGAACTAGCGGGGTAGTGTAGACATACCCATGTAGACTCCCAAATCAAGTGCTGAGGGTAGCTCCTGCCAGTGTTGCTTAGTCGTAATTCTGTGCGGAGTAAGGGAAGCCAATGGGAGCATGTGCCCCCTGTCAGCCTCCTGCAGTGAAGATGTTGCTTCAGCTTTGCTTAAGGTAAGCGGAATCCAGCTACGCAAAATACTGATATACCTTAAACCAGTCTTTCTTAAACTGTGTTCCATGGCACACCAGTGTGCCACAAAGCAGTCGGGGGTGTGCCATGGAGAACAAGAGAATTCAAAATGACCGCCCTTAAAGGAGCAGGCAACCTTTTATTGAGCAAAAAAAAAAAAAATCAAAACCCACTTTCCCCCGACCCTTTTCCCTCCTGACTTTTTTTTTTTTTTTGTTCAACAAAAAATCCTTTGTGTTTCTCATAAAAAAAAATTATTGTTTTGTGTTCCTCGGTCTTAAAAAGTTTAAGAAACGCCGCCTTAAACTGACAGCCCTGATCTAGTGTAGACCTAGGTGGAGTTACTTGTACTATTCCTTAGGATAAAATTTACCCCACAACAAAGTCTATGCCTCATTTGCTCCCATCAGGCACCTGCAAAATTGATCTTAAATGGTATGTAAGCTGTGTGTAGTCCTTAAACTGGGTGTCTGCGAGGAATGAGAATGTCACACTGGGGAGATGGAGCCACTAGTGTCATATTTTGATGGTCCTATAAATCCTTCACTACATAACAACCAAGATTCCTCCCCACCCTCTTACGGTGTATGGGCTTTAGCCATTGATTCTTATGGACCTAACTCTGCAAATGGTTCTACATAAGTAGATCCTATCCACATGGGGGTTCCTGCAGGATCAGGACCAATGGCTCAGAGTTCTTAAGTGAAATAGAATAGAATAGAGCAGCAGTAGAATACAATAAAATAGAGCAGCAGTAGAAAAGAAGTCAATATTAGAAAAAATGTGTACATTTCATCCTTAATCTTTTTTTGAAAGAAAAGCTGAGGAGAAAAAATAAATAAATAAAACCTAAACCAAGCCTCAAAATTCTGCAGTTTTTCAGCATCCTTTTTGAACTGCGGGCATCAGGACTGGATACAGTATTCCAGTACTAGTCATAGAATCATAGGGCTGGAAGAGACCTCAGGAGGTCATCAAGTCCAGCCCCCTGCCAATCCCAGTCACACTAGTGCCAAACACAGAGGTGATAAATGTCTCTACTTCTATTTAATGTTCTTCTTTTTATACCTTTCCCTGTTAGCTGGATAAGTCTTTGGAGGAACTAACCAGAAAGCACCTTTCCTTCCCCAAGACAAGGAAGGGAATCTTGGATAATTTGTTCAGTATTAACAGCGGCCCTGAGGTGCTGCAAAACTATTCATTGTTTTTTTAAGTCTTTCCTGAATATCCAGTGAGCTCTGCATGGGGGGAATCCACTGGGAATTCATCCATGCTGAGTTAATTTCAGGATCATGGACGGAAATAGCTATTTTGGAAGAGGTGTTATTTCTCATGGAATGAGGTTTACAGAAATTGGAATAAGCTAGCCATTATTTCAAATTTATTTAGAAATGATGATGGTGTTGTGTAGATGCTCGCCTTATTTTGAAATAATGCCAATGATTTCAAAATAGCTGTGCTCTGTAGGCGCACCCTAAATGACTGCATTTATAGGAATTGGGAAAATGTACCCCGTGGGTCCCTATTCATGCCTGTTTGTGGCTCTACTAGGGATTAGAATGGTCATTTGATGCAATTCTTTTCTTTCACGCCTTCCTTCCCATGCTATGCCCTGTTACAAAATGATGCATCCCTGTATCACTATAAAGCATCATGACCAGAAAAACTGGTGAGCTCCTATTATGATGTAGTTTAGTCACTGCCTTCAAGCGCTTCAGGGGCTTAGGCCTGATCTACACACAATTTTTGTACTGCTCTAATTATATCTGTTTAGAAATAGACATGGTTAACATAGAACAACCCCCTAGTGTGAATTCATTAATTTATTGGTCTATATTGATATAAGCACCTTTACACCAGTGTAGCTGTGATCCTTATAGGGACTGAACTCCCAATGTAACTTTCAAAAGGCCAGTTGGTCAGGATTCACTGGAACAATTGAGCCACCATTGATGTGATTCCATTTTGATAGTTTAAAAAGGCTCATCCAGATAGCCATGAGAGGAGTTTTCCTTACAACTATCAAAAATATATATATATCCAGCTTGAAACCAGAAACAAAAAAGCTATTTAAGAAGTACTGAACATTGGGTGAGCTCACTTCTAAAGTCACCGATTTAAAGTGTCATCAAAGATGGAATGAAAAACTCCTTACTCACTTGAACCATAAAGCTTTGCTATTTTTCATCATCTGGTGGTTGCAAACCCAACGAAACTCTGAAACCCTGAAGATTCACGAGATGCAAACATAAGAATACCGCTTATAAGGCACCAGGGGAAATGTCCCCTAAGTGCAAAGTGTGCAGAACTCTGAAAAATATTCAATGCATGACCTACCTTTTCCCCCACTATCATCACTCTTCATCACTAAGGCCGTGTCCAGACTCAGGGGTTTTTTCGGGAAAAGTAGCCTTTTCCCGAAAAAACTTCCCCTGCGTCCAGACTCAAGCCGCGTTCTTTCGAAATTATTTCGAAAGAACGCGGCTTTTCTTTCGATGGCGGTAAACCTCGTTTCACGAGGAAGAACGCCTTCCTTCGAAAGTTCCTCTTTCGAAGGAAGGCGTTCTTCAATGTAAAGAGGCCGTCTTCGAAAGAGAGCATCCAGACTCACTGGGTGCTCTCTTTCGAAAAAGCGGATTTCCTCTATCGAAAGATCCGCCTGCTGTCTAGACGCGATCTTTCGAAAGAGGCTCTTTCGAAAGATGCTTTCGAAAGAGCCTCTTTCGAAAGAAGCCTGCAGTCTAGACACAGCCTAAGGAAGTAGATAAGGCCCTCTGTCTCATGAAAGCCACAAAAGCTTATGGATCTGATTGTGTTTTTCCACAATTTCTTAAAAGCCTGCAAGTCCAGGGCCAAAAATGCTTGGCAGAACTATTTTCCTAAATCCATTAGTCAGGACTCGCCCCAAGGCTATGGTCATTGCCATTGCCAACCAGGGGAAGCCAACCAGTCATCCTTCCATGTACAGATCGGTATCACTCCTTTGCACATTGTACAAGCTCACAAAAAGAATATTCCCAGCAGAGATTATATGCATTGTGGAAGCCATTTGTAAATTTCCTCTCCCCTTCCCCTTTCTGCTTGGTGACTCAGTTTAAGATAAGCATAGATGTATCTTTAAGAAAGGTATGTGTTTGACAAGTTTGGTGCTACATGACTCTGAACATGTACTTTTAATATTATAAAGGGGAAATGTATAAGATCACACATAATGCTGCCTCAGACATTTTACCATGATTTGTAAGTTCCGAGTTTTTAAGTGATACTTCTCAAGGCATATCTTATGCAAAGATTATTGTAATAATGTGTTGGGTATGAACACAAGGGTGTATGCCATTACACAGGGAAAAATATTTCTTCTGTTGGCAGCCAAAAGCAAATCTTTATATGGCTGTTGTCAGCATTTGACAATCAAAAGGCTAGGATGGAACTTCACTTGTCTTATCTGCTGGTCACAAAAAGCTAAGATCCCACTCTGAAATATCTTGTGATGGTGTTAGGCTGAAGCCTCACATACTACCAGCACTTGAAAAAAATAAAAATAAAATAAGCATATTCTAAATCTCATCGAGAAACTGATAGGAATAATGTTAGGAAATGTTGCAAAAACTGTTCAGATATCTTCACTGGCCTTCATCTATTGTTGCACACACTACCGGTCACCCATCTGAACTTGTTTCTCACATATTAGTTGACCATTTTCAGCACTATTATTTGAATCATGACAGCACAGTGAAAAAACCTGCAACAGTCTTCCCATACTGGTGCATATATTCTTGTCACAAAATTTGTTTGCAATAAGAGAATTGTTGAGAAGGGAACAGAGATCTTCCAATACATGAAAAGCTAAATGGTATACAGAGATCTCAACTCAAATCCAGCAATTCTTTTTGGCTTGCATTGCAAGAGCTTGAATATTGGTGAGCAAGACTGAAGGACACAGATGTCCTAAACAAACTCTTCATCTATGACCCAGCCAAAGAACTCCCATGAAAAATATGGTCAACTTTGAACAGCATCCCCACATTGCATGGCCGATATGCTTACCTCTTCCATAAACAGGGACTGAAACACAATTCTATTTTTGACCATGGAAAACAACTTCAAACTATGGAACATTTCAAATGATGTCCCAAACAATTGCTTACCAGTAATATTTCTTCCATCCACTACACATCACCTGAAGCAATGAATTGGATTGCCAGTCTAGACTACTACTGCTGTTTTTAAGCCATATGAAAGAAGCTGATGGGGGAAAAAAATAAAATATTAAGTTTAAATTGTCCACAAAAACAAAGGGATAATGTAGTGACTTTGGCAAAGTTTTCCTAATCAACCCCACTGTAACAAAGGGTGACAGTAAATATCACTCTTTTTCAGAGGGTAATACCAGACTGTGCAAACTTACATATAACATCACAGCCTAATTCTCATTAATACAATACTGTGCTGCTGCACAATGTAGACTGTGTATATTTGTGCACATGTGAGAAAATAAATATTAATCTACAGCCTTGTAATATTTTCCTCTGAAATATCATTTGAATGTACTATGTAAAACACTTCTGCTGGGAGTTTCAAGAATAAAGTATGACTATAATTTAAAAGACAATTTGCATTAATTATAATACATATTTCATAAATTCAAACTGTCTATCTTTTCACAGGTAAAATGTTAAATGTACATTGCTTAGAAATTTGTGATAATCACATTATTATAGTTGCTTAAGCAGCATATTTTATGTTCCCTACTGAATATTTTAATAATAGGCCAAAACCAAAACCTTAGATTTCTTCTCCGGTCAGGAAACCTTTGTTATTGTGCTGAAGGACATATGCAGGGCAATGTGCAGAGATGGTTCCTCTTTTAATTGTTTAGAATTGGGGTGTGTGGTGTTTTTATTATATTATAAATTTATGACTTCTATAAAGTTTGCGTGCAAGTCTGAGCATGGGAGCTTTAATAAATATTTTATTCAAAGAAGTAAAATACTGAACTTTGTTTCTCGGCATTGGTCACCTGGTCCAAGTTACAGTACGCAACAGGGATGGTAGTCATTCATTCCAGTGGTTATTCTCTGATCCCTATATAGTTTTTATGAAATAGTAGCATGCTCTTAGATGGGTTCATTACAATGTTTGATTCCCCATAGAAGATAGTCATTGTTACTATTATTACTGTAGATCTCTGGCTAGGTGGATATATTTTGAACTCTTTCCTAATTTTGAAATACATAAAACTGTGATGTCACTAATACATTTTTATTATTATAATCAACAAAAAACCCACTGTTCTAATAAATATTTGGTAGGCAGTATAATTCAGTACGCACATTAAAACATCAAACACTCAAATGCTGTCAGATGCTAACCATCCTTAAATCCCATTGATCTCAGGAGGAAGTGGATATGTGCCATTTTTTGTAGAAGCAAGTAGTAACTTTACAAAATTTCCAAAGGTTTCACTGCTACAAAAACTGAAAATCATCAGACAGTATCCAAACTATGAAGGAAAATTGTACTGGGGTAAGAAGCTTGTGCCATTCTCTTATTTTGATATATTTTTTTTAATTATTATTATTATTATTTCTGAGTCATAGGCTTATTTGCTACAATCCTGTAACAATTTTCTCTTCCACACCCTGGACTGGGACTCGGGAGATCTGAATGCTATTCCCAACTCTACCAGTAGGTTGCTTGGTGACCTTGGGCAAGTAACTTAATCATTCTGTATCTTGGTTTCCTCATCTGTGAAATGGGAATAGTGATTCTAGCTTCATTTATAAAGCACTTTCCATTCTATGTATTAAAAACACTATATAGGAGCTAGGTGTTATGACTTCCTTTTAGGGATGTCTACACAGTAAAGTTATTTTGGAATAACAGCCATTATTCCAAAATAACTATGCAAGCGTCTACACAGCAATTCCGTTATTTCGAAATAATTTCAAAATAATGGACAGCTTATTCTGACTTCTCTAAACCTAATTCTATGAAGAATAACACCTATTCTGAAATAATTATTTTGAAATGAGGTGTATGTAGATGCTTCACTTCTGCTATTTTGAAATAGCCCTTCACCAGGGCCATTCTATGTTGTTCCTCCTGGGTTCTAAATCGAGATATCACATCTACATTAGGGAAGCCTGCCTTGGACTAATTTTGAGGCTTCCCTGTAGTGTAGACACGTTATTTCAAAATAAGCTATGTCACAATAACTATAACAGAATAGCTTATTCCGAAATAACTGTGCAGTGTAGATGTAGCCTAGATGAGGTCAGTGGTGCTAATTGTATTTCTATCCCTATCACCAACTTTTGTCATTGTCCTGAAGGATGACCGTATCACTGTGGGACCATACAGATGGCTATGAGCAGAAGTGGTTACAACTTTAATTGTTTAGAATGGGGGAATTTGTTTTTACTACATTACATTCTTATATTTTATTATATTATAGATAAGATTCTGTTAACTGCATCAACATATAAACATAAACTAAAAAGATATAGGAATTTGAGAGAGAGAGAGAGAGAGAATATCTACTCATCCTTCTAAGTTGGAAATAGCATGAAAAAAGTGTTTGTTCCACTGACTTGCCATGTTGTTAAGTTGCACATGCTCCTAAACAACCTAGGGAGAGTAATATTATTCTGTATTTATTTGTAACTTTGATTAGCATCAACAGTTATTTGAAAAAGTGAATTTCAAGGCTCTCAGAGCCTGGTGAGGATGTGGATAATGGTTTTCCATGTGTCATTGTCGTCCAAGATCTTAAACCTAAAGAAACACTAATATACTAGGAGCAGAAAATTCTGTGCAGTGCCACACACTATATAAAGCGGTACTCAGAAGGAGTTCTGAGTTCAGCCAAGCGCATACAGAACTGTAAGGAAGCTCTCTGGTGAAAGTGACTGTTGTTGAAACTGCCTTATGCGAGAGATGAAGTCTCTAAAGTAAAATACAACAGAAAGCTGTCAACATGTCACTGGAAACTGACATTTCCCTCCCCCTACCCCATTTTGAAGCAACTCCAACACAATGAGCCATAAGGCACTTGAGCTGTCTTTAGTGGGTACACACATCTGAGATCTATTTTGATTCACATTTTATATTACCATTACAGGTAATATTATTTTGTGGGCATATGCGGTTTATTCAATTTAGAGCAGAGACACTTTAGAGTTTAGACAGACTGTTTCCCATCAAAATGATAATAACATCAAACAAATGAGCTCAAGCCACAAGTAATTTACTGCAGTTCATTTCCCTTTATGCACCCCTTATTCTTCATGAATATAAATGTTACCACAATGGAATCATTTCTCATTCCCTTTCTCTCTCATCTATACTCATGAGAAGAAATTAACAACAAAATTCCACTTCTATGTTAGCCTGTGACCTCCAACAACAGCAGTAGGTGGAGGTCACTAAAATTAAGTTCCTGACTATGCTGTGGTAGCTTCTGCCAACCAGCTGTCTAGTGTGAAAAGAGAAGCTTAATTTTTTAAATCATAGGTTTGACTTTCAGATGGTGTAGCTTTTTTTATTTTAGCCATGCTAGTTCACCCAACCCTAAAGGCCAGAAAAAAGATGTCACACACTTATCAAAGCAACCTTATCCTTAATCTCACTGTCCTAACCACAGTGCAAAGGAAGGAGACCATCTCACAAAAGACCCACATTCTCTGCCATATGAAAAGCAACTGTAGGTGCTATATAGAAGACAGTGTTGTCTAAGGAGATAGAGTGTTAGAGTGGGATTTAGGAGAGTTAGGTCCAATTTCCTGCTCTGGCATTGGCCTGCTAGGTAACCTTGGCCATGTTACTTAACCTCCACATGCCTCAGTTTCTACATCTGAAATTTGGGCCTCATGATACTGATACCACACTCCTTTGTAAAGTGCATTGATGCCTATGAATAAAAAGTGCTGTATAATAACTAAATATTATTATTACAATAAATTTTACTGGGATTCCACCAAAAACACGGGAGGACAATTATTGAAAAGCTGCCCCCCAAACCAAAATCTGTGGGGAAACTGCATCCCCCCAGCAGTTATACTATCCTGTAATCATCCCAGTTCTCTATGGGCATGTCAGTTGCATAGCTGAAGTCGAAATAGCTTGTTGGCTTTAGGCACAGTTTACACAGCAGGAAACTGAAGGAAGAACACTCTTCCTTTGACTTCACTTGCTCCTCATGAAATGAGGGTTATAGGAGTCAGAGTAATAAGTTCTCCAGCTCAACATTATTTTGAAACAATGGCTTGCAGTGTAGACACGTTCTTTGTTATTTTGGACTAACATAAGTGGTTTCCCCACCAGTGGTCAGGCACCATCTGTGGTTTCAGCTTCACATCTGTCCATCCAGTTCTATGGAAAAAGGGTACTAGATTATGACGGCAAATGTGTCCCATTATGAACATTTCACATCTTGAGATGGCTACCAGCTATCCACCCAGTGCTATCAACTTGCAATTTTATCATGATATTGCAGTATTTGATGTTCCTGTTAAAGCCTTAGCTCCTGGAGTCATGATATATCATGAGAATCCCAGCTTTATTAATTAAAAAGCAAGTTTCTAGTCCTCATGGTGTCAGAGAAAAGGTTGAAAAAGTATCTTGAGTGTCCCAACTTGTAAGTTTATCTTATGATTTGTGAATGGTTTAGGATGGCTGGTGTGCAGTGGGCACCACGTGACCCAGATTCACTAGCTACCACAATGCAAATACCAGTAAAAAGAGTAAAAAAAAAAATAGCTTCATGAGGCCACAGGGCCAAACATAGCCCATTAGCAAATTTCTCCAGCGTTGCTCAGGTCATTAAGGAGCGTCTCAGGTCGAGGAGGCTCTGGTGTGTGGAGTGCAGGAGTGAAGATAGGGGCTTGGGTCCTGAAGCTGGACCATGGAGGAATGAGGCTGTCAGGGCTGTCCCTGGTCCTGTGGCTAGTCTGGGGAGGCTTGAGGGTCCATGGGCTGGCCCTGGTCTCCAGGCGGACCCCTTGCCCTGCAACTGGTCAGGAAGAGCAGCCTCCAGGCACTGGGCCTAGCATCCACCTGCCTCCCTCCAGCTCTTCAGTTTGTCCAGAGTGATAAATCGGGGTTGAGACTCCGGTGCCCCTCCTCCTCCTCCTGGCCTGCAAGCTTTCTGGGGGAGGAACCAGGTTCCAGGGGTTGGCCCCAGCCCCTGGCAATGCCCCACAGCTTTCAGGTTCTCCATGGGGGGAGAGGGAGATGATGCTTTGGGGACCCCCCTACTGCCTGCAAACCTGAAGCCTGTCCAGGGCTGGGACATAGTTCTCAGCTCCAACCGCACCTCCAGCCTATCCTTGCAGCAGTGGATAGGGGAGAGTTTCTCTTCTCCAGTGGGTGTGGGCCTGGTTGCCAGCCTCTACTCGGGGCATAAGGAGGGTCTTCTCAGTGCTGGAGAAGGTGGAGGTGGGAGCTGAGGCTCGGGGGACCGGGGGATCGGGGTTTTCCCCCTGGCACTATTTGTGGCAGAGAGGCCACTTACCTGTCCTGTTGGCCAGTAATATGCAGGATCCTATCTGTAGCTGGCCAATGTTTTATTGATGTGGTTTCCCCTACTTGTCACTCTGCAGTATAGCTGCCCTCAGTGCTTACTGCCCTCAGTGGTTACCGTATCATCTCCCTCCTCTCTGCCCCCTCCCTTCCATGTTCTGGAAAACAGTCTCATTCCTGGCACTTACCATTTTCCTGGCACAACCCAACCCTAACCTTGCTTTAAGCTAAGGTAAGAGGAAATAAACTACATACCAAGTTTGATTGCCCTAATTCTTACTATTTAGGAAGTGTTCTTGAACAAATGGATTTGCAGATACATAGAAAAACAGACAGATGGACTCACAGGCACATTTTAAAATATATATAGAGAGATGGATTAGTGGGTAAATCCTCATTGATTTAAGGAGAATTATCCTTCAGGGCTGAATGTGGCCCAGGGTGTTTAAACATAGAATCAAAAAAATCTTCAGGTTCCATGTTTTGGTCCACTTTCATGAATCTCTTTGAACAGCCAGAGAGAGAGAGAGAGCGAGAGTGACCCATAACTTCTTCCTTTTTGCAGTTTCCTAATCCTTGATTGTTCAGTCATGCCCAGCTATTCCCACTTGGGTTCCTTGGCTGTCACAGTAGTGAGTGCAGACATCCATTGTCAGTAATTCTGCTCATGGCTGGATAAAGTCCTATCTCCGAGAAACAGCGTCTGGGATCTGCATAGCCCACAAATCAGAACTCAGACTTTCATTTCAAATATTCCACAGATCTGAATTGTAAATTACACAGGGAAATAATTCTTGATTGTTCTTAAAGTATTTAAAATGCATCTTTATTGGCTCTTTCCAGGAAAATGTCAAACAGCATTTACAGAAACATCTCCAAATTAAGTTTGCAACAAGTCACAGTCTCTGATTATGAATATAACTGGATTCTCTTTGTTAAATTCTAAGATTCTGGTTATGTACTAAAGCATATACATATTTTACCTGATAATATATTTGCAAATACATTTAGAATTCCCTTAGGGACTTTTGTGGTACAGATACCACACACATGGTTGGTTTATGCAAATTAGCTTTCTCCCAGAACTAGACATCTGCAAGCCATATGTAAATTTAACATTCCCTGAAAATTTGTTTAAACTAAAATGGCATTACCATAAAATCATAGAAATTTGGGGCTTAAATCACAATGCCACAGGCTTTAAAAAAAATTACGGTAGACATAACCATACAGAACAACTGATCACCATCATGATTAAAAGCCCTTACATGTTTGAAGGCTGTTATCAGGTCTCACACCATCTTCTCAAGAATAAACATGCCCAGTTTTTTTTAATCTTTCTTCCTAGGTCAGATTTTCTAAACCTTTTTCATTTTTATTGCTCTCCTCAGGACACTCTCTCCATTTTGTCTGCATGATTCATACAGTGTGGTACACAGAATTAGAGATGGTACTCCAGCTGAGGCCTCCCCTATGCCAACTAGATCAGGAAAGATATCTCCCATGTCTTACATATAATATATTCCAGAATCATATTAGCCGTTTTCACAATTGTATCACATTCTTGATTCATACAGTTTGTGATCCACTAAATTCCCCAAATCTTTTTCGGGAGCACTAACACCTAGACAGCACTAACGCTAGCACCCCTTTTTGTAGTTGTGCATTTGATTTTTCTTTCCTAAGTGAAGTACTTTGCACTTATCTTTATTAAATTTCATCATGTTGAATTCAGACCAATTCTCCAATTTGTCAAGGTCCTTTGGAGTTTTAACCCCGTTCTGTAATGTATTTGCAACCCTCCCCCATTTGGTGTCTTTTGCAGATTTTAGAAGCATGTTCTTCAGTCCATTATCCAGGTCATTAATGAAAATATTGGATACTATGAAACCCAGGAATGACCCTTGTGGAACTCCAATAGATATGCCCTCTCCAATTTGACAGTGAATCATTGATAACTGCTCTTTGACTACAGTCTTCAACCTGTTGTGCTCCCCATCCACATTACAATAATTTAATCTAGAGTGCACTACCCCTAAAACATCCACAAAGAGTAGATACCAAAAATTCTGTCTCACTTAGAGGAGCTTTTATGTCTTCTGCAAGGTGTTTTAGTTACTCAGATTTATACTGGTACAATATCTGAGAAAATAAAAAGTCTGATATTTAGAATCTAATTAACATTTAATCCAGTGTTCACCTGCCATTACAAAAGTATAACATACTGTTCTACAGTAAGGGTCTTCACCACAACAAATTAATATTATTAATGTGCAAAGTTTGGAATACTGTAGATGCAAATTATCCCCTTGGGATGAAGTGTAGAAAAAGGATAAGGGGCAACAAGGATTCAGATGGGCTTTATTCTTCAACACTTGCTGAAAATGGCAATCCCAGAATAAGGGCCTTGCTAGCAATCAGGAAGGGATATAGTATAAAAGTTTGAAGTAGCTATCACAGAACGGGCTATAATCAGCCAGTAAGACAACTATTGGAGGAGAAATGAACCAGGTCTTCATGGGGAAAAGGAAGGGCCAGATGTGGCCTAGGGATTCAATTCCCCACTAACTCAATACAGACCTCCAGCAATGTGAAGTGGGAAGGTAGGGCTTGCGGGGAGGGGGGAAGTTATGACTCACTGACCATGCTCTGCCTGACTCCAATACAAATCAAAGTGAATTATGTACACTTAGGAATCTGGCCCTAAATATGTTTTTTATTCCCTCTGGCACTGACCCCAGCTCATTCCCACTGATTTCAGTACATAAGGTTTCTCCAATATTACCTACAGGTGTGACCTTTATGGCCTAGCTGTGGCAAGTGAGCTCTCTCTTGACATTGCACCTATCCTCCTTTCAGATGACACTCAAATGGTAAAAAAGCTAAATTTTGGCTCTGTCCATTTTCCTTCCCAAATAAGGACACAAAATGGCTACTTTTGCAACTTTAATTTGTGTCTGTTGTTGCAGTTTTGGCTTCCATTCCTAAATTTCCACAAAGCCTATTTGTGTTTTGGGACCATTGCTGGGCCAGATGAGGTAGATGAGACATGCACATGGTACTTTTCACCCTCCATGGTTCTAGGCATGGAGGAATTGCAGAGTAGAAATGTTATAGGTTTGGAAGGAACTGAGAACTATAACTCTTCCTCCCCCCCAAAAAAATCCCACACTATACTTGTAATGCTCCTGAAATCTTTCATTCTAAAGCAGTGTTTCCTAACCTTTTCCAGTTTAAGGCACACTTCAATCAATAAAAGAGTTGTGTAGTGTACCCCCATCTTGTGCTAAAATTATCATATAAACTTTATTTTAATGAGAACTTTGAGGATACCTTGATATGCAGGGTCTTTAATCCTGGCAGGAAATGTTACCAGTGTAATTCAGAGCCCTTGCTCCTCTGATCTCAGATGTGCTCTTTCTTTGTTTTTTATATGTTAGGCTTGAAGAAACTTGACCTGAACAGGTAAGATGTTGAAAATGGCAGCAACATGGAGCTAGCATAATCAGCGGCAGCTCTTTATTCCTCTGTCACTATCAACCAGAGTAAGTCCAAAGGTATTACGCCAAGCTTAATTTTAGCGTGGTCCTTTCTTAATTTGGCAAGTTGCTTTGAGACACTATTGTAAGATTCTTCACACATTAGACTCAAGAAAAAATCCAAAGATTCCAGAATGACGTTGACTAAATACTCCTAGTAGGATCTGCCACATTTTGCAAGGGAAACATGTCTATTGTGTCTCTTGCTCCTTTTTTTCATATCAGAGGGTCAACATAGACTATGTTTACACTGGCAGAGTTTTAGCACTGTCAGCTTCACCAGTGAAAGTGAACTGGTAAAATAAAAAGACTGGTTTGTGTTGTCACTTACTTCCACAGGCATCAGAGTGTGTTAACATTTGCAGTACTTCCATCACTAATGAGAGCAGTGACCTGAGGGCAGCTACCCTACAGTGCAGCTCTCTCCATTTTGATGATAGGTCTTGTGATAATGGAGGTGGTGGTGATTACAGGACATCCAGCCTCTCTGCACAGCCCCCTCTCACCAAACACTGATCAGCTCCAGTAGCTCAGCATTGCTACAAATGGGATCATTTGCTCCATGGAACAGGTATTGTCACCTGGTCAGATAAGTGAGTACTTGCCAAGAAAATAGGAAGTGGAGTTTCAAAGTTCCTAGAGCTTTACAGGTTGAGGGGCATCAGAGCAATAGAGGTGCTGGCTAGAATTGTCACCTAGGTACTGTAGGATAAAATCTCTAAAACAACAAAAATGTGGTTTTTTTTCACTTGCATATCACCATAAAAACAACACCAGTAAAAGCTGCATGCCTCTTGTGGAAATTGTTTTCTTTTTGGGAGAAACTTCTGAATTTCACCACAAAAATGTATTAGCAGTTTAGATGTGCCCTTAGATTTTAACCCATGCAGTTTACCCATGCAGGAGACAAGATTTTCCTGTTCAGTTCACTGAAAGGTGGAATATATCAGTCAGATAGTTTTGCATACCATGCCACATCTGTGATTAAATCCATGGATGAAGATTCCTCCAATGTTAAGAATATTTTTAACTCCTCACTGCTCATACAATATGACAGAACTCTTCCATAGAAAAACTAGCACATTTCTGTCTGCAGAAGTAAACTCTGGTGTTGTCATAAGCCAATGAGAACAGGCAACATTTCAAGGACCCTGATTTTATTAAGTACACTCTCTTTACTGTTCCGTCTAGCACTAAGGAAAATTCTTCTGGCAGTGTTTTGACCATGAGACTAACCCAGTGCAGGAAACTGTGGATCACCAGCACATCTGTGTTTTGTTCTTTAAGCTTGTTTACAAACGTGTTCACTTTGCAGACATGGAGGCAGTCCAAATAGCAAATACTAAGATAATTTTTCTAGTGCAATTCTCTCTCCTGAAGGTAGATTGTTGTCACCTGAAAAATGTTGTCTACAGTAACATAATCCGGCAGTTGTCTGCAAAATTAAAACAAAATATTTTATATTACCTCTATGAATGTACATCTGAGAGTTGAGCATGACTATTGATATCTGACAATTCACCAAGCTGCACTGCAAATGTTCCACTTGATTTGATTTTTTTTTTTCTCGGAACAGAGACTGTGTCAGTTGACTGCATCCAATCACCATCCAAATTGCAAATGACTCTTACTGTAGCATAGGTTCACCACTTTGACTTTGTTATATTCATATTCAACTTAATTACTGGAAGTCACTGTGAAGGCACCAGAACCATTTTTTCTTCAAATATTTTATGTCCTCAATTCAAAATTCAGCTCTCTAACTTAACAGTTGTTAAGAAAACACAGCTAACACATGATACCATGCAAATAAAAGCAAAGCCTTCTGTGGGTAATGTCTGCCTCACACGTACCTTCAAGCAGCAATGTATGCCATGCCATGCTCTATCTCTCTCATCTCTTTCCTTCTAAAGATAACTTGTTATAGTGTATATTACCTGTATCAAGTACGAAAGGAATTTGGTGCATCATATCTTCACTCAGGACTTTCCCATCTCCAAGGAAAATTCACTATGCTGAATTCACTATTTCCAGGACGGTATCCTGTAAAAGCTCTGTAGTCTAGATGTACCCTTAGAAAACAGTTGCCCTATACTGAAATAGCAATCAGTTCATAAGAAAGGTATAATTCCTACTTTCCAAGCAACTTCCAGTTCCATCCTAAACAAATGACCCAGAGTGAGGACAGCCTTCATATTTAATAATAGGTTATCCAGGATAGACTGGTGGTGACCCAAATGTGAGGGGAAAAGAACAAAATAAGGCCATTTTCTGGGTATTTCTGCTGTGTGGGGTAAATGGGTCTGAACTAGTAATGTCTTTCACCTTGCAAAGATATTTAAACTTGCACATAATGAGTGTAATATACTATCAAATTGTTCTCAATATTGTTTTATCTTTTCTTTAATCAGAACACTGAAAGTACATACAGTGCTTTATGACATGGGCAACAGGCATCGATCTACGTGCTTGATGATATGCACCTGCGTATATTTCACAGAGAGGGAGAGAGAGAGAGAGATGACCTGGTAGGATTTCTCTATGTGATGCAAATCACTCCTGACATTTTCTTCCCCAAACTGCAGTGTCTGACTTTGAAACATCACCATTTTATCACCACAGGAAAAGCAATGTTGATGCAGCACAAGATAGCTGTGCCACTTCCTTCTGTGCTGAGAGCAATATTTCTTTCCTACACAGGCTGATAGCCCATTGAACAAAACTATACTGTGTCGTATAAGATCAACTTTTAATTAAAGACTACCATACTTAGTGAAATTTCATCTCATTTAACAAAAGTTTTTTTAAAAAAGATGCTATCAGCAGGCTGTTTCAAGTTGAACTATTACATTCAATTTCAGGCATTTTCCTTGGGGGTTGGACTCAGACTAGCCATGGTTCATTTACACTGTATATACTCTTGACAGTGTTCAGACATTAAAGATTTCCAGATCAGGATAAGCTGATCAAGCCTGCCTTTTGGCAACAAAACAGTGAGAGCATACACATGGGACTTTTGTTGGGAAAAACACTCAGTTTCGGTGACAAAAAACTTCCACCCCTACCAGAGACTTCCCCCTCCCCATTCTTTATTATCAACAAAGTGTCAGTGTAGACTCTACTCTTTTTGTTTTGTTCACAGAACTGGCTTCTGCCAGTATCCCACAATACCTGCCTTGATGGCTCTGCTCAGCATTGATCTCTGCTTACCTGCAGGCATGCACCCCTCCTCTTTCAAAGCTCCAGGAAGTATCTGACAGCTGAGTGAGCTGCTCCATTTGGGGAGCAAGCAAAGAGCAAATCATTGGAATGCACCCATTGTCCTGCAGTAGGAGCACATTGGCAGGCAGGCTGCCGCAGGGGGAGGGGAACTAGCTGCCCTGTTGCTTTGACATTCCTTAGCATGGAGAGCTCACAGAGCTACTCATGATGCCACTCAGGCCATGGAAGAGGCTGTGGGAGAACTGAGGAGGAATCCGAGGATGCACAGGGATCAGCTCTGGCTTCCCACAACAGTGCACTGTGGGATACAGGCCCACAGTGCATCGCTCACATTGTCGATAATGGTGCCCAATGTGGACATGACCTGTCAAGAGAGGGAGCAAGTCTGTACACCTTCTGGTGATTTTGGTTTTCTTGACTTTTGGGTGTTGACATAAGTTTTGTTGCCAGAACTTGGTAGCATAGACATACCCTAATTTTAAGAAAGGGTGATCCCTTGTGGAATTTAGCCACAGGGAGTTTAATAGCCCTTGAATGTAACTGCTTCTTCCCTCATTGATGAATGATTTTTATCTCTTGAAAACTCAAACATATAATATTCCCCTCTGACAATTTCTATATGCATATATAATTATGTAGCTGACTAGGGCTAAGTCCTCATTAGTTTATAGAGTGCCTGAAGGGCCCTAGAGTCTTTACAGACATATACCGATATAGGAGTTTAAAGTAGTGTCATTTACACTTTCTTCCACCCTGCTGTGTGTGCATGTGTTTATATTTTATACGGACTGACTCAGATTTACACACACACACACCCTTGCACATCACCTCTACACATTGCAGAATTAGTTTAAGGAAGTCTTGAGTAGGGGTATGTCTAGACTACATGGCTCCATTGATGGAGCCATGTATACTAGTTTACCCGGCATAAGCACAGAAGCAGGGATTTAAATAATCCCCGCTTCATTAAAATAAACATGGCTGCCATGCTGTGCCAACAATCAGCTGATTCAGCACAGCGTGGCAATCTAGACGCGGATCTGTTAGCTGGGCAAGCCTTTGCCGACCGATCCTGTAAACCTTGTTTCACAAGGCATAAGGGATCAATCGGCAAAGGCTTCCCCAGCTAACAGATCTGCCTCTAGACTACCGTGCTGTGCCGGATCAGCTGATCGTTGGCACAGCATGGCTGCCATGTTTATTTTAATGAAACGGGGATTATTTAAATCCCCGCTTCTTTGCCTATGCCGAGTAAACTAGTTTACATGGCTCCGTTGACAGAGCCATGTAGTCTAGACATACCCTATGTGACTTAACACCTAGGGTATGTCTACACTACCACCCTAGTTCGAACTAGGGTGGTAATGTAGGCAACCGGAGTTGCAAATGAAGCCCGGGATTTGAATTTCCCGGGCTTCATTTGCATCTCGCTGGGTGCCGCCATTTTTAAATGTCCGCTAGTGTGGACTCCGTGCCGCGTGTAGCCGCGCGGCACGGAGTCCGCATTAGCGGACATTTAAAAATGGCGGCGCCCGGCAAGATGCAAATGAAGCCCGGGAAATTCAAACCCGGGCTTCATTTGCAACTCCGGTTGCCTACATTACCACCCTAATTCGAACTAGGGTGGTACTGTAGACATACCCATAGCTAGGAGGGGGTAAGAATGTGCACATTAAAGTTCCCCAATCCTACAAAAACCCACACCTATGTAGATTCCTTTACTCTCATTCATGTTTTAGTACATGGATAAAGTAGGTCTCAGGAGATGTTTGTATAAGGGAATCTAAACTGTATGATTCTACATAAACACTCCTGAAATTGATCCAGGGTTCCACTCCCAAAACAGCTTCAGTCAGACTACTTGCAATAAAGTGTCAGATCCTTTGAAGTCAAAGGGAATACTCTTTTATTATTTCAGTTAGCACAGTATCGTGCTCAGACGGAGAAGGCTTTGGCTTGTAGTCCCTCTGGAGAAAATTCACTTAGGTGGCATTTGTGCAACATTTAAATCTTTAAAATATAGCTTAAGAGTTGTGTGAGTGTTGCATAGTTTTTGAGGGCCCTCTCTGCACATTCTTGGATTTAACTGTACTGAGTCTGAAGAGCAATGAGTAGGACTCTGACATTTTTTTAAAAGAAACATTTTAAGTCTGTAGAAGTTTCAGCTGACTTTGAAACCCCCTCTACTCCTCCACAGCAAAATCCCAGTATTTAAACAGGTAGGTTCTAAGAATGAGGCTTAGAAATTATAGTCCTGAAAATCTGTGTATATTAAAATCTTTTTAGTAGTAATTTATTGGTAGTTTAAAGTATATGTGTGGAAAGTACAGTTTAATAGCTGTGATGGTGATGCAGTAGGTAATTAAATCATGTCAATCCAATTTGATTGCCTGTATAATAAAACAGCTAAAGGATTAGATCAAAGGGAGCCAACGTAGATTTAATAAATATGGTTTTCTTGAAATTTGGGATAAAACGTCTGTGATGGACTATTAACTAAGCTTTCTAAATTTCATAATTATTAGAATTGGTTGGAAAATTCAGTGCAAACAGGCTTTTTTTTTTTAGATAAACAAGCTCTATTAACTAAATTGACAACTAATTAGATTTTGATCCTGCAATTAAGCTCATTCAAGCAAACCTCAGCTCCTATAGAGAGTTTTACTGAAGTAATGGGGTCCACCCATGTTGATTAGATAGCAGGATGAAAGCCTCAGGCAATAGGGCTCCATATGGGTCCTACGGTCTGCCCATATGGCAGGGCTGGGGAAAAATCAGTCAGATCCCTCCCCTGACTGAGAAGGAGAAAGACATTCTCCACATTTGCCTTGCACACCAGAGCCTTGGCAGGAGCCCTGAGCTTTGGGGACCAGATCCAGGCAAACCGGTCCAGAGGTACAAATAAATAGCAGAAAAAAAGGGGAGATGGGGAGAGAAAGGGGTGGGGGAAAGCCTTGCCAATTAAAGTGTCCATGCTAAATGAGGCTAATAGAATGGGCTGTAAGTGCCCAGTAGTTGCAGCCCACTCTATTAGCCTTATTTAGCACAGACACTTTAATTGATAAGGGTTTTTTCCCCCTTTCCCTCCCCATGTCCCCTCTTTATCTGAAGAAGTGGATTGGGCCCAGGAAAGCTCATCTACGTTTTTTCTCTAAGGTGCTGCAGGACCATTTTTTTAAAAAGGTTTTTTCGGTTACAAACTAACACAGCTACCCCTCTGAGACTTTTTATCATGTGAGGGATGACGATATTATTTTGTCTTTGAGAAGAGATGAAAATGTCTTTCCCTTTCCATTACAATCAAACTATATTCCAGCAAAATTGTATGGCTCTCAAAAGCTATGAGATTGGTGGTTCATAGGTGGGATATATTTTTTATTTTATATAAAATTGAGCAAGGGGTATGGTGCATGACATGTACATTGCAGTAGAAAATGCCTACATTGTAATTATGATAACATCATGAATTGTAAACATTTTAAATGTTCAGATATTTTTATGTTCTTGCAGAGAAAAGCTTGAAAACACGACTCAGGTGAATGCTAAAAACTCAAACTAAAAGCCAAACTAAAACCGACCAATCAATTTTAGAAAATAACAGCTCATGATTTCTAAGCCAATTTCATGAAGAGAGCTGGAGGAGGGATTTATGATTCTTGAATACTTTTGGTTTGCAATACTATCTAATTCTAGGATTACTCTAGAGCCAACACCTTTTTCAAAAGGGTGGGCAAGTAGTGAAATGTTGATCAGATGTTTGCATGTTAAAACTAATTTCAGCTTTCAATTAAAAAGAAAAAGAGATTTCTGACTTTTTATTAAGAGGATAGCTTCAAAACTTGAACCATGTTCTCAAGTTCCCTTGAGGAAAGAGCCTATAAAATTTAAAAGAACGAGCTAACAATTACATAAGTATATTTTAATCAGTCTGTAGAATTTAATAGAGAATTTATAGTGCTGCTCAAAATACCCTATAGAAAGGGTTTAGTCCTCTATTCAATTATGCAGAATTAAGGCATAATTTACACAGAATCCTATCATACTATGGTGGGGATGATATTTCATAGCATTAATATCATACTACCACTGCATAGGTACAACTTCATTGATATTTAAGAATCTATTCCTGAGAAGTATTGAGCATTTGCTAATCATGCTGACTTCAGAACAGAGCTGTTCAAACAACAAAGCAAACAACCTTATACTGATTCGTAATTCTAAATGTTGATTCTTCATTCCATTTCCAAGTGCTTGAAAATGGATCCACTTTTTGCTTTCTTAACATTTTTAATTAATCCTCCCTCCCTCATGTTTATCAACTTTACGAGGTTTTTGGTGAAAGAAAATGTTCAATATCCATTTAAATAAAGTGTTTGACAATTGCTTTTAAATGAAAAAAGAGACATTGTTAAGGCCAGGTGGGAATGAGGCAAACAAATGAAATTTCCGAATGTTTGCAATTATCCACGAAAAAATAATTATAAAAGCTATTTTTGATACAAACACTTAGTTTGTAAATTTCAATCAGCTCTACTTCAGAGTTCAAGGTACTTAGCCTCTCTCAGGATTAGGCTTTAAATTCAATTTATAACAGTCATTTAAAATATACCATGATTATAAAAATCATCAGATATTAGGTTTAATTTAATCTGATTTCAGGTTAGCTTTTTTTTTTTTTTTTAGTAGCCTGATAGAATTCTGCTATATTATAACTTCCAAAGAGAATTCCATGAAATTGAACACTCAGAGGCATCACATAACTCTGATGAGGAGTCCTGTAGCACCTTATAGACCAAGAGTATGTCTACACTACAGCGTCATTTCGAAATATCTTATTTTGAAATAGCTTATATCCAAAAAATGCATCTAGACACAAAATGCATTTCAAAATAGCATTTTGCTATTTTGAAATAGCACGTCTACACTGATAGGATGCTAAATCGCATTTAAGGCTGGCCAGAACCAGTTCTGGCAGGGCATCAGGTCAGGAGTTAACTTGTGAAACCTGTGCTTAACGGGACAACACCCCCCCAACCCAGGACAGCCAATTCTAAGGTTTCCCTGATTTCTTGCCTACCTCGCTGAGGGACAGCAAAGCATTTTTTTCTCTGTGTGCTCCGGTTGCCCTCACTCTGGACACCTCAGCTCTCTGCAGCATGGAGCCGGAGCCGCCCCTGGGCACTCTGGTGCGTCTCTTGGACGTGTTGCTGCAAGCCTGGAAGCATGTTCTGCAGTAACAGTCTCCCTGGTGTGTCCCACTGGGGTCTTGTGCCTCATTCCTCCCTCCCGTCATTCCATTTACCCCTCCCTAAACCCCCTTCCTGCTGTACAATAAAAGACACGTGTTCATTACAACAAAGCCTCTTTATTGAACAAAACTGGGGGTTGGGGGGAAATGAAACTGAGGTGAGACTGGGGAAAGAAGGTGGGAGAGGGGAGGGGGAAACCTGGGAGGATGGAGCTGGCAGGGGGAGGAAGGGGAAAGAGAAGCTCAGGGCTGTCCCCTGAGCTTGTCAGGGCCCAACTGTCTCCCAGCACCATGGGTTCAGGGGCTTCAGCATCCCTGGGGGTGTGGAGAAGGTGGGGAGGAAGAAGTGGGAAGGGTAAAGGGCGTAGGAGGAGGAGCGGTAGCTGGGGAGGCAGCAGGAGCAGGAGCAGGAGCAGCAGGAGGCAGCAAGCTCTGCCCCTGGATCGATGACCTCCTGGGGGTCACGGACTGTCCTGCCCCCCAGGATGTGGTCCATGGCATTAAAATAGGGGCAGGGATCTAGGTCTGCCCCGATTGGGAGCTGCTCCCCGTGGCCCTGGCATACACCTGCCTCAGCTCCTTTATTTTCATGTGAACCTGCTCCTGGTTTCACATGTGGCCTTTGGTGGTCAGGCTGGCAGCCATCTGCCTGTTGCCAGTTGCATTCCTCTGTTTAGTGCAGAGATCATGGACATTGGAGGCATCCCCCCAAACCTGAATTAGGTCCCTGATCTCCGCACTGGACCATGCAGGCACCCGCCTTTTCTGGCCCCTGGCAGGCTCCTGGGAGCTGGTAGACTGGTCCTGGGAAGCGGGGGAGGGCTGGCTGGTACTGGCTGCCTGGTTCATGCTGGGGCCACTGGATCAGGTGCAGTGACCGCTGGCTCTGAGCTGGCAGGCTTGGAGGGAGAGGAGTTTTCTTGGCTGTGCCCAGAGTGGCCACCAGGACACCCTGGGAAGGGCTGGAGGCGCTCCCTATTTCAAAATAAGCGTCTACGCAGCACTTATTTTGAAATAGCAATTTCAAAATTGGCGCTATTCCTCATGGAATGAGATTTACCAAATTTGAAACAACCCCTCCACTATTTCGATTTAATTTTGAAATAGCGGTTTGGCTGTGTAGACGCTGGTAAAGTTATTTAGAAATAATGGCTGTTATTTCTAAATAACTTCGCTGTGTAAACATACCCTAACAGATTTGTTGGAGCATAAGCTTTTGTGGGCAAAGACCCACTTTGTCAGATGTATGTAGTGGAAATTCCAGAGGAGAGAAAGGTGTTTTGTCTGTATTTGTACAAGTTTCTTCATGAGGTTGATGGATTTCTACTCCATACGGCTAAATACAGTGCCTTACATAGTGTCGAGTATCAGAGGGATAGTCGTGTTAGTCTGAATCTGCAAAAGTGACAAGGAGTCCTGTAATTTCCACTACATGCATCTGATGAAGTGGGTCTTTGCTCATGAAAGCTTATGCTCCATAAATCTGTTAGTCTATAAGGTGCCACAGAACTCCTTGTCACTTTTTCAGATTCAGACTAACACGGCTACCCCTCTGATACTTCACATAATTGTGTCCCTGAATGTGTATAATGTAGTATAATTCAAATCAGTCCATTTTTGCCTGCCAGTCCTATAGGGGACTTTACAACTTGTAGGGTCCATTCAGTTCCTGAGGAGCTATGAGACACTCCTACAAATGGGCTTTTAAGTGACACAGACAAATCTTTCTGCCATGATGTAAAGAATCTTTTGGGGAGCGTGGAAGAAATATAATATTTTCCTGTAGGATGTATTACATACTTTGGCAAATCTGTTATTTCATCACTGTTCTCTGTGTATTTTTTTTCCTATTTACTGCCTAAATATTTAGACAGAACTTGGATTTGAATAAATTGATAAATGAATTAATGAATGATCCAAAGTGTGTAGTAACTCAATGAATTGGAAATGCAGTTCAGACACAGTTTTTTAACTTCTGGAATATAATACTAATTTCAGTGTGCTGAGATTGTGTATGCCATTATTTTTAATTGCACTCCAGAATGATAATGATTTCTGCTTACTACAAACTGATGTGGCATGGCATGAAAAGTCTGATCATCGTGCCATGTCACCCATGTGTAATCTTTGCACTTTGATATTCTGTGTCACCTGTAGTACCTGCACATTTTTCTATGTTACTATGATCTAGCTTTCCCCATGGCTACGTCCCTTTCTGGAAAAGGGATGCTAATGAGACGAGTCGGAATTGCAAATCCGCGGGGGATTTAAATATCCCCTGTGGCATTTGCATTTACATGGCTGCCGCTTTTTTCCGGCTTGGGGATAAGCCGGAGAAAAGCGCCAGTCTAGACGCGATTCTCCAGAAAATAAGCCCTTTTCCGGAGGATTTCTTATTCCTACTTGAAAGTCTAGACTGGCGCTTTTCTCCAGCTTATCCCCAAGCCAGAAAAAAGCGGCAGCCATGTAAATGCAAATGCCGCGGGGGATATTTAAATCCCCCGCGGATTTGCAATTCCGAAGTGTCTAATCTGCATCCCTTTTCCGGAAAAGGGGTTCAGTGTAGACACAGCCCATGATAAGCAATCCTGATCACTGCATATGATGTTTAATTGCACTGGAAACAGTTTGTCAGATAATCCACCTTTTTCTGTGTGCTGTGACTGGACTGAAGATACAGAATAGAGCATTCACTAGCATTCAGTTCATCATCTTAAATTGAAAAAGGCTTCCAAGCATGGTCATCATCTTCTCTCTCATTTAACTGGGACTCATTAATCCAAATCAGATCAGCCAAGCTGAAACAAGAGAAAACAGGATTCTCTCTCTCTCTCTCTCTTTCTCTTTCCCAGGTGAAATAACATCAGCAGGACTAGGAGAACAAGTGAACAAAAATGTGCCGAAGGTCCTTCAGTCAATTACAGGGAAATGAATTCTTTTTGATAATCTAATAATTAATCTTTGGGGTGAAGAATGTATTTTCCACCTTTGAATGGCTAATTCCTACTGCTTTGGGAAAACTAGTAAGAGAGAAGTAAGTAATTTAAAAAGAAAATGAGGAGAGGGAAAGAGGTATTTTAAAATTGGTGTCCCCAAGGAGAATCACATGGAAACAAGGTAGGAGAAAGGTGAGTCCTGGCGCTGCAAACCCATTAGCATAGAGGCAAGGAAGAGCCATTTCCTCTTTCCCACAGTAGGAGGAGGGTGACTCATTTGGAGTCTTCACTATCCCTATAAACATCTTCTGGAAACACTTCTCTCAGAGGGACATCATTTTCTCAGAGAAGAGAGGAACTACTGGGGGAGGGGGATGTGGCTTCAGCTACTAGGGGAGAGATGTTGTTGTTGCTGATTGCACAAACCTTGAAGCCAAGAGCAGATGATTGAGGAGAACAGATGTGACACTCTGCCTGTTCCCTTTGGGAAGTTGTGTTGCAGGGGGGAGGTAAAAAGATACCACTGACCAGTATCTGAGTTCAGAACTCTCACCACCAGTAACTACAGTATAGACCCAAGTGGATCTCTGTAGGTAACAATGAATATTATGTGCAATTCATTTAGCTGCTTTTTCCGCTTGTGAAATATTCCATGTGATCTGACTTCCTCATGCTCATACGGCTAACTTCTTCTTCTTAAAAAAAAAGGTATCAGTGGATTACGACCATATTTATCTGAAAAAAAGTTTCTATTTTTGCTGCATTGGGTAGTTGTGCTTGGTGAGCAATGTGGTATTGCTACTCACCTGCTAACACTGAAGTATACTTCCACCACATATACTGCTTCATATTCTAGCATTCCTATTCCTACAAAGACTTTGGTGTGAAACTTTGAAACACAGGTAAAACTTGGGCAAAAATTATCTGCTACCTGCAAACCATACTTGCAAAACAGAGATTGCAAAAGTCATCCATGAAGATTTTAGAGCTGAGAATGCAGTTAGGCTCATAACTCTTCAAACCTCCAGTTCTTGACTAATTATCTATTTTGATCCATATATATTTATTTATTTGGATATCTAATGGCCTCCTGTCTCTTCTCATAGCAGCTCTCCCCTCTGGTTACCTTCTCCCCCTCCCTATGACACAGAATGCCAGAAGTACCAGTTCTGGTTACTCCATGAATCCTGCAATATTTTGTGTTTTTCTTAAAGTTTCGGTATCTAGGGTCATATTATAACATGAGAACCAAAGCTTTATCATTATTTTTTAAATACGTACGATTCTGTCACTTGTGCTTGTTGAGAAAAGCTAGAAATCATGACTGCTCATGGCTAAAAAACCAAATAAAGATAATCCCACACTTATTTAAGCCAACCATGCATGATATTTTAGGGTCTGACCCACATTATTTCCCTTCCTGTTGTTCATAGAAGGTTGATGCTGCTGACATTAATAGGTTCCAAGCAGCCCCTTGAAGCTATGCAGATGTATAGTCCTTCCATTGTCATCTCTGATGTCACCCACTTAATTAAAAACTCAAAGGAGAGGGCTGGAGGGGATGCTATTTGGAGCCCAGCTTCTTCCAGTGGCTTCCAGTCTAAGCTGAGTGAGAGATCGAGGAACTATATTCTATCCACAGTTGCTCGCTTGCTGAGATATATTTCTTTACAAGGTTTATGGGAGGGTGGAGAGTGATGACAGTGAGGAATTATACTGTATGTGCATTGGGTGGGTATTCAGGATTGGGATGGAGGGAAACACAGTGTTCTGTAGTTGTAGGTAGAAGCTCTTTCTACTTAAAAGCTAAAACCTAGAGCTAAAAAAGCCCAAGCATCAGCTCCAAGGTATTTTTCATACATATGTAGTTAGAAATCCCCAAAAGCCCCGGCGGAAAAAAATTGCCACTGTTTAAATCCCAACTTCCATCTTACATACAATTTTTCACGCTTCTTGGCGCTTTACTTCTTAAAAGATGCAAAGACATGCTGATGGCGCCAGCAATCAATTGTGTCTGATAGAGTCGAAGCTGGCTAAATCAAAGCTGTTCAGCAAATACAGTAAAGACACGCTATAAGCCAGAACAAAGTGTGATCTTGTCCATTCTACTGTACATGACTGAAAGTGTCTCTGGAGATTTTTAATGAATGCACTCGTTTGCCTGAGAGGAAGTACGAAGTGCTAAACTCTACAGGTGCTTTTTAAAAAACTAATAATTTTATATGCTTCTACAAGCATCAAAACCAAGTTCTGTGGGGTTTTTAAAAAATTTTTGTGAGCAACAGATAAATTCCAAGTTTTCTGCTGCCACTGACCAATTGGATAATTAATCAGGAGGGGTTCGGAAAAGAAGTTTGCTTTTTCTGAACTGAGCTATGAACCCTTTGCCCAGACAATAGTGATAATATACTTTGAAAATTTCTCAGTGAGCTATCAATAGTTTAATCCAGTTACTTGAAACCAGAAGCAGAATTAAAGGAGTAAAGGAATGTGAGAGCTGGCTCATGAAACTTCAGAGTATAGCAAACTGATTTGGAGAATGGCAGCTGGTCACTGACAAAACCTGTTTCTAGAATCAATATTCGAAACAAATGTTCTTGAAAGCTCTGAAATGTTTGGAATTTTTTTAAATGAATGTACATATCTTTGCATTTCCTTTTTCTAGCTGAAGTTTCAGGGGCAGAATCCCAGGAGAAACTATTTTTGTTTCATTTCCAGATAAGTTGAGATGTGAATGATGCTAGCAATCTTATGAATGAAACTGCTCTGTGATTTCCAGCCCAGATTTTCAGATTCAGGAGAGCTGAATGGTTCCAATGAGCATCCATATTTTTGCACATTAATCCACAATTTGAGACTTTTGATATGCTAGCAATATTGTATACGAGCATTCTTATATTTGTATAAAAATTGCTTACTGTTTAAGCAATCATCTCAATCAACGTTATCTCCAGTCTTTTCTATCCCTATGCGGAATACATTTGTATGGGTACTAAGGCATGTGTAAATGTGCAACACCAATAAAAACACAAAACCTAGCTCTGGGCATGCTGCTCATTGGCTGGGCAGCATTTGAATTTCTCCTGAGTGATCACACAAGTGCACAGCTTACAGGGAACACTGATCTCAATTTCTGGATTTTCAATGAAAAGCCAAAATATATAGGCTATGTCTAGATTGCATCCCTTTTTCGTAAAAGGGATGCAAATTAGACATATCGCAATTGCTAATGAAGCAGGGATTTAAATCTCCCCCGCTTCATTAGCATAAAAATGACTGCCGCTTTTTTTCAGCACGGAGCTTTGCCGGAAAAAAGCGCTAGACTAGACGCGGATCTTTCGGAAAATAAAGCCTTTTCTGAAAGATCCCTTATCCCTTATTTTAAGTATCAGAGGGGTAGCCGTGTTAGTCTGAATCTGAAAAAGCGACAAAGAGTCCTTTGGCACATTATGCTCCAATAAATCTATTAGTCTATAAGCTTTCGTGGCCAAAGACCCACTTCATCAGATGCATCTGATGAAGTGGGTCTTTGCCCACAAAAGCTTATGCTCCAATATACCATATATAGTTTTCTTCATTTTCCTTCATTCTCTCCCCCTTTTCCATCTAAGGGTACATCTAGACTACAAGCTTTTGTCAACAGAAGTTTTGTTGATAGATACTGTTGACAGAGCTTCTGTTGACAAAGAGCATCTAGACTACATCCAATTCTGTTGACAAAGCAAGCCTCTTTGTCGACGTGACAGTGTAGACACAAAGGACAGTGTAGATGTAATATCGCCTTCTGTTGACAGAACTCTGTTGACAAAAGGCGTTATTCCTCATAGAATGAGGTTTACAGCCGTGGACAAAACTGCTGAGTTCAGTTGACGTTATGTCGACAGAACTCAGCTGCAGTGTAGACACAGGTATAGTTTTGTCTACAAAAGTCCACTTTTGTCGACAAAACCCTGTAGTCTAGACACACCGTAAGAAAAGAAAAGAAAAGAAAAGAAAAGTAAAGAAAATCACTTAGAAATGTTAGCTATCTGCAAGTCACCAGGGCTGATGAAATGCATCCTAGAACACTAAAGGAGCTGATAGAGGAGGTATCTGAGCCTCTAGCTATCAGCTCTGGAAAATCATGGAAGACAGGAGAAATTCCAGAAGACTAATATAGTTCCCATCTATAAAAAGGGAAAAAAGAACAATCCAGGAATCTACAGACCAGTCAGTTTAACTTCTGTGCCAGGAAAGATAATGGAGCAAGTAATTAAGGAAATCATCTGCAAACACCTGGAAGATAATAAGGTGATAGGGAACAGCCAACATGGATTTGTGAAGAACAAATCATGTCAAACCAATCTGATAGCTTTCTTTGATAGGATAATGAATCTCGTGGAAAAGGGATAAGTGGTGGACGTGGTATAGCTAGACTTTAGCAAGGCATTTGATATGGTCATGCATGATATTCTTATCAATAAACTAGGCAGAACTGTTTTGAGACCAGTTCTGTTCAATATCTTCATCAACGATTTAGATATGGCATAGAAAGATGTGGAAAAATTAGAGAAGGTCCAGGGAAGAGCAACCAAAACGATTAAAGTTCTAGAAAACATGACCTCTGAGGGAAGACTGAAAGAACTGGGCTTGCTTAGTTTAGAAAAGAGAAGACTGAGAGGGGACATGATAGCGATTTTCATATATCTAAGAGGCTGTTGTAGGGATCAATTGCAGAAGAAATCTGTACATGGAAAGTATAGGGGTGATGATTCTCCCTCCTTTTTAATCCACCTGCTTCCCTACTACTGATGATCCAGAAGCAAGCCTCTAGGAACATACACCATTGTAGCAAGAACAAATTGTAGATAAGAGTGGGAACATAACAATCTTGTTTACCTAAATGTACTGATCATGTAAACAAAGTCAAAGTACAGGCAGTACAGCTGAGCCATACTGTAACAAGCAATGAGTACTACTTCCACAAATAATGTAGATACACAGTATTTAAAGCTGCACCAGAGCACAGCTATTTGGACCTCACCTATGGGCTTTGGGTACTGGTGCCTCAGAAGCTGAGACAACCCCCCACTTCATCTGCAGCTGAAATGGGGTTTCTGGCTATCCAAAGGGATGTATGAAATGCCACTTTTTGTATCATGTTGTTCTTTTAATTAAGGGGCACAGCTGATAGCTGTCAGGAAATAAACTACTTGGCTGCGTCTAGACTGGCATGATTTTGCGGAAATACTTTTAATAGAAGAGTTTTTCCGTTAGAAGTATTTCCGCAAAAGAGCTTCTTGATTGCCAGTCTACACGCACCCCTTGTGTTTGACAGATACCTGTATTGCATCCTTTGTACTTTGAGAACCCAGTGTCGGACCTGAGACTTACTCTTGCTGGCAACAGGCAAGGAGGATGGAGAAAAATTCTCAGACTCTGAGGACAGAACAAGAAGCAATGGGCTTAAACTGCAGCAAGGGAGGTTTAGATTGGATATTAGGAAAAAGTTCCTAACTGTCAGGGTGGTTAAACACTGGAATAAATTGCCTAGGGAGGCTGTGGAATCTCCATCTCTGGAGATATTTAAGAGTAGGTTAGATAAATGTCTATCAGGGATGGTCTAGACAGTACTGGGTTCTGCCATGAGGACAGAGGACTGGACTCAATTACCTCTCAAGGTCCCTTCCAGTCCTAGTGTTCTATGATTATATGAAAATGGTGGGGTCAGGAAACAAAACCAAAAATCCCAGAGAACATTTTCGTTTTTCATTAAAAAAAATTGACAAAAGCAAATCAGGTTTCTTTTTTGTTTTTCATGTAAAATTAATGTTTCAACCCTTATCCCCATGTAATGAAGATGCTATCACTTTTTAAAAGATATCACAATACATTAGTAGTGTACTATGAAGTGTTAACATAAATAGTTAAATGAAAACCACATGCATCAAAGTACTACCAATGTGCATTTTTAAAGCCAACAGTCTTGGTTGTATTTTCCTTTTGATCACCCACATGAGACAAGATACTGCTCCCTGTATTCACAATAAGCAATACCTGCTTTCATGTCTAGCCTCACTGAAATCATTGGCACCACTTGTAGGCTGTGTCTACATTGGTCCCTATTCGGTAAGCTCTTTTCCGGAGGATCTCTTATTCCTACTATTATTATCTACAAGCCGGAAAAAAGCGGCAGCCATGTTAATGCAAATGCCGCAGGGGATATTTAAATCCCCCGCGGATTTGCCTATTCCAAAGCGCTACATTTGCATCCCTATTACGGAATACGGGCCAATGTAGACACAGCCGTAGAGTCTGGAGCGACCCAAAGAGCAAAGGGAGCAGAGTCTGGCCCTTAGCTCTTATCTTGCTCAGTCTGGTAATTCACTCTGGGTATTTGTAGAATTTGACCTCTGATGTGTACCGTTACAAAGGGACATAAGGTAGTATAGATAGCAGCACAGAGGAGAGAAGAGTTTCTTCCAGGACTCTAGTTCCTCTCATCCCTGCATGTATCTGGGAAGTGGCAAAGAATGGTGAAATGTTAGTACCTTACTTTCTCTACCTTACTTTGAGTGTGCTAGCTAACCTTGGAAGCACAGGGACGCTAATGTGATTCTAAGACACTATCTGCTTCCTGGTTTGATCTTTAGGCAACATGACTATACTGGGCTTGTAGCAAAGCACAAATTTGGCTCTCAGGAGTGTATATTAGAAAGGTTATGTTAAAAATCAAATCAACATAGCAATACTATCAGTTCTTCACATGTTATTTATCCATACATTTCCTTAGCTCATGCTGTTAAAAGAACTATTTCTCTGACTGATTGCATTAGCTCAGTGGTCCCCAGCCTTTTGGGGCTGCCGGGCGCCCGGAGGCGGGGGCCGCTCAGGCACCATGTGCCCGGGATGGGGGCCACAAGACTAGCTTGGGCTGGCCCTGGTCACTAGGCAGGTGCACATAAAAGCACCAGGGGACCATTGCATTAGCTTATACAGTGTGCATATGTGTGTGGGGGGGCACTTTTGATTTAGTTGCACTTTAAAAGCAATGTCTCTAAGATAATTGCTGGTTCTAATGATAAGACTTGTAAAAAAATGAGTATGTGAGCAATTCCATAGAGCTAAACATGCATTAGCCCTAAGTGGCTTCTAGTCATATTTAAAACTCTCAAACCAACTTCTAACTCACAAAGACAGTTTTGTGTGTTAAAGCAACACCACACTAGCAATGTGTATTTAAAGTTTAACCTACAATCTGAATGTCTTAGGCAGACATTAAACCCTGTTCCATCTTTTAAAATAATCACTTGCTATAGAATTAAAATATAATTACTTCACACAATCAAATTTGGATGTGATGTGTATTCTTGCAATTTTTTAAGATAAACTGAAGGCATTGTAGAGTTTCACAACTGGGAAAGAAAATTCCATTATAAATACTTGAACCTTGAGTTATTAATCACCAGCACATCCAGAACATCTTGGAAAACCAGTGGTTGCATAAATGCCATAGCTTAAAAAATTGCAGAAGCTAATCCTGCCAGAATTCAAGTATGACTCCAGTTTTTATGAATGTGCTGTTATAGTTCCAAAAATACAGATATGTATTGTTATGAAATATTCCTTTGACAACAATTACATTCTATTCCAGAACTGGCAAATAGCATGGGAGAGTAGAACTTTTACACTGCTACCATTTATACATTCCCTGCCAGCAAGATGAAGGATCCAGTCTGTGAAAAGGTTACCTTTCAAAATGGAGTAATTGATCTTCTTCTTTGCTACATATGTCATTGCCAGGGTAAGATGCAGTGGTTTGTGGGTTTACTGCAGTGGAGTAGGATAATGTATGAGATAGTCAGGGTTCCATAACGCAAGATATTTGGGATCAAATCCTCTGTTGGGGTATATGGACATAGCTCCATTGATACCTATGGAATTTTGCCCCCTAGCCCCGAGCATTTAGCTTTTGTATTTTAAAATTGATCTTTCAATTAAGTTTAATGGAATTACAAACTTATAGAGACTTGCAATATTCATGGTTCATTTTTGCAGATATGGATGCAGTTGTAAATTTTGTATCTAGAACGTTGCAAATTATCAATCTGCTTTATATCCATGGCTATTCACGTGTGTATGGATATTCACAGATCATTTTTCTAGGGGAAAACAGAGATGTGGATTTGAATTTGATATCCATTCAGGGCTCTCCCAATAAGCATGAATGTCACACACATTTGGAATGTCCTTACAAAATGTTCAGCATAAACATTGCCTTTCCTTCCATCCAGGTCAAAGACCAAAATCTACACTTTGCAGTCCTCTCTCCCCATATTGTAGTTTCCTACTAAGGATGAGTGTGTGTGTGTGTGTGTGTGTGTGTGTGTACACTATATAGCCATTTTTCTTCTGTCTTGGAAATTCTACCAAAGCCAGACACAGACAGATAAATCTGACACATCTAAATTATCTATTTAATAGCAGCACTTCTGAAGTAATTACTTAAATGGATTTTAAGCCTAAATGTCTATATAACATTCACCCGATATTTGTCTGATCTTGTCTTTGTGTGTCATCTAATAAGTTCTTTCAAGGTCAATTTATCTTTATTTTAGTTAAGATTTGTGCTTTACTGATGTTGACTGTAAATGGCTTTCTGTGAAAAGCTGTTATCTTTCTAGTGGATAGTAACTTTTATCCGTTTAGATCATCCTCAAATTTAGAGTTCTGTGAAAGACCCAATTGTGTCAAAGATTTCATACTGATGTGTCTCTTAATCTATTAACACCTCAATGGATTTTTTTCTATTATATATTTAAGTTCTGCATATTTTTGGATGGGTTGGAACCCATATTTCTGTTGACGAATTAGGTGAAAACAGCATTGGGAGTTTAAGTAATTGGCTCAAATTCTGCCTGTCACTACTTTTGACTACCTTATTTACTTCTATAGGACTATGTAGGTAATACTCATAGAATTTTTCTCAGGCTATGTCTACACTACAGAGTTTTTCCAAAAATGTTTTACTTATGTCCAGACTGCCATTGCATTCTTTTGAAAAAAAATTAAAAGGACAGAGGGTTTTTTCCAACATTAGTAAACCTCTTTCTACGAAGAAGCCTTTTTCCGAAAGAGCTTTTTCAGAAAAAGGCATGTGTGGATGCAGAAGAGGGAGCTCTTTCAAAAGAAGAGGAAAGAGGAAAAAGTATGGGTGCTCTGGTGGCCACTCTGTCCATAGTAATCACAGCTTACAAGTGAGACAGCATCCACACTGAGTGGACGCTATCTTTCAAAAACAGCAGATTGCTTTTTCAATACGCTTTGGCAGTGTGGACGCTCTCTTTCATAAGACGTTTTTTTCTGAAGATCTCTTCTGGAAAAGATTCTTCTGAAAGAAGCCTGAAGTCTAGACATAGCCCCTGTGACATCTACTACACTGTAAACTTATGATCAGTCTTTTCCTTATATTATCCAGCCAACTTTAATCAGCCAACAAACCAATGTATCATTTCTATGATTGTGTTATAGGACACCTTCTTAGACAACAGAATATTTGCAATTAATCAAATCCTAATCAGAATTCATTTACCAGTGAATCTCTCTCTCTCTCTTCTCCTAAACTTTTATTCAAAACCAATGACACAAAGTCATGCTGCTTAAGTTCTAAGGAAAAAAAACCCCATCATTTCATGTCTTCATTTTGAAGATTTACTTTAGATCCATAAGATATGCTATGTAAACTTTGGGTAATATTTTCAAAAGTACCTAAGTCCCATCTGTAAAAGAAAGGTGGACATCATTGACATGCAATGAGATATTAACTCTTGAGTGCCTGTGCCTGTGGTTTCCAATCTTTTCTCTGCCACATCACACCTTGCTACCTTAGGATTTTTAGGCACAACAGAGGAGCTACAAAAATGTGGATAGTGGGGGTGCTGAGAGCCATTGAACCAAATGCTAAATCTTGTATATTATGGAAACCACCTAAAGTCAGCATCCCCAGCACCCCTAGACACACCTAGACACACACCTCTCCAACTGAACTCATGAATATTCATATGCCAATCCAGAACGAGGCTACTAGGTTAACATCAAAACAACTTCAGCAGCTAATAATGGATCACAATCTGTCTCTTCTGCCAGAATTAACACTTTTAACAATGGTAACCAACATTAAAGTTTACATCAAAGCTAAATGTAAGAACTGTGAACAAACAGACTCAGTGGAGAAAGTGGCGTGTGCTTGAGAATAATATATTGATGTGACAAGCAATTATAGAATCATAGAATACTAGAACTGGAAGGAACCTTGAGAGATCATCAGGTCCAGTCCCCGGCCCTCACGGCAGGACCAAGAGTATCTAGATCATCCCCGATAGATGTCTATACAACCTGGTCTTAAATATCTCTAGAGATGGAGATTCCACAACCTTCCTAGGCAACTTATTCCAGTGTTTAACCACCCGACAAGCAGGGAGTTTTTCCTAATGTCAACTTAAATCTCCATTGCTGCAGTTTAAGCCCATTGCTTCTTGTCCTATCCTCAGAGTCCGAGAACAATTTTTCTCCATCCTCCTTATAACACCCTTTTAGATATATGAAAACCGCTATCATGTCCCCTCTCAGTCTTCTCTTTTCTAAACTAAGCAAGCCCAGTTCTTTCAGTCTTCCCTCATAGGTCATGTTTTCTAGACCTTTAATCATTTTGGTTGCTTTTCCCCGGACCTTCTTCAATTTCTCCACATCTTTCTTGAAACGTGGAGTCCAAAATTGGACACAGTACTCCAGTTGAGACCTGAACAGTGCAGAGTAGAGCGGAAGAATGACTTCTCATGTCTTGCTCACAACATACCTGTTAATGCCTCCCAGAATGAAGTTTGCCTTTTTTGCAACAGTGTCACACTGTTGACACACATTTAGCCTGTGGTCCACTATGACCTCTAGATCCCTTTCTGCAGTACACTTTCCTAGACGATCACGTCCCATTCTGTATGTGTGAAACTGATTGTTCCTTCCTAAGTGGAGTAATTTACTTTTCTCCCTATTAAATTTCATCTAATTTACCTCAGACCATTTCTCTAGTTTGTCCAGATCATTTTGAATTTTGACCCTATTCTCCAAAACACTTACAACCCAGCTTGGTATCATCTGCAAACTTAAGAATCATACTTTCTATGCTATCATCTAAGTCATTAATTAATAATTAATCTTTTCCTCTCATTCCCAAAATAGTCTTCCCACGTGTGTGTAGCTTTGTCTCCTGTTTTAAAATGCAATATAATTAATTAAATACCACTGAGAGAATTGTCAACCTCAAGAGATCAAAAAACCAAATCAGTCATACCCCAACAAATTGAGAGGTTGTCTGTGATTAGTACTAGAGCCCTGCATATCTGTGGATATCCACTTCATATATAGGTAATGAAGAGAAGTCCTTCCAATATTTAGGAATGACTTTTAATCAAAGTGTTATTACAATATCAATACATTTATGTTTATTAGATTCTATGTTTAAGCATATTGATTTGTTTACTGAAGCTTATGGAGGTGACTGGAGACCTGCCAACAATTAGATAACAGCTCAGATAACATTATAACCATCTGCCCTCTCTGGTCTTGTGTTTGATTGCAGTTATTGGCTGATCTCATCGGTCTTATGGCCTAAAGTAAATATTGTAACCCAAGAAGGAAACATAGAAGATAAAATAAAAAGGGGAGAAAAATAGGACAACTAAGATCAGAAAGAAGTGATCAAAATGTGAATAATGAAAGGCTGGTTATAAACTTGTGGATTTTTTGTTTTGTTTTCTTTTGTTAATTAAGCAGGTCGAAAGGATTTACAGCCTCATGGCCAATTTTAGACCAGGCGTGAGTGATTCCAGATCTGCTGACATTCAATGAAGTAGACTCCGTTTCACCAGGATTACATGTTTTTCTGCTGTCTTAGTCGTCAAGTGGAATCAAAGCAGTCTTCTTCTTAGGGCACCTGATCCTGAGCTGCAGCCCCAGCCTGGGCGTTTACACTGCACTTTCACAGCCCCACAGCTCAATCACCCCAAACCAGAGTCAGTGGACATGGGCCAGCCACAGGTGTTTTGCTGCAGTGTAACTATACCTTAGAGCAGTTGTTTTCAATTTTTTTCTGTTATGATTTTTCCCGATTGGGTCACATATTTGCCTGCAACCCACTGATTGTGTCTTTTTAGAGTTTTCATAAATATTGCACTGTATCCCTGTTCCTCAGCAGCCATTGAGGAGCTCCCTGCTTGTGGAGCTGCCTAGCATTTGCTAGGGAACACCCCCCTGTGGGAGCATCCTAGTGACTGTCAGGGAACTACCCTGCCCAAGCTCCCCAGAAGCTTCTGGGGAATTCCACCCTCCGTGGGAGCTTCCAGTGCCTGCTGGGAAACTACCCCACTGCAAGCTATCCAGCAGCTGCTGGGAGCTCTGCAGTGGCTGCCAATCCCATACCCCACATCCTGCGACCCAGTACTGCCGTCACAGCCCGTACTTTGGGAATCACCACCTTAGAGGCTTTTCCTATATTTGATTGTGCCTAGTCAAAGTCAGATTTATTCAAGCCTTCAGGAGGAAGTGTCAGGATCAAGTGTGTCAGCTTGGAAGCTAAACTATGAGCTCACTCCTGCGGTTCACTGTCTCATGTTTTCCAAATACAGATGATCACATTATTCATTACAAATAATCTACTTGATGAAAATAACCTAGAGTTTTATTTGTTAATTCCCAGTGATTAGGTCAGGATTTGTATAAATTTGCTCATTATTCGCAATTGTTTGAAAAATAGTGCCAACAAGTTTAAACATTATTTTTTTGTGCCTACTCACAATGAACATTCACTTTCATGACATACAGTAGGTCACCTAATCAAGGTGTTACTGTGTCTATTGATGGATTAGATTATCTATACCCTATGAACAGGAAATTTTTTTTAACTGTCTGCCAGTTATCCATGAACGTCTGTAATCGTTTAAAACATGTGTGAATAACTCTTGGTTAAGTGATTGAAAAGGGGGCTATGGAAAGTAACAACATGAATCAATAGGTTTTAGCCATAAAAATACCACTCATGACTCCTCAGATTGCTGACAGACTTGCCAGGCCCCTAGGAAAGGCAGGAGAGGGAGAGGGCCAGCGCCATGGTCCCAGAAGGGGTAGGGCCTCAGGCAGAAGGGGCAAGCTGGGGCAGCCAGCCCTCAGCACCACCTGGAGCACTCAACACCCTACTCTCATCCCCCAGCCGGTCATTAGCCCTACCCAGAGTGAGTGGTGCAGCACTCTGACATTTGGCAGTGATTTAAAGATCCCATAGCTCTGGCTGCCACTATTGCTGCAGTAGCGGTGGCAGTAGCCAGGAACCACAGGCCCTTATGAATTGTCTAGTCTTAGGTGAACTGTCCCCTTTGAATCCCATCTGCAGGTCTGTGAATCCTTATTATGCTCTGCTTTCTGCTATTGACTACTATTGACTAACCTTCTGTTTGCACTGACATCCACAAAGCCACTTTTCATGCCGGCTGTTTCTCCTAGGCGCTGACGCATGCTAAATTTATTTCAGCTCAGACTTCCTATTCAGTGTTGTGCTTTCATCATCATACCTTTTCATATGCAGCCCAGCTGTGCAGGTGAAATATCCGGGCATGACACTCCAAATTCTGTGATCTGAATCAGGTTTTTCAAATCATGGCACACTGGAAGTCTGACCCATTGTTCACCAAATCGTGGGGAGTCTGTCTGCTGTCTCCTCTGAACCGTGGATCAGGTCTGAACCACAGAGATTATCTTCACTTCTGTAAATATATTATAGAGCTGCACCTATTTCCTGGTTTTGGAGCAAGACCTAATGATCAGCTCCTGCAGTACTCCTGATGAAAAGGCACTTTATACTTCATATGTTTAATATCAGCACTCCCTGGTATATTTTACAGTGGTTCCTCCGATGGACATTTCTCTTAAGAAACTGGAGTAAAAAAAAGATGTTTATTAATGCTCAGATTAATAAAGAAAAATCAATTTAGGATGCCATCCCCACTAGCTATCAATATTTGGATTCCAAGACGATACATGTCTCAGGAAAAAGCCAGCGCGTATCAGCTACTTACCGATGTTTTTTGCATCAATAGACTTTTTTTTTGACAAACATGACTGAAAGGTTGTTAAGCCATTTGAGTACCTGCAGCTGCAAATGAGAGTCACAGTATGTAATTTGCCATAATGCTAACAGGCACTTCCAGCAACTGATAGTTTTTCAGAGACTGTTTAGGCTTATGTGCAAATAATGAAGGTTACTGTTCTGCAGTATGTATAATTTCAATGAACGTTGATGGTTTCATAACACCATCACATGGTAAGTATTATTGGTCTTGGCAGTTTTAGTTTGTTTTATAAATAAAGATTTCCAAGAGCAACACTCACTGCTCTATACATATTATTTAAATGGAAAATACAATTCAATTAAAATGTACAGGACATTTTTAAAAATATTTCTTTCAATAGCTAAGGAGAAACTGGGACAGATAAGATGATGTCTTGTTGGGTTTCTTTGAGAAGCAAACTGAGCTCCAGCAGCTACTGGTTTAGAAGATTCACTCTGGGATTTGCATAGTCAAGGACAGTCCAAAGGGCACTGATCACTACTTCCCTCTTCCCTCATGAGATTTTGGCTCCTACAGAAGATGTTTGCTATGCAATGCCAGCTACAATGTAAGGAGAAACTGTACGTAAGTGTTAATATAGGCACTCCCAGAGTTACAAACATCTGCCTTATGACTATCCACGTTTACAGGAAATCCTCACCATTTGTGATGGATGTGTTCCTGCATCCACTGCAAATGGTAAAATTCACGAATACTGAGAGCCACAGCTCCTAGCCTTCTCAGGAGGCTCATCACAGCTACCAGGACCCCTGGGGAACTCACCACAGCTCCTGCCCTCCTTCCTCCCGCCCCTCCCCCCAGGCTAGGAAAGGAGACTCCCAGATATGCGGAACCGTGAATGGCAATTCCATGAATCGCAAGGGTCTTCTGTACAAACAAAATCTCCTCTGCAGCCTGAGGCAAGGACATCCTTAGGATTTATGGGGCCCTACACAGTACTATTAAATTGGTGCCCCCATGGAGGGGGGGCGGTAAGAATTATTTTTTTAGAGAAGTGATTTTATAATCTTCAGCATCACACTAATGACATTTTAAAACACATGTTCTATTACTTTGAAATAGCATCTTCTTCTGAAAAAAATTAAAAATCATATTTTCTACTCATGTTTTGACACTTTAAAGTTATAATTTTCCTCTTCCTCCCTGTTCTTCCTTTATTCAGGGTATATTAGATTCACTCCTGTTCATTTTATTCCTATTTATTAGTGATTCTGTATTGAAGACATTTAATTCATCTAATGAAGGAAGCAATATAACCTCCCCATCCTTGCAAAATTTACTTTATTGGCTTTTCAAAGCATACCCAGGTGCTATTTGCTGCATCTAGCGTCACTGTGTGGACGTACTATCCTGAGGTTCAAAAGTATTAGTTTCCAGGTCACTGATCCTCAGGCAGACCAAACAGCCACTTGAGAGTTGCCAGCCATTGGCAAATAAATAGACTCATAAAGAGGTTTTGGTGTTCAGTTCTATCTCTTACTAAAGAGTAATTTATTACAACATAAGCAAACACAAACATGACAACCATTGGTAGAACTGAATCTTGCCTAATATGTGAATGTAAGCATAGTTCCTGTCTACAATAATGTATTATCTGTCTGCTAGCGGAGGCAGCACAGGGATTTCTTTCAAAGTAGTTATTTAAATCCAGCTGCCACATGCTATAATACACTGCCCAATTCATTTAATAAGCACAGGCATACATTTATCAAGTTGTCTTTATGGAAGACACCAATGACTAAATCTAGGAGCAACTTCTCTTTTTGTTGTTCTTTGTGAGTGTTACATGATGAGCTAGGGGACACAAAGTCTCAAATAGGAATTTCTGAGTGCTGCAAGCAGAATATGTAGATTATTAAGAGACTGATTTGGATTTATTTCATTGCATTCTTCTTTAAGAATTTTCTTTTGCAATTCTTGGTATTCATTAACCAGGAACTTCAGTCATTCTTCAGTACATGCAGTTACCTTTTTGCATTTTACATGGTCCCCATGTGATTTTAAGTGAATATTCCGACTAAGTGAACCTGAAGTAGTCAGATGGTAGGGAGAATTGATTACATTCTGAATAGCTAAATGTCTAAAAATTTACCTCTGTTTTTTTATTTGTGAATGAGTTGAAAACCAATTCTAATTTGTATGAGTATAATAGTGTGTGTTAGTGAAAAAACATAGCAAAGCATTTAAATAAATGCCTCAGTTCATTCCTATTCAGCAAATCACTGAAACACATGCAAAACTTTGACCATGTTTGTAAGCACTGTGCTGAATAGGGATGACCTTCTGCACAAAGTCTAAATATCTAATATGAATTTATTTCAGTCTATGAGATGGTAAGTAAATAAGAGACTGGTGAAGCAAAACATTCACAGTTTTACTATTCACAGAGTATAATTTTTCACCTAAGCCTCAAGGCATTGCTGCTTCTCTGACTGAATGCCACAAACTTTTCAATAGAAGAACAAGAATGTCAGGCAAATCATTAATGAAAATTTCAGCATTATATTAACATTTTCACAAATAAATGGGTAGCTGTCTGAATACTTGTAAAGACGAATAACTGGATCCTACAAATAACATGTATATGTATTCAATAATTCAGTAAGTATACTTAGGCAATATCTACACTACAGGCAGTCCCCGGGTTACGTACAAGATAGGGACTGTAGGTTTGTTCTTAAGTTGAATCTGTATGTAAGTCGGAACTGGCGTCCAGATTCAGACACTGCTGAAACTGACCGCCAGTTCTGACTTACATACAGAATCAACTTAAGAACCCCAGGCGTCCCCAAGTCAGCTGCTGCTGAAACTGATCAGCGCTGATTCCAGGAAGCCTGGGGCAGAGCAACTCTGCCTGGGGCTTCCTGTAGTCAGCACTGGTCAGTTTCAGCAGAAGCTGACTTGGGGACGCCTGGGGCAGAGTAGCTGGGGTGCTGCTGGGTTGCTCCAGTAGCGCCACTCCTCGGTGCTACTGGACCAACCCAGCAGCACCCCATCTGCTCTGCCCCAGGCGTCCTGATTCAGCCGCTGCTGAAACTGACCAGTAGCGGCTGAATCAGGACCTGGGGCAGAGCAGCTGGGGTGCTGCCGGGTTGGTCCAGTAGTGCCCAGAGCGGCGCTGCAGGACCAATCGGCAGCGCCCCAGCTGCTCTGCCCCAGAGTCCAAAACAAAAGCCTGGTCTGCTGGGGGGAGGGGAGCACACTAGCTGCGCCCCCCCCCCCAGCAGACCAGAGACACGGGGAGCAGAGCCGCAGCGGCAGCAGGGTGCCGCGACTCTGAGGCTTTGCTCTGGCAAAGCTTCAGAGGCGCGGGATCCCGCCGCGGCTGCGGCTTCAGTCCGGGTGCCTGTAGTCTGCTGGGGATGGTCCCCAGCAGACCACAGGCACCCGGACTGAAGCCGCAGCCGCGGGGGGGGGGGGGAGGGGTCCCGCGCTTCTGAGGCTTTGCCAGAGCAAAGCCTCAGAGGCGCGGGGAACCGCCGCTGCTGCCGCTTCAGTCTGGGTGCCTGTGGTCTGCTGGGGACGGTCCCTAGCAGACCACAGGCACCCAGACTGAAGCGGCAGCAGCGGCGGTTCCCCGCGCCTCTGAGGCTTTGCTCTGGCAAAGCCTCAGAAGCGCGGGAACCCGCCCGGTGCCCCTGGTCTGCTGGAGACAGTCTCCAGCAGACCAGGGGCACCGGAGCAGCTTACGAACGGGGCTTTCTCGCCCCGACCTCCGGGGCGAGAAAGCCCCGTTCGTAAGTGCGGATCCGACATAAGTCGGATCCGCGTAAGTCGGGGACTGCCTGTACTAGGTTTACATCAGCACAGCTATACCAATGCAGCTGCAGCACTGTAAGATTGCTTCTGTAGCTGCTCCATGATGATGGGAGAGAGCTCTCCCATCAATATAATTAAACCCTCCTAATGATTGTCGGTAACTGTCTCAACTCTCCAGCTGACATAGCACTGTGCACACTACCATTTGTGCCTGTGAGACTTATGTCAAACTGGGGGTGCTTTTTGCATCCCTGAGCAGTATAAATTTTGCTGATGTAAAGGGTGAAGACTTAGATTTACTCAAAAATGCAAATGAACAAGAATGAAAATGAACAAGCAAGTGAGGGAAAGTGACAGACATATTCTGGATATTTTACATGTATAAAGGGAAGCTGAAGCAAATGAAGATCTAGATAGTGCTTGGTCCTGCCGTGAGGGCAGGGGTCTGGACTCAAGGACCTCTTGAGGTTCCTTCCTATTTTAGTGTTCTATGATTCTATGAAGAATGAAAAAGAAGATAAAAATTATTGAAGGTATTATAACACACACACACACACACACACGCACGCACACACACACACACACACACAAAGGTGGAGAGGATATCATAATATATATGGCCTAATACACAAGCCATGCTCTGAAGAATGGACTCTTTGATATACACATACAACAAACACCATAGATAGTGTTAAGTACAGCAGTGAGGAAGCTCTTTCTATAGTTACAGAATTTACACATTTATGAATACTAAACATTTCTGTTCCCCCTCTGGCACACTAAATAGTTTTGGATACAAATTTGGACCAAAGACTTTAAAATGATGTATTTTGGTATAGGCTAGAAAAAGGCTGGCTATAAGATTTTGCATTTGATTTTCTCTTTTCACATTCCAACAAATGTATGTGTATAGTCGTAAAAGTTATAGTAATTTGAAATATCTGAATGCTAAGCTTTGACCAGGATTTTTGGAGATGCTCTATATTATCTTCAGTCTGTACACAGCATACACTATTTCACACATCTGGCTTGAATCCACCAGGCTCACTCCTATAACCACAATCACTCAGCCAGAGGGGCTAACATTCTAGCATCAACACAGCTGACAGCCCTGGGCCCCTTTGAAGCACTGGGTTTATTTGCTGCCACTCCTCTCCCCCCCCCCCCATTGGCAGACCTGTCATTGAGCAGTGTTGAATTTTCACATCCCTTAGTGACATAACTATACTAATATAGGTCTGTCATATAGACCTGGCCTGAGAAATAAAATGGAAGATATAAGACAGTGTAAATTTGAACTCCATATCCAAAAGCATGCAACAGAGCAGGGAGATATTAATTCCTCCCTAGGCAACTGTTTAACTGCTCCTGGAATACATTTTTCAGACTGCCACCACCAAAAATTGTGAACATTTCAGGAAAGTGCAACAAAACTGCTTAGGAACAGAGGGCAGAGGGAAAGGACTGATTTTCTAAGCAAGATTTTAAGAGTGAAATATGTATATCTTGGCTATGGAGCAAATAAGTGTCCGGTTTTCCATGGCCTTGTCATCTTATGCAGTCATTTACGTGTGTGTGTGTGTGTGTGTGTGTGTGTGTATTTTGCTCCTCTGGGAAGTAATATACATGACAACACAAAGAGCCAGGAAGAGGACAACCATGCCTGCAGTTGGCAATTAATTTGGAACATATAAATCTCAAGGAAAGAGAAAGTAAAACTAATCCTGGGAAGGATAATCTGAATAAATGTTTTTTTTTCCCTTAGGCTACATTTAGGGCTTGTCTAAACTTGTGTACACTTTTTTTCACCAATATAACTGAATTGGTAGAAAAAATGATTTAGTTAAATCAGTGCAGCTCTCTATTATGGATTCAGTTAAGGTAACATAAAAGTTCTTATATGGGTAAGGTCTGTGTCAGTAGACAGTATATCAGTCTGGTGCCACAAAATTTACTTTAAAATCATAGGAGAAGAAATGGCAAGAGTTTTGTCCACTTCCTAGACTAAAGCATCACTGGAAAGTTCTTTTAAAAATTAGGCTTTTTTGAAGATGGATTTGTGCAAAAAAATGAGATCACTGAACCTATTCCTGTCTTTTGACTAAAGGCATTAAAAAGCAGCTAAAAATGTGCATCTGGACAGATAATTTGCATCGAAAGCATCAGTCTAATGGAATTTAAAATAATATATGCATGTACAGAGCATGCCAATGGGCAGAATGTTGCATATTCATGCTAAAAGTGGCATTTGTAATTGAACTAGTGAGAAGCTTAAAATAAACAGTACTGTGGGTAACATTTAAAATAGACACAAAGAAAAGGAAGACAAATCAAACAATTCACCATATTCAGCTGTAAGCATAAGCCCTTTAAATACTGCAGGTAGACATTTTACACAATAGGGTGAGATTTTCTGTTAAGATGGTATGTAATTTTGGGGCCTTATTTTTGTAAAATAATAAAGTGGTAGCAAATTCACCCTTCTCTAAGTCCCTAGCTAAAATATTTTCATCACGGAATATTTTCAGAAAACAATATAGAATGGCATTTTTTTAAAGTATGAGAACCCATTTGCTATAGTTTTGACCTACTTACCCTATTCTTTCTAAATGCAACAATAGTTATGTGACAGTAAAGATGGATATTGCACAGGTCTTTTACCTGCAATGCATGACATAGCAGCAATTCATGCTTTCTGTGTTACATCTGTTTGGATACATACAAAATAAATTTGTTTTAAATGCATTAATGTCTATTGTTTTTTATAAGCTTGTCATTTCAATGATATGAAAAAGGAAAATTGAAAATGACTGTTCAGTCTGCCGTCTCATTAAGTGCTATAAAACCAAATTTGCTGGAGAAGAACTTTAGCAGAAATTATAAGACCATGAGAATGTATAGGATTATGTGCTTTCTAACATTTGGATAGGGTAAATATCCACTATCAGTAGAAAAGTGCTATCAGGACAAAATTTATTCTGCAGAATAGTAATATGTGAAGATATGTATCTACTGTCTCAGGAATCAGAGAAAATACTGTAGGGCTATGTCTAGACTGCAGGCTTCTTTCGAAAGAGGCTCTTTCGAAAGCATCTTTCGAAAGATCGCGTCTAGACTGCAGGCGGATCTTTCGAAAGAGAAATCCGCTTTTTCGAAAGAGAGCACCCAGCGAGTCTGGATGCTCTCTTTCGAAGACGGCCTCTTTACATTGAAGAACGCCTTCTTTCGAAAGAGGAACTTTCGAAAGAAGGCGTTCTTCCTCGTGAAACGAGGTTTACCGCCATCGAAAGAAAAGCCGCGTTCTTTCGAAATAATTTCGAAAGAACGCGGCTTGAGTCTGGACGCAGGGGAAGTTTTTTCGGGAAAAGGCTACTTTTCCCGAAAAAACCCCTGAGTCTGGACACGGCCTAGGAGTTAAAAATATGTACCTGAAGAACAGAAAGAATGGGCAACCGACATGAATCAGATGCAATATTTCCCCTGGAACTGCAACTGCTTCTGTCTTCCAGTAACAAAATGAGCGTGCTAGGAAAGTTTTCTACTAAGCAAGTGAACTCAAATTAGAGAGTTCTCTGGTGACCAGGAAGTCACAGAGACATAGCACTAAAGGAATGCTTTAAGTCAGGGATCTTGAAAGGTATTAAGACTCCTAACTTCTGGACGGTTTTCTGGAGGACAGGAAAAACATGAGACAACATTCTGAAGTTTACACCTCCAACAACCAGAATAGTGTAATGTTTCTTAGGATTTGTTTAAATACTAGAAATCGAGGTGCTTTTTGGACATTAATTGCTTCTTTTTTTCTCATTGTGTTCCAACAATTACAACACCAGGTTACAGAGGGAGACTCCAGAACTTGTATTTATGCTTAAATTCCACATGTTGCAAATGGACCTTAATAAAGATGCTAATTACCTTACACATTATAGCTGCTCCCCGAGTTACGAACAAGTTATAGACCAACACTTGGTCCGTAACTCGAAGTATTCGTATCTCGGATCCCATAGAGTTACATGGCGACCGTGCTGTTCGTAAGCGCGGATTGCCATTTGTATCTCGAATCCGCATGTATGACCGCTTTGGTCGTAAGTGTGGATGGTTGTAAGTGGAGGTGGTCGTAACTCGGGGAGCGGCTGCACAAAGACAGCCTTTTGATATTCATAGTAACTCCAGATTAGCCACTTGTTGACTTACAATAAGCTATTTCCTCCTTTCTTGTCTCTTCCTTGCCCCTGGCCCCCACCTTCTGTTCTAGCAGCTGATTTGTTAGTTTATAATCTATTTACTTTCTTCATTGTAGTCCTTTGTTATATATGGTCATGCCAAATCACTTTCAGAATATGATCTGAAGAAGTGGGTCTGCTCTATGAAAGCTCATCATGTAATAAACTATCTTGTTAGTCTTTAAAGTGCCACATTTTTTTTCCTTTTGTGTTCCACCAGTCTTCAGTGTGTGCTGGAACTCAGGGAATCAACACAAGATATCACAGGGCAGAAGAAACACAAAGGAGTCACCGGTAGCATTGCACTATTATGACAACATCAATAGAATCATAGAATGCAGATGTTCACTAATCCATCTCCCTGCCAGTGCAGCATTGTTCTCTTAAATATGTTTTCTGGCATCTTGTCCAGTCTAACTTTAATTATGCAGCATGGCTTCCATCTGTCCCTGCATGCTGGAGCAAAAACACCTGAGCTAGAGCCAAACTGGAAAAGGCAATTATTGTGTTGATTCCCCTCCTATTGTGTCATTGGCTTGATCTATGCCTTAGTGCCACTGGGGAGTGTGGGACAGAGCCTGTGAGGTACAGGTGGGGAAAGGAGATAACCAGATTTCTGTGCACAGATCTGGCTATTTCAGTGTCAATATCTAGAACATAAAATATTGTCTGTCCCAGGACAGTGGGTGCCCTTGACAATACTTTTCAGCTAAGCCAAAAGTAGCACCTGCAAAAGGTACTGTCTGGCATACTCTCTCTCTTTGAATGGCCCACAGTCAGCTATTCGTTAGGGTTGCCCTGCCCACATGAAGTTGTGAGCTTTTTTGTACTAACAAAAAGATTTGTGAAAATCATCGGTTTTCATAAGAATTTTGACATTTTCTGTCCACCTAGTGTTATAGACTTGGAATAGAGAAGCCAAGTCCAGACTTTTGAACTCCCATCTCCCACTTTGACAGTCATTGAAAACTTTATCAACTGTACTAGACAGAGGATTAAATCTCATAGGTAGAGGTCGATGTAAAAGATGATGGCACTGAAACAGCTCTACAGCTCACTCTTCTTCTGATTGCACTTCTTCTAGCTGCTGCCAAGAGAGTAGCATATCTGCTCTTCCCTCAGCCTATTTTTAGAGTTCTCCCCAAATAGGAGTAATTACAGTGTATGTGTCTGCTGTTGCTCCAGACCTGGGATATGAATGAAGGCACTAAAAACAGCTAATTATTTGTGTACTCTGTAGCTGCTTGGGAGCTTGCACAGAACTGAGGCCATGCAGTTACCTGTCTGCAGACTCAGGAAAAATATCAATCCATCATGTCAAACTTGAAATGTTACCTTTGCAAACACCAAGACAGGAAACCATGAAAAAAAACCCAAAGGGCTGTTGTAGCTGTCCAAATCAAAAGAAAATGTATAGTGTATTATTCAGTACCTCTTGTCCACCGAGACAGTCTAAATATAGCCCATTTTAATTCTCCTCATAGAAATTTGGATTCCCATGTTTGGAGTGAATTTGCACAAGAAAAAATGTCCAGCTTCTTTCACATATTTACTGTAGGCTCCAATTTCTCTTAACTACTGAATAGTGTCTGAACGAAGTCTCCCATTGGATATGGAAACATATTTCATTTGGTTTCCAGTAGAAAAATAAATGATATTTCTCACTGCAGAAGGATGTGCTATATTAAGGTTGAAGGAATTACCTTGTCTCATGGACAGCATATTTAATTTTAGAGGATTTATCCCTGAATATAGGCAAGACTTGGATGATAACATTCATGTGGGGGAATTTTCCTTCCCATTTCTTCTCTCCTTCAGATATATTAAAACTAATTAATGTTTAATAAGGTGAACTGCATTTCTCTTCATTCATCCTCACTTTCAGTCTATAAGAAGTCACTGTGGTTGAAACTGATCATTGTGTATAGCATTGACTTCTCCATAGTTTGTCAATGCCTGTTTATATTCTTAAGTGTTATTTAATATTTACGGTATAATATCATAGTTCTCAGAAGTCTTACCTGGCCCCATTGTACTGGATGCTATCTATACAGATAAATGGAAACATAATCCTTACTCCAGAGTCTAAGAAATGCACCACAAATAATGTTTTAACCAGGTTTTCCAATCTGGTTTAGCTCATTTCTCATTGCTCCATAATTTACATAGCCTCCAGGTATTATGAGTTACATTATAATATCTTTCCTTGCTCACAGAAGCATCTGGGCTGTTGGAGAATAGCACCTCTCCTTGCTGTGGCAGCTCTGGCACTGGGCCACCCTGTCTGTGACAGGGTTCAGGGCTGGAGACCAAGATCAGTGCCAGGGCCAGGCCACCATGGTAAGAGCCAGGCCAGGGTGAGGCAGCCGTGGCCGTGGCTTGGGGCTGGGCTGCCACCACCATAGCAAGATCGGGTCCGGCTACCCACCTTAGCTGGTCGCTGCAGGATCGGGGCTGGGCCACTTCAGCTGCTGCATGATTAAGTTTAGGGCTGTGACAAGATCAGGGCAGGGTCAGGTAGGGCTGCCTAACCACAGTGGGACCCATAGCTGGGGCCAGATGGCTGCAACCATCTTAACCATTTTAACTTGTTCTTTCTGAATTTTAGATTTAGACTCTGATCTGACCTTACATCGTTTTCACTGTCATTCACTATGTTAAATTTCAAATTGCTACTAATCTTTTCGGTGAAAACTGAAATAAGAATGTCATTCAATACTTCGGTCATTTTCATATTTTCTACTCCCCCCCCCCCCCCTCATTGATCCACCCTGTGGGTAGGGACTGGACTTGCTGATCTCTCAAGGTTCCTTCCAGTTCTAGTGTTCTATGATTTTATGACTGAGTAAAAAGTTTACCCTGTACTTGGTGTTCTACTTGCTTTTAATGCATTTATATACTGTTTTCTTGTTATCTATATTATGGCCCATTATAGAGCAATCAGTGAGTGTCTTTTTGGATGTGAGAAGAGAGCATAGTATAGTAATAGCCATGCTAGACCAGAGCAATAGCTGATCTAGACCTGTATCTTGTCTTTCAGGAGTGGCCAGAACCTGAAGTTACAGTGGGAATGGACACAGACCGAGGCACTTAGGGTGCATCTAGACTGCAGGGTTTTTTGTTTTTTGTTTTGTTTTTTTTAACAGACTTTTTCCGAAAAAAACTTCACTTACATCCACACTGCTATTGCATTCTTTCAAAAAAAATTAAAAGAACAGGGTTTTTTCTGACATTTGGTAAACCTCTTTCTATGAGGAAGAACACCTTTTCCGAAAGAGCTCTTTCGGAAGAAGGCCTGTGTGGACATGGAAGAGGGATTCTTTTTTTTTTGAAAGAAGAGGAAAAAGTACAGGTGTCCTTGTGGCCACTTCATCCGTAGTAATCACATCTTAAATGCGAGATAGCATCCACACTGAATGGATACGATCTTTCAAAAAAGCAGATAACTTTTTGATGCTCTTTGGCAGTGTGGACGCTCTCTTTTGGAAGAAGTTTTTTCGGAAGATCTCTTCCATAAAAGCTCCTTCCAAAAGAAGCCTGCAGTCTAGACATACCCTAATTCACTGACCTTCCTCTGTCATGCAGTCCCATCTTCTGTAAGTCTGAGGTTTGGAGACATTCAGAGCAAAAGATTGCATCCCTGATCATCTTGGCTGATTGCCACTGATGGGCCTATCCTCTACAATTAGAAGATAGAAAACAAAGATTACACTGAACTTGTGTGCTTTGAGTGGAGATATGATCATGCTTTTGTCAATAATCAAAAATATTAATAAATGAAGGATGAGAGATGCTCTGCTTAAGGACAACAGGAATCTTCTCATGGATAGGGTAACAAGCATTTGGCTAACCTTTTCTTTTTTAATTCTGTGCCTCACTTCCAAGAACTGTGGAAGCTAAATCAAGACTTTTGGTTTGACTGACTTCATTTAGGACAGGGATGTTCAGACTGCCCCTGCATCAGCTGGATGTTCATCACTAGAAGGCACTTGCTGATAACTCTGCCAGAGAAAGATAGGTTTATATTTTAGTCTGATTGGTCTTTATGGGAGCCCTACTAGTCAGATGAATTATAGGATGGTCATGTCTGGCCTTGACCCTTTCCTAGCTATTGATGTCTGCTTTTGGGAAAGCCAACCCATGTCCTCCAGCAGGATAAGGAATTGTGGACACTTTGCACTTGCCAGCTGTAGGGATTCTTAGCTTGGCCTCTTGCAGTTGAAATCTGAAAGCAAACAAAGCTCTTCTCTTAACTACTTTTAATCATGGAGCAATATAAGGCACAGTCTTAAGCACCATAGGACAGCTTTTCAAAGGAATTTAGGTGAATGACTAAATGGAATATGGCACCTAATCTGAGGAAGCACTTCTGAAAATCTCACTAGGCATCTACCTGCATTTTTAAGCACCCAAACATTTCTGAAACTGTGGTCCCAGAATCTAGCACATTGAAAAGTGGCATAGCTCCATAGATCACAATGGTGTTACAACAATTTAGAATAGTTGAGCATCTGGCCCTCATACTTTAAAAGTGATTTGTTTGAAGGTAGGTGAAATACATTTTCTGTAAGACCTTGCTTACTAGAATAAAGGATACAGGTTTTTCTTCCCCTGTAGGGATACTGTGTAGTTCAAGTACAGTTCAGCAGAAAATACTAACAATGAGCTCTTGAAAAGGTCAATTTTACAGCTTTTTTTCCCTGTTTTTGGTAATTTCTTGTAGACTGTTCAAAAGTTTTGTAAACCTACATATTCTACTGACCTACATTTTGCCAATGATAATTTAGCAAATTTCCTTATGCATGTACCCTTCCAATTTACCACATGAAACAAATCACCTGTTTCCTACAATAAAGCACAGGGATTAAACAGATTACAAAGCTCATTTGTAACAGTCAAACCCCAGACTTATGGTAAAAAAGAGCATTTCCACAACAGAAGAATCTGTGCAGTTATAACTATGGTGTAGATTTTTAAAGCAAGGATTAAGACGTGATTTGAAATTTGGACTGAAGAGAAATATTACACACATGAAAATTCAAGTTCATAATAACAATCAATTAGAGGGACAAAAGAAAACAAAAATTACTCCAAAGAGCCTCAGCTAGAATAAAGTGGCTCCATTGAAGTTAAAGGAGCTACAGGAATTTACATCAGCTGATGATCCAATGGCTAGGCCATTTATACATAAAATAAGTTTTAGGAAGAGATGTAGAATGAAAATATGGATTATTCTGTATGACAATTTTGCAATACAGTGGTGAAATTAACACTGACAGCTCCCTCCATTTTCATTGTCTGCTAGTAAATATATGGAATATCATGACAGACAGGAGCTGTCAATAAATTACTTTTCCCATTAGAAAAAAATAGTATGAGGCTTTTAAAGGAAGACACATCTATGTTACTTTGATGTTCATCTAAGGCCTTGTCTTCATAAGAGATTTTTTTTAGAGTAAGCTAAATTGTAAATGTAAACTGGTATATCCCCTCCCCCCGCTTATAGATACTCAGACTCCAGAACAAGCATGCCTTTTTATTTTGGCTTAGGAGATATTGCTTGGGAAGGAGCATAAACTAAAATGAAAAACTAAGCCACTTCTACTAGAATAAGATTATCCACCCAGGATGGAGGGGGGGAGGGGAGGGGGTAGATAGTGGGGTGTTTAGTATTTGATACCTGTATAATTCTAGTAATATAGCTGGTAATACATTATCAAGTGAGCCAAAGCCCAAGCTAGACTCTGGTTCTCTCTAATTCAGCATGGGCATGTCATCTGTTTCCCATGTTCAAGGACAAAGGGCATGCAAATCAAACTCAATCACATTGACTCTTGGGGAGTGTGTGGAGAAGTGGAGATCAAGGAGGCTTATGAAAGACTTGATTTGGGGACAGGACATTGGGGAAACCTCAATGTCCCAGAGGAGATGACTGATTGTCCAAAAGAGCTTGTCTTTATATATCGTGCACACATACAACCTCACCCCCATGTTAAAAGAACATTATTAAGTTGCCTGTGTAACTTTAATTCAGCTCCCTTATATATATGCATTATGATACAGTGTTTAATTACATGCTCATATTCCAGGCCCCTTTGCACACGTGCATGCACACAAACACACGCGTGAGCACACACACACATACACACATATACCCTGCATCATTCTGTGCACTGCATGGTCTGTGCTTCATTGATGATTAACTATTCAACTTTCTTTTTCTCATTTTTTCTTGTTGGACTTGATGCAGGCTGTATCAGAGATGAGGGAGTCTTCCTCTGAACAGCAGGGAGTGGCTATCAGGCTGACCAGAGAGAGTTCAAAGAGGGGGGATGATTTCTAGAGAGAGAATTTATTTTTCCTTTCATGTGTAACTAAGCATGGGGTAACCTGCCTCATTGACCTGTACAAAATATTCAGACAAGGTATGTTTGCAAACTTTTCCTTTTGTTTTCACAATTTTTCTCTCTTTTTAATAAATCTGATTTTTCAGAAGACTGTTGGTGTGGTGGCTGCTTGCACTCTGACTGCCCCATAAGCTCTTTCGTCCTCTAAAGTGGGATGATGAAGCATAAAGATTTTGAAGCCAAATCCCAGCACTCAGGGTGTCAGCTGGATGAGACATAAGCGAAGGCATTCTCACTTCTGAAGTTCTGTGGCAGGGAACCACAGAGACGGTAACCTAAATTCAAGGATGAGATATGAGCTGGCAAGTCTGCGGGTGATAGGAATACCTTATAAGGAATAGAATCGTAGTAATAGGAAACCTCAGAGCAATGCCAGCTCTTAACTTTTTTATTGAGAGGAAAGGAGTTTTGTGTGTAGACACTAAAAATGGTGATTTATCAAGGTTCTATTGTATAAGACAAAATAGGTGACTGCTATTTTTGCAATTCTCCCCAACCCTTTCCTTTTTTTGACCAACCTTTTTTTTTTTTTTTTTTTTTTTTTTTTTTAAAGATCAACCACTTGTGTGTATGTCTATTATAGGAGTGAAGGTGGACAGACATTTGAAAAGTCTAGAAGTGGGGATGGTGCTGGGGAGAGTAGAAGTGCAATAGAGATGACAGTGCACTTAAAATATATAATGAAACAGTAGCTCAGTCTTAATGCTTTGGCTGCTTCAGAATGACTGTATCTTTCTACTTATTCTTTCTCCTGTTGATCTGAATCTTCGGTTGAAATGAAAGGCAACGACATTTTGTATTTCAGCATGATTTTTTCTCACTGATTATTTTGATTGCTTTTTCTAAACACCCTGAAGAATAGATGTGTGCAAGCTGAAAGCAGCGTTTATCTGGCATGGCATGGCATGGCATTGCATTGGAAATGGTTACTGATTGTGTACTATTTGCTCATTTAGAGATTAGAGTAATTCCCAAAGTAATTGGTAAAACATTTGATAAATTGAAGCCAATGGTACCTGCAGTCAAATGGACTGGCTGAACAAATGATATAGACTGTTAAAACTACAGCTGGTACAAAATGCAGCAGAGACAGCCATATTGTCTTACCTTGCTTGGTTAAATTTTAGAAATACTGGTGCTACCTCATGCAGGAATTGTTATGATGTGGATCACTTAGAACAAAGTTGCTACTTACTTCAAATGTATTGTAGCCTAAAATACTTCTAAATAAACCAGACAGGATCAAATTATTACAAACATCAAAGCTGTTAGCACAGGTGACCCTGTGAGGATGAAGTATCACAAGGATGGCTGCTTACTTGTAACAAGAGTAGGTTCACAATGGAAGTCTCGCCATAATACTATCTCAGGGTTTGTCTATATAGCAAAGTTATCTCAGAATAATGGCCGTTATTCCGAAATAACTATGTGAGCTTTTACACAGCTATTCCGTTATTTTAAAATAAGTTCAGAATAACGGACAGTTTATTCTGACTTCTGTAAACTTCATTCTATGAGGAATAATGCCTAATCTGAAATAGCTATTTCAAAATAAGGCATGTGTAGACACTCTACTTCTGCTATTTCAAAATAGCCCCACTTCAGAGCCATTCTAAGTTATTCCTTCTGGGGCTTTAAATCGAGATAGCATGTCTACATTAGGGAAGCCTGTCTCTGACTAATTTTGAGGTGTTTCTGCAGTGTAGATGTGCTATTTCGAAATAAGCTATTTTGAAATAACTATTCTGGAATCACTTATTCTGAAATAACTGTGCAGTGTAGAGGTACCCTCAGAAACATAGATATGAAAGGTGTAGCATTGCTATTAGAGGGAATACAAAACTAGTGTAAGGGTGTGTGAACTCCACACAGGCTGTGAAAGAGTTAATGCAAGTCTGGGAGCCTAGTTGAGCTAGCTGGAAAAGCCAGATTTGATTTGAGATGAAGCCAACTGGAGATGATTATCTTTCCCTTTCTATATCAGAAAGCTTTACCTTTCTGTATCACAGCTCTTACATAATATCAAGGTATGTGATGATATGTAAGAGATGTGATACAGAGAGGGGAAAGCATTCTAAAGCACCCACACATCTTTAGGTAACAGAAAATTACATTATTTAGTAAAAATATTATTGATATTAAAAACTGGTTATTAAAATTGTGTACATTACCTGAAAAAGACAGGGCAGAGAAAGAGAATATTAACCAATAAGTTTTGAGTTGGAGAGGGTAGTTGTGTTCGTCGGTAACTTTAAAAACAATGAGCAATCCGGTGGTACTTTAGAGACTAATATATTATACCATGAGCTTTTGTGGGTAAAAGCCACTTCATCAAATGAGTTGGAGTGGAAATTATAGAATCCAGAGTAAATATAACAGCAAAAGCAGTTACCTGTCAATTAATGATGCTAATTGAGACAGGCTGGATGTGGCCTATTCATAGCTTTTGATGAATAAATGCAAATAAGAAAGGCAGGGGAAATTGCCTTTGTATTGTATTAACCAGTTAATATCTTTAGTCAAGCCCAAGTTGATAGTGTCAAATTTGTAAATTAATTCCAGGTCAGCAGTCTCCTTCAGTAATTGGATGATAAAATATCTTTATAGAAGAATGGCTACTTTTAAATCCATTTTTGAATGTCCAAGGAGATTAAAATGTTCCCCTACAGGTTTATGTGTGCTCCCATTCCTGATGTCTGGTTTGTGTCCATTGATCCTTTGATGCAGAGTCTGTCCAGTTTGGCCAATATACATGGCAGAGGGGCACTTGATGGCATAGATCACATTAGAGGATGGGCAGTTGTATGAGCCCTTCATGTTCTGGCTCATGTGGTTAGATCCTGTGATGGTGTCACCTGTATAGATATGTGATCAGAGTTGTCAGTGGAACTGGTTGCAGGGGTAGGTTCCTGGGTGATTTTAATTTGTAGTTTGGTGTGCAGCTGCCGGTAAGTATTTGCTTATGGCTGTGGGGGAGGGCTATCTGTAGGCAAGGACTGGCCTTTCTTCCAAGGCCTGTGAGCATGAGGGATCATTTTCTAGGATAGGTTGTACATTGTCAATGATTTGCTGAAGGGGTTTAAGCTGGGGACTGTAGGTGATGATCAGTGGTTGTTATTTTCCTTGTTAGGCCTGTCTTGAAGCAGTTGACTTCTGGGTCACTGTCTGGCTCTGTCAATCTGTTTCCTCACCTCCTCAGTTTGGCATTTAAGTTTTAAGAATGCTTGATAAAGACCTTGTAGATGTTCGTCTCTGTCTGTAGAATTGGAGCAAGTCTGGTTGTATCTTAGGGGTTGGTTGTAGCGACAACAGATCATGTGATGTGTCCTTGATGGAAACTAGTTTGAAACATTTTGATTTCAAAGGAGATCCTTGCCTTACCCAAGAATAAATGAAATTCCTGAGGAAGGGATTTAGTTGGGATGACAACCTGTGCATGTGCTGTTGTTAAGTGAGGTGGCAATCACACACGTTTGTGAGGCATTCCTGCCTGACCTGCAGAGTGAAAAGAGCAACACACTAGCTAGTATCCAAAGAGAAGACATCTGTCATTCAGGAAAGTTTAAAAATTGCTGTATGTTAAGCTGGGGAAACTCACATCTGAACAAGGAAAAGGAGACATAGGACTGAACAGATGCCAAGATCTAACGCCCAAGGATTTTAGGGAAAACTTGGATTTAGTTCTTGATTTAACAGTTTGGACATATCTCTAATTTCAAGAAAAAACAGCAAGCATATGTCTGTCAGAAGGAAAGAGTGGACTGCTTAATCTGGAATCAAGGAATATGGGAACTTAAGTAGATCTTTATCAGCTGTATAGAATACGTTGTGTAAAGCTTCAGGCAGAAAAATGCTGTATTGAGCAGTTGGGGTGCATCTAGACTGGCAAGATTTTGCGCAAAAGCACGTGCTTTTGCGCAAAAACTTGACAGCTGTCTACATTGGCCGCTTGAATTTGCGCAAGAGCACTGACTTTGTAATGTACAAAATCAGTGCTTCTTGTGCAAATACTTTCACGCTCCCGCTCGGGAAAAAGCCCTCTTGTGCAAGAATACTTGATCAAGAGGGCCAGTGTAGACAGGGAAGAATTGTTTTGCGCAAAAAAGCCCCGATGGCTAAAATGGTGATCGGGGCTTTCTTGTGCAAAATTGCGTCTAGACTGGCCACAGATGCTTTTGCGGAAATACTTTTAACGGAAAAACTTTTCTGTTAAAAGTATTTCTGCAAAATCATGCCAGTCTAGACATAGCCTTGGCGTTGCTGGTCTTTCTTAACTGTGGTATTTTGCAAAGTGGGATGGCACTTGAGAATTTTTGTTGGTTTGTGCTGAAAGCTATTTCTGGTACCAATGCCTTTTACTACTATTAAGTAGTAGTATTCTGACACAGCCCACAATATGAAGGCACTGCCCACGCATAGAAAGACACAATTTGGGCTCGTCTACACTGGCCCCTTTTCCGGAAGGGGCATGTAAATTTCACTTTGAAGTAGGAATAAGAGCCTCCGGAAAAGGGCGCTTTTTCCGGAGGATCGGGGCCAGTGTAGACGCTCTTTTCCGGCTTTTTTAAAAGCCGGAAAAAAGCGGCGGACATTTTTATTTAAATGCCGCGGGGGATATTTAAATCCCCCGCGGATTTCCCTACTACGATAGGTGAAATTTACATGCCCCTTCCGGAAAAGGGGCCAGTGTAGACGTAGCCTTTCTGCATGAAAAATCTGCAATGAAAGAGCTTCCTTCCCACCCCATTTCACAATCGACAAACAATTGTTCTAAGAGCTATATTAAACAGCAATGTTCACTGGTCTATGGAATCAGTGGAGATGCATCTTTGAGAGATCAGACTAGGGCTCTAGGTATCTGTTTTCATTCCATTGGTGGATAAGTGTGGTTTGGACAGCAAGGATTTCAAACTCTAGCTCATCCCTAATAAATATACTGCAGTATATCCAGTGTTTGCTCCCTTTCAACTGTACAGCCTTGTATAACAGCCATTTCCACATATGTCAGGTTTTGTTTTGTGTGTTCTTCTGCCATTGCATAATAGAAGAGAGAAGATGCAATATCCATGGAATTGTACATGCATTCAAGAATATCATGCTAGTGATAGGCATTTTTCATAGAAGAATTTGAATTTAAAACTAAGTCACCAAAAGTGCACAAAACTTGAAATGCCATTGTAGTTTGTATGCACATTTTATATTTTCTATCCATGATTTCTGTTCACTTTCAAGCATTCACTCAATATTGGTCCCAGATATGTATGCTTAATAGCTTTGGAAATTTAATAAACCTATACACAATGTAGTCTCTGACACTGTATCAAGTTAATTATGCAACATTAAACCAGGTAAGCTTTTGTTGTATACTTTGAGTTTTAGTGTGAACTTTTCACATAGTTTAACCATTATGTATTCCTTTTTGTCAAACATGGTTATTTTGAAGTCTAAATTTTATCTTCTGTTAGAAGCAATGCTGCAGTGTAAGTCTGCCTTGTGGATGCTAGGCTAACAGCCTTTTCTCTTTTAAAACTACCTACATATTCATGTAGAGATTTCTTTTGTTCCAAGAATCATTCAAGCATTCTAAGCAGAGTTCCTATGAGCTTGAACCTCCTCCTTTAGATACTGCTTTGCATGTTTTCTTTATGCTGCTTAGGCAGGCGTCTTCCAGATTTGATGTTTCAAGCAGGATCATGTATTTCTAGTTCGGGTTTTTTTCCTCTTTTGTGAAAATGTTCAACTTTTCAATATAATTTCATATTTCTAATACCTAAAAACAAATATACCCAGTCAAGATTTGCAAGGAACACAAATACTATTAGTTAGTTGGAAAGTGGGAAATAAAAGGTTGATTAAAATATAAAAGGAAATAGTATTACCAAAGGGAATATTATTTATTTGGGAGAATGGATTTAAGGATAACTCAGATGTAAAAATAAGAAAAGTAAAATACAGAGAAATGGAACGTGTACCAATCATCTGATTCTGATATTCAGTATAGATGAAGGAATTTTGTTAACACTTGCTGTAACACTACTATTTGCTATTCATATTTTAATTATGTGCACTGCTTTTTATTACTATTTACTTCCTGCAGGAAATATTGAGCTGAATCCTTAAAAAAGGGGTGAGGAGGAATCCATTTTAATTTTGAATATGGGGAATGATGTTTACAGAATTGATTTTCATACCAGTCAGACTTGAAAGATTTAAACAACAATTGAACAGGAGGAGAGTATTTATTTTTCTGGTATTAATAGGGAGGAAATGATAGTGGCAGGAGTGTAAAGAAAAAAATATCAATTTTTAGAGATTTCCATGTTTTATATTGACAGACTTAATGTCTAAACTAAGACCCAGCTTACATATTAAAGCAGAAATAAAGAATCATAGATTTGAAAGAGACATCAGGAAGTCATTGAGTCCAGCCCCCTGCTAAAAGCGGAATCAACCCCAATGAAATCATCCTAGCCAGGGCTTTGTCAAGTTGGGACTTAAAAACCTCTAGGGATGGAGATTCCATCCCCTCCCTAGGTAACACATTCCAGTGCTTCACCACCCTCCCAGTGAAATAGTTTTTCCTAATATCCAACCTAGACACTCCGCACTGCAACTTGAGACCATTGCTCCTCATTCTCTCATCTATAACCACTGACAACAGCCTCTCTCTATCCTGTTTGGAATCCCCTGTCAAATAGTTGAAGGCTGCTATCAAATCCTCCCTCCCTCTTCTCTTCTGTAGACTAAATAAGCCCAAATCCCTCAGCGTCTTCTCATAAGTCATGTGCTCCAATCCTCTAAACATTTTTGTTACTCTCCGCTAGACTTTCTCCAATGTGTGTACATCCTGATACCTGATACCTCAAAATCTGATACCTCTGTGACAAGACACCAAGGTGCAGAAAATGCATGGCTACCATTGTTTATAGAATCATAGAAATGTAGTCCTGGCAGGGCCATGAAGTCAAATCTAGTCCCCCATACTGAAGCAAGAATAACTAAGCCTGGACTATCCTTACCTGGTATTTGTCCAACCTGTTTTTAAAAACCTCCAGTGATGGGGATTCCACAACCTCCCTTGGAAGGCGGATCCAGAGATTAACTATACTTTATAAAGTGCTAAGTAGAGTGCAACAGCTACCTTCCTGGTTTTACACACATTTTACTGTTAATACATCCCAGAATATTGGCATTTTTCACTGCTACATCATATTGTTGACTCCCATTTGTGATCTGCGGTAATACACATCTTCTTCAGCAGTACTACTACCTAGACATTTGTAGTTCATTTGATTTTTTTTTCTTCCTAACTGGAATACGCTGAACTTATCTTTACTGAATTTCATCTTGTTGAATGAGACAAATTCTCCAATTTGTACAGGTTATTTTGAATTCTCATCGTGTCCTACAAAATGCTTAAATCCCTCCCAGTGTGGTATCACCTGAACATTTAATACACCTAATCATTATTGAAAATGTTGAATAGCACTGGACTCAAGACTAACCCTTCTGGTACCCCATTCAATATCCCTCCCAGTTTGACAGAAAACCATCGATAATGATACTTTGAGTACTGTCTTTGAACTAGTGATAACTCAGTTTATAGTAATTTAGTCTAGACCAGGGGTGGCCAACCTGCAGCTCCAGAGCCACATGCAGCTCTTCAGAAGTTAATATGCAGCTCCTTACATAGGTACCAAATCCAGGGCTGGGGCTACAGGTGCCAACTTTCCACTGGGCCAGAGGGTGCTCACTGTTCAACCCCTAGCATTGCTCTAGGCCCTTTCCTCCTAGGATCCTGCCACTTCCTACCTGCTCCACTGAACCTATCACACCCATGCTTCTCCCCTCCAGTGTCTCCCACTGAGAAAGAGCTGATCCCAGTGGGCAGGAGGAAAAGGAGAAGGAGGCGCTGACCGGTGGGGCTGCCAGTGGGCGGGATGTGCTGAGAGTGGTGGTAGGGAGATGATCAGGGCTGGTGACATAGAACTGCTGCTCTTTGGCAACGGGCATTAATAAATTCTGGCTCCGGCTCAGGTTTTGGTTGGCCACTCTGGTCTAAACTTTCCCTAATTTGTTTGACAATGTTATGTGGGATTGTCGAAAGCCTGGCTAAATTTTAGAAATGCCTCCCCCCCCCCCCCCCATTAGTCAAGGAAACTTATCAAAGAAGAAAATTAGGTTGATTGGGAATGATGTATTCTTGACAAATCCATGTAGGCTATTCCTTTGCAACACCATTATCTGTACCAGTGTTTCTGAAAGTGTTCTGTGAAATCACTTTGAGAAACACATTAACTGGCAGCCCCGGTTTGTTTACTTACTGGCTCTACGGCCACAGAGCCTCGCAGCTCCCATTGGCTCCGTTTTGTCCTTTGCAGCCAATGGGAGCTGCGGGAAGTAGTGTGGGCTGGGCCACCACTTCCCTCAGCTCCCCTTGGCAGCAAAGGATGAAACGGAGCCAATAGGAGCCGCAAGGCTCTGTATCAATGGCGTCAGTAAATGAACAAACCAAGGCAGCCAGTTAATGTGTTTCTCAAAGTGATTTCATGGAACACTTTCAGAAACACTGCTCTATATCCACTAAAGGGGGGAAGGAGTGTCTGAAAAGGCAATACATTTCCATATTTCTATTCCTTACTGAGTATTAGTATGAAAGAGAACTTTTACAAAATATGAAATCTACTCTTGGCTTATGGCTCTGTCAAATGCCTTGGGAAACCTTTCAAACAGATCTTCTGTCATAACTGAAATGAGAACTTGTACATTATCATAATTCCTACATTAATTTTACCTTAGGGTTCTCACTCCAAACCAGTATAATCAAACTAATCATTTTTATAGCAGGGCACATTCTGCAAGTCAGATCAGAAACAACAAGCATTGACCACACTCCCTTCTATCTTATACCCTAACTCTATCCAGTTCAACAAGGACCAGCCAAAACAGGTTTCAGATGGGATGTGATCCAGTTGGTATGACCAGTAGTCCAGAGAGCTAGAGATTGGGGATGGGAATTTTGGGCCCACTGAACTCACCAGTAAAAGTACCTTCATTTTAAGGAATCCAGAATTTCACCCCAGTCTATTCCCAGCTTTGCCCTTATTTGCTATTTGAACTTGAAGTTAGTTCACCTCTCAGGCTCAGTTTATCTGCCTATAAATTTAGGGTATTAGTGTTTGCTCACCCCTGTTCAAATGTTTCTGATTTACAGAAGACAAGTATTTATTAATACTATAATTGGTTTTGGTCAATCACAGGGTACGTCTACACTACAGCGCTAGTTCGAACTAACTTAGTTCGAATTAGTTAATTCGAACTAAGCTAGTTCGAACTAACGCATCTAGAACTAAAAACTAGTTCGAACTAGCGTTTTGCTAGTTCGAACTAGTAAGTCCACATTGAGTGGACTCTGAACAGGGCTTAATGATGGCCGGAAGCAGTGCCGGCAGGGCATAAAAGGAGGACTTAGAGCATGGAGATACTGTCTCAGGCTAGCCGAGGGCTGCGCTTAAAGGGTCCCGACCCCCACCCCGGACACACAGTTCTAAGGGGTGCCCCGCTTGCAAAGAAGTTCTGGCTTGGAGTGCCCTGAGTGCCCACACTGGGCACATCACACCACTCGGCCATCAGCCCGGCTGCACTTGCCGCAGGCTGCCATCTGCGGAGAGGGAGTAATTGGGGGGCTGCAGGAGAGCTTCCACCCCCAGAAGCCCGCAGAGCCAGCCCAGTCCTCCCCATCGGGGGCTCGTACCCCATTCCTCCCTCACCTTCTTCCACTTGCCCTTCCCTAGCCCCCCTTCTTATTGATGTACAAAATAAAGATAACGTTTCTTCCAACATTGACTCTGTCTTTATTGAAAAAAACTGGGGGAGACTGGGAAAAGGAGGTGGGAGAGGGGAAGAGAAAGGCTGGGAGAGGGGAGGGCAACTAACATGATCAGGGGTTGGGAACAGGTCCCAGATGAAGAGAGGCTACAGAGACTGGGACTGTTCAGCTTAGAAAAGAGGAGACGGAGGGGGGACAGGATAGAGGGCTCTAAAAGCAGGGGTTGGGTGGAGAGGGTGCATTCAGAAAAGTTCTTCAGGAGTTCCCATAAAGAAGGACTAGAGGACACCAAAGGAAAGGAATGGGTAGCAGGCTTCAAACTAGTAAGAGAAAGTTGTTCTTCACAAAGCAAATAGTTAACCTGTGGAACTCCTTGCTGCAGGAGGCTGTGAAGGCTAGAACTAGAACAGAGTTTAAAGGGAAGTGAGATCAAGTGATGGAGGTTGGGTCCATGGAGTGCTATTAGCCAGAGGGTAGGAGTGGTGTCCCTGCCCAAAGTTTGTGGAAGGCTGGAGAGGGATGGCACGAGACAAATGGCTTGGTCATTGTCTTCGGTCCATCCCCTCCAGGGTCCCTAGGGTTGGCCGCTGTTGGCAGACAGGCTACTGGGCTAGATGGACCTTTGGTCTGACCCAGGACGGCCATTGTAAGCTCAGGGCTCAGGGTCGGGGGTCTCAGTGGACCCCCTTGATTTTCATGCACACCTGCTCCTGGGTGGCCAGGCTGGCAGCTCTCCTGCCCTAGACGGCCACTTTCCTGTGCCTAGTGCGGAGATCGTGGACGAGGTCCACGATGTCCGCACTAGCCCAGGAAGGTGCCCGCCTCTTGCGGTCCAGGGCAAGCTCCCGGGAGCCGCCAGCCTGGTCCCGGCAAGAGGGGGTGGGCTGGGAGGCATCGGGTGGGTGGCTCTGTGCCGTGCCAGGTGCAGGGTCTGCTAGCTGGGTGCTGGCAGGCTTGCACCTGGCACGGGCACCGTAGCCAGCCCGTGCCCCTTTAAGGGGTCCGGGGCCGGGAGGGGGGCATAGAGTTTCCCTGGTGTTGGCCAGAGTGGCCACCAGGGAAACCTGGGGAGGGCTAGCCTCCCACTAGTTCGAACTAAAGGGCTACACAGCCCTTAGTTCGAACTAGCTAGTTCGAACTAGGCGTTAGTCCTCGTAAAATGAGGTTTTCCTAGTTCGAACTAAGCGCTCCGCTAGTTCGATTCAAATTCGAACTAGCGGAGCGCTAGTGTAGCGCATAGGAAAGTTAGTTCGAACTAACGTCCGTTAGTTCGAACTAACTTTCTAGTGTAGACATACCCACAGTGAACCCTCCACAGAATAGGGTAGCCTTACATCCGTGGTCAGCACTTCCATTGTTGTCTTTTATCATATGGGTTTAGATGCTATTGTCAAAAAAAAAAAAAGTCATTGGCATGCACGTCACATGCAGTTATGCAGAGGTTTCCCTGTTAATAGGATGCTAGAAGTGCATGTACCATTTTACAGATAGTTATTACTCTGCAACATAGAGGGATTTGTGGTTCTAATCCAGTGGTTTTCTTTTTTTCTGCAGATCCCTATGGGTATGTCTACACTACCACCCTAGTTCGAACCAGGGTGGTAATGTAGGCATACAGCACTTGCAAATGAAGCCCAGGATTTGAATTTCCCGGGCTTCATTTGCATAAGCCGGCCGGCGCCATTTTTAAATGCCGGCTTGTTCGAACCCCGTGCCGCGCGGCTACACGCGGCACGGGCTATATAGTTCGAACTAGCAAGCCATTCCGAACTATCTGTACGCCTCGTTCCTCATTTTTTTGAGGAGTAACATTAGTTCGGACTAAGGGCTTTAGTCCGAACTAACGCGTCCCGGCGCGCACTTCCTGGTTCGAATCAGCTGTGATTCGAACTAGCGCGCCGGCGAGATCATGTTAATGGAGCGCGGGATATTTAAATCCCTGCTTCATTAACTACTTTGGTTGTCTCCATTTGCATCCCTAGTTCGAACTAGGGATGCAGTGTAGACGTACCCTTTTTGACACAATAACATTGAGTTGCTATGTACTGTGTCTAGTGGCAAATCCCTCCAGCTAATTAATTGAGGGCATGTCTACACTACAGCACTAATTCGAACTAACTTAATTCGAATTAGTTAATTCGAACTAAGCTAATTCGAATTAGTGCATCTAGACCTAAAAACTAGTTTGAATTAGCATTTTGCTAATTCGAACTAGCATGTCCACACTGAGTGGACCCTGAACCGAAGTTAAGGATGGCCGGAAGCAGTGCCGGCAGCGCATCAGATTAGGACTTAGAGCGTGGAGCTGCTGTCTCAGGCTAGCTGAGGGCTGTGCTTAAAGGGACCCGACCCCCACCCCGGACAGACAGTTCTCAGGGGTGCCCCACTTGCAAAGCAGTCCTGGCTTGGAGTGCCCTGAGTGCCCACGCTCGGCACATCACAGCACTCGGCCATCAGCCCGGCTGCACTTGCTGCAGGCTGCCATCTGAAGAGGGGTTAATTGGGAGGCTGCAGGAGAGCTTCCACCCTGAGGAGCCCTCAGAGCCACCCCAGTCCTCCCCATCAGGGGCTTGTACCCCATTCCTCCCTCACCTCCATCCACTTACCCCTCCCTAGCCCCCCTTCCTGATGTACAAAATAAAGGACATGTGTGTTCAAAAATAGAAACTCTCTTTATTGAACAAAACTCGGGGAGACTGGGAAAAGGAGTTGGGAGAGGGGAAGAGAGAGGGTGGGAGAGGGGAGGGCAACTAAAATGATCAGGGGTTTGGAACAGGTCCCATATGAAGAGAGGCTGGGACTTCTCAGCTTAGAAAAGAGGAGACTGAGGGGGTATATGATAGAGGTCTATAAAATCACGAATGGTGTGGAGAGGGTGCATAAAGAAAAGTTCTTCATTAGTTCCCATAATAGAAGGACTAGAGGACACCAAATGAAATGAATGGGTAGCAGGCTTCAAACTAATAACAGAAAGTTCTTCTTCACAAAGCAAATAATCAATCTGTGGAACTCCTTCCTGCAGGAGGCTGTGAAGGCTAGAACAATAACAGACTTTAAAGAGAAGTTAGATAAAGTCATGGAGGTTGGGTCCATGGAGTGCTATTAGCCAGGGGGTAAAAATGGTGTCCCTGGCCTCTGTTAGTGGAAGGCTGGAGATGGATGGCACGAGACAAATGGCTTGGTCATTGTTTCGGTCCATCCCCTCCAGGGTCCCTAGTGTTGGCCACTGTCGGCAGACAGGCTACTGGGCTAGATGGACCTTTGGTCTGACCCAGTACGGCCATTCTAAGCTCAGGGCTCAGGGTCGGGGGTCTCACTGGACCACCCTGATTTTCATGCAAATCTGCTCCTGGGTGGCCAGGCTGGCAGCTATCCTGCCCTAGACGGCCACTTTTCTGTGCCTAGTGTAGACGTCATGGATGAGGTCCACGATGTCCGCACTAGACCAGGTGGGCGCCCGCCTCTTGCGGACCCGGGCAGGCTCCCGGGAGCCGCCAGCCTGGTCCCAGGAAGAGGCGGAGGGCTGGGTGGCAGTGGGTAGCTGGTTTGTGCCATGCCAGGTGCAGGGTCTGCTGGCTGGGTACTGGCAGGCTTGCACCTGGCACGGGCACCGTAGCCAGCCCGTGCCCCTTTAAGGGCTCCGGGGCTGGGAGGGGGCAGACGAGTTTCCCTGGTGGTGCCCAGAGTGGCCACCAGGGAAAGCTGGGGAGGGCTAGCCTCCCACTAGTTTGAATTAAGTGGCCACACACCCCTTAATTCGAACTGCTTAATTCGAACTAGGCGTTAGTCCTCGTAGAATGAGGTTTACCTAGTTCGAATTAAGTTCAAACTAGCGGTTTGTATGTGTAGCGCCTATCAAAGTTAATTCGAACTAACGTCTGTTAGTTCGAATTAACTTTGTAGTGTAGACATACCCTCACTGTGTTACCATGAACCTTTCCAAGCAGAAAATGGATCTAATATTTTGTGTCCCAAATAAAGAAATAATTTAATATTGTGAAGACTGCTACTATTATTGTTATTCCCTGCTAGTGAAAAAACTGTGAATGACTTTTTTACTATCACTACTAAAGCCCAACGTAAATTGATAATGACAGTTCTTTCCCATCTTTTTATGAATGCTGTTCTCTGTTGAAGAGGCCAATACATTTAAATAAGCAGATAACAGTGATGACTGTTATCCTCATTACTGAACCTTTATGTTCAATTAAAGAAAAGATTTTATGTTGTCATAAAAAGGACTATTTGAATGTACTCTGAGTACCCAAATTTGCAAGTAACATTACATTGCTAATAAATCCCTCCTGGCTTTCATAAAGCCACAATATTTTATTTCAAACTTTCCATTTCAGAAGATAAAAGGGAAAACATACAAGATTCCCCTTTGTTTCAAATGTTTAAAAACTGTTTTTAAAGTTCTAAACTTGAATCTATTGTCTGTGTAATTTGCATTCCTTTTAATCTCAGGTTACATCTCAATATGGCAGAATCATCTGATTAGTTAAGATGGCTACATTTTGCCTTCCTCTGCAGCATGGGGCATGAATTACTTAGCCCTGATTTATACTAGGTAGTTATTTAGATATAACTCCACTTATTTTGAAATAATGGAGCATCTACACTACCAAGCCTGTTATTTCAAAAGAGGAGGTGGTTATTTTGAAATAATAACTACTGCTTTCCGTGAGGAATAATGCTTATTTCAAAATATAGTAGCCCAATGTCTGAGACTCTGTAACGCTGAAATGCTGGCTGTTCCCTCTGGGCAGCGCTGTTGCCTGAGTCACGTCCTTCGCTTCTTGCCATGGTGCTGCATGGGGAGCGTGGGGCCCACATGACCACTTGTGCTGCTTGCTCCCCCACGGCGTCCCGGCTGAGTGGCACAGAAGTCAGCCGAGTGCCATGGTGGGAGGCGAAGGGGGATGGGGTGGTGACGTACATGGCCAGGGGGTGGGGCCTGGCCGTGTATGTCATCACCCCGCCCCTCTTCGCCTCCTGCCGTGGCGCTCAGCTGAGTTCCACGCCACTCAGCCTGGCCACCGTGGGGGAGCCCAAATGGGCACTTGCTCTGCTTGCTCCCCTGAGGTAGCCTGGTTGAGTGGCACAGGACTCAGCTGAGTGCCACAGTGGGAGGCGAGGGGTGACAGGGCGGTGATGTACATGGCAAGGCCCCACGCCTTGGTTGTGAACAGACCCTGGTTCGGGTGAGGGCGTGGGAATGAGGGGGAGGGAGAGGACAACTGGGAGGCTGCAGGATCAGTGCTGGGATGAAGGGGAATGGTGCAGGGTGGCAGCTGGAGCTTATAGGCAGCCGCGTGGGCTCCACGCTCCCCATGCAGGAGTGGGAGGAGAAGAGAAAGAGACAGAGAGAGAGGAAGGAGATGGAGGAGAGCTGGAGGGGGGGAGGCAATAGAAGGAGGGGAGAGAGAGAGAGAGAGATGGAGCAAGAGACCGGAGGCTCAGGAAAGAAGACCGAGATAAAAAGGAAATAGGACATGGAGGAGAGACCAGAAAATCCCATTTTCTGATGGGCTAATTGGCTAGTTTCAAAATAGTTATTTGGAAATAACGGTAGTGTGGATGCTCCACTGTTGCTATTTTGAAATAACTACTCCCCAGTGTCATTCAAAGTAATTACAAGTAAAACTCCATTGGTCCGGCATCCAATGCTCCGGCACTCCTAATGGTCCGGCACCATCAGGAACCCGGAAGTGCTCTGGCTGCTGGACAATTGGAGCTGCTCTGCGCCCGGCTTCCCCGATTCAGCCACTGCTGAAACTGACCAGCAGCTGAATCGGGGAAGCCTGGGGCAGAGCAGCTGGGGTGCTGCCAGGTTGGTCCCACAGCGCTGCCCCTCGGGTCTGCGGGACCAACCCAGCAGCACCCCAGCTGCTCTTGGGGACGCCTGGGGAAGAGCAGCTGGAGTGCTGCCGGGTTGGTCCCATGGTCATCAACCATGTGTTGCTATGGAGAGCCATCATTCTGGGCAATGTGGACACCATTGTTGGAGTCTTTGTCACCATGGACTTCCCCAACTGCGGGGAGGGGGCACAGATGGCACTCAAATCCCCATCTTAGCCCCTGACCTTTTCAACAGGAAGAGATACTTCTCTGTAGTGCTGCAGGTCCTCATGGATCACCAGGGATGATTCACTAACATCAACATCGGATAGTAGGGAAAGGCACATGATGCCTGCATCTTCTGGAACTCCTGCCTCTTCCGAAAGGTGCACGCTGTCACTTTTTTCCCTGACTGCTCCATCAGGGGGGAAGTGGACATGCCCATTATAATCCTGGGTGACACAGCCTTGCTTCCTGGGTCATAAAACCCTACACAGGCAGCTTGGACCCCAGCAAGCAGCAGTTCAACACCTAGTTGAGCAGGTGCCGCATGGTCATGTTGCCTGCAAGGTGCCCCTTTGTCCATGTGAAGGGGAGGTTTAGGAATCTCCTCACCCCTCTGGACCTCAGTGAGTGCAACATCCCCTTTATGGTGGTGGCATGTTGTGTGTTTCACAACCTGTGTGAAGGGAACAGGGAGACTTTTCTGCCAGTGGGGGGAGGCTCAGGCAGAATGTCTGTCTAGAGAGTTTGAGCAGCTGGAAACCAGTGCCATACAAAGAGCACAGCAAGGGGTGGTGCAAATCAGAGAGACCTTGAAGGAAAGTTTTATGCAAGGACAGTTCTGAGACTCTCCCCCATGCCTCTCCACAAAGGGCCCCTGCATTTCCTCTGTGTGCCTTTCATCTCTCATCCCTCCCTTCCCCTGTCTCTCCTCTCACCACCACCACCCTCACCGCCTCGCAGAGCAAACAATAAAACCATCTTTGGGGGGGAGGGGGGAAGGTCTGTTTATTGGTGGGACATACAACAGGGGAGGGACTGGGAAAAGAACCTGGAACAGGGATAAGGAGGTCAGGGCTGGGACTGGGAGTGGCACCAGCCTCTGGGTTGTCTGGAGGCTTTCGCTGCCCTAGCTGTCCCACCACCCCATGTTCTGGGGCACCCTGTGGCTCCTATGGAGCCTTGGAGGAGAAGTCATGGGTGGGACAGGGAGGTGTCTGGTAGCCCACTCTATGCATGATGCCATGCACTCCATCACTGAGGTGAGGGTGGAGAACATGTCATTGTGCTGGCATGCCAGCTGATTCCAGGTGGCCTTCCTCTCCTCCCAGTCAGCCTGGCACTACTCCCAGTTGGCAGCCTGCTGCTGGTATTTGTCCTCAAGTCCCTGAATGAGGGACTGTAGGCAAGCCATCATGAGCTTCTCCTGCGTGCATTTCAGCCTATGGATCTTGCTCAGTCAAGTAAATGGCATGGGAGGCGAGGTGGGGGATGCACCAAGCTCGCAGCTGTCCCAGCTATGAAGAAAAGTTAAAAGGGCAGTCATCCCAGGAGACACTGTGTATGCATCTTAGACTTAATCTCTGAGCCAACACTGAAGGTCTCAGTTCAAACAATGGCTATGTGCTTCAAGTAAGGCCATATGTTGCCTAGATAGCAGGCACTTTCCTGCAGGTACACAGATGTCCCAAGGGAGCCTCCCAACACCCATGGCCTGGGAACAAGCAGGCATAGGAAAGTGCCTGCCAGGCCAGGAGACTATGGGTGGGAGGAGACGATGGGGCAGCTCAGCTTTCTTCTGTGTCCTGTACACACCGGATCTGGTGTTGGAGGCATCCTGCAAAGAGAGAACCACTATCCCTGCCTGCTGGAGGGAGGTGCTGGGGGAGGTGTGTGTGAGTGGCTTGCCAGAGAGAGTGCTGCTGGGTTCTCCGCCTCTTTCTCCCCCGAGCAGGTTCCCATGCATAAGTTTTGTCTCCTCTGCATTGCTATGCTTGATCGAGAGTGGATGCTGCCCGAATGTGGATGTGAACCTGTGCTGTGTGTGGCACTGCTGTCCCCAGACTACTTGTGGTGTCTTGGTGTGGGAAGACGTCACACTATAGATTCTGGAGTAAGGCAGGCCTCTCCAGGAACCTTGTGAGAAGAACCAACGGGTTCCGGTGTGAAAGCTGAGTGCTCCAGACTGGTACTTCATGTGCACTCATGTGAACAGGCTGTTTTGCCATCAATCTCCTCCCCCAGGTCAAGTAGGCCAAGAGAAAAGCACACAGCCCCATGCAGCCCCTCACAGTCCGTCTCCTGACCCCGGTTGTAGATAGAGAAAGTTAGAGAACTCACCTGCACATTCTGGTACACAGAGCTGGCTCAAAAGTCTATAATCATTGCTCAGGCAAAAGCTTCGTCCTGGGGACAATATCCATTATGCGAATAAAGGGAAAATGTTTCTTGTAGATATAGTTGTCATCTATAATTTGTTGCTTATGAAATTAATGTTTACTTTGCTTCCTTGTGAGCTTCACTGTAGCTTTGAAAAATATTATAAGCCATAGTCAGTCATTCTGCTTATAGAATTTTATGTCTTGGATAAGAAATAAATGGTGTGAATTAAAATCACACTGTAAATTGCTGGTGAACATTGACTAAATAGTTTATTATAATAGCTAAAACATTTTTCTACACTAACAGTGGAAGGTATTTGTCAACTGAAAATATGAAGAATAATTCTTGTGGGTGAAGTATTAAATTAATCTTGGAGGTTTATGGGCATTGACATCATAAAGCCATAAATCTACTGTATCGGTTGAAGAGATTGCATCCTGCTTTAAGCAGTGCAATTGGGTGCATGTAAAAGTTGTGATGGATTTATAGTTCTACAGATTTTTCCTTTGAAACTTCTCTATAGTCAAGAGAAAACTATAGTACAAGAGAGGTGAAAATTCATAAAATAAAGTGTGTGTGTGGGGGGGGGTCATGCTGGGAAGTAACAGTGGAGACACATGGTCTTGATTTAGTTGCATGTGGCTTCTCAGTGGTGGTAGGCAACAGAATGCCTCGTCCTAGTGCACTCCGGTTCCTGCCGCTGCGGAGAAGTAAGGCGCAGCAGGCCAGGAGGACGGTGCGGTGGAGGGAAGCGGAGCAGGCTTCTGGGCCACTTTAGCTTCCACCAGCCACATGGTAAGTGGAGGGGTGGGGAAGCAAACCCTGCTGTTGCTATGCCAGGATTCTGTAAAACCCCAGGGCATGTTGCTCAGGGGAGAGGGTAAAGGGAAGGGGCAGGGCTTGGGACAGGGGAAGAGTGAGGGTAGGGGAGGGGCAGGGCCTGTGGTGTGTGGGTTGCCATGGGCTCTGCACCTGGGTCACTGGGGGGAGGGGTTTCCTCAAGCCCCATACCCCCCTCGGGCAAGTCCTGCTTTCACCTTTGATATACATCTGAGTGAAACCAAACATCTAAATGTTCTGGCATTTAATCATCACTAAAATACCAAAAAGAAATTAAGCTGCATTTTTGTTATGCAAGTGACTTGTGACTTGTGCCCCATACTGCATAGGAAGGTGAACCTCTCCGAGGGCTCTGCCAATCTTACTAGGGGAAAATGCCTTCCTGATCCCAAACATGGTGACCAGGGGTGGCCAACCTGCAGCTCCAGAGCCACACGAAGCTCTTCAGAAGTTAATATGAGGCTCCTTACATAGGTACTAAATCCAGGGCTGGAGCTACAGGTGCCAACTTTCCACTGGGCTGGAGGGTGCTCACTGTTCAACTCCCAGCTCTACTCTAGGCATTGTCTCCTTCCACCCTTTCCCTTTCCCCCTAGGATCCTGCCACTTCCTGCCCTCTCCACTGAGCCTGTCACACGCATGCTTCCCCCCTCCAGTGTCTCCCACTGAGAAAGAGCTGATCCCAGTGGGCAGGAGGAAAAAGAGAAGGAGGCGCTGACCGGTGGGACTGCCAGTGGGCGGGATGTGCTGAGAGCGGTGGTAGGGAGATGATCGGGGCTGGTGACATAGAACTGTTGCTCTTTGGCAATGTGCATTGATACATTCTGGCTCCTTCTCAGGTTTAGGTCGGCCACCCCTGAGTTAGATCCTGAGTATATGGGCAAGACCCACTGGACAGGCATCTGTGAAAGAATTATCTGTAGTAACTCATAGCCCTCCCCATCTAGTGTCCCATTTCCAGCCACTGGAGATTTTTACTACTGGCAGCTGCTGTCAGAGGTAATTTCATCCTATCATCTCCATAAGCTTACCAAGCTCTGTTTTGAAGCCAGTTAGACTTTTTTTCCTCACTACTCCTCTTGTCAGGCAATCTCCAAACTTCGGACTTCTGATGGTCAAAAACGTTTGCCTAATTTCAAGCCTAAATATGTTGGTCAGTTGATATGCATTTGTTCTCGTGCCCAAATTGCTTAACTTAAATAACTGCTCTCCTTCCTGGGTATTTATCCCTCTGATGTATTCATTTAACCCTTTGGTTAAGTTAAACAAGCCAAGCTCTTTGAGTCTTTTCTCATGCGGTAGGTTTTCCATTCCTCTGATTGCCTTAGCAGTCCTTCTCTACATCTGTTTGAGTTTAAATTAATCTTTCTTAAACATGGGGCATCAGAGTTGTATACAGTATTACAGTGGCTGATATAGCGGTACTTATATTTCCCTGTCTCCGGGTCTTTCGCATCAGTTGCTTTCAACTGATAAATCCCCAGTTTATTGCAAACATTCTCCTTTTTTAGTCCCTAAATAAATAACTTTGCACTATTAAATTTCATCCATTTCAGTTACTGAAGTTTAAGTCCCCCCAGAAAAAGAAACTGTAGAAAAAAGAAGAGACAGGAACAAACTTAGATGGAACAATTTAAAAGGGATGGGAGAAAAGACTAGGAAACAAACAACAACAACAACCCCAACATAAAAACCCCAACACAACAAAGGGAGAGTTCTCAATTAAATGTTATCAGTAGGCTCCTTTCATGATTGTTAAATTCTGCACCACAGGGGTACAGCAGGGGACCAGCTAATGCCGCTGCTGGCACATTGCTAGCAGTTAGATTAAACAGAACTATTGTATGATTTACTGTGTCATATTTTATGTAAATAGCACTAAAACCACCTTTATTTCAATTAAAGCTGTACTCCCCAGTCAATACATCTCTGAGTGATTGCAGTTAATCTCTGCTGAACACAATTAATAAAAGGAAAGTCTCAAAGATGACAGTTATTTCAAAAAGGTTCTAAATATTTAGATGCTTATTTGAATTTCTGAGACTCCAGTCAAGCCCCGTGACAAACAATTCTCTAAACAAATGCTCCTCTCACAAGGCCCTGATTACCTTTCCTGTTCTGTCCCCTGATTAGTAAGGGAGGCAGACGTCTTCCTTACTCTGGGGTATGGCTTCTATCCAGTGGATTATCTGGCAGGCCCACACCCCACAATCCAGTCAGATGCATGACCCTACAAACCCTGGCATTCCAACTGGCAAAGGATTCACTGGTCTATAACTGCATCTCATAACAGGCCTGGCAAACTCATTACTCCAGCACACTGCTTTCATAGCATTTATCCATAAAGAATATCATATGAGATCTTCAATGAAAGCTGGGGTCACACTGGCCATTAATTTCATAGTGAAATACAAATACAACTACCATGTAAAAATGGGTTGTGCATGTCTATGCCTACCTCCATGTGTATAAGTATTATTGCTAAAAATATGAATGAAGACAGCATTGACAAAGAAATTCCTGCCAGATGAAGGATATATATTCACCTGCCTGCCTCAATTGACGTGCAAATTAAGCATTGTTAGCCAACACAATGGTAGTCCCTCTTACATACAAATCCAGCCTGGTCAGTGCTCCAAAGAATAAACCATTTGGGGGCAGGAACCATCTTTCCTGAGGATAGACAATTAACTTTAGGGTTATAAGGAGAAGGAAAATGGACACCTCTTTATCCTGCGCCATAAGAAGAAAATGGAAAATATGTCTGCATTCATCAAGAAGAGATTGTCAACGAGCCATTGTTGGGAAGGTAGCCAAAGACATTTGGGTGAGATAAGACTGATTAGACTGATTGTTAGTTTAATCTCCAGAAAACATGTTTAGGTTATGTTTTATATGCAACCGTTTATCTTTACTCACCATCTCTTAAATCTTGGTATTTGAAAATACACGCATGATTGTCTTCATTACAAAAACCTGCACAATGAAAGTGAAATATAACTGTCAAAAAAGATTTACAACACCAATGCAGGTATGAATTAACAAACTTCATAAGATGAAAAGGTTCCTAAGAACAACCCAGAAATATATGGAGCCAATAAAAAAGTGACCACAACCAACTTTCAATCTACACAAGCCTGGAAAAAAATCTGTTTTTTTTTTTTTTGGTAAATCATGGAAATAGGAAAAAAATAGTATAAAAAGCTGAAATGATCACCCTTCAGGAGGTTGCTCCCTCTCACAGGTGCTGGCTTCCTCATTTCGCTGGGTGTGTTCAACTCCTGTTCTGCTTCTTCCTGCATCATTGCACCCCTTCTCTGAGCTTGCCCTAAACCAACCAAGTACTGTGTGAGAAATGAAATGACTTTTAGGCTCCAATTAAAGAAATAAGCTGTGTTTCATATCTCTTTAAAGGAGAGACACTCTTTATCACTTTTCTGGGGGTACGTCTACATAGTAGCATGTACCTCGAAATAAGCTACATCATCTGAGCTATGCAAATTGCGTAGCTTATTTCAAAATGGCTCATTTCAGAATTAATTTTGAAATAAATCGCTATTCTGGCATCTTCCTTAACCCTCATGGAACAAGGTTCGTAGGAAGGCAGAATAAGAAGCCTGTTATTTTGAATGTTTTTCAAAATAACGGGCATGCTGTGAGAATGCGTGGAAGGCTATTGCAGGATAACGGACGTTATCTCAAAATAGCGCCACTGTGTAGACGGACCCTGGGTGTTCCAACATAGAGCTGGTCACTTTAAGGCAGACGGTTTGGGAGAAATTCAAGAGATGGAATGAGCTGGAATCATCCTGTAACTAGTACTCATGAAATGGTGGGGCACAGGGAAGCCTGTCATGTTGAATACAGGCTGCTTGGATCAGAGTGCTGAAGCAGGGTGGCATAGCATACAGATACTCAGCCCTGGTCTACACTAAGGAGTTATGTCAAAATAATCCCCTTATCCCAAAATAATAAGCAGAGAGTTCACACTATCAAGCCCGTTATTTTAAAATAACGGGCTGGTTAATTTGAAATCTGTACTCCTGCTTCCCTTGGAGAATAATCTTATTTCGAAATAGTTCTTTTGGGAGGGTATGTCTACTCAGCAAAGTTATTTTGAAATAACAACCGTTATTTTGAAATAATTTTACTAGCGTCTACACAGCCAAACCACTATTTCGAAATTAAATCGAAATAGAGGAGCGCTTATTTTGAAATTGGTAAACCTCATTCCACGAGGAATAGCACCAATTTCGAAATTGCTATTTTGAAATAAGTACTGTGCAGACACTTATTTCAAAATAGGGGTCCTCCAGTCCTTCCCAGGGTGCCCTGGTGTCCACTCTGGGCACAATCAAGAAAATACCTCTACCTGCCCCTTTTCCCGGAGCCCTTAAAGGGGTAGACTCTGCCCACAGTGCCTGTGCGAACCCCAAGCCTACCAGCCCAGAGCCAGCAGTCGCTGCACCTGACCCAGTAGCCCCAGCATGAGCCAGGCAGCCAGTGCCAGCCAGCCCTCCACTGCTCTCCAGGATCAGTCTGCCAGTTCCAGGAGCCTGCCAGGGGCCAGAAAAGGCGGACGCCTGCCTGGTTCAGTGCGGAGATCAGGGACCTAATTCAGGTTTGGGGGATGCCTCCAATGTCCAGGATCTCCTCACAAAACAGAGGAATGCAACTGTCTACAGGTGGATGGCTGCCAGCCTGACCACCAAAGGCCACATGCGAACCCAAGAGCAGGTTCACATGAAAATAAAGGAGCTGCGACAGGTGTATACCATGGCCACAGGGGGCAGCGCCCAACCAGTGGCAGACCCAGACCCTTGCCCCTATTTTGATGCTGTGGACTGCATCCTGGGGGACAGGATGGTCCATGCCCCCCAAGTGATTATCGACCCTGGGGTAGAGCTTGCTGCCTCCTGCTGCTCCTGCCCCTGCTGCCTCCCCAGATACCACTCCTCCTTCCACTCCTTCTCCCCCTCCCGCTTCTTCTCCCCACCTTCCCCACACCTCCAGGGATGCCGAGGCCCCTGCACCTATGGTGCTGGGAGACAGTTGGGCCGGCGAGACCCTCAATCCTGAGCTTCTCTTCCTCCTTCCTCCCTTTGCCTCCCCCTGCTAGCTGTCTCCTCCCAGGTTTTCCCCTCCCCTCTCCCACCCTCTCTCCTCCACTCTCCCACCTTCTTTCCCCAGTCTCACCTCAGTTTCATTCTCCCCCCACCTCAGTTTTGTTCAATAAAGAGGCTTTGTTGTAATGAACACATGTCTTTTATTGTACAGCAGGAAGGGGGGTTAGGGAGGAATAAGTGGAAGGATGTGAGGGAGGAATGAGGCACAAGCCCCCAGTGGGGCACACCAGGGAGACTGTTACTGTCTGCAGAATGTGCTGCCAAGCTCACAGCAACACAACCAGGAGAAGCACCAGAGTGCCTAGGGGGCAGCTCCAGCTCCATGCTACAGAGTGCTATGCTGTCCTGAATGAGGGCATTCAGAGCACGCAGAGAAAAAATGCTTTGCTGCCCCTCAGCAAGGCAGGCAAGCAAGCAGGGAAACCTTAGAAACAGCTGTCCAGTGGGGTCCCTTGAAGCACAGGTCTCAGGTAGCCTCTGGCAGCAGCCACACAAGGTAACTCCTGACCTGATGCCCTGCCAGAACCGGTTCTGGCTGGCCTTAAATGTGATTCAGCATCCTATCAGTGTGGATGCGCTACTTTGAAATAGCAAAACACTATTTCTAAATGCATTTTGTGTCTAGACGCATTATTTCAAAATAAGCTATTTCAAAATAACTATTTCGAAATAAAATATTTTGAAATAACGCTGTAGTGTAGACATACCCAGAATTATTACTTCAAATTTAGTTATTTGGAAATAATTTCCTAGTGTAGATATGCCCTCAGAGACCTGCATGCTTGTTTGCTATCTGTTGTCACCTGGATTGTCAGCTACAGCAGCAGAGAATTGAAGGCACCAAGGGCTACAGGGCAAGTGGTGACACAACTGATTAAATATTTGGGTTGTGCTCCAACACAAGTTTTCACACTGTTGTAATTTTAAAAGATTAGTAGTTTCTCCTGATAATCACCCGACTATTAATCATGTATTTCTGGAAAATAAATATGGGCTAGGCACTTGAAAACTGTGGATTTAATTGGATTTAAGATTTTTAAAAATATTTCTATTGGCCTGTTTCATGACAGCTCCTTAAACTGCTTCATGTAAGTAATTGATTTTAAATTATTTTTTTCTTCAATTTTGTAGGATTTAGTTAAGATTGTGTTCTTGCCTTAAACAGTTTATAACTGGGCAATAAATTAAATGCCAGTTAGAACCCATCTTGCCTTAAATTCTTTTGTCTTATTATAAGCAGTTTGCAAATCTGAGATTAAGCACAGTTCACAATAAATTTGAGGAACAATGTACTTGGGTCTTGATTTACCAAGTGAACAATGCCCCAGACTATGCAATCCAGTGTCTAAAATAATCTCTCCTAAAAGCTGTCCACAAAGAGAGATACACAAAAGAGAAGTAAAAAGTATTATTTGTGGTGGGTTTTTTTTAATGCTTTCCTTTTTGTGTGTGGTCAATAATTGTCATTATCCTGCTTTGTTTTAATTTTGGTATCTCTCAAGTTATGTAATAGAATGCCCGTGTTTAAAATAGTAGGCATTATACCCCTGAACTTGGCACAAAAATAATTAGAGCTTGCCTCCCACTTCTTGTTTCTCTAAACTACATATTTACCAACACTGCCACTGCTTACTGGACTCTTAGAAGACATTTGGGGTAAATTTGATCTAAATAACAGCACAGAACACCGAGAGCCGGGACTGGTGGCTATAAACAAGCTTTATGGAACTGTGGGAAACTTGTCCGTACCCATGATAAGTGGACATCCGGCTAACTAAAATCATACTGGACCATGGATGTTTCAGGACCAGAGACTGACAGACTTCAAAGGTTCAACCTATACTACTTTCTATACTACAAGTTTTACTACTGTGAAGTCCCTCTGATGGTCACTAAGGGTACGTCTACGGTGATCTGTGCAGTAGCTGTTAGAACAGAGCTTTGAAAGGTGAGAGGTGCATGCCTACAGGGCTGTGGAGTTCAAAACAATGAATAGAACAGTCATTCCAAGCGTTGCGGGACACCTTGGGAGGGCAAATAGCAGTGATAAAAGCAAGCAAAGTGTTCACACTGGCAATATAGTATTAAAGCCTCAGTGCAAAAAGCCTATGAACTCTCATTGGGGTGGTTTTATCGATCTAGGGAGGGTAACGAGGGTGACTGGAATTGCAAATCAAGACCGGGATTTAAATATCCCACACTTGATTTGCATGTTCCCAGCCGGTCACCATTTTAGAAATTGACTAGCCCGAAGTAACTGCCCGTGTCTACACACGGCAGTGAAACAGGATTCCGATTTAAAGCCTTAACTCGAATTAACTGGTATTCCACCTTTCAGTTAGCTTTTCCTGATAGGCAATATGATATAAGTAAATCTTAATGAAGAACTGAAGGAGAGCAGAGTTATTACTTCAGAGATTCATTTGGGGAGGGTACTTACAGTAAACTGAAGAGCAAGCAAGGAGATGTGAAGTTGTTTGATGAAAGTGGACAAGTGGATAACCAAGGTTGCTAGTAATGATGGAGCATCAGTGGGGCTGGGGGTAGATGGAGCAGTCTTTTGATAAGATATGAAAGCAGATCAGTAGGAAAAGGACATGTTACATAGGCTTTTAACTATTTCAAGTGACAAAGTGGTAGCTAGTGAAGAAACTCACAGAAGAGGGTGACTATCATGTTCTAGGGTGAAATCCAGACTAGTAGAGGGTTATGTCACCACCATCTCCACAACTGTGGATGCCTCATAATATTTTGCTGCAGTAGCATCAAACCTGGAACCCACATAAACAGCTTGCAGTATCCATTTATAGCTGCAGCCTACCAGCTCCCATCAGCCTGGGTTACTGCTTGCAGGATGACTCCAGCACTATCTCAGTTCAGGATTTCCCCAAAACACTTATACTCTGCACTGACTGGCCCCCTCCTTGACAGTTCATAAGTTAGATAGCTGTACAAAGTCAATGTAATTAACTAAGTCAACAAAGTTAAGATGGAGTTAACAATCTTAACTGAAATTATCAAACAATTTACTTTAAAACACAACACTGGATTAGTTTTTGCTTAAAGACTAGAATAAGTTCCTTTACCGCAAAGAGAGAAATTAACGAAGTGCAATTATCAGGCATTAAATTAAAAATGGTTATGAGAAAAAGAAAAAAGATTAAATGCTTTCTAGCAAAGGTGAAAGGGAGCCAGTGAACCTTGGTAAGAAACTAGCTGGCTAGGGGCAGAGCTTTGGATGCACTAAAATATCACAAAGAATAGATGTACACCTGCAAGTTTTTGCACCCAATGTTACACCTCTTTTATCAAAGTGCTCTAATTAAAAGTGCTGTTGCGTGTCCACACTAGTTCCTTGTGTCCCTGGAGCACATTCGCTGGCAGTTCTTGAGAAAGAGAGAAAGTGCACCATGGTAGCTATCCCACTATGCAACTGGCCACAGGGTGGCTTTGGGAAAGGTTTCCCATGCCTCAGGCAGGTAGAGCATCACATGGTGCAAGTTTCTCAATTCCATTGCCAGCAGCTTTTTGACTGAAGCACTGGGGAGAGTGTGTGTGACAGCAAGCATGGTATGGGAGCAGGGACAGACAGTGTGTGTCGAGGGAGAGTAAATGTGTCAACATATTGCCACATAAATTCAGAAAGTTTCAGGAAGCAAGCAGTCCTGAAACATAAGAGAGGGGATACCCCCAACCTCACACCCTCCCCTTCCTCCCTGTCTCTGCATAGCAGAGTCTTTTTCATTGTCACACACATATATCCATCCATGTTTGCCTCTGTTCGTATTGTCGGAAGCTGCATGAGCTTTTCACGTTAATGGATTTGATCTGTGCAGCAGCTGTTAGAACAGAGCTTTGAAAGGTGAGGGGTGCATGCCCACAGGACTGTGGAGTTCAAAACAATGAGTAGAGCGGTCATTCCAGGCGCTGCGGGACATCTTGGGAGGGCAAATAGCAGTGATAAAAGCAAGCAAAGCATTCACACTGGCAATATAGTATTAAAGCTTCAGTGCAAAAAGCCTGTGAACTCTCATTGGGGTGGTTTTATTACAGCACTGCAGCTGAGGAATTTTGACACAAAAGTTGCCCTTTCAATGTGGACGCTTCTGCAGTTTCATCGCCAAAAGCTGGCTTTTGGCTCAAAACTTGCCAATGACTTCACCATACTGTGACATAATCACAATAAACAGGACACCAGTATGCATAACTTGAAGATGATTTGGACAATCTTAATATCAATCTTAATATCACAATCCATTGGGTCTGTAGAACTTATTTTGGTGTGTGTTATGTTCTTGTGTGCCAAGTTAGATATATGGAGTAAGCAATGCTTTAGGGGTTTAAATGTGCAAATGAAAGCCATCAGGGGTGTGACCCTCAATGTCTAATTTGCTTTGCTTGTTTTCACTTGCAACTGCAATGAGGAATAACAGTTAATTCGAGGGAAGGGCTTTGGATCCGACTACCGCGTCTACACGCGGCAAATTAAATTGGGCGACCAGCATTTTAAAATGGAGACCGGACGCAAATATGCTAATCAAGCGTAGGATATTTAAATCCCACACTTCATTAGCAACTTCGGTATGCTTCATTTGCCTCCCTAATCTGAACTAGGGGACTAGAGTAGACATATCCTTCTTGAGCATTGAGAGACAATTGAGATTCACATATGTGAATACAAGGAGTAACATATTTGAGTTTTCCCCTTTCTTACTGCTAATTTAGCTTGAAAACAGTCATCCCTGTGGAGAAGGTAAGAACCTGAGAGAGATTTTGTGCCGATTCAGCCTAATCCATCTGGTGCTGGCCAGATTCTAGCACATAAATACTACATTGAGGTGGGAGATTTTTTCCCACCCAGGAATGGCTCAGGTCACCAGTGGGGATAACTCTGAACTCTCTGCCAGTCCCCTCTCTTTGTGAGAACCTCACACCTTTCCTTGCTAGTGGAAGTAGGGAAGCAGGGAAAAGGGAAACCAAAAAAGACAAAGTTTAATGCCCTCAGTGAGTCTGGGGGAAATCTGAGAAGAACCTTAGGAAATTGTCTCCAGCTGAATGATGATTTCTTTTCTCTTTCTCTCTCCTGTTCCCCATCCCCACTTTATGTGGAGATCTATCCAACCACCCATCCAGGATACTTCATCCACTAGTGGGAGCTCTGCTATTCTGTTGGGCAAGGGATTAAGCAGTTGCTCCCTCCCGCTCTCTAGTCACCAATGGGATGGGAAGAATACGTGTCCTAAAATCAGAATGAGAAGCCTCACTGCATCTCTCTCTCTCAATCTCACAAGGCACCAGGTGAATGGCCTGCAGGAACTTCACAGCCAGTTCCACGAGGAGTAACGGTAGTTCGGAATAGGAAGCCTAATCCGAACTACCTACTCCGTGCCGCGTGTAGCTGCAGGCACGGAGTCCGAACTAGCGGGGCTTTAAAAATGGCGGCGCCCGGCAAGATGCAAATGAAGCCCGGGAAATTCAAATCCTGGGCTTCATTTGCAACTTCGGTTACCTACATTAACCACCCTAGTTCGAACTAGGGTGGTAGTGTAGACATACCATCTGCTGAAAGCAATAGAAGGCCCACATTGTCCCTGAGAGCTGATAGCTAGAGCATGCCTGCTCATCCACCAGATAGATTCCCAACATATCTGACCTCTACTGTGAAGCCCACTTCAGGAAGAGCCACTAGGCTTTTGTGCCCTCCGTGTCTATAGCTGAGTCACTGGCCAGAATAACATTCCAGCCCCAGAATTTGGAGTCTGGCTTTGGGCAATCATATAAAGACTTATGTTTGTATGTTTAGCAAAGCTTGTTAATTAAAATGGCTCCATCAACAAGAGAATCTGCCATTGGTCATGGAAAGGGCAGGAGAATCCCCTAGTGATGTCGCCAGCCTTTCCTGTCCCATAGGGCATCAGACCAGTTCTCAGTGATCTAGTGTCCATGTTAGCAGACACACCATTTGCAGCTGTCCCTATCACTGGCATCTTCCTAGGGCTATGGACTGACTAGGTCCATGGCAAATAGACTAGGCTGGGCTGAGGTATATGGGCTGGGAGAGGATTGCTTTGCTGCTGCCCAGAATGGACCTGCTCTGGTGAGAACTGGACAGTTAAGTAAGCAGGCTGTTGATCAGTCCCATTCACTAGTGCTGCCATCATACAGCATCATTGTTAGCCACTTGGGAAAAGGGCTCAACTTCCCACAATCCACATAACTGCTGCTACCAACCCTCTCACCTCCCCTGCTACAGCCTCCCCTCCACCCCCCACCTTACCTGGGTGGAATGTCTGGAGGAGGGCAGATTCTGAACAATTATATTGTATGCGCAGGTGGCTTTGGAGGTGGAACAGCTGTCCGAGGCTGAGGGAATGGAGGCCAAGCTACAATGGAGCGGGAGGAGGGGTTAACATAGGAGGTTATAAAGAGGACAAGAAGAGCCCATCCCAAGAGTAAGGAGAGTAAAACTCTGTCCCCGAAATGTGGAAATGCTGCTGGTTACTGTTGTCATTAATTGCTCCTATTGCTAGGGACATCCAAGTCTCCAAGTAGTCCTTGTTTTCTTGCAGGAGGAAGATGTCATAGCCATGGTAATGCACCAACTCCACACCATTCATCCCTTTTCCCAGGTGCCTGAGGTACTGCAGAGGCTGTGACGTTTAGGATGTTTGTCCTGGGGCATAGAACCCCACACTGAGCCAGGAGGAGTCGGATAACCATTCTTGGTCACTGGAATCCCACCCTACATCTACTGCAGAACCTGCTCCAGCTGGAGCAATATGGTAAAGCAGAGAAACCATCCAGCAGCACAGAAGGGGTTAAGGAACACCTTTGGGACCGGCAATCCCTGCCCTGTTATACCTGCAGCCAACGGCAAGCCTGGAGAGGAGAGGAGAGAAGAGCCAGGAGAACTCTTAAATTCTAGTCAGGGCTGGCTGATAAAGAGATAGGAGTTAGTTGAGGGAAGGATCACTAACCGGCCAGCCAAGGCAACCACTGTCTTCTGGGTCCAAGAAGATGGAGAAAGAGGCCTATGTACACTCAGCCTTTGAGTGAACTTGGTGACAAAAGTATAGAAGCCTTGTGAGAGTTCTGAACACCTCCCCTTCACCAAAGAAATCACCAAAACCTTAAAGCTTCTTCACCTGGAGGAACCTGGGATGGTAGAAGGAAGTGGCAACTAATGGCTGAGTAGGAGCAACAGCAATCAACACAGTGTATTCAGGAGTCAATAAGTCCAGGAGGAAGGCCATGTCCAGCAAATAGTGTCTCCCTATGAGAGGATGTGCTTACCCTGCACTGACCAGGGAAGGTTTAAGGAAGGACACATCACTGGCTCCAGCCAGGGAACTACAAAGCCCCAGACTATGGAAGCCAGACCCCTGGGGATCCAGGCAGACACCTAGCTACCTGATGTTGCCCAAGGGAGGAGGGTGGAGCTGCTAAACTGCACAAGCTGAGAAACCGGTGGTCCCCACTGAGCAAGTGACAAATATACTCCTAACTGACAGAGCCCTAGGATAGAACATGTTGGAGTAGGGGGAGTGAGGGTCCTGATACTCTGGCCATCACCCCCCTGGGTGGTGTACCATCCCTCTGCAATCATTATACACACCTCTGCTTACTCTCCCATTAGGCCGCACAGTCTCACCTGAGAGAGCAGGTATACGGAGTCTAGCCATTGAGCCACAGAGCCCTGAGAGAGATGGCAGCCATACTGACTGTCACCATTGGGTGACACAGGCCTGAAGGAGAGGAGGGGTCTTCTCTCCAGCCCTTAGGATGAGAGGCCCTCATAAAGAGATGGACCTTGAAGAGTCCTCTGACAATGATCACCACTGGTGACCTTAGCCATCCCTGGACCATCTGCAGGGAACCTGCAGTCTTCTGCCTCTGGAAGCCTCAATGATGATTGGTTGAGCTGGGAGCTAACACTAGGCCCTTTCTACTCCATCATTTTACCTGAAAGATTAGAGCATTAACAGCCTGTAGGTGGTCTCCTCCTGCAGCAACAGAGAGTTCCTGTCCCCAAAATACCTTCCTGGCAACTAAGTTCTGATGGTCTTTGAGTAGGGCCAGGTACTTGATAGACAATCAGCTACCTACATGAACTCTGCTTTTAAATGAGTTTCCACATGTAGCCTGGGCCCAGCCCTGCATCCCCCCATACAGGGACCAGCAACCCCATGACACCTCTGCACTTAAATTTGCTCTATTACATGGGTTATGGGAACTATCCATCTAGGTTTTTCAGTTGGTGCCTAACAATACAGTAGCTGAGAGCCAAGTATCTGAGGGTATGTCTACACTACAAAGTTAATTCGAACTAACGGATGTTAGTTCGAATTAACTTTGATAGGCGCTACACTAGCGCTCCGCTAGTTCGAACTTAATTCGAACTAGCGGAACGCTTAGTTGGAACTAGGTAAACCTCATTGTACGAGGACTAAGCCTAGTTAGAACTTACTAGCTCGAATTAAGGGGTGTGTAGCCCCTTAATTCAAACTAGTGGGAGACTAGCCCTCCCCAGATTTCCCTGGTGGCCACTCTGGCCAACACCAGGGAAACTTGTATGCCCCCCTCCCGGCCCCGGAGCCCTTAAAGGGGCACGGGCTGGCTACGGTGCCCGTGCCAGGTGCAAGCCTGCCAGCACCCAGCTAGCAGACCCTGCACCTGGCATGGATCGAGCCAGCCACCCGATGCCCCCCAGCCCTCCCCCTCTTCCTGGGACCAGGCTGGCGGCTCCCGGGAGCTTGCCCGGGACCGCAAGAGGCGGGCACCCGCCTGGTCTAGTGCGGACATCGTGGACTTCGTACACGACCTCCGCACTAGGCACAGGAAAGTGGCCGTCTAGGGCAGGAGAGCTGCCAGTCTGGCCACCCAGGAGCAGGTGTGCATGAAAATCAAGGTGGTCCACTGAGACCGCCGACCCTGAGCTTACAATGGCTGTACTGGGTCAGACCAAAGGTCCATCTAGCCCAGTAGCCTGTCTGCCGACAGCGGCCAACCCTAGGGACCCTGGAGGGGATGAACCAAAGACAGTGACCAAGCCATTTGTCTCGTGCCATCCCTCTCCAGCCTTCCACAAACTTTGGGCAGGGACACCACTCCTACCCCCTGGCTAATACCACTCCATGGACCCAACCTCCATGACTTTATCTCACTTCTCTTTAAACTCTGTTATTGTTCTAGCCTTCACAGCCTCCTGCAGCAAGGAGTTCCACAGGTTGACTCTTTGCTTTGTGAAGAACAACTTTCTGTTACTAGTTTGAACCCTGCTACCCATTCCTTTCCTTTGGTGTCCTCTAGTCCTTCTATTATGGGAACCAATGAAGAACTTTTCTTGATGCACCCTCTCCACCCCACTCATGCTTTTATAGACCTCTATCCTATCCCCCCTCAGTCTCCTCTTTTCTAAACTGAAAAGTCCCAGTCTCTTTAGCCTCTCTTCATATGGGACCTCTTCCAAACCTCTGATCATTTTAGTTGCCTTCCCCTCTCCCACCTCCTTTTCCCAGTCTCCCCGAGTTTTGTTCAATAAAGAGAGATTCTATTTTTGACCACACGTTTTCTTTATTTTATACATCAGGAAGGGGGGCTAGGGAAGGGTAAGTGGAAGGAGGTGAGGGAGGAATGGGGTACGCACCCCGGATGGGGAGGACTGGGCTGGCTCTGAGGGCTTCTGGGGGTGGAAGCTCTCCTGCAGCCCCCCAATTGCCTCCTCTTCCCAGATGGCAGCCTGCAGCAAGTGCAGCCGGTCTGATGGCCGAGTGCTGTGATGTGCCCAGTGTGGGTACTCTGGGCACTCCAAGCCAGGACTGCTTTGCAAGCGGGGCACCCCTTAGAACTGTCTGTCCGGGGTGGGGGTCGGGTCCCTTTAAGCACAGCCCTCGGCTAGCCTGAGGCAGCAGCTCCATGCTCTAAGTCCTCATCTGATGCCCTGCCAGCACTGCTTCCGGCCATCCTTAACCTCGGTTCAGGGTCCACTCAATGTGGACATGCTAGTTCGAATTAGCAAAACGCTAATTCGAACTAGTTTTTTAGTCTGGATCCGTTAGTTCGAATTAGCTTAGTTCGAATTAACTAATTCGAACTAAGTTAGTTCAAATTAGTGCTGTAGTGTAGACATACCCTGAGTGTCATTTGTACTGTGGGCTGGCAATCTCACTTTCCTCTTAACAAGAATCTGACTTTTTTGTTTTAATTTGATCTAAAGGTACTTGAGTAGTGGTGAGCAGGGGTTTGTTTACCCTAGAAAGTTGTATTGCTTGATTTCTACTAAGAACAGATTAAGCATAAGGAGTTAACACATTGCAGGAGACCATTTAATGTGAAGTGGGCAATTAATACCTCTTCAGTTAAAGGAAAAAAGGAGGATTAGTAGATTGCAAATTGTTGTAATGAGCCATAAAATCAATGTCTCTACTGAGCCCATGATTTTGGGTGTCAAGCAGAGATATTAATTAAAATTCCCAGGTGTGTGTCTTGAAGGTTTTTGTGCAGGTTTCCTTTGAAGACTAGGTCTGAGAGATCCAGTGTGATGTTATAGCTTTATGATGTATTTCCCCACCAATGATAGGCAATTTTTGTCTTTTCCTTTTTCTTCTGAGTTATTTCAAGGTTGATTTTTTCCCCACTCATATAGATGTCAGGGCAGTTGTTCTTGGATCCATCTGGGGGAACCAGATGAAATATACCACATGTTGTGCCAGGCATGTGTGGGACCCATGGATTTTGATAGGTTATTGTAGAACATGTTGATCATTATAGGTTATAGGTCTGCATATTTTGTATTTGTTATGGTAGAGTCTGGGGATGCCTTGGGTTGTTGTGTAGAGATCTGTGGGGGGCTTGCTTGTAGTGATTAGGTTGGTGAGGCTGGGGAATTATTTGAAGGCCAGAAAATGACGTTCAAGAAAGATTTTTCAGGATGTCAAGTATGGGGGCAAGTAAAGCAAGTATAACTGTTTGAGGATACTCTGTATGGGTACGTCTACACTACCACCCTAGTTCGAACTAGAGTGGCTAATGTAGCCATTTGAACCTGAAAATGAAGCCCAGGATTTAAATATCCCGGGCTTTATTTGCATGTTCCCTGGCGCCGCCATTTTTAAATGCCCCGTACTTCGAACTACTTGCCCGCGGCTACCCACAGCACAGACTAGGTAGTTCAAATTAAAGCTCCTAATTCGAACTACCGTTATTCCTCCTTCAAGGAGGTTTAAAGGTAGTTCGAATTAGGAGCTTTAATTTGAACTACCTAGTCCATGCCATATGTAGCCATGGGCAAGTAGTTCGAACCACGGGGCATTTAAAAATGGCGGCACCCAGGAACATGCAAGTAAAGCCCGGGAAATTTAAATCCCGGGCTTCATTTGCAAGTTCGAATGCCTACATTAGCCACCCTAGTTTGAACTAGGGTGGCAATGTAGACATACCCTATGGGTTCCAATGTGGGGGAAGGCTGGGTGAGAACTCGAGTTGTTTGGTTGGTGGTTTTGTTTTTATTTTCTTCCATATTGAAGCAGGTTCTTTTAGGCTATTTGGGTGGCTTATTTCGTGATATAATCTACTTACCTGGTAGAATGTCCTTGTTTAGAGAAAAAGGTTTTAATGTGTATTAAGTGTGTATCCTGGATTATCTCCTCAGAGCATATTCTGTGGCATTTGAGTGCCTGGCTGTACATAAGATCTCTGTATCTGGAATGGAGGCAAGTATGATGATCTGTGGTTCCTTGCATATAGTTGTATATCGGCTAAGTTAGCATCAGACTCTTAATTTTTCAGAGCCAGTGAGAGGCTAGTTCAATTGTGCTGATGCTGTTTTTCAAAGAAATCATGGCAAAAAACTTTTCTTGACATCAATGTCTAAAATGTCTTTTTGAACCCTTATGAAGCCATTGAGTATATAATGATTCATACTTTGTGAAAGAAATTCCATTGCAGTGTCTCTTTCCTATAAAAGTGGTCAGAAAATCAATACAAGGAACTCATTCGTTTGTTAAATTGGAGATATAGCTATTGACCTTTTATTGGTTCCTGTAGAGATGATGAGTTGGGAGCGGGGGAAGAACAGCCTCTTATTAGTTTCAGTCTGAGCATTTGAAGTAAAATGTTTTGCTCACAGATCATGAAAAGAAACTCTTCAATAATAAGCCATTTAAAATACTGTCAAAAAGGGGTTTTTTTTTACAAGAGATGTAAAAAGTGCACCTGGATAGATAATTGTACTATTACTTTTTATCCAAAAGCTTCCAAAAGTTCCCAAATTGTAACTTTCTAGAATAAAGAGAAGAGAAGAGAAACAGAAAATATCCCTTGACTTTACCAGAGCAAAACAGGATGAACTCATAGAACTACTTACACAATTCAGATCACTTATTACAGCATGAATTTTTCCCTCAAAACTCACTATTTGTTTTTTCTGAACTATTAAAATGAATTCATCAAGAAGTACACTTTGATCCTAAAAGTACTATGATTTGGTGTGGGGCGGGTGAGGGGTATTACTACTTTTCTAACCATACACATAATTTAGATCAGATTTGAGAGTAATTTATTTTTCTTTTACCTTGCCATTGAGGTTTGAATCTGCAGTTTTCTAGCTTTATTTATAATGTTTTGGGTTTCTAAGAAGATTTTTCCCACCTTAAGGGTTCCTTTGATTTTTCACTACTATAAGGGCACATCTACACAGTAGGACTAAAGTTGAATTAAGATACTCAATTTGAGCTATGGCAATTGTGTAGCTTAAGTAGAAATAGCTTAACTCAGCTTTTAGTGCTGTCCACACAGCAGGAAGTAGAAGGAAGAACACACTTCCTTCAACTTCCCTTACTGCTTGTAAAATGAGGGTTACCAGGAATTGGAGTAAGAAGTCCTCCAGCTCGACATTATTTCAAAATAATGGTTTGTAGTGTAGATGCGCTTGTTATTTTGGAATAATGTCAGTTGGTCTGAAATAATGCTACTGTGCATATATAGCCTAAAGAACTATTTTTTTATACATATTCAGGATCCAGCAACATCATGCTGTGAATTTTGTTTCATGTTATGCAGTTCCAATTCAGTTCCACAGTAGGTACAGGCAGTCCCCAGGTTACGTACAAGATAGGGACTGTAGGTTTGTTCTTAAGTTGAATCTGTATGTAAGTCAGAACTGGCATCCAGATTCAGCCGCTGCTGAAACTGATCAGTTTCAACAGCGGCTGAATCTGGACGCCAGTTCCGACTTACATACAGATTCAACTTAAGAACCCCAGGCATCCCCAAGTCAGCTGCTGCTGAAACTGATCAGCGGATGATTCCAGGAAGCCCGGGGCAGGAGCTTCCTGTAGTCAGCCACTGGTCAGTTTCTGCAGTGGCTGACTTGGGGACGCCTGGGGCAGAGCAGCTGGGGTGCTGCTGGGTTGGTCCAGTAGCGCCGCCGCTCCTCGGCGCTACTGGACCAACCCAGCAGCACCCAAGCTGCTCTGCCCCAGGCGTCCTGATTCAGCCGCTGCTGAAACTGACCAGCAGTGGCTGAATCAGGACGCCTGGGGCAGAGCAGCTGGGGTGCTGCCGGGTTGGTCCAGTAGCGCCCAGAGCGGCGCTACGGGACCAACCGGCAGCGCCCCAGCTGCTGTACCACAGGTGTCCGGAGCAAAGCCGCGGAGCACGGGGGCAGCGGACAGCCCAGACGCGCCGTGGCTGTCCTGCTGCCCCCGGGCTCCGCGGCTTTGCTCTACTTTGCTCCCCGTCCCCCTGGTCTGCAGACCAGGGAGACGGGGAGCAAAGCAGAGCAAAGCCAAGGAGCACGCGGGCAGCGGACAGCCCAGACGCGTCTGGGCTGTCTGCTGCTCGCGTGCTCTGCCACTTTGCTTCCTCTCCCTGGTCTTCTGGAGACCAGGGAGACAGGCCCTGTTCGTAACTGCGGATCCAACATAAGTCAGATCCGCGTAACTCGGGGACTGCCTGTAATTGCATAAAATATAAGCAGAGAACAGAGACTTTTGAAAAATAAATTAAATGAATTAAGAGCTTGCAACAGTTCTCAGGTTGATTTCTCTGCATATTGAAGAACTCTCTCTTAGCTTGAGAGGTGTGGCTGCACATGGTTAAAAGAAGGTGTGTCTTCCATACATGATACTGATCTCCATTGTAAAGCACTTTATAAATGTAAGAACTATGTATTACATTCCAGAAAGCCTATCTGGATGTCAGAACCTAGAACACATGATAAGTAGACATAATATTACAATTTACTGTTGCCAGCTCTTGCAACTCTTACGATGAGTCTCACAAGATACAGGTTTTTTCACCCACCTTAAGGCCCCAAATTTCTGGAGTCATATTATTGGGTGAATTTAAGCCTTAATCCACAAATAAATAATTAAATTTCATATTCCTGATGTTTGCCGAGAAGACTTAGAAGCAGGAACCCTATAGGCTCTAAAACCACAAGACCAATAAAAAGAACCCCAAATGTATTTATTATTATATTTATTAAAATATCCTGACGAGGGCTCCATGTCTATCACAGAAGTCATGGAAATCCATGATTTATTGTGATCTCTGTGGCTGACTTCAGAGCCATGCAAGTTGCTAGTGCTGAGGCTAGCTACTCAGGTGGTCCCGGGAACAGCCACGCCATCCATTGTTGGAGCTGCACCAGGGGTATTTACACTCTAAGTCATGGACAGGCTATGGGTGTGAATTTGTTTATTGCTCATTACTTTTACTAAATATACCCGTGACTAATTTGTTGCATTAATTATGACTTATTAAAGTTCATTTGATATTGGGCTTGTTTTTTCAATGCTGAAGTTTGGCAAAAATGCAGTCAAGCATAAAATTTGGAATTTACTTTAGGTGACTATTGCCTCATTCAGCTCAATATTTTTGCTTTTCTTGAATAATCACACCACTAAAATTCAAGCACCAGCAAACAGCAAATACAAAATGGTGTTGAAATTGAACTTTACCCATGATGTGCTTTGCTGACATTTTATTTCTAGTGCTCATTACACTTGGACAAACAGAAAAGAGATTCATACCACAGCTCAAGGTCCCTGAAAAAAATCTCTCTTCCTCTCAGGCTATCCTACACCAGCTGAGGCAACTGAACTGAAGCACTGCTGATCACATTGTGAGCGAGAGGCTGGGAGTGTGGTTTCTGTGTAGAGGTTTTGGAACAATTTTTATTGTTCCAGCAACCACACTCCCAGCCTCTCGTTCTCACAACATGATCAGCATATTGGTGATAGAAGCAATTGAACAAGTCTGTAAAACCTGTGTATGAAACCACTTCCAGATGCTGTACCCTAAGCACCCCTAGTTCTAATACCCATATATCTATGAGGAAGTTGAGGATTGGAATTCAACCTCCCTCTTGGTCTGAAACAGCCTGACTGTTAAAAATAAGAGCACATTTTTTCTCTCGGGTATTTGAGCATGGAAGAGAACCTGGATGAAGGTAATTGTTGGAATAAGAGGGTGATTTAGCTGTAACTAGCCTGGTACTCATAAATTCATACATTGTAAGGCCAGATGAGGCCATCCTAATCACCACAGCCTGAAAAATGTCATCCAATTCATGATTCAAACCTATAACTTTTTGCTACTTCTCAGTTGATAGGGTTGACTTGCTCTGGTTGTTATGGTGACTAAACATCATAGAGCTGTGTCTGTGCGCGGAGTCCTATTACTTGATATCTTGACAAAATGTTCGGGGCCACTTTGTGTTCTCTCTTCCTCTTTTTCCTTTCCTATGCTCTTTTTGCACTCTTATGTTGGAATGTGACTTCCAATCATATCAAAGTCAATTTGAAGATATGGTGCTCCCCAGCTCCTTTGGAGAAAGTATATTCCAACCATGAGGAGTTCACAGGGAGATTGGCCTGCCATCAACTTTTTGTACTATACATTAAAGTATCTGCTATTAGTTGTCCAGTTTTGATTGTACCTGTGGGAGCACAGCACATAGAGGCTACATCTACACTGCAAGTTTTTTTGCACAAAACCAGCCGTTTTTGCAGAAAAATCAGTGGAGCATCCACACCTCAAGCGTGCTTTTGCGCAAGTAAATCGGCGGAAGAGAAGGCTTTTGGCAGTACAGTTATTCCTCTCCCCATGAGAAATAACTCCTTTTTGCGCAGGAGTTCTTGTGCAAAAAGGCAAGTGTGGACGCTCCAGAGGTCCAAAAAAGCACAGGTGCTCTGATGGCCTTTCTGTGAATGGCAAACAGAGCTTTCTTGTGCAAGAGTATCCATGTGGTGTGTATGCTGTCTTGCACAAGAGTCAAAATGGTAGTCGGTGAAGGACTAGTATTATGTTCTGGCAACATATTCCACTTTAAAAGCAGATCACAGCTTTATGCAGTAATTTCAGCTTCCATATAGATGTAAGATATTGCCACGGGTCAAATATATAATGGGTAATGAGTAATTACTGACATTCAGCTCTATAGCAAATAGAATATATCAGCACAAGGTACTGTATTCTCAAGCAAATACACTGCAACTCAGAGTTATTTCTCTGACACACAGGACTCATTAGCCAAAACAAGCCTGTGATAACTTACGTGCACTGTGCAATTGTCAGAGAATCATGCCCACAAACCTAAATTTTTTAAAAGAAAAGTCTATGCTTAAAAGCTTATTTGAACTAAGATATATGAAGATTAATTGGTTTTAGGACCTTGTGACAGGACTTTGAGAAATTTGATTAGTCACTTATAGCATAGAAAATAAACTTCTCTGTTCATAGGGTACCTACAAATATTTACTTTCTGTAACATTCTGATGGATATTCTGGTTTTTTAGTGGGATTTAGACCAGAAGAATATGGTAAGGATAATAATGATTACTCCTTCAAAGAAACTACATTTTACAAATATACACCACTGAGCACTTAGATAGAAAACACATTTGAAAAATTAAAGCAGCTTGATTTGCCAGCGAAAATCTCTGAGGCTAACCATTTAACAGGCAGTGAAATCTCTTCTCTGGCATCGTCAAATGTTTTTTTGACAGTCATAATCAGCGTTTTCATACTTCTATACAAAAAGGAAAATATAGAAATATTAAGGTCTTGTTATACTTCATCTGTTGTGACTAACCACTTCCTTTCTACATTGTAATGTTGATAATTGTAAATAAAATACTGGGCTCCAAATAAGTAATTTTTCAATGCCAATCTTAGATATTAAGAATGACAATTTAGCTAAGCAACTTTTTCTCCCTCCACATAAACAAACTGGAATATGTTTATATGTGCATTTAAATATTGAATAGCTGCTCTTTTTTATAAGAATGAGTTTTTCATGTACATTTTTTTTGGTTGTAAGTTATTCATTTGTAACTCTGAAGTTAGCAGATTCAGCTTTGATTTTAGTCATCCTGTAAAATGCACTGAAATATTACAAATTAATAAATAGTCAGAAATATGATTTTTCAAACCCATAAATTAGGCAGAACACTTTTGTGTTATTTTTTGGTTATTTCTTTATACATATGCTGCATGCAGATCTCACCAACCACAGATTCCTCCCTTTTCACTGAATTTTGAATGCTAGTTCAAGTGCTGAAGCCAAGACATCTGACACGAAGTCTGTATCTGAACTCTGACTTTTATAATGGCTCTAATCAGGATCCCAAATCTGAATTTTAGGGGTTAAAATCTAGGTTCTAATCCCAACTTTCCCAAATTTGGAGGCTTGGGTTTTGAGGCAGTATACAGAGAAGTTTGAGTTGAAAACTCATATTTGTATTGGTGTAGATCAAGGACTCCAAATAAAAAATGCATATTGAGATCCAAATCTGTGCTCCATACATTAGGATACTAAGTATATGGTAAAATGTGATTTCTAGTTTGGTGTGAAGTCTTCTGTTGGACTCAGTGACAGTCATCCTTCCAAAAGTTGTGTTTGAATTTCCTAATCTTTATTGCAGCATCCATCAAATATCATCACTCTTCACAGATTGCAGAATTCTTACCTGTTCAATTTATTTCCCATTGACACATACATTTGCACCTACTGTTCAGTCTCCTACCTTCATAATCTTAGTTTTGACTGGATGTATTTTCAATCCAATTTTCTACCCTCTCTTTTACCACTGATGTAAGATTAATCATTCTGTTCCATGTTATGTTTAGTGTAAAGACTTACAAAATCTTGCAATGTCAGCTAACTCTTAACTGGTAACCTATTTTATGGTATCCAGGATGCTTACTATTGACTATTTCCTCACCCCGTATATTGCTAATGCAAAGACAACAGTGCAATAATCACAATACTCAATCACTCACCAAGATTTGTATCCAATTTTATGACACATCTCCATCCACCGTATAAACTCTTTAGTACGTTGATCAACTTGTCTGGTATCCCATCGCTTGTAGCAATATCCTACAGGGTCTTTCTCTGGGCTCTGTTGGGTGTTCTCTTAAAATGTTGATTAAGATGGGTTTTTGCCAAGCAGTAGCTTTTTTGATGATCGGTCAAAGAGTGCTCAAATACGATCTACTTGGGGGCTGTGTCTACACTGGGCCACTTATTCCGGAAAATCAGCCGCTTTTCCGGAATAAGCTGCGAGCTGTCTACACTGGCCCTTGAATTTCCGGAAAAGCAACGATGCTCTACTGTACAAAATCAGCCTCTATTCCAGAAAAACTATTCTGCTCCCGCTCGGGCATAAGTCCTTATTCTGGAACACTGTTCCGGAAAAGGGCTAGTGTAGACAGCCCAGTAGTCTTTTCTGGAAAAAAGCCCCGATCGCGAAAATAGCGATCGGGGCTCTTTTCCAGAAAAGCACGTCTACATTGGCCACAGACGCTTTTCCGGGAAAAGGGCTTTTCTGGAAAAGCAGCCTGCCAATGTAGACGCTCCTTTTCCGGAAAAACTGAAAACGGAATAGTATTCCGTTTTAAGCATTTCCGGAAATTCATGCCAGTGTAGACACAGCCATACAGAACCCAACTTCTTACTCTTGTAATATTTCATCCACTGCTACCTTCATTCTATTCATCAAAAAGAAAGCCAATATTTCTCTTGGATAAATAGCAATACAATAACTCTTATTCATGAACTGAAAGAGATTACTTTTTGGCAATGATGCCATCTTTCTAGTATTGCGGTACTTGTATTATCACTTATTTTTATTAATTTAAGCTGTTCAGTAAGAATTTCTCCTCCCAATTGTAGTACCTCTGCTTCAATGTTGTCAATCCCAGGAGCACTGAGATTGTTCATGGCTGATTTAACTGGTTTAATTTGTTATATGTCACCCTATTTCTAACCTTAGTTCAGATATTTCTCTTGAACCTGTACGTGATTGTTGACTTGGACAGTTTAACATGGAATGGAAATGTTTCTGTCATCTAGCTTGTTGAAAACACATGAAGAACATTTTGTCCATGAGAGTCCCTGATGGTTTGGCTCTTCAAGCGTCATCTTTCACTGTTCTATGAAGCTCTGTATCTTGCATCTGCTTCTAAAAGTTTGGCCTACGTGTGGCAAGGAAGACATTCTCCTGCCTACTTATTAGCCCTCAAACATCTGAGACCTTCTTCTGGTAAAACTCCTCTTGCAACTTATTTACAGTATTATTTCCTACTAGCTTTATAGGCTATGCATGAACATATCAACAATATCTCAAAAGCCCTCAGCTTCTGAACTAAGAAAAGGAGAGGTCATTGTGGGTTGCCTGCCCACTTTACCTGCCCACCCATCTTTCTTTCTCCCCTACTATGTTTTGAACTTCCTTCTGGTGCTTTTTGTACCCTTTGGGCTTATGCATTAATTAATTTTTAAATCCTTTAACCTATCTCAATCTATCCCTTCAGAACAATACTCGTGGTCATGTGTGTATTCTGGGGCAACTAATTGGAGTTGCAGTGATCAGAATGATGGCTCAGCTTCTGTAGTGCAGTACTCTGTTATACTGCCTTCCATTGTTCCTTTTTACCTTTAGAGCTTTCCACTCACCAGTTGCTACTCATGGTCCACATCTAATCCATGCACCTTTCTTCCATCCTCTTCATTGACCCACTACTTCCTCTGGGGTTTCTAATAGCATCTTCTTCCAGCCTGGTGATTTGTCTTCCAGACTTTCATCAGACGAGTCCTGTGAAACATTGGAATGGTTACTAAAAATGCAATCTGATCTGTGTTTCTTTATCCTTGAACTTCTCTACAGTGATAACACTTTTTTGTCTATCTTTGTGGTATTTGAGTTTACATGTAGTATAGCCACTAAAAGATAATGATCTGAGACAATGTCTGTTCCTGTGCTGACTCTGGCATTAATTAATGAAGATGCTCATCTCTGAGATATAAACACATGGTCTGCCATTTTTTGGCAGTTGCACTGCCTAGTGATCCCTGTGTGAGCTTGTGAATCCCCTTGAGCTAGAAATGTCTGCCTTCTGTTTTTAGAGCATTTGTGCCAGAGATTCAAGTGGGATTCACCATCACCAGTTTGGCTGCCTTCCACAGCTGTCCCCAGGACCCCATAGCAACCAGCACAATTATTGACAACTTCAGTCCACAAAATTGGCAATCAATTTGATGTCATAGTTAGGCATGTCATCCAATACTTGCTTTACCTCTTCATAGAATGTGACCTTTTTCACTCATTTGCTGGTGCTTACATTTGGATTATTGTACACTTGTGTCTTGTTTGCATCCTGGCTGTTTCATTGTTCACTGGCTCTCAAGCCAACAGAGTCTTGGCTGTGACAATATCCACGATAAATCTTACATCTTTTTTGAGCATTCCTCATTGTGAGTATAAGGTTTTAGCACCAGTCACCATTTTATTATTCCCTCCACATTTTGTTTCACTGATGCCAAGTATGTTCAGACGGTCTGTATTAATTTCTTGTGTAATCTGTGCCAGCTTGCACTAAACTATGTATGTACATTCCAGGTTCCTACTCTTATTCCAGATTTAGTTGTCAGGAGTCAATTGAGCAAAATTAACCAACTTACATTTTCTTCATTGGTTTTTCCTAGTATGGGTAAATGGGTCTTGTTGCATATTTATCAGTTACTTCTTTTCTATTTCTAAATGAGTTGATGTGATACAGTAGATCCTAGAAAATGTTCAGTCAAAATGCAGATGAGCCAATAGTCTTTTTGCACAAGAAAGGACAGAGACCTCTGTTTTAGGAATTAGTAGAAAATATAAAATTTGAATGTATGAGCCAAATTCTCAGTCATGCTGGTGCGAATGCAGAGGAGAGTCTTGATTTAAATATATTTTGGATTCCAACTGGAGTAACTCAGAGTAAAATTTGGCTGCATAATGATCAGCTCAATAAATTCAATAATCATTTTGTCACTCCTCCAACTCTGGCTTAGAGTCAGATGCCCTTATTCCTGTTAGATAGCATCCTATTCTGCAAGTAGGCAGATTGAAGTTAACTAGTCTATTAGTTGAGCGATGTACTATTCAACATGCGTAAGAGTATCAGAATTTAATCCTTTGTAGGTTTAAGTAAAAATGAAATTTTGATCCAAACCACCCTGCTTTTGATTAATTCTGCAAAATCAGCACTGCCTTTGTATTTCCCTGTCTCTAGAAAAAGATCACCACAGAACTGACCTTTTTCTCATTTACTTTTTACTTCTACCTTATATAGGTGTATACAGTGAGTCAGGCATAAGATTACTCTCCTGAAATTTTATACCACTGTGGTGCAAACGAAAGAGTGAAGGAAAGGAGACACTGCAAACAGTGAACAGGGGATAGGCAAGATATATCCTGTTTATTGAAAAAGGAATATGTTCGGGCTGGTTTAGCCAGAAGGAGCTTACACATCCATTACTCCCTTTTCTGCCGCCACGGCTGTGTCTAGACTGGTAAGTTTTTCCGCAAAAGCAGCTGCCTTTGTGGAAAAACTTGCCAGCTGTCTACACTGGCCGCGTGAATTTCCTCAAGGATTTCCTACTGTCTAAAATCAGTGCTTCTTGCGGAAAAACTATGCTGCTCCCATTTGGGCAAAAGTCCTTTTGAGCAAAGCTTTTGCACAAAAGGGCCAGTGTAGACAGCTCAGATTTGTTTTGTGCAAAAAAGCCCCGATCGCGAAAATGGTGATCGGGGCTATTTTGCGCAAAAGCACATCTAGATTGGCCACGGATGCTTTTGCACAAAAGTGCTTTTGCGGAAAAGTGTCCATGCCAATCTAGAATAGTGATAGAACTGTAGCCGTGTTAATCTGGGGTAGCTGAAGCAAAATGCAGGACAATGTGAGCTAATGGTATTAGAGGTGATAATTGGGGAAGCTATCTTGGTAATGGGTCAGATAGTTTGCGCTCTTTTCCGCAAATGCTTTTAACGGAAAACTTTTCCGTTAAAAGCATTTGCGGAAAATCATGCCAGTCTAGACGTAGCCCATTTGTAAGCAAAAGCCTGTTACATGTAGCCTGGGAGTCTGTGCTGTACATTAACAAGGCACAGCAATGAGGTCACAGCCCAAACGGAGGCTAAGATTATTTTAGCACACTTAGTATTCTGGGCTGTTCAGGGAACCTCTGCAATCCCAGCATAAATCAGAGTAGCCAGGAGCACCACCATAGCTCTTGCTATTGAGAATCTTAATAGTTGTAAACATACGGTACATATATGACCCCCATTACCACAGTATCTTAGTACCTTAGTGTACGTCTAGGCAGCAAGGCTATTTCAGAATACTGGAGGTATCCCAAAATAGCTACCCTGCATCTTTAAATGTGCCCGTTATCTTGCAATGTTTTTAGAAATAATGGGCACGCTGTTTCACCATTCCTGTAATCCTTGTTCCAAGAGGGATAAGGAAGATGTCAAAATAACACATTATTTTGAAATTTAGCGCTGCGTATACATGCCAAATTTTGGAATAAGCTATTTTGAAATACAATCAAAATAAGGTATGCTATTTGCGTAGTGCAAATTGCATTTCTTATTTCAAGTTGAGGGTGCTATATAGATGCACCTACAGGCTTCTTAATAAATATAATGTCAAAATACCCCTATGTAGTGGGGATATTATATTTTTCTCACTTCATGGAAGTTACTGAGATAAGCACTCTATCCATTGATACCACCCTTCCTTTTCATGACCAGCATCTCTCCCTGCAGCATGTTTGTAATCACCAAGGGTGCGTCTACACAGAATCCTAAATTCAGAATAGCTTATTTCGAAATTTGGTCCATCTACACAGTGCCAAATTTCAAAATAACATGCTATTTCAAGACATCCTTTTACCCTTGTGGAACAAGGGTTGTTACAGGGATCCTGGAATATCATGCCCGTTATTTTGAAAAATATTTCAAAATAATGGGTGCTTTTAAAAGAATCCCGAAATAGCCCCGCTGTCTAGACATACCCTAAGTGTTTTTACTCACCACGCCATTTCCCACTCTTGGTCCCAGAATCATGTGAATGTCTGCTTTTATTTAAGAAAGAAACAAATGCAGACAACATGTTGAAAACATAACTTGAGTGCACCCTAAAGGACCAGAAAGCAGAAGGCAAGAGAAAGCTAATTTTAAAAAGCTCATGGTTTTTAAGTTAACTGTCATGATATCTAGGGTCCTAACTGACTTTTTTTTAAATGCTTAGAATTGGCACTGCTACCCCTTTATCCTTGGCGAGAGTACAAAGGAAGTTTTTTAAGGACAAGGTGTTACTTAAGAACATAATTCTGTACTCTTTGTTCTGCTCCCTCGTATGCATGAAGTAGGAAAAGGCCTACAGTCCTTGCCTGACTGGTCAATATATTTGACAATAAAGTTTTAACTTTTCACAAGACAATTATATAGAAGAGGAATTTTTTCTCCTCTGCGTTTTTGTAAATGTATTACATTTTTATTTGCTGTTTCTTTATGTAAGAAGATCTACTGGTCAGAACTGCCAGAGAAAGCAGAGGAATAACATTTCATTGTATTGAAATCATTTGTGATCTCATGCATAACTTGGACTAAAAGTCTTCAGGAAGAATTATTCCTGGTCTTCCCTTAAACGCCTTCTTGCAAGCTATATATCATGTTAACATGAAGCACATGACATGGGTGCTAAATTTATGTTGTTGCGGCCCACCACAAAGACTGTTAGGGTGTGTCTAGACTACAAGGTTTTGTGGGTTTTTTTGTTTTTTTGAAAAAAGTGGCCTTTTTTTGGAAAAATTCCCCCTGCGTCTAGACAGATGTTGCATTCTTTAGAAAGTAAATCGAAAAAACGCGGCAGGTTTTTCAACCACGGAAAACCTCATTTTATGAGAAAGAATGCCTTTTTTCGAAAGTGCTCTTTCAAAAAAAGGCACTATGTAATGCAAACCGTGATTTTTCAAAAGAGAGCATCTAGACTGCCTGGGTGCTCTTTCGAAAAAGCAGCTTGCTTTTTCGAAAGTACTGGTTGTAGTCTAGATGCTTTTTTTTGAAAGAGGCTTTTTCGAAAGTATCTTTCAAAAAAGCCTCTTTCAAAAGAGGCTTGCAGTCTAGAAGTAGTCTTAGAGAAGTTACCAAAGAGGATTGAAGCTGCTTTATGTTACTGTTGGAGGCATTTTGGATTATTGATGCTGATTTGATTTGATTTCTGAGGTTCAACAAGGAAAATATACAGTAATCAGTACAAATTCTTTACACTGCTGTCCTTTCTAGATTGCATCACTTGGAAAGTCAGCCACTGTAATATTGCTAACTTCATGTGCCATGATAGGGCACTGGATGATGCTTCAGGGAAACAGATCTTATGTTATTTGAGATGCCATATATTAAAGGTAAAATCTTAAGAAGCATGTGCTTAGCAATGGACAGCCAGTATAAGTCACTGAATGCAGGAATCATCCACTAATATGGAAATAAACCCTTGGTCAGTCATGCTGTTGCATTCTGCTACAATCTCTGCAGCCTTTAGTAGTTCTCCGGGGTAGCCCTATCTGGACATCCCAAAGATGATGTCTCTGTCCAAGGTAAAATATGCCAATATTTAAGAATAAGTAACTAGTATGTTATGTCCACAGCCAAATCCTGAGCCAGCAGGCTAGGCTCCCAATTGAAAATGTCTTCCAAGGTGCATCCTGCTACAGAGAAACTGCACAAATAGAAAAGTAATTCATATATCAAGCACTATCCTTTATATTTTACATGTTCTGCAACTATGTGGTATGCTTCTCCAGATGGAGTTTTACCCACCACGATTGGCAACAAACCCACTTATCCTATGACTTAATCCAGTATTGTAAGCAACTGTCATAAGCTACTAGTGCTTGTGTGAGGGAATTAACAATATTTCTGCTATGCAATTCCATCCACACAGGATGGTAATCAATAGTTTCTAAAACAGCCAACAGCCCCAGTTTGAATGCACTGAGTTGTCTCTTTCAGTATTTGAAAGACCATTTCACCCCACAGGATCTCTGTGTGATGGCAGACCTGAAACCAGACTGGAAGAGAGAGTACAAATATTCTTCATCCACTCAGTTTTGCTAGATTTTAAAGTTGGAAGAGACCATTGTGATCATCTAGTCACCTACTATCTTTGAGGCTTCAGACCAGATGGCGATTGTATAAATTGTGAGTGTCAGATTACTTTTGGAGTAGAAGCTGAACCTTTGTATTTTGTGTTTATTTATTTAACCTTTTTGGGCCTCATCTTCAAGCTGATGTAAAATTAGCACAGTGACACTTAGCTATGCCGATTTGTGGCAGCTAAGACTCTTACTTTTAGATACTGAATGTTTCCAGTAATCGTGTATAAAAATGGAAAACACGCATGAAAAACTTCCCCCACAAGAATAAAATGAGCCAAGAAATACAAGTTATATTCAGCAGAAGAGCGTGAATAAGTATGTCAAATAATGTCAAATGTATGGGGGTACCTGTGGTCATCTCCTTATGGTAAACAAGCAAAATAGGGAAAGAAGAATGTAATGAAACAATCCTTAATGAAATTGTTAGATGGCTTCTAAAACTCAGCTATGTATAGTTCAGAAAGGGTCATTTGTTTCCTCTTTGTGCTCATTAGGAATTGTGCTAACATATTGGATGCATTTCTCTAACAGCTTTGATCTGAGCATCATGTTTATAAACAAATTTCAAAAAACTTTTTAAAATCATATTTCATTATATGTTTTTTATTTTAATGGCCTAATTCAGTTCCCACCAAATCCTCAGTGAAAAGAATCTTATGACTTTGGTGTGCACTAGCCTGCTTTTATACTAACTTTACTTACCAATCTTTCAAAGCTGCTAACAATGCTGCAAATTGTGAACGTAATTTTTATTACAGATGTGCTACACCATTACTTTTACACTTCTCCTTAGTATAAAACTCAGTGTGTCAAAACCGTCTTTGGTGCAAAGTGACATAGATCCATTGAATTTCAGGGAAGATTTAAACCAGTTGAGGATTTGGCCCAATAAACACGTATCTCTGTGGGTGTATGACTGTAAATGATCACAAAATTAGATTCCTATGCCAAGATCCACAATGGTATTTTGTTTCTTAAATCCCAGATTTTGGCTCGCCTACAATCCACAAAATTGCTGTTGAATTCTGAATTCAACTCACTCAGCATCTAAATTTTCAATGCAAACGTTATCTTGGCACTTAAATTTATGTTTCTGGGCATGCACGCTCCTGCCTCATTCTACATATCCAGATGACTATCTCCTGCACGTAAAGACAATACAAAGGGAAGTGTTAGGGAATTTAAGTGCAGTAAAACTGTCTTACAAAGGACACTTGGGTGCCCTCAGCACTGGACTGCAGTCACTTCTCTCTGTCTCTCTCATCCTGTAACTGTTCCACTTTGGATAAATAAAATAATTTAGTCAATAGGCCAGAGGGTGAGCAAGAGCTTAACAATGATTCTGTATTCCAGTGGTTTGGGGCCACACCTGGGAGGTGGGGGACCCAGTGCCCAATTGTCTGGCTCCAGTCACATCCATTATTTCTCCAAATGGAACAGCTTCAGAAGGACAGAGGGAGCCCCACAGCAGACTATTCCATAGACCAGTGGTTTGAGCACTCAGAAATAGAAGACACCCTTTCCAATCCTTTCTTCCCCTCGAGCAGGGACAGGATAGGTGAGCCTGAGATTCCCACATCACAGACAAGTGCGCTAATCACAGGACTAAAAATAAGGTGGGTTCCTTCTCTGGCCACCTGGTAAGGAGTGAGACAGGCCTAACTGAGCCCCATAGGAAATACCTTAGGGCTATGTCTAGACTGGCAAGTTTTTCCGCAAAATGAGAAAAATTTTCCAGCTGTCTACACTGGACGCTTGAATTTCTGCAAGAACACTGACGATCTCATGTAAGATTGTCAGTGTTCTTGCGGAAATACTATGCTGCTCCCATTCGGGCAAAAGCCCTCTTGCTCAAATGCTTTTACACAAGAGGGCCAGTGTAGACAACGTGGTAGTGTTTTGTGCAAAAAAGCCCTGATCGTGAAAATGGCGATCAGGGCTTTCTTGTGCAAAATCTGCTTTTGCGGAAAAGCGTCCATGCCAATCTAGACGCTCTTTTCTGCAAATGCTTTTAATGGAAAACTTTTCCATTAAAAGCATTTGCGTAAAATCATGCCAGTCTAGACGTAGCCTAGGTGTCTACATTGCCTGACGCGAGGCAGTGGGGTTCCTGTTCATGGATGGCAAACAGAGATGTGTGTCCCCTGAAACCGGGTGAGTTGGTGGGGATGGGCCTGGATACAAAGTGAGTGGGCCATGGCCCACTGAGGTTCACACGTAGCTATTCCATTGGGACACACCCCTCTCATCAACATCTCCCATTGGTTAGCTGGGTTGCACCATGCCCAGCAGCCAGCTGTTGTGGATTTCATGGTAAGTTGCCTCTCTCTCCATTCATTGTATAGGGCAGGGGTCAGCAACCTATGGCTCTGGAGCCAAATATGGTTCAGACTATAACCAAATATGGCTCCTTTGTCATTCCTAAAATACATGCAACTTTTTAAATTAAAATGAAAAATTAATTCAAACTTTTAAAAATGTGTAATTATTCATGGTCTTTTTTTGTTGTTGTCTATTTCACTTTTAACCAAAGATGAAAGTAAGGCAGTGCACCCCAATAAGCACCGGCTGCACTCTGGCAAGAGCCAGCTGGGGGACTCTGCTTGTTTAAAGGGCCGGTTGAGGGCCTGATGTAGGACATACATTCACACTCCAAGCTTGGACAGTGAGAATGGCTGGTGGCGGCAGATGCCTCCATCTGTCCTCAGTGGCCCGGCTCCAGCCTACATTTGATAGATGCTTTCTGTCCCCAGACGCCATTCTCCTGGGGCAGATCCTGTGGCCTAGCCATGGCAACCCCACAACTGCTGCAACAGCCCAGCTGCATTAGCCTGGCTTGGGCTCCAGCCGTGGCAGCCTACCCAACAAGGCCCCGATCAGGGCTCAGTCCCCATATGGCCACAGTATCCTGTCCCCGGCCCTGATCCTAGCGAAAGTCCCACGGTCTGCTCCCATCTGGCCACCAGAAGGGCTTGTGGTGGCTCCCCTCCTACGGTGCACAGGTAGGAGGGGAAGCCACAACCTGGCTGGAGAGAGCCTGCCTCATTCAGGCACTGTTGCCTGGGTGTAATAGCCCAGCCTCATCCAGTTAAGGTAATCTGCCTGCCCCCCCCCCCCCCACACACACACATACTCTACCTTCCCACACCCAGTGCCATCCCCTACCTCCTACACCTCCCTCTATTTCAACCACCTGCACTGAGCCCCTCATACCCCCCAACCCTGACTCCTGAACCCCTGGCAGCAGCTGAAGTCCCATTAAATAAAGTCTGTGAGTACAATGGTTCATTTATGCTATTAGTAACCATCATGTCAATTATCAGTAATATTCAGTTTATATTTTCAGTCATGCATTCTTGCACTGGCTCTTTGTTGACCACTTGTTAGGAATTTTGATGTAGTTTGGCTCTTTGGTTTGAAAAGGTTGCTGACCCCTCCCATATAGGGAGTCCAGGTGAATAACTCATGCTTTCTAGAACACCGAGTTCCGGTGATTTTTCTAGCCACCTAAAAATTAGATAGATCAATGCCCAGCATTGCAATGCTTAGGTCCCTATGTCTTAGATGCCAGCATATGGTTTCTTGAACTCACACACCAATATTCAAAGCTAAAAGTTGGATTTGTTTTTAAATTCATCTTGTGGGCTCTTCGGGACTCAGTAGGTCAGTTTATTACTGATCAGATTTAGTATTATGGATTGTTTTTCTAATGACTCTACATTGAATTAACTAATGTGTTCTGCTCACTGATTTCAAACTGTATCTTTCATCTCTTCATTTCTTGACAGAGTACTAAAGGCAAATACTTTAAAAACAGGATCACTTCCTCAATTTACTGAGAATATAAATTGTAGAGATTAGCAAATTTTATTGTTAAAAAAACCCTGCACCTACGACCCTGTATTTTCATACACCCATGTAATTAATGCAACTAAGGCAATTCCAGAATTAAGTACATTTATATTTAACTGAACTACAAACAGAGCAAGAGGCTATTAATTCTTTGGATGAAAACATAGTTTATTGTGTACCATGCTTTATAGTCTTAAGTCATGTTTTTCAGAGGGGTAGATAATTCGTTAAGCCTGCTTTTTGGTTCTGTGCTGAGTGATAACGTTAACAAGAGGAAGCACACTAAGTTGCAGCTGATAACAATTATGGTATCTGGGAGACCAAAGATTTTTTTCTAGTATGGTTGCTGTGAATCTAACACCTTTCTAACCTCCCACACAAAATAAACTCATTGGTATGAGAGACTAGTATTTTGTACTGCTCTGTTGCATTGTAAGATTTGGATCACTGGCAATAAGAGATTAGCTGAGGAAGAAAGATCTAGATTGAAAAAGAAAGCTTATGTGTTTTCTTCTTAAAGTACAGAACAAAGATGCATGCATTCCCACCCTCATTGTTAAACTTTCTGTACTACTTTGGTTCCATGAACAGTTTAGTAGAACAAGTGTGACTATAAACTAATTTGGGGTCAAATAACAGAGATTAATATGCTCAAGTGTCACTGTTTAAAGTGTGCTGTGATAATTGACTGAAGCAATTTCTGAGCATCAGTGGAGTGCTATGATTCAATTCAGCTGGGACCCCTGGGATGTCATCTGAGGTGCTTAGACATCAATGAGACCCCCTTCTCTGCCAGCCTGGATCCTCTTTTACCTGGTCTTGCTGAATTGGGCCCTCCAGCCTCCACTAGCAAAATCCACAGGCAAGGCCAGGTGCAGATATAAGAGAACAACTCTGTCAAGATTCAGGTAAAGGGATTTTCTCTAGCACCCAGATGTTCACCTCCCCATGGGATACAATATTAAATGAAGTTTGCCTCCTTCTTAGGTTTGAAGGAAGATATACACAGCCTCTCACCCATTCCCTGTTAGAAATTACATAAAATAAGTTATATTATAAACCAGAACTGAGTTTATTGACCATAAAAGGTATATTTTAAGGTAGCAAACAGAACAAAGCAAATTACTAAGAAAATAATACAGCTAAAAGAGAAAGGAGGATTAGCATATTATATTAAAATAGCTATGCTTTAAAATCATTGAACAAATTATAAATGTCATTATTGCCTCTTTTTCCATCTAATTTTTCTGATATATAGGACACCGAACAAAAATGTCCTCTTTCCAAAAAAATGTGTGCACATCTTGAAAGACTAAATGTGGCAGCCAATCCACAGACAATTTTCCTTTTCTCTTTTTCTCTTGTATTCAAGCTTCCACAGCCTGACAGAGATTCAGTCAAACACTCCTTAGGGTGTCAGTGATGATCTCTCACCAATACGATCCTATATCGAGATAAAAAAATTATCTCCAGATATTGAGTGATCTAGCTGATTTAGTTAATTTGCTAGCTGGCAATGAGTAATTGTATTTTTCTGACTGATAACTGAGTTTTGTTTTGTATCTTTTTTGGATTTTTCCCCCAAATTAAATCCATGAAATCAATTCTGCTTAGAAATAAAGAAGGAAAAAATAACTTTTACCATTCCCAGTTATTGTTTTTCCTTTTAAATCAATAACACTTTTTCAATACTGTTGTCTGTATCCACCTGTTCTTCTGACATTGTAACGTGGAGGAATTGGTATGCATGAGAGAAGTCTTCACTGCACACTAATTGTGGCCTGTCTTCATTCTGGCAGATTTTGCTTATTGCTTCTGAACAGTCTTTGATTTTTTAGAAACATTAAACATTTCTGTATAATATCCAAGTCTACATAATGATTTTTTTAAAGTGACAGAAATATGATGAAATTAAATGTGAAAGCATAAAAGGTTGAAAAGGAAGAATGAGAGAAAAGTATTATTCAGTTACAGATGTTGGAGATGAAATATTAGGTCATCTAGTCCATCTCATTAGTCAGTTAGGTAATGATGAAGGTCTGATCTAAAGACCACTAAAGGTAGTGTGAATCTTTTGATAGGTTTCCATGGGCTTTATAGCAAGTTCCTATTCCCCAAAACTTTTTTGTAGTGTAAGGCTATCGTCTGCTTTTTTCAAATAGCTATTTATAATTATATAGAGAAATTTGCACAGGTGGTTATGCAGGTTTTAAGTCTGGTATAGTAGAATATATCACCAGGTAAAAACCACAGGTATGGGATGCAAGTTCTGTTTTATATAAAATATACAGAAATCTCTAGAGCCCTTTTTCCATCCACGCACATGTGCATAATTACACAAATAATTGCCTCTCTTGTTTTTGTCTCTAGGTTTTTATAGTAACCCCATTTCTTGGCATCAGAACATCTTATAGTCTGCTGGTTAAACAAAAGCTCGACCTGTAGTGCTAGGGTTAAAAGGGATTTTTTGGACGTATAAGGAGAACATTGACAAGGAGCATAGAGGTAATCTTTTTCTCTGTATATTCTTCCAAGACCATCATGGGAGCACTGTGTCCAGTTAAAGGTCACATTTTTCAAAAGAGCCTGTAATTTAGAAGTCAGCCTTTTTCAAAAATGACTTAAGTGCCTTTGTGGATAGAGGACTAGGGGGATTATCCTATTGATAGATTGCAATTAACAAATCCCCCATTTGGATGCCATTTAACCTCACACAATGCCTATTTTTTTTTTTGCCACAAAAATCCCCATAACACCCGAGGTTCTGCCGCTGGGCAGGCTTGCTAGTTTCCTCACTCTAAGCAACTGTACCTCTTACTGAAGCCTCAGAATGATCCATAATTCAGGGGAAAACAATCACCTGCCTATCTTGCCTCTGGGCTCCATTCTAAGGCCAGGGAGAGTGGTAATACCTCCCTTATAAACTTTTGACTTAGAGCCTAGATGCTCACCCAGAGCTTAGGAGTCCCAGATTCAATTTTCCACTCTGCCTAAAGCTATGTCTACACTACAGATTTTTTGGGGGTTCTCAATTGACCTGAGTTAATGCCTGCGATTAACGCAGGATAGGATTAATGCATTAAAAAACTGAACGTGTTAATCGCAGGTGTTAATGCTGTGCTGCGCATGGATGTTCTTGTACTTATCAAATTCTACTTAATAGTTTAATAGAATTTAAATATGTAAGCATCTTATTCCATTAAAAGACATAAAATTGGTCAAGAACTTAGGGGACTCAGAGGTGGTGACAGAAGCAAACCAATTTTTCCCCTCCAGATTTTAAAGAAATGAAGGCATATAATTTAGTCAGTGTTCACATCTAAGCCTTACCTGTGACTCACTAAGGGTATATCTAGACTACATGCCCCTGGCGACAGAGGCATGTAGATTAGGCTACCTGGCATAGGAAAATGAAGTGGCAATTTAAATAATCGCCGCTTCATTTAAATTTAAATAGCTGCTGCACTGAGCTGATTAGCTGTATGCCTCCTGGGATGAGGTTTACCTGGGAGGTCGACAAATGCCTTTGATGTTGACCGCGGAGCGTCCAGACTACCGAGCTGAGCCAACAAACAGCTGATTGGCTCAGCGTGGCAGCCATTTAAAATTAAATGAAGCGGCGATTATTTAAATCGCCGCTTCATTTTCCTGTGCCAGGTAGCCTAATCTTCATGCCTCTGTCGCCACAGGCGTGTAGTCTAGACGTACCCTAAGAGCTCAACCCAACAAAGTATTTGAGCACCTGTTAACTTTAAATCAAGTGGTCAATTGCTTTCTGGATCAGGGCCTGATTTACTCAAAAATATAAATGACTTCTTAAATAAAGTCAACAAATTTGTGCTCTGTGGTTTACTTTTAAACGATTCCATTTGCAGCAAAAGGATTCAATTGATTCCAAGAGAGCTGCTTTGCAGTTATATAATTTTGCATATTGAGCATAGTATTATGGTGAATGGAGTTAACCTGTTGGGATTTCATTCTATATCTGGGTGCAAAAGTATTTTTGACATAGTTTCCTATTTGATAACTTCCTACTGTTTAATTCTTTTCATCTTTTCATTTTTATTTTCATGAGTAGATGTATCTTTCTTAATGCACTGCATTGGAGAAGATATTCAGAGCCAAGCTTTTCAAATATAGTTAATAAAATAAGTTAATATATACAAATAGAAATGTTTGGCCCCTGGAAATATTAAGGACTAAGTTCCTTGGAACTAATTTTCAGTATACTTGAGATGTATCTTTTTAAGATGAAAGTTGGCTCTGATTTATAGAATCAGTATACAGTGCCTTATTAAACTGTCACTCAGAGTACGACAGTGGAAAACCCATTACTGATTTAATTGGGTCCATGGTACTCTTCAGCCTAGTAGTGACAGTTACTAGCATGTGGCCTACTATATAAAATCAGTGTGATAACGCTAACTGTGTTGGATTGCCAGGGTGTATGCAGATGTGACCAAGGAAAAAGAACATCAACCTTGCCTTGAGCCTTCCAGTTGAACTTCAAAATACAAGAAAAGCTTTGAGGATTAGACTTTTAAAAATAAACAAATAAATAAAATTAACTTGCACTCCAATACACTGGAGTGCGTATTAACTTCTTTTCACTTGCTTGCTTCCCAGTAAGGCATTAGCCAATAGGTAGTAACAGGAAAGAAAGACAATTATCTTAATCCAGTACTACTCTCTGCTCTTATCTAGAAGGATGTAATTGTTTCATTTTAATATTGCATAAACAATTAAATAACACATTGATATGCAGTCAGATATGACAACATGCCCATGGATGTTCTTGTACTTATCAAATTCTACTCAATAGCTTCATAGAATTTAAAGTTATGGTCATTTAGTCTGACATCTTGCATAACATAGGCCACAGAATTTCACCCAGTAATTCCTACACAATGCCCATATATTTGTAGTTCAGCTACATTGTATGTTTTAGAAAGACATACAATTTAGATTTAAAAGTTTGAGTAATGGGGAAACCACCATATTCTTTGCTAAGTTATCATTAAATTACCCTCTCTTAAAAAAAATTGCCCCTTGTCTGTAGCCTAAAATGTAGCTAGCTTCAACTTCTAGCTGTTGTATGTTTGATTAAAGAGTTTTCTATCAGAAATCTCCCCATGTAGTTATTTAGACTGAGATCAAGTGACCTCTTATCCTTCTCTTAGAGAAGTCAAGTAGATTGAATTTCTTACGCTATGTCTACACTACAGGGTTTTTTCAGAAAAAGATATGAAAATTGAGAACCACAATTGAGATACCGGAAAAGCTCCTTAGTGTAGACATAGCCTCGGTCTCTCCCTCTGCAACATTTCCCAGAGCCCAATTCATTCTTTTAGATTCTTTATGAACTCTTTTCCAATTTATCATCTTTTTGGAAGCAAAAGTAAATTTGGCAGCAAGAGTAAATTCTTTTACAAGTACCTGAGGTCCAAATCCACACAATACTGGGGCACCTCATAGGCCTAACACCTAAAAGGGTATGTCTACACTACCACCCTAGTTCGAACTAGGGTGGTTAATGTAGGCAACCGAAGTTGCAAATGAAGCCCGGGATTTAAATATCCCGGGCTTCATTTGTATCTTGCCGGGCGCCGCCATTTTTAAAGCCCCGGTAGTTCGGACTCCGTGCCCGCGGCTACACGCGGCACGGAGTAGGTAGTTCGGATTAGGCTCTCTAATCCGAACTACCGGTACACCTCGTTCCACCCAATTTGGTAGTCATGCTCATAGGTCACCACCTGACCAAGGTCCCATTCAAAATCTGGTTGGAGGTGATAGCAATGTCTATCATATAACTTCAAGCCCAGTGGTGAGAGCATCCACTTAAAATGTAAGAAATGTAACCTCAGTTCCTGAAGGGTAGAAAGGATTTGAACGCAGACTCTCGCCACTCACAGGAACATGATCAAACTGCTGAGCTATGGGATAGTCTGATGTGGGGAGGCTCTCCCAGTCTCCCCAGTTGAAGCTTTTTGACTCTGGCTAAAGAAAAAAAAATCATCAGAGCAGGCAGACTGGATCTTCCACTTCCCGGGTGTGAGTCCTAATCCCTGGATCATAAAGTCATTCTGACATTATCTCTGACGCTATCCATATTTACAGTGAAACAGCTTCAACAGGAGAGATTGAGGGATCCGAAAGAAGCCTGCAGTCTAGACGTAGCTCTAGAAAGAGGTAATAGTATCACATCCCAGGATTAAATTCTAATCAGCAGACTATGAGATTTTCTGATATGGGGCTCCGCTTGCACTGCCCCTTGGAAGTGCCAGAGTCCCCAGCTGATCCCCGGCTCCTAATGCACTGCCCCTTTAAAGCACCAAAACAGCACTTCAAAGGGGCAGCTCAAGCAGATCTGGGGATCAGATCTGGGGACTCCAGCTGATCCCAGCTCCACTTGCACTGCCCCTCTGAAGTGCCACTCCAGAGCCTTAAAGGAGCAGCGCTGCATGGAGCCCAGGGTCAGCTGGAATCTCCAGCTGACCCTGGTCTCCCCCTTGTGCTGCCCTTTGGAAATGCCAACACAGTGATTCCAAGGGGCAGCGCTGTATAGAGCCCGGGGTCAGCTGGTAACTCCAGCTGATTCCAGTCTCCATGCAGTGCTGGCCCATTGAAATGCCACCATGGCATTTCAAAGGGGAGTTGCATGCAATTAATCTCATGATTAAATGCGATTAAAAGTTTTAATTAGTTGACAGCCCTATTAATAATCCATTAGCTTCCAGAACTGGGCATCATATTTCCTTAGGAACAAAGCCCTTTGGACATGGGATTCCATTGGCTTCTGGAGTCTAGTGAGAGGCTTAATTTTTCAGCTCTGCTATAGGCTGGATTCAAAGAGACTGGGTTTTAGAGATACGTGTTAAAAAGTTAATGTTTAATTTACTGAACTGTGTTTTCTGCACAAGAGTTGATTGACCCAGATTAGTCTTTGTTTCTTTCAGAATATATGGAAATTAGCACCTGGATTTCCTTGTATTCTCTCCTAGCTATAGGTTCAAATTTAAAGCCCATTATGAAGTAGAACCCCCCCCCCCCCCCGCTCACCCTGCACACACACACACACACACACACACACACACACACACACACACACACACTTGTGGGAAAACTGCCTATCCTTTCACTCTAAATAAATAAAAACTGAATGTAGTATAGACTTTGTAGCCTTGTTTATTTTTCCATGCAATCACCCAATCTTAAACACTTTTATATAAAGGAAGCAAACTTGCAGGCCCAATTTTGGCCTTCCAATGACAGTGGCTAGAAAATCAATCTGAATAATTGACTCTAAGCACAGTTCTCCCCATTGTGCTTCTATAATCAATTATAACTGTTATGAAGGAAACAAAAGCCTTGTTCTCTTTGTCAGGGAAACCATGCTGGGATTAACTGTGCATTAAGAGTGGAGATGCCCATGTTAAATTAATTTGTTGACATCTGTGCAGGCAAGGCATCTAGATGCCAACTGACATAACATGCCATTGTGGTGCATATGGAGACCCTACTACAGTCTGGCATAAAACTGATGGTAGGGTTGATCTAGCTATTTTTTACTTGCACAGAAAGAGATTGCTATATTCTCCCACTGAACACAATGGCAAATTTCTGAATAGTTCTTTTAAAAAGAGAGCAGCACTGAGTTCAGCAAACAGCAAATCTGTCAACAGTTTATATGTAAGTAACTTTTCAGGCTAAATATTTGGACTGGAAATCTCATAGGAATAGTCTTTCTTAGGAGATTTATGACACTAGAGTTTCTGATCCTGGCTGGAAATGTTGTTTGAACAACCTCTCTCACGGTCTCACCCCACTTTCATTTTGATCAGAATTTGGATGTGAAAAGGCTTGTGAAAGATCCTTAAGTTTTCAGTGTAAGCTCATCACTATAAAAAGCCCCAACGTTTAGGCAGTCATTACAGGAAAGAGTTAAGATATTTTTCAGAGCACATCTTGCTACATACATGTGCTAGTTATCATCTAAGACTGCTCTTCAGCTGAACTTCCATGGCTCTGGAATGACTGTCCTTTGAAGTCTACTGGTGCTAGACATTGGCAGCATTGGGGATGTAATGATCAGTGTCTGGAAGAGACTCGTTTTTAACCAGTGAGTAGATACTATTAATGCTGGGGACTGATCTTTCTAGTGCCCATTAGCTGTGTGTTTGGGTAAATATCAGCACTGAAGGTAGCAGTGCATGGGGTAGAGAAGAACAGTCTTCTCAGGGCTACTATTCCCCCTTCTGCACAGAAGAACAGTGAGTAGGTGAATTCTTGGCTCCTCTAATATGATGGCCAGCAGTGTTGTAAAATAATCTCGGATTATTTCCCCCTTTGGAGGGAACCAGGATTCAGACTGTGACCTTGCAGCCACAAAGATTACAGTGGAAATCAGTTTATCTAAGCCTCCATTATCTAATTAGTTTCCTGTATTAAATGAAACAGAGTTGTAGGGCTCGGGCTATCAGCCCTGCTGATTCTCTTTATTATCCAAATTTGATTAACCAATCTGGCCCCTTTTCCAATTAGATCGAACAGGGTTCCTTGTATTTAAGGGAATAAATTTCTCTTACATGGGAATTAGTGATCCCAACTTGTACTGAATATACATATAGTAACTGTCCCAATTAGGGTTTCCAGCTTTGCCAACCAGACAGACTAGACACCATTCACAGTAATGGAGTTCCGTCAGGAAAGTTGGCAACCCCACTCCTAGGACTTAATATGCACCATGGCCATGAGCTCACTCCCTCAGCAAGGACACTGAAATTCTACCTATGCAACATACCCCAGCTCAAATACCAGTAATTAGACAAGAATATTCAATAGGTAAACAAATAGAGGTGAACTGAATATAGACTCTCTACTATGTTGTCTTTTGCTAGTATCCATCTGAAAATGCTACTCTAGTTTCTGCTGCAAGGCAAGGCAATGTTCTGACAGTACAAGGTTAGACAAATTAGAAGGGACTGGGGTCATACAGGAAACTTGAATATTATTAGTCATCACATATCACTTGCAAGGTATCATGCAGCACTTGGGCTAAGGCTTAGATAGCTAGCACCATGACACCTCCTTCAGAACAGCTTTTAGCAGAGTTTGCATTGTATTTATTCCATGCTCACGAGTAAAGAAAAGAAAATCAAAGGGTTCTTTAAAAAAACATGTTGATTAAAGACACAAGGTGAGTGATGTAATATCTTTTAAGAGGCAAAAATAACTACACCACCAATGTGCAAATATTTTTCACAACATCATGCCATATCTGAACTCTCATTCCTCATCCTCAAAGGAAACCTGCAGGACACTTTCAAAAGATGAACCGGGGAGCGTGAATTCATAAATTTTCTAGATTCCAAAAATGGTGGTTTTAATAGACGCTAGCATCATAGCTTACAACAGTTAGTAACCCACTAAACCTTTTTGTCATATGACTGCAAAGGTGTTAACTAGCCACTTCACCTTCAATGGTTTTTTACAATGTGTGTTTCCTGCTTTCCTGGGGAAGGGAGTAACAGTAAAATTTACAGATAATACTAAAACTTCAAAAAGATCTCACCAAATGAAGTGATTGGGCAACAAAATGGCAAATGAAGTTTAAAGTTGATAAATGGAAAGTAATGCACATTGGAAAAAATAGCCCCAACTATATCTACAATATGATGAGGACTAATTTGGCAACAACTACTCAAGAGAGAGATCTTGGAGTCATTGTGGACAGTTCTCTGAAAATATCTAATCAGTGTTTAGTGGCAGTCAAAAAAAACAAACAGAATGTTAGGAATAATTACAAACGGGTTAGAGAATAATCATAGAATACTAGGACTGGAAGGGACCTCAAGAAGTCATTGAGTCTAGTCTCCTGCCCCCATGGCAGGACCAAATACTGTCTAGACCATCCCTGATAAACATTTATCTAACCTACTCTTAAATATCTCCAGAGATGGGGATTCCACAAACTCCCTGGGCAATTTATTCCAGTGTTTGACTACCCTGACAGTTAGGAATTTTTTCCTAATGTCCAACCTAAACCTCCTTTCCTGCAGTTTAAGCCCATTGCTTCTTGTTCTATCCTCAGAGGCCAAGATGAACAAGTTTTCTCCCTCCTCCTTATGACACCCTTTTAGATATCTGAAAACGGCTATCATGTCCCCCCTCAGTCTTCTCTTTTCTAAACTAAACAAACCCAATTCTTCCAGCCTTCCTTCATAGGTCATGTTCTCTAGACCTTTAATCATTCTTGTTGCTCTTCTCTGGACCCTCTCCAATTTCTCCACATCTTTCTTGAAATGCAGTGCCCAGAACTGGACACAATACTCCAACTGAGGCCTACCCAGCGCAGAGTAGAGCGGAAGAATGACTTCTCATGTCTTGCTCACAACATACCTGTTAATGTATCCCAGAATCATGTTTGCTTTTTTTGCAACAGCATCACACTGCTGACTCATATCCAGTTTGTGGTCCACTATAACTCCTAGATCCCTTTCTGCTGTACTCCTTCCTAAACAGTCGCTTCACATTCTGTATGGGTATGTCTACACTACCACGCTAGTTCAAACTAGCGGGAGTAATGTAGTCATCCGCAGTTGCAAATGAAGCCCGGGATTTGAATTTCCCGGGCTTCATTTTCATGAAGCTGGCCAGCACCATTTTTAAATGCCGGCTAGTTCGGACCCCATGCCGCGCGGCTACACGCGGCACGGACTAGTTAGTTCGGATTAGGCTTCTAATCCGAACTGGCTGTACACCTTGTTCCAAGAGGCGTACAGCTAGTTCGGATTAGAAGCTTAATCCGAACTAGCTAGTCCGTGCCACGTGTAGCCACGCGGCACGGGGTCCGAACTAGCCGGCATTTAAAAATGGCGCCGGCCGGCTTCATGCAAATGAAGCCTGGGAAATTCAAATCCCGGGCTTCATTTGCAACTGCGGATGACTACATTACCCCCGCTAGTTCGAACTAGCGGGGTAGTGTAGACATACCCTTAGTGTGAAACTGATTGTTTCTTCCTAAGTGGACCACTTTAAACTTCATCCTGTTTACCTCAGACCATTTCTCCAATTTGTCCAGATCGTTTTGAATTATGACTGTATCCTCCAAAGCAGTCGAAACCCCTCCCAACTTAGTATCATCTGCAAACTTAATAAGCGTACTTTCTATGCCAATATCTAAATCGTTGATGAAGATATTGAACAGAGCCGATCCCAAAACAGACCCCTGCGGAACCCCACTTGTTATACCTTTCCAGCAGGATTGTGAACCATTAATAACTACTCTCTGAGTACGGTTATCCAGCCGGTTATGCACCCACCTTATAGTAGCCCCTTCTAAGTTGTATTTGCCTATTTTATTGATAAGAATATCATGCGAGACCATATCAAATGCCTTACTAAAGTCTAGGTATACCACATCCACCACTTCTCCCTTATCCGCAAGACTCGTTATCCTATGAAAGAATAAGACAGAGAAAATCTTATTACCTCTATATAAAACCATGGTACACCCACATCTTGAATACTACATACAGATGTGGTCACCTCATCTCAGAAAAGATATATTGGCATTGGAAAAGGTTCTTAGAAGGGCAACAAAAATGACTAGAGATTTGGAATGGGTTCCATATGAAGAGAGATTAAAAAGACTTGGACTTTTCAGTTTAGAAAAGAGGAGACTAAGGAAGGATATGATAGAGGTCTATAAATCATTACTGGATTTGGAAAAAGTGAATAAGGAAAAGTTATTTACTAGTTCCCATAATATAAGAACTAGGGGTCACCAAATGAAATGAATAGGTAGCAGGCTTAAAAGAAACAAAAGGAAGGTTTTACTTCAAGCAGCACATAGTCACCCTGTGGAAATCCTTGCCAGAGGATGTTGTAAAGACTAGGACTTTAAGAGGGTTAAAAAAAGAGTGAGAGAAATTTATGGAGGTTAGGTCTATCAATGGCTATTAGCCAGGATGGGTAGGAATGGTGTCCCTAGGCTCTATTTGTCTGGAAATGGATGACAGGAGATGGATCACATGATGATTACCTGTTCTGTTCACTCCCTCTGGGGCATCTGGCATTGGCCACTGTCAGCAGACAGGATACCGAGTTAGATGGACCTTTGGTCTGACACAGTCTGTCCATTCTTATGATAAACAATTTGTTATACCTTGTACTTGGCTGACCCTCTCCTTTTCCAGAACCCAAAAGCTCTGGGTAGCTTAAAAGCTTGTCTATTTTACCAAGAGAAGTTGGTCCAATAAAAAGATATTACCTCATCCACCTTCTTCTCTGATATCCAGAGACTAACATGCAAACAAATATGTTGATTAATGTTTTACAATAAAGTGATTCTGGTAGACCAGAGTTAGCTCTTTTTAAGTCTGTAGGCATCAGCTAAATACTAAAATTCATAGCTAGACCAGATCAGTTCACTCAATGTTAATATTGTTTGAGACAGGTGTTTAGTGTTTCAACGCTATAAAATGCTTTTAAATGGTGTATGGTCAATCTTATGTGTAATGGCTGCATTCAATGCTACAAAGTATAATAAAATTTGTCTTATAACTGTAAAAATGCTGGGTCGACCCTGTGAACTCAGATGGGAAGGACAGGTCCCCCTACACATCCAGGAGGGCTATCAAAAGTAAGTGTAGCTTTGTAAGACAAAAGCCTCATAGCTTGCCGCACTCGAATATGAAAACTTTTGTCATTCTCAGTGGCTTAAACAACCCTTACCCCAAAAGACAAAAGTTTTGCTGTGGTAAGTGGCAGTGTAAATGTCTCGTTGACAGGAGAACTCCCCACTCCATAACACAAACCCTATTCACTGTATTTTGTCAGCAAAAGTTCCAACAAACAGCTTTTACAGTGTCCAGCTTTTAGAGACACAGCCGCAGTCACGCATGCAGGTGCCTAACTCCCATTGATTCCAATATGAGTTAAGTGCCTAGGCACTTTTGAAACTCCTACTGTATCTATAGGCACTTAAATAGGCTTTAAAGATAGAACTATTTTAAGCAGATTTCTTTATTTAACATGCAATTTGAATGGGCAAGTAAATAAAGACGAGATTATTTTTGTTAACACCTCACTTGAGGATGGATCATTGTCAACTGCTTTTAAAAAATATGCCCTCCCAAAGCAGTTGCAAGGTAAACTTAGAGATTTTATGTAAAGTTTCACAAATAACCACTCACACTGTAATTAAAGATAGGTACAGTTTCCTAGTCATTTCAATAGGTGTGGAAAAACTAATTTCCAGCATGATTCACTGAAAATTATTTCCTTCAACAATGTCTATGATGCTACTTAAACTGATCTAATCTGACATGGGTTATACTTTTGAACAGTTGGATTTTTTTTTTATAAATCAATTAAGTAGAACAAAATGTAAGTTAGTGAATTCAACCAGTGTTTGCTATTAACTTATAACCACAAGCAGGTACAATACAGTAGTTTGAAGAGGAGTGAAAGGGAAAAGAATCAGGGAATCAGAGTAATTCTTTGTTTGATAGAAAAATCAGTATGTGATCTTGAAAATGACTTCAAGGCTTGATCCTTTTCCGGGGGAGGGTCAGGAGGAAGAGGAGGCTGGCTCTCCCCAATGGATCTGTGAAACGTTTTCATAACATTCTGGTTTAATCATCAACAAATGGTCTAAGTAACACTTTATAGACTAACAAAACATGTAGATGGTATCATGAGCTTTTGTGGGCACAGCCCACTTCTTCCGATGACCAGAGTTTTGAGTTTAGGATGTGCAGACCCAAAATAAATAGGGGAGAAAGGGGAATCAGAAACAAGGAGCAGAGGGTATGGAAATATCAAAAGGAAAAACAGGAAGGCAGAATTGGGAATCAGTAAGCTCCTGAAGATTGGATAGTTAAAACGAAGCAGATAAGAATCAAAGGCAATAACAGGAATCTTCACAAAGAGCTTTTTGCACCTTCATTGAAAGTTAGGTTGATATTGTCCCAACTGTCCCTCATCACGATTGAGGCCATTAGCATGAGAATTGAACTTGCGGATGAAATGAGCTTTTTTTATTTCACATGATGATTGGACAACATCAAAACATGTGGAGGCTATGAATGTATTTTCCCCTTGCTAAGTTCTGGGAACAGAAGTGATACTTTTTTACTAAGTGAAAAATTTAATAGGAAAATCCTTTTAATTAAATACAAAATATTGGACAATTTAAGGACTAAGTGTATAGTGTACATACAAGGGGCAAAGCTAAAGCTGAGTTTTGGGACTTAACTGCATTTCCTCGCTATGGCATTCTCAACCTTCTCTTTGCCTCAGAAAATCTTTGCCTCAGATTTTGTGCATAGATATAATATACAATGTATCTGAACTTCAAGTGTTCAAGAATCAAGAGACTCCCAACACTGGAAATAATGAAGTTGTCTTAAAAGTACCATAAGACTGAACTCTAAGGATATGTCTACACGGCTGCTTTATTTTGTGATACTTCCGATATCCTGAAATAGCATTTTCCACATCTTGACAGAGTACCTGTAATTTCTAAATATAATCGAAATAACAGGTGCGCTATTCCAAATGTCCTGGTAAACCTCGTTCCACGAGGATTAAGGGATTTGTCAGAATAATAGTCTAATTTTGAAATAGACAATCTCGAAATAAGCTCAAAATAAGGTATGCAATTTGTATAGCTCAAATCGTGTAGCTTATTTTGAGCCAGCACCGGAGTATAGATACACCCTAAGTGTTTTTGTGTGTCTTCTGATGTTTGAGCCTTTAAATTACTATTTCATTTTTTTCATCAAAGCATATTGCAGTCAAAATCCAAACTTTAAAAACATACAAAATGTGGTATTTCCCCTGGTTACTGCAGAAAGGGAACAGTCTTTCTGGATTTTTTCATGCTCTTCCTCTGACACTATCCTGCTTCCATTCCCATCTATCTGTCCCCTCCATAGCCTTTCCTCACTCATCCAGTCTTCTACACACTTCCCACACAGCCTATGGTCTCTCATCTCTCCTATATTACATTGTCCCCCTATTTCCACACACAATCAATATCATGATGTCAGGACAGACTATTCTGAGGATCTGAGAGAAGATTTTATACATGTCATCTGTCAGATTTTAAACAGATCAATAGTTTCAATCAGCTATTGATAAGCTTTCACTTAGGATGAACAGTTAAAATGAATCAAACTGTGCAAAATCATTCAGATTTCATTTTTCTTCCAATTGTTGTATAGACATATTTCTAATAAAAGGTCAGCTGACAAAGAGTCAGATTGCCCATGGACTGATTTCATCCATAGCCCAATTTCAGAATACCAACTATTAACATTTTAAAAAAAGAAATCAAGTGGTATCAAAACTAATAGTGTGAAATATCACAATGCCTAGAAGACAGAAGGAGAGTGCACATTGCATTTTAGAACTACTTCAGAATTCAACCTCAATAATGAGGTGAGACTAAGCACCTTCATAGTATTTACCTAGCCACAGTAGGAATTAAACTAATGATTTATCTCCACACACTCACTGGTAATGAGGAAAATAGGATTTGTTGGTAACCTTTTCTGTACAGCAAGTTCAGATAGAAGTGGCAGCAAAATGCTCCAGTCAGTCCTAGCAGTGTCTAGAATGTTGCTAGTAAGAAAATCCTTATATATTTCTTTGACATTTTGTAAAACCTACAAAATTGAAGCATCTGGGATTAGTTTTAACAACATACAGCCAAATTCTCTCAACTACCATAGTATAAATTTGGAGTAGCTCATCCATTCAGCATCAATTGGAGTATTAATGTCCCATTTAATTTATAAAGATGATTGAATGAAATGTAGCTAAAACTTGCAAGCACAACAGACACCTATCTTAACATCGTCTCTGTATCTGCTATGGCTTCCCTTTCTATGTTATGAACCCGTGCATCAAGTCTGAGACTGCCAATCTATGGGAAATTACCTTATCAATGACATATGGCAGGCTGCGCTTCATATCCTTATAACATATGGGAGCATTTCAGTGGCAAGCATTCAAATTTGATCTATGACCCTGAGAGTATCAAGTTTACATCTCTGATCTTACTTGCCCATATATGTGCCATGAACATAGGCCTATCATGAGTCCATATCTGATCATTCACAATCCCCAAATGATTTTTGAAAGAGAAACATAAATGAGTTTTTTGTCTTACCTACCATTTTGCTAAAGAAGGTTTGGAGTGAGAGGGAAGATAGAAGACTGCTTCTTAAATAGAGATTGTTATAAGTGAGCTGCAGAAGCAGAAAATCAAGAGGCTCAGCTAAGAGACATGCTCTGGAATGTAAGACTTCCAGAGAGACTAATCAAATGTGGCTGGTTGAGATTAGCCAGATTTTTAAAGGTAAAAGTCATTGCAGTGCAAACTCTAGGAGATTTGCATTGAACATCCTAAAGTAGCAGTAACAATTTTTGTCAGCATAATTTAGTGAATAGTACAATGTGTATACCATTTTATGGAAATTCCTCTCTTAGATAGGAATACAGAAAAATGGAAGACAGTCCTTACTTGCAAAAAAGCCAAATCTTTATATAACGCCAATATTTGAAAGGTATTACTTTACAAATTATCTTGCTCAAATTATCTTATGGATTGCTAATATAAATAATCTGTTTCTTAATAAAAAAATAGACTTGGATTTTTTTTAAATCATTCTTAAGATACTGTGGGTATCTTTAAAACAATTTAATTTATATTTACTAGTTCCCCTAATGGATCTTAACTGGAAGCTGCATAAATATTCAACAATTACTAATCCATTACACAAGGAAAAGTATATAGAAAACACAGCTATTTTAGACAGCACTCATCTTTGCAGTATCTAGGAAAGTACAATTGAAAAGGTAAAGGTAGCATGCTGTTCTGGTTGTTAAAACAAAACCTTTGTTTCAAGAAAAAAATAATCTGTGGAGTGTATGCCAGTTTATGGTTTATAAAACAAGCAAAATCTATATCAGTGTTTCTTAAATCATGTTCTGTGGCACACCGGTGTGCCGCGGAGCACAACAGATTTCAAAATGGCCACCCTTAAAGGCACAGGCAACCTTTTTTGTGTGTGCTCAATAGGGGTATATCTACACTTGCACCCTCTTTCAAGCAAGGGATGCAAATGAAGACCTTCGAAATTGCAAATGAAGCCAGGATTTAAATATCCTGTGCTTCATTTGCATATTCATGTTCTGGAGTTATTTCGAAATTGCGCTATTTTGAAATAACAGACGCTGTAAAGACGCAGTTATCTCTCGAAATAACTGGTAAATCTCATTGTATGAGGAATAAGGGTTTTTTCAACAGAAGGGTTTTCTCTCGAAATAACTGCATCTTAACAGAGTCTGGGTATGTCTACACTACCACCCTAGTTCGAACTAGGGTGGTAATGTAGGCAACCGGAGTTGCAAATGAAGCCCGGGATTTGAATTTCCCGGGCTTCATTTGCATCTCGCCGGGTGCCGCCATTTTTAAATGTCCGCTAGTGCGGACTCCGTGCCACGCGGCTATACGCGGCACGGACTAGGTAGTTCAGACTAGGCTTCCTATTCCGAACTACCGTTACTCCTCGTTCACGTTTCACGAGGAGTAACGGTAGTTCGGAATAGGAAGCTTAGTCCAAACTACCTAGTCCGTGCTGCGTGTTGCCGCGTGGCACGGAGTCCTCATTAGTGGACATTTAAAAATGGCGGCGCCCGGTGAGATACAAATGAATCCCGGGAAATTAAAATCCCGGGCTTCATTTGCAACTCCGGTTGCCTACATTACCACCCTAGTTCGAACTAGGGTGGTAGTGTAGACATACCCTCTGTTATTTTGAAATAGCGCTATTTCAAAATAGCGCCAGAACACAAATATGCAAATGAAGCACAGGATATTTAAATCCCAGTTTCATTTGCAATATCTAATGTCTTCATTTTCATTTCTCTCTTGAAAGAGGTGCAAGTGTAGACATACCTTAATTTTTCCCAGGCCCCTCTTTTTTTTTCTGCTCAACAAAAAATCCTTGGTGTTCCTCATGTAAAAAATTGTTTGGTGTTCCTCGGTCTTAAAAAGTTTAAGAAACACTGATCTATATTGTAACACAAGGATCTTATAGCAGATCAGCAATGGTACTGAGCCATTTAAATCAACTTCAGGCACTTTAAAAACAAATTAAAGCACTCACATATTCTGTTTCAGATTGCAGTTCTGATACTGGCAAGCTCTGTTTGTCCCTCTCTCTGTGGTGAGGATTTAACAGCCACATTTTGAGCCATGTTATTAGAGACAAATCTCAAAGATCACGTATGTATTTAAAATGGTAGTCGCACAAACATTTGGGCATGTTCTTTTAGCAGATGTGGGACATGTCTGTGCCCTTTGCTCCTGTACTCATCTCTGTGTAGGCACAGCATCTCTCAAGAGGCAGTCAATACTTGACAGGACAAGACCTCTCCAATCTGAGCAACTTTATCCTGTGTGGTAACTTAGATAGTAGAAGTCAAGGGCAGCTTCACCAAACTTGCTCGCCATTCAGTCACAGCTTTGAAGGGGTAGAACACAATTCTGCTCACATGCCTGTTCTCACACTTCTTCTAATCTACACCCCCTTTTCCAATTTCTGTCTGTTTCAGTCTCCATCACCCACTTTGCATCCTCCTGTATTACAAAGAAAACTCAATGGGTGACTGCAGTGGGTCTAAACTGCTAGCTGAACACCTGACGATGATATTCCCCACAGGAAAGGCCTTACATAGAGCAGGAGATATTTATTTTTCTACGTGATAGCAGTTGTTGGCTGCTGCTTTAAATGCCTTTAGAGGCAGTCATCATGTCAAGGAATCCTTTTTCTACTTGTGCCTAGAGAAGGGACATTGGGCTACCAGAGATAAGATAATGAATGGTGAGGGTGGGGAGGAAAGAGAGAGGCAAGGAGCCAAAATTAAATTTAAAAAAACAGAGCAGAAAGACTTGACTTAGACAGAAATGGAAACAACTTAAGCGGGACTTCCCGATTCCTAAGTCCTTGGAAAGCTTTTCAGATGGAAAGGTTCTTTGAAGGCATTGACAAATATTAAATCTAACGAGTGTGTCTTACTGTATGAAAAAACAAGCTGCCTCTTGGAGTCATCATTTAAGTGCTGTTCAATACTGGTTAGGACAAGAGCCTACAGTTTAAGGACAATTTAAAAATAAGTGTTGTTTGTTTATCCTTAGGCTTAGCTTATCAGAACTTTGCTGCAAAAAAGACTAATATCACTGTGGCATATGGGATAAGATATGGGAAGAAATTGTTCTGCTCAACCTGGTGAAACCTCAGCTGGGGCATGTCTACACAGCAGGGCTAAAGCCGAAATAAGCTACGCAACTTCATCTATGCAAATTGTGTAGCTTAAGTTGAAATAGCTTATATTGACTTTTGGTGCTGTCTACACTGCAGTTATTTCGAAATAGAGCACTCTTCCCCCAACTTCCCTTACTCCTCGTACAATAAGGCTGTGTCTACATTGACACCCTTTTCTGGAAAAGGGATGCTAATGAGACCAGTCGGAAAATACAAACAGGAAAATATCCAAATAAAGCTAACAAAAATAAGGGTATGTCTACACTACAAAGTTAGTTCAAACTAACTTTCATAGGCGCTACACTAGCACTCCGTTAGTTCGAACTAGGTAAACCTCATTCCACGAGGATTAAGCCTAGTTCGAACTTACTAGTTCGAATTAAGGGCTGTGTAGACCCTTAATTCGAACTAGTGGGAGGCTAGCCCTCCCCAGCTTTCCCTGGTGGCCACTCTGGCCAACACCAGGGAAACTCGTATGCCCCCTTAAAGGGGCACGGGCTGGCTACGGTGCCCGTGCCAGGTGCAAGCCTGCCAGCACCCAGCCAGCAGACCCTGCACCTGGCACGGATCGAGCCACCCACCCGATGCCCCCCAGCTCTCCCCCTCTTCCCGGGACCAGGCTGGCGGCTCCCGGGAGCTTGCCCGGGACCGCAAGAGGCGGGCACCTTCCTGGGCTAGTGCGGACATCACGGACCTCATCCACAATCTCCGCACTAGGCACAGGAAAGTGGCCGTCTAGGGCAGGAGAGCTGCCAGCCTGGCCACCCAGGAGCAGGTGTGCAAGAGAATCAAGGGGGTCCACAGAGACCTCCGACCCTGAACCCTGAGCTTACAATGGCCATCCTGGGTCAGACCAAAGGTCCATCTAGCCCAGTAGCCTGTCTGCCGACAGCGGCCACCCTAGGGACCCTGGAGGGGATGGACCAAAGACAGTGACCAAGCCATTTGTCTCGTGCCATCCCTCTCCAGCCTTCCACAAACCTTGGGCAGGGACACCACTCCTACCCCCTGGCTAATACCACTCCATGGACCCAACCTCCATGACTTGATCTCACTTCCCTTTAAACTCTGTTCTAGTTCTAGCCTTCACAGCCTCCTACAGCAAGGAGTTCCACAGGCTGACTCTTTGCTTTGTGAAGAACAAGTTTCTGTTACTAGTTTGAAGCCTGCTACCCATTCCTTTCCTTTGGTGTCCTCTAGTACTTCTTTATGGGAACTAATGAAGAACTTTTCTTGATGCCCCCTCTCCACCCAACTCCTGCTTTTAGAGACCTCTATCCTGTCCCCCCTCCGTCTCCTCTTTTCTAAGCTGAAAAGTCCCAGTCTCTTTAGCCTCTCTTCATATGGGACCTGTTCCCAACCCCTGATCATGTAACTTGCCCTCCCCTCTCCCAGCCTTTCTCTTCCCCTCTCCCACCTCCTTTTCCCAGTCTCCCCCAGTTTTGTTCAATAAAGACAGAGTCAATGTTGGAAGAAACGTTATCTTTATTTTGTACATCAGGAAGGGGGGCTAGGGAAGGGTAAGTGGAAGGAGGTGAGGGAGGAATGGGGTACGAGCCCCTGATGGGGAGGACTGGGCTGGCTCTGCGGGCTTCTGGGGGTGGAAGCTCTCCTGCAGCCCCCCAATTGCCCCCTCTCCCCAGATGGCAGCCTGCGGCAAGTGCAGCCGGGCTGATGGCCAAGTGGTGTGATGTGCCCAGTGTGGGTAGTCCGGGCAATCCAAGCCAGGACTGCTTTGCAAGCGGGGCACCCCTGAGAACTGTCAGTCCTGGGTGGGTGTCAGGACCCTTTAAGCACAGCCCTCGGCTAGCCTGAGACAGCATGTCCACGCTCTAAGTCCTCTTCTGATGCCCTGCCGGCACTGCTTCCGGTCATCCTTAAGCCCGGTTCAGGGTCCACTTAATGTGGACATGCTAGTTCGAATTAGCAAAACGCTAATTCGAACTAGTTTTTTAGTCTGGATCCATTAGTTCGAATTAGCTTAGTTCAAATTAACTAATTCGAACTAAGTTAGTTCAAATTAACGTTGTAGTGTAGACATACCCTAAGAGGTTTAGGAAACATGGCTGACAGGGAAAGGTTGAAAAATGGGATGTGATTAGTTTAGAGAAGACAGGGTTGAATAAGAACATAAGTTTTCAAACATGATCATGACACATCTTCTATGTCCACCAATGGTAAGAGAGCAAGTAATCAATTTAGTTTGCAGCAGCGGAGATTTAGGTAGGTCAGTCAGAAAAAAAACAACCCCTTTTCACTAAAAAGGATAATTAAATTCCAGAACACATTACCTAGAGAGGTTGGAGAATTCCTGCCCTGTGCAGTTCTAGAATGGAGGAGACCAACAAGGTCTAGTAATGCTCAGACAGGGGTCCGGGACCCACTTGAGGACCACAAGCAGGTTTCAGGGGTCCTCAAACCAGGACTGGCATTAGGCTTTTGTCTATAATCCCCTTCAACTTAATGTAGTATTGGATATATTTTTCTGTATGCATTAGTAAAACATTATGAAAATTAATGTATAACTGTTACACACATACATATACTCTCATATACAAAGACTGCAGGATCAAAGCTGAAAAATTAGACTATAGTATGATGCCAGATGGATCAATAATAGAAGCCATCAAAGTATCCCAACATTTATATTCACTTACAAAACAGCCCTGAAGATAATATAAATATCGTTTTAAAATCTCATTGGTGCAAAGTCCTGAAGTTTGTATTTCAGACTGGAACATTCCTTGACAGTTCATGACTGACTTCATTGCAAAGAAAAAGAGCCATTTTTCAGGAATAATTGACTTGTGACAAGATTGCTTTATGCGTCTCACACCCACATAGAACTGGAAATATTAATGAATATAATTTCTATTTCTACATTTATGTTCAGAAATTTCTCTTTTTTCCTCTAATTTCACTATCAAAAGTCAGTCTGAAATTTGACTTTCAGGGGGTAGTTAGCAATTGGTACTGTATATAATCGGACTATACTACTAAAGTTGCTCAATTTTCCCATGAATGATTACCAGTTTGGTTCTTGAAACAAAAGACAGGAATATGCAGCACTTTAAAGACTAACAAGATGGTTTATTAGGTGATGAGTTTTCGTGGGCCAGACCCACTTCCTCAGATCAATTTGTGGAAGAAAATTGGCACGACCATATATACCAAAGTGATACAGTAAAAAAAAAAGTGAACACATAAAATTGACAAATCAGATTTTAGAATGTGGGGTGGGGGGTTGCAGAGGGATGGTTAGTGTCTGTGAGGTAATGATATTAGAGGTGATAATTGGGGAAACTATCTTTGTAATGGGTGAGATAATTAGCATATTTGTTAAGGGCCATACGTAAAGTGTCAAATTTAAGCATGAATGACAGTTCTGAGGCTGCTCTTTGAGGTCTGGAGTTAAAGTCTCTTTGAACCAATATGCATGTTTTAAGGTCATTGAGAGAATGGTCAGTCTGGTTAAAATGGCAAGCAACAGTTTTCTCTCTGTGAAAGCTTGATATCTGTTTTATGTGCATTGATTCTTTGGCAAAGTGTTTGAGAAGTTTGTCCAATATACATAGCAGACGGACACTTTAGGCACATGATGGCATAAATTATATTTCTGGATGAACAGGAATATGTGTTCTTGATCTTGTAACTGGCATGGTTAGATCCAATAATGGTGTCAGCAGAGTAAATATGTGGACAAAGCTGGCAACGGGGTTTGTTGCAAGGGAAAGTTCCAGGGTTGGTGTTAGTAGGGTATGTCCTGTGGTTGTTGGTAAGAATCATCCTGAGGTTAGGTGGCTGTCTATAGGAGACTATGGATTGGTCTCTCTCAGAGCCTCTCAAAGAGTAGCATCCTGTTCCAGTATAGGTTGTAGTTTATTGATAATGCATTGGACGGGTTTGAGTTGGGGGCTATAGGTGATGACAAGTGGTATTCTTGGTTTTCTTGGGTCTGACTTGAAGTAGATGTTTTCTAGGTATTCGTCTGGCTCTTTCAATTTGTTTTTTTATTTCTCCGGGTGGGTAATTAAGGTTTATAAATGCTTGATAGAGATCCTGAAGTTTCTGGTCTCTGTCATTGGGATTAGAGCAGATGCGATTGTATCGAAGAGCTTGGCTATAGACGATGGATTGTCTGGTGAGTCCTGGATGAGAGCTGGAGGCATGTAGGTAACTGTAGGAGTCAGTGGGTTTTCTGTAGAGAGTGGTGTCTAATTTACCATTGGTGATTTGTACTGTGGTGTCCAGGAAATGGATCTCTCATGTAGAATGCTCCAGGCTGAGATTGATGGTGGGTTGTAGGTTGTTAAAGTCTCTGTGGAATGTGTCCAGTGTTTCTTGGCCATGGGTCCAGATTATAAAGATGTCATCAAAGTAGCATAAGTAGAGAAGGGATAAAAGGGGACGGGATCTGAGGAAACGTTGTTCTAAGTCAGCCTGTGACGGGGCGGACAGGCCCCGCACTGACAGACAGGGGGTAGCCCAGCCCTAGCTGGCTGAGAAGGCCCCGCCCCTCCGACCCTGCTGGGCATGCTCCCAGCAGAGGCCGGGTATAAAAGGAGAGGGAGCTCTGCAGTCAGGGAGACAGCAGAGTGAGGGAGTAGACCAGGCTGGGCCAGTGTTTCTGTAGCCGCTGAGACTGGAGTTGCTGACCGTGTCTGCCCCTGACACCGAGAGCGCAGCCGCCGACCCAGCGCGGCAGGAGCTCGCCCACAACCCCGGCAGGTACTGCCTCAGAGGTGAATGGGCCCCAGGGGAACCGGGGCATGGTAGGAAGCAAAGTTTGGCTCGGTGCGTATCGGCCAGATTCCCTGCTGAGCCGGCAGGAGCCATAGGCCCTGCCTAAAGGGCCTGGGCTGGGACCCAGTGGAGAGGGAGGGCCCGGGTCCCCCTACCACCCATTCCCTCTGCCCGGGATAATCAAACCCCGAGCCAGGAGAGGCTTCTCCAAGCGGCTAGGCCTCTAGTACCGTATATGCCCTGAGAGAGGGGCCGGGACTTTTGAGACTTTGGGTACTGTGTATGCCCTGAGAGAAGGGCCGGGACCGAGACACGGGTCAGGAGAAGGGGGCCGCAACCCCTGTCAGGGGCTTACACCCTGACACAGCCATAAAGATGTTAGTGTACTGTGGGGCCATGCAGGTATCCATAGCTGTGCCACTGATCTGGAGGTACAAGTTGTCCCCAAATTGGAAATTATTGTGGGTGAGAACAAAGTTACATAGGTCTGCTACCAGATTGGCAGTGGTATTCTCTGGGATAGTGTTTCTAATTGCTTGTAAACCGTCTTCATGTGGGATGTTGGTGTAGAGAGTTTCTACATCCATGGTAGCAAGGATGGTGTTATCAGGGAGATTATGGATGTTTTGTAGTTTTCTCAGGAAGTCAGTCGTATCTTGGAGATAGCTGGGAGTGTTGGTTGCATAGGGTTTGAGAAGGGAGTCTACATAGCTGGATAATCCCATAGTGAGTGTGCCAATACCTGAGATGATGGGGCATCCGGGCTGTCCAGGTTTATGGATTTTGGGAAGCAGATAAAACAATCCTGGTTGGGGTTCTAAAGGTGTTTCTTTGTGGATTTGGTCCCGAATAGAGGTAGGGAGTTCTTTAAGGAGACAGTGTAGTTTCTTTTGGTATTCTGAAGTGGGATCAGAGGAGAGAGGTTTGTCAAATATGGTGATGGAGAGTTGTCTAATTGCCTCCTGGTCACAGTCGGACTTATGCATAATGACCACAGCACCCCCTTTGTCAGCTGGTTTGATTATAATGTCCAGGTTGTTTTTGAGTCTCTGGATAGCATAGTGTTCAGCTCCGGTGAGATTGTATGTCGCTTGTTGTTGTTTGTGCATAATGTCAGTCTGTGCATTGTTGCGGAAGCATTGTATATAGAAATCCAGTTTTTTTCTTGATTGTCACTAGTTGCTTGTGGCATTCCTACTCCAGTTTCATCTTTCAGGGGGGCTATGTCTGCACTGCAGACTTCTTGCACAATAACTTTTTGCACAAGAGTTCTTGCCCAAAATGTTCTTTCATGAGAGTGCATTCACACTGCCATGTGCTTTTGCGCAAGAAATGTGCTTTTGAGCAAGGACATGCATGGCAGTGTGGATGCTCTCTTGCGCAAGAAAGCTCTGATGGCCATTTTAGCCTTAGGGGTTTCTTGCACAAGAAACCCCTGTTGCCTGTTCACACATGCCTTTTCGCTCCAGAGTTCTTGCACAAAAAGGCTTCTTCCTCATGAGAAGAGGAATAACTATTGCACAAAAAGCCCTGTGTTCTTACGCTTTACTGTACTTTTTCCTGCACTTTTTCTTGTGGGCGTTCTGCAAGTTTTTGCACAAAAACTCTGCAGTGTAGTCGTAGCTTGATGAAAAAGAAGCCAATGTGCAACTGCAGTTCTGGCATAGAAATTAAGAGAATTCAGAAAGATGAGGCCATGTCCAGTCTGAACTGAAATGTAATGATCACTTCAAAATAATGAATTAATAAAAATTGAATATGTACCACAGGAGCAAAAATTGTGAAAATTATGACCTTGCCTCTATGAGAAAATCTAACAGGATGATGCAGTGCTATGGCAACAGAGCAGAGTTGCTGGGAGGCTTCTTCTTCTGCTAAAAGAGGATGTAACTGTAACATTCACGTGCTGCTGTTAAGTGCCATGAGTATTTCCCCTCCACACACTGGCTACCCCACAGCAGAATTAATATGGGAAGAACTGGAACCTCTTCACATGCCCCATCCATCTGACTATATTCTCTTTTGGGATTTTGAATTATTTACTTGCCACACTTGCTCATGAAACTCATCAAAAGGGGTGGTTTTTTTTTCATTTTTGTCAAAAGTTTTCAGGTTTTTGTTGGAAAACCATAACCCACATTCAGAAAATTCAGTCCAAGTTACACATCTTCTGTGGAAGTTTCCATTTTGATGAAAGACTGAAAAAGTACAGTTTAAAATTAAGAATTTCAATCGGCTCTGTCCAATGGTTGCTTATGCACTCATGGTGCTAGTATCAACATTCTCGCAGACTACGTCTACACTGGAGCACTATTTTGGGATATCTCTTGTATCCCAAAATAGCTATTCTGTGTCTTTTGAATGCACCCATTATTTTGAAATATAACAGTCTCGTTATGTCTGACATCCCCATCATTCCATGAGGAGTAAGGGACGTTTCAGAATAGCGGTTTATTTTTAATTAATGCTGTGTAAATGGTGCCAAATTTCAAAATAAGCTCCTTTGAAATTAACTTGAAATAAGTTACTCAATTTGTGTAGCTCAAATTGAATTGTTTATTTTGAGCTATGAGTGCAGTGTAGACTCACCCCCAGGATCCTGCATATGTGCCCTAGGCTAATAAGGAGCCTGCTATACTTTCTCAATATGCAACCACGCATTCAGAACAAACCAGAATTTAGGAGAACTAGAACACGAACATATAAAATCTTCCTGAACAAGCACACACCTTAAAATAAGAAAAACATATTATGTATTAATTACAGGAAAATATAAAATCATGAACAAGAAAAAGTAGTCAACTTCAGAACTGATTTTCCATATCAATTGGATTTGGAAAAAATAGAAAAGCAGATTTAAAAAAAAAAGATAGATCAGACAGCATTCTTGCATTTCTTGACTGCAGTCTCAGAAAAAAAATGGTTTAAAAATCTCATAGTAAAAATCATGCTGTTCTGATGAAATTAAGACTCACTTCTGATTCAGTACTATAATATTATCTATTTTCTGGAAACAGAATATCAATGGAAGAACATGACTTCACTGGATACATAATGTAAAATTAAGAATAATATTTGGTAATGACTAGGTCCTTCCTACTAGCTGAATTTCAGGTAGGGAGGGCTAGAGAAGGGTTAAAAACCATTGAACACTTATAAAGCAACACAATGTAAATTGACAGTATTTTGATTATGTTACCTCTAGCCAGCTCTGGAGGAGACAGGCACTTCTGTAAAGAAGACATCAAAGATTGCTGAATTTATGTGTTTTCATTTTGGTCACATAGATATAATTGATATGTCATTACTAATAGTCTTCCATCACAGAAGACACAAAACTATATTTTTGCCATTCTTTCTCATGTCTACCACTGATTACTATGCCTTATTTGGAGATAAGCAAACACCTTAAGGCAAGGGTTAAAACAACAGGTTACTCATTGGTTGGTTAAAACTGAGGGCCAGATTTGAGACCTATTATGGTCATCTATCCTGATCTCCTTCCTAACAATGGCCACCGAATTTCACCCAGTAATTTTTGCATTGGGCAAAGTAATAATGATTGAACTCAAAGAGTGTGACTAGTGGAATTCACATCTGAATTGGTAATCTTATCCTTAATGGCTTTTTGAAATAGAGGACTCACTGTGCAGAATTAGTCTTTTCTATGTGAATCAAAAACTCCAAGCACCATACCATTCTAATGCATGGAGGCAGATGCTCCAAAATGCCATTGAAAATGCAATGTATTTTATTAGACTTTTCCTATTTTTATGACATGCCAGTTACTTGCAAAGTGTTATTAGTGATATCCCACAATATTATAAAGGTCCATGAAGCTAATTTTCTGCCTACAGTAAAGAAAGGAATTCAATTTGTCTTTTTATTTTAACTAGTTTCTCTGATGAATATTAAATACAAGACAATAGAGAAAATACATATGAACTAAAAAAGTACATATGCAGATTAGAATAAAATGTGTATTTCATAAATAGAAATATTTTATAGCTGACCATATTGCAATAAAATTTTCTGGAAACCCATTTTGGAGATTGAGAAAAAAAAATAACTTCTGGAAGAATACTCTAGATTCTGACCTGGTGTCATGGATTTAACTGCCTTCCATTCATGTACATGTACCTTGTTGCATTAGATCTAACTACGGACTCCTGTGTTTCTTTTGCCTAGAAACACATTCTCATATGGAATAAAAAGATGGTAAAAGGAGCTTTTACCTTTGCATCTGCAGAGATGTGCAAAACTCCATTTTCTACTGCTATGAGCAATGTGATCTGGGGCTTTCTTCATTTTTATTAGTGTCTTTTGGATGAAATCCTGACCCTATTAAAGTCAGGCAGTGCTCATTGAATTTAGGGTGAAAGTTTAGTTTGGTTCTGGTTTTAGCAGAGAGTTTGCACAGCCTTTAAAATTAACCCCTTGCATGCCACAGAGCTTCCCAGTCATGATGCCAGTTTCAGCTCTAGTGTAAATCTATGTTCTTATACTCATTGAACAAGTCCCATATAGTTAATAAGTTGCATATATTATGGAAACAAAACAGTATACAAATGACAAGCTAGTTGGAGATTGCATAAAAAAATCCACAAAGGCGAGGTAAGAAAACAAACAAACCTGGCCTTAAATTCTTCACTGTTTTATTTCAAACGCAAACTCAATCTATGATATGAACCTATAGAAGGTGGTTGGTTGGTGTATTGGCATTAGAGACTCACTAAATTTCATGTTCTCCCCCAGAATTCCTAGGTCCTGGTCTACACTAGGACCTCAGGCTGAAATTAGCCTCCCAAGGTCAAATTTGTAAGCATCCACACTACCAAGCCCATTATTCTGAAATAAAGGGCCATGGAATTCAAAGTCTGTAGGACCACTTTTCAGTAGGAATAACATTGTTCCCAAACTTGTAAATCCAAAATCATGTTAGTGTGGATGCTCTGGTGCAGCTAATTCATACTTATTGGCCTCCAGGAGGCCTCCTGCAGCTCCCCAGAGTGCTTCCTGGGGCCCTGAGTCTGAGATAGCACATCCACATTCACAGAGCCTGCCTTGGACAGCATTCAATTCTTCCTTGTAGTGAGGACACGGAACTTCCGATTTGTAAGATCAGGTGCCCAGAAGTTGAACTTAGTAAATTTGGACTAATCTCCTCATGTAGACATGACCCGGGTGAACTTGATTAAGTTCTTCATCTGTAAGTAAGGTGAAGATACTGCTCTACCCCTGTGATCTAATAAGGCTATGTATTTTAGCATGTGAGTTATTCAGATACAACAGTATTTGGGGCCATATAAATATTTATAGAAACATTCTTATCATTATGTTTCTGACTGGAGGATACAGGCCCTACCCGACTGAAGAATGAGTGTGAGTAAACAAGAAAGAATGTAAATAAAAGTATGTGTAAGATTTGTGGTTTTGGAGCCAAAAGTAGTTCTTCTCCTCCAATGCCACATCTGTGCAAAGCCATCCCATCCATAGGATGCTTTGGAGTGGCTGCCCTGGGCCCTGAGGCAGCTGCCCCATCTATCCTATGGACAAGGCAGTCTACATATTGAGATTAGCTCCAACCTTATTTGCAAGGCCCAGGGGTTGTTTATTTGAGATGAGAAAGAAATGAAATCTGGAAATTTTCTTGCATATAAGGATGAGATTACCCTTATCATTAAGAATGGAAGTACTATCTTGTACCAATTACCAAGTGTTAGTGTTTTGCTTTATTATTTGAGACAAGAAAGAAGTCTCATCAAAAGAAAAAAAATAGAAATTAACCAAAAACTTTTGATTTGTAGTTAAAATTGTAGGTTTTGGCTTAACTGGTCAAAAAACTTTCAAGGCCAAAGAGCTGCTTGTTTCTGAATCTCATTCCAATGTGCATCAGTCATTTAGAGGTGTGTGATTTCAGCTTTGAGCTGTTTAAATGAGATAGTTTTGCTTTTCTCTTTTTAAATTTAAACTATATCCCTGTGAAATGCTTTCCACAGTACTCTTCAATTTCTTTTTCATTAAGAGTCAAAAATGATATTACAAGCTGGCAAACAAAGAAATGGCAGAAGAAGATTGCATTTCTGTGTTAATTTCCATGTGTGAGTTTTATAAAAGGACATAAATTGTTGGGGAAAGCCACTTAGCAAATCACACCTAGCCTCCTTAAATTTTATCTCAATTCTGCTTCCTTATTTTGTCACCATGCTCTTCTATCACCCCTTTCTCCCTAAAGATATTGACTTGCTTTGTATACCCATTTACTCTGTTCTCTGTTTCAGTAGCCTTATTTGGTAACATTTTATGGAGCCATAGCTCCATCCCATTAGTGACAGATACATATTTTTGTCTTTGTCCTTTCAATAGCTGAACTGCATAGCTGATAAAAATGGATGAGCAAGTTCATACACAAGCAGAGACAAAGCAAATCATGCCCTAGCACTTCAACTGAACTGGAGTCTGGCGTTATCGTAAGTACAGTGACTTAAATTGCATTAATTATTGCTCTGTTCAAATTGAATTTTTGACGTGTCAGATTATTTTTCTATTGTGTTTCCAATGTTGTCTGCCAAAACACTTCCAGATTTCTGCTGGGAGGATCAGAATATCAAAGAGAGGCTATGCTACTGACCTGAGTAGAACCATGAAATACTAGAAATGTAGTAAAAACAGTTTGCTGTCATAAGATTTCAAGTAAAGTTTTGCATATATAAGAAGTTCAAAACAGTAAACCTGTTGATATTGGCCCATAAGAGATGATGAATACAGATTCTTTGCTTTCACTTTCTGGTTAAGAGCTGTGCAGTAGCTTTGTTAAGTAACATGTGAAGCAAGACACCAACTTAGGCCTTGTCTACACCAAAAAAGTTGTCAGCAAAAGCTATGCCACTTTAACTGAAGCATTTTTATTAAAACCACTGTTGCATAATCACACTAGTTCCTTGTGTTGGCAGAATGCATTGACAGAGCAGTGTAGTGTGGGCATTTATCCCACCATGCAACTGGCCACTGGGTGCTTTGGGAAGGGTTTGCAATGCTTCATGGGGCAAATATAGCATCATATAATGCAGGTTTCTCAATTTCATTTTCCCAGGGGCATCCTAGAAGACCGCCAGCTGCTATTTCATTTGAAGTGTTGTGAGGGCGAGAGAGGAGAATGGTGTATCAGGGATGGAGAAACAGCAAGCTGACTGATCTATCTAGAGGCAAGGGGACACCTTCCTCCCATGTCCGCCCTGAGCGCTGCTCAGCACAGCAATCTCTCCCAAAGCTACCTTATCTACTTGCCCATGATTCCCTCTGAGTTCTCCCACAGTCTTTTTGGGCTGGAGCAGTATCCTGAGAGCTCTCCATGCTGGGGGATATCAAAGAAGCATGCATGCACGCATACACACCAGCCATAAAAAGAATTCCATGATAAATTATTTGTTCTTTGTTCTCAAAAGGGAGCTAGCATATGAAGCTAGGATTGCCAACTCTCAAATCCAGGGGTGGGCAATCATTTTTGATGGGAGCCACTCCAAGAATTTGGTAATTAGTCAAGGGCCGCACTCTTCCATGATTCAGATTGGAACTAAAGCAGAGCGAGATAAAGGTCAAACACATCCACTAATGTTGGATGCTCAAATCTGAGACACACACACAAAACTTGATTTTTCAGAATACTTAGCAATATGCAGTACTTTAAATGTTCAATGCCCAGTTCCTATTGGCTTCAGTTGCATGGGTGTATGCCAAAGCAAACTCTAGAGTCTAAAACTGGACACCTACAAACTGGACACCTACAAAATGAGAAACAAACAATTGGTAACCACCTCCTTCTATCTCCTGCACCTATAGCCCACTGCAATCAGCTGTTTCATGGCATGCAGGAGCCTCTGGGAGGAAAGGGGAGGAGCAGGGATGGGGCCTGCTCAGTTGAGAGGTGGGGGTGGGAAGAGGCAGGACAGGGGCAGATCCACCAAGCACCCTCCAAGCCCAGAGAAAGCTGGCTCCTATTCTTTCTTCCCTACACTGACCTGCAATAAACCTCATACCCACCTTTTCCATAACCACTGGCTCACACTCCTAACCTCATTCAGGGTATGTCTACGCTACCCCGCTAGTTCGAACTAGCGGGGGTAATGTAGTCATCCGCAGTTGCAAATGAAGCCCGGGATTTGAATTTCCCGGGCTTCATTTGCATGAAGCCGGCCGGCGCCATTTTTAAATGCCAGCTAGTTCGAACCCTGTGCCGTGCGGCTACACGCGGCACGGAGTAGCTAATTCAGATTAGGCTTCCACGAGGAGTACAGCTAGTTCGGATTAGAAGCCTAATCCGAACTAGCTACTCCGTGCCGCGTGTAGCCGCGCGGCACGGGGTTCGAACTAGCCGGCATTTAAAAATGGCGCCGGCCGGCTTCATGCAAATGAAGCCCAGGAAATTCAAATCCCGGGCTTCATTTGCAACTGCGGATGACTACATTACCCCTGCTAGTTCGAACTAGCGGGGTAGTGTAGACATATCCTCACTCAGTTCCTTATTCATTCTCTGCCTAGGCAGTTGCTGTTCAGCACACCTTACTTCTTCATCATATCTTTCCCCCTTTTTGCTCCTGCCCCATCTCCTTATCTAGCCACCCCCACCAGCTTCCAATTTCCCCTCTGTCAACCCCACCAGCTGTCAGACCCCGTGTCCCTGAGGGTACATCTAGACTGCAGAGTTTTTCTAGGATACCATAGGTATCCTGGAAAAGCTCTGCTGCGTTCAAGGAACACATCTGCTTTTCAGAAAAAAATTCGGAAAAGCAGAGGCATTTTTCTGGCATCCCTGTAAACCTCATTCTATGAGGAAGAAGGGATGTTCTGAAAGAGGCTTTTTTCTAACAATTGGCCCGGTGTAGATGGGCCAATTGTTAGAAAAGCCTCTTTCGGAAGAAAAGTGGCTAAAGAAATGCAAATTGTGGTTCACAATTTGTGTATCTTTTTCCAATAGAACTTTGTAGTCTAGTCACAGCCTGAATGGGCTCCGTGTCCCAACCTCCCCTCTGTCCTGGTAGGTCCAGCATTTGTTGTCCCTGTGTTTGACTCAGGCAGCTTCCTCCTCCCCTCTGGCTGGGCTCAGTAGTGGATGGGTGGGGGAGTCTTTCAGAATACAAGAAAGAGAGTCTCCCAGTTGTCAGGTCACATGCCCAGCCTTCATCAGCCCATAACTGTAAGGCTGTGTCTACACTGGGCCACTTATTCCGGAAAATTAGCCGCTTTTCTGGAATAAGCTGCGAGCTGTCTACACTGGCCCTTGAATTTCCAGAAAAGCAACGATGCTCTACTGTACAAAATCAGCCTCTATTCCGGAAAAACTATTCTGCTCCCGCTCGGGCATACGTCCTTATTCTGGAACACTGTTCCGGAAAATGGCCAGTGTAAACAGCCCAGTAGTCTTTTCCGGAAAAAAGCCCCGATCGCGAAAATGGCTATCGGGGCTCTTTTCCGTAAAAGCGCGTCTACATTGGCCACAGACGCTTTTCCGGAAAAAGGGCTTTTCCGGAAAAGCAGCCTGCCAATGTAGACGCTCCTTTTCCGGAAAAACTGAAAACGGAATAGTATTCCGTTTTAAGCATTTCCGGAAAATCATGCCAGTGTAGACACAGCCTAACTGTCTGAGTTATGCTCAGTCCCAGGATGGAGCATGTTCAATGTGCATGAAATTTAGCTATTAAAATTCATGAAGTCTCATGAGCATCTTGTGAACTAATTTTTCAAAGGCTTATAACTTGTCCAAATTTGGGCAGATTTTCACAGGAACAGAAAAAAAGGCCTTATTTGACATGAAGTCTTTGCCATATTTCAAAAGCCTGTTCCAGTGCTGAGAAGGGAAGGGGCATGGTAAGGATTTTTAAGGCAAAGGGCACTAGAATTTAAGTATGGGAGAAATGATGTTATATTTCCTAGTCTCAAATGCAGAATTAGAAGAATTGGTTTGGCTGACATTTTTGACAGCTGATATGGAAAATTTCAGCCCACGGGATTAAAATAAGATAATGTTATATGCAACTCAAGCCCCACTAAACAAAGGCTACGTCTACACTACAAGATTTGCCAGAAGAGGCAATGCAAATGAAACACGGATTAGCATTTTCTCTCACTTCATTTGCATATTTTCTTTTGATCTGTTTTTGCACAAGGGGTTTTTGCACAAAACCCCCCTTTTGTGCAAGAGCCTTATGCCTCAAAAAAGGAAGTATAATGATCCTGCGCAAAAATGGATCAGAAGAAAATATGCAAATGAAGTGTGAGAAAATACTAATCCATGCTTCATTTGCATTGCGTCTTCTGGCAAATCTTGTAGTGTAGATGTAGCCAAAATGAAGATAGAAGTAGCCCAAGTTCCAATTGCAGATAGGGCCTAGGGAAAAGCACCCGGACTTTCGCACACCAGTCAAGGGAGTGATTGACTTTACATCAAATTGTCAGCAGCTGTTGGAGGAAGTATTTTAAACCTAGTGCAAACAAATCCACTGTTGATGTTCTGGTTATGAGCAGTACAGTAGCTAAAGCCTGCCTGCTTCCCCCTGGACAACACAGTTTTACCCAAACAATAACAGATTCTTAAGGTTTCAGAGGGGTAGCCGTGTTAGTCTGTAAGGGTACGTCTATACAGGAGAGTTATTTTGGAATAATGTCCATTACTCCAAAATAACATTATGCGCTGTCTACACAAGAAGCCCATTATTTCAAAATAAATTTGAAATAACGGGCTTCTTCCTCAAACTTCCTTTAAACCTTATTGTATGAGGATTAAGGAAGTCAGTGGAATAGCGATTTATTTCGAAATAAGTGCTGTGTTGACAGCGCCAAATTTTGAAATAAGTTATTTTTAAATAAGCTACACAATTTGCGTAGCTCAAATTTCATAGCTTATTTCAAGGTGTGCTCTACTGTATAGATGTACCCTAATTGAATAAACTTGTTTTCTTAAGTTCATTTAGATTCTTAAAGGAATGAAATATAAACACCTAAGATCAATGGCGTCAGTTTCCATGGTGTACTGTTACATGCAACAAACTCATGGGAATCAAACCACACTTAATACATGCCATAAACCAGCCTTCACACAGGAAATACAAATAGAAGCATGCTGTAAATCATCTTTAGCATAGCTAATCCACAAACAAATCCAATTATCCTTGAAAGGGCTCCCTGATTGTTCTGAATTCATTTTTTCCTTCTACTCTGGGAACAACTTTGTGGCTGTGTCTTTTAGGGCAATTTGCTAAACAACTAGCAAGCTAACACGACCTTTTAGCCTGTTTTCAAGTTATATGAGCACCAGAAATTCCAGTACTATGTTGCTGGGACAGAATAACTGACAGTGCTTTGAGAGGGTCACTAGGGACTACCATAAAAGGAAAAACTATGTAGCACTTTAAAGACTAACAAGATGGTTTAATAGATGATGAGCATTTGTGGGCCAGACCTCCTTCCTCAGGTCATATTCTGGAAGAGAATTGGCATGACCATATATACCAAAGGAATACAGTGAAAAAAGTGAACATTGTATTCCTTTGGTATATATGGTCATGCCAATTCTCTTCCAGAATATGATCTGAGGAAGTGGATCTGGCCCACGAAAGCTCATCATCTATTAAACCATCTTGATAGTCTTTGAAGTACTACATAGTTTTTCCTTTTGTTTTAGCAAGTTCAGATTAACACGGCTACCTCTCTATTACTAGGGACTACCATAGAAAAGTACAATAGACTCGTTTCTTGCACGAAAAAGCACCCAAGGGAAGATAGCTAGGTTTCCACAGCAGCTTCTTCACACCTATGCCAAGAAATATTGTGTCTGGCCCAGATAGAATGTTATAATTGAAATCATATTAAATTACCAAGAGACACATCAGAGTCTAATATGACAATTCTAATTTATACATTCATAACAATGTCATTAGTAAATGCAGAGGGAAGGGAATAAGAAACTTTATTTCTGGTAGAAGGCCAAGAGAGATAGCTCTGCCACCACCTTCTCCTATTGCATTTGTAAAGTAAGGGCAAGGAGGGAGCATTCTAGGGTTGAGCCAAGGGCTGGGAAGGCCACAGAAGGGGTATGGTGGAGTATTGGTCTGTTATGTTCAATTCTCTGCTAATGCAGTGTCCTTGCTACTGTAACATATACTAGAGCTGGATGACTGAGGATCTGGGAGAATCTCCTGTGCCCTCCCTCCCCAGGGCTAGAAATCTGCTTGTGCAGGGTGAAGAATTTGCCCTGACTCTGTCAATCCTGCTGTTGACATTTGGGTATTGTGAATGCAGAGGTTTCACTTCATTAAGGCTATGTCTAGACTGCAAGACTCTTTCGAAAGAGGCTCTTTCGAAAGATACTTTCGAAAGAGCCTCTTTCGAAAGAGAGCGTCTAGACTGCACGCGGAATTTCGAAAAAGCAAGCCGCTTTTTCGAAAGAAAGCACCCAGTGAGTCTGGATGCTCTCTTTCTAAAAAGCCTGTTTGCTTTCAAGAACGCCTTCTTTCGAAAGAGCACTTTCGAAAGAAGGCGTTCTTCCTCGTGAAATTAGGTTTACCACCGTCGAAAGAAAAGCCGCATTCTTTCGATTTAATTTGGAAAGAACGCGGCTGCAGTCTAGACACAGGTGAAGTTTTTTCGGAAAAAGGCTACTTTTCCCGAAAAAACCCCTGAGTCTGGACACAGCCTAAGAGGTTTATTAACTGAATCGGAAAGTTTGTTTAAAAAAGGCCAGAACCAAATCATCCTTATTGCTTCACTTGGAATTTGATTAAAAAATGTGAAGTTCTAGGAGGCATTGCACAGAGATTTCCCTGGCTCCCAGAGCTGCTTGACACCCAGTGGAGTCCTTCTTTAGTCCCTAATTACAACTTTTCTCCTGTGATCTCCAGGACGTCTTGCTTCTCTTCAGTAGAGGCCTGACCATCACTCCCTCCCTCATCCATTCTCATCGTAGTGTGCGCCTTTTGGCTACCTCTTTTGGTGGACGTGAGGAAGCTACTTTATTGCTGACTCCCTGCCTCCACCTTCTTCACAGTTGCACCTCTCCACACTGCTTAGTCAGATGTCCAGCCAACACATAACCAAAGCACAACCTAAAGTCCCATCTCAGACATAAAAATATTACAAACACTTTACGGACATTACCACTGACCCTATGACTACAGGAAGCATATCTTAACTTGATTTCAGATGCTTTGTGTGTTTGGGTGTGATTATGATGCATTGAACGTGTGTACTGTGTCTGGCAATAGGTGAGAATTAAAAGGGGATTTGCTGTGAAGCTGAGGAGCGTGTGAATGAGTTTGTGTTGTTTTTAGTGCAATAAACAAAGCTGTGGATGCACTTCTTGGCTTAACTCATGATTTCCTGGACTTTCAATTAATCCTACTGATAGGAAAAATAGTTGAGAATTTCTGAATTTCTGAATGATAACTCTATTGTTTTGTATTACCATTTGAGCTTTAGAACTAATAGTACATAGCTCAATTAATGTTAACAACATAAAGGTTGGTCAGTACGCGACCAGTTTGATTTTCCCTTTTCACCTTAAAAATATGTTTCTAGTCTTATATTTATTGAATAACTAGAAAAGCCTGTTAAAAGGTATTGCACAAAATAGAGTGTCTTTCACTAACTGTTCACCAGGCAAAGTGGAAATACAGCTTTGTACCAGGTTTCTATCATTTAAAAATCTTTTTGCTGCTGTTTTCTTTAATCAGCTAATCCTGCACTTTCTTTCTATCTGTGGCGATATTTCCATCTTTACAAGTAAGGGTATGTTTATATACTGGCGGGGAAGGCAGGGAGTTTCAGGACACCTCTGGTATCCTGAGAAAACTCCGCTGCATCTATTGAACACTTTTGCTTTTCCAATTTGGTTTTTTTTTTTTTTTGAGGAAGAGCAGACACGCTTTTTCAGAAGCCCTGCCTTCCTCGTTCTAGAAGGAAGAAGGGATCTTCTGAAAGAGGGTTGTTTTCTGAAATTTAGCCCAGTGTAGACGGGCCAAATTTTGGAAAAGCCTCTTCCGAACCCCCCCCCCCGAAAAGGTATGCAAAACGCGGCGTACATTTTGCGTATCTTTCCCTCTCCCCTTCCCCCCAAAAAAGGTGTAGTCTAGATGTACCTTAGTGTTGCTTCCATAAAGGACATTTGGCTCTCAGTGGGGGGCAGCAGATGTGTAACAGCACTGGATATTACAATAAAATCTGCTATTATTGAACATTTTTCATACTGTTGGACAGGAAAGGAAGGAGAGAAAAGAGCAGCTGTTTCTGTATCAAAGATTCTGGTCTTCTTTTGGTATTCTAACATCAAGCTAAATCTGAATCGACAGACTGAACCTTATAATAGCAAGGAGTACAATATGGCTTGGAACAGATCGCTCTTTGTAATGAGCCATACTTGCATAACAAGGGAGTTTTCTAAGAGATGATTGTGACTATTATTTCTCAGCTTATCCAAAAAGTGCAAATTGGAACCGCAGGGTGCTCAAATCTTTCTAGAATTGCAGCAGGCAGGAAGTTGCAATCTCTCCATTCAAGGTTTCACAGATTAAAAAAAAATAGAATCACTGGCAATAAATTAGCTCAAGTGTGGGAGTATAGATTCATTACAGGGAACTGATCAGCTTTTATTCCCAGCCACGTTCAAACTCATCCAAAGTTTCTGGAACCCATCTTGCTCAGTGAAATAATTGTTAGATATGCAAGTTAAGTTTTCAGCAAAAGTTTCATTGGGATAGCTGTGTTAGTCTGTAATAGAAAAAACTTTAAAACAGTGAATAGTCCTGTAGGACCTTAGAGACTAACAAAACACGTAGATGGTATCATGAGCTTTCACGAGCACAACCCACTTCTTCAGATAATCCAAGCACCAGATACTTAAGAGTACTTAGAACCCACTAACAGCTTCATATAGCATGGACACTTAAATTGACCATTTCCTCCCCATTTTTTCCATCTCTTTCCCTCCCCATCCCCTCTCTTCTGTGTTATTTATTTTGCATCCTGGACCCCTTAATTCCATTCATCAGAAGAAGTGTGTTGTGCCCACGAAAGCTCACAATACAATCTACATTTTTTGTTAGTCTCTAAGGGTACGTCTACATTGCATCCCTAGTTCGAACTAGGGATGCAAATGGAGACAACCGAAGTAGTTAATGAAGCGGGGATTTAAATATCCCGCGCTCCATTAACATGATCTCGCCGGCGCGCTAGTTCGAATCACAGCTGATTCGAACCAGGAAGTGCACGCCGGGACGCGTTAGTTCGGACTAAAGCCCTTAGTCCGAACTAATGTTACTCCTCATTTTTTGGACTAAGGGCTTTAGTCCGAACTAACGCGTCCCGGCGCGCACTTCCTGGTTCGAATCAGCTGTGATTCAAACTAGCGTGCTGGCGAGATCATGTTAATGGAGCGTGGGATATTTAAATCCCCGCTTCATTAACTACTTTGGTTGTCTCCATTTGCATCCGTAGTTCGAACTAGGGATGCAGTGTAGACGTACCCTAAGGAGCTGCAGGATTATTTGTTGATTTTTAAGTTTCCTTCAAAAGTGAATCAGATCCTGGTTTGGGTGCCAGTTATCTGAGGACTACAGGGTCAGTTTACTGAAGTACCACTAGGTCGGTCAGAAATGACTCCATTACCTACCCTACAGCAACTCAGGTCCAGAAACTCTATCTTTGGGGAAGAAACATCTGAACCACACCAATTTCCAATTAAACTAAATAATTAATAAATAAAGATGGGTCACTATTAAATCATCAAATCTAGTTATGGAACTGATTAAATCAAGTAAACCAAATATTCTTTATACATTCAATGTAATTTGGGACAGCACTCTGTTTAGCTATTGGTCCCATAAGTAACAAGGTATTTTTTATCTCAGTGACAACTGATGCTGAAGTTGCAGTCATGCAGCTGATCTAGGAAATCACTCCCAGGTTGAAGCTAATGTTGAAACTGTATCTCCCTAATGCTATTTTAATGAAGCTCACTCAAAGTATTGGTGGTTAAGCAATAGTCAATCTTCCCTATGCCACAGATAGGGTTATATGAAACCTTCCAGCATGACAACTTAATACATTTAAAATTAAAACAAGAATTTCAGTGACAATAGCATGACTTTTCAGTATTAAGTGTGCAGTTCTTAATGTAACCCACACACCTAGTGTAGTTCACTGGCACCTAGAACAAGAGACCTCTACAGCATGGCCTGAGAGCCAGCTGGCTTTTAGCTCAGAGGGTAGAGGTTCCTATACTAAGCTGCAGAGGTCTGAGATTCAAATATGCCTGGTGGTGGTTACATTAACTCACTACATATATATATATATATATATATATGAATTATTTTTTAAAGATAACAAAGTTACTGAACACTGTGATTAGTGTTTGAGAAACTTTTATATAAACAATAGTTTCAGATAAATTTGGTGGGAGTGTCTCTGTGCTACTCACACACAACTGAGATATCTGCTTGAGTTAAGAAAAAAACCAAGAATGCTAACAAAGTACCTCTCTGCTATTGTCATTGGGGAAAAAAAAGACCAGAAGTTGATGACAAAACATGAAAGCTGACAACTCTTGTGAATCCAATGTTAGGAAGCCAGTGCATGGTTGAAAAAAAATCACATCAGATGTTTTATGTCAATAGACTTCTTGGCTAAGTAAAAATTACTTGCTTATAGAGATTGAATCCCAGATTTTACTTGTTTGCTAGACTGTTACCCCAAGTGACCAGATTAAAAAATGAAGAAATAATAAGGCTTTATTAGCAGTGGTGGCACCAGGTGGCCAGAAGTTAGGAGCTAATGCCTATCACTGCTACTGTGAGCATTCAAGAGGACAGGCAATAGGTCTTCATTTTCTTTACTTTGTTTTTTAATAATGGCTGCCCAGCTTGTGCCTTCCCCTTGAAACTCAAAGATTTTGTTTTTGAATCATCACAATAGAACACTCCTCTTTTAAGGTCACTGGCATCTGCTAATAGGGTTTGATTAGGTCATCTTTGTGCAACCAAAACCTCTCCACGCTCTAATAATTTTAGCCTTCAAAAGTCCATAGATCAAAAAAGATACCCAGTTGTCAGTAGGCCCACAGGTATTTTAAGAATTGCGAGGTCATAGTCAGTCCACAGACCTTGCCTCGATATTTCTACAACATTTCCAGGTCAAAAGTAATTTTAAAAATACAAAGCTAACAGAGTTGGAACTTAAATCACAGGAAACACTGATCATATAGTCACCCAGCCATGAGCAACAGAAGAACAGTTCTTTATTTTTCAATGACTCCTGTTCTACTTCTAACACCCCTATAAAGGTCTTTATAAACCTGTTTAGAGAACATAGGCAGAAGAGAGAGGGGATCATCTGTAACCCACACACTGAGGCTAGGTCTACACTGTAGCTTTTTTTCTGAAAAAGCTATGACAACTGTGCTCTGCAATTTGCATAGATTTTTCCAATCGCTTTTGGAGGAAACCTTATTCCTTGTAGAATGAGGTATACAGGGCTCCCTGAAAGAACACATTTCCTCTTCCACAAAAAAAAGCAGAAGGGCAAATGTGTTCCTTGGACACGGTGGAGTTTTTCTGGGATACCTGTGGTATCCCGGAAAACCCCCACAGTGTAGATGTACCCCTAGTGTGGTTCACTGCCCCATGTAGTGGCACTTAGACCACTTACAACACAAGATAAAAACAAGGGAGCTCTACAGTTTAAGCTGCGCGTCAGCTGGCTTTATGGCTCAAGCTGTAGAGGCTTCTATACTAAATTCCAGAGGTCCCAGATTCAAAGCTGGCTTGGTAGCTTATAACCAAAAAAAGGAGAACAAGCCCAGCACTACAAAGGAAATAGAATGAAGATGGAGGAAGGCAAAAAGGACCTGGGATGATGGAGAGGAAACAGTTTCATGCTTGGGCCTCCATGGAATCCATAGGGAGGTACACAGCCTGCTAGTTCTGGATTGTAAGGGTTGATTGATTCATTTTATGGACTGGTCCAATTTGATCTGAAAAGAGAAGAACTTCACACAGAACAATTGACAGTCCCTTTTTATAGTCTGATACTCAGATGCAACTTTGAACAAGATTAATGATCTGCAGGAGTGGGGCTAGACTTCAACTTAGAGTAAATTTAAAAAAAATCAACCAAACAAAACCCTTCTCCTTTTCATATACAGACGTATCAGCATCACACAAGATAACAATGTCTTGTGAAGTCAAAAAACAGGACTATGTAGCACTTTAAAGACTAACAAGATGGTTTATTAGGTGATGAGCTTTCGTGGGCCAGACCCACTTCCTCAGATCAAATAGTGGAAGAAAATAGTCACAACCATATATACCAAAGGATACAATTTTAAAAAAAATGAACACATAAGAAAAGGACAAATCAAATTTCAGAACAGAAGGAAGATGGGGGAGTCCTTCTGTTCTGAAATTTGATTTGTCCTTTTCATATGTGTTCATTTTTAAAATTGTATCCTTTGGTATATATGGTTGTGACAATTTTCTTCCACTATTTGATTTGAGGAAGTGAGTCTGGCCCACGAAAGCTCATCACCTAATCTTGTTAGTCTTTAAAGTGCTACATAGTCCTGTTTTTTGATTCAGCCACACCAGACTAACACGGCTACATTTCTATCACTATTCTTGTGAAGTCAAGCCTTCGTGTGAAGCCTATTATAGGATAATGGTCCTGATTCCCCTCCCTGACCAAATTTGCTAGTCAGCATGTTTTAATAAGACATTTTAATGCTCTAGTGTTCCCAGGACAAATTTTGTTTTAATGTAGGTTAACTGGTCAAGATGAACTGTAGGGTTTTTATACTTGCATATTTTAAAACCTTAGTAAAAATGGAAGCTAGTACATTTAGAAAAAAAATGCACATCTTTTATCATAATTTATAGAGAACCCTCAACAGAGACCTAGCTTCATCTAATTAATGACACAATAAAAATTCAGAGAAGCTATGAAACGATTGCACATTTGGCCAACATGACTAATCTAAAATATAGAAAGATACTATTCAGCCAGCATAGTAAATGAGACTGATATGTGGAAGATGGAGATTGAAAATCCCTACATCTACACTGAGTCTCTGTTTGAGAAGCAGGTCGTGTCAGAGTTTGTTGCACCACAATGCTGGAAATTCTGGCAATAAAGTTTCAGAAAAAAAGGAAGGTATTTTGTTAATTTCTAAAAAGCCTGTATATGCCCTTCCAGCAAATTCAGTAAGTTCAATGTGTTAACGCAGATTGGTTTGCTGGAAACTAATAAGTAAACTATATAGGCAAAGCAAAACTACTCGTAAAAATATTCACAGATAAGTGCAGAGAAGGGAGTGTAATAGGCTTAAGTAGCTCTTCGATTGGGGACTCCATTTGTGCTCAGGCCTGGTTCATATTGTCCTGAACACCACAGAAAGGCTACGTCTACGCTGGCCCCTTTTCCGGAAGGGGCATGTAAATTTCACTAGTCGTCGTAGAGAAATCCGCGGGGGATTTAAATATCCCCCGCGGCATTTAAATAAAAATGTCCGCCGCTTTTTTCCGGCTTTTAAAAAAGCCGGAAAAGAGCGTCTAGACTGGCCCCGATCCTCCGGAAAAAGTGCCCTTTTCCGGAGGATCTTATTCCTACTTTGAAGTAAGAATAAGAGCCTCCGGAAAAGGGCACTTTTTCCGGAGGATCGGGGCCAGTCTAGACGCTCTTTTCCGGCTTTTTTAAAAGCCGGAAAAAAGCGGCGGACATTTTTATTTAAATGCCGCGGGGGATATTTAAATCCCCCGCGGATTTCCCTACGACGACTAGTGAAATTTACATGCCCCTTCCGGAAGAGGGGCCAGTGTAGACGTAGCCAAAGAAAAGTGAGATACCAGCAATATAGTTTAATTAAGCTGTAACTTTATTTAGTAACACTCTTGAGCTACCAAGTAAAAACTCAGCCTGTGCAGACTCCCTTTCTTTCTGTAATCCATTCATCTGCTGTCAAAACTCCGCCCTCTTGTATTTGTCCATTCTCATTTCTGGGATCCAATAGCTCTCTCTTTAGGTGAAGGGAATGTGGAAGTTGAGGCTTGTTTTATGGATTTTGAGAATCACACTGAAGCACCACAAATGCCACCTCAAAATTTCAGTGGCCAGAACCTATTTGAATAATTAGGGATATCTATCAAAATGGGTAAATATACTCTAGGTATTGAAATGTAATGACAAATGAAAAGGAATTTGAGCACATTCAGGGGTATGTCTACACTGAAATGGAAAACTTTCAGTTAGCCTGTGCCAGCTGACTTTGGCTTGCAGGCTCAGGGGCTATTTAATTGAGCCTCAAATTTTGTTAATTGGAAAAAAAGACAATTTGATGACAATTCCATTTTCATACCAACATTAGAAAAGTTTATTTTTTATTCAGATTTCAAAATCTTTGAAGTTGCTGTAAAATGGAATGATCCTCTCGACAGCTCTGTTAATGTAAGACTGCATTCCTCCTGCTTGTTAAATGGATGAGGCAGAACATAAGGAGTCTTCCCCCACTTGACCACTCTGCTTCAGAACTGTTCTGCTTGTGCTTGGAGAAGGATAGTGTTTTTTCCTTCCCTAGTCTCCCAGGAACATATTGTGCCTCCGAAAGGAACAGTGAGGAGTGGATGGATGGAAGAGGGCTCATGAACTTGCTACCAAAATAGTGATCTGTTTTGGAAGAGGAGATATGGGTGTTCAGTTTCTGTATACCAAGGAATTCCAGGAAGCATTATGTTTCCCTAAACAGATGCTCCCTCTAGACATATGCAGATGCAAACTGCCCCAAATGTGGATTTCCTACATTGTTCTTAAACAGATTAGATTCTCAGAGCTTAAGACAGAATGGGAGCCTCCTACATTAGATCATTTTTAGTGAGACCTCCTACATATAAACAGGTCATTACATTACATCCACTTATCTCTGTACTGAGCCCAAGAATGTATGTTTGGCTAAATCAGATATCTTTCAGAATACCTGAAGAGATGGAGAATGCACCACATCTCTTGGTAGTTTTTCAGTGGTTAATCACCGTCACTGTTATTTTTTTATAATAAAAGTGTGTCTTATTTACTATTTGCCTTTCTTTGGTTTGAGCTTCCCAGCCATTGGTTCTCATTGTCTACATCTAGACTGGCATGATTTTCCGGAAATGCTTTTAACGGAGAAGTTTTCCGTTCAAGCATTTTCGGAAAAGAGCATCTAGATTGGCACGGACACTTTTCCGCAAAAGCACTTTTTGCGGAAAAGCATCCGTGGCCAATCTAGATGCTCTTTTGCACAAAAAAGCCCCGATTTCCATTTTCATGATCAGGGCTTTTTTGCGCAAAACAGATCTCAGCTGTCTACACTGGCCCTTTTTCACACAAGTTTTGCGCAAAAGGGACTTTTGCCCAAATGGGAGCAGCATAGTATTCCCTCAAAAAGCACTGATTTCTTACAGTAGGAAGTCAGTGCTTTTGCGGAAATTCAAGCAGCCAGTGTAGACAGCTGGCAAGTTTTTCCGGAAAAGCGGCTGATTTTCCGGAAAAACTGGCCAGTCTAGACACAGCCATTATGTTTTTCTCCACTAGCTAAGATAACCCTTTAGTGGCTGGCATTTTCTCCCTGTGAAAGTATTTGTACATTGTCTTCAGGTCACCTCTTGATCCCTTTTGATAAGCTAAACAAACTGAGCTCTTTAGGTATCTCTTCCAGGCACTGTCTTCTTCCCTCATATCAGCCTCTTTTATACCCTCTCCAAAGTTCTGGCAATTTTATTATGTGGACATCAGAATCAAATGCTTTAATCTGGTATCCATTTCACCAATAAGGTATCAGGGTTAAAACCACCTTCTTACTCCTCCTACTCACTACTCTCCCGTTTACACATTTAAAAATCACATTAGATGCAGAATCATATTATGCACTGCGTTAGGAACTTGTGTTGAGTTGCTTGTCCAATAAGACCCTACCACAGTTAGAAAAAACAGTTAGAAAAAAACTGACTGAACTTCATGATATAAAGGATATCTGACTCACCTTTAGACATCTTATAAACTGAAATGTTGAAAGATTCTGCAGTCTCCTGCAACTGTTGCCTGAAATTAAATCAAATGCATGTGTCTGACAGTTTGCAATTAGCATACTTGTGCAATTAATTGTTAATGTTGAAAGAGGTGTTCGCCATCTTACAGAAGGACATAAGCACTCAGTTGAATCTTGTGACAGCATGTTTTAAAATAATTTCTTCTTGACACTATTTGCCAGCATTATAATATTTGTCCCTGAAATGTAAAGTGACCTGCAGTTAATCTTTGGCCAAATAATCTGGGGCAGGGGAATACACTTTAAATTACCATTTTTAGGGAAGCATTGTTAATACTAGTAATTAAATTCCCCCTCATCCTCCTCCAACAATAAATGAATGGGAGATTCAGACAAAAGCCACCCTTTTTCCACATGCACACTTTGAATGTATGCCATTGCATACTTCACCTATTAGGGTGCATCTGTTATTTCGAAATAACAATGTGAGTCTCTACACAGCCATTCAGAAATCTGTAAACCTCATTCCATGAGGAATAATGCCTATTCTGAAATAAGGCATGTGTAGACGCTCCACTACTGCCATTTCAAAATAGCCCCTCACCAGGGCTGTTCTAAGTTATTCCTCCCCAGTGCCTCCTGGGGCTCTAAATCGAGACAGCATGTCTACATTAGGGAAGCCTGCCTCGGACTAATTTTGAGGCTTCCCTCCAGTGTAGACGTGCTATTTCGAAATAAGCTATTTCAGGATAATTATTCTGGATTATTTTATTTCGGAATAAGCATGCAGTATAGACGTACCCTTATTGTGTTAGCCCTTTAATCTGCCAAAGCCACAAAACTACCATACCACCTGTTTAGCTCATCCCACATATAGTCTTAATTGGAAATTCACTACTCATTTTCTTGTATAGAAAAGGAACTACAAAAATGAAACTATGACTAGAGATAAAAGGTAAGCACATACTTGAATCCTTGGCTGGAGTGAGCTTTTGGTCTGAAAACATGCTCGTGAACAATAAAATGTTCTGCTGCCCATTCTTAGATCTGTATTAATCCATTTATGAGTTCAGGATGGACTAAGTGGTTCACAGAGCATAATGACATGACATTGTTGAGACAAGAGTAAGTATATGCAGGCTTTCTAGTGGTTAGCATTATTTGATATTAAAATGTACATTGGATTTTTATGGTGATCATCAACAGTTCTTATACATCATTAAGTCACAGTGCAACATGAAAACAATCTAAGATAGTTGTTTCATTACTAATATTTTGGGGGGGTTATTAGTGCTTATAAGCTGGGGCAATGATACATGTGCATAGGGACCTTTCTACACCACTAACCCTGTCCACTGGAGAAATGGCATATTCCCCAAGAAAACAGGATTGGACACGTTCCTTGTGGAGGTAGTGGCAAGAAGGCAATAAATAAAGGGACCTGCAGGACACTAGGAAAACAGACAGTGATGCAGAATTACAAATAGCAAGAGTGCAATCTGTGTTTGGTAATAAAAATGCTTGCCTAAAAATAGAGATAAAAGAGCACAAGATCTAAAGATATGCTATGACTTCTGCTTAATTTAAAGTAAAATAATATTTGGAACTTGTAAAACACAGTACATGTCTCCAAGCACTATGCAATCATAAACATACCCCCAAAACACTCCTCTGAGGTGGTTATTAACCTAAGAGTTAGTGTCCTGATTTTACAGATTAGAAACAGAATTTAAGGGCTTAATCCACAAATGGATTTAGCCAAAGCTTCCAGGTCCTCAGCTATGAAATCGCCTACTGGGGGGGACTTCTCTTGAAATGGCAAGTCCGGGGCTTCTGAGTTTGGTAGATGTCTGCTAAGGGGGCAACAAGTTCCACTTCCTATGGCAGGAGATTTTTTGAGTTTTGTTCAAAATCAGAAGGAAGCTAAAATGTCAAAATTGTTTGCAAAACAGAATTACCTTTTTCTGAATAGCTTTAAACACTAATTGCTTTTGTTTATCATCTGACAGTACATTACTAGAGAAATTGGCATGATGAAGTTAATAAACATACATTTCTCATGACAGCATATGTGTTATAAAGATGCTCATGCTCTAATCTGGTAACACCCTAACAAACAGAGAGATCTGATTAGATATATTCATAGAATTTATGAATCTATGTGCTGTATAATCAAGTCAAAAAAATCCATTATTGTAATTAGTGTAGCTTTGTCTGATATTAACATAACAAGGATTTGAACACTTGTTAAACTTTATAGATTAATAATGTTTTTATTAAATGCTGTATATTGCTCAAAACAATATGAACTACTGCTTTCTTATGGTGAATTTGAAAATTAAGAAACACTGGACATGACCCTCCTTTCATTTGCTCTTCTGTAAATTAGAAGCAACTCTAAGAAGTCAGTGAAATAACACCAACATAAAATGGATGTACACAAGTAGATAACAAGTAAAAAAAGTCACTTTGTTTTTCCTGGTTGAATAGTGGCCAAGAGTTTGAGAAGCAATAATGCATTAGTTACTTCAGCCTTACTCCATGAGGAGTACAGCTAGTTCGGATTAGGAAGCCTAATCCGAACTAGCTACTCCATGCCGCATGTAGCCGCGCGGCACGGGGTTCGAACTGCCGGCATTTAAAAATGGCGCCGGCCGGCTTCATGCAAATGAAGCCAGGGAAATTCAAATCCCGGGCTTCATTTGCAAGTGCGGTATGCCTACATTACCCTCCTAGTTCGAATTAGGAGGGTAGTCTAGACATACCCAAAGAGAAAACTATTAGAGCTTCAACTGTTTTATTACATTTCTGAAACTTCAAGAAGGGCTATACGTTTCCTGAGATGGAGGAAGAAACCACATACACATGCACTGTAGCTGAAGTATGCACTCAGGTGCATCTTTAATTCATAATTTTAAAAATTGTAATCTGGAAAAATTCCATTGATCTAATTTTCTAACCTGCCCCCATGAATCCACAGAGCGTCTGACTGTAGGGCTCACAAAAGTGAGCCTACAGGTACCACTACACATATGCAATTATTGTTTGCTTGTAAGTGTGGACTTCAAAGCGCCAAACAAAAAGTTATGTCCCCAACCTAAAGATATGTTATAGGACACTAAAAGCATGAGCATGATATGGGAAAATAATCTGGGTGCATTTACCAACCTTTAAGTATGGGTTCTTAAAATGTTTTAATGTGACTGGAAGGGTAGTGACATAAATATGCTTCCTGTAATGAAAATTACCAGAAACTGTTTTTATAAGCAAACTCTCTACCCCTTCCTTCAAAGGCCAAAGCCCTTGGCTGCTAGGAATTAGTGGTAGTTGAGGATTTTTCAGAGGCTTGGAGGTGTCCGAGACAGAACATCAGAAATGGCTGCCCGTCGCAGGGAGCCATAGCCTGTAATACCTCTGAGGCTGGTATAGGGGGCTCTGTCTGTGAGGTGGAGTGTTTTCCAAATAAGGGCATGTAAATTAATAATCTTCCCCTGCTCACTCCACCCATTGCAGTGAAAGATCAGCCATTGGGCTGACTGGTGCTCAGGCCTGCTACTCCACCCACTGCAGCAAAAACCAACCTATGGGGTGATAAGTTCACAGGCAATAAAACAGGCAGGCAGCCCCTCTCTCACTGCGGATTCGCATTGAGTGAACGCCTGGCCTGATCACCCAGACGCCTTGCACCCCCCGCTCTCGAGTCGTACTGAGCGTACTCCGAGTTGGTCGACCCGAGTGGAGACAGTTTATGAGCATGCGACCGGTACTTGTGTTCCTGCTGTCTCCAGAACTGGTATAACCCCCCTCCGCCCCACCATCATCCCTATCCTAATTGATTTTTTAGTTGTCCTTATTGCTTGTCAAGTGACAGTGGCTAAAAAGTTACTAGGTTAGTTTATAAATAGTTGTGGTTTAGGTTTTTTACTGTTTCCTTGTATAAAGTTGTGTAAATCATCAGCCCTATGGACAATACCAGTGTTAATTCAACTGTTCCTAACCCCAGGGCAGTTGTTGGAAATTATTGTGATTTAGAAAAGCCTCAGGGAATTGTTTTGTGTTGTCTGGCAATCTGTTTAATTTTTGTTCTGATGATTGTCTGGCGCCATCAAAATAAAATCAGTTTGTGCTTTTTGAAACCCCCAGTTGTGGTCTCATCCTTTCCGGCATCCCTTCGAACCTCGTGTATTACGGGGACTGACAGGAGGAAGGGTAGAAAGCCTAGATCTTTATTTTGTTTTCTCCGAGGTTTTGATTATTTGTGTTGTGGTAGAAAATTTACACAATTTCTTAATTCATACATAGTATATTTTGCCTCTCATTCTGCTACTCTAATATTAATCTCCCTAAAGGATTAGGACATTCAATATTCTCCTAGTAGATAGCCTTTTTAGAGTTTCAAATCTCATCTTTTCTACAGCTTTTATTGGAATGTGTTATATATGGATTTTTTAATGAGCTAATTATGAAATATACATTTAGGGTTTTTAATAATTGTGGTTAGTGTATATTTTGAAATTAATTGAAATGGTTTTGTAGGGTATAGCTTAGTAGATAATAGGGGAGGGAAAAGAATTGTCTGTGAAAGTAATTACAAATCATATAATTTTCTTAAAATAATCTTTATCAATATTCAAGGTTCTAGAAGGGGCTGGATCATTGGATTCCTCTCTGCCAAGAATTAACATTGGGATGTGTGACGGATTTACGGGTGCTAGCTCCTCGCGCCCCCCCCCCCCCCCCTTTTGGCTTCCCACCTGACTGGGGGGGGGGGGCTTCGCGAACCCACCGCCTTAGATCACTTTCCTCATCCCGTACCCGGGGTTCGTTCGCAGAGTCTGATTAGGGTGCGATCACCTCTCGGCCTCCGACGGCTGAGGGGGTTCGGCGTGCCCTTAATCCGGGCCCCCTCCTTCCGCCTGGGGGGGGGGGCACAGCGTGGCCGTGGGGTTAGGCCGGGGGGGGAGTTCCTCCTGCGGTCCTGTCCACACTGGTCCCAGTTCTCGGGGGTCGCGGGGAGGATGGGGAGTGGGGGACCCGGGCCCTCCCTCACCACCGGGTCCCAGCCCAAGGCCCTAAGTGGAGCTTGGCGCCCAGACATCGCCCTCCATGGTGGACGGGGCGGCAGCCCTCAACTCATCCGCCCATGGGCACCAAAAGGGGCCCGCCTCAGGCTCCTTCCACTCCCCGCTGACATGCCCCGGTGCTGGGGCGGGTCGGGGGTCACTCACTGCGCCGAAGCCTCCGGGTCCATCCCAGCGCGAGTCGCCAACTGCCGGAGCCGTCCTTCCTGGTTGCCCGGGGGGCCGGGAACTTGGCACCCCTGGAAGCCAGCGCCGCCACCTCCTTGTTCCCCCTCCCTCTAGTTGCCCGGCTGCCTCCTTTATTGGCGCCAGGGAGTGACGTCCGGGCGGTAAGCCCCGCCCGTGCGGAGCCGCCCCCGCGCTCTCCCCGGCGTGTGCCCGCGCCTCGCTCGGACGCGTAAGCCAGGGTGGTCGGGCCAGCCGCTTCGGCTCGACCCGTGCCCTCCCCCGCTTCCGGCGGGGTGCCCTGGTCTGGGCTCCCCGGTGCCCTGGCTCCAGGATCGCGGCGTCGGTCCGCGTGCCGCCTGTAGCAGCCGTTTTCCCCTGCAGGGGGGGGGATCCCTTCCCCGCCGCAAATGCGGACCCCGCCGGGTCCGTCACACACCTTCTCCCCTTGGAGAGGCGAGGCCTGGGTGGCGGGTGTTCCCCTATCCGGGAGAAAAAGTCTGCGTTTTGGTGAGTCGCCCCTGGCCAATGCACCACCTCAAAACAGTACGGCTGCAGGGCCAGGTACCACCGCATTATACGCGCGTTTGTCTCTTTCATAGAGTTCAACCAAACTAAGGGTGCGTGGTCAGTCACCAACTTAAATTTATTCCCCCACAAATAATACCGTAAAGTGTCAATCGCCTACTTCACCGCAAGTGCTTCCCTCTCTATCATGGCGTAGGCCCGCGCGCGTGCCAGCAATTTTCGGCTGAGGTATAGGACTGGCTGGTCTCCGCCTTGTTCTTCTTGGGCTAGTACTGCCCCGAGTCCCACCTCCGAGGCATCTGTATAAAGGATAAACCGTTTATCAAAGTTCGGCTGTCTCAGCACCGGGGCTGAGTCCAGTTTCTCTTTTAATGCCCGAAAGGCGTGTTCGGCCTGAGGGTTCCATCTCACCCTGGCCGGCTCTGTATTCCTTACTAGCTCCGTCAGTGGGGTTGCCAGGGAGGCGAATTGAGGCACGAATCGCCTATAATACCCGGCCAGCCCCAGGAACTGGCGGATCTGCTTTTTCGGTGTTGGGGTTGGGTAGTCTTTCAGGGCTTGTACCTTGCTATAAATTGGTTTCAACTTCCCCTGCCCCACTGTATACCCCAAGTAGGAAACCTCCCGTTGCGCGAAATGGCATTTACGGGGGTTGGCCATGAGGCCTGCCTTACCCAGGGCTGTCAGCATGGCGTCGAGGTGCCTTAGATGGTCCTCCCATGCCCAGCTGTAGATGACAATGTCGTCTATATAGGCGGCAGCGTATTCTTGGTGGGGTGCCAGTACTCGGTCCATCACCCGCTGGAAGGTCGCTGCCGCTCCGTGGAGTCCGAAGGGCATGGTCCGAAACTGGAACAGTCCGAAGGGGTCGAGAAGGCTGTCTTTTCCCGGGCTGCGGGGTCAAGGGGTATCTGCCAATAGCCCTTTGACAAATCTAAAGTGGTTATATAGGCTGCCTGCCCGAGTCGCTCCAACAACTCGTCCACCCTTGGCATAGGGTAAGCATCGAACTGGGACACGGAGTTCACCTTCCTAAAGTCTATACAGAATCGGGTCGTGCCGTCTGTTTTGGGGACCAGGACGATCAGGCTATGCCATTCGCTGGCCGATTCTTCTATCACCCCCCACCGTTGCATCAGCTGTATCTCTCGCTTGACCGTGTCCCACATCTTCCATGGGAGGGGGCGTAGGGGCTCCCGCACGCTCCGGCCTACCTCTGTGATGATTCAGTGCAGTCCTAGAGTCATACAGCCCCGTCTGGTCGTGAGGGTCTCTTGATGTCTCCGGAGGATTCCTTTCAGCTGTTCCTGTTGTGAGGGGGTCAGCTCCGGGTTCCAGGAGAGCTCTAGCTGTTCCCCTTCTTCCCCCCCCCCATGGTCCCAGATCCTCTCCTTCGGAGGGGGGGCGCTATTAGTAGGGACTCTCGGAGTACCCATTTCTTTAGCAGGTTGATGTGGAAGAGCTGCGTTCCTTGCCTGCGACCTGATAGCCTCACTTCGTAATCAACCTCACCCACCCTTTTAATTACCTCAAAGGGCCCCTGCCACTGCACTAGCAGTTTGGATTCTGTCGTGGGCAGGAGTAGCATGACCCGGTCCCCCGGGCGGAAGATCCGTTGGCGCCTCTGGCTGTCCTCGAGGTTTAATCGGGCGTACTCGCCCAGCCGGCTTAACTTCTCCCGCAGTTGGGTGATGTACTGGACTGTCCCCTTGCCTGTTACCAACGGTTGCTCCCAGCCCTCCCTCAGGAGGTCTAGGATCCCTCGGGGCCGCCGGCCGTATAGTAGCTCGAACGGGGAGAAACCTGTAGATGACTGAGGAACTTCTCGCACCGCAAATAGGAGACCAGGGAGCATCAGGTCCCACCCCCGGGGGTCTTCTTGTACAAACCGACGCAGCGTACCCTTGAGCATCTGGTTAAATCGCTCTACCAGACTGTGGGTGGTAAACTGAGGTCTGTAGTCGTTTGATCTTCAACATCTTACACAGTTCTTTCTTCAGTTGGGAGGTTACGTTTGGTCCTTGATCCATGAGGATCGCCTGAGGCAGCCCCACCCGTGAGAAAATCCGCAAGAGTTCGCAGGCCAGGGTCGGGGCCTTTGTATCTCTCAGGGGGACCGCTTCCGGGTAGCGGGTGGCGTAGTCTATCACTACCATAATAAATCGATGTCCCCTCCCCAAGAGTTCCAAGGGCCCCACCAAATCCATGGCCACCCACTCGAACAGTGCCTCCACTACTGGAAGGGGCACTAGGGGGGCCCTTGGCACCCGGGCTGGGGCAGTCCTCTGGCACTCGGGGCAGGATGCGCAGAAATCCTGCACCACCCGGAAGACCCCTGGCCAATAGAACCGCTGTAGGACACGGTCTAATGTTTTTTCGCGCCCTAGGTGCCCCGCCCAGGGATTCGCATGTCCCAATTCCAATACTTCCTGGCGGAATCGGGTGGGGACCACCAGTTGCTTCCGCACTTCCCCCCCCTTTTCCTCCGTGACCCGGTACAAGCGGTCTTCCCATACCTGAAATTGGGGTCCTTGTGGTGGCTCCACCGAGCTTTGCTCCGGATCCTCTGGCACGAAGGCTTGGTCCCAGGCGTTCTGTAAGGTGGGGTCCATCCTCTGCTCCGTCATGAAATCCGGAGCCGTTCCTAGATCCAAACAGGTTGCTCCGCCGCGGGGCTCCCCGTCACGGTGCATATCCGGGGGTTCCGTGGTGCCTCCTCTGGCTGCTGGGTAGGTCGGGCTCCGCAGCAGGGCTCCAAACCCGGGCCAGTCTCGCCCTATGAGGAGAGGGTATGGCAGGGTCCTGGCCTTCCCCACCCACCAGAGCCGGTCCTGTCCGCCCCCCCCCCCTCCCCGGCAGACCTGGACAGTGGGGTAAGCGCGAATGTCCCCGTGAACACACCTCATCCAAACTGGCTCCCCCTCCTGCCGTCTGGGGGGGATGAGGTCAGCCTGGATGAGTGTTACTGACGACCCGGAGTCCACCGGTGCTCTGACCGGCCGTCCTTCCACCATCATTTCCCACACGACACAGTTTCCTTCGTCGGTCTTATTCCCCTCCGGGCCGGTCACTCCCCCTTGGTTCAGGGTACAGTCCATTAAGGGGCATTCCCGTTTAAAATGGCCCACTTGTCCACACTGGAAGCAGGGGCTGCGGAGCCCGGCCCGGGCCTCTCTCGGCGCCCTCTCCGGCGGCTCGTCCCCATTGGCTTTCTCCGGGGGGGGGGGGGTGCGGCCATACCGGGGCCAAGCGGGGGATGTTATCCTGCGCTCGGCGTGCTTCCGGGGGGGGGGGTTCCCTCCCCATGGGCTTCCCCAGGACCCAAGGTCCTCCTACCTTCGTGCCGGGTAGCGCCTCCCACCGGCTGCCGCCTTCTTCCTGCTCAGCCAGGAGATGTGCCTCCATTAGGCTCACCGCCTCATGCAGGGTCGTGGGCTGGTTCCTCCGGACCCATCGCTGTCCCTCCCGGGGTAATATATGCACGAACTGTTCCATCACTATCGTTTCAGTGACTTGGAGGCCCGTCTTCTGTTCCGGTTCCAGCCACCGATTGGCCCATTCCCACAGCCGTTGGGCCACCGCTCGCGGTCTGTCCCCTACCTTGAACCCCTCCTGCCGGAACCGCTGCCGGCAGGTCTCGGGGGAGTGTCCCAGCTGGTCCAATATCGCCTCTCGTACCTTGTAATAGTTTAAGGCGTCAGCGACCGCCAGGCTGCGGTACGCTAGCTGGGCTGGCCCACTCAAGTAGGGGGCCAGCAGGGTGGCCCACTGTTCCGGCGGCCAGTAGGCCGCCGTGGCCACTCGTTCGAAAGTAGCGAGGAAGGCTTTGGGGTCATCCTGTGGGCCCAGTTTGCTGAGTCGCAAGGGTAGGTTAGACCCTTCCCCGGACCCGCCTGGCCCTCTGCCCGTTGCCCCCCATCTTCTCTCCAAGGTCTGCCGCCACTGGTCTTGCTGGGTGGCGAGTTCCTGGATTAGTTGTCTCTGGTGTTCTTGGAACTGGCTCGTCAGTTGCTGGACCAACTGAGTCTGTTGTTCCTGCTGAGCCTGGTTCTGCTGTCATTGGTTCCCCTCGAACCACTCCAGGAATTGTCGGGGCTCCATTGCTTCGTCCGGCTCCCCCGCGCCCTCCGGATTGGGGATAGCCCGGTTCACCTGGTCTCGCTCGTCTGTGGGGGACACCAGTTATACCCATGTTCTCCACCAGTGTGGCGTATTTACGGGTGCGAGCTCCTCGCGCCCCCCCCTTTTGGCTTCCCACCTGACTGGGGAGGGGGGCTTCGCAAACCCACCGCCTTAGATCACTTTCCTTGTCCCATACCCGGGGTTCGTTTGCAGAGTCTGATTAGGGTGCGATCACCTCTCGGCCTCCGACGGCTGAGGGGGTTCGGCATACCGTTACTCCGGGCCCCCTCCTCCCACCAGAGGGGGGGGGACCGCAGCGTGGCCGTGGGGTTAGGCCGGGCAGGGGGGAGTTCCTCCTGCGGTCCTGTCCACACTGGTCCCAGTTCTCGGGGGTCGCAGGGAGGATGGGGAGTGGGGGACCCTGGCCCTCCTTCACCACCGGGTCCCAGCCCGAGGCCCTAAGTGGAGCTTGGCGCCCAGACGTCGCCCTCTTCATCTTATTTCATTCTGATGTGGTCTAGAAATTCCTATTTTATTTTGTTTATTTAGTTTGATGGTAACATTCCAAGAGTATTTTGAGGCACGTGGGTGGTTAATTTAAAAAGTAATACATATTTAAACAATGAGTTTCTAAGTACTTGGAGCCGACTCCTGTTAAATATAAGTGTGAGATGGGTGCCCTTCTCTCTCTGACACTTTTGACTATTCCAACTTTTAACTCTTGCCTCAGATCAGCCAACCCAGATCAACTAAAAAGTTAACTATCATATTTCAAAATTAAATTACAAAGGAGAACAGCAAAGAGTTCTCAAAATGAAAGGCTGCATTCTGCTTCTAGATACACATAGTCATTTTAAAAAACATGATAAAGTGAAATAAGTATTAAGAATCATTGCCTAGGGACAGTCTATATATGTTAACAGAGCTGGTCAGAAATGTCTTCTGAAAACATTTTTCCAATGAAAACTGACATTTTAGTTGAAATTAAAAATTTGGGAGGGAAAATGTCGGCTATAATAGTTGCCACGGGGAAAACATTTTCAAATGGAAAAGAAATGGAATTTTGAGATTGTTTTGAAATTGGAAAATTCATGTTCAATCTTTTAAATTTTACAACTGACAGAATTAGAATTGGCAAAATATTTTGGCAAGAAACTGGTGCTGAAAAATGCAAATGTGGTTACCTTAAAATTTTTCAAATGTGCATTCATTGGGCTAAATTGCTTTGATAAAAATATTTTTTTATCAAAATTGTGGTTAAAATTAAAATAAAATGTTCTGATATTATCTTTAAAACAGCAGCTGTTTGACCTGAAATCTTATTTAAAAAAACCCCCAAAATAAAACAAGGAGTCCTGTGACAGCTTCCCAATCTCTGTTCAGACCTAGGCTGTGTCCAGAGTACATCCCTCTTTCAACAGAGGGATGTAAATTAGACTCTTTGAAAGTGCAAATGAAGTGGCGATTTAAATATCCTGCGCTTCATTTGCATAATCACGTCATGCCGCTTTTTTGAACAAGCGCCATTTCAAAAGAGCGGCATAACTTTTATTAAGGAGTACAGGATCTTTTGAAAAAGCCTGCCACTTTCTAAAGAACTGCGTCTAGACTGCAGTTTTACTTTTGAAATATCTCTTGTTCGAAAGAGCAGCATGATGTGATTATGCAAATGAAGCATGGGATATTTAAATCCCCGTTTCATTTACACTTTTGAAGTGCCCCATTTACATCCCTCTGCCAGTAGAGGGATGTAGTCAAGACGTACCCTTAGTCTGATAATGTCAAGTGTGCATATGTATTCCAGCTCTACTGTTTCATGCTGAAGTCTGGTTTTGAAAGTTTTTTTGCTGAAGCATGGGAATTTTCAAGTGTGTTACTGAGTGTCCAGGGGTATCGAAGAGTTCTCTTACTGGTTTTTGAATGTTATCATTCTTGATGTCTAATTTGTGTGCATTTATTTTTTTGTGTATACACAGTCCAATTTGGCCAGTGTGTGTGACAGAAAGACATTGCTGGCATATATAGATGTGCAGGTGAATGAGCTCCTGATAGTGTGGCTGATGTGTTTAGGTCCTACAATGGTGTCATTAGGGTATATGTGCGGACAGATTTGGCAACGGGGTTTGTTGCAGGGATTGGTTCCTTAGTGTTTCTGTTGCGTGATGTGAAGTTGCTGGTATTTGTTGCAGGTTAGGGGGCCGTCAGTGAGGAAAACAGTGAGGTTCAAAGGTAGCTAGTAGTCAGAAGGAGAAGGGATCAAAGGCATATATATATATATATATATACACAGAGAGAGAGAGAGAGAGAGAGAGAGTTCTCAGGAATTCATTGGCAGGAAAAAAGGAAGGAGGGTGTTAGAAGGTTACATTGGATTGTACCAATGTTTTTCTTGACGTTTCCATGCTTTAGGCAGAAAGAAGATGGGGGCGGGGGCGAAGGTTTTATGGAGTCAGTAGTGACAAGCAGGTGATAGAAACCATAAGCATTAGAGTCACCAAGTGAAGGGAAATTAAAGCAGATTCGGAAAGGGGATAGCAATGAGTGAACTTTCTCCACTTTAAATTTGCCTCTTTATTCTGATCTAGTTTGCAAGTACTCTGAAATTACTACACAAGAACAGGCTATCCCAATGTAATACATAGTTTACAGGCTAAATAACTATTCCCATGAAAGTACATTCCATTAATCATAACTGTATGCAAAGAAATGTGAATCTTTCAAGTTATGTTTGTTGAACTAACTTCAACATTTCCTTTATAAGAGTCATGATCCCTTTGCCAATTGTTATGTTTATTCAAAGGATAAAAGGTTAATACAAGATACAAATTATTCCACTATTACTGTAATTATGGTCTTCAACCACCACTTTTAATTGGACACTATCTGTTAATCTGAAATTTTACCCCCTCTTCCCTCCTATTTTCAGAGGTTTGGTAGATATGCTTATCAAGAAGTTTAGCAATTTATTTTTAAAATCAAAGACTTAATCACTGTCAACTGAGTGAGTGGGTGTCTTCGAAGGTCAAGGGAGATGATCTGTCCTCTCAACACAATTCAAAGTTCTGTTTATGGAAAAATTGTCAGCTCCTAGACTGCTCAGTGCTGATTCTTCTCTTTGTACATGCACAGGAGTATACAAGCTACTGTGAGCTACAGCAGCCAAAATTTAGATATCTCAATGCCACTTTTTCCTTCTGCAATTCATTAGTTCCAGCCTTATAGATTAGAACTATTTCCAGTAGAGAATTTCCACAATACTTAAGAGATTATACATTCACAAAACATATTTTTCTCCTAATTATTTAGATTAGTGTCTATTTTTTAAATGGGTTTGGTGCTGGACAAGGCACCATAGAATAAAGACAGCACCTGACCCAGAAGATCATATAAAAGAAGGCCAGGTCCTGAAGAAATTTACACACTGGTATTACATACTATCAGTCCTCCCGGGACTGAAAAGAATAGGGTACAGAAGCTAGTTTCACTGTCTTAATAGGAATATGGGCAGAGTCCTGATAAGAGACAAAAGATCCTGATTCAGTACTATAGTGAAGGAACAGTAGCAGAAAACTGGACTACAGCAGTGGAGAATGAAGCCCAATATCTCAACGGGAGAAAGCTGTGAAGGGTCTGAAAACATAAGAGAAAGTTTAAACTTAGTTGTTTAACATATTGGGCTTCTTTCTCTGCTGCTTTATACCTTGTATAGTCATTTACATCTGTGCAAAGTGGGTACAAGAATCTATCATTTTAGTTTGTATTTTCTACTCACTTTGCACTCATAACTACAGTAGTTGTAAGGCAGTTGAGCATCAGATCTGTTTTAGATAGGACATTGTGCACATGGTTTGTACTATGTTTAAGTAAACAAAAATCAGATTAATGAAAAAGATAATGCACGGGATTGCACATTTCTTTTAATAAAGTTAATAAAGTTAATTATATTTTTCGCTGCAGCTTTCCCACTTGAGTTGGCAGAAAAGGATACATATAGAATTGGAAGTAGCTAATGACAAAATGATTTGCAAAGAGCTCAGTGTTCTTTGTCATATTTATGAATTACTATGAACTGTTGGGCCCACATGTTATGTTCATCAAGTGGCATAAACCAACATAGCTCCGTTGATGTCAATGACGTGCTATTTACTTAAACTAGCTGAGGATATGCCCTTTATTCTTAACTTAAAACAAACAAGGCCTCATTGTTATTTGCTGAAAAACAAGTGCACAAAAATACGGCAAGTAAAGGGATTTTTGAAAGAATGGATTTTATACAGATATGTCAGTAGTATTTGGAGAATTTAGAATGGGAGATAGGGTCCCATACTTGTGACCCTTGTTACCGTTGAATCAGAGAGCCTCAGTATTTATGCTTAGCAATCTACCTCTCAGAAGTGTTTTATTATCCCTTTCCTATGGATATGGGCTTGAGGTAAAGTATGAGACTTGGCCAGAGTCATAGAGGAAGTCAGAAGAGTGCATGAGAGAATTGAATCCAAGCCTCCCAATCTCCTAGCAGAGCCTTAACCTATCCTTTCAACCTAGAGGAGGTGATGAAGAGTTTAGAGGAGGTGATGAAGAGGGCAGAACTTCATCAGCCATTAATCACCTGCTTTTGTTTCTCCTCTCCCATTTAAAATATTTATTCATGATATAATTTCATATACAAATCCTTCTCCCTTTACTCAGGAGAATTATCCCCATAACAGTATGGGCACATCTACACAGAATGGCTAAAGTTGAATTAAGCTATGGAACTTCAGCTACGTCAATTGTGTAGCTGACGTCGAAATAGCTTATTTCAGCTTTTGGTGCTGTCTACTCAGCAGGAAGTCTGAGGGACAGCACTCTTCCTCTGACTTCCTTTACTGCCCATAAAATGAGGGTTACAAGAGTAGGGGTGCATCTACACAGCAGAGCTCAACTCAAAATAAGCTACATAAATTGAGCTACGTCAATTGCAAAGCTTATTTTGAAATTGGGAGCGTCTATACAGCACTTATTTTGAAATAGAGCACTCTTCCTCCAACTTCCCTTACTCCTCATACAATGAGGGTTACAGGAGTTGGAGTAAGAAGTTCTCCAGCTTGACTGTATTTCAACATTATTTTGAAATAACTGCCTGCTGTGTAGACGCAAACTAAGTTATTTTGAAATAATGCTAGATATTTCAAAATAATGTTACTGTGTAGACATACCCTCAGAGTAAGAAGTCCTCCAGCTTGGCATTATTTCGACATTATGTCAAAATAACTGCTTGTAGTGTAAACACAGACTATGTTATTTCAGAATAACATCAGTTATTCTGAAATAACATTGCTGTGTAGATGTACCCTGTGAGTGTGACCAGAGGAGTAACTCCAGCTCAGCTTTCCTTTCACCTGGTAAGAGTGGTTGTTTGGGAGATAGAAGGGGAGGATTGTGCTTGACAATACTGACCTATGTAAGATCATAGGTGTGTTTGTGAAGCAGTTTGTGAAGATATTTTTCTGTTTAATTTTTGGTTAGAGACAGTAAACCATGAAGATATGTCGTTATTGACAGCAGCTTTTATTTGGTTGTTTTCTCTAGTCTTGCTGGTTCTTATGAATTCATTTAGACTACTCATGTAGGTAAAGTGATTAGGATACAGGACCCAACACCATGGTTCTTACCCATATGAAAGAACTTTATTTACTCATACAAGTAATCCCATTAGCTTCAGCTGTAAGGGATGACTACTGCTAAGAAGGAAGGCAGCAAGTACAGGCCTATGGCCATGTCTTAGTATGTCTAGACAGTGGTGCTATTTTGGGATATGTCTGGTATCCCGAAATAGCATTTTCCTTGTCTTTATAACAATCCCGTTATTTCAAAATGCAATCAGTTCTATTCTGACGTCCTGGTAAACTTTGTTCCATGAAGATTAAGGGACTTGTGGGAATAGAGGTGTATTTCAAAATAAGCTCAAAATAAGCTATGCAATTTGCATAGCTCAAATTGTGTAGCTTAGTTTGAGCTAGTGCAGCAGTGTAGACCCACCTTTAGCCTCAACTCCTTCATTGATAAGAGAGAACCTCATTCCAGTGAGGGGAGTCATTCTGTCTCTCGAGGAACAAAAAACAGGACTATGTAGCACTTTAAAGACTAACAAGATGGTTTATTATAAATAAACCATTATTTATAATAAACCATCTTGTTAGTCTTTAAAGTGCTACATAGTCCTGTTTTTTGTTTCAGCTAGATTAGACTAAAACAGCTACATCTCTATTACTGTCTCTCGAGGGTTATCCATGTTAACAGAGCATGGGAATGGCAGGGCTCGCTGAAAGGGTGCAGAGGTGAATCCATCACACATTCATTTGAAAAGGTCACTAAAAGGTATAAACTCTTAGAACAGAGAGCATTCAAAACAGAGCTTGCATATTCCACTGTTCACTTGCAGATATAATAATAAAAAAGTCCTGAATTCCAGGAAGTTAGCTGTTGCAGAGAAATATTTAATGGGGTGTGAAATTTTTACAAAAAATGCAGAGGCCATCTTATGATTTAAAGAGTATTTTACTCCTCACATTGAAAGTTAACTGATGTGCTCAAGGACTACAATATGGTTTTTTTTTTGTCTTGCCATATTAAGCCTCTACCCTATTTGTTAGGGGCAGAGCGGGGGATGCAGAAGCAGCATTGTCTAGTGGCACTGGACCAGGAGTAAGGAAACAGCTAATTCTGCTCTTGGCATTCTGCCACCATTCTTGGACAAGTCATCTCATCTCACAGTGCCTCAATTTTCCCATCTGTAAAATGGAGATGATGTGTACCTATATATAAAAAAGGTGTATACTCTACCATAGAGTGTGATATAAGAATTATTCCACTTTGACAATAACATCAAAGAGCAATCAGACTGTTTTTAACTCTTGTGAAAAAGTCTGAATATTTTGTAGAAGAGATATCAGAACACATTAGTTCTAAAAAATTAATCTGAAATCTGTCAAAAACTACACCAAACCTGTGGAGGAATCCAAATTGGTGTAAGCGTCAGTCATCTTGAAAGAAGTAGAAACACTAACCATGTTGCCAAAAACTGAGCCTGGCATTTAACATGAGGTCATCTCTTGCGACTTGAACTAGATGCCGAATGCAATTTTTCTTTTTACCTTCAGATACATGACAGTGAATGATGAGGAGACTGCGAATTTTGGCATTGTTTACGTTATGATTGAGTTTTCTGAGCCAGGAGAATGATACATCAATGCTTTTGGTGATTAGTTAACTTTGAGATCAGACAGGGAGGGAATTTTGAAGTAATACTACCTAGCAATAACACAGTCCTTTTCTGTGAGAGCCGCAACCACTTTAAAAACACTAATTGATATTTACTAGCAAGGAAAAGAAGAATGGGTTTGTTCCCTTGTTTTCTCTATAATATTACATACTCAACCACGTAAAAAAACCTATCAAGGCTGCAAAGTGAAGTATTCAAAAGTTAGGAAATACCAGGATGAAGATGGCCAGTGTAACCTTAATTCAACTCTCTTGTGCATATGCATTTTGATATAATCTAACTATATGGACACATACTGTTTTTTTTCCACAGGACAAACACCTCAGAACAGAACAGATGGTGCTAAATAGGACAGCAGCTATCATGATTTCATTTAATTTTAATTCAGTGTGATGCTTTGTAGTAAATAAACTACTCAAATTCTAGTCTGAATAGAAAATTATTGAATTTCCTTATGTGCTTTCCATGGTGTTAATCATATCTGAGTACTACACAAACTTTAATTTTCACAACAGCCCAGTGAGTTGAGGGACTATTATTATCCCTTTCTCACAAACTGATAACTAAGACATTTAGTGATTAACGCAGGAAGTACCCACCACAGCTTAACATCACTGAAACCAATTCTTTTACAGGCCACCATTTCATTTTCTGAGTGCTAAACATGTGATAACCCAGGCCAGATTTTTCAAAGGACTTAGCATTCTACCAGTCTTTATACCAGTGGTGGGCAACCTGCAGCCCACCTGATTGTCAGTTGCAAGACATTTTGCTTCCGTTAACCATCCACAGGCACTTCCCCCTGCTCCATTTGTTGTGGAAGCTGGAAGGTAGGGAGCAGGGATCCTACAGGCAGACAACAAACACTAAGTACTTCATCTTGCCCCCTTGAAGTCACAGAGAGCAGGATCAGCCCCTTAATGGAAAATGTTAATTTATTTCTTGAACCATTTTGATAGATCTGCAGGGTTTGTAATTTTAGATCTAGAGCTCTCAAATTGGGGGGTCAGGACCCCATTTGGGGGGTCAGAAGGTTTCTACAAGGGGGGTCACAAGCAATCAAACTCATCCCCCAGTTTTTATAATGATGTTGATGTTCTTTAAAGTGTTTTAAATTTATAATGGGAGAGGGGTTCCACTTAGAAGCTCATTATGTGAAAAGAGTCACCAGTAACAAATTTGAGAACTGCTTTACATCTGCAGAACAAGTTGTTTGCTTAAGTGACAGAAGAGTATCTGACAAGAGTAGTAGATTGTTATCCTGTATATGGATCAATCAGGGCTACCTATGAGGCACATCTTGTAGCTTTCACAGGTATTTGCTGACAGCACAGAAATAGTGAGATTTCATTCCAGGGTCTGAGAGAATGTAGTCTAGTGGCTAGAGACCACTCTCTCCATTTAGAGCAATTTCTGTAATATCTGAGAACCTTGTTAAAGTATTTATCCTCCCAACAACTAGTGAGGGGAGGAAATGCCATTTGCACCACCTTTACAGACTTGGAACTGCAGCACAGGGAGGCTAAATAACTTGTCTAAGCACTACCAGGGAGCCTGGTATGGAGCAGAGAATTGAACCCAGCTCTCCTCCCAAGTCTAAAATGAATTCCCTAATCTCTGGAGTATCCTTTTGCCTTAAGTGTCTCCACGTTGGGATGGGGGTAAGAACAGTAAACCCTTGGCTTTACAGCCCATTCCTTTCACATTGGTCATTTCCTGCCCTCCAGCCCCATATTAACTCCATATCCCTATTGCCCCACCCCAAAGCACTTTCTCCTAGTCTCATTTCGTTTCACACCCCACCACTTTAACAACCCTCTACTCCTGGCTCTTTATCTCTCTGCATTCAAGTCAGGAAACCAGGAAAGAGCACATCGAGAGTGCAGAAGAGTCTCCTTTATCTTATGTTCTATGCCCAGTGTCACAGTAGTCTCTAACAGCAGGGAGGAGTAATTGCAGGAAAAAAAAACCCCTCATACTTCTCCTCTGCAGCATGCTCACTTCAAATGAAGTCTTCCAGGAATTTTGCTGCAAATTTGGAATAAGTCTGAGATTCTCAGAGGCTCATAGCTATCAGTATGTGCATCTCCCCAACAGGAATTGTTGCAAGAGGTTTATTATTAAACATAAGAAATTAGGTTATTCTGCTAAAACCTCATCCTAAGCAATGGTAGAACTTACTTTTGCTGGGTATGTTTACACTTGCCCCCTAGTTCGGACTAGGGAGGCAAATGAAGCATACCAAAGTGGCTAATGAAGCGCGGGATTTAAATATCCCACACTTGATTAGCATATTCATGGCTGGTCGCCATTTTAAAATGCTGGTAGCCCGAATTAACTCGTCGCGTGTAGACGCGGTAGTCTGGTCCAAAACTCATCCCTCAAATGAACTGTTACTCCTCATTTAAACCCCATGCTTCATTAGCAACTTCGGTATGCTTTATTTGCCTCCCTAGTTCAAACTAGGGGGCAAGTGTAGCCATACCCACTGAAACTAATGATAAAAAAGAAGCCTTAGGAAGACATTTAGCAAGGAAAATCTCAACCCAGTTAGTTAAAGTGTGGCAAAGTTATATGAACTGAAAACAGGGTCTTCTAATGGAAAGCAACAAGTAACCTTAATTGCCAGCATTGCTATCCATGCTGCCTAGAATATAGCAAGAGAGCTAAGAAGTCTTGTCTGTCCCCTTTCCCCCCTCCATCACTCCTCCATTTTTTAGAAAGTGCTTGTGACAGAGCGAGCGTCTGACCTACACTGGCCTAAGAAGGGTTAAATCCAGCCCTGGGAGAGGGCTGGGGCTGTGGATCAAGCAGCTGCAGCAGACAGCAGTCAATTAGGGCCCAGCTGAGGGCTGTATAAATAAGACTCCTGAGAGGAAAATTCACTCACTCTTGCTCCAGCTGCAGAGCAAGAGATATTTGGATGTCAGGGAAGCTAGATGCTTCCTGAGACAGAGCAGTGCTTAGGAAAGGTAGGCAGAGCTGGGGAGGTCTTGCCAAAGAAACTCCCAGGGCCTGAAGCCTCAGAAGAGCATTCAGGGCAGGAGAAGGAAGCAGGTCGACACGCTCTTGCCAATGATGAGTGGCTATTGCAAGCTGCAGTTTGCCTGCAAGTAAAGGGCTAGATGATGACTGGCAGTAGAGTCACTGAGGCAAGGTGGGTATAGGGAGCTGGGGATTCACCCAGAGTGTGGGGACACTGGCAGGATAGTACCCTGAGGGGAGGGTGCTGCATTCTGGAAGGGATGTGGTTCCTAATGTAAAGTGGCAGAATAATTAAATGCATAAACAGGTAGTAGTGAGAGAGACACCAGCTGGAAGAGGGTCCTCCATGGCTGAACTGAACTAATGCCATGAGTGTCCAGCAGGGGGGTGCCATAGCAGTGAGTTGCACTGTTACAGTACAAAAAAGCAGGTAACAGGAATTTCAAATATCTCTTTAAAAAAATACAGAATAGAAGATTTCTAGGATAAATCAAAATTAGATTATCTTAGTCTGTAACTGAAGAGTCTTCAACAAAAGCTGTTTACCCAACTGTTTCAGTTGCATAAGTTTCAACAGAAAGAAAGTTTGCCTAAACAGTAAGGATTAGAATTATTTAAAAAATAGGAGGGGAGGAGCGTTTCTTCTCCTGTTCCTAGCATCACTGAGGGATTTTGCTCACATTTTCCACACAAAATCACATAAAATGAGCTACAGCAACATACATAGAATTCCTCATTCAGTAGGGAATAAGCCAGAACCTTCAACACAAGCCTGCCAAAGGAGCTAAAGGGCTATTGGTGGGCAGAAGTATGACATAAAAAGGACATAAGAGACTAAATTGGCATCTTCTCCAGCTAGATCTTCCAATAATTGTGATCCTCATAAAGAGGCAAGAATAGATGCCTCCTTTTTCCCCATGGACTACTCAACTGATTGCAGAGAACTAAGTGTGTTTGGGACACAGGGGATTGCTGGATAGAGGACTAAATTAATGCCACAATCTTGCTAATTCTGCATTGCTGAGCCACCAGAGGGGTAGTTGAGCTCAAACCATTGTAAGTAATTTGGTCAAGTGACTCCTTCCGAATATCCAACCTAGACCTCCCCCACTATAACTTGCAACCATTGCTCCTTGTTCTGCCATCTGTCACTACTGAGAACAGCCTCTCTCCATCCTCTCTGGAACCATACTTCAGGAAGTTGAAGACTGTTGTCAAATCACATAAGATATAGAATACAATAAAATTTGTCAAGTACTTTGGATTATCTACAGAACACAAACATTTGGCTCTCTGTGACTATTTGCTTATAAGAGGGTATCTAGTCATGAGTAAAGTCACTACTGCCATTGGATTTTCATTTTTCATACTTTGTCACTCAGGCTGTGAATTTTATGTACGATTAATAACACAGTCATTTTTCTTTGTGGGATACATGTAGTTGAGAGGTCACACAACAATATTTGATCAGAAACTGTGTCAACTTTCAGCTAACTGGAGTTTCCACAGTTAAAATTACATCCCGTTGTATAAAAGACTCTCTCCAACTCCCTCTCTCATCTCCTCAACTAAGCCCTGGATGAATAATGGGTTTTAAAACAAACATAGTAGAGCTCAGCAGAGATGGGAGCTCCACTGAGGAGACTTAATTGCATTCACCTGGGGCTAATTAAATCAGATAAATATCCGATGGAGAAAGCACATGAAAGCAAGTCCTTGAAAGCAGTCGATAAAAATAAAAGAGACTCAAACAAGATGGTTTATGGAACAATTCTACAATTTGAGAAGAATCACCAAGTAAATCCACCTGAAGTTTGCCAGCAGCCTAAGAAAAAGAACAGGCAGAGCAACCAGAGAACTGGTCATGGTATGAGAAGTGAGATGCTACTAACAGCATCCGAGTTTCTAATGAGACGACTGTGACAAACTGATGGACACTGTGGCATAAGCACAACCTTTAGCCTTTGGATTGCCAACTTCAAGGGAAAGCTTCCATATCCCTGCACAGCCACTAACTTTTTCACCTTCTCTAGGTTATAGATCACCCACTGGTCAGCACATGACATCAACAGCTCCTTCTCTCACCAAGCTTTCAGACAAGAAATTGTTAGGCCCCACTCAGGAAGAAATTATGTAGCTTCTCCAGCTGTCTTCCTCACAGATTGCTTATGTAGGGAATATGTTATTTGTCAAACCGCATTTATCTTGATTCTTACCATCCCTCTGCCATTGAGCTGTCATTTTGTTAGCTCTTTACTACTTTAAAATTAATAGTGTCAGCATTGAATCATTGTTGCCATGTCATCTGTGGTTTATTTTACTGTTGGCAAGTACCTGACTAGATTTCAATTTGTAGAGTATTTAACTATTGGTTAAAACCAAACTTAAAGAAACTTTGTGCCACGCTTTTTATTTAAAACCTGGACATCTTCCTAGATGCCTTTTTCTTTGCACAAGAATTGATGAATGGCTATTCCTCAGAGACCACATCCTATCCCACAACCTGCCTCTGCACTACACTGACCACAAAGCAGAGTAAAAGTATGCAAAAATATTTATTCCAAAATAAGTTGTAATATTAATCATCCATTTTTTGAGCTAACTGTTACTTGGCTAACAATTTCAAAGTTATTTGAAAATAAGGGAAAAAATTAAAAAACACTAAATTTGCAATAAACATATTTTGCATGAAATATTTCTACCAGCAGTAGTTGTCATAAAAATGTTACTTTTGGAGGCTCATACTTGCATGCTTATTTATGCTCCAGCTGTTTTCTTTCCCCCAGCATGTTTAAGAAACATGGAATACTATACAGGCAGTCCCCGACTTACGCGGATCCGACTTACGTCGGATCCGCACTTACGAACGGGGCTTTCTTGCCCCGGAGGTCGAGGTGGCGGATTGCTACCTGCGAGCTCCGGGGCGAGAAATCCCCGTTCGTAAGCTGCTCCCGGTGCCCCTGGTCTGCTGGAGACCGTCTCCAGCAGACCTGGGGCACCAGGACTGAAGCCGCAGCAGCGGCGGGTTCCCGCGCTTCTGAGGCTTTGCTCTGGCTTCAGTCTGAGGCTTTGCTCTGGCTGCTGCGGCTTCAGTCCTGGTGCCCCAGGTCTGCTGGAGACGGTCTCCAGCAGACCAGGGGCACCGGGAGCAGCTTACGAACGGGGATTTCTCGCCCCGGAGCTCGCAGGTAGCAATCCGCCACCTCGACCTCCGGGGCAAGAAAGCCCCGTTCATAAGTGCGGATCCGACATAAGTCGGATCCGCGTAAGTCGGGGACTGCCTGTATAGTATTCCATGTTTCTTAAACATGCTGGGGGAAAGAAAACAGCTGGAGCATAAATAAGCATGCAAGTATGAGCCTCCAAAAGTAACATTTTTATGACAACTACTGCTGGTAGAAATATTTCATGCAAAATATGTTTATTGCAAATTTAGTGTTTTTTAATTTTTTCCCTTATTTTCAAATAACTTTGAAATTGTTAGCCAAGTAACAGTTAGCTCAAAAAATGGATGATTAATATTACAACTTATTTTGGAATAAATATTTTTGCATACTTTTACTCTGCTTTGTGGTCAGTGTAGTGCAGAGGCAGGTTGTGGGATAGGATGTGGTCTCTGAGGAATAGCCGTCTCCAGCAGACCAGGGGCACCGGGACTGAAGCCGCAGCAGCGGCGGGTTCCCACGCTTCTGAGGCTTTGCTCGGAAAGCCTCAGAAGCACGTGAACCCGCCGCTGCTGCGGCTTCAGTCCCGGTGCCCCTGGTCTGCGGAAGACGGTCCTCAGCAGACCAGGGGCACCGGGACTGAAGCCGCAGCCGCGGCGGGGTCCCGCGCCTCTGAGACTTTGCCGGAGGAAAGCCTCAGAGGCGCGGCACCCCGCTGCCGCTGCGGCTCTGCTCTCCGTGTCCCTGGTCTGCTGGGGCGCAGCTAGTGTGCCCCCCCCCCCCAGCAGACCAGGCTTTTGTTGTGGACCCTGGGGCAGAGCAGCTGGGGCACTGCAGATTGGTCCTGCAGCGCCGCTCTGGGCACTACTGGACCAACCCGGCAGCACCCCAGCTGCTCTGCCCCAGGTCCTGATTCAGCCGCTGCTGGTCAGTTTCAGCAGTGGCTGAATCAGGATGCCTGGGGCAGAGCAGCTGGGGTGCTGCTGAGTTGGTCCAGTAGCGCCGAGGAGCGGTGCTACTGGATCAACCCAGCAGCACCCCAGCTGCTCTGCCCCAGGCATCCCCAAGTCAGCCGCTGCTGAAACTGACCAGCGCTGACTACAGGAAGCCCGAGGCAGAGTTGCTCTGCCCCAGGCTTCCTGGAATCAGCTGCTGATCAGTTTCAGCAGCAGCTGACTTGGGGAAGCTTGGGGTTCTTAAGTTGAATCTGTATGTAAGTCAGAACTGGCGGTCAGTTCCGACTTACATACAGAGTCAACTTAAGAACAAACCTACAGTCCCTATCTTGTACGTAACCCAGGGACTGCCTGTATAACAGTTCTTTCAGAACTGTCACTCTGCTGTTTCTAGGTGACCACAGCTGAAAAATTTCATTGAGTATGCTAGCCTGTCTCTCCAACTGGAGGTTTTAAGGGTATCTGATGATACTGACCCAAGCAGTTCAACCATTTAGTGCTGATAGCTCTATTTTGTCACCTGCAGTGGGGAGGAATATCTTTTCTTCCTTTTGCAACAAGAGACTGCCACTGCATCTGCACAGTGATTTACAAATCAAAAAGAAAAAAAAAGGAATTGGGGTTCTCAGCTTTATCCAGCTAACTCCAAGAACAGCAGGCATATTCAAGTTTCATATTGTTATTTAAAAAAAGTCTGTAACACTAAACAAGATATGTGTTAATTATTTCTCATGAAGAACACAAACAAGGGACAGACACCCCTCAGGGAAAGTCTAAGCATACTTAGTCTTGCCTTAACACAGGGGAGATAAATGGATTGCATGACCTCTCAGCATCCCTAACCATGTCTACATAGCAGGGCTAAAGCTGAAATAAGCTACACAACATGAGCTACGTCAATTGTGTAGCTGAAGTCGAAGCTTATTTCAGCTTTAGGCGCTGTCTACACAGCAGGAAGTCCAAGAGAGAGCACGCTTCCTCCGACTTCCTTTACTCCTCGTACAATGACAGTTACAGGAGTTGGAGTAAGAAGTCCTCCTGCTCAACATTATTTCGACATGATGTTACAGTGTAGACGTGGATTTTGTTATTTCAGAATAATGTCAGTTATTCTGAAATAATACTGCTGTGTAGACATAGCCTCAGGGTAGCAGAATCTAGCCCAGACCATATTTAGTGGGGAAAAAATTATCCCATGCTTGTCTTATTGCTCATCATGTTCAATAAAACATTATTATGGGATTCCCCTCCCCCCAAAGCTTCGCATTAGCCTAATGCTGATACAGCCTATGTCAATGGACTAGAATATAGGTCCCGCCCCATTAGAACATGTCAGAATGTTCTGCAGTTTAGGATTCTACATAGCTAAAATAATAAGGATGCTGTGCATCCTTGACCTCTGTTCACATCAGTTGGTAGGGAGGGCTCTTAGCTTCTTATCCTTGTGCTGCAGCTAGTATTTGGCTTTGTATTCTTAATTAATGCAAATATTATGTAGCAAGGCTTAAAGGAGTGAATTCTGTTTTTTCCACAAGGTGCTCATTTTAAGAGACAGGTCACAGCTGTAAGCTAGATTTTAGGAAACAGATGCTACTCCTATTGCATAATAATTGCACTAATGAGTGCTACATATTTGAAATAGCTAGTATCACTGAAATATTTATCTCTATTTTTTACTCTTGTGGCAGAATTAGAACATTGATTCATTCGTATTCATTTGCAGAGGATAATTTGACTGTATTTCCATCAACATATTTGAAAATTGTCTTCATTTTAGCATTTCCTCAGTTTGATATTCTACATCTTCTTCAAGCTACACTAACTCTGTTGCTCACCTATCACATAAAGCAAGTGATGATTTCTAGTCATCTTCCTGACAAAAGAATTACAACATCACAAGCAGTGTTCAAGGTGGTTTTGATTTTACAGTTAAATTTTACATGCCACTTAAAGTGCTGCATAGGAGAGGGCTGGTGAATGCAGTGAGGTGCCACGTGTTTGCTTACTAAGACATCAAGCAAAGTAAACCAAGGGAAGAAAAAGCAGCTGTAAATAATACAGAAAGATGCAGGATGACAGAAGCAGCAGCCACTGGAATCAAGGGGGAAAGAACAAAAAATGGAGCAACATTAGGGATTGTCCAAAACACTTGGCTTCTTATCTAGAAAAATGAAAAAGGGGGGAATACACCATGAACTTGTTTTCTGCCTTATCTTAGGGGAATTGCTTCTCTTTCCACTTCTTCTCTGCCCCTTTTCCTTCTTACTTAACTTAGCCTTTTATATTGCCTAAACTTGAAGGGATGGATCATGAGCACTGACATTTTTTATTTGTCACTCAGAATCTGTACATCTCAACATCTGAGAGAGATGCAGAAGGGGTAGGCAATTTGCTTGTTCTCTGTCTCATGTTCCTGAATAATGAAAGGGGTAATATGATAGTCAATAAGAGTGCAGGAGGTCTTCTTCTATGGGGAAGAATTAAAATCATCGTGTTGGCCAGGTACTTTTATAGTTTCAGGGGTCAGGGCCCTGTTTTACAAGTGCTTGGTATTGGTGCTGGTCATCACTGCTGTTAATAGCTCAAGGAATCAAGAAGAAATAGGAAAATGTATCTCTAGGTCACCAGTTCAAATCTGGCGAACATGTTGATTTTAATTCTTCCCCATATCTTGTCTGGGCAAAGTAAATTGGTGGCATACATCCAATTCCTAATGGACAAAGGGATGTACTAAATTCTTCATTATGATTGACACATTCAGTCTTAGAGTGGCTGTCCAGGGACTGAATGGGCCAGAGAAATTGAATTACTCTTTTTCTCACAGAGCTGGTCACTCCAAGTCAAAAGTTGAGGCAAACCGATGGAAGAGTATATATACAATTAAATTACGGCTATAGTGCAGAGAAGACCGAAGTCAAGGGCTCTGAGTACAACAGGGATTAAGATTTAGTGCAAATGGGACCTGCTGATGCTTCTTTCACAAAATGTAATGCCTAGATTATCTTTGCAGTGCTGTAGTTCTAAAGATGCATAGCATTTACAATGGGCTGCTCTATAGGGGACATTCAAGAAACTTCAATCTGATTTAACTAAAACGTGTTGATTTAAGATGTGTTGGATACAATGCTTTAAACATCTATGGGGACATTCGTTCAGAATTAAAGTGGCCTTAGTTTGGTTTAATTCATTCCTGAATAAGCATCCCCACAGATACTTAGCACAGTTTAACTAACACACCTCAAGTCCACTCCTTTAGTTAGTTCAGATTTAACAAAAACAAATACACACACACAAACACCACATCTCTTTCCTGACTATCCCCATGTAGAGAATTCATACTACCTCTGATGTTACTTCATTTGTCAAGCAGTTTCAAAGAGACTATAATTTATGGCTAAATCTATGGCTAATCTCCAATTCTATAAATAGTGCTTTTAAAATAAATTAAGTATCTAATCAAGTCAATAGAAAATAAAAGGTTTCAGCCACCCCCTGTAGAGGCAAGTACATGGTCACCAATAGTCAGACTAGGAATGCAACTTCTACTGTGAAAAATAAGATGAGTCATCCAGGCATTGCCTGGAAGAAGAAAGTTACAAGACACTTATTTTTAGCAGTTTCTGATTCACAGCCTTTAAACTAGGAAAGCAGAATGGGAAACAGGTAGCCTCCACCACAGGTGGTAGGAGCTAGTGTTTTGTAACTATTCACTGATGCAGAGTTATATTTTTCCCGAATGGAAAGACATGACTGCATCTCCCCTCTGCTTTTTGATCTGTTTTGTAAGATCATGGGAGGGAAAAAAAGTTCATATTGAAGAGGAACTTATATGCCATCAAAAGAAGGAGAGAGATGATCTGTGTTTTGTAAGGGTAATGCATATTTAGCATCTTGTTTATAGAACTATAAGCTATAGTGTCATACTATAAGACACAGCTCTCAATTTGCATTCATGACAGAAGATCTTATTTGTAACCCTCAAAACCAAACTACAAACTTACACTCATTTTACACATATCACAGAATGTGGCCAAGGTCATTTCACAGTTCAATAGCAGAGATTTTGATTCCACATCTCCTACTCAACCCTTCTGGCCCAGCTGCCACTCCAAATACATTTACTATATGTAGATAGAAAATATCACTCCCAGTCTTTTACAATCATTTAGTAGGGCTATTTGAAAAAAAATGGATACTTCTTAAGGAGTTGTTTAAGGAAATACATTTATGAAAGAAAGTTTAATTTTCAGATGTTCCAGTTCGATGAACTCCCTAAAATTCTACCAGAAGTAATTTGGACATTTTTCATCACGTACATTTTTGGACCATTCTTAGTGTTTAGCAATTTGCAGAGTCAAAGAGATGAACTGCTTAGGATATGATAGAGACAGACGTAAAGAGCTGGCATGAAACCTGGCTGAGAATGTGGAACACTATGTTTATTTATTGTCACCTGAGGAAAGGTTACCTGAAAGATGACTGAGCTCGCTATCTAAAGGATTGCCCACGGGCTCGTCTACACAAACATTTAGCTTGCAGTAAACCGGTGTGTGAATAACCCCCACTTTTGCCGATCACACACCAAAAGTATGTGAAGCCTGTTGATCCTCACTAAGAGTTGCTTAGTGTAACCTAACATAATTGTTTCAAAATGGAGGATATAATACACCAGTGTGCTGCTAGTGCATGCAAGAGCCCATACAGTTAGCATATATCAGTATAATGGGGATGATTTGCACCCCAGTTTGCCAAAAACAAAATTTTCGTGTAAATGAGCCCTTAATCCCTCCATCGCCAGAATAAGAAAGAAAATAACTACAAGTGACTAAGAGCAAAAGCGATCCCTTAGAGCCAATTTATAGGTCCATTTGTTCACATCAGAATTGTTTCAGATTAAATACATTATCTATGCACTAGTAAATCAAGCTACTGAACCCTTGAAATCTGGCTGTTAGGTTCAAGAATCTAGAGATCCACTTAGTAACTGTTGCAGATTAGGTTTATAAATTTGAAAACTAATTAGTTAAAAAAAACAGTATTTTTGCAGTTCTTACTAAGCAACGTGTGAAATATCGCCGAGCCTCATTTGCATACCTGATGAGCCACCATTTTTTTCAGAAGAGGTTCTTGTGCAAGAAGGAGTGTCTACACTGCACCTTCTTGCGCAAGAAAAGCCCTCTTGCGCAATGCCGTTACACCTATTACTTTTCAGGAAGAACGGCATTGCTTACCCTCATTTGCATATTACTCGCGCAAGAAGCCACGAGAGTAGACACAGCCTTAGAGTTAAAGCAAGCTAAGGAAAAAGAAATACTGAAGTTAGACAGGAGGTATTTATAATCTCCAGCTCCACTAGATTGTCTGCTTTATCTTTTGCTTCCTGAGAGACTGCCAGCTTTTCCATGAAAGAATTTCTTTCCATCAGCAAAACTGAACAATACATATTTTTGTCTCCAGAGTTACTTTAAGTATAGCAGAACAGACGATATCATAACTTCTCTGCCAATCTTGGTTAAGTGTGTCTTTAAGAATAACAACTTTTACCTTTTAAAATGCTTGTCTGACAGAAGACAGGAAGCAAGTATATCCCATCCTTATCATTATTATAGAAATGAATCTTGATTATTGACAGAAACCAGGCAAAGTCGCACTTTGCATACTGTAATTGAGAGAAGAGCTAGAGAGTCTTTCTAGTCTAGGGAACTATTCTTTTTATTATGACAATACTATGGTTGAGGTAAGCCCTCAACTAGGATTGGGAAATTAGGTTCTGCTCACAGAGTAAAATGCTTCCTGCATCTATGAGCTTACAGTTTTCTAGCAAACAAACAAAAACCTTTAATTGCATGATATAGCAAACAAAAATGCCCTAGCTCCACCTGGTATATTGTTATGGTATCTCAAATCACTACATATTTCCCCACCTATGCAACATGTTTTATTAGGAAAAATAAAAACATTCTATAATTACTCTCAGATTGTTTACCATTGTCATAAAATAATTAGGTGCAAATTAACCTATATAACAGTTTCTTATTGAATTACACTACAATAGTGTAAATATAATCACAATGAACCAGTTAATATGTTTACGTGGTCATCTAGAGCTTGGAGAGGTCTTTTGTGCAAATCACGTTTAGCTAGAAGTATGGATTCAGATCAACTCAAAATAATTAATTAATTTGACTTGGTTTCAGTGAATTGTTTCAGTTAAATAAAAATGTGAAAGTCTTTCATATGGGCATTTCTGAAGTGTTTTGACTTTTGAAAAGTTACTTATTTTTTGTTTAAAAATTTTTAACCTTGGAAACTAAGCATTTTCAGGTTGAACTAAACTAGAGACCTTTGCTTCATCAGGGAAAATAAGTAGATTTTTTTGTAGCCACTGAACTGTAAGGTGTATCTAGACTACAGGGATTTTTCAAAAAAAAAAGGGGCCTTTTTTCGAAAAATCTTTACCTGCATCTAGACTGCTGCCATGTTCTTTCAACAGTAAATCGAAAGAACGCGGCAGTTTTTTTGACCGTGGAAAACGTCATTTTACAAGGAATAACACCTTTTTTTGAAAGTGCTCTTTCAAAAAAAGGTGCTATGTAATGCAAACTGTGCTTTTTCAAAAGAGAGCATCCAGACTTCCTGGGTGCTTTCTTTCAAAAAAGCAGCTTGCTTTTTTGAAAGTGCTGGCTGTAGTCTAGATGCTTTTTTTCGAAAGAGGCTTTTTCGAAAGATACTTTTGAAAAAGCCTCTTTCGAAAGAGGCTTGCAGTCTAGATGTAGCCTAAGAGAAAGGAGTTATTTATTTGTCCCATAACTTCAGGCCCATACAGATATATATTTCTGTTCTAGTTCTTTGGTAATTTGGCATAATTTTGCTGAAGAACATTCCTTTACATAAAGAAACATCACAATCCAGACCAAAAGAGAGTTAGGAGCATGCATCCTCTTTTCCTAGAATCATCAGCAGGTCTATAGCATTCCATGCATCCCAGGAGAGAACTTAAGTAGAAAGGCCTTTACTACTCTTTGAGTCGATCCCTAAACTTGGATCCCCTTTCTACTCATGGTTAGGCTGCGACACATGCTCAGATTCATACACCTCACTGACATTCCTTTTTTGCATCTTTACAAGAAAATATTGACACCAACCAACTCTCCATTTATGCAGTTATTCTATGAGAGAAGCCTGGATTATAGCGTGCTAGATTATCTTGCACAATATCTGGAACATTTTCCAGAGATTCTCCTTTAAAGCTCTAATCTTACAAACACAGACCAGTCCCACAGAGACTGCGTAGATAGTTGAGTATCCTTAGGACTTAGTAAGTTTGCCTGTGGTGCATTAAGTTAACACTTAAATGCACACTCCCTTTGACTCTTATGAGTCATGCCAATGAACTCCCTGGGGCAACTCACATATGTGAGTCTTTACAGGATTGGGGCCAACATCACCTGTTAATTCATTAAATATTCTTAAACCAGCAGGGCAGTTGAGTAGCAAATGGAAGAATGTGTGTTTATTGCATTTCTCTCCTTCATAAATCCTTTGAATTTTGCAGCTGAAAACAAAAGTCCATTTTCAATACTAAGTTTTTCAGATTTCAGAGAACTGAAAATTAAGAACTTAATTATCATTGAATTATTCTAAGAAGTGAAGTCCTACCTTTGGTTATTTGATGAAATGATTCATTATGGGATTCGCATGTCAGCTGGCTGCTCTGTTTCCAAAGGTGCGACTGAACAACTGCAGTCTTTTCTCCCACAAAATCAAGTGAGTTCAAGGGAGAACTGTTTGCTGCAAACCTAATTGAACAGCTGTAACAAGTAACAACATTTTGTATCATGCTCACTTTTGAATCCATAACTAAACACCAGTCATCTCTAAACAGTGCTTCATTCAGACAGTTCTGTCTGATTTCTTGGCAAGTTGAATGAATGTAGGTTAGCACTTAATAGGAATTACTCTATTTTTAATGCCTATTACACCCACTAGAGTGTAGGGCAGCAACAAAGGTTCTTCATTTTTGTCTGTCTTCGGCCATTTTCTCCAGTGTGTCCCAGTTGTAATTCATTCTCTTCATGTCTGCCTCAACAATTCGCCACCATGTTGTCTTCGGCCTCCCAGGTTTTCGTTGTCCTTCAGGCAACGAAAGATAAGTGCTATCTTTACAATGGCGTCTGCCTCCCTTCTCATCACATGCCCTATCCATCTCCAGCGTCTTCTCATAATGATAGGGGTCATGTCCTCCTGGTGGCATCTCAGGAGCAGGTCATGGTTGCAGATTGTTTTCGGCCAAAAGATGTGAAGTATCTTACGAAGGGTGGTATTATAAAAGGATGAGAGCTTGGCACGGTCGCACTCTGTCATCCATATCATACTCTGGCTACGTCTACACTACTTCAAAGTAGGAATAAGAGATCCTCCAGAAAAGGGCTTTTTTCCGGAGGATCGGGGCCAGTGTAGACGCTCTTTTCCGGCTTTTCTAAAAGCCGGAAAAAAGCGGCGGACATTTTTATTTAAATGCCGCGGGGGATATTTAAATCCCCCGTGGATTTCCCTATTACGACCTGTAAAATTAGCATGCCCCTTTCGGAAAAGGGGCCAGTGTAGATGTAGCCTCTATGTTTAGCGTCAAAGATGATAAACACACAATATCTAGTTTCACACAAAAGCAGCTAGTCGAAGTTCAGGGCTCTGGATATGGCTCAGCTGGGTGAAAAATTGATCAGGATCTGATATTTCCTTTGATGCAACAGGCACAAAAAATCTTGCTTATTTAAGAAGAAAAGGTCCTTTTTCTCTGAATGCAGGAGGAACAAAATTGGGAGATACTATCTCTACTTATAGCTCAAAGGATCTTTAGACAGCACCAGTCCCAAAAAGCTTTCCTCTAGGCTACAACATGCTTACAGGATTCTGCTTGACTTCCTTGCTTCCCAAGTCTCTCTCAAGCCATGCCTACACACTTGGCCCCTTGTTTTGGCAGTGCATGTACTCACTAGGATCTCTTGTATCAATTGCATACACGAGGAGTAACGGTAGTTCGAATTAGCCTAATTCGAACAACCTACGCTGTGCCGCGTGTAGCCGCGGGCACGGAGTCCGAACTACCGGGGATTTAAAAATGGCGGCACCCGGCAAGATGCAAATGAAGCCCGGGATATTTAAATCCCAGGCTTCATTTGCAACTTTGATTGACTACATTAACCACCCTAGTTCGAACTTTTGGGAACTCTAGTAAGTCTTGTTTTAGGTGGTGCTCCTTAGAAATCTCTTCCTTGTTTCTTAAACTGCACATTCTCATCTATCTGTTTCACAATTTTAACTTAACCCATAGCAAAATTTAATCAAGTTTGTAACAAGAAAGATAGAGTAGCATCCCCTTAAATAGGGAAATAATCTGCTAGTGGTGTTCATTGCATTAGAACATGAGAGCTTATGCCATATTCCTTGAACATGTGTGCACATTTATTAAACAATTATTTGGGACCCAAGTGAGCCTAGGTGGTTTCCTTCATATTTTATTGTGTTAAGAGAAAAAAAAAGATATCCCCCCATATACACAAAATAACATATCACATAAAGTTAATATACCACCATGTTTCCTCCACTGTCAGATTAGAAAGTCTTTAGTCTTCCAGGTAGATAAGTTTTATTTGTTTGTGTGGTTGGTGTGTGTGTGTGGGGAGCGGGGGGGGGAGGTTCTTCAAAAGCTAAGGAACAGCAGCTGACAGCTATATTTTCCTCACTTCATGTGGAAGGGATATCAAGGAGACTGATCTAAATCTTTCATAAACCAGTGGAAAAACATCTATATCCCTAAAAGTTGTGTTGTCAATCGGAAGTGCTTTGTTAAACTCCCACTGATGCATAGTCACATGGGAAAAAATCCACACTGTTCCCATAATGACAACTAGAGACACCTATTCTAAGGAGTCATGTAGTTCTGGCTGTTATTATTTCCTTACTTTAACTCTGGGGACAGCTCCTCTTGCAGAAAAAAGAGAAATATCAGAGTGTCTGTTGCAAAGTGATAAACAATGCGATATAATGGTCCCCATGTCAAAAATATGGCAGACTGTTCTCCCAACATCAATATATTCAGAGAGGCAGGAATTTTCAAAGCAGCCTATGGAAGTCAGACACCCAAATCCCTTTTAAACTGCTCGTGCCTCATTTGTGGGGCTGTTTTCTCCATATACGTCTCAAACTACAGTGTTAAGTACTGTAAAAAACTGAAAACACTGCAAATAATGATTCAGAAGCTTCAGTTCTTCCAGAGGATATTTATCTAGCCTCAGTAGTTTTTGCCTGTCTTCCAAAAGATGGAAGTGTCTACAACAGCAAAGAACTTTCTGAACAGAGTGAGGTGAAGTGTAATTACCTACACTAGACAGGGACATCATGCACCTGATTTGATGTGGATATGCACACACTATTCATTAGCAAGACAGCTTGGATTTATTAGTTATTTGTATTACCATATGTTTATAGGTGTCCTAGTCATGGGCTGAGGACCCCTTTGTGCTAAGGTGCTGGACTAGTGGCATTTTCACTCTAATGAGACTGTAAGCCTTTCGAAAGGCATCCTGGATCAAGTTCTGTCCCAAGAATTCTGTGCTAAGAAGCATGGTTGATACTAGAAGGCTCAGAGATATATAGTGTTTACTGAATTTATGGATTATACTGCGTTTACCATTGTGTACTCTGCCAAACCAGTGGTGTTTGGAATTTGCTCTTCCAGGATCAGAAGCTCCCTATGGCATAATTTTAGCCTTTGCTGTAGACCCAGTTTAGCTATAAATAGTTTTCTGTGAGGTTAGCTCTGAATCAAGCTGTAGTCATTCACACATGCCTTGCATGGCTGTTTCACATTAAGTGGTCTCAAATATAATGACATATCCTTGGAACTGAATAACATAGTGTAAAGCACTATTATATATATATAATACGTTTCATCCACAGATCTCCAGCACATTCCAAAAGTGCCATTGTCGCTGTTTTACAGAGAGGCAAATGGATACACAACAGAAGTTAATTCTCTTGCCCAGTATTACACAGAGAGTCAGTAACTGAGTCAGGAAGAAAATGGTCCTGTCCTTCCCCACTAAGACAGGTGCCCTGATATTTCTGGCATGCAGGAAGATCTCTTAGCAGAATGCTTTCTGGGCATTTTGGCATTTTATTATTCTAGTACCACCCGTTGGCTTTAGGTCTGAAACATTTCTTTTAAATTTGAAGTTGAAGCTACAAGGACTGTCAACTAGTCAGGAAAAATAATTGCATGAAACAGATACTGTGTGTGAGGCTACGTCTACGCTGCAGGCTTCTTTTGGAAGAATCTTTTCCAGAAGAGATCTTCCTCTGAAAGAGAGCGTCCATACTGCCAAAGGGCATCAAAAAAGCAATCTGCTTTTTCAAAAGATAGTGTCCACACTGAATGGACGCTATCTCACATGGAAGCTGTGATTACTATGAATGGAGTGGCTATGAGGGCACCTGTGCTTTTTCCTCTTTCCTCTTCTTTCGAAAGAGCTCCCTCTTCTCCGCCCACACACGCCTTTTTCCGAAAGAGCTTTTTTGGAAAAAGGCTTCTTCCTCATAGAAAGAGGTTTACCAATGTCAGAAAAACACTTCTGTTCTTTTGATTTTTTTCTCTCGAAAGAGAAAATACAATTGCAATGTGGACGTAAGTGAAGGTTTTTTTGGAAAAATGGCCGTTTTTCCGAAAAAACTCTGTAGAGTAGACATAGCCTGAGATGTAAACTCCACTGAATACAGACAGCTGGAGCTCATATTTTTGCTATTAATGGGATGGTTTCTGATCATAAGAAAGGCAGAGCAAGGCAGAAAGAAGTGTGAATGGGAGAGGAGCAGATGTTATTAGAGTAGATGAGCAGATTTCACTTTTAATCAATTGCGAATGATCTATCAAGTTACTATATCATCTATCTAACTTAACATCACTATATATACACTATATATACTCATGCATGTTAGCCAATAATCCCTATCCATATGCACATGCAACTCCGATATCTAGTCAAGGTATGCCACCTGTGAACAAGGAGGAGTGCCTCTGAATTTCTCCAGCCCATATAAACATGCAGAAAGGGGAAAGTCACTTACTAAAACATAAAATGTATGATTCTATGATTGCAATGCACGATCATCATGGAAGTGTGGGTCTGGCAGCATAGAACAGATAGGGGCTCTTGACCCTTCCCTCCACCCCTCAAAAAATATCAGGTGGAATTCAGGGTTCACTGAAAACAGCTATATTCACGGTAAACCATGATTGCACATATCAGTCAGTATCCAGTAAAATGCTCCATTACCTCCAGAGTCCAGTTAGACTACAACTGCATGTGAGACTCCCTATTGCAAGTGAGGATTTGCTTTGACCATAATCATGTATCCTTATATTGGTTCACCCCATTCTGCGAATCCACCTCCATCCATTTGAACACAAAATCTAGCCCTGCTCCGAGCACATTTCACATAAAGCTATTGAACAGCCCTACAGTGACAATTACTTTCACAGCTATCATCCGTCTGAGGAGAATTCAGACAATAAATCAGCATTCCAGCAATAAGTGCTTAAATATGTCAATTTTACAGGGTGCCATTTTTGCTCTAACAACTTGTGTACTAGAAAGACTCATGAAATAGAATTTAAACAGCAATAAAAACATCATTTTCATGAACAAATCATAATTAAAAACATTCAAGTTAAATTGCTTTGAAGAACCTTAATTGGAACTTAAAATAAAAGGTTAAATCTAAAGATATGTCATATAGCATTTCTGAACCATCGGCTGGCAACTAAGAACAAATGAAAACAGCACCCAGGGAAATAATTTATTTTCTTATTATTTCTATACCCAGCATAAATCTGAGCATTGAATACGCTTATTTATTAGGCTAATTTTCAGTGCAAACAGAAAATGGACACATATGAATATGAAGCTATTTCCTTAATCTAGAACACCAATCACTTACGTTGATTTGGGCAAAAGCAACTCAAAATTCTCACTCAACTGTCTTTTATTAACTCCCTGCCTTTTCCCTACCTATTACAAAGAACAGAACTGTAAATAAGGTGAAACCACTGGTGCTTCACCAGTGTGGTTAAAAAAAAAGGAAAATTAAGGAGCCTCATTGGACCTAATTCTGATTTTAAACAGTTTTACACTAGTTTTACTACATAACTTAATTCCCACTTAGCCCTGGTCTACACTAAGGAGTTATTTCAAAATAACTCTCCTTATTTAAAAATAGAAAGCAGAGCATCCACACTACCAAGCCCATTATTTTGAAATAATGGGTTGGTTATTTCAAAATAATAACTCCTGCTTTCCAAGTGGGATAATACTTATTTTGAAATAATTATTTTGAAATGAGGTAGTGTGGATGCTCCCTTGCTGCTATTTTGTAATAACTTCTCTCCAGCGTAGCACATTGTTTGTCTTCCTTTAAAAGAAAAAACTGTAATCCTGGATTTGCATGGACATATCCTATTTCTTATAACTTTCTTCTATAATAAAGGAAAAGACCGGAAGCCTAAATACACAGTAAAAAAAATGTTTTAATGAAGCTAAGATGGGTTACTGTGCAGTGAATTGTATTATACTTACTGTATGTACATTTGAGGATTCAAAGGTTTGTGCTACAGGAGATGTTTTGAAATTTGACTGTGGAATTCTAAATGACTAGGCAGTATGAACTTTCACATTTTTTTCATTTGGGTCCATTTTCCAAATATCTGCTTTAGAAAACAGGGCATTTACTATTGTTTGTGTATTCTATATAGATATCCTTATGGCACCTGAACAACCAGACTCTAAAGTGATTGCAAAGGCCCATCACAGCAGCTAGAGTTGTTTGATATAGACATCAGAGCTAGTATCTACAGGGAAAAATACAGAAAAATGTGAGAAAATGAAGTTTGGAACAGTCAGGATTTATTCTTTATATTCTGGACTGAATTAATCAAACCTATATCAATTTGCAATAAGGTGATACCACACCTTTTTATTTTACAAAGCACTAAAATTATTCCTTCCAAATGAATATTTTCAAAACAATCTGAAATTCTGAATATCATATTTTTAAAGTAAGGAGAAATATTAAGTTAGTTGTTTGCCTGAGGCTTCGTATGATTCAGGACGTTGTATTGAAATTCTCACTAGCATTAAAAAAACCTTTATAAACAACAAATAGTCCTGCAGCACCTTAGAAACTAACAAAAATGTAGATGGTATCATGAGCTTTCGTGGGCACAACCCTCTTCTTCAGATGAATGGAGTTTAAGGGGTCCAAGTTCTAAATAAATAACAGAACTTTCTCTGCTCTTTATTTGGAACTTGGACCTCTTAAACTCCATTCATCTGAAGAAGTGGGTTGTACCCATGAAAGCTCATGATACCATCAATGTTTGTTGTTAGTCTTTAAGATGCTGCAGGACTATTTGTTATTTTCTAAGGGTATATCTACACTTGCTCCCTAGTTTCAACTAGGGATGCAAATGTAGGTGACTGAAATTGCTAATGAAGTGGGAATTTAAATATCCCGCGCTTCATTAGCATGATCTCAGCAGTGCATTACTCCACTCAACAGCTATTTCGAAAGTGAAAGTGTGCACCGGGACGCTTTAGTTCGAACCAAACTCCTATGGCTTGAACTAATATTACTCCTCATTTTTTGAGGAGTAATGCTAGTTCGAACCAAGGGGTTTGGTTCGAACTAACGCGTCCCAGCGTGCACTTTCACTTTTGAAACAGCTGTTGAGTGGAGTAATGCACTGCTGAGATCATGCTAATGAAGCGCAGGATATTTAAATCCCGCGCTTCATTAGCAATTTCGGTCGCCTACATTTGCATCCCTAGTTCAAACAAGGGAGCAAGTATAGATGTACCCTAAGTTTTTTCTGTTAGAGACTAACACAGCTACCCCTCTGAAACTGAGGGTAGATCTATACAGCAACATTATTTTGAAATAACTTAGTCCATTTCTACACAGTAGGCTGTTATTTCAAAATAATATCAAAATACTGTTAAGGTGGAGGACTTCTTACCCTGACTCCTGTAACCCTCTTTGTATGAGGAGTAAGGGAAGTTGGAGGAAGAGTGCTCTATTTCGAAATAATTTCTGAGTATATGCTCCCAATTTCGAAATAAACGATTTCAAAATAAGTTATTCAATTGATGTAGCTCAATTTGTGTTGCTTATTTTGAGTTAAGCCCTGCTGTGTAGATGCACCCTCACTAGCATTAGTTCATTATTCTCTTGCAGTGGCTCAGAAAGGACTAAAATGACTTGACAAACTAAATATCCCAGTATTATCTCTGCATGTAGAAGCCGTGAAAAACAATTGAAAAACTATAGCAAAATTTTGCATGACTTCAAGGATATGATTCTCAGAAAATGTGCAATTCTATTAGTTATACGGTGCTCAGTATGTATACGTAGAATCCTCTCATCATACATAATTAAACACACCTTTTCTATACTACCTCCAACATGCTAAAAGAAGTAGAGCTTATTTCTCCTTTCCAAAATCTTGCTAAATACCCTTTTGTGGTTTCAGAAAAAAATTATAGTATGTTATAGACAAGTGATCTGACACAACTGCCCTCTTGTGCCTACCTTCAACATTTTTCTGAAAGTTATTGTCCAGCAAGTTTATAAAAGGACTCATGCTGTTTGTCCTACTGCATAAGCATCTGGCCTCCTGTGCTTAGAAGGTTAACATCCAAAAATATAAATGAGCTCAGACCTGAAACAATCCCTAGCTTTTTAAAACTCTCTCAGTTTGAAAGTCCGTTGCAATGCACCATCTCTATTTTTTTAAGGAGTGAAAACAGTATAAAGTGGTGATTTGATTAGTATCTTCCCTCAGTTCAACCCTAGTAAACTTAAAATTGCTTAAAATGACTCATATTGGTATAATATTTGCTGCCCATGTGCATCACAGAACTAATTTTGAAATAGCACTAGGGAACATTTTAATGTATTAATGCTCTAGGCTAGGAGCAAGTACATACAGTAAAGTTAACATAACATTGGCATAAGGCTTTATTGGAATTCATATTTAGCTCAAGCTCTCAAACTATGCAAGCTGCTGAGAATGACAACCAAGCCCATTTTAGCAACATCAAGTATAGTCCCCTAAACATTTTCCTTTCAAAGAGCAGTAGTGACTAGCAATTGGGGATTAATAACAATGTTTGAAATCATGTGTACCCACCGTATAGCCTCCTGTCTTCGGCAATATGAGGAAATGCATGAGTAAATTCTACCCTCAGTTACAGTGTACATCTGTATATTCATGTGAGTGGAGTTGCTCTAAATATGCATGTGCAACCAAGAGCAGAATTTGGCCTTTCTGTATTAGCAGGTAACTCGCATTGTAAGAAGGAAGAGCAGATGACTTGTTCATAGTTTCTTGTTTGTTTTTGTTTTTACATTGATCTGGTCTTTGATAATTTCATGGATTCCTTTTCCTAGGCTGGTTGTGACATATACAAAGATGAGAATTTTTGAAATGCAAGATGGATGGGTCATTTAAAAAACACAAATTCTGATTTACGTGTGAAATTGTCAACTTGTCAACATCACTGCAGAGTTAATTGTTTCCAAACTCTGGCTAAATAACGAATTAAAGCAAGCTATTAAATGTACCTGTGCTTATACCTCCTTGATGTTTTCAAAGGAAACGGTGCAGTTGTGTCATTTAGGCTACATTAACAGGTGGTGTTGAGCCACAATGTGCAAATGTTAGAAAGGACGCGGACGCTTTGGAGAGGGTACAGCGGAGGGCGACCAAAATGATTAGGGGGCTGGAGCACATGACTTATGAGGAGAGACTGAGGGATTTGGGTTTGTTTAGTCTGCAAAAGAGAAGAATGGGGGGGGATTTGATAGCAGCCTTCAACTACCTGAAGGGAGGTTCCAAAAAGGATGGAGAAAGGCTGTTCACAGTCATGACGGATGGCAGAACTAGGAATAATGGTCTCAAGTTACAGTGGGGCAGGTCTAGGTTGGATATTAAAAAAAATATTTCACTAGGAGGGTGGTGAAGCACTGGAATTACTTAGGGAGGTGGTGAATATCCATCCCTAGAGGTTTTTAAGTCTCAGCTTGAGAAACCCTGGCTGGTTTGATTTAGTTGGGATTGGTCCTGCCTTGGGCAGGGGGCTGGACTTGGGGTATGTCTACACTACCCCGCTAGTTCAAACTAGCGGGGTAATGTATGCATACCGAACGTGCAAATGAAGCCCGGGATTTGAATTTCCCGGGCTTCATTTGCATAAGCCGGCCGGCGCCATTTTTAAATGCCGGCTTGTTCGAACCCCGTGCCGCGCGGCTACACGCGGCACGGGCTAGATAGTTCGAACTAGCAAGCCATTCCGAACTATCTGTACGCCCCGTGGAATGAGGTGTACAGATAGTTCGGAATGGCTTGCTAGTTCGAACTATCTAGCCCGTGCCACGTGTAGCTGCGCGGCACGGGGTTTGAACAAGCTGGCATTTAAAAATGGCGCCGGCCGGCTTATGCAAATGAAGCCCGGGAAATTCAAATCCCGGGCTTCATTTGCACGTTCGGTATGCATACATTACCCCGCTAGTTCGAGCTAGCGGGGTAGTGTAGACATACCCTTGATGACCTCCTGAGGTCTCTTCCAGCTCTATGATTCTATGAAAAGTTCTACAGAGTAAATTTCAGTCTTCCTGGGTGTACGGAGACTGCATGGCCCTGTTCCTGCCTCATTAGGGGGTGCAGCAATTTCCTTCATTGAATGGTGCAGAGAGGAGGAAGAAGGGGTTAGGCAGCAGAGCCACGTCCCCCTCCTTCTCACCCTCTTTAGGTAACTGTGTATTTAGGAGATTATGGAGGGAGCAGCCACTGCAAGTCCTGAGTTCAGAAGCTGCATTCTACCTAATTCTCACAAGTCAAGATTAAGTCTGGAGAAAGGTTTCCAGCACCATTCCTCTGCCCCTGGTCACTGACAAGGGCCAGGCAAACTCCAACAATAAACCCTCAGATGGTGACAGCATAATATTAAGTGTTCAGGAAAGGATCAACTAAAACCAATACCGGGGAAGAGAAGTTTAATAAATGTTTAAATAATTAAAGTAACACTGTGAAATTATTTGCATTTCAGACATTTAAAAGTAATGTTTGATTAAACAGAAATGTGTTCATTTAATAAAAATTATACCTGAGATTATAGTGTTGACTTCCTTTTCAGTTGGAAATCAAAGTGGGAAAAGAGCTCTTTATTATTCTTTCTCAGAATGATTTATACAGCAGTGGCTAAACTCCCACTTTGCACGTAAGAGCGACACACTTGACAGGTTGAAAAAGATTTCTCAGTCTTATTAAAATGCCCCTGCTTCCTGCTCTTGGGAGCGGGAGGGAAAAGGTCCTCTGTGGATTGACATTCACATTGATTCTGGCTGTCTACAATTCAGCCAGATGTCAGCAATGCAGGTCAAATAATTGGAAAGCTAACTCTTCATACTGACTGCTGCTTTGGTTTCATCTCCTCTGCCTCAGACAGCATATCAGCATCTGATGCACAGAGTTAAGGCATATTTCCAATTGACATTGTGTGGGGACTGCAGTGCAGAGGTGGCAGCATGAAATGCCCAGGGTTTGCTTGTGATTCTTCTAAGTTTTTAAGGCCACCATCTCCTCAAAAGAGCAGGGAATTTGGGAGATAGTCACTGGGTGGAGACTTCAGAGAATGAAAAATATTGTTTCATGGGATGTCCTCTCCCAAACTTCACATTTATTTTTCAAATGAGATCATCTCTCTTTAGATGATCAAGGCCAGACTGTAGTTCTTTGAAACAGTGGAATTGAGTGGACAGGAATGGGTTGTTGGTGGAGCAAGAGTATGTTAGAACAAGGAAATAAAATCTAATTCCTAAACAAACATTATAGCTCCATAAACAGTGCTCAAGTCAGAATGCGTTGGGAATAGCACAGTGACCAACAGCTTGCATTGTTTACAAACAAAACAGAAAACACAAACAACTAATAGTGTTGTTTGAACTTCTGTCTTATCCCATCTTAGGCTACTTCTCGACTGCAAGCCTCTTTCGAAAGAGGCTTTTTCGAAAGATACTTTTGAAAAAGCTTCTTTCAAAAAAGAGCATCTAGACTGCAATCTCTTCTTTCAAAAAAGTGAGCCGCTTTTTCGAAAGAGAGGCACTTTGGATGCTCTCTTTCGAAAAAGCCCTGTTTGCATTCAAGAACGCCTTTTATTGAAAAAGCACTTTCGAAAAAAGGTGTGCTTCCTCATGAAATGAGTAGTACCACCGTCGAAAGAAAAGCCGCATTCTTTCGATTTAATTTTGAAAGAACGCGGCTGTAGTCTAGACGCAGGTGAAGTTTTTTCGAAAAAAGGCTACTTTTTTCAAAAAAAACCTGCAGTCTAGACACGGCCTTAGTGTGGCTCTGCTGATGTTTGTCAGTATAGTCATATGGAAAAAGCCAACTCAATGTTACTGGTTACATCCCTTGGCTATACCCCATCTCAACTTCTCAGTGCTTCATTATCAAGATTTTCTGCAATAGGCATGTTCTTGTTGTTAAGACTAATAAAATAGATTTTTAAGAAAATAGCTTTTTTTGGCATAGAGAAAAATATAAGTAAACAAGCTAAGGATGGATGGAAACACAAAATCAAGTTGTAAGTTGTTAATTATTTTGGATTTTGCAGGCTTTTCTTTTGTTTCCTGCAAGGGCAGCGCACATACCTGAGAGAGAGAAAAATCAGAGTTCTGCCCTGTTAGATGGAATAGCCAATTTCTGCATGATGCCAATTTCTCCCCACTTATCACTGATGAAGTTCCACGATGTCTCATGTGTTGGTTCTCCCTCGCACTTTCTCCTCATTATTTGTCTTTATGAAAACCTCCTCTACCATTTATGGCAATTAAATCAACAGGTTTCAATAGAAATTACACTATAAAATTTGATAGACCATGATAACCTCTACATGGTTTTTTTAACCCATTTTATAAATACAGCCTCTATATTTCTCAGGTGTTGACTTTGTTCTTCATTGCAGAATTTCACTCTAGGACACTAAGCTTTCATTTAAAAATAAAATAAAGAACTAGAAATCTATGATTGAGAAGGAAACCTTAATAACCAAAGGAGTATAAAGCATTGCAAACACCGTAGCATTCTTGTATGAACGGCAGCTTGAAATACAAGTGTGCATGCGCTCATGATCATTTGTCAAAACCACAACTAAACTGACTTACTGAAGTTAATGCGTCAGGTGGGATTTTCAAAAGCTTTGATAATACTTAATTCTGCATCTGTTGAAGTCAATGGGAGTTTTGCTCACTTAGGCCACCACTGTGTGCATATGAAAACCTGACGTCCCAGTGTTCCTCATAGTTCTAAAATCACTCTCTTCTCTTGTCCCTGGTCAGAGCCCATATGTCCACAAGTGAGATCCACAGGAATTAGTTCGGTGACAACCTGCCAGCAATGGCTTGGGCTATAGCTGAATCCTAATAGAGGAGTCCAGTTCTGGAATCTAGTTGGTAGAAGTCTGACAGTTCTGACTGGCCCACAACTTCTACTAAACATGGAACATAACATGAAGAATAGTCCATACAACAATAGGTGCTAATTCCATGAGTGCTCTGGGGCTCAGGTGCCCCTAGAAAAAATAGTTGAGTGGATGCTCAGAGCTTGAGTATGGAATGGGATGAGTTTTATGGTGCTAAAAACTTCTGCCCTTGGGGCAAAGAGTTTGTTTATTAACGGAGGTAAGGTGATTAAGATACCAAAAGGCTTGACATTAAATTACATTAAGGATGATCCTGAAAACATGCAAAGGTACTGCAGGTTAAAAGACTGCTGTTTCCCTATTTCTCAAAAAGATACTGTGTTTTTTTCAGACTTTATATTAGATTAATTTTCTGTTCATAAGTATATGCTATACCTGATATAGGAGTCAGTGCAGGAGTCTCATCTTTTATCAACTTAAATTTGTTAAACAAAAAGAGGCAAAACCATTTGGATTTTTAATTACCAACTTCTACATATTACAGTGTACAAATGCTCGTAAGTGTGAAATGATAAACAAGCTAGCGAGCACAACTGAAAGAGGGTAATAAGAATTATTTTACAGGGTCAAAAATGGTTGCAGTGTTTGGAAAATAATTCTAATTGGGAGAAAAAAGTGCAGCAACCTTACAACATATTCAAATGTGTTGGTGAACATAATGGCATAAAATAGGATAATGTAATTATATAGTCTGAGATCAGTGTGTATTCACAGAAAAAAACCATAATCTAATAATATTTGTATCACACTAAATATAAAAAAAAATCAGGAGTTGACTATAAAGATTTTAACAAAGTCAGTTTCATTATAAATTAGTCATGCAAATTCCTCCATATTTGGAAAGGAAAGTTAAATCTGTTATACAGGATACAGTTTCTGAGGTTGGACATGGGAGAGAGGCATGGGTTGACATTCAATACAGTTAATCCTGAGATCATTATAGAACATTTGATAAAGCAAACAGAAGATGTCGGAAGAATGATCTCCTCCTTATAGTTCAGAATATGTGCCTGCTACTTCTATATTTTGTTCACAATCTGGGAGCTGGCATTTGTTGGAACCCCAGATACTGTTGTACAATCATAACATTAGTGGCCATTGAGGTTCTTACTCTATTGCCTTTGCATTTGTCTCTACCTAGGAGGTAGCAATTGTTTCCTTCATATGCGAGTACTTCAGGGGTGGGCAAAAGGGCCTCCGTGGGCTGGATCCAGCCTGCCAAGTGGGTGGATCTGGCCCGTGGAGGCCCTGCTGCTCCTCCACCCCCCCGCCAATTAGAGCCTGGGGATATAGGAGCGCATGAAACCTCCTCCCGCCCTGCCAGGAGCATGTGGCACTTTGAAACGCCACACACTGCTCGCAGGGCAGGGGGAGAGCAGAGGAGGCTTCACGCGCTCCCCCACTCCTAGGCCCTGATTGATCTGGGTGTGGGGGAGTGTGCCAAGCCTCTTCCAGGGCATGGGTGCCTAGTGGGAAGGGGGGGCAAAGGGTCTCCCCCATCCCCAGACCAATCATGTGTTTAGGCCCTGTTTAGGCCCTGCCCCTTCCAGGGTGGCCCAGGGCCACTTCAAAAATTATCGCCCACCCCTAGAGTACTGAAATTAGTAGTTTAGCCATGTCAAGATTGCATTGTATTCTTTATGGGAATGTAGTTCAGATGACCTGGAACCTTAAATTCTGACTTGAAACCCATACTCAATGATCTTTCCTGGTTGTTCACTCTTCTTTTTGGGTGGATTTTAGCATGTGTGTGTTGACCGATACACCCTTGAACGTCTTGGGTCTCTCCTCCTTAATCTATTACTTCTCAGTCGAAATGAGTGAAACACTCAAAGCAAGTCTATTGCAATTTTTAAGAAGTGTCCAGCAGTGGAGTGGCTGCTCTCAACTTTGCAACCAAGGTCCCTGCCCTTCTGAAAACAAAACAAAGCAAAACAAAATAGGATCCATTGACCTTCAGGTCATGCAGCAGAATTAGATTAATAAGAATTTTACCACTGGTTTTAATAATAGGAATAGGCCAAAACTTGAGGGCTTTCAGAAGGGGAGGCATCAGATCTGAGGCTCATGCAATGGTTGGGAGCTTTATAAAAGTCTTTGTTTACTATTTGTCTCTGACCTAGAGTTTTAAGATCGTAAATAACATTAATACATTCAAATTATAATTAATCATCACAGAAATAATACAGCACAACAAAAAAACCCAACAGACACTACTTTCACATTAGCCTTCCATGGGGATAATTATATTCTGTATACCAATTGATACTTACGTAAATATACCTACTTATTGTCATCTCCTTCAGGTACTCCTTAGAAAGACTATGCTAGGAGATGTGTGAAATGTTGCCAATCGTTTCATGGATTTTTTTTTAATCCTGGAAAAAAATTGCAGCTCCAACTAGATCAGTGATCTCCAACCTTTCTAAGCACAAGATCACTTTTTGAATTTGTCAGTTCAGGATCTACCTCAAACCCAAGTATCCCTGCTGTATCCCTTTGCTGAGGCCCCACTCTCCTCGCTCTGTGAATGAGATACTGGGGAGGGGGACAGAGTGACATCAGTGCCCCCTGCCTCTGTCTCCCCCACTCTGCACAACAAGCAGGAGGCTCCCAGGAGGCAGCTCTGAGGATCTGGGCAGGAGCAGCAGGGCAGTGGAGGGAGGGGCAGCTGAAATGCAGGCACTTGATAGGTGCTCCTGACTGGTTTGGCTGGGAGGCTGTCAGAGGCTCCAATATCTACTGATCCTAATCTACTGATTGGTGACCACTGAACTAGATTATGGTATCTACTATATATTTTAGAGAGTTTGTCTGTGTGTTAGTTTGTTCAAGAACTCCTCCTAAATGGTAAGTGCTATGACCACTAAATTCAGTATGCAATTTTCTCATATTATAAACTTAAAGCAACGTAAAGGTTTGGTTGTTCCAGGAAAATGGGATGTGCCTGGAATGGGCATGCTTCTCATAAAATCAAACAGAAAAGAGGCAGAATCATCAGGCAGCAGAATGGGACTGGCTGGAGGCATGTCCCCCATCCAGGACTACCCCACCCCGAGCCTCCTACTTCACATCCATCCAACTCTACTGGCCAGTGCAGAGGGGAAGAGGAGGGGGAGCTGGAGGAGGAGCAGGGACACAGAGCCATTGTTTTCCCCCATTCAATCCCATTTGCATTCTAGACACAATCTCTGATTTCCCCCCAGCACTGACCTCCTCAAGAGGTTAATGCAGGGAGGCTGTGTAAGGGCTTTACATCCTCATACTCCTCCGCACAGTTATGGTTAAACCAAGATATATTCTAGCCATAACTGCTGCCCAAACAAAAGCTTAGTTCAATAAGAATGAAGGTCACAGAGGCATGCATGCAGCCAACAGAGGACAAAGAACTCAACAATTAAGAACGCAATTCATTCCCTCAATAGCATATACATGTAATTCCATGTCTCCTTAACCTCCAGCCATCCACATCCATTGACAGCCTCCCTCCAACTCATCAATGAAAAAGTACTTCAGATTTTCCATGGGGATAAATATTGCTTGTCAATCAGACATGAAGCTTTGTCATAGATCAACATTATCTATATTTCCAATTGAAAAGTGGGATTTCTGTTAACATGAGTGTGTAGCAGTGGCTATGTTTAATTAAACACCAAACTATTGTCTGCAAGTTTTTTTTCATTGGTGAAAGAAGGCCAGCATCAGATCCAAAAGTCCACTGAATTCATCCACTATTAACATTTTCATTGTTTAAAAAAGTGTTTTATTATGAAAGTTTTACCACTATCCTGCTTAAAAGTTTTCTGTATTCTACTTATTTATCGTGCTCAACTGGTAACATTGAGAGATAATGAAGAGTGATTCTTCTCTCTTGCAAATCCAATTGGTGCAGCAGTGGTGCAGGAGTTGGATGAGTTATAGCCCTACATCTGTTGCCAGGGTTTTAATTAGGAAACAGTCCTAGCATATTCACTGATGGAGTGGAGAAGTTTGTTTTGTTCTGGAGTTGAGTCTGCACTGAGCTGGTGTTTTCTGGTGTGATTGGATGGTGTAGGCTTTGTCTTACCACAATTTATAGAGAGTAGTGGACAGTCATCTTTGTAAATCTCTTATGTAGGTATCCAAGCTGCTGTTTGATTTGTTTGTTCTCTCTGCTTCTTATCCCTGCTTGAAATTACAGTAAGCTGTTCCAATGTCAGGGAAGATGTTTTACAGCTTGCCTGACATTTTGCAGGGTCACTCCCGCATTAGCAATTGTGACCTGTTCTCCAAAGGGTCAGTCTTTCACTTGTAATGTTTGTGCATTATTGCCTGAAGAAGCTTTTGGAATATGAGATACTGCACAGTGTAAAAACAACATGTCATCTTGCTTCTTACTATAACTGGTCTGTCTAGATGTTTGTTGGTTCAGTGAATAGGTCTGAACTCTGTATGCAAAACCTCTCCTTACAGAGAGATGAATCTTTCAAAGTGTTTCATCTGAAGAGTTTGAAATTAAACAGAAGCACAAAATAGTTGAGAATTCTCATTTGGTACACCAAATAATGTCATTTCTGATTATTAATTAAGCCTTTTTCTCATTTGGTTAAGATGTCACAATGATTTCTCTCTTCCTTCAATAGCCATTTTTCTTCTTCTCTGTTCCAAGATATTTTTGTCTCATAGGGTATATCTACACTCTAGTGTTATTTAGAAATATCTTATTTTGAAATAGTTATTTCAAAATAGCTTATTTCAAAATAACGCATCTACACACAAAATGCATTTCGAAATAGCATTTTGCCATTTTGAAATAGTGTCTCCACACCGAGTGGACTCTGAGTCGCATTTAAGGCTGGCCAGAACCAGTTCCAGCAGGGCAACAGGTCAGGACTTACTGTGTGGGGCTGCTGCCTATAGTGATCTTAGATCTGTACTTAAAGGGACACCCCCCCACCCGGACAGCCAGTTCTCAGGTTTCCCTGCTTGCTTGTCTACCTCGATGAGGGACAGCAAAGTATTTTGTTTCTGTGTGCTCTGCTTGCCCTCACTCGGGACACCACAGCACTCTGCAACATGGAGACAGAGCTGCCCCTGGGCACTCTGGTGCTTCTCTTGGATGCGTTGCTGTGAGCCTGGCTGCACTTTCTGTAGGCTGCCATCCAGGAGGTCCATTGGAGGGGCTATCAGTATCCAGGAGGCCCTGCGGGAGAGCTTCCACCCTGAGGAGCACTAAGAGCCTCCCTGGTCTGCCCCACTGGGGGCTCATTCCTCCCTCATGTCTTTCCACTTACCCTTTCCTAACCCCCCTTCCCGATGTCCAATAAAATGCATGTATGTTCATGAACACAAACTCTCTTTATTTAACAAAACTGGGGGGGAGGGAATTAAACTCTGGTGAGACTGGGGAAAGGAGGCAGGAGAGAAGAGAGAGTGGGAGAGGGGAGGAGGAAATCTGTGAGGAGGGAGCTGGAAGAGGGAAGCAAGGGATAGAAGGGGGAGGGGAAGCTCAGGACTCAGGGTTGGGGGGTCTCGCCAGATCAACTTGATTGTCATGCAAACCTGCTCCTGGGTTCACATGTGGGCCTTGGTGGCCAGGCTGGCAGCTATCCTGCCATAGATGGCCACGTTCCTCCATCTAGTGCGAAGATCATGGACATTGGGGGCATCCCCCCCAACCTGAATAAGGTCCATGATTTCCGCCCAGGACCAGGAAGGTGCTTGCCTTCTCCAGGCCCTGGCAGGTTCCTGGGAGCTGGCAGACTGCTCCTGGGGAGCGGTGGAGGGCTGGCTGCCAGTGGCTTGCTGGCTCATGTTTTGGGGCCACTGGATCCAGTGACTGCTGGCTCAGGGCTGACACGACTGGAGCTGGCACAGGCACTGTGGCCAGAGTCTACCCCTTTAAGGGCTCTGGGGAGGGGAGGGAAGGAGAGGAGTGTTCTTGGTTGTGGCTGGAGTGGCCACCAGGGCACCCTGGGAAGGCTGGAGTCCCCCTATTTTGAAATAAGTGTCTACACAGCACTTATTTCAAAATAGCTATTTCAAATTTAGCGTTATTCCTCGTAGAATGAGGTTTACCAAATTCAAAATAAGCACTCCGCTATTTTGAATTTATTTCAAAATAGTGGTTTGGCTGTGCAGATGTTAGAAAAGTTATTTCAAAATAAGGGCTGTTATTTTGAAATAACTTTTCTGTGTAGACATACCCATAGTGAAGCCACGGGACCAGTAGAGAAACAGCAGTCTTTAATTCTTCTTGTCTTTTGACACCAGTAGGTGTCAATCATGCTTGATATTAGCTGTTCAGCACTGACAATTGTTTTTTTCAGGTTCAGTAATGACTTGGATATTTTAGCAGTCTGAATTCACTTTGTTTTTTGTTTTTCACTTTCCATGCAGGGATGCTCATATTAGGATGTCAGCAATCTCAGAAGCCCCACATTCTCTTAGGGCACATCTACACAGCTGAGCTAAAGCCAAAATAAGCTAAGCAACTTAAGCTATGCAATAGATGTGGCTAAAGTCGAAATAGCTTATTTCAGCTTTTGGTGCTGCCTACCCAGCAGGAAGTTTGAATGAGCACTTTTCGTCTGACTTCCCTTACTGCTCGTAAAATGATGGTTACAGGAGTTGGAGTAAGAAGTCCTCCAACTCAACATTATTTTAACATTATGACAAAATAACTGCTTGTAGTGTAGACACAGACTATATTATTTCAGAATAACACCAGTTATTCCAAAATAATACTGCTGTGAAAACTTATCCTTAGGAAAAGGTTCTTCTTGTGGATACTCCAAAATTCACAAATCAAGTATTCCTCAGCAGAGTTGTCACAATATTCCAATTACTTCTTTATATGGTCCTTAATTCTTTACAAGAGAAGCTGGTATATATCTAGCCTGTGGAAAGTCAGGAAGGAAAAAAAAGTCAAGATATTTTTCCAGTCTGTACCCACAACCTGAACACCAGCACTCACACAAATGTGCAGCTTTAACATAGGCTCTGAAACATGAGATGTTATATCTTCTTCTGGCTGCAGAATTACCTGTATCTTTACAATTTACTGTTATTGGACATGAAAAATAGGAATTATGTTCTAGAGTTTGTGAACAATAGAAATAATACAACATTTATCCTTGTGACTAATTCTAAATATCACCATTTCTCATTGATGACTGCCAGATGAGAGTGAGCAGGCTATGGAAGAAGTGAGGTTGGACTCCTAATTTATTCTCCTGAACCCACAGCTAGGAAGGATGCAAAATGTGCTGGGTATTCAGACTGTCCTATCCTTTTAAGCATCTCCCTATAGTGATGTAGAGGAAAATTCTGAAATCTTAGGGTATGTCTAAACTGCATCCCTTTTTCGATAAAGGGATGAAAATTAGATGTATAGAAAGTGCAAAAGAAGCCAAGATTTGAATTTCCCACACTTCATGTGCATAATCGCATGATGGTGCTTTTTTGAAAATGCGCCATTTCGAAAATAAAACCTTGGTCTAGACGTGGTTGTTTTGAAAATGGCAGGCTTTTTCGAAAGATCCTGTAAACTTCAAAAAATAAGGTTTACAGGATCTTTCAAAAAAGCCTGCCATTTTCAAAAGAACTGGGTCTAGACCGTGGTTTTACTTTCAAAATGGTGTGTTTTCAAAAGAGGGCCATTACGTGATTATGCACATGAAGTGCGGGAAATTCAAATCCCAGCTTCTTTTGCAATTTTGAAGTGCCTAATTTACATCTCTCTGTCGAAAGGGGGATGTAATCTAGACACAGCCTTATTTACCTCAAAGTTCAGAGAGCAAAAAAGGCAAGTACCCCAGGATATTGATACTAACAAGGACTCTGGCTTCTGTGAGGGTATGTCTACACTACCCCGCTAGTTCGAACTAGCGGGGTAATGTAGGCATACCGCACTTGCAAATGAAGCCCGGGATTTGAATTTCCCAGGCTTCATTTGCATAAGCGGGGAGCCGCCATTTTTAAAACCCCGCTGGTTCGAACCCCGTGCAGCGCGGCTACACGGGGCTCGAACTAGGTAGTTCGGACTAGGCTTCCTATTCCGAACTACCGGTACACCTTGTGGAACGAGGAACGAGGTGTACCGGTAGTTCAGAATAGGAAGCCTAGTCCGAACTACCTAGTTCGAGCCCCGTGTAGCCGCGCTGCACGGGGTTCGAACCAGCGGGGTTTTAAAAATGGCGGCTCCCCGCTTATGCAAATGAAGCCTGGGAAATTCAAATCCCGGGCTTCATTTGCAAGTGCGGTATGCCTACATTACCCCGCTAGTTCGAACTAGCGGGGTAGTGTAGACATACCCTAATAGACCCTGTCTGTCCCACCCCTATTTTCTGTAGCCTTCTCTCCCAGATTCTTCTTCACCATCCTTTTCTTTGATTCTTTCTTCTGGCCCAAATACATTCTTGGCTCTCAAACCAATATATACAACTACCTCCCCTAAAAATCAATTCTCCCTTTACCACATAAGTTGCATAATGCAGATCTCCCCCTTACCCATTTGCAGGCTGCTTTAACGCTCCTGCCCCATTTCTGACTCTCTCTTAGGGATACAGAACAGCTTCAGTTTTCTAGCTTCTCCTTTGAATCTGACTCTCACTTCTTTCCTGACTTCTTGAGAAAGGCTGGCTCAAATGACACTTCACTTGCTTCCTCATTTGTAAGGAAAAGAGGCAGTGACTCCAGCTGCTTAACTCCTTACTAGCACCCTCATAAATTACTATCACCAGCCAGGCTAGGGTTTTCTGTCCTGCTCCCCCTCACCACTCTGGCTAAACAGGTTGGGACCAGAATCTGGCTCAGAGAGGTGGGTATAAGTTCCATATGTCTAGCTAATGGACAGTGAGTTTTCAGTCGCAAACTGAGTTCCTGTGCTAATCTGTCATAATATTCGTGGAGGAAGATGCGCATAGTTCCATGTATTTTTCAGCAGTGAGAAATACTCATTGATTTCTCCCTCAGGGCACCTTGGAACAATGGTACAGAAAGGAAAGCCAGACCCTATCCCATGCATCCCACAGAAACAAGACAAGGTGGAGAGGAAGAGGGCTGGAGGGAGCCAGAGTGGTAGTGTGGAAGTGTTTTGGAAGGAGCCAGGGATAACAGCTGTGGGAAGTTGCCTAGGGTAAGGAGAGTATAGCAACCTGGAGAGACTGATTGTCAACCATGGGAGCTTGGTATTTTGTGGGAGGAAGGCCTGGGGCAGCCACCCCCCATCTGCTTCACATTTAGCACCCCGTTCTGCCTCCTCCATCTAAACTCCCCTACACAGTTCCCTTCTGTTTCCATCCCCCTTGACTTTCTCATCCCCTATCCCTGACTTGCTTTTCCACCAGCTCCAAGCAGGCTGGCCACCAGAAGGGGGAACCTACAGGGCACTGGAGAAGTGGTCTCTGGGCCATCTGTTCCAGCACCACAACAGCACATAGTGGTCCCTGCAACTAGTCTGGACACCTGAGTTTCCTACAGGGAAGATAGATGGCAGGTACTGAGGAGATGCTAAAGGTGAGTCATACACAACATAGGTTGCCCCTCTAACATTGATCCCTCTCCTATTCCCAGCTTGATATGCTTTTCTTGATTCTTTGAAAGTGTACAGAGAGAGATCAATGATTGTTTTCCCTAGCTAGTTTTGTACACAGCTACATTTTCTTTAGAGCTCCTGTTGTGGACAATTTTGCATCTGTTGACTGAGCATCCAACAGTTGACTAGACTGATTTTCAAGTAATAATATTTATTTTTTTAACACTGCAGTTATTATTTCATTGTAATATGCCAAAGGCTGTGACTAAGTCTTAAAGGGTGCTTCTACATAGCAGGGCTTAACTCAAAATAAGCTATGCAAATTGAGCTATGTCAATTGCGTAGCTTATTTTTAAATTGGGAACACTTATTCCAAAATAGAGCACTCTTCCTCCAACTTCCCTTATTCCTCATACAATGAGGGTTACAGGAGTCAGAGTAAGAAGTCCTCCAGCTTCAGAGTATTTCAACATTATTTTGAAATAACTGCCTGCTGTGTAGACGCAAACTAAGTTATTTCAAAATAACACTAGTTATTTCGAAATAATGTTGCCATGTAGACGTACCCAAAGTGTCTTATCCTGATACTTCCTGAAACCATGTCTAGATTAATTATTTATAGTGAATGAAATATATATTACAAATATTGGCTACATCTTATATCTTGCAAGTATAGTTAAGAGACATGGTGTTCTGATTTGGCTTACTCAATATCTCTGTCATTATTTTGTCCTTCTGTATCAGCTGGGAGTAGGTCTGAGAAAGTCAGCTGTTTCTCCTCTCCCTGCTTTCCAAGTTCAAAGAGGCTGATCTGTTTAACATGGTATAAGTCAGCATTATGGTGCTAGAGATTGCTGAGGTGTGGAGGGTTTGTGTACTAGCCTTACAGTTTTTCTTTATCTCAAAGGTCTATATACTTTGAGCAGAGATTTATTGCTGTATATGGGTGCCTGCTCTTGCTTTACCAATGAGTCCATGATAATGTTTCTGTAAGTGATTACTTTTCTTGAATGATATAAAGTTATTAGCTTTCTACAATGTTTAAGTTCTTGCCAAATTATTTTGTCTTTGGTGTGCACACCACTGATAACACTGTCTAAGTCATTTATCACCATCTGTGGTATTACTAAAAATAATTGTGTAATTTACCAAGGGAACATGCCGTTTATTCTGATTATAGTTATCAGCGATTATTAAGCTATAGCAATGAACTTAGCAGTAACAGTGGAAGAATACTCAGGTCAGGCAAAGACATCTGGGATGACAGTAATACAAAGGTTTCTCTGTTCCCAGGAATAGACAGGACAAACTTTACATCTGACCTTGGAGGAGGAACCGGTTAAAATCTCAAAGATAAATTTTAGAAAAGTAATTGGGTGTCAGACTAAGTTAAAAATAGGCAGCCAGCTCTCCCCCCACAATCTATAAATGTCCATATACCAATGCAAGAAGCTTAAAAGTAAAATAGGTGAATTAGAATGCCCAGAAATCAATATTACCAGAACATGGTGACACTTGGAGTATTTGGCTATAAATGTATAACAACAAATTAGTATACAAGTAAGGGAATGGCTCTACTATAATGAAAGTTCTTCAAGAATTTGTGTGGACACATGCCAAACTATGAGAATCCAGACATCAACAAGGTATTATGGTGACATGTAGCAGACATGTACAACCCCTTGGTAAATACTAGATTTAACGTAGACATGGTTTGAACAATAGCATTTTCCTAGGAGCTTTTTCCTAGGATTTCTCAATCACCCTCCTGAGTGATTCTCCTTCAACAATACAATATGCACAGTCATTATCACAATAATTTGAATATTTAAATACTTCTCATACGTAAGACTTTCCATTGATTTAAAAGAGCCATATTTCTAAAGTGATTTAGATGCCCAAAGGTGCAGCTAGGTGCCTAAAGGGACTTTCAGAAGTGCTTGCCTACCCAACTCCCATTCATTTCCACTGGCATGGAGAGAATCGCTAGCTCCCCCCACATATCTGATTGATCACTGGCCAAGATGAGAACCTTCAGGCGACACTGACAGCTGCGGTGATGTACACCAAGGACTGATTTGGGGAGCCTCAAGGCAACCTTTTCAGCCCCTGTCAGAACTTGCATTCAGTATTTCTCAGCTGAGAATAAGGTTCCAAGACTACAGAGTTTGACTCGTGTGCCCTGTCCACTGTACCAGGCCACTTCCCAGTCTAAGATCCATGGATCTTCTGGGTCACAAGCAATCACTAATGTTTGCAAAGCCTAACCATTTTCAGCCCTATTGGACATGCATGCAATGACTAGATCCTAAAGCATTAGGTTTTAAAGTTTCTGGTTTTCTATATTTTCTTTCACACTGAATCTGGATGTAAAAATTCAAGAGGCCCAAAAAGTAAAATAAAAACCAGTTATTGCAAACCCCAAACCAGCAATTATGGCAGAGCTGTGTTAGCAAAGCAATATCACATTCATGGGAAAGGCCATACAAGTTATAAGAGAGCATAATAGATTTTTCTTAGTATCACTACCTAGTTTGTTAAACATAAATATGACACCACGAATGCAGGGAAGTTCTCTATGAGTTTTAAGTTTTACATGATAAAAATAAAAGAATCATATTCACATTTCATAAATTAGGCAGATTTTAAAAAAGGCTTTGAAATGGAGAGCTGATCAAAGCTTTGGAGATAATCAGATAGTCCTTTCCTCAGGCAAATCTCCCAGGGAGTTGCAATGGGAATTTTGCCATGCTATGGAATTGATTTGGGCCCTAAATTGATAATCTAGTGGTTAACATTAGACAGGCTTTCTTGGCATGTCTGAACCACATTGGCTGATGGCTATTTCCTGAAGTACTTCTGGCAAAGACAATGAAACTGTGGCCTGATATTTAGAAAGCTGCTGCGGCAAACAGAATCTTTCTGCCAGAGGCTACCCCTTGTTTCTATTCTAAAAGTGCAGCACTGAGGAGGAAATGGATTCCAAGCATCATGTCCTGTTCTGTTTGTCAGAACTTGATATCCTTTTAGCAGTTTGAATTTGACACCAGTAGCTTTCCACATATTAATTTAAATGCCAAGTGCACTCCTAAGTTATTTAGGAAGTTTTTGAAATCCTACCTCGGGTGCCCAATGAACAGTCAATGTCATAGTTCTTCACTCAAGAAGATAAAATGGGATTTACCCAAGCTATCTGTCTTTCCTGTAAGATATTCATATTAAATATGGGGAAATAGGTTAGCTAAATGAACATTTGTTCTAAGTTTACGTCATGACACTTTTCAGTTTTCTTATTTTGTTTATTCCCATCTACAGTCACTAACACAGTTGATAAACAAAAACCCTCTCCCTCATACTATTTATCCAGCTTCACAAGGGGTATTGAGTATTCTGGTTTGCTTTTATTTAAATGTGGCATATTTTGCACTTTCATTGTATACACAATGCAGATGTTTTGTGCCTTGAATTGTCAGTTAGGACAGGCACCAGGCAGTCACAGGTATGGAAGTTTGCTTTTAGACACAACAATACTTTGCAGTTATGTAGTGCTTTATAGCTGAAGCTGTTGCCCTGCAAGTAAAATACCTCCTTTTGTAGGTCAGTATGATGTGCCTTAACTGCCATCACTTGCTAGTCAAGTGAAAGAATCAAGTAGTTATTGCGTGCAGCTGGGAGAGTGGAGAGTAACTAATTGCTGCTTGGAAAAAAGGTGAAACTAAGCCATAAAAGTAGACTAAGGGACCTCATGTAGAAAGAGATTGTAGAGATGGTAGGTTTCTCTGAAGGAGAAAAGCCCTGGGCTTAGTAAGTAGCATACCACAAAAGAATGATAGTGGATCTTAAGAGGGGATAAAAGATCAATTAATTGGAAGACTTGTTTTAATCCTTGTTTGTGATAACTCAGAAAGGGGGTAGATTTGAATAGATGCAGATTGAGAGAGGCCATTGCAGGCCAAGGAACTGCCCATGGGATGTGGAGGGCATTGCAAGGGGGGGTCAATTCCTATGCACTGCTGTACCTACATGTAAATGGATGCTCTTGAGAACAGGACTGACAAGGATAGTAAGGAAACCAGGAAGGAAAGGGTAAAAAAAGACTTATTCAAGGCCATGCACAAAGCCAGTGTCAGAGTCAAGTTTGGAAATGAGCAGCCCTAGACTGTATTCTGATCATAAACTCATACTGAATCCCCATTTCCACTGTGTTGTTACCCTAAACCTATATAAGTTGTGTAGGAAAGATGCATTTCAACATTTTGATGGCTACTATTACAACACTCTGCATTTAATCATATTATTTAGTCAGGCATAGCAGAATTTAGATGAACAAAGAATCAGAAATTCAGCTTCAGGCAATAACTAGGAAACAGTGCATCATAACTAAGAATTTATATTCTACATAGCTATTAGACAGTGATATTCAAAACTGCTAAAACATCTTTCCTCTTAACCACTAAAAGTCTTATTTTTGGACACAGGAAGTCATTCCTCAACTATTTTTTATCTCAATGTAAAGTTGGGAGATTCAGATTTTATAACTTTAGCTGGTTTAGCTTTGCTTAACCTTAGAAAAATAAAAGGACACTTGAAATACAAGCCTGAAAGTCTTAACTACTTCAAGTTTTTCCTCCAACTTGCTTCTGATTTACAAAGTCAGCTACTTACTGTTAATTAGTTGGTTTTTTTTAATTCACCAGGGGTACTATGCAGCTTAGTTGATATCCTGCAATAAAAGATGTTAAAGAAGAAAGTGTTCTGGTGGCCTGGTTAGCAAACTGGGTATCCTATCTCAGAAAAGCACTGTATTTTGGAAGGGAGTTTGGGGGCAGATAAGACTCCAGTTTGGGACTGAAATGACAATACTGCTTTCTGCATACTGCTAGTAGGGTCACTGTGTTAGACACAGAACCTGAAGGAGGCAAGCTTTTTGGGCCTGTCAGAAAGGCTGTTGCACCTGTCTAAGTGTGTTCATGGGAGCACCAAACACATGGGTCAGAGCAGAAAGTGCTTGCTTGTTGACAAAAGTGGTGGTGCAAGAGAAAGGGAAAGTGTGACAGCATAGCAAATCAGCTACTTCAAAAAATAAAGATTCCTATTTATCTACCCTGCAGTCCTCTTTGGAATGACCCTATAGATTCTCAACCAAAAATCTAAGGCATATATTTGGGAGGGCTTTGGAAATACTGCAAGAATATACTAAGAAGTAGCCAGGCTCCATATTTCTAACTGTTATTTAATCACTGTTTTGTTTTTAAAAAATCTTGGAAGAATTGCTAGTTTGTGACATTTTCTCTACCTCCTACTTATTAGACTGTCCTGCTGAATGTTGTCCATGAATCTAGATACCAAAGAAAAAGGATTATTGTGTATGAAGCACCCAAATAAATCATCCATCTGGAGCTCTGTTAACTTCAACATCCTACTGACAACCTATATTATGGAAATATGCATATTGTGTCTGACCAGCATGCCCCAGAAATGCAGTTGCTAACCTTCTTCTCTGAGGATATAAGCTTGTGCATGAGTTTCAGCAGAATGTCTTACTCTCTGGCCTCTTACAATATTGCTACTGACTTCTGTAGTGCTAAGGAAAAATAATTTAAGATAAGGTTTCTTGGTGGGTAAAACATAAAAAGGGATCTGTTGCACCCAAAGACACCTTTCCCCAAACTGGTCACCACAATGAATTACAATTCCTATCCTACCTTGCAGTTCTAGTCTCAAACTCTGGCTGGGTCCTATCTGATGTTTGCTTTTTTTCCTCCATAGTTGATTTGCTACTTAATCTCTGCTGCAAACAGCTTTTATTCTCTTATACTTTGGGTCTGTCAAGCATCTGGCACAATGGACCTTTTCCATTGCTTTTCCTCCACTGGCATTCCAGCTTTTCTTGTACAGAATATGAAATCCCTTACTTTCCAGCTCAACATCTCCTATTTAGTTAAATGTAAAGGAGATTATGGAAGAAACCTTCCTCCCCTAAATATCTGAAGTACAGATTTTTTCTATCCCAATCAGAAATATATTTGACTACACTAGAACTTGGTTATTATTTATACCTTTTAGAATTTATGAGCTTGATGTTGATAGATGAACAGATATGCATGCGTGCATATATGTGTGAGTATATAATATTTTAATCTATGGTCATGTCCATAAAGGTATGGACTATAAAGGCAAGAGACACAAGGGACAGTATGGCCTACTGGCTAGGGTAATATTTGGGAACCCAGGTTCTAATCTTATCTCTGCTGATGACTTTCTCTGTGATTATATGCAAATCACGTTACCCTTTTGTGCCTTTGTTTTCACGCCTTTCCCAAATTTGTCTACTTAGTTGAGCTGTTAAAGTCTCTCAGGCAGAAATATCTTCTGCCTAAAATGAATATGGCTTCAAGTGTCCATTTGAAAGAACCGAACCAACCAACCAAATTGAATCTGTTTCGAGTATTCAGAGAAACAACATATGACTGAAACATTTTAAATGAACATTTTTAGTCTGAAGATTTTTTTTTGGGGGGGGGGGGGGAAATGTTTTTTTCCTCCATAGTTGATTTACCACTTAATCTCTGCTGCAAACAGCTTTTATTCTCTTATACTTTGGGTCTGTCAAGCATCTGGCAGAATGGACCTGGCTCATTTGAGCTTGTAGGCTCTTCTGTAGTGTGCATTATAAAAAATCATAGTAATGAAGGGACTAAGACTTCCTGATTTACCTCAGTTTTCAAAAGGAAAAGAATGGAACATATCAAAGTAGAAATGAAATGAGGTGTCTCAACCCACGAATCAAGATCTAAAAGGAATTGGGTAACAGATCCCAGAGGCAGGAGCTATTCTGAATGGTTAAGTGGCCCTTTAATCAGAAGATGACACCCACAGATAAGTGGATAGTGAATTAACGCTACCAGTCATGTGCCACATAAAAGGAAATAAGACAGAAATGTAAATAGATGTATTAAGAACTCACTTTGGTAAAACATTAGTAAATGGTAAAGGGATCCTTGCAACATAAAAAATAATAGTCATGCAAGGCAAAACAAGAAATTCATAAGAGCACAGAACTTAGGTTCTCAAAATGAGTGCAAACAGAAATCTGCTAAACCAAGGGTGGGCAAAATATGGCCCAGAGCCTAGATCCAGCTCACCAAACCTTTGGATCTGGTCAGCTAGGTCCCCAGTAGGACTCTCAGGGTACGTCTAGACTACAGGCTTTTGTCAACAGAAGTTTTGTTGATAGATACTGTCGACAAAGCTTCTGTTGACAAAGAGGATCTAGATTACATCCAGTTCTGTCGACAAAGCAAGCCGCTTTGTCGACATGACAGCGTAGACGCAAAGGACAGTGTAGATGCAACAACACCTTCTGTTGACAGAACTCTGTCGACAAAAGGCGTTATTCCTCGTAGAATGAGGTTTACAGATGTTGACAAAACTGCTGAGTTCTGTCGATGTTATGTCAACAAAACTCTGTAGTTGACAAAACCACTTTTGTCGACAAAACCCTGTAGTCTAGACACACCCTCAGGCAGGGTCCCTGCCTGCCATGCCCTACGTGCTGCTTTAAGTGGTCAGTTGTGGGGGAACATGTGTGTCTCTGTGCACCCCATGGGCATGCTGCTCCCTCTCACTGCACAATCTCACAGCTCCCATTGGCTGGAAACCCCAGCAGCCAGCCGCTTTAAGTGGCATGTGGGGTGCAGTAGTCAGGGAGCCTGCCTGAGGATCCTGCTGGGCTACTTCCTGGGAGACACTTAGGGTACATGTCTCCCCATCAGAGCCTGCCTCCAGCACCCCACCCCATTCCTTCCCCCAACTTTATGCCGTAGGTCACAATCCAAACCCTTGTACTCACACCTGCCCCCCTACCCAGGTTACAACTTCCTCCTAGATCCCACCCCTTCCACATCTCTGCTCCAGGTCAGAATCGTCTCCTGCATCCATCCCCCCACCCTGTATGCCCTTCCTGCACCTCAGTCCCCTTCCCATGCTTCCTTCTGCACCCACCCTTCAACCCAGACCCCGTACCTTCTCCAGTAATATCATAGAAGAGTGTGGTACTTTGGCATTTACCAACTTCTTGAAAGGGCCTCCTTCAAAACTTCTTGCCCACCCCTGGGCTAAAAAGAGGTAGAATATAGGGACTAAATCCTACCAGATGCTAAGTGCCTCGTGTGAAATGCTGAACAACCAGATGTCCCTCAGCTCCCATCGACCTCCACAGAAGCTGAAAGTGCTCAAGCAACTCATTGTGAGAGACATAAATTAAAACCTTCCATCATCACACCAACACCATTAGGGAAGGGATAAAAGTCTTGTTTTAAGATGTGTTTTGAAAGGCAATGAAGAGTTAATGAAGCAGAAATCTGAAAAGAGGAAACGTTAGCTCATATGGGATTCTGTTTCTTAATATAGCAAGAGTGCCAATGGCTGCAGATTCATGATTCAAGTCTTTGATATCAATAGTTTACAATAACAAAAGTAATGGTGTGGAACGGTGGGAATTTGAATACATAATGAGGGACAGCTGTGAAGCACTGATGTTAAGAAGCAAGATCTTTGGGAGAAAAGAAGAGTACAAGATTGTTTATTGGCTGTATGGGGCTGTTTGACAAACTAACGAGACCAAAGGACATTCTGGACATAATCCTAGGAACCATGCCAGGTGAAATAAATAAGATTCAAGCTGGCTTGAGTTCAGACTCTGATCATAACATTAGTAAATTTGAAATGTTCCTGAGGTTTCTGTGGAAGGTGTCATTACAGAACATTTAGACAGCAGGCCAATTTGAAGATAGATTATATTAATGGAATCAGAACTTTGGAAATATGAGCAGGCCTTCAGAGCCAACTATGGAGTTGTTACAACCACAGCATCCACTACTGACTTCTGAACCTCAGGAGTACAGCTTGTCATATTTAAGGAAACCACACTGACCATCAAATAACCCTTTTGCTACAGAATGCATACAAAAAAATTGAAGTCTATTTTATCATATCGTATGCTATGAGACGATTGCAAAACCTACTGGATAGTTCCTCTCATTTGTAAGAGACAGCTTGAATAGTGGATTGAACAAATGTTAAGAAATTCCTGGGAGCTATTTTGTGTTGGAATTTTGCTTTTAATCTGTGAGAACTAGCTATGTTGGATGTCCCATTTTAAGATGTTAGTTAAATGATTTTTAATTTAAGTTTTGGCATAGACAGTGAATACAGATATATAATCCTAGCTCTCTTGCGAGCTCATTATGTGATTTTGCACAATTTACAGTCTCCTAGTTTCAGATTCTCCCTCTGTAAAATGAGACTGTTTACCTACTTGAAAAGAGATTTGGGAATAGTATAGTTAGCTAATCTTAGTATAGTGCTTGGAAAATGTAGAGGCCATATTATACAATATTCATCTTGCATTCAGGATAATAGTTGTGGGTTTTCCCTATTTAAACACTAAAAGGTTAAAATAAACATATAGTTGGGTCTACGCCAAATGTATTTCAGTAGACACAGGATTTGTGTCTGCGTCTATTTAGGCTAGCGCATGATACTAAAGCCAATATAAATGATTGCCACCCACTTAATCATGCACTGAGAGATCCTCACACAAGTTGCAAAAGTGAGTGGTTGGTGGTGATGTGGGATGCTTTTAACAGGCTTTGAATTATTTTCATAATTAAAACAAAAATTATAGTGGCCTCACTTTTTATAATCTGATTGTTCAAAACCCTTCAAAATGCAATCTATTTTCATCCAGTTTTCCTTTTTTCTTTAATGGTATTTTTGTCTAATGTATCATACTGATCACATGACTTTCAATGTGGTAAGACATGACTGGACGTGCCCTTTGTACTCATTGTGATCATACCATAATCCAGCCAACACTGATCTAATACTCGATTTTGAATTGCAACATCCCTTCCTGGAATAACCCTAGCCAAAAAAGTGTTTTGGTTTGTTTGTTTGTTTTGGTTTTTTTGTTCATAATAACAAGCTTGTGTGAGACATGAACCTGCAGCTTCATGAAAACATTCAGTGCCTGATCAAAGTCAATTACTTGCTAAAAAAAACAACCAAAAAACAAAACCCAAAACCCACTGTGGGGAATGGGAGATTTTTACATAATCATTTGAAAATGGATACACTAAAACAGCTAAGTTAAGAGCCTCAAGAAAGAACAGGCCAGAGGGACAAACTAATACCAATTGAAAGGTACAAAAGCTATGGTAAATAGAAAGATTAGACAGATTAAAAATGGTGACAGCTCCTGGGCCCAATGATCCAGAGACAGGACTTCGATAATGAAGTTTTAGGCTCCGCTCTCTGATTAGACAAGGGCAGAAACCTTTTAACCCAAAAAGCCTTTCCCCAGACACCAGAATCAAGAAGATATCCCAGAACCCCATGGGAGGGCCGACAATCACTGTGGGCCCCTGAACAAGGGACAGAGCCTCAGGCAGAAGGGGCATGGCCAGGGAAAGCCAGCTTTCTGTGCCACCCGGACTGTAGCGCACTCCCCTAACCCTCAGAGCCATGCAGTGTGGGGGGCATGGTGTTCTGGTGGTTATTTAAAGGGCCCATGGCTCATAAAAATATAAGCATGGCCATACTGGGTCAAACCAATGGTCCATCTAGCCCAGTATCCAGTCTGCTGACAGTGGCCAATACCAGATGCCCGAGAGAGAGGGTCACAACAGGTAATCCTCACGTGATCCCTCTCCTGTGACCCACCTCCAGAAAACAGAGGCTAGGGACACTATCCCTAACCATCCTGGCTAATAGCCATTGATGGACCTAATCTCCATGAATTTATCTAGCTCTTTTTTAAACCCAGTTAATGTCCTGGTCTTCACAATCTTCTCTAGCAAGGAGTTCCACAGGCCGACCATGCACTTTGTGAAGAAAAACTTCCATTTGTTTGTTTTAAACCTTCTGCCTATTAATTTCATTTGGTGACTCCTAGTTCTTATATTGTGGGAATAAGTAAATAACTTTTCCTTATTCACACTTTCCACACCGGTCATAATTTTACAGACCTCTATCATGTCCCCCCTTTAGTCACCTCTTTTCTAAGCTGAAAAGTCCAAGTCTTTTTAATTTCTCTTCTTATGGGACCCATTCCAAACCCCTAATCCTTTTTGTTGCCCTTTTCTGAACCTTTTCCAATGTCAATATATCTTTTTTGAGATGAGGCGACCACACCTGGATGCAGTATTCAAAATGTGGGTGTTCCATGGTTTTATTTAGAGATAATAAGATATTCTCTGTCTCATTCTCTTTCCCTTTTTTAATGATTCTTAACATTCTTTTTGCTTTTTTGACTGCTGCTGCACACTGAGTGGATGTTTCCAGAGAACTATCCACAATGACTCCAAGATCTCTCTTGAGTAGTTGTAGCCAAATTAGTCCCTATCATAATGTATTCTGTATATGTAGTGGGGGTTATGTTTTCCAACGTGCAATACTTTACATTTATCAACATTAAATTTCATTTGCCATTTCATTGCCCAGTCACTTAGTTTGGTGAGATCTTTTTGAATCTCTTTACAGTCTGCTTTGGTCGTAATTATCTTGAGCAGTTTCGTATCATCTGCAAAATTTGCCACCTCACTGTTTACCCCTATCTCTAGATCATTTATAAATAAATTGAATAGGAAGGATCCCAGGACAGACCCTTGGGGGACCCCACTACTTACCTCTCTCCACTCAGAAAACTTACAATTTATTCCTACCCTTTGTTTCCAGTCTTTTGACCAGTTATCAATCCATAAAGGACCTTCCCTCTTATCCTATGACAACTGACTAGTCATTGGTAAAGGACCTTGTCATAGGCTTTCTGGAAATCTAAGTATATTATATCCACTAGAACCTCCGGTCCACATGTTTGTTGACCTCCTCAAAGAATTCTGGTAGATTAGAAAGGCATGATTTCCCTTTTCAGAAAGCATGCTGACTTTCCCCCATTAAATTATGTTCATCTGTGTCTGACAATTTTATTCTTTAGTATAGTTTCAACTAATTTGCCCGGTACTAACGTTTCTACAATTCACACACTTATCCACTCTTTTTTATTTTGTGCACTGTTTCAAGAGGGCTGTCCATTTCCACATTGAATGCTTCTATTTTCCAGATCAATAACATTCACATTAATATTGTCCCAATTCGCTTTTGAGCTGTTTTCGTAGTTAAACTTTACTGTCTTGGTTTTTAAAACCTTCTTATATCTGCCAACATTTTTGGTTGACCAACGTAGCTGATGGTCTCTGCACAAATCTTTTGGGTGTTTTAATGAAAAAGCCAACAGTAGACTGTAAAGCACACTAATAAAGATAGCAGCAGTGTGAGCAGTAGAATAGCTTGGGATGGAAAGCTGGCTGGGCCCCAATTTATAGTGGACAGGAAATGACAGACTCACATAGCTCACCATTGTGGGTGCTGCAAATTCAAGACCACCAGAACTCTATGCTTCAGGTAGGAAGAAGCAAGGGTATGACTACACTACAATGTTAGTTCGAACTAACGGACGTTAGTTCGAACTAACATTCATAGGCGCTACACTAGCGCTCCGCTAGTTCGAATTTAAATCGAACTAGCGGAGCGCTTAGTTCAAACTAGGAAAACCTCATTTTACGAGGATTAAGCCTAGTTCGAACTTACTAGTTCGAATTAAGGGGTGTGTAGCCCCTTAATTCGAACTAGTGGGAGGCTAGCCCTCCCCAGCTTTCCCTGGTGGCCACTCTGGCCAACACCAGGGAAACTCTATTGCCCCCCTCCCGGCCCAGGACCCCTTAAAGGGGCACAGGCTGGCTACGGTGCCCGTGCCAGGTGCAAGCCTGCCAGCACCCAGCCAGCAGACCCTGCACCTGACACGGCACAGAGCCACCCACCCGATGTCCCCCAGCCCACCCTCTCTTCCCGGGACAAGACTGGCGGCTCCCGGGAGCTTGCCCAGGACCGCAAGAGGCGGGCACCTTCCTGGGCTAGTGCAGACATCGTGGACCTCGTCCACGATCTCCGCACTAGGCACAGGAAAGTGGCTGTCTAGGGCAGGAGAGCTGCCAGCCTGGCCACCCAGGAGCAGGTGTGCATGAAAATCAAGGGGGTCCACTGAGACCCCCAACCCTGAGCCCTGAGCTTACAATGGCCATCCTGGGTCAGACCAAAGGTCCATCTAACCCAGTAGCCTGTCTGCCGACAGCGGCCAACCCTAGGGACCCTGGAGGGAATGGACCGAAGACAGTGTCCAAGCCATTTGTCTCGTGCCATCCCTCTCCAGCCTTCCACAAACTTTGGGCAGGGACACCACTCATACCCCCTGGCTAAGACTACTCCATAGACCCAACCTCCATGACTTGATCTCACTTCCCTTTAAACTCTGTTCTAGTTGTAGCCTTCACAGCCTCCTGCAGCAAGGAGTTCCGCAGGTTAACTATTTACTTTGTGAAGAACAACTGTCTCTTACTAGTTTGAAGCCTGCTACCCATTCCTTTCCTTTGGTGTCCTCTAGTCCTTCTTTATGGGAACTCATGAAGAATTTTTCTGAATGCACCCTCTCCACCCAACCCCTGCTTTTAGAGACCTCTATCCTGTCCCCGCTCCATCTCCTCTTTTCTAAGATGAACAGTCCCAGTCTCTGTATCCTCTCTTCATCTGGGACCTGTTCCCAACCCCTGATCATGTTACTTGCCCTCCCCTCTCCCAGCCTTTCTCTTCCCCTCTCCCACCTCCTTTTCCCAGTCTCCCCCATGTTTGTTCAATAAAGACAGAGTCAATGTTGGAAGAAACGTTATCTTTATTTTGTACATCAAGAAGGGGGGCTAAGGAAGGGTAAGTGGAAGGAGGTGAGGGAGGAATGGGGTACGAGCCCCCGATGGAGAGGAGTGGGCTGGCTCTGCGGGCTTCTGGGGGTGGAAGCTCTCTTGCAGCCCCCCAATTGTCCCCTCTCCCCAGATGGCAGCCTGCGGCAAGTGCAGCTGGGCTGATGGCCGAGTGCTGTGATGTGCCCAGTGTGGGCACTCAGGGCACTCCAAGTCAGGACTGGTTTTCAAGCGGGGCACCCCTGAGAACTGTCTGTCCGGGGTGGGGGTCGAGTCCCTTTAAGCGCAGCCCTCGACTAGCCTGAGACAGCATCTCCACGCTCTAAGTCCTCCTCTGATGCCCTGCCGGCACTGCTTCTGGCCATCCTTAAGCCCTGTTCAGGGTCCACTTAATGTGGACATGCTAGTTCGAATTAGCAAAACACTAATTCGAACTAGTTTTTAGTTCTAGACGCGTTAGTTCGAATTAGCTTAGTTCGAATTAACTAATTCGAACTAAGTTAGTTCGAACTAACTCTGTAGTGTAGACGTACCCCAAGAGAAACTACACTGGCTAAATCAGGTGTCTGCTGCTGGTATACACAGCTACAGCCTTCAGTAATGAAACATGGGGTACAAGATGCAGCCTATGTCTCTTGAGATTGAGGTACTGCCCTGATACCTACATACATTGGAGGGGTCTACAGGGCTCCAATTGTTCTGGGGTGGGGGTCTCTCTCAGGATGGGGGAGCAATCAGGCTTCCATTTCTGTGAGGAAGGGCTCTTCAGTGAAGAGTGTGGGCACTGGGCAGATGCCACTCCATTTTTCCATGTGCATGAGTGAGGGGCTCCCACTCTTTGGCACGTGTGGGTTACTGTGCAGACTCTCTTGGCTTGGTACAGAGGCCCCCAGGAGGAAGGAAGGGGTTGGAGAATGACCCGATTCTGCACTCACCTGGATGTGGCTGGGCCTGGCTTCTTGCTCCAGGGATCCTGCCATGGTTGGATGGCATCACATGATGCATGCATCCACAACCAGACAAGGCCACTCCCTGCAATGCCCTGCCCCCTTTCCTTTTCTGTATCTAGCACCACTGAAGATGGGACTTTGCCCTCTGAGCTGCACACATGTGCCAGGTGGTAGCTGGTGAGCACTGCAGGATTCGGGCCTAAATATGGAGAAGATGAGAAAGGTAGCTGCAATGCAAAGTGGAGGAGTCATGGGAGAAACAAGAGTTACAGCAAGAGCAACACATAGTTGCATGTATTAGCGAAGAGTGTAATTTACTAGCTTCGTAAGTTTTTTTAATTAGGCTAAATGAACAAAAGATTAATAAATCAGTAACACATCACCTACTTGGCCATTTTCATGAGGCTATTTTTCATGTGCAGAATGGTAGAGGTGGTTCCTAAAAGGGGATTTGAAGATATATTATGCTTATCATTTTGGTGAGTTGTTTCTGGCAGTGTGAAAGACGATATGAAGGTGCTTATGGGAGGAATGGACAACAAAGGGATAGAGGTTTGTAACAGGGTCCATGCACTTGTGAACACTCCTCTGTGTCAAAGAGGTGCTGCATAAGGTCTGTACCTGGCCATCTGGTACTTTCCTTGCTCCCTGCGTTACCTCTCCTGGACGTTGCCTTGTCTGGTTGTCTTCAAGGTTCTGAGGCTAGGATCTGACTAGCCCTGTCCACGGTGCTGTCAATTCTTGTATTAGGCTTGTGGCCACTGGACCACAGCCAGGTCTAAGTTCAGCTCACACTTGGAGCTGTCCATAGTGCTGTTGGTCTCCCAGTCAGTTTATAGACCTGCCTGGGTCAAGCTCCCATGAGGAACTGCCAGGCCTTAGCTCAGCAGCTCCTTTTATACCGGTCTGCTAGGTTCTGATTGGCTGCTGCAGAGACAGCCACTCCATCCTGCCTGGAGGCCCTCTTTTTTGCTTCTCTCACTTCTCTCCTGTAGAGGGTATCAGGGTTTAGTCCACCCCATCACAAGGCTCATTTGCAGAGCAAAGGGATTGAAATAGGAGACCAGAAATGTAGAACAGAGCTAAAGGGTAACAGACTTGAAGATGAGAAGTAGAAGTTTATTTTGTTTTTATAATGAATATGAATACATCCTTTTAAAAACCTGAACAGAGGAGAAAACAGAAGTTTATAGATCTAGATTGATGGTGAGGGAATAAATGTCATGTTGTGCATGAGCCAGTCCATTGTATCTACATGATCTTATTGTGTTACCTTTATCTGTCCTTCCTCCTCCTTTCTCCTATTTGTTAAACTGGCTTGTGGTCTCTTGTTTCAAAGTTTGATCATAAAAACTCTTCAAACTAGAGACGGTTGCTAATTGCATACTTGTTCTACACCCACCATCCCTGTGCTCTAATCCAGACTGGAGCTGTAGGTGGTACTGTAAAAAAATATTTAATCATAATCTTCAGACACGGTGAACAACTGCAGATTCCATTAATGTAATCCTCCAACTGCTCCACAGCTCTCAGGATCATCCCTTTTACAGGAAATTCTGTAGAATATTTATGAAAATATGTAAAGGCTCTGAAGCTACCAAAAGGCACCAGTTTCTAGTGAATACTCCCTTATCTTTTATTTCCCTCAGTACATTCATTCCCAATTCTTTAAGCAACTTGCACAATGCTGTAGCTCTGAATTAATTATGATTAATGCCGTGTCATCTTCTGCTCTATCAGTTCATTGATAAACAGCATCATTAGAGGAGTGCCTGGCCACCAAATATGTGCATGGGAATCACCTGGATGGCAAGACATGTTAAGATCTCACACAGATATTTTATATAATTAAGCAAATGTGAAAAAGGGGGAAATAAAATTCAGCATGCATCATACACAAGTTATCAAGACAGTATAGTAAGAATATTCCTTCTTGTTTGGCATACCATGCTGGAATTAGAGTGATTGCCCCAGGATTAAGACATTTTAAAACAAATATTATTTTCCTTGAGGACCATGAAAATAACCTCAGTGTGAAATGCAGATGTAAATGCATGTGTGTGTAGATGTAGATCTGAAGCAACTCTATTAATTTTAATGGAATTATTCCAGACTTACAACAGATATAAAAGAAAACATAATTTGGTCGAAAAATAAGAGATTTGGGGCCTGACTCCCCACGGCCTTACACCTTGCATTGTTTTCTACAGCACAGCTAGTGGACACAGAATGATACTGTAACTCTAGACCTAGACTGTTTGGAGGGATGGACCTTCCTGCTCCTGATGTCAGGGTAAAGGCACCTCTAGCAAGTCTCATTTTGCATGAGTTATAATATTGCTTATCAACAGTTTCACTAACTGCCTGTTATTGCTCCAATTCTTATTTAGCTATGTTCTACTGTACACATGGTAAGAATGTTCTTGCCATTGTACTCATGAATGGCTATCAGAATTATGCAAGATATGCCTCAGAATACGTGGATCACTCTGGTTTTAAAGGTAGAAGACTTGTTTGGCAATGGGGAGAATGGTAGATTCCATTGTAGAGACTAGGAGTTCTAGCTCAGGGACTATATCTAAAGGCCCTGGTTTGCTCTAGATTCCCTCCTTGGAAAGTTTGAACCCAATATGGAATTATTCTGCAGGATTGGACTGGACCAGATCAGTGCTGACAGGGACATAGAGCTGACTTCAAACATAGGCCAGATTGGACCAGTGGGGGCAGCACAGAGCTAACGTTTCAGTGAGAGCACACCACTGGCATCAGAGCTGATGTCACAGAATTGAGGATTTGGTAGTGTGGACTTTTTGGGACTAGAACAGGCCGGCAGATGAGAGTCAGCCCCTGGCTACCCAAGTCTAATCAGAACTCTGAATCAGATGTTAGATGGATGAGGATTGTTCTGGTCCTCAATGAACATAATTAATACTTGGAACTGTGGGGTTGATCATACTCCTGAGTCTCTGATGAGGTTTTCATGTAGTTATATGTGGTAATGTGTATTTGGGGAGGGGTATTTGTTGTTCCCTTTCCCGAAATAAAAAATGTTTACAGGGTCATGTTCCCGAGGATTCGATGCTAACATGAAGGGGAAAGGAGTCCAGGACAGCTGGCAGTATTTTAAAGAAGCCTTATTGAAGGCACAGAAAGAAACCATCCCGATGCATAGCAAGAGAGGCAACCATGGTAGGAGACCAGATTGGCTTACAGGGGAAATGCTTGGTGAACTTAAGCACAAAAAGGAAGCTTACAAAAAGTGGAAACTTGGACAAATGACCAGGGAAGAGTTTAAATGTATAGCTCGAGAATGCCGGGGGGTAATCAGGAAGGCGAAAGCGCAAATGGAATTGCGACTGGCTAAGGATGTGAAGAATAACAAGAAAGATTTCTACAGGCATGTTAACAAGAAGAAGGTGATCAGAGAGGGTGTGTGGCCCCCAATGGATGAAGGAGGTAACCTAGTGACAGATGATGTGGGGAAAGCTGAAGTACTCAATGCTTTCTTTGCCTCTGTATTCATGGACAAGGTCAGCTCCTGGACTTCTGCGCTAAGTGACACAAGATGGGATGAAGATGGACAGCCCATGGAGAGTAAAGAACAGGTTAGGAACTATTTAGAAAAGCTAAACATACACAAATCCATGGGTCCGGACTTAATGCATCCGAGGATACTGAGGGAGTTTGCAAATGTCATTGAGGAGCCTTTGGCTATTATCTTTGAAAAGTCGTGGAGATCGGGATAAATCCCAGATGATTGGAAAAAGGCAAATGTAGTGCCCATCTTCAAAAAAGGGAAGAAGGACGATCCAGGGAACTATAGGCCGGTCAGTCTTACCTCGATTCCTGGAAAAATCATGGAAGGGATCCTTAAGGAATCCATTTTGAGGCACTTGGAAGAAAGGAAAGTGATTAGGAATAGTCAGCATGGATTCACAAAGGGAAAGTCGTGCCTGATCAATCTGATTAGCTTCTATGATGAGGTAACTGGCTCGGTGGACATGGGAAAGTCAGTGGATGTTATATACCTTGACTTTAGCAAGGCTTTTGATACGGTCTCCCACAATATTCTTGCCAGCAAGTTAAGGGAATGTGGATTGGATAAATGGACGGTAAGATGGATAGAAAGATGGCTAGAAGGCCGGGCCCAGCGGGTAGTGATCAACGGCTCAATGTCAGGATGGCGATCGGTTTCTAGCGAAGTGCCCCAAGGTTCGGTTCTAGGACCAGTTTTGTTCAATATCTTTATTAATGACCTGGATGAAGGGATGGATTGCACCCTCAGCAAGTTTGCGGATAACACTAAGCTAGGGGGACAGGTAGATACGCTTAAGGGCAGAGATAGGGTCCAGAGTGACTTAGACACATTGGAGGATTGGGCCACAAGAAATCTGATGAGGTTCAAAAAGGACAAGTGTAGAGTCCTGCACTTGGGACGGAAGAATCCCAAGCATAGTTACAAGCTGGGGACCAACCAGTTAAGTAGTAGTTCTGCAGAAAAGGACCTGCGGGTTACAGTGGATGAGAAGCTGGATATGAGTCAACAGTGTGCCATTATAGCCAAGAAGGCTAATGGCATATTAGGTTGCATTAAGAGGAGAATTGCCAGCAGATCCAGAGATGTCATTATTCCCCTTTATTCGGCTTTGGTGAGGCCACATCTGGAGTATTGTGTCCAGTTCTGGGTCCCCCACTACAAAAAGGATGTGGACGCATTGGAGAGGGTCCAGCGGAGGGCAACCAAAATGAATAGGGGGCTGGAGCATATGACTTATGAGGAGAGGCTGAGGGACTTGAGTCTGTTTAGTCTGCAGAAGCGAAGAGTGAGGGGGGATTTGATAGCAGCCTTCAACTACCTGAAGGGAGGTTCCAAAGAGGATGGAGAGAGGCTGTTCTCAGTAGTGACAGATGGCAGAACAGGGAGCAATGGTCTCAAGTTGTGGTGGGAGAGGTCCAGGTTGGATATTAGGAAAAACTATTTCACTAGGAGGGTAGTGAAGCACTGGAATGGGTTACCTAGGGAAGTAGTGGAGTCTCCATCCCTAGAGGTGTTTAAGTCTCAGCTTGACAAAGCCCTGGCCGGGTTGATTTAGTTGGGATTGGTCCTGCCTAGAGCAGGAGGCTGGACTTGGTGACCTTCTGAGGTCTCTTCCAGTTCTATGGTTCTATGATTCTATGATTCCTGAGTGCTTGCAAATGGGAAAGAACCACCTGGACATGAGAATGGAGTTCATATTTTCATTTCTCTGACCTTGTAGTAAGAGCATGGCTTCAGGTAGGGGCTTGATCCATAGTTTTATCTTAGAAACAGCCCATTAGACAGAGTGACCCCAGCCTTGCTTCTTTATGGAAGTAAAAGGAAGGAATAAGCTAGAATACAGAAAGCCCTTATTTCTTACTTTGTAAAAGATGAATCCAGTGTCCGGGTGCTTACAATCTCTGACCACGTAGACTATGGGATTCATATCCCTACTGGATTCATTCATATGCCCCTGCAGGAGTTGTGACTTGCTGGCTTGAGAGCTAGTGACCATAGGCCAGCACTGTGTCAAGGAGGAATACTCCACTCTATTAGTCCTTTTCAAAGATTTAGTTGTTGCTGGTCCCATGTGCTGTCCTGTATCACCTTGGAAGGTATACTGCAAAGTTTTAGGAAACTGCCGGAAGTGTGTGGCAACTCATTGCCTCCCCTTTCCTCCTTTTAAAGCTTGTAGCCACATTGAAGCCTGATGATTTCAATCTGTTCTGTGTCTGTCTTAGTATAACTTATTAGCCAATAGGGGACAAACAAAAAGAAACAAACTGAAAGGAGTTGTGTGAGATTTGGAGCAGGAAAGAGAAAGCCAATTTACCTTTTCAGAATCCTAAAGGGCAAGAATACTCTAGAAAGTTAAGTCATTAGTTTGTCCCTTGAGAGAACCTAACTTCAATTTATCATGGTTGCCCAGTGAGACTGCTCCATTGCCTCAGAAATATGAAAGAAAACTACTTGAAAATATACAGAGAGTTAACAAGCAGGCTTATCAGCTGTAAGTGTGGAAAATGCAAGAAGCAGCACCCAGATGCATAATGTCTATTTTAGGTCTACAGCTGTTTGCCTCTGACACACTTCAAAGGCCAGCCCACAGACTAGCATAATGGGGAAAATATCATGTAAGGGCAACAGTACCATAGGGACAGTCAGTTGAGACAAAGCATCATAAAATAAAGAATTGCTTTTATATCTTACTAGTATAGGACATGTTTTGTATCTTTGTTTTTTGTAAGCTTTTTAGCCTGATCCTGCAATGAGTTCTTCTATGGGATGTCTTCCCCTTCCCTCCCTCCCTTCCTCCCCACCCCACAGTATTGATTTTAAAGAAGTTCCATGAAGATGAATGAGGTCTGATGGCATATGATTCATTTCAAGGTTGGACTGTGCTTCATATCACAAAAGCAAACATAGCTTTACAAGGTCAGCATTCTGGTGTGGAATGGCAGAGGGAATCTGCAGATTTAAAATAACAGGTACTTGCAAACTTGCTTAGTGCCTTTGGTCTTGAGCATTATAGAATCATAGAATAATAGGACTGGAAGGGACCTCGAGAGGTCATCGAGTCCAGCCCCCCGCCTTCAAGGCAGGACCAAGCTCCGTCTACACCATCCCTGACAGATGTCTATCTAACCTGTTCTTAAATATCTCCAGAGAGGGAGATTTCACCACCTCCCTTGGCAATTTATTCCAATATTTTACCACCCTGACAGTTAGGAATTTTTTCCTAATGTCCAATCTAAACCTCCCCTGCTGCACTTTAAGCCCATTACTCCTTGTCCTGTCCTCAGAAACCAAGAAGAACAAATTTTCTCCTTCCTCCTTGTGACACCCTTTTAGATATTTTATCTATATTATATCTCAGTCAAAGTGGTTCTAGAAAGTAGTTCTGCTTTCCTTTTATTTGTTAGATTATTACAGGTTTTTTTGAACTTTAAGCACCTCTATTACCTCAACCCCAGGCCTAATAACTAACCAATTGCAACATCGTTAGAACTTTGTAATAGAATGAGGTGTAAGGTCAAAACAGACATATAGCAGAATTTCAGTTGTACCGTATATTCCGGCATACAAGACGACCTCTGATGTTAAAAAACATCCCCCAAAAATCGGGGGTCGTCTTGTACGCCGGGTATACATCACAGGCGCGCCTGGGCTGCCCCCCCGCCGGAACCCCTCCACGGCTTTGAAAGCCTCGGGAGAAGCCGGTGGCAGGGCATCCCAGGTGCGCTTGGGCTGCCCCCCCCCGCCCGAACCCCTCCGCGACTTTGCAAAGCTGCTGCGGCTTTGCTTCCGGTGCCTCTGGTCTGCTGGGGACCATCTCCAGCAGACCAGGGACACCGGGAGAAAGGAGGTGGAGGGGCGCTGGGGTATAAGATGAAACCCTATCTTTTAATTAAAAAATTAGGGGGTCGTCTTATACGCCCAGTCGCCCTATACGCCGGAAAATACGGTAATTGTACATATGAAGCAATTGTTGCCACTCCATAATTTCTTGTGGCATGCTATCCATTAATTTCTGAAATTATATCACCAAACTCATTTAAATTCAGTCTCTACCATGTTATGGTGCACAGCTTTTGTTTCAATATACTATGGAAGTAGACCTGCTCGATTTATTATACAGGATTTGGCTCAAAAGATAGAATTCTATACAAGTTAGTAGTGGATGGGGGAAGATAACCCTTTGGGTAGTAAAACTACATTTACCTACAGCCCAAACTTCAGTTTTAGCTATGACAAGGCTTTATAGAACAATCATGTCATTTCCCACTTTTAGTGTTATCCTGTCATTTTCTAGCCAAAGCTCTGTAAACACACATGGAAAAGGAGGTCCTTACATCCATCCTGGCCTCTTACTCTTTGGGGAGCTTCTGACTTTTGTGAACTAATCTTAGGCTGTGTCTAGACTACATGCCTCTGTTGTCAGAGGCATGTAGATTAGACACATAGGCAAAGTCAAATGAAGCCGCGATTTAAATGATCGCGGCTTCATTTCAATTTACATGGCTGCCGCGCTGAGCCGACAAATAGCTGATCAGCTGTTTGTCCGCTCAGCGCGCTAGTCTGGACGCTCCCCTGCTGACATCAAAGCCCTTTGTCGGCAGCCCCGTTATTCCTCGTGGGATGAGGTTTAAATGAAGCCGTGATCATTTAAATCGCGGCTTCATTTGATTTTGCCAAAACAACAAATCTACATGGCTCCGTTGACGGAGCCATGTAGTTTAGATGAACCCTTACAGAATGTTAGGTCAAGAACATATAGTAGTATTTTCCTTATATCGTATGGTAAACTGAGGTGTGCAAATTGTTTTGAAAAAAGAATAGAAGAATCGCCTTCAGCCTCCTGCACCTTCATTCATTCAAGTTGGGAAACTTCTGGATTTAAAAATGAGCCCAAAAGGAATCCAAACTCTCCTAATCTGAGGTATATTTGAAACTCAAATCCAGACACAGGACTGAATTTTTCAAACAATTCCTTTGCAAATATGCCATCTCTTCGCAAATAAGCAGATCCCACTGATTTCAGGGGATCAATCTCAAAACAAAGTAGAACTGAGCATGAAAAAGGTGGAAGAATTGGGCCCTACCTGTAGAATAGCTCTGTTAGGGTAAAATTCTGGCTTTTTCAAATTCAATGGCAAAGCTGCCATTTACTTTTCATAGAACCAAGATTTCACCTGCCAGGTGATGTTCCTCCTACTGTTGGGCTAATGTCATAAACCTAGGCTGATTTAAAACAGGATCCTCTCTATAATCTTGTCCTGCCTGACATTTTTAATTAAGATAAGGATGAGACACTTCTGTTAGCAAAGCATTCACTTTTTTTTAAAAATGTATTTTCTTCTGGGAGAACTTTGCAACAGAGAGCTAGCAGATGTTTTGTGAAATTCATTGATTTCACGCAGTGTTACTTAAATAGACCTAATTGAAGGATGATGATGAGTCCCTAAAAGGCCATGCAAGGCATCAGTTAAATTTATTTCTAAACAACCTAGTCTTTCTCCACTGGGTTCATTTTTTGTACAAGGAATATTGTGCAATTATACATGCAGGCTTTATTTTTTCTTTCAAATCATATCTGTCCATCTCTAATATTAGCCAATATTCCTTTATCTCTTACGTGCATAGATTAAATATCATGCCTCTTCCCAACTATGTTTTTACATGACTCTTTAAACCCCAAAAGGATGTTTGCTTATCCTCTGTCTCTCACACACATATATTGTAGCTAGGTCACTTCTACTCATGGGTCTCAGAGCCCTGTTCTGCCCACAACCCCGCCATCTTGGCGCTGTGGCACAGGTCCCACTTTCTTGTATTTGGACTTCTGCCCCTTAGCTAAAAGGGCATTGGGGCAAATGCCCTTGGTCAGTCTGGGCTGGGTAAACAGTCTTCCTCAGCTATCAGCTGGACTCTCTGGCCACTTGGGGATGGGAGACCTAACACTCCGGCTACGTCTAGACTGGCATGATTTTCCAGAAATGCTTTTAACGGAAAAGTTTTCTGTTAAAAGCATTTTCAGAAAAGAGTGTCTAGATTGGCACGGATGCTTTTCCGCCAAAAAGCCCCGATCGCCATTTTCGCCATCGAGGCTTTTTTGCAGAAAACAAAGCTGAGCTGTCTACACTGGCCCTTTTGCACAAAAGTTTTGCACAAAAGGACTTTTGCCTGAATGGGAGCAGCACAGTATTTCCGCAAAAACACTGACAATCTTACATGAGATCGTCAGTACTTTTGCAGAAATTCAAGTGGCCAGTGTAGACAGCTGGCAAGTTTTTCCAGAAAAGCGGCTGATTTTCCAGAAAAACTGGCCAGTCTAGACACAGCCTCCCTGTTGGAGCCCCTTACCTTCTTTGTTGCTTCTAGCAATGCTGATGTTCTCTTTATCAGCTTCTCTGAATCATTATCAGTTCTAACTCCTCTCTGCTTTCCTCCAAACTCCTCTTCCACTCTCCCCCTCTTCCAGCAAGGAAGGCTCTTTTTTTAAAAGTGCCTGTGGCAGCCTGAAGTGAAGTCAGCTGGCTATTAATTGATTTATAGCAGCCCTGCCCCTGATAACTCCAGATCAGCTGTTCCTGGCTGCCCTGAATTAGGCTCTGGCTAATTAGGAGTAGGTTTTTCTGCTTTTTAGAGCTGTCTTTCTCCCCTTCTAATCTAGCCCTCTGGCCTGACCTTGTCACAATACATACACTAAACAACTCATCATAGGAATAAGTATTTGATCCAATGTTTTTAGTCATAGCTTTCCTTCTCCATTGTGTATTGATGTTTGCATCAGGGGATTGATTCAAAATCCACTTATGTCAGTGACAACATTGTAATACATCTACTGAAGACAAAAACAACTACTTGCAAGCTCCCTAAAAGAATTCTGAACCATTGTGATAAGCAACCCGTTGAAATCAGTGGACTTTGTGTAACCCTGGGAGTAACTGATTAGAGAAGAATATACAGGATTTCATAGCACAACTCTGTAAATCAGCTGAACTAAATTTGAACATTGCGAATTAAATCTGAACACTGAAGAGTTTGAAAGAGCCAAATGAATACCTAGAAACCATCTACTACAAGACAGACCCAAGAAAACCAACAATAGAACACCACTTGTCATCACCTACAGCTCCCAACTTAAACCATTATCAATAAATTACAGCCTATACTGGAACAGGACACTAAACTCCAAGAAGCTCTGGGAGACAGACCCATAGTTTCCTATAGACAACCACCTAACCTCAAGATGATTCTTACCAACAACCACAGGACATACCACACTAATACCAACCCTGGTACTTTCCCTTGCAACAAACCCCGTTGCCAGCTTTGTCCACATATTCACTCTGCTGACACCATTATTGGGCCTAACCAAGGGAGTTATAAGATCAAGAATACATATTCCTGTGCCTCCAGAAATATAATCTATGCTATCATGTGCCGAAAGTGTCCGTCTGCTATGTACATTGGACAAACGTCTCTGACACTACGCCAAATAATCAATGCCCACAAAACAGACATTAGACAGGATCACAAAGAAAAAACGGTTGCTTGCCATTTCAACCAGAAAGGACACTGTCTCAATGACCTACTCACCTGCATCCTACTTCAGAAGACATTCAAATCTGCACTTGAAAGGGAATCCTCTGAACTGGCATTCATGCTAAAATTCAACACTCTCCGCGGGGGGCTGAACAAAGACCCCAGCTATCTTACCCATTACAAAGATAGCTTCCCCAATTATCACCTCTAATACTATTAACTCACAGACATCTACCCTTCCCCACCTCTAATATCATTAACTCACAGGCATTCACCTTCCTTTCCCCCCTCCCCCCGCATCCCCCTTCTGTCTGAAATGTGATTTGTCCTTTTCATATGTATTCATTTTTTTTAATTGTATCCTTTGGTATATATGGCTGTGACTATTTTCTTCCACTATTTGATCTGAGGAAGTGGGTCTGGCCCACGAAAGCTCATCATCTAATAAACCATCTTGTTAGACTTTAAAGTGCTACATAGTCCTGTATTTTGTTTCAACTTCAGCAGTGTCACTCCTGGCCTCAATGTATCAGAACAAATAATTTGGAGGAATGTACCTCAAAACTTTGTAAGGTTTACATACACTATATGAATGTAGTTAATGTCTCGTGGTAGGAACATTACTAATTTCAGAGATCTGTTTTGCTTTAGATGTATCCAAACTTTGGGGAACTTATCACACCTGTTTGAACAACCTGAGTGTCAAGCTGGCAGACCAGATGTCATCTCATGCTGAGTTCCCCACATCTCAACTGAGCACTGATAAATGTATAAGACTGGAATCAGTCTGGCTCATCTTGTGTTAGTAATGTTAAAATAGTTATTAGGGTTATAAGAATATGATTAAACTTTATTGAATGCTTGGGAGTTGCTGCATGTATTAATCTCACTTATCACATCTGTATCCCATACTGTATGGTAATATTTGAGCCGGTGTATTGTAAGCCCCTGCGACTTTGTAAATCACAAGAGTGAAGAGAGATGTAAACTAATGTTTTTGAGACGAGGAAGTATAGTGCTTCCTGATATGTTGTGTGCTATAGGAGCAATGAGCATGTGGGTTCAATGTGGGAAGATGTTTTTATTAAAAATCCTTTGGAAGTGATACAGGAGAGTTAGAACTACTTATGGGTGTAGTGACACATTCAATTAATAATGCCTACCAGCACATCTCGCCTCGTTAAAACTCAGGTGTTTATTAACATTGAGAATCTCAAAGTCTGTACAGGTGTTTATAATGAATTGATCATCATGGTCTTCAAGCTCATTCCAGTAGTGCAGTAAGCAAGTCCAGCTGCAAACCTTATTCAAGGACACGGAAGACTACCTGAACCTCAGTTATTTCTTTCACTGGGATTATATCAGCCTCTCGCCTGGTATTTTTGCACCTCTACTTCTGCTGAAACAGAAATCTACTATTCAGTGCACAAAAGGAGTTCAGTTTCGATTGTGGGAAAATGTTTAGGGAGGGAAGGAAGTGAAGGATTCATAATTTATTAGGAATGATTTGTCTAACTATCCACAAGCCTCTGAAAAGCCTCATGCTTAAGAGTCTTAAATTATTCCATATTCAACTTATTTCTATACTGTACTGAAGTTTCCTAAGAATAAACGTTAATGCCTTAGTAATTCTTCATTGTTTAAATGCACATTCTATTATGATTGTTTAACAATGAAACTTTTCAAATGAATTAAAGAAATAGTTATGATTCTAACCTGTAGGATGAGACATTACTCAAATTAAGATAAATGTTTGAGATGTGAGAGAAAGGAATAAGTCATCTTTTCTATTGTCTTTCAGAAGCAGGCTGGATGGAAAAGAAAAGAGAAGAAAAGAAATTCTTGCTGATATTTAATATAATCTATAAATCTGTTACCCAGGTAAAATCCACACAACATGAAATCTGAGCAAAAGTGAGCTAGCTCTGAAGAATTGTAGCATACTGTAATGTCACCTTTTTTCTGTTGAAAATGGAGATGTGACTAGATAGAATTTTTATCAGCTTCATAATAGATTTATCAAGGTTTCAAAGGCAAGATGAAATTGATTGAACCTTTTCTATCTAGTCATCATGTCCACTGCCCAGCCTAATATATAAATAAAATAAGCTGGCAGAGAAAACAATTCATCTTTAAGAATGACATTTTGACTTAGGAAACAGAAAGTTGCCCTTGAGATGAAGGACAAGTGCGTGAAATGAAACACTGCATTTTGTATATGGCAATAGTCATACAAGAGCCCTGTTCCGTGCAGACTGCACCACAGGCTTATAATAATGAAACCTCAATTTAATTTTCATTTTCTGTTTCTTTACCTATTTTATATTATATTGGATTTGGTAATTAAGATTTAGCACTTTCCTAAGTGTTGGACTTTGTATGTGTGTCTCTCTCTCTGCTGTAAATTATCAGTAGCAAGGCCATACTGCCATCATGTCTCAGAGAGGTCATAACCGAACCAGGTTTGTCAGCAAAGCAGATTTGTAGATCATGGCAATAGCTCAGAATTAGCTTTGAAACATTTGCATGGTTGTTTAGTTGGACAAGAGATACCAATTCACAGTAGCTTCAAGGTTTAAAAGTTCTGTGCTAGTTCTGTGTATGTGACAGAGGGATAACCTATACAGTGGTAAAATAGCAAATTAAGATATACTTAACATTACTGTGCTATACTGTAAATTCAGTTAATGCAGCAAAATTCATTTAGATAGAAATCCCCTTTCAACTAGGTCACAATACCTGTGTGAGCTGTTTGTTCTGGGAAATCACCATTTCTATTTTACTGGGTGTTTCACTTTTTATTAAAGGAAAAAATGTGCAACTAGTTCTTAGTAATAAAGATGGGCCTGAGCCATGAAATCTGGATTCTGAGTTGTATCCATAATGACCCAAAACAATAGTTCCAGGGAGAAATAGCAATAACTATGGTTAAGAATGCCTATGATTTTCTATAATCCCATTTTCAGGTGTTTGGACGAGGGATGTGAATGACAAGTCATCATTCAATTAGCCGATAAGCAAATGCTTATTGGATAGTCAAAACACTAGTCAACTAGCCACTCCTTCCCCCCCCCCCCCCCCCACATACACACACACTTGCTGCCTCTATAAGAAAGAGGCAGCAAGCGGTGGGAAGAGAAAGGGTGCATCAAAGCAGCAGCACCACATGGAACCCGGTGACTCCACCACTGACTCCAGGCTCCATGTGGTACTGCCACTTTGAAATACCACAGGGAGTACTGCTGGCCCCACACTCCCCACAGCGCTTTTACCATTGAAGTGTAGCAACAGCCCTGGGGATTAATCCCTTATGGATTAATCAAATAGTCAATACAAATTGCAACAACTATTCAATTAGCTAATTAATTGAAATTTTACATCCTAGTTTGTACATGTAAGATTAATACACATTTTGAGCTGAAATTTTTCATGCCTCTTTATCTCTGACCAAAGATTAAGTGTGCTGAAGGTTGGAGCAAAAATGGTATGATTGACTAAGAACAGAACAAAAAGGAAAGTAATTTACTCATTATTAAAAACACATTCTGGTTATTTTTTTTTGATCTGCTGTAACACTGAAAAGAATAAGAATGGAAAGATGATATTTGCAGGGAAGTAATCTTTCATAAGGAGAGCCTCTGAGCATCCTGCTAAAATTCATCTTGATTTACATTGACACAGAAGGGACTTGATTGTGTTGTTATTTTGACAAAAACAGTATTAACAGTCTCCCTAGATATCAGAAGAAAGCAAGTGATACACCATATGATGATGTGGCTAATAAGCAGTGTTGTGATAGATTAAAGTTTTTAGCTAACACTCTGTTGCAGTTCATGAGAACTCTGAGTTGCACTATATATTTTCATTTGACAACTCTGGAAACTTCAGATTCTCCTTCAAAAAGAGCTTTTAGTCTTTGTTCATGTGCAAATACTGTATCTTTCACTTCCAAAACAGCACTTGGTAAAATCTGTCAAAAGACTGAAAACTATTTCGGTGTTGGCACATTGTGTGTATTTGTTCACTTTCTCTCTCCTCTATTCACTTGACAAGAGAAGGACTCTTTTACATATGAGTATAAGGTACTCCTCAACGTAAGGTAATAAACAGAGTCACTGTGAACTGAAGAGCTAATAGAATTAGTGGATAAGGATTCCACAGCAGCTCAGGATCTGATCTTCAGAGGTACAGGACTGCAACTCCCTTTGATTTCTGCTGGAATTGTTGGTGTTCAATACTTTTGAAAAAATCTGGCTCTCAACTCGTGGAGCAGAGCATAAATTTATTTGTGCTCAGTTTTCAGATCTGATTCTGAACAGTATATTGATCAGAAGTCTATCTTCCCTTTCTCCAACCAACATTTTTCTCTCCCTTATGCTGGCAAAAAATCTGGTCCCTTGTTTGCCTAACTTATCTTCATCTATTTATACCATTTGAATCTTTAGCCCCAAACCTGTCCCATTTTGCATGCCTTCTGCAGTAAACCCTGCCCTATTAGGTTTCCTTTTTCAGGGGTGACTTAAGAAGGAGAAAGTGGAGCTTGGTGCAAAGAGAATATAGTCTATTAATCTTTGCTCTGCCATTTTATTTCACATTTCAGCTTGTATAATGGATAAGTTGCTCTCCAAGTGCTTACCTCTTGGCCTCTTGAAAAAATCCATTCAGTAATATATGCTAAAAGTGTGCAGTGTTAACTGCCTTTTCTAAAAATCGGGGCTGTTTTATGTTTCAGTTCTTTTCTAATGAAGATTCAAATTTCCAATGTACAGCCAAATTAATCCATCACGTGAGTCTGAAAGTTTGGCTGGAAATCTTTTAAGAGGCTGTTTCATGAAATTTCCTGTTCTTCCAGGATGGCTGGAAACACCAAGAGAAAAAATTGTATAGCTTAATCATGTGAAAATTTAAGAATATGCTACAGTTATCTAATTATTTGATCAATACAGCCAGTCCTCAACTTACGAACGGGTTACGTGCCGAACAGCTGGTCGTAACTCGATTTGTTTGTACGTCGGAAATGCCCTTATACAAAGCACTCTGAACGTAACCAAGCACCAACAAAACAGCAATCAATAATGAAAAATAGAAACACATGAAAAAAACAACACTACTGTAGAGACAACAAACTGTATTTGACAAACATAAGAGAACCAGGCAGAGGAAAAGATGGGTCAGTGAAGGAAAAATAGAGCTCAAGAACAGGTATGTGGAGCTGGAGAATGAAGCAGAGGTACAGCAGGTAGATAATGAAGATAGAAGGGTAAGGAAGAAGAGAAGAGTGGCTAGTCCCATGGATAAAGGGGAAGACTTAATGGAGACAACACCAATAATGAGCATTAGGAGGATACAGGATGGGTTAAAGAGGATTACAAGGGAAAATAGGAATAGCAAGGACTTGCAGCCAGAGGAACCAAGAGATAGACCAGTGAATCACACTGTCACTAGGAAAAGGCAGGTCTATGTGATTGGGAACTCCTTACTGAGAAGAATAGATAGGCCAGTAACCAGAGCTGATCCAGAGAATAGAAGGGTGTGTTGTCTGCCAGGTGCTAAGATACGGGATGTGGAACTGAGGTTGAAGAGGATTATTAAGGGAGCAGGAAGGAATCCATTGATCATCCTTTATGTAGGAACAAATGATATGGCTAAATTCTCGCTGGAACGAATTAAGGGAGACTATGCTAGGCTGGGGAGGATGCTCAAGGAAATTGAGGCTCAGGTGATCTTTAGTGAGATTCTGCCTGTTCCTAGAGAAGGGCAACTAAGATGTGACAAGTTTATGATGATCAATAGATGGCTTAGGCAGTGGTTCTATAAGGAGGGCTTTGGGATATATGGTCACTGGGAGACATTTATGGACAGAGGACTGTTCTCTCGGGATGGACTTCACCTAAGTAGGGAGGGAAATAGACTTCTAGGATGGAGGCTGGCTCAACTGATTAAGAGAGCTTTAAACTAGGAATTTGGGGGAGACGGTTGGGAGATGTCCAGGTAATCTCTATGCCGGATTTTAACACTGAGAGGGAGGAAAACGAAGTAAAAAACGATATAGCTGGGGGTAGGAGAATGTACATGAGGAAGGGTAGGGTGGATACTAGTCTAATAGGTCATATTGGAGGTACAATGTCCGGGCCAAATTGGGTAAAGAATGTGAATGAGGCCAAACAGCAAAAATTAAGATGTTTGTACACCAATGCGAGGAGCCTAGGTAACAAAAAGGAGGAACTAGAGCTATTGGTCCAGGAAATGAAACCAGATATTATAGGAATAGCAGAAACATGGTGGAATACTAGGCATGACTGGAATACAGGTATTGAAGGGTATGTGCTGTTTAGGAAAGACAGAAATAAGGGTAAAGGTGGTGGAGTCGCATTGTATATCAAAGATGAGGTAGATTGTAAAGAAATAAAAAGTGATGGAATGGAGAAGACAGAGTCTGTATGGGCAAAAATCACATTGGGAAAGAAAACTATCAGATCCTCCCCTGGGATAGTGCTTGGAGTGTGTTATAGACCACCAGGATCCAATTTGGATATGGAGAGAGACCTCTTTAATGTTTTTAATGAAGTAAATACTCATGGAAACTGTGTAATCATGGGAGATTTCAACTTTCCAGATATAGACTGGAGAACAAGTGCTAGTAATAATAATAGGGCTCAGATTTTCCTAGATGTGATAGCTGATAAATTCCTTCATCAAGTAGTTGCTGAACCAACAAGGGGGGATGCTATTTTAGATTTGGTTTTGGTGAGTAGCGAGGACCTCATAGATGAAATGGTTGTAGGGGACAACCTTGGCTCGAGTGATCATGAACTAATTCAGTTTAAATTAAATGGAAGGATAAACAAAAATAAATCTGAGACTAGGGATTTTGATTTCAAAAGGCCTAACTTTAATAAATTAAGGAAATTAGTTAGGGAAGTTGATAGGACTAAAAAAATTATGGATCTTGAGGTGGAGGAGGCCTGGAATTATTTTAAGTTAAAGTTGCAGAAGCTGTCAGAAGCCTGTATCTCAAGAAAAGGGAAAAAAATTATAGGCACGTGTGTTAGACCAAGCTGGATGAGCAAGCATCTCAGAGAGGTGATTAAGAAAAAGCAGAAAGCATATAAGGAGTGGAAAATGGGAGGGATCAGTAAAGAAAGCTACCTTATTGAGGTTAGAGCATGTAGGGACAAAGTGAGAGAGGCTAAAAGTCAGGTAGAGTTGGACCTTGCAAAGGGAATTAAAACCAATAGTAAAAGGTTTTAAAGCCATATAAATAGGAAAAAAACAAAAAAAGAAGTAGGACTGCTAATTACTAAGGATGGAGTAGAGGTTAAGGATAATCTAGGAATGGCCCAATATCTAAACAAAAACTTTGCTTCAGTCTTTAATGAGGCTAATGAAGAGCTTAGGGATAATGGTAACATAACAAATGGGACTAAGGATGTGGAGGTAGATATTACCATATCCGAGGTAAAAGCCAAACATGAACAGCTTAATGGGAGTAAATCAGGGGGCTCAGATAATCTTCATCCAAGAATATTAAAGGAACTGGCACATGAACTTGCAAGTCCATTAGCAAAAATGTTTAATAAATCTCTAAACTCAGGGGTTGTACCATTTGACTGGAGAATTGCTAATATAGTTCCTATTTTTAAGAAAGGGAAAAAAAGCGACCTGGGTAACTATAGGCCTGTTAGTTTGACATCTGTAGTATGCAAGATCTTTGAAAAAATTTTGAAGGAGAAAGTAGTTAGAGACATTGAGGCTAATGGCAATTGGGACAAATTATAACATGGTTTTACAAAAGGTAGATCATGCCAAACCAACCTGATCTCCTTTTTTGAGAAAGTAACAGATTTTTTAGATAAAGGAAATGCAGTGGATCTAATCTGCCTTGACTTTAGTAAGACATTTGATACAGTACCACATGAGGAATTATTGGTTAAATTGGAAAAGATAGGGATTAATATGAAAGTTGAGAGGTGGATAAGCAACTGGTTAAAGGGGAGACTACAGCGGGTTATATTGAAAAGTGAACTGTCAGGTTGGAGGAAGGTTACTAGCGGAGTTCCTCAGGGATCAGTTTTGGGGCCAATTTTATTTCATCTTTTTATCGCTGATCTTGGCACCAAAAGTGGAAGTGTCCTGATAAAATTTGTGGATGACACAAAGTTGGGATCTATTGCCAATTCAGAAAAGGATCAGGATATCATACTGGAAGATCTGGATGATCTTGTAAATTGGAGTGAGAGCAATAGGATGAAATTTAATAGTGAGAAGTGTAAGGTTATGCATTTAGGGATTAATAACAAGAATTTTAGTTATAAGCTGGGGACACATCAGTTGGAAGTAATGGAGGAGGAGAAGGACCTTGGAGTCCTGGTTGATTATAGGATGACTATGAGCCGCCATTGTGACATGACCGTGAAAAAAGGCTAATACGGTCTTGGGATGTATTAGGCGAGGTATTTCCAGTAGAGATAAGGAGGTGTTAGTGCCATTATACAAGGCATTGGTGAGACCCCATTTGGAATACTGTGTGCAGTTCTGGTCTCCCATGTTTAAGAAGGATGAATTCAAACTGGAACAGGTACAAAGAAGGGCCACTAGGATGATCCGAGGAATGGAAAACCTGTCTTATGAAAGGAGACTCAAGGAGCTTGGCTTGTTTACCTTAACCAAAAGAAGGCTGGGGGGGACATGATTGCACTCTTTAAATATATTAGAGGGATAAATACCGGGGAGGGAGAGGAATTATTTAAGCTTAATACCAATGTGGACACAAGAACAAATGGATATAAGCTGGCTAGTACGAAGTTTAGACTTGAGATTAGATGAAGGTTTCTAACCATTAGAGGAGTGAAGTTCTGGAACAGCCTTCCAAGCGAAGTAGTGGAGGCAAAAGATCTATCTGGCTTCAAGATTAAACTAGATGAGTTTATGAAGGGGATGGTTTGATGAGATAACATGATCTTGGTAACTAATTGACCATTCATTATCAGTGGTAAATAGGTCAATGGAGGGATGATAGGAGTTATTATAGAGATCTTTCTGGGTGTCTGGCTGGTGAGTCTTGCCCACATGCTCAGGGTTTAGCTGATCGCCATATTTGGGGTCGGGAAGGAATTTTCCTCCAGGGTAGATTGGCAGAGACCCTGGAGGTTTTTCGCCTTCTTCTGTAGCATGGGGTACAGATCACAGCTGGAGGATCTCTTCATCTTGGGGTCTTCAAAGTATTTGAAGGCTTCAATATCTGAGATATAGGTGAGAGGATTATTCTAGGAGGGGTGGGTGAGATTCTGTGGCCTGTACTATGCAGGGGGTCAGACTAGATGATCATAATGGTCCCTTCTGACCTTAAAGTCTATGAGTCTATGACAATCTCTTATTCAGCGAACAGCATAAGCATGTCTATAAGCTTATTTATAGCATGTGAGGAGACTTGTACGTTACTCACATGCTTAATGTTAAGTGTGTGTGTAAGTCCTGTGGTTAATTGTGGCTATATTAGCTAACCAACAATGCACGGCATGAGCATGGGCAGCAAATTGGTCATGAACAGTCTACAGAGCAAGTTTTATTCCATTAGGTAATTTACAAATCATGTCAAATAACTCATGCCTATGACTTGCATTGTTGGTTAGTTAATATAGCCACAATTAACACAGGACTTACACACGTACTTAACAAATTCATGAATTTTGCAAAGTCTAGATTGTAAACATCATCTTGTTCTGTGTTTGTACAGGGCTTAGCACAAGAGAGGCCTGGTCCCTGCCACAATACATATCCACAATAAATTGCTCACAAGCAGTTTGCAAAAATCCTCTGAATAGATTTTTTTCTAGTTGCAAAGGAAGACAAGATCAGGCAAGCAAACAGGCTTTTCAGAAATGTGATGGTAACCACATCACAATTACATCAAGAAGAGCCTCTGGGTTTGGCCAAATGCCAGCTCTGAAAGTTTCATTCAAGCAAAGTTCAGGTTTTAGATGAAGGTTTGTGTCATTTCTCACTTATCTTAATCCAGTCACTCAGCTGTCATTATCTGGCTCTGCCTTTGGTGTTGCTAAAAAATTTAGGGAGGTATCAGAAATGCTAACAATATCAAACAACTAGGATTTGTAAAAAAAAGTAGGGATAGTTTAGTACCCACAAATAGCAGAAGTTGGAAGACTACTTTCCTCCTTTTTAATCAACCATGTTTTGAGTACCTGGAAAATACACTTTGTTTTTGTACTGCACTCAGTTACAATTCATTTAGTAAGAGTCTTGTTGGATTTGAAGGGGGAAAAAAAGACCAATATTATCTGGGGAACTGACACATTTAACTGGCTTTCTGCAGTCACTGCATTCTTTGTAGAATAGTCTAAAACGTGGCAAAATGAAGAAAGAAAAGCACCTACCCATCATCTGTAGGAAGCAATTGCTTTTGTGTTTTGCTTGTGGAACACTCTGAATTCCTCTTCTTTTGACTTTGACAAGGAAAAAAAATACAAATAAGATGGCAGCTGGAGTTCTTTACACCACCCGGCATGAATGGGTTGAAATCACAGTCCGTAAAAGGACAGCCAAAGAATTTCTGACTCCATGATTTCTGGCTGGTCCCTTTGTAGAAAGATGACACAGAGGGGTGGGAGATTTGTATTAATTTTGATGTAATATATGGGCCAAACATATTAAAGTAACACAGTGTGGCAAGGGCCCCTTTTTCCTTGGCCAGTATTTGAGCCGGCAGCCTTCCCCCTTTGTCAGAAGTTGAGACTTGCAGCTAGTTTCTGGGGTAAGGAGTCCGGCCACTCCTTCTGGGACTCCCTCCCCTGCTGTTTCTAACACTAGAACTGCTAAAGCTTAGTCTCAAACTGTTGCTTTCTTTCTCTCCTCTACCTCCCCTTCCATCCTCTCCCCCTCTCTCCAACCTTCTAACCCGAGAGGCTTTTAAAGGCCTCCAGTAGGTCTGAAGTGGAATCAGCTGGCCCCAATCTGCCTGGGCCAGCTCCCTGTCAACTGCTCCTAATTGCCTTGTAGTCCTCCACCCCTACTTAGCGGGCCTTTTACCCTTTGAGGGCTGCCTTTCCCCCACTCTATAGTGGTCCTGTGGCCTGACCGTTTCACACCAGTTACTGTCCAACATTAAAACTGTATTGAACAAATTTTGGCATATGTAGCCCTGCTTAGTATCAATGCATCAAGAATCCATTTAAACTTCTACTATGTTTAATCAAAGAAAGGGAAAAACAAAATATTCGAAATGTTAAGTATTAAATAAGGCCTTTTATTTTAGCAACATTGCTTGTTCCCTTTTTCTTCATATTATAAGATTTTACAAGAGAAAAAAAGTATTTTAAAGTTTCTGAAATAGTATTGAAGTTGGTAATAACTGGGGAAAAGAGAAGAAGTTAGTTGAGCTGATCTGGAGCTGCTGCTCCTCCTCCGCCTCTCCCCCCTCCGCCCCCCGCCTTCACCCCTCGTGGAACTTGGGATTCAACTACAACTCATACGGCTGGTGCAGTCAGCTTGGTCCCTCTCTCTAGTGTGGTCTGCTTCTCACATTTTAGCAGCAGGCTGATGAAGGGTGAGATTACAAACCACAATGGTGAAGATTTCTTCTATAGCCTCTGTCTGTTCTTATTTAATTTCCCACCATAACCTCTTTAACAGGGACCCATCTCTGTGCTCTCCGTAGTGTCCTTTTGAGTCTGTTTCCCACTCTGGAAAAGAGTGGTGCCTCCAGGACTTCCCCTCCTGGAGACAGTTTCTCACCCTGACCTTTATCTCACAGTCCCTTCACAATCCATTAGTCTCACTAAGCTGGGGTGGGCAATAATTTTTGGTGGGCAGCTACTTCAAATTTTTTTGAAGTGGCCCCAGGCAGCACCAGAAGGGGCGGGGCTAAACTGGAAGGGGCAGGGCCAGGATGCTTCTGGTCTTTCCCAGCCACAGACCATAATTTGTCTGGGGATGGGGAAGCCCCTTTTCCCCCTCTTCCCATTAGGCACCCATGCCCCTGTTAGGGTGGAAAGAGGCTTTGCACACTCCCTCACATCCAGGCCAAGCAGGGTCTCGGGGTGGGGTAGCTGTGCAAGCTTCCTTCACCCTGTCCCCACCCTGCATGGGTGGACGGCACTTTGCCATGCACTCCTCACAGGGTGGGCGGGGGGAAGGCAGAGGAAACTTCACGCAATCCTCCTGCCCGCAGACCAATCAAGGTTTGTGGATGGGGGAGCACGTGATGTCTCCTCCTATCCTGCGAGGAGCGCATGGAACTGCAAAGTGCTGCATGCTCCTAGCAGGGCAGGAGGAAGCTTCATTCTCTTCCACCCCCAGGGCCTCCACGGGCCAGATCATCCCACTTGGTGGGCCTTTTGCCCACTCCTGCATTAAGCTCATCACATGGAGCTATCCATGGTGCTGCCACTCCCTTAGCCAGCTAACCACCCAGTCTTCAAGCTTGAGGTTTCCAGAAACACTGAACTGGCTGTTGCCCTCTTATAGTCCTTCCTTGCTCCTGGTTGGTCACTTCTCCTGCAGTTACTCTAGCCTGCCTGGAGGACTTATTTATGGCTTCTTTTCTGTGGTAGGGTCTGGCAAGCTCAGAAGAGGGCTTCAGGTCCTGGTTCACCCCCATCACAGACCCATAAAAGGAATGGTGGATAAAATAATCTAGCCCATCATTATTCTGTCTATCAATGAGGCCTAATATCTGAAACACGATTTTTGTTTTATTATTTTCCTATATCACTAGGCTTTTTTGTTTAGACTAATAGAGTCTGTCTCTTTTTCATACCTTTTCTCATCAACATTTGTTTTTATGGTTACTGTGACATTTTATGAACTTTCCCATACCTTTCATGGATGAGCTCACAACCAGAGTAAATGTGAAGGCCTGGTTGTCACAAAAGGAAAAGGAGAGGAGTACAAATGGAGGAAGAAGAGAAAACCCTACCAGGAGACTCTGGAAGTCAACTTCAGACCTAGACCTATCCCCGGTCACCCAAGCTAGAAGAAATCAAAAATCACCATGTAAAGAGAAAAATGATTAGTATCCTTCATGAAAGGAGAAGAGAAAGGGTAGAAAGTATGGAAGAAGAAGACAGATGAGTCTCACCTTGCTAAACAAAATTCCCTTCATAAGAATTCCCCGCTTGCTGAGCCATATCCCATCCAAGGAAGAATGAAGCCAGAGCTGGGAAGACTTTAAATGTGGCCTTGACAGCTGATACCTCAGGAGAGAGGGACTTCAAGCTGCTAAAATAACCTGGCTGAAAAGAACAAACTGTTGCTACAATAATTAGTGAAATGATAATCATGAGCTATATTGTAACTCAAACACACTTTCCTCACCAAAAGTCTATGCCCATTATACTGTAACAATAATTCAAATCTGCTTTGATGCCTCTTTTCATTGTCGGAGCTATGCGAAGTGAATCAGTCTCTTAGTACTTATTGCAGCACAGAGAGAGACAAAATCAAATTGCTAATACTTGCTGAGATGTCCAAATTATGCCATCCATACTGATTTTGCAAACACATACATGTGTGCTTAACTTTCAATGCCTAACTAGTCCCAGCACATGAATAAGACTTTGCACAACTGGGGGATCTTGGCCTGATAGGAATAGGTTAAGAGTTCAGAAATATAATACCAAGGTAAATAAAACATTTATGAAGGGAGTTTGATGGCTCTTTGCTCCCTGGACTGTATTTTAGCAACAGTTGGAAAAGGTACCATCTGATTTCTCTGTTAGAGAAACAGGGAATAGAACTGAACATGACAGAATTTTTCAGAACATTAGAAATGTTTACACATATCTACTGTTCATGGACTAAGCCATGTGGATCCATCCTTAACACTACATTCCCTGTAACCCTTTCCCCTTCCCTTACAAAGAGCCTTGGTTATATGTATTTTTAAATAAGATCTCTCACATTTTGGTTTCACTCTCACTTTGAGCTCATTAGTTATTTATTTAAATAAGGTATAATCACTTTTGCAAACAACTATGGATTCCTAAACAGAAGAACAAATAATCCTTTTTTGGAGGAAAAAACCAATGCTGCCTCACCATTTCCACCTTTTATTGAAAGTAACAAAGGAGGAAAATGCCATTTCTTTAGAGTGGGAATGGAGACTATTTTATAAAACTGAGTCTGGGGTTACAGTGACAATTCAGACAAACAAATGAGGAAAAGATGTAAAGTATTTCCCAAACCTCCAAAATGCTTATTTTGGAGATTGAAGGAGAGAATGTACTGCAACACACCTAGGAGGATGGCTCAATAGCTTGACAGGCAAAGATATAATGGAGTGTCCCAAAGGTGACATTCTTCCTAGTGGGAGAGAGAATATTAACTGTAGCTAGATGGAAAATCTTCATCTAAGTATTTCCATTGGAAAATGCTATTTCGACAAAACCTGAATGTTTTAGCAAACTATCATTTCAACTAAATTTCCTGTGGAAAAAGCAAACAAAATGAAAACATTGTTTCCAAACATTCTCTTTTGGAAAGAAATGCATTTTAAAACAATTTACATTTCAATCATTTCACTTATTATTTTTACATTATTCCATGGCATATCAGAAGTAGTAGGGCATAATGCATCATGTCAAGCCTTGTCATGATCTGATGAGATTTTTTTAGATCATAATGTCAAATGTAAGATAAGCACTCTGTGTACCAATTAATGGAGCAGCTGTTTTAATAAGAGATCCTCCGGAAAAGGGCTTTTTTCCGGAGGATCGGGACCAGTGTAGACGCTCTTTTCCGGCTTTTCTAAAAGCCGTAAAAAAGCAGCGGACATTTTTATTTAAATGCCGTGGGGGATATTTAAATCCCCCGCGGATTTCCCTATTACGATCTGTGAAATTAACATGCCCCTTTCCGAAAAGGGGCCAGTGTAGACGAGCCCCACATGTATAATAGTATATTAAAGTAGTAGCTAGGGATTTCATCCATAGTCAGATTGCAATTACATCATGGACAAATAAATATCATGAAACAATCTCTGCTCTAAATAGCTTACAGACTAAATAGACAAAGTACAGGAAATGAAAGAGAGGTGAAGTGACTTGCACATAGACACACAACTGGCAGATGGAAGAGCCAGCAATTGACTCTGGATCTCCTGACTCCTAGTCCCAGGACCATTTGCTGTGCCAAGTGTAAAAATGCAAGCTCAAAGCATACAGCACAGCACTGCTGCTGCTGTTTCAGTTAGGTCTCAGAATAGATTACAGTCATTAGGGAGTTAACTTACAACAAAAGGATAAATATGTGGAATGATAATGCCATTGCACTCAGTTGTGCTGCCAAGCAGAACTCACTGATTTGTAACTAAAAACATTGTGAAACAAATGAATAACACATCTTCTGACATTTCATGATCCATTGAATAATGTCACCTGCTTTCACTTTTCATTAGGTAAAGTTGCCTTTCCTACTATTTCCATAGTAACTCCCTGCAATCCCTCTCAGTAACCCTAAAATTACTGCTCTACTAATACATAGACCAATGACAACACTAGAATGAAGTATCCAGAGGAATTCATGTAGACTAAGACTCACCACTATTGGTGGCATATAGCTTGGGACCCAGTCATTTGTGCTAGTTGTACTCAAGGGAATTGAAAGTTTCCTAAATGAACTGATGAGGTAGAATCTGTTTTAGTATAAGTAGGACAGTGGTAACCACTCTGATTTATGTTCTGAATCATCGCAGCTTAGTCACACAGCTACACTAATGTTGTTCTAAACTAGTTCAATTACAGTGTCTTCTGGGGATCTACAACATTGCTTCTGGTATATATCCTAGAAACAATGCACTATGGGAGATTTCGAAGGGTCCCTAATGTACAATGTGACAGTGGGAGAAATATGCTCAGGCTGAAATGGTTCTGGGTGAGGGCTACTTCTCTCCTGTCCCAAGCTTTGCTGAATGTGGGGGGTTGTAATAGTGTCAGGCAGACTATCCTGACCCCCTGATTCTCTAGTACATGCAGCTCTAAATTGTGCTCTCATCTAAGAGTCTTTAATGGACCTTGCATTAGTGCAAGATTGTTGTGTCACCTCCTGCTAATATTAAAAATGCGCCTGCCCTGCCCATCCCCCTGCCACACGCACCCAACACACTCTGCCAGTGATATGAAGTAGTTTCCATGACATACAGGGTTTACATTTGGGTTCAATGACTCTCAGCTCCCTCCCCACTGTACAAACTGTTCCAGTACCCCTGATTCCATCTGTGTAATTTGCTCTACGCATGAGGATTAAAAGGCTGGGGCTCAGAGGTTCTGAAGCAAGAAAGCCCAATTTTTTCATCTGAGCTCATGTCAAAAGGCTCTGAAATAAGATGCTATCTTCTCATTTTTCCATTTTTGTTATCTTGCCCCACTGATGAGTGAATAGATAAGTTTAAGTGAACAAGATTACTATTGCTGCCCCTTGTTGGCAGTTCCAGGTTGATGTTTGCTTTTGTGTTTGATGAAGCAGATGCCAGTGTAATCAGTGCATTATAAGCTTTAAATCAAATATACACAGTACATTACAGCAAAAAAAAAGCTATAGAATCCCCATGTTACATTGCTGCTTCACAGTATAAACAGATTCGGTATTAAAGGTCAAAGAGATGCTGTAAAGGGTGAGTAGATGGAAGCTGTGAAGGTCTATACCTCCCAAATGTCAGCGGTAGCATTTAAAAGCTCTTCTCTTCTATGTGTTTCCATCTGGTTGTTTATCATTAACTTGAAGAGGCATTCCAGGTGTACCCGAATTAAATTCGAGATGGCACAAGAGCTTTTCAATTATACCTTCTTATGTTAACAAAACACCTTGTACCTCAGAGGGGATGAAGAGGATTCAACTCAAAAGTATTGCTGCCATTGTTTGCACTGTCTTCTTGTGTTCCCTAGTGAGGAACTGCAATTTTATAAGAAACATAAGGGCGTCAGCTTCAATAAGAATGTGCTGAGTCAGTATATAAATATAGCACTGTAAGGGCATATCCACATGATAGAGAGGATCAAATCTCTGGAGATCTATCTTCTGGTGTTCAATTTAGCAGGTCTAGTGTAGACCCCCCAAAATGAATACTGAGGGCAGCTCCCACTGACGTCCGGTTCTCCTCCTTAGGTTTGTCTAGACTACATGGCTCTGTCGACGGAACCATGTAAACTGTTTACCTGACATAGGCAAAGAAGCGGGTATTTAAATAATCCCCGCTTCATTAAAATAAACATGGCTGCTGCGCTGTGCCAATGATCAGCTGAGGAGTAAAGGAAGCCAACGGAAGCTTATGCTTCTATCGGCCTCCCGTAGCATAGATGCTGCGGCGGCTTGGCTTAAGGTAAGCAGAATCCAGCTACGCATTTTGTGTAGCTGGAAGGCATACCTTAATCTTACCTGCCTGATCTAGTGTAGACTAGGCCTAAGGTACTTACCTGGCCACAGTTGTATCTGAGAGCCTCACAATCTTGAATTTATCTTCACAACAACCCTGGGAGGCAGGCTATCATCCAGAGGTCCAAATGTTTCTAGGTATTTATGGGCCTATCTTCTACTGACCCAAGGCCATGTGGGAAGTTGGTGATGGAGCAGCAAGTAGAACCTGGACTAGCATCCTAACCAGTGGACTTTTATGCCTCTCTGGGAGCAGTGTCTGCAACAAATCAATAAAAAAGGCGCATGCATGAATGTGAGCTCTTGATTTTTAGCATAAATATTTGTGAAAACCCAATTGCAGTATCTGCAGAGCTTCATAGCCTTTGGTAGGGAGAAATTACTTAGCCTTAGAAAAAGATGCAGAATTTATTACACCGTGCCTATATTTCACTACGGGCATCTTCTCTACAAATGTATATTTTCCTCTTTGTTAAGCTATGTCATTTCCAGAAATACTGTCTCTGACTTTAGGAAATGACATTACAGTGCCAGCAATTCAGGGTTTCTAATGCTCTATGCAACATAATTCCTGGAATAATCATCAACTACCCACTTTCTGAGAATAGAAATGTAACTTACAGAATCATATAACTCAGGGTATGTCTACACTGCACAGCTATTTGGGGATACCACTGCATCTATGCAAAATAGCTACCGTGCATCTACACAAGCCACTCATTCTTTCAAAATATTTTTCGAAATAATGGGCATGCTATTTAGCCATCCCGGTAAATCTCGTTGCATGGGAGATAAAGGATGGCTCAAAATAGATCATTATTTTGAAATTTGGTGCTGTGTAGACATGCCAAATTTCAAAATAATCTATTTTGAAATAGATTTGAAATAAAATACGCAATTTCCATAGCACAAATTGTGTATCTTATTTCGAGTTTAGGGTGCAGTGTTAGATGTACCTTGAGAGATGGCAAAGACCTGCTAAGTTATCTTGTCCATCCATCCAATGGAGAAGCATTCTCTAGAGTATACTGTCCCCAGATTGTAAGACTAGAAGGAACCATAGTAATCATCTTACGGTGTTCATACACAGGCAATAAATTTTCACCCAGCAATTCCTGCAACAAGTCCATAATTTCCACCTGAGCTATGGCATCAATCCTGTCTTAAAGCTTAGCTATGATGAAGAAACCATCATGTCCTTTAACTAATAGGTGATGACTAATCCAGTAGCCCAAGTTATGGCTTATTTTATTATACATTTATTTTAAGGGTTTTCATCATAACAGGCAGTTCTGTCAGCAACAAGCATTTCTGGTTTTGCAAAATACCACTGATGTTTTGAACATATTCTGAATACAGCATTTCAGACTACTTCTGCTGTTTCCATTTCAGTAGCACCTGCCTGCTTTTTGAAAGACTGCTCCTTTTACAGTGACAAAATTGGTGAAAACCTGTTTTAAATTGAGTGCAGAAATCCTCTCAATTCTTCTCCCTGACAATACACTATGGGAAACACAACACAGACTGTCATAATGACAAACACTTTGTTTTCATTTCCTGAATTAAGCTTCCAGCTGAAGAAATCTATTAAGCCCACAGAAAGTAATAATGATATTGTGAACTCCCCCCGCCCCAAAACATTTTTTCATTCTAGCCAGCTAGTATCTGTTGGCATTTCTGAAATGCTAACTTATTGTCTTCACGTCCTAGAGGAAGGAATTTAAACTCTTATTTATTTCCACTTAAAAGCAGCATTAAAGATTTAACTCTCTAAATATCTATTGATGCTAAAGTGATATATTAACTTTTTTTTGTAAGTCACAGTGAATGAAGCATTGCTCTTTGTATGGGAGCCAAGCAGGAGAGTGCTACAGTAAATATTTTAAAGCAAATATAATCATATCTTTCCAAATTTATTCTTTGCTTAGTGATGGAATTTCATATTGCAATCACACAGGCTGTGTTTGATTAGATAGGGGCTCTGAGCATTTGGTATTGTGCTGTCAAAAGACAACTTTCACATTTGGTCTTTGTGACTGGGGAGTGAACAAGATACAGTAAGTAGATGTTCATTCATCTCTTGCTTTTATGTTTAAAGAAACTGTATCATCACATTCAGTTCAGGTTCATATTAAATCCTCTTTCTCCTGGTGGTTTGAACTGGCAAAAACCCAGAGTATTTGGGATCTAATTGTGTCTCCTCCTCTTTCTCTTTTTCTTGTGTGTGTAACAGTAACTACAGGTTACCAACACTGACACTTGAATAGTGCTACTTGGTCATACCCAAGAAGCTGCAGTAATAAGTAAAGAGGGAATTTGTGGTGTCATGCTACTTTGTAGTAACTATTTCCTGATATTGACATTTTAATTGTGAGTGCTGAACATTTTTCATGTTAAAGACACTTAGGTATTTATGAATGGATTGTTTGACACATTAACAACTGTGGGAGTTGTCTGTGGGACAAGTACAGTATATGGCAATAGAAGAGGGGGTTGTGTTTATTTATATTAGTCTATGCATGCCCCACTCAGTATTGGAGCTCTGTTTTGCTTAGCGAAACAGATTAATTAGTATCATTAGATGGTAAAATCATACTAGCCAACAGGGGGACTGATAGACTTGCTGGGCCACCCAGGCAATTTTGGGGGCAGCTCTGAAATCACTGAAGGGCATGACCTTGGACAGAAGGGGCGGGGCTAGGACAACCAGCCCTCAGTATTGCCTGAAGTGTGCCTCATGGCACTCCAGTGGCGATTTAAAGGGCTCATAGGTGCCATTATTTTGAGATAATGGCCCCGAGTCCTCTAGAACAGCCGGGATCCAGGTCAACTGCTCCCTTTGCCATTCTCACTCCCCCCAACAGTGTGGTGCTTGCTAACCAAAAAAAAAAAAATATGCTGAGAAGATTTGACACATTGGGAGGTTCTAACCAGCCAATGAGCAAGCAATTCTTTGTTTCAAATGTATCCTGAGATTCTGGGGTGAATAGAAATGCATGAAATATGAAATGCAAGTAACAGGCAATATGGGTGTAGATTTTATTTGAATAGCTTGCTTGATTTATTTGCTATTCAGGAAGCATTTTACTTTGGTTTTTGTAGTAACCTTGGCAATATGCAAGTTTCTAGATTAAATAAGAAAATAGCTGGTCAAAAGATTTTCATCAAAACTGATTTTTGACAGAAAATTGGGGTTTTGATAATTTATTGTTCACAATAAGTTGTCTCTTTGAGGAGAACCTAGTTTTTTCCCCCCCAAGAGCCTGAATTCCCCAAACTTAAAATATTTTAATTCTGAAATGCAACCACAGTAATTCACAGGAAAAGTAATGAGGAACCTATTTAAAAGAAGAATTGAGCAAGAATTTCCTAGTATGTTTGCATCACAAATCATTTTTTTATTTTGAAATTTTCTCTGTCGGAGGTGGGGAAATTATGGACAATCTCTTCTGATAAAGAGAGTTAAATAGAAAGGCCTTTTCGAGGCAATCTCTGCATTGCTGGGAGCAAGTAGAACTGTGTGATTAGGAGTGAACTTGAAAGTTGAAACTTTAATATTAACTTGTGATATAAATTGGATGACAGTGAGTTCAGCTGTGCAAGAGCCAATTGTATTTGTATTTTGGCCAGAGTTCTCTATCATTTTTAAATTGTTTCCTGCTTCCTTACTGAGAGAATAATCCAAACTTATTGTAAACACCACAAGATAGGAATACAAATATGGTAACTAGAGAAAGATCCAAGCAAAACCATACGAATTTCAATATGGTTCAGATTTGAATTCTTAATTTGGTTTGGATTGAAGGGGCCCATTTCTGGTTTATAGTTTTGATGTATCTGAAATCATGCAAGAATAGTGATTATTTGGCCTAAAATTACAGAATTCCAACTTAACTGAGGTTTGAAGACATTCTCCTGCCTCATTCCTTGCTTTATACATCTAACTGTTTGCGTACAGTTCATGAAAACAGATACCCAAAGGGCCTCAAGCCATATACTATGAGGTATTACAATTAAAATTGCTCCAGGGACAAAATGAAGCCAGTTGGCAGGTCCAATGTGATTTAACAAGCACAATACAAGGTGATCTATGCTATTATAACCAATGGAGAAATCTGTTACACAACAGAGTGCACCACAGATCCTGACGTTCAATTTTACTGTGAATCTGTCACAAGCCAATTATCAGTTCTCATTCAGCTCCTCTCTCAACTCCATCTGCATATTTTCAGGTAGAGCCTGATTCTCCACTGCTCTGATGCTAATGATGGAATATCCAAATTTGACAGACAAGCTACTGTTACTTATAGAGGGTCCTGAGATGATACTAATGACCAGTTTCAGACCACACCTTGTGCAAAGTGAGAGTAAAACACTGTCACCAAGGGTGTGTCTAGACTACATGCCTCCTTCGACGGAGGCATGTAGATTAGCCAGATCGGAAGAGGGAAATGAAGCCGCGATTAAAATAATCGCGGCTTCATTTTAAATTTAAATGGCTGCCCCGATCTGCCGATCAGCTGTTTGTCGGCAGATCGGGGGAGTCTGGACGCGATGCCCCGACAAAGAAGCCTTTCTTCATCGACACAGGTAAACCTGGTTTCACGAGGCTTACCTGTGTCGATGAAGAAAGGCTTCTTTGTCGGGGCATCGCGTCCAGACTCCCCCGATCTGCCGACAAACAGCTGATCGGCAGATCGGGGCAGCCATTTAAATTTAAATGAAGCCGCGATTATTTTAATCGCGGCTTCATTTCCCTCTTCCGATCTGGCTAATCTACATGCCTCCGTCGAAGGAGGCATGTAGTCTAGACACACCCTAAGTGAGTGCAGACTTCTGGTTTGGTACTGTTTTCCATCCACTTGAGAGATCAAGGCTCAGGAGGGTCAAGTCCTTTACGCATAGGCTACTCCATCTTCCAATGTCCCTGAAGGGGACTTCTTCAGGAAATATATAGTACCCTTCCTATTTACAACCTTACATTCAACAGTAGTTTAGCACTTAATCTTCTCCCTCTGCCATGACCTTAAAGAAACAATACCCAGTTGGACGCTTCTCTAATTCAGCATATGATATGTCATGGTGTCCTGCAGTGCTGAATGAAACTTAATACAGTTTTTCAGGATTGGCTCAGCCCAGGATTTCCCTGACCAGAGACTGTGAAATTATGTTCTTTATGGTGACTTTATCTCCAGAATATCAAAAGATTTAAAACTCGGTGTTAGTCAAAGCTCTGTTTTCTTTTGATTTGGTTGATGTAAACAGATTATGTTTTAAAGTCATAGCATCTGACTCTTGATACATTTATCACAATTCCCATAAGGATAATGACAGTGTGAGTGGTGAGCAAACAGCTGCCCATGCTATTAAGATCTGGGGAGTACATGCCACCTCCTCTCAGTCCCCAACTGGCCTAGCCCTGATGCTGAATATATATATTATTCCTGTTCATTTTTAACAAAGACAGCATTAGCAAGAAGAAAACTGAAAACTCGCAAATTTACATTCAGACCTTCAGCAGAAACACAGCTGATTCCCAGGAAAATCAAGCAGTTTCTGATTCTTTTTCTAGAAGTCCTCTGGGGTTTGATGCTTCACTGCCTGTAACTTTGTGGAGTCATTTACAGCTAACTGTATGAAAAGAATTACAGTAGATGCTGCCATGCTTTGTCACATCAGACAACCCACTGATTCCACCTCTGTCTGCTTAATGCCACATTTCTTGCTCCATGACCCTGACATCATTGTCAGTGGCTTTTCTCTTTTCCATCTTGAATCAGGTGGTATACAGTTATGTTACAAAGGAGCATAAACTCTGACAAGTCAAGTGTAAAAGTATAATTAGGCAAACAGATTTATCAGACATACAGATGAACACATTATGTTGGGGAAGAGCCAACCCTGCTTTTGTAAAGGGAAATTATGCTTCACCAATATACTAGAATTATTTGACAAACATGTGGACAAGGATGATCCAGTGGGTATAGTATACTTGGAGTTTCAGAAAGTTTTTGACAGGGTCCCTCACCAATGGCGGTTTAAGCAAACTAAGCTATCAAGGGGTAGGAGGGAAGGTCCTCTTATTACTCAGTAACTGGTTAAAAGACACAAAACAAAAGGCAAGAATAAATTATCAGTTTTCACAGTGGAGAGAAGTAAATAGCAGTGTTCTCCAAGGATCTGGATTGGGACCTATGCTGATCAACATATTCATAAATGACCTGAAAAGAGGGTAAACAATGAGGTGAAAAAGTTTGCAAATAGTACAAAATTACTCATGATCGAGTCCAAAGCAGACTGCAAAGACTTTAAAAGGGATCTCACAAAACTAGGTGACTAGGCAACAAAATGACAGATGAAATTCAATACTGATGAATGCAAAATAATGCACATACATAATCTCAACCATATATACACAGTGATGAAGCCTAAATTAGCTGTTACCACTCAAGAAGAAATCTTAAGTGTGAATGGATAATTCTCTGAAAACATGCACTCAGTGCAAGGTAGCAGTCATAAAAGATAGCGGAATTGTAGGAGCCATTAGGAAAGGCATAGATAATAAGATAATAAATATTATAATTTCACTACATAAATCCATTATATGCCAAAATCTTGAATATTGCATGTAGTTATGGTCACTCCATCTAAAAAAAGATATGTTAGAATTGGAAAAGATGCAGAGAAGGATAACGAAAATGATTAGGAGGATGGAACAGGCTCCATATTATAAGAGAAGAGAAAGTCGTTTCTTCGCCAAGCTGAAAAGTTTCAGTCTAAGGGGTAACATGATAGTGGCCTCAGAATCACGAAAAATGTGGAGAAAGATAAAAGAAGTGTTGATTACCCCTTCACATAATCCAAGGACCACCGATCACTCAATGAAATTAATAGCAGAAGGTTTAAAACCAACAAAAGGAAGTAAGTTTTTCTTATCACAGTGCAGTCAACCTCTGAAACATCTTGGCAGGAAATTCTGTGAAGGCCAAAACTATAATTCGGTTAAAAAAAGAATAAAATAAGTTCCCAAGTATTGCAGGTGGAAACATGTTGCAGGCCTATAAGGAAATGCTGTTAGAAATACCCTGATGTGAGCAGGGTCTGAACAAATGCTTCCCTGACTGCTAGATAAGAGGGGGGGGAGACTTGGGCATGATTATGTAAATGCAGTTTGTTCCTGCTTTGCTTACATATCCAGCAGTGTCCAGTGATCAACTTTGTACTAAATTCAGAAATATTGTTGCCGATGTTGTAATTATTGTGGGAATACAGAGAAACAGGACTGTGCTTACCCAGTCCCAAATGAGGGGAGAACCTTCAGCTGAAAGAACCTCAATAAGTCAACGGCTTGAATGTCAGAGTCCTGTGAAAATAAGGGTGCATCTACACAGCATGCTTATTTCAAAATAGCACATCTACACTGCAGGAAAGCCTCAAAATTAGTTCGATGCAGGCTTCCCTAATGTGGACTTGCTACCTTGAATTAGAGCCCAAGGAGGCACTGGGGAGTAATTAATTTGAATGACGCTGGGGAGGAGCTATTTTGAAATAGCAGCAGTGAAGCATCCATACTACTGCATTATTCCTCATGGAATGAGGTTTACAGATTTTGAAATAAGCCATCCATTATTTTGAAATAATGGAAATAGCCATTTAGACTCTGAGAGGTAGGGACAGGTAACCCAACCAGGAGGCTTCACGCCCTTACCCAGAGTCCTCCTGAGAGTGGTTCAATCAGTTCCTCCACACTGTTCAAATAATACAGCTCCTAGGCCTTATTAGGAGCCTTTTTGCTATGATAAATGCTTAATGAGAGCTGAAATCACTTGAGATGGGACAGTGTTTCTGCCCAATGTGCATGGAGCGGTGCAACGAGAAGCTAGCAGGGCAGTGGCAGAGAAGCGTTATAAGCGCTTGGTGGAGAGGTGTGGCAAGAGCAGGAAGAGAGGCATGATGAGTGGCCAGCAGGGTAGCTGGTGGAGAAGCGTGGCAAGAACAGTGAGCAAGCTGTGTTACTTCCTTCCTTTCACTAAAAAATTATTTTCTACATTCATATTCTGTACATGAAAGAGGGGAAGTATTGCCTCTCAGGGGGCTCCCAGGGATGTTGTGTACATTCCCCAGGTTACTGAGTAGGAGCCCAAACTGGTTTTGTGTTGTATCAATAGAAAGGAACCCTTAGATATTGAACCCGGCCTTGGTTGCTGCTGGCTCCACCTGACAGAAGGGTTACATTTAATTGTAATGGAAAGTGGCAGGTCTTGAAGATTTAGGCAGATAAAAAAAAGTCCTTGCACAGGTGCCTTACTGATGTAAAATTAATGTTAACTAATTGTCTGACTACAATACAAGGTTCTCACTCAGGTTTGTTTTCTGGCTGAGTGATCAGGAGACTGATGCAGGAAAACAAGTCTTTGCAGGGAGAGGATTGCTGGAGTTAGACTAACCATCCCCTCCTCTCTGGAAATGTGGTGACAATCTTTAAAGTACGGGAACTCATAGAATCAGCTGCAAGCATGTCAGGCCTTTGAATCCAAAACCTGCAATCCGATGTAGGCTGTCTGCAGACCCAGCAGGCTTCAGGAGATGACAGGAAGGATGGGCTGTTTCTTCCTGTTGCTGACAGGCAGACTACAGAGGAACATTTTGTCCCCTCTTGAGACTTTTTTAATAGGCTGACAGGAAAACCAGTCCAGGTGCTGGGCTGGGAAGTGCTGTTGTCAGGCCATATATGGGGCCTGTATGTGCAGTGCTGGCAGGTTGTAAGGTGACCTCTCCCTTATCCTCCCCAGATGGTCTCTTCCACATTCAGGGTAAGCCATCTATTCCTGATGCCCCTTATTTCCCTAGGCATTCTAGGCTCTACACAGGGTCAGAAACTACTTGCAGTGCTGTCTGAATGTCTTCTGATTTCTAAAGGGTTCTGGAGACTCCCCTCTTCTCAAGGGCTGTGTCCAGACTCAAGGTTTTTTTTAAAAAAAGTAGCCTTTTTTTTAAAAAACTTCACTTGCGTCTAGACTACAGCCGCGTTCTTTCGAAATTAAATCGAAAGAACGCGGCTTTTCTTTCGACGGCGGTAAACCTAATTCCACGAGGAAGAACGCCTTTTTCAATGGAGATCCATTGAAAATAAGTGAGTGTGGACGCAGGAAGGCCATTCTTTCGAAAATAATGGCCTCCAGGAAGAAGCCCTGGTGGACAATCTGGGGCATGCCTTGCATGTCTCTGGTTCCTGTCTGCAGCCATTTGTTAAAGGGACAGGCACCTTCACAGCCACTTGTGGCAGCAAAGCAGCCAGAGCACACGGCTGGTTAAGTGCAGCATGTCCCAGTCCCAAGACCCTCCTGGCCTTTCCAGAGAGCCTTCTGAGGACCCAACCAGGGGCTCCAAACGCCAGGCACCAGCATGGTCTGGGCCAGAGCTCAAGACCCTTCTCGAGCTCTGGGGAGAGGAGGAGGCCTTACAAGCCTAAAAAGCAGGCGGCGAAATGCAGACATTTTTGGCCGCATGGCAGAGGCCCTGACCCAGAGAGGACACTACCCCCGCACCCAGGACCAGGTGCGCTCCAAAGTTAAGGAGCTGCGCCAAGTGTATGTGAAGGCCAGGGAGGATAGCTCCCGTTCTCGAGCATCCCCCCACTCCTGCCCCTATTATACTGAGCTGGACCAGATCCTGGGTGGTGGTGAAGCACGCACACCATGGCGTCTCGTGGAGTCAGGCTTGGCGGACCCTGTGGTGGATGCGCCAGAGCAGGACCCAGAGCAGTCTGGAGACGGGGACATGGTGCGGAGGACAGTGAGGAGACGGCGACCCTCACCCTGGAGCCAGTCACACAGACCCCAGAGGCCTCCCAGGTGTCATCTGATGCCAGAGATGAAGCAGCAGGTGAGTGCAGTGAGGTTGTGTAACACCCGGGGAAGGAGGGGGGTAGGTGGGTGCACAGTGGGTGATGCACAAGGGAAACCTGTGATGCTCAGGCTGATGCCCAGGTCACACACGGTGTTACCTTCAGAATGTCTGATTCCCCTGTCTCAAGGAGAGGGCATGCCCTTTTAGACAGCTGTTGCGCACATGACTGATTGTGATAGAAATGTAGCCGTGTTAGTCTGATCTGAGGAAGTGGGTCTGGCCCATGAAAGCTCATTCCCTAATAAACCATCCTGTTAGTATTTTAAGTGCTACATAGTCCAATTTTTTATGACTGATTGTGTCTTCCTCTTTTCCTCCACAGCCGGACCAGCCATTCAAGAGGGCCACAGCACCCCAGCCCCACCTCCATCTCGGGGACATGGGAGCTGCAGACACAGGGGTGTCTATGCAGACATCCTGAGGCAGCATGTGGAGGCCGTGCAGGAGCTCAACACCATCCTGTGAGAGAGGGCGGAGGCAGAGGATCGGTGGCATGACCGGCTGATGGAGGAGCTGGTCCAGCAGCGCACGTCCCTGAGTGCCACTCTCAGGAAGGTCTGCGGCTTGCCTGCTCCTGTGCCTGATCCTGCTCCTCCAGCACCCCATGACCCCGCCCCACCAAACCCCCCTTTCACAGCAGCATCCCTTTCCCCCCATGGACCTCCCTCTCCCCCAGCCCCCCCAGTTCCCCAGCCCCTCTCTCCCCCTGGCCCTCCTCTCCCCCAGGCCTCCCAGTCCCAAGAACACCTACCCTCTGTTGTCCAGCCAACGGACAGTCGCCCCGTGGCCATGGTGGACCCCGAACATGAGGCCCAAGCAGGAGACTGAGAGCAGGCAAGCCCCGTGCAACCTGATCCCCTTCCCCCCTCCAGGTTTCAAGTCCCCTTCCCCCCTCCAGGTTTTAAGCACCCCCATCACCCCAGTTAAATAACAAGGATTGTGTTCAAGAAAATGTTTATTGTACATAGTTTGGCATGAAAGTATGTTTTCTACATAAAAAATCAACAAAAGCTTTTTTATGTTTGCAACAGTTATATTATTTTCCAGTGAGTGATATTTTAAAAAAATTAACCTGAATTTATTCTTTTGAGACAAACCCTGGTATTTCTCCAAACAGGGTCAGGAGATGGGTTGTGGAGGGAAGCTTTTATTGGGCCAGGGCCCAGTCCCCAGGCAGAAGCCCCTCAGTAGAGTCAGTGGCCTCCACTTGAGAATTGCTCCCGTAGGGCCTCCCGTATGCAAACAGCAGACCGGTGAGCCTGGCTGATGGCAGCTGTCCGGGGCTGGGCAAAGTGCCTCTCCTGATCATCAGCACCTGTACCCCACCTTGGTTGGAAGGCCTCCCCTTTCCTCTCCACGAGGTTATGGAGAACGCAACACGCAGACACCACCTCTGGGATGTTGCGCTCCCCCATGTCTAGGCATGTGAGCAAGCACCGGAATCTCCCTTTTAAACGTCCAAACGCACATTCCACCTGGTTGTGAGCCCGGTTAAGGTAAGCATTAAACTGCTTCTTGTTCGCATCCAGGTGACCGCTGTAGGGCTTCATCAGCCACGGCATCAGGGGGTAGGCGGCATCAGCCACTATGCACATCGGCATGTGCACATCCCCAACCACAAAGTCGTGATGCGGGAAAAATGTTCCTGCCTGAAGCCTCCGGTAGAGGTACAAGTTCCTGAAGATGCGGGCATCATGTGCCCGCCCTGACCACCCAACACAAATGTCCGAAAACTGTCCACGATGGTTGACCAGGGCCTGGAGGACCATTGAAAATTAGCCCTTTCTGTTAATGAATTGGGCTGCTCGATGGGGCAGTGCACGGATTGGAATGTATGTCCCATTGAGCGCTCCTCCACAATTGGGGAAGCCAAGGGCAGCAAAGCCGGCCATGACGCTGTCCAGATCTGCTAGACAGACGAGCCTGTTCAGCAGCTCAGAATTGATGGCCCTCACCACCTGCAGAAAAAGACAGACAACAAAATGTTAGAAGGGGTGCCTTATCTCTTAGGAGGAGAACCCACCACCCACCTTCCCTCTCAAACACCCCGGGAATCCCCTCCTCAGAACCCCCCTCCAACAATTCAGGGTGAGTGGAGGAGCTCCCTCCCACTCACACTCCACTTTGCCCTTCCTGACAGTCTCCCTTCCCCCCACCCCAAACTGTGACTGTCCCCAGACAATGACTTACCTCCATCAGGATGTATCCAACAGTAGACCTGCCCACTCCAAATTGGTGTCCCACGGAGCAGTAGCTGTCGGGGGTGGCCAGGTTCCAGAGGGCAATAGCCACCCTCTTTTCCAGGGGGATAGCGGGCCGCAGGTGGGTGTCTTGCCGTTGCAGAGCTGGGGTGAACCAGATATACAGCTCCTGGAAAGTGGTCTTTTGCATCCGGAAGTTGCGTACCCACTCTTGGTCATCCCAGAGCTCCATAACGAGCCGTTCCCACCAGTCAGAGCTGGTGTCAAGCCTCCAAAAACGCCTGTCCACAAAGAAGTTTAGAGGCAAGGGCAGTGGGGCTGCATGACGGATGATCCCTTCGTACCTCTGGTCTGGGTCCAGATAGGGAAGTAGCCTCATGACTGTGTCATGCAGATGCAGCAACACTTGTAGTATGATGGCGTGGGGCTATCGCCTGCCCATGGAGCTCTGGCTACATGCCAAAAACACGGGTCTAAAACAGAAAAACCTCCACACAAAAAACCTGCTGGGGTGTCCCAGGAAGCTGAGCACTCCAAACCAGCACTGTAATACCTTTCTTACCTCCTAGAGGGACAGCAAAGGCAGCTGCAGGAGCAGAGCAACGGGTGTTCAGGGGCGTCCCTTTAACCACGCGTCTCTGCAATGGGCAGGCAGCAGCACTCGGAAGGAAATGCTGCCCCCATGCCCTGGCAGAAGCAGTTCCGGGTGGCTTTTACTTTCTAAAGAGCGTCCAACCGTCAGGATGCTCTTTTTCGAAAAAGTGGATCGATTTTCTGATCCGCGTATTGTAGTCTAGACGCTCTTTTTCGAAAGATACTTTCGAAAAAGCCTCTTTCGAAAGAGGCTTGCAGTCTAGACGTAGCCAAGGAGAAGCATTACCAGAGTGACTGGTATTGGGTCATGCTCCCTTCCTTCCCTTCAGTGGTTGGGGGAAAAACCAGGATAAGAGTATATGTCCTCAATTCCACACAGGCCTGAAAGGTGTCTCTTCTCTTGGGGCACAGCTTCCTTGCTAAAGCAGGTAAAAGGATATGTAAGGATGCTTCAGTGGGTAAATTTATTAATGGGATTATATGATGGGATTATATGGTGATAGAAGGAGACTGGACTTGAAGATATTTCAGTTTTAAATTCTTAGAATTCAAGAAGGGATAGAATTTTTTTAATATCTCCCTGATCACCCTTAGGCTAAAGCCAAAAAGGGTCTGAAAGTCTAAAATGTCATCCCACCCAGCCTAGGACAACACCAGCCAGAGACAAGAATTGCCAATTTTTCTCCCCCACTCCTTTTACACCATAACAAATGGAATATCCCAAATTATTTGCATCCCTCTCAGGAAGAATATAATATACATAGAAACATAATTCTTGGGTGTATCACAGAAATATACATCTGAAAGGACTTTCAAACTGTTCCACTTTGCAATTTTGCAAGGAAATACAATGTAAAACTGTGTTGGATATCTGACTCTCTTGGGACTGTGTGAAAAGGCAAAGAGAGTTGAATGAATATTGTGAGAAGGGAAACTCCAGAAAGGTGATGCATTCATTAAATATTATGAAAAAAAGAGTGGCATAATAAGCAAAACTGAACTGGACTGAATCCATTCATATGTCAAAGAAATTTGGCTGTGATAAGGTGAGAGTGCCCCATCACCTGAACTGCAGATTAGTTTAGCTATGAAGTACAGTGGTTCAACTTCACTTGTTTATTTACAGATATAACACCTCTGTAAACTGGTAATGTTCTGGCATTATATAGAAATGATAAGGCCTTTAAATGATGATGCACAAGTGGCATAGGCCTGTAGCTGTGTGTTTAAACAACTCAAGGACCAGTATCCCAATTCTGCAATTGTATGTGTGATTTTCCTAGTAAAGCACAGGGATTAATTATTAACCAATCCCACCAATATCAATCAATAATCAGACACCGGAAGAACTGGATCAAGAATTCTGAGGTATTAATTCATGCCACTTCCAGTGCCAATGGGTTAGGAAATGCTATCTGTCACAACTCAGTCCTCTAACCTGACACATTGCATTCAGAGATGGGGGGCTTGCTAGCAGAATAAACTCTGTAAGACCAGTCTCTGGCACTCCCAGGGTATGTCTACACTGCCACCCTAGTTCGAACTAGGGTGGCTAATGTAGGCATTCGAACTTGCAAATGAAACCTGGGATTTAAATATCCCGGGCTTCATTTGCATGTTCCCGGATGAGCGTCATTTTTAAATGCTCGTAGTTCGAACTACCTGCCCATGGCTACACACAGCACGGACTAGGTAGTTCAAATTAAAGCTCCTAATTCGAACTACTGTTATTCCTCCTGCAAGAAGTCCATTCTTGTAGAGAGAAAGCATCTCCCATCTCCCTCAATACTTGGGAGAAACTGCTCTGATCTCAAAACAAAGAAGAGAGAAGGAAAAACCTCTCTGTCCCGGTTTGAAATTCCTATCTGCATTTGTATTGGCTGACTGTCCAAACCACTTCTCTAAATGCATCTTCAGTTGCTTAACTCTTTCCTCACTCTTCAGGTAAGTCAGACTCTTCTTAGCAGCTCCTATTTATGACACTACCCAAGTGTGAACTAAACATAGGTCCATAAACTACTGGCACAAATGCTTGCACTGCAATCCTACACAATGAATGATACTTCTAACAAGAAGGAAGTGATGCACAGGCTTTCGGGGTTCAGTTACAAAACAATGACTGAGATTAAACCTCAGTAGAAGCAACAACAATCAATTGTAAATCTGAAATTATGATTAAATTATTGAATAATCTATAATATGATTACCTTACTACACAGATATCTGAAAAATACATTTTTCTCTTCCTGATAAAGGTCTAAATACAAAACTGTCATATATATATATTTAAAAGTCTCATCTTAAATTGCCCTTTTAATCTTTTTTACATCTGGATGTGCTTGACATTGACTGGCAATTCTTAATTATGCATACTGTTCCCAAACATCAAAATGGTCATCATGGGACAATATTGATCCATCTCCATGACAATATTCTATTCATTCAGAAAAAGATGAGAGACTCTCCTACCAAAGGAAGTCTGTTACTTCAAAGTTGTTTCCTATTCAACCATTTCTGTGGAAATATCAAAGTGGAGTGAAGAAACACTTCATAGAGAGAAGAAACACAGAGAGAAACACTTTGAAAGGGTTCTGCATTATCACTAGTGATTTTTAGCTTCCTTAGTCTTCTATTAAATCTCCTATTAAAGAGCACATCTAGAACTTTTGTAATTATCTAAACTATGATCTTTAACAAAGGCTTCCATATTTTCACTGTAGTGCTGGAGAAGAGCAGTCTCAAACCAAGGTTTAATCTTGCTTCAAGTAAATATTCCCAAACCCAGCGTAAGACAACTAGTTACAAGCCTTGCGAGTCCATCTGCTCCTTAACATTTTTATGAAGGTGGTCTTTTCATTAGAGCTGATGGCAAATAGTGATTCTGTTTTACAGCACCCTTTGTGATTGCGAAGTTTGATTTCATTGTGCATTTTAATGAAAACAAAAGCTTGTGAACATTTTTGCAAGCATACGTTTGTCAAAGTGTCCAAGAGAACATGTGTGATGCTTGTAGTTAACGCATTAGTCTGAGATATGAGGGACCCAGATTTGAGTCCCTGTTCTGATTAATTCCAAGTAGCACTATTTCATATTTGATCACTGTGATTGATGCAGAAAAGGGATTTGAAGCTGGCTCTGTCACATTCCAAGCAAGTACTATGGCATGAGTGTCTCTCAAAAATAGTTTTGATTAAGGGTATGTCTACACTGCACAGCTATTTTGAAATAAACTCTTCTGGAATAGTTATTCCAAAATAGCTTATTTTGAAATAGCACATCTATACTGCAGGGAAGCCTTAAAATTAGTCCACGGCAGGCTTCCCCAATGTAGACATGCTGTCTTGATTTACAAGGAAGCACTGGAGGGGAATAACTTAGAATGCCCCTGGTGAGCAGCTATTTCAAAATAGCAGCAGTGGAACATCTACACATGCCTTATTTTGAAATAGCTATTTTGGAATAGGCATTATTCCTTTTAGAATGAGTTTTACAGATTTCCGAATAAGCCATCCATTATTTTGAAATTATTTTGAAGTAACAGAATGGCCGTGTAGACATTCACATTGTTATTTCAAAACAATGCTAGTTATCTCGAAATAATGGTGCAATGTAGATGAACCCTAAGTCTTCACCAAAAAACTTTGCCAAAATGAAACTGTTGAAAATATATGAACCAGATTTTTTTAACCCTGTTTCCAGTTATTTATGCAGCTACTCAAGTCTGGTGCTATTACACATATTTGTTTTATGTCTATAACTTAATATTATGCATTGATAATCTGAATTCATATGTCTTAAAACCAGTATCATGGCAGTTACCGGAGTATATTTAGGACAGAATTCTATTTTCAGATATGTATGTGCCTCCTCATGAAATTACTGGGTGCCACATATACACACAAGGATGGAATTATGGCCCTTAATATTTTTAAAAGGTTGAACAACAGAACACCTGACTTATTAGCAGCACTAAGGTTAGTAATATCCAGAAGCTTTATGGGTATTAGCATCTGATTAATATAGTCATCCATTTCTTTGACTGAGGCCAGAGGATAAATATAATTTATTTAGATTAAAAATAAACTCCATTTACATCTATAACACAACTAGATTTCATATCACCAAAGTTTAGGTGTGTTTGCATATGGGATTCTAGTTTGGACTAATCAAACAATGGAGGCCATTAGCAACATTTTATATGGAACCTGTAGATTTCAGGTACCACCATTGTTGACTTTGCCTACATTGTCACAAATTTTTTATGTCTCCATTTTGTGAATATTCTGGTCAGATTGTGTACCAACATTAATAGTCCTAGAAACTATAGTTTATGTGAATATTAGAGTATATGAACAGAAAAAATACTATTTCTATTCAGGTATTTCCCAATTATGGGAGTTTCTCATCTACTCTGGGAATGGAAAAAAATCACGCGACCTATGTTCTACCAGAAAGGAACATTTTCACATCTTGAATACTTGCAGCAGATTGCTCAAGGACTATTCACAGAAGTGAATAATTCTGAATAAGTTATCTAAACTGGTGTAGTATGAACTGGATAATTCAATATTTGTAACAGATTTCTGATAATGTCTTCCTTAGTAGTTTAAGAGTAAAATGCAGAAATCCAGCATCATTATACTGCCTATGTCAAATACAAAGATAACTAGGGTCATTTCATTAATATGATGTCAAGAGACAGAGACATATTTTCATTAAAGCAACACTTCAGCTGTGCATCAAGATATAGATGTAAATGTTGAATTAGAATTTAATTCGCTTTTTTCCAGTATTGGAAATACCAACTAATATGGCTGATTAAAATTAATGATGATATATTGAGTAAGTGAAGGTTACCTAATTGTAGCTTCAGTTTAAACAATGCCTGAATTAACTAATCAAACATTTTATGACTCTTGCTTAAATGGCAATTGCTTATGAATTGCTGCTTTCTCACTCAGCTGCCACTATGATTGCCCTTCTTAAAGTTCAGTAAACTGTGGAAATGCTATGAATGTGGCAAACAAACTGTATATGAGACTGAGGTGTCATTTGCTGGTGAGTCACAGATCTTTTCCTACATAAAGAGAGAACTGCTCTGTAAATAAGAAAACTTTTCCCATTAAACAAGTATGTAAATCCATTTATTCATGTCTGAATATGGATTGCAGAATTTTCAGAAGCTTTCAAGATCCATATACAATTTCTAGTACTCAGCAGCTAACCTTCCAGTGATCTGCCACACACAATCCTTGGAGCCATATTTCCTTGCTGGTCATGCCCTGCTATGATTGCCCTCCACCATTCCTTCACTTATGCTTTTCTCCATCTTAACACCTACTGTGACCAAAGTTCTTATGCTGATTTTAATTTCCAACATCAGGGACTGCTTCTCTCCAATAAAATAAAAGCTTGAGGTTCAGAACTTTGGAATGATTCTCCAAATGAATTCAGCCTTCAGTACTGAAAACTGTCTTTCTAGATTTTGCAAATCCTCTGTTATTCAAGTGCTATGGGAGGAGCACTGGTTTAAGAGGAAAAAGCCTGGGCTCCAAGCAAGAATGGTATCATTTACACTGGTTTTAAATGTAGCTTGGCCAGGACAATGGATCAGCCACATGCATTCCTATCCACCTCCTGCCTGTGAAGAAGACGACAGTTAGATCTTTTTGGAGGAAAGAAAGCAGAGCAATCCTACAGTAAAAGCCTCCACCACAGAATTTAGGAGCTAATATCCCAAGACCTTGACATACATCGTCAAGGCATATATATATGGAATTCACTGGGAATTTTTCAATTAAATTATATATTTATAAAAATTTGTATGTTAATAAAATGCAGGTTTGTTAAAATCAAAGTTTTATGGAAACATACTGATTTTGACAACGCTCTCTCAGACCCAGGGTACGTGTGAAAAATCATCTGGTGTGTGTGTGTGTGTGTGTGTGTATATATATATATATATATATATATGGTGAGACAGAAGCTGATATATATATAGCCATTTGATTTTCTGTGTACTTCACAGTCTGTTTAGAGTGGCTGTTGTGTGCTTAGTTCAGAGAGGCTTGTTAGAGGATGCAAGCATGTTATTTTATGGAGACCTGATGATTGTTCATTCTTGTTTTTTCTTAATTTTAAAAAAATCAGAAGGAAAAAGGATGTTACCTACTATTCAAAAGTGACTAGTGATTTGGAATGCCTAGCTTGAGACACCTGATTTTCATCAAAACATATGCTCAAAATTGAAGCATCCAAAAATCACTAGTCACTTTGAACATTCATGACACTTTTCTTTACCGTATTTTCCGGCGTATAAGGCTACTGGGCGTATAAGACGACCCCCTAATTTTTTAGTTAAAAGATAGGGTTTTGTCTTATACCCCAGCGCCCCTCCGCCTCCCCGGCTTTGCTCCCGGTGTCCCTGGTCTGCTGGAGACAGTCCCCAGGGACACCGGGAGCAAAGCCTCTGAGGATGCCCCGGCAGCGGGACAGCCCCGGCGCGCCAGGGCTGCCCCGCTGCCGGCTTCCCCCAAGGCTTTGCAAAGCCGCAAATCTGTATACCCAGCGTATAAGATGACCCCCGATTTTTGGGGGATGTTTTTTAACATCAAAAGTCGTCTTATACGCCAGAAAATACGGTATGTACAACCTCTTCCCCGCCCCCCCAAAAAACCCAACAGCAACCCACAATACAGAGTGCAGAGAATATATTTCAGGGTGGTGGATAAACCAGATAAATAATGATGAAGTAAGACTGAAAATGCCCATATCCATTCTGAAATAAAATGAAGATGAATTGATGTCTGTTTGTTGCTATTGCAATATCAATAGGGCAAATGAAAATGTGTGTGTGTTCATGTGCATGTGAGAGCTGTGGTGTCCGGAAGCAGGGACTGCAGCAGAGATAGTCTCTGTCTTATCTGATAAGTGCTACTGGCCTGTAATAGGGTTCCTGATTGACTATACTACTTGATTGGTTAGAAGGGTCAGCTAACTCGCTCTTAAGCCCAGCAGCAGCTGCAGTTCAGTGACAGCTCAAAGCATTTGCCCCTGGCTTTTTTAGTTCCTGTGACTGTTGTTCCCAGCCCTGTCACTGCCTAGACCTGACCTGACTCTTACCCCTGCTTTGCCTCATTCCAGGTAGCCTGGGCCTGATCCATGGCCCCTGCCACTGGCTCTGGCTATTGGCTCAGATTTGTAGCTCCCAACTCCTGTTCTGACCACTGGATATGACTGTCCATGTTCCAGACATTGATTTGTGGAAAGTGTCAAAATCTAAAACTATGCAAAAAAGCTTTTCTAGGTGAGGGGTTTGGATACAAATCTGAAAGTTAAAAATATTCATTTAATAATTAGCTCTTGTAATGCATTTCATCTATACAGAAGTGATAACCACTACATGTTATTTATTAAGGATCACAGACCTTTCAATGAATTTAGGATGATTTTCAGCATCATTGTTTTCAGTGTGAAACTTAAGGAAACTCTATGGCCTTAGTTGTGCTTTGGGAGTTCCTTTGAAGACTGAAATACAAACCAAAACCTTGGATTGCATGAACCTGCAACCCCAAGGAAAATATATATTTCCAAAGAAGGGAACTGAAGAGTCTGTTTTTGCTTCTTCATTGCATTTGTCAATTAAAATTTCACTGCTGTACACTTTATTCAATACTTTAAATTCTCCAGAGCCTAATCTCTACTTGTTAATTAATCCGGACTGGAGAGAGCACATTTAATTAGTGTTTGTCTTCATTCTTTTCCTGTTTAGTGGCTGCTTCAGTGCCTTGAGAAATGTGAGGTCAGTCAATAAACCTGTTAATTACAGAAATACTGAAGGCTTTTCTTCTCTCCGCTCCCCAATAAGGATACGTCTACACTTGCTCCCTATCTTGAGATAGGGATGCAAATGTAGTATACCAAAATTGCTAATGAAGCACGGGATTTAAATATCCCACACTCAATTAGCATAATCGCATCCTGGCGCCATTTTGAAATCTCATTATTGTGAAATAAAATGCCCCGTGTAGCAGCGTTATTTCAAGAGAAAACCCTTCTCTCAAAATAACTGTTACTCCTCATTCAATGTAGTAACAGTTATTTCAAGTAACTTTTGGAGTAACTGTTACTCCTCATACAAAGGAGTAACAGTTATTTTGAGAAAAGGGTTTTCTCTCGAAATAATGCTGCTATACGGGGCATTTTATTTCACAATAACGCAATTTCAAAATGGCGCAAGGACGCGATTATGCTAATTAAGTGTGGGATATTTAAATTCCACACTTCATTAGCAATTTCAGTACGCTACATTTGCATCCCTATCTTGAGATAGGGAGCAAGTATAGACATACCCCAACAGGCCAGCACACATAGGCCTGATCTACACTACTTGGGAAGGTTGAAGAAAGATACACAACATACCTTAAATCCCTGTCCACACTGGGAGGTTGATGGGAACAAACGCTCCTGTCAGCTTCCCTTATTCCTCGCGAGGAGAAGTATTGGTGCCAATTGGCACGCACTTTGAATTGGATCTAGTGGGTCTATACTACACCCACTAAATCAAATCCCAGCATCGATATTCAGTGTAGTGTGGACATGCCCCAAGCGTGCGAATAAGAATAAGGTCTGACTGCTGGAAAAAGGAATTTGAACCAGAGCAACAAGCTAACCCAGAGAGCAAATCTGAAGAGAAGGGGGAGGGGAAGAAGCATGCAAGGACTATCTCTGCAGAGACTCTTGTTCTTTTTCACTTTACGAATGAATTCTGGCTTAGAAAAGTATTTTCATATTACATTTCAGATCATGGTGAGAATGTCATTTTGCTTGTGTGACTTGGGTTCAAGGACCTTCAATGTACCACATTGTGATTGTTTTGGTGTGCACAAGATGAGAGGACAGTAGACAAGAGCTTTGCTCTCTCCACTTGACTTTCTTTGCAGGGGACTGTCTGGACTGTCATTAGAAAGCACAGTCCTTGCCCTAGGCCCTAACACAAGGACCGTGCTATAACCTCTCCAAGGATGGCAAAGCTGCTTCTATGATGTGCATACCTCTGGCTCACTCAGTCAGAATTTCTCCTTGGAAATCCTGAAAACATGTAGCCCCTCCACATCCTACCTCTAGCATTTAGGGCATTATCTTAGCCAAGAGTAGTAAATGAGTCTCTCCAGCTCTTTCTTGAACTGCATGCTAGTTGTGCCAACTGTTTATTGCCTAATACACACTGGCAAAGGTGTAGGAATGCATCCTTTGGGAGATAAAAAAATATCTCTTCCCTTTTAGATACAAAGATTGAATGAAGATGATAATCTTTCTATGAGCATGCGAGCAACAATCTCACTGAGATCAGTAGGAGCCTTGCACATACTTCCAAGAACAGAATTAAGCTGTAAGTACAGTGTATTTTTAAAAGATTGGAAAAGCTTCTATTTTATTAGGCTTTGACTATTTTATTGGATGAGTAATTAGGGGGGAAAGATTATGGGCATTTAAACTGGTGGTAATTGCAAGGATGGGATTGGAAATAAACTTCCAACTCCTATAGGGTACCCCAAATGGCTGGTAAAACAAACTGCCTCAGACAGCCAAATTCTATATCCCTTGCCTTCTACTAAATGTAGGAAAAGCAAGTGTCTGGCACATTTTAAAGGAAGTCAGACTGTTCAGAGCTAGCAAGGCTCTTCAGCCTGTCTTGGTAGACAGCCTGTCTTGGAAAAGGAATTGCCTAATCATAGGCGTGCGCACGGGGTGTGCCGGGTGTGCCCAGGCACACCCTAATGTCTAGGGCCAGCCAGCAGCTGCTGGAGGAAGAGGGGGATTTGTGATGGAGCACCACAGCCCCTCACTTTAAATTCCCCACAGCCATCTACTGGGCACTGTGGGGCAGAAAGAGGGCATACGTGGCGTCCTCAAACACCGCACAACAGGTGAGAGGGGAAACACTGGGAAATTTAAAACCCAGTGGCCCAGCTCCAAAAGCAGACGGCAGCCCGAGCCATTTTTGCGGCCCAGGCCCCACCCTACAGCACCGTGCAGCATCCCGGGGGCGCCCCCACCTGTCCTGGCAGCACCACGCAGCACTGGGCCCTGCAGCATCAAACAGTGCCCCGGGGGTGCCCCCGCCTGTCCTGGCAGCACCGCGCGGTGCCAGGCCCTGCAGCACCGCACGGCAACCTGGGGTCGTCCCCACCCAGCCCTGCAACACCGTGCGGTGCCCTGGGAGTGTCCCTGCCCGGTGCTGAAGCACCTTGTGGCACCCCGAGGTTGCCCTTCCCTGGCCCTGCAGCTTGGGCTGGCCCTGACTCCAGCCCTGCAAGCTGTAAGGCAGAAGCTGAAGGTAAGGAAGTGGGGGTGGGAAGGAAATAAGAGGAAGGGATGGGAGAGGAAGGGGCTTTTGCGGTGGAGGAGGGTGGAGGAGGAAGAAAAGGGAAGGGGTTGAAGGGGCTTGTACGGAGGGGGAAGAAAGGGGAAGGCACCAAAGGGACAGGGTAGAGGAGACACAAATGCTAGGGGGCAAAGTGGAGACAATGAGGAAAAAGGCAGTAGAGGAGGTGTCAGTGGGAGGGGGTACAGGGTGATTCTGGAAGAGGAGAGGGTAAGGGCATTGGGGATTGGAGGGAGAGGTGCTGGGAGAAGGCTTGACAGAAGGGGTAGGCATGAGGAAGGTGGGGTTGGAGCAAGTCATGTGTGAGGGCACAGGGGCATGAGGGGAATGGGGGCAGAGGGTGGTGAGGGGATGGGCATCAGGGAAAAAAGGGCAAAGTTGGCAGGGGCAGTGAGGGAAGGGAGAGGCACCAAGAGGGTGCAGGGGTAAGGGAAGGTGTAGGTGCCAGGGGATTCTGGGGGTGAAGCAGAAGGGCAGACACCTGCAGGGGAGGGACCAGCACCAGAGGAGAAAGGCAAGGGAGGTGTTAGACGAGAGGATGAAGAGAGGTAGCTCACATGATCAAAGTGGGGCTACTGGAGGAGTGGGCACAGGAGGAGAGAAGGGCTGGTGGAGGAGGGGCAGGTCTCAGGAAGGCTGAGGGCAGTGAGAAGGGTAGGATTCAAGACAGCAGACGAGGGTGAAGGGTTGTGGGGCAGCAGGCACCAGATGAGCTGATGGAGCAAGGGGAGGAGACATGGCAGAGAGTGGAAAGCTAGATATTTATCAATAACTTGGGTGCCACAATGGCACATCCAAACAAGCCACATGAATTCAGTACTGGTGCACAACACAAAATTCATTCTGCTCATGGGAGGAAACTCTTAGAGGGAACACATCCCTCCCTCTGCCCTCCCAGCCTCTCCACCCCCACATTAATGTCACACACATTGGGTTAATGCAATTGCAGGATAGTTGCATGGGAGGTTGGTGGGGGCCAACCTAATCCCTATTGGTAGGAGGATGGTGGGAAAAGTCCTGGGGGGGGAGGCACATAACACTTTTTACTTTTGGTCATGTGCCCATCTTGCCTGGAGAGGGTTACTTCCAGAGAAGTGGTTAATGGGGGCCAGGTTAACAAGAGTCAGGGGTGTGGCTAATGGAGGGGTCAAAGTACATTTTAAAAAAAAATTCTTTGGGTGTACACCCTAATGAAATGTGCTGTGCACGCCTATGCGCCTAATTCAAGCAAGGATGCCATTCCCTTCAAAGTGGATGGTCCTGCTTAGATGCAACAGTGTCATATGCTCGAGAGAAGGTGAACAGCTCTAGTATTATTGTCTGTAATCACTCATGATGACAGAAAGAGACTTCAACATTGGCTACTATGTACAGGTGACTTTGACACATTTATACTGTGTGGATTCAAGAAAGGGTGATTCGATTCTGAGCAAACTAAATTGGATAAACAAGCAGTCTCCATCAGTGCAATGAATTTGTGTACTGTGGAAAACAATTAACCTCTAGCTAATACAAATGACCCTGTTTTATGTAAGTGGGACATGATTGGTTTTTGTCAGGATTGCGCACCTTCAGCTGAATGTGAGGTCTAGTCAGTTCAGCTTCTATGCAGATTAATGAGCCTAGCTGGGTTGTGGTAGGACTGAGAAGAGCCAGAAGACCTGCTTTTACTCTCAGCAGCAGGTCAGTGGCTGGGTGATGTTTCAGTCTGTAGCGGAGATCATTCTTGTTCATGTGTTGCTCCTGTCCTGCATCAACTCCAGCTCCTGCCTGGCTCTGGTCCAGCTAGGTCCTGTTCCTGCCTTGCTCATAGTTTGACTCCAGTTCCAAACTTGGCTGCAGTTGCTAATTCTGGATGAGGTTTCTAACCCCCTCAGACTAGCTCTAACCTTTGAGCTGGACTGCAAGAGCCCGAGAGGGAGAATATATGAAAGTCTAGATAGACTGGGAATAAAATTAAGATTACTATGGACGAAAACATGATGATTGGGAGTGGACATGACAGAAGAGCGCAAGGGGTTGTGCTGCTGATTAAGAAGCAGAGAAGCCCTTATATAATTGCCAGGTTGATTACCCTCATATTGAAATTCCATTCTTATAACATAACTAGTGCTACACTTCCACTTGTAACCATTGGGAGGGTGAGGAATTCTGTGGTGACATCAAGGAGGAGTTAGCAGCTGTTTACCACAGAGACATCTCAATTGTACAAAGTGATAAACACATGAACTGGTGCTGAAAGCACCTAGGACAGCACTGATGTCTTGGGAATTAATTAACAGCTTCTTCTAGCAAAACTATCAAGGCATTGCTGGATTTGTGAACCAGATCAAGTTAATCATGATCACGAAGATCTGGTATGATGGGGAGATCTCCAATCCCTCAAGAAGGCTCACATCGTAATAATAACCAATGTAAAAGCAAGAAATGGCCAGCAGGTACCTTCAAGTTCTGTTGTAACATTAACAAAATTAAGTGGAATTTAAGAAAACAATTGGTCAAAACCTGCAACCTGATAACCTCTCCCAGAGTTGGAATCTGGGATCTGATGGTGAACAGCAATGTCTGCAGTGTTACTGAGATCATGGGTGAACTCCTGGGCTGTGTCTAGACTGGCAGCTGCTTTTGCGGAAAAACTTGTCAGCTGTCTACACTGTCTGCTTGAATTTCCACAAGAACACTGACGATCTCATGTAAGAAATCAGTGCTTCTTGTGGAAATACTATGCTGCTCCCGTTCGAGCAAAAGTCCTTTTGCGCAAAAGGGCCAGTGTATGGTCAAAGAAGGAAGTTAAGAGCACAAAGAAACATGGATGCTACTGCAAAAAAACAAAACAAAACACTCCCATATAATATGAGAAATAGATGCACTGATTAAAGTGGCAAAAAAAAGACTGGTATGAACAACAGCTGTGCTTCCGTATACAGAACTCCTTTGCAGCAAATACCATTGGGAGGTTATTTGATTATTGAATAACCTTAAAAACATTGTTGCTACCAGTGTTATGTAATTGTGCTAATCCTTATGCAAAGTATGACACATGGTCAGAAAGCATTAAGCTTCCTAAAGGCTAACTGACTAAGGATACATTTAGATTGTATTGCTTTTTTGGGATACTGGAGGTATCATGGAAAAGCAATGCCAAATATAAGGAAAGCGTCCACTTTTTCAACAACAACAAAAATATTGAAAAAGTGGACATACTCTTTTGCCATCCCTGTAAACCTTGTTCTACGAGGAATAAGGAATGTGTCAAAAGACCACTTTTTTTCAACATTTGGCACCATGTAGACATGCCAAATTTCAAAAGAGCCTCTTTTGAAAGTAAATTCGATTTAGCATTGCAGTGTAGACCTAGCCTAAGAGTCAGCTTGTTGAGACATGTTAGAAAAGTATGTAAATGGTAATTAGGGTCATTCAGTGCTAGATAGGATAGAACTTTGAAATGCAATTGTGTATGTTTACTTATATAACTTATTAGATGTTAGCCATGTAAACTGACTGTTCCTGTATATATCCAAGGGAATATTAATATTTAAGTGAATCTTAGGTGAGAATTTCATTGTCTATAAGTCTCTTTAAAGCTTGTGATAAACTGTTTAATAGATAAATTACCTTATGTTTATTACAATGCAGATTGGCAAACAGAAGGTTACATCAAAAGCCTACTGTTCACCCGGGACTCTATGGGTATGCGTACACAGTGTTATTTCCAAATAAAGTTATTCCGAAATAACAGTGTGTACCTATGCTACAAGGCTTTATTTTGAAATAATATTGAGCTGGAGGACTTCTTACTTTGACTCCTGGTAACCCTCATTTCACAAGGAGTAAGGGAAAGTGTGTTCTTCTTTCGACTTCCTGCTGTTTAGACAGCACCAAAAGCCATATTAAGCTACGCAATTGATGTAGCTGAAGTTACATAGCTTAATTCAACTTTTCTCATCTCAGATCTGCATAAAACATAAGGATTGAGATCCCAGTTCTAAACTGGAACACCCTGAATATGATGTTAATTGTTGGATTTATAACCTGTGAACTAAATTCTAAAAAGAACTCTGCAACTACAAAGCTCACCATCTCTACTATGAATCTGATCTTAGAACTGTACTCATGTCTGTATGTATACCAATCTTTTAACAAATACTCTTTTTTTATTTAAAAAAAAATTAGTTTAGTTAATAAGAATCGGCTTTCAGTGTGTATTTAGAATAACATCTGAAATATTCATTGATCTGGAAGGTAATATATCTGATCCTCTAGGATTGGTAGAACTTTATTTGACTTGAGTATCTGGGTGGAAGCCTAAAGTTGGGGTGCTTTGAGGGAACTATGTTGTTGGTTTCTGGGTAACCGGTAAGGTATCAAAGGCATGTCTACACTGGGGAGTTATTTTGAAAGAACTCCCCTTATTTCAAAACAACAAGGTGAGTATCCACACTACCAAGCCTGTTATTTCAAAATATTGGACTTGTTATTTCAAAATAATGCCTGCTTGTGAAGAGGAATATGCTTATTTCAAAATAGTTATTTTGGGAGTTATTTCAAAATAACTTATTTCAGAATAACTTGTGTGAATGGATTGGAATGGGAGGAAGATCACTGCCCAATGATTCCCATGTGTTGTGTTGACAGTTCACTGTGGTGTGACTGGAGCTCAGCACTATGAAAGTATATAGCATGCACACACATGTGCATGCTTACAGAAATTACTGGATCCTCTAACTTTAAATGTATTAAGTTTGGATATGAAAGACCAGCTGAAAATGATAGCAATCTATGATGTAAAAGTAGATTCAGTATTTCACATATTTCTCTGGAGAGAAAAGGAATGTTTGATCATTGTTTCTACTGTGTTTTAGGTGGCTGTATGCTTTTCAATTTAACTGGTGTTGTATAATTGATTAGTTTGCTTGTTTGCTTTTGTGAAAGATTAAAATTAATAATGCAAATAAGCCAGCAGCTAATGTACAAGAGCTGGTCTCAGTTTGCAGGATAACTCATTCTCCTATAATGAGAAATAGCTTTGGAGACAGGTGAACCCTTGCTCCCGTGTGGATCCCAATTAATGGGTGCAGTATAGCAGCAGGGGTCCTAGGATATGCATCTGTGCACACGTGCATGAAAACAAAGTATGTAGCTTGTCTCCAAAGCTATGTCACGTGTGCACAGATGCATATCCTAGGACCCCTGCTGCTATACTGCACCCATTAATTGGGATCCACACGGGAGCAAGGGTTCACCTGCATAGTTGTGATTTCAAGATCAAGGTTTGTCTGTGACTTCAGATTCTGGAAGCTCCCATTGTTACCACTGAGTCAATCAGTTATCCTAAAACACAAGAACATAAGAAGGGCCATACGGGGTCAGATCAAAGGTCCTTCTAATCTAGTATTCTGTCTTCTAACAGTGGCCAATGTCCAAGAGGGAGTGAACAGAACAGGTAATCATCAAATGATCCTTGTTCGATCATCCATTTCCAGCCTCTGAGAAACAGAGGCTAGGGGCACCATTCCTACCCATCCTGGCTAATGTGTATTGAGGAACCTAACCTTCATTAATCTATCTAGTCCTTTTTTGAACCCAAGCCCCTGTTTTCCATGTATATCACAGAGCACCTAAAGGACACAGCCACGGTGGTAAGTATTGTGCATACATATAGTAAGACACAATTCCTGGTGTGAAAAGTTTACAACAAAAAATAAACAGAGAAGGTGGAAGGTAAAACAGAGGAGAGATGACTTGCTCAATGCTACACAGGTAGGTTGTGTCTACACTGCACCATAGCTCAAAATGACCTATGTAAATTGTATATCTTATTTCGATCTTTTTTCAAAATAGTTTATTTCGTACTTTGGCACTGTCTACATAGCACCAAATTTTGAAATAAATTGCTATTCTGAAATGCCTCTTACTCTTCATGAAATGAGGTTTACAGGGACATTGGAATAGTGATCCCATTATATTTTAAAATAACGGGCTTGCTGTGAAAACACAGGATAGCTATTTCGGGATACTCCGAATATTACACGTGTTACCTTTTTATAATAAACACAGAATAGGAAAAAAGGATTTCCTGAATAGTGCTTCAGAATTCTTAGGACTTCATGAGAAGTTCATGTAAAAGTACCCGCATGTGAGAAACAGTCTAGCATAAATTAAAATGAATAGTAGCAAAAGCTCTCAGTTGAAGAGCATTGGTGTAGTACCAAGCCAGGGGGACACAGGGCATGTTAAACATACGTTGGCACCTTCTTTGTTCAGCTAACCAACTCACACCCAGTAATGTGTTCATAAAATCCCTAGAGAGAAAAGTGAGATGAGAGGAAATGAGACTAGTAGTGGTAAATTGGCAAAACGAATTTCAATTTCCTTTTTTCAAGAGAGAAAAACAGCATTCAGGCCTGATCCTGCTCTCATTAAGATTGTTGCAAAATTCCAATTGACTTAACTCAGCTCCAAATGGCAAGTCAATTCCTTTTTGATCTATTATTTGTTCTCTAACATCTAGGGGTTAGGAGATAAGCTTAGGTTTAGTTTCAAGTGTTGATATTAAACATTTACACCCTTAATTTGCTATTTATAAATCTCTTGTTCTTTTAGATTCAAGATGACAGATTGATTTTAAGTAAGCTAAAGGCAAAGCACCATTCATAGGGATTAAACTGAGCTGAAATATCATATTTTTGCCATTTTCAAGCTGCATAATCAAGACACAAAGGGTGAAACTACAAGAATGTCTAGCCTTTATTTTTTATGCTGGCTCAAAGCACAGCATAATGAGTAAATAGCTCTGGGTTTCTGCTTAGCCTGAATACAAATTCAGGAACAGTGTGATGAGCTACATCATAAATTCATGTCCTGGGAAGCCCTCAAACAGCTCACAGAAGTTTTTCTGGAAAGGACCAAAGCCTAGAATCCTGTGTTTTGCTTCCAGCACTGTATAAATTTGGAATTTTAACTCTATAGATCTAATTCTTGTCTCACACAATTGTAGATCAGAAATAATTCAATTGAAGTCTGTGTAAAAGGAGAATTTTGTCCAAGCCTTTCAATAAAATATAAGACTCAATGATGTAGTTGGTGATTTGATATGGGAATTTTAGGGGGTCACAGGGAAAATTAAACTTCAGTGATCTAAAACTATTTTACTCCTCAATCAGAACATTTACAAGGAGTTTTAATGTGCTTTTAACTTAAGCACATTGACTTTATACTTTCAGCTGATACCTTAAGTTTCTTGAGTGTCCCCGTGAATACATTTCAGTAGTGGTTCTTGGCTAGATTCACTTTTGACAGCTCAATCCAGTACCCCAGTGATATATTTTCACAGAAGATGTAAAGCAAAGCTTACTGGATTTTGTGAAACATTATGCTGTGATATGGTGTTTCAAAAAGCAAACACAGAACTTCCTAAATGTAGTTCAAGTTAAACAGCTAAGTCTCTCTCCCCTCTCCATAATTCACTTCTTGTGCCCAGAGTGCTGATGACACAGTTGAGTGAGAGGGTATTCTGAATGTAAAAGAATATTAAGGTTTCTTTGTACAATGGTGAAAACATTGAAGGACTCTTTTGATTGCTGACAGTTTGACAGTGCTAATGACATGCACATCTGGTCTATGTCTACACTTTGATCTTCTTCCGGAAAAAGTACCTTTCTCTGCTTTTTGTTTCTGAAGAGGCTTTTCCAATTTTTGGCCCATCTATACAGGGCCAAATGTGGGAAAAACCTCCTCTTTCAGAAGAGCCCTTATTCCTCATAAAATGAGGAATACAGGGCTTCCAAAAGAAAGTGTTCCAAAAAAGTGGACATGTTTCCTGGACGTGGCAGATTTTTCTGGGATATCTCCAGCATCCCAGAAAAACTCTGTAGTGTATACAGCCCTGTTTTTGCAGTGCAGGTTTCAGTATTTGGACAGGAAAATATGGGAAATTCAAGTATCAGTTGACAGTATTTTTCATACTATTATTAACATTTAAGTGGCAAAGCTTTCATCACAGATGCCACATTTTTCCATCATGTGATCACGGTCCTATCATTGATGCTCCACCACAGAGCATGAGTAGAAATGGGCCTGATGTGTAGGGATTGTATAAAGCTTTGTATCAAATATGAGCTTTCCTGAGGTACAGGGGGATTCAGATGTGGGCCTGATTCTTCTGTCACTTATCCTGGAGTCACATCAGTGGAAGTATATTGACTTCAATTTTGACTTGCACTGCCATCAACCTAATAAGGTATGTTTTAAAAATATAACACTAAGATGTGTTTAAATGGGATATGTCATACTTACTGGATTCACAGCTAGGTCACTGAGGGGATTTAAAACTAAGCTGAGGTTTTTATCATTCAGAGGTTAAATTGTTGGTATGTAAAACTTGCCAAACAAATAACATGGAAATTCCTGTGGCATGGCCATTTCATCTTGCACTCCCCAGCTTCTGTTGTGAAATTTCCAGAGACTGGATATCTGTCAGAAATGTGTGCAAAATCTTGGGACTAGACCATCCCAGCTGCGGTATGGAGTCATAGACAGGGAAAGTCTGTCTTTGTCATTCTGTTGTGAATGGTTAGCTGCAAATGAAATTTAACATATCGAACTGAGCTTTTTACCTCCTCCTCTCTGCGTCTTGCTCTCAATTCTCCTCCTTTGCTCTATCACTGTGGACAACATACTATTGTCTCACGCAGCCTTTAATGTTGATGTCACACATCACTTGATTCTTTCTGTAGACGGAGACATCATGCCACATCCAAATTACATCACTTCTTCTACAAGATATCTCTACGGCCTGATTCATGTCACTATCCTAACCACCAAAACTTTCATCCAGAGCTCCGTATTGTTGCTTGACTATTTTAAGCTTCTGCTCCTTGGCATTAATTGATGAAAACACTGATCATCTCAAAACCCATTCAAAAACGCAGCTTTCAAAATCATGTCTATGGTTAATTCCATTAATACTGCAATGGTTGTTTTCCTTCTGCCAGAGTTCCCAGCCTTTACTTCCTACCTGTCAGCTTCTCCTCACTCAAACAACCTTTTGTTTTCTCCCTTGTTACCCCTAATGAATAGGGAAATCCTTGACAAAGTTGGTTGGCTGGAACATTATCCAGTAAATCCATTTTCAAAAATCACTTTTGTCATGATGCCTATAATTCCTTATCAGCTGATCAAGACAGGCAGGTGGTGAGGCTCATGACTATTTCGGTGTTACCTGGTAATCCTTCCCTTCTCGCCGCCTTCTTTTCATCCTTTACTGTATCTTGATTAAGACTGGAAGCTCTCTGGGACAGGGAATGTGCCTTTTTTACTTAATGACGGTACAACGGGGGGCCAAAACTTCAAAGATATTTATTTAGGTATAGACTTCAGTTAGAGTTATGTGCATACATACCTTTAGAGGATCTAAACCACAAATATGAACTGAAACTTCTCAGGTACTGGTTAGTCCAAATAATAAAGTAGCAGTTTGTTTCACCAACTCCCATGCCCAGTGGCCCTCCAAAACTAACATGCTATCTGTAAGTTGTAGTAGAAGCTGTGGTATCTCATAGGATCTAGTTAGGTATTCTTCTAAGTTTTCACAATGAGGTTGTCGGGGACTGCCACCCCCCTCCTCGAGGGGTGCCACCCTTGTCCAGGGCATAGTTCAGACCACTCAGGCCTAGTCTCAATGTATGATACCCCTTTATTAGGGGAAATACAGCCCACTGACCTAGCCTTAATATACACTGCCTCTGTATTAGGGGAAATATGGCCTAGTCCTTAGTACGCAGGCTCTGTGTCCTAGTCCTTCAGCCGAGCCCCCACTCACCGGGGTTCAGGACGGGAGGGGGGCCTGGGCCCATCCTCTCCACTGGGCCCCGAACCAGGGCCCTATCAGCGGCGGGCGGCTCCCACCACTGGCTCAGTGGGGCTCCTCCCCACAATGCCCTGAGCCCTCAGGGCCCTTTCCAGCTCCCTGCCCTGGGTCACTTCCTACCCCAGGCCTGTAGCGGCCCCACCTGTTGGCGCGGGTCAGGTGGTTGTAGCGGCAGCTTCCCCAGGCAGCGTCAGGGTTTGCGGTGGCCGGTCCGGTGCTCGGCTCGTGGGGGGTCGGCCGGCGGCTCCGTTGTTGGGGTCGGGCCCGGCTTGCGCCTGGCAGCGGCACATTCAGTGAACCTGGTGACTCCCTCTCTGGCGGTCGGGTCTGCGACTTGGGAGATTGGGCGCTAGCTGCAGCTGTGGCGGCGGTCTGTCCCTTCTGAGCAGTCCTGCAGCGTTTTGTACTTTGGCTCCCCTGGAAGCATGCCCAGTACAGCTGCATGGGTGGGGCCCTCTCCGCCCCCTGCACCAGGTGGTTTCCCTGGGCTTGAGTGTGGGGTGGGGTTGCCCTGTCACAGGGGTCAATGTGTATACACTGCTGGGTTGCCACCTTCAATTTAGTCCTGAAATAAACTTGATGTTTGGATCCTGTAGCTTCACTAAGCAATTTACAATCTCTTTGGTGTTGCTGGAATCTAGAACAAGGATCTAGTCAAGAAGGAATGTTTTCAGCTCTCTTCTGCCAAGAAACACTTAGCTTAATCCTCACAGCCACCTACTGAAAGAGACAAGCTTTATCACCATTTTACAGATGGAAACAGGCATTCAGAGATATTAATTAGAGCCAAACTTTTCAACAAAGGACATTGATTTCGGGAGCCTCAGATTTTGAAACATTTTGTGCTTGATTTTTTAGGAGCTCTGAGCCCCCAGTACTCCAAATGAAGTCAGTGGGAGTTTCAGGAGTTCAGAACTTCAGAAGAACAAATATATCTCAAATCAGAATCTCAAAAGCTGCCACCCTAAAAGAGTGGTCTCTACTGAAAATTGGGGCATTAAAGAAACAACACTCTAGTGGGTTAGAGTCCTTGGGCAAGTTTTTCCAATTTAAACTATAACACATATTTATCTGAGGCATTGCTTGATAATAAATGGTTGTAGAAATATTAAGGCCAGAGAGTGACAGGAGTCAGAATAGAGTTCAGAAGCTTCTGTTCTCCATTCTCTGGAAAATAAATGGTAAGTTCTAATAACATGATGCAATAAAATGGTGTGATGATTTGTCAGGTACAGGCTGCAAGGTCTCTTCATTAGGAAAAAGTCCTTGCACGCAAACCAAACAAGATAATGCAAGTCAAGAGGGCTGCAAACAAAAACTTCCCATGTCTGCTTGGGGAGGGAACATATCTTTCCATAGATGTTCTTTTCCTGTCTCTCATCTTATAGACCTTCCCTTTGTTCATGGGAGGTAACGGAGGCTCACGTTAACCCCTTCTGTACTGGATACTAAGGGTGCATCTATTGCACGGCTTAACTCGAAATAAGCTATACAAATTGAGCTACGTCAATTGCACATCTTATTTTGAAATTGAAATTGGGAGTGTCTTACACAGCACTTACTTTGAAATGAAGCACTCTTCCTCCAACTTCCCTTACTTCGCCTACAATGAGGGTTATAGGAATCCGAATAAGAAGTCCACCAGCTTGACAGTATTTCGACATTATTTCAGAATAACTGTCTGCTGTGTAGAAGCAGACTAAGTTATTTCGGAATAGTACTAATTATTTTGAAATAGTGTTGCAGTGTAGACGTACCCTAAATGATGTCACCTCATATTTCAAGGTAGCTCGAGCACATGCAATCTTGCTGGTGGCAGCTATATCATCTATATAGTCTAAACATATTTTTATAGCCCTATTGACTGCAAAATCAATCTTCAAAATGTAGTTAGCATCCATAATCAGATGTATTGAATACATAGCATTAGGGAATGTGCAGTTTATATAATTTACTTGTAACTGAACATTTCATTAAGTTGTTTTTTATAAATCTGAACTGTATATGTAAGTAAATGTAAATGTTTCCCTTTACTATGAAGTGTGTGGTGCAACAAATGTAAAAATATGAATAATTTTTCATTAACAACGTGATGTGGGAGTTATAACAGAAGATTCCAGAAACAAGAACACAATAAAAAAAATGGGAGAAATTCCTGTCAAAATGAAAAGGAATAGAGCTTAAAGGCTTCTATAGACCTTTTTTCCCCCACTGATCTATAGACTCATAGGCTGCGTCTAGACTGGCATGATTTTGCGGCAGTACTTTTAACGGAAAAGTTTCTCCGTTAAAAATATTTCCACAAAAGCGCATCTAGATGGCACAGATGCTTTTGCGCAAAAAGTGCTTTTGTGAAAAAGCATCCGTGGCCAGTCTAGATGAGATTTTGCGCAAGAAAGCCCCGATCGCCATTTTAGCTATCGGGTTTTTTTTGCGCAAAACAGTTCTTCCCTGTCTACACTGGCCCTCTTGCGCAAGTATTCTTGCACAAGAGGGCTTTTTCCCGAGCAGGAGCATGAAAGTATTAGCGAAAGAAGCACTGATTTTGTACATTACAAAGTCAGTGCTCTTGTGCAAATTCAAGGGGCCAGTGTAGACAGCTGGCACGTTTTTGCACAAAAGCAGCTGCTTTTGTGCAAAATCTTGCCAGTCTAGACACAGCCATAAGGTTTTATTAAGCACCCTCGAGAATTCCATAACACTAATAAAATTCTCTGTCAAACTTTGTAAGCTAACAATTGTATCCATTTTGATCAATTTCCTATGTGAATCTTGAAGATATTTCCATAAATGAGGGTATGTCTACACTACCCCGCTAGTTCGAACTAGCGGGGTAATGTAGGCATACCGCACTTGCAAATGAAGCCCGGGATTTGAATTTCCCGGGCTTCATTTGCATAAGCGGGGAGCTGCCATTTTTAAAACCCCGCTGGTTCGAACCCCGTGCAGCGCGGCTACACGGGGCTCGAACTAGGTAGTTCGGACTAGGCTTCCTATTCCGAACTACCGGTACACCCCGCTGCACGGGGTTCGAACCAGCGGGGTTTTAAAAATGGCGGCTCCCCATTTATGCAAATGAAGCCCGGGAAATTCAAATCCCGGGCTTCATTTGCAAGTGCAGTATGCCTACATTACCCTCCTAGTTCTAACTAGGAGGGTAGTGTAGACATACCCAGAATCTGGATGTTTATTTATATTCTATGAAATAGATTTGTTTTCTGATCCCTGTAATTCTTGCAAATATAGCATGTGCACAATTCTCTTTTCTTTTTTCTTTTTTTTTAAATTGGCAGAACATATTAGTAAAAGGTTATTAGCAATATTTTTTCAAAATCTGATATCATTGAGGGTTTCAGTGCATCTGGAAGGCTTTAGTTGTATCTTTTGAGAGGTTTTCAGAAATCAGGTGACAAAACTACAAAATATTATTAATATGTAATGCATTATTTTTAAAGAAGTACAAGCACATGAATAGAAAATGTAAAAGTTGGAATATCCTAATCACAAAGAAAAGCCCCAATTTATTCCCCATTAGTACATGGGGTTATATGGAGTATAAAATATGGCAGGGTTTGGAACATATATATATATAGACCAAATCTTGTATTCACAATAGTTGTTGCTGATATCAGTGGTTACTTTGGTGAGCTACAAAATGGGTTATTTTAAACTAATTGTACAAATGTGCAGGCTTCAAGACAAAATTTAATTTGGGAGAATATTTGAATTGTAAGGAACTATAGAAAAAATACCAAGTTACATTGAAATATAGGATTCACTTTTGGAAAACCAGTGCATGTGAATAGTTAGACTACTGTGACCAGTCCCTTGATTTTAGTTCATAAACATTTGCAAGCTCAACAGCAAAGTGTGTCATTACCTTAATATATTGGAACTATTTCTGTATATAACCTTGTCTATGTACTAGATGAAATGTTCCTGCATTTGCAGGTAAACAGACAGAACAATCTAAATAATCTATCCTATCTCTAAGACGTATGAATTTATGATAGCTCAGTGAATTATAGGTATATCTAGGGAGAACATAAAAACTAAAAATATGATGCCCTGGAGGTCTAGAATATATTCCTGGAGCAAGCCTTCTGATGGTGCAAATTGTCTAGCTCCACTGACTGCAAAGACAACTTACACTATTAGAGGATCTCTTCTCCTGTATTCCTCCCGTCCCCCCGCCATGTTTTTGGAGGAGTAGAATCAGGAGGTTTTTTGCAGCCTGAGAATGTGGTTGCAGTTATTACATGGAAACAAACTGTCACTTGATGTAGCATAAAAATATCAATTGCATGCCAGGTAACCAATATCTGATGGCAAATACTTTTGGAATAAAAAAGAAAAAGTCTCAAGGACTAAGCTATGAATGTATTTAGGAAATATCCTGTACTGTATACAAGCTACATCTCCAATAAACTATATACAAATATTCAAATTCATCTTTCGTATAACTCTATTGACTTTAGTGGAAGTCCAGAAGGAACCATGGTACCAGGGTACTATAGAATGTGGACCATAGTACCTAGGGTACACACATTAATAGGTATTACTAGTGATGGAACCATTAATTATGATTTCTGGGAGGGTTAAAAATTCTCTTCTTTTTTCTAACAGTTTTTAAGGAATCGAAAAGAAACTTGGAGTTGTACATATGCATGTGGAGCCAAAAATCGAGCCATTTATATTCTGGTGCTTGACTGCATTAATTTCTTATACTAAACTTTCCTAAGCTTCTGTAAGGTAAAGCCCTTCAGGAAAATTAAACCAATTGCACAAAGTTGAAAGATATTGTTAAACGTGAGTCAAAATAAGTCATCATTCAGTGTAGTCCTTCACAATATGGTACTTAATCTCATTTCTTACACGTTTGAGCTGTAACACTTTGTTGTTTTCCACTCTAAAGGTAGTGACTAAAATTATTGTATGTCAGGCTGTATGTCAGGATCCAATGTATTCCTTTATTAAGAACAGCAACTTTTTTTATAAACTCAAATATTTATGGAACTAAGAAGTTAACGTGAGCCTGAGTCATATATATCTACTCATACTACACCTTCCCTTGAAACTTTTGTATGAGGCTTCTGAGATAACATATAATATACTAATTTCATAGAGATCTAGAAGAAAAAGCTCTGGTCAGCAAATTTTGTAAATTGTTTGACACTTTAGATTCTTCATATTTTTTCCTGCATTTGCCCTGCTGTAATCCAGTATCCTTTGACAGCAGGATTTGTTGTCTAGTTATACTGTGTGATGATTTAGGTAATGTAATTTCCTGTGAGAGTAAAGCATCCACTAGATAGGAAGGTAACGTGGAATCAAAGGTATGCGGTAGCATGGTTTTAAGAGAAGGCAAGGGTTGTTTGCAACACAAATTTAGAAAATTAGACAATAAGAAAACAACTCTAATTCTCTTTATCCATAAGTGTGATTCAGCAAACAAAGAAGTGCAGTCGTTCAACACCGATGAATGGGTTTTTTTTCTTTTTCATTTTACTCTTGTAAGCACCAAATACTTGCAGCTTTGGGAGAGATGGATTCAGATAATGGATGTTAAGAGGTTGAATTGAATAGAGGACATATAAACAAGTGCCAGAGACAAGGAATTGGAAATTAGGTCTTCTGGTTTCTCTTCCCAGTTCTATCCCTTGAGGCTTTCAATAGGTCATTTAGAGCTAAATGCTGTTCTCACATTGAGTAGTACTGTACATTACAAGCAGGCCAACTGATTTCAACTGGCTTACTAGTGGAACAAGGGCACATCTCAACATGAGTAACAGTAGCAAAATCTGTTCCTTAGTCTTTTTTGTGCTTCAGTTTATCCATGTGTGGCATTGTTTTGTGGTGGTGTGACGTATTAATCAGATATCTGAGATGAAAGGAGCCATATAAATCAAAATAGTATGGATTCAATAAATAGTAACAATAAAGTACTTAAGCATGTGCATAAAGTGTTCTCTGCTTGGCAATGAACTAATGTTAAACATGTGCTTGTAACATTTAAATCAATGGAATGCAAGCATGTCCTTAAGAGCTTTGCTGAATAGAGGCCCTAAACACCCATATTTTCAGTAAATTCGCATTGTTCACACACACACACACACGCACACACACACACACACCTCCCCCAATTTAAGTTAGATTTGAGAACACATTTTGTTAAACATATGTTTCATCTTCATTCTTCTCAATCCTCCTATATTGATATAGATAGAAAATGGTAACATATGGAGAAACATATTTTCCCTCTGAAATATACATCTCCATACATACTAATAATGTATCTTCTCTGATTTTCTTTTTCTCCTTTTCTTTTGACTTTTTATTTCATTTCAGTCTACCTCGCTTGATGGGTCCAGCCTCAAAGAGTTTTACCAAGGCAAAGATTCTTCCTTGGTTTCTTTCCAGCATAGGAGTAACTACATAGATGTTGAGCTGATCAAATAATCCATAGCAGTGCACAATATAACCAGCTTGTGGTAGATCTTATGAGCCAGAAAGAAAACAGACTACTTTTTCTTTTTACGCTTTCTTGTAATCTGGCACAACAGTGGGCTGAATTCAGACTTGACTCCAGTTGGTGCTCTTCTACTGAGATCAATAAAACTGCACCCCTTTGCACAAAGTCTGAATCCAACTGCATGTGAACTTATCCATATTACCCACTTTCACCATCTCCTGGTGTGATCTCTTAAGGGGTCTCCACTGCTCTGTCAGTTCCTAGACCCTCACCTCCAATTAAGTCCACCAGCCCTTCAATTTTAGGGCTTGCAGACAGCTGGCTCTTTTCTTGGGGGCAGCCTGATATAGGGCTTTATCTCCTTTGGCTATCTCATGCACTTAAGCTTTTCCTTTCTTCTCATACACTCCCCATTATATCAGGACTTGTTTTCTCTTGGTTGTAGCTGTGGGAGCCTGTCTCTGTGATTGGCAGTTCTGGCAGCTGCGTGGGGGTGCGATCAAGCTGCTTGCTTGTCAACAGGAGACACGCTCCTTCTCCCCCTCTGTCTGTGCTCAGTATGGGGTTAGTAGACCCCATTACACCCACACACACTCTGCATTTAACTATCAAAGAACAGCAATCACTTTTATTCCGCTGACATGGTGGAAGAATGAATGAGAGACAAATGCATTTTGCTTTGAAGTGGGTGATTTTTATTAAAGAAACACAAACTAAACAGCTGGAGCCAGATTCTCTTTTTTGTTTTTTAGTGCAACGTTCTTCTCCCTCATATGTAAAATACAGTAATTTAACCCCCCCCCCCGATATAAATAATGGAAGTGCGTGTGGGAGATTTAGGTGTATTCATGCTAGTAGTGATATACTTTCTAGTTACGGCTGATATTAGTTGTGGCATGCTATATAATATTTAACCTGATGTATTCTTGTGACTTAGCAGGGCCTTTAAAGCTCATCTTGGAATGAGAGAAAGTGGGGAAATGCAGTGCTTCAGTGTGGGAATCCTGGGAGTAGAGCTAGGCCAAATATTTCAGAAAAATAGCTCTTTTTACTGAAAAAAGCAATATTTGGTTACCGTAAAATTATTCATTGATTTGATACAATGTTTTGCAGACAGAAAAAATATTTGGGGGCTCATAGGGGCTATTCATAAAACAGAGACAGGAATGCAACAGTGCCTCTTTTACAACTTTTAGCTCTATGATTGTGGCACTCTGTTGGAATGAAATTGCTTCTCTGGAGCAAGAATTAGAACTCAGATCTCTTCCGTCCCACATGAGTTCCCTAACCACCTGGACTCTGTGCGTTTTGAAGTTAAATTCTCACTGCCTCTCCTGTTGAAGCTGTTCCATTTTATGTGAATAACTAAATATTCATTGAAATAGAAAATGTATTAAATTAGATAGAATACATGGGCTAAATATGTTACTATACCTGAGACACTATCTAATGTTAACGTTGTTACACAAAGTTTGACATACATAGACCTCAGCCTGCTTAGTAGAATGGCAAACAGACCATTAAAATCCATTAAATATTTTATTAAATATAAAGAAGAGAAGGAAAACAAGTTAAAGCATTTGAAATGTAAAGTATTAAGTAAGGCTTTCATTTTAACATTCCTGTTCCCTCTAGCTGAAGAGAATTCTTAGACGAGAGGAAAACAATAACCCTTGTTGGATTGGTTCACTTAGATCATGGTGGGAAACCTTTTATCTATTGGTGGTTACAAAAATCAGTTATGGGAGTACACATAACAGCCCCCCCACACACACACACAAGGGGAGCAATAGGCTCAGTGTTTCCCCACGGTTCAAATGGGGCCAGAAATGTATGGTTCAGAGTGTGGGAGGAGGTTCCAGAATGAGGCTGAGGGGTTTGGAATGTGGGAGCTGGCTCAGGACTGGAGCAGGGGGTTGGGGTTGAGTAGGATGCTCATGGTTGAGAGTTCAGGGAGATGGTGCAGGCTCTGGGAGGGAGTTAGGGTGTAGAAGGAGATTCTGACCTTGACCATAGGGGTTGGACTGCAGGTTCACAGTCTGGGAGAGACTTTCTACAGTGTATAAAGGGCTTCTGACCCTGGGAAGGGATTTGGGGTGGGGTTTTGGAGTGGGGATTTAGGGTGGAGGTTTGGGGTGGAGGGTTTGGGGCCAGGAGTTGGGGTGCAGGACAGGAGTAAGAGGGATGCTGACTCTGGCTTGTTGCTGCTTACCTCAGGCAGCTTCTGGTCAGCAGCACAGGAGGGCTAAGGCAGACTTTCCTCTTGCCCTGATCCCATGCTGCTGCCACTCCTGGTAGATGACATGATGTAACAGGCAGTGCTGCAGAGTGCATGTGGCCCACACCCATGTGCGCCACTCCCACAGCTCCCATTTACCTCAGTTCCTAGTCAATGGGTGCTGCAGAGGCAGGCACATGAGGACTTGGAGCTTCTCTGATCATCTGTCCTTAAGGGCTGCAGAGACACCAAAGCTGGCACCATAGCGTCCCCACACTGCAGTGAGGAAGCCACTGCTTGTGTTTCCAGCTCTGTGGTGGAGCATCAATGCTCAGGTGCTTTCAACCCATGGTGTAGACTTGCCACAGGCTAGATGAAACTAAAAAGTTAGTTATTTATTCAGTCTGCCTGGGGCTGCGTCTAGACTGCATATCTTTTTCGACAGAGGCTTTGTCGACAGATACTGTCAACAAAGCCTGTGTCGAAAAAGAGCATCTAGATACAACCAGTTCTGTCGAAAAAGCAAGCCACTTTTTTGCAAGAGAGTGTAGATGCTCTCTTTCAAAAAAGCACAGTTTGGATGCAATAGCACCTTTTTTCAAAAGAGTACTTTTGAAAAAAGGTGTTATTCCTCGTAAAACTAGGTTTACCGCCATCGACAAAACTGCCACGTTCTATCGACTTACTGTCTGCAGAATGCGGCGGTAGTGTAGTTTTGTCGCGGGTATAGTTTTGTCAACAAAAGGCAACTTTTGTCAACAAAACCCTGTAGTCTAGACACACCCTGAGAGTACTGTATTTCAAGCAGGAAAAATGCTTCAGGGCACCAATTCAGCAAAGCATTTAAATGTGCGCTTAAATTCCATTAGAGTTAAGCATATGTTGAAGTGGTTTGCTGAATACTGCCTCTGTCAAAGCAAAGGTTTGAGTTCCATTGACACCAATAGGATTATGACAGTTTACACCAGCTGAGTATATGCCTTGAGACTACAGAAGAAGCCTAAGTTCTGTTCTGTGCTCTGATGAAATAGATTGTGTCATGTTCCCTTATCCTCTTGACCCTCCTGTACATAGCAACCTTAAGAAAATAAGAGAAAAAAATCTATTAATTATTTGTTAGTAGATGGGTTTGAAATTTTAGGTGTAAAACTCTAAGAAAAGAGTTTTTCTCAATGTTTTATGAACTCAAGTTTTTCAAGAAAAGCCCTTGACCTATATGCATTTTTCAAGCATATATAATTCCATTTTCAAGTGCAAATGCTTTCGGTTTCTTTTTTAAGCAAAGATGATCTTTTTGCTTCATTTTTAAGCAAAGATGTCCTCACATCAAAAAGAAGGGAACCCATGTTTTATGGTGTTAGTTCTGAAGAAGTTTATATTTAGCGGTAGAAACATGAAGCATCAAATGGGCAAAAATGTTGAGGTGGAATTTTGCAAAACTGAACAATCTGAATACTGCACATGCTCTTTTCTTTTTTGATTGCTTAGTCCATATGAGCAAAAGTCTAAGATTCCTAGTCTAAAGAGTAAATTTCAAAGGACACATTACACTGAAGTGGAATAATGCCTAATTTCTGTGATGAATGCTCTGATCAGTGATGCTTCTATTGTCAAGAGTTTGGGTTCCTAAGAAAGCAATAGAAAATTCAGCATTTGACTTAGATATTGAAAACACCCCATGGCTTTAATTATGGACGTTTGTAGAGTTGTCTGCAGATACAGTAGTATCATTCGATAAAGCATCTTTATTTATCCCCTGATGATTACAGTTTACCTAATCCAGTCTGCAGTTGGTTTTTTCTTCTGTTTATTCTCTTTTTTACATAGTCAATCAAAACCTTTCATCTGAGACAAAAATCCAATTTAACTTTCACTAACTACCAGCATTAAGCAAATAACTTCAGTAGTTTGAGGGGGAGAGAAACAAATACAAATTAAAACAAAATTTAAAAAAATCAGGAAAAGCCCTCCATATCTTAGTGTTCACTTTCTTAGTAAAATAAAAGTATTTCTCCCAATGTGAATAATTTGCTATCCATGTTGATCTTGCCATTGTGAACACAGCCAGTTTTAGCAGTCTTGTGAAGGTCAGTATGCGCTCTGTTTGAAGCGGAATCTAAAACAGAAAGGTTAAATGACTTGATTAAGGCCACTGGTAGTCAGTGTCAGAAAAAACAGGTTTCTAATTTAGAAATCCCTTACTTAGCTCACAAGAAAATTCACTGTATTGACTGTGCTGCACCCCCTGACTCAGAGAACTACAAGACAGTTCTGCTGAGCCAGCTAGCTAGCAGAGTTTGTGTTGGCTATAATGCCATAAGTAAACAGGCTGGATGGCACTTCTCAGAAAACCACAAATTAGTCTAAGGCTATCAGTAAGTGGCTCTCTCATGGCCATCCCTTCATGGCCACAAGAAAGCCTTACAAGTGGCCCCTCAAACACAGAAAACAGGCTCTGACAAGTCCAGTAATAACAGACCTCCTTAGGGGCTGGTTTAACTCAAAATACAAAAATTAACAAGACTCCCCTTTAGCTTTAACTGAGCACATGACCTGTGGCTCCCGGTCACCTCCACTTTAACAGGCCTTCCTAGCTGGAGCCTCTCCCTGAGCCTGAGTGTCTCCCCTGCAGGACCTTTTCTCTGTTTCTACAGTTTCCTATGCCTCCTGCTGCACTTCACAGGGAAATAGCGGGTATCTCTCAAGGGTACCTCTTTAATAATCAGATTTGGCTGGGCCCAATCCTCTGGACCACAAAGGGAGTGTCTAGACTACAGGGTTTTGTCGACAAACTTGGACTTTTGTTGACAAAGCTATACCTGCGTCTATACTACCACCGTGTTCTGTCGACAATAAGTCGACAGAACTCAGCAGTTTTGTCGACAGCAGTAAACCTCATCAAAAAAAGGAGTGATTGCATCTACACTGTGCTTTTTCAAAAGAGAGCGTCTACACTCTCTCTCTCGAAAAAGTGGCTTGCTTTTTTGACAGAACTGGTTGTAGTCTAGACGCTCTTTTTCGACAGAGGCTTTGGCGACAGTATCTGTCGACAACGCCTCTGTCGAAAAAGGCATGAAGTCTAGATGCACCCAAAGTGACAAGCCATGTTTTGACAGGCAGGCAGGAAACATGGGATTAAATAATTACACACACTGTGACATGTTTGTCATGTGCCAAACTTAATAGCAGTAAATTGAAGGACCCACCTTTTATAAGTGATGCCTTCTAGTCAAGTGTGTGTGTGTGTGTGTGTGTGTGTGTGTGTCATTGGTTTCTGAGATGGTCTTCAGAAACTCAGACCTCCAACCAATTTGGGTATCAAACTGAGACATACAGTCCTCCAAGTATCCATCCCAGTAACCATCTGTTGATATCTCTGTAGTTCTCCCTGGGCTCATTCTTTAAATAGGCCCTCATATATGGCCACACACCCCAAGATTCCTCTGTGGCAACACTATTTCCTACAATCCTGCTACAACCCTTCCTTGATGGATACTTTCCTGATTCTTCTATACAGCAGTTTTACACTCTTAAAGGAACTTTTTTCACAGTCTGGGTAGCAGAAGAAAATTGAAACTATCATTTTAAACTGCAGCCCTGAAGCAGCTATTTTATAGGTAGCAACTGTACCTTTGTTCGTGTAGAGGGCACTTTTTAAAAATTTTCATTTTTTGCTTTTCTTGACTTCATCCTGAGGAATGGCATATTCACACAGCTCTGTTGTATTGTATATAGTCTACAAGGAGAGGAAAGTTGTTTTGTTTTAAACTTCTTTTGGGTTCACAGTTTGGTGCAGGGGACACTTTTACTGACTCCTACAAGAAAAAGTTAATTCATCACTACACATCCATTTTGATTTTTATGAATGTTGTATGGCCAAATGCCCCATAAGTGCAATACACAATCCTAAGAGATAGAATGATAACATGAGAAGGAAAGAAGCAAAGTAAAGTAGGATTTGAGAAATCTATTATTTAGAAATACATCTGTGACTCTTTTAAATTTATCATAGAACTAGCACTGCTGAGAACTGTGAACCACTGAGGAAGTTGTGAAGGGTCACTCAGATTACCTTGTCAAACTTCTCTATACCATATTCATGACAGAGTGTTTCTATCTCCTTGAATACATGCATGTAAGATTCCAAGTCCTGATAGGGCCACTGTGACAATCTAATCTGACCTCTTATATAACATAGTGCATAGAGTTCCCCCAAAACAATCCCTAAAGCATCATTTTAAAAAAAATCCAATCCTGATTTCAAAACTGTCAATGATGGAGAGTCCTCTATGAGTCCTGGTTAATTGTTCTAATGGTTAATTACTCTCCTGGTTAAAAAATTATACTTTATTTTAAGTCTGAATTTGTTTAGCTTCAAATACAAGCCATTAGACCTTTCTCTGCTTGATTGAAAAGCCTATTACTAAATGTTTGTTTTCCACACAAAGATACTTATAGGTTGCATTCAAGTCACCCCCGAACTTTCTCTTTGTTAAACAAAGTAGATGGCGCCCTTTGAGTCTGTCACTATAAGGCATTATTCTCATGTCTATTCTCTGAACCCTCTTCATTTCACCAACTTTCTCCCTGATTTGAGGGCACCAAAACTGGACACAACTCCATGAGCTGTTGGACAAGTGCCAAAAATATAGGCAAAATAATCTCTTTACTTCTACTTGAGATTGCCCCTTTTATGCGTCCCATGATTGCATTTTCTCTCTTGGTCACAGTCTCACACTAGGAGGTCATGTTCAGCTGAATATCCATGGTGGTTGTGCCCTCTAAACCTTTTTTAGTCATCTCTCACTGTGGTAGACCAACTGTTCAAGTGACAGAATTTTATAATTCTTAAAGTATTTTCCCTAATATATAAAGTAGAATCCATCCTTTTGTCATTTTAACTCACCGCTATTTGCCTTCAAAGAAGTATTGAGTGCCTGTGCTATAGGATATTTTCTCCTCAATAATTACAGGTAGGGCTAGCAGCTAGAGCTCTAACACTTCCATTGCTTGCACCAGGTCTCTTAAATGCAGCAGGAAGAGCCTGGGTCTAGAAAAGTGCCCTTTGTTCCATCAGAGTCCTTTCAGCTGAGGTATAAACCAACATATTGTTTATGTTGCACAGGAAAATCTTGTCAGTCTACCATAAATAATAGCCAACCATAAATGTTCCAAAGAGCTGGCTTATGTCACTGCCAAAGCAGCAGAAACTGCACACATACAATACTTGGGAACTGTTGGAGGAGAGAGAGAGAGAGAGAGAGAGAGAGAGAGACCGACTGAGCTGCCTCCCACAACTAGGCCCCAGGACATAGCACAGGGTCTCACCATCCTATCCCCTCTTCTAGGGATACTACATGAAGCAGGCAGAGAGCAAGTCAGGACAGACTCCCCTCACTACCCTTTTGGTATGTCTATACTGCATCCCTCTGTTGGCAGAGGGATGCAGATTAGGCAGGTCGACATTGCAAATGAGGCAGGGATTTAACTATCCCGTGCCTAATTTGCATAAAAATGGCCACTACGTTTTGCCAACTCAGCACTTTGTCCACAAAAAGTGGCAGTCTAGCGGGGGATCTGTTGAGAAAGAAAGCCTTTTTCGACAGATCCTGTAAACCTCCTTTCTTTCTCAACAGATCCCCCTCTAGACTGCCACTTTTCACCAACAAAGTGCTGAGTTGGCAAAACGCAGTGGCCATTTTTATGCAAATTAGGCATGGGATATTTAAATATCATTTGCAATTGTGACCTGCCTAATCTGCATCTCTCTGCCGACAGAGGGATGCAATCTAGACATACCCTTTGACTCAGAACATTGCATTGAAGGCCATTCCCTATAGCAGGCTAACAGCCCTGGGCAGGGACTAGTTAAGGCAAATTGTTCTGTCATTCCACTGGTAGCAGTCTGTGCTGTAGTGAATAGGGTTCATGATGTGTAGATTTTTTTTAACAGCTTTATAAAATGTATTTTAAACTTCTTTAGAAAAGCAGGAGAATTACATAAAACTCCCCTCTCCCTAAATTAATAGAACATTATCTGGGGCATAAAGTCAAGCACTTGAAAGTTAGGAAATTAGTTGGTCCTTTGTGTTTTTACATGATGTTTTTATAGTCTTTAATTATATGATCCCATACTATAATTTCCATTCGACACCTGCCTTCATGAACGTGTAGGCAGGATGTACAATGATCAACAGACTTCCCCAGAAGTCCGTGGAACTTGGCTGATTTATACCAGCTTAAGGATCTGGAATGTAAATGATCAAAACAATATTGCTGGCCCATGTGCTACTATTTTGGTCACTGAGAATGAGAAACATAGCAGGGAAAGTTTGGGAAAATGTATAGAGTCCTCAGGGCACTCCCTGGCTTCTAGGATGGATGGACTGCAGGGCTAGTCAGCCTTCCCTTAAATTGTAGTAGGTAGCAGACACTACTTTTTCTAGCAACATGGAAGAGTGCCACAGAGCACATGTCCCCAGCCCATCTTGTTCTGTGCTGTTACTATTCCATCTCCTTCAGTGCATCTCAGAGAAGCAAGGGTATAGTATTCTCATTGATGCTTAAATATTTTTCCTGACAGTTTGCTCATAATCTACCATATGCAACTGATAACAGAGACCTTTGGCTTTCAGTAAATAATTTATTATTTTGAGTGTGCAATTAGACCAATAATAGCTATTTCCATGATACATTCAGCTGGAGCTCTTCTCTTGCACTTTCAACTTTTTTTTAGTCTGAATGCTTCAACTCCGTATTTGTCTGACATAATGTAAACAAAAATTCAGAATATCAAAGTAATACAGCAAGTGAGAAAATAACAAATCTATCCAGAATCTCAGAGTCTCAGAATATCTATTACTGATACTATAGGTAAAGAAATAATTGTACAGTTGCAGAAGAGTCTACCACTCTACTTGATGCTCCAAACTTTCATAAGCACTTGACTTTTTTCAAAATACAGAATTAATTTATTTCAGATTCAGTTTAGATTTTCCATCTGTTTCTCTTCATGTACAGAGTTATAGGTTGTTTTGCCATATACTTAAAAAAAAGCATCTAAACAGTTTTTTAAAGTTTCCCAATTTGATTTATAAATAGTAAGTTTGATTTTTTTTCAAGCTTCTGATATTTTGATTTCATGATTTTAATATTATCTATTTGTGCATCCCCTAATAGAAGTTATGTTATGGAGGAAAAAACATAATATTGCATTTCCTCATAACTGTATTCAGTAAAACTAATTTCATCATAACAAAAAATATAAATTTTGATTTGAATGTATCAGCTATTTCTTCCCTTTCCTTTTAAATATTTGAATATATTCAAAGAAACACACATTCCTCAAAACCACACATAATAAAGCAACTATAACATATCCCACTGGAAAAATGAGATGTTAGGCTTTGTCTACACTGCAGGGTTTTTGCGTAAGAAGCTTTTTGCGGAAGAGAGCTTCTTGCGCAAAAGCGCGTCGACACTTCAAAAGCACATCACAAAAGTGATGTGCTTTTGCACAAGAAAGCATCCACACTGCATGGACGGTCTTGTGTAAGAAAGCTCTGATTGCCATTCACAGACTGGCCATCAGAGCACCTGTGCTTTTTCTGATAGGCACTTTTTGTGCGAGAAACCCCTATGGAGCATCCTAGACATGCCTTTTTGTGCAAGAGCTGTAGCGCAAAAAGGAGTTTTCCTTGTAGGGAGAGAAATAACTCTACCGGCAAAAACCCTCTGTCCTGTTGATTTATTGTTTTGGAGGGTTTTTGGCGCAAAAACGCGCTTGAGGTTGTTGCAACTTGGTTTGGTGATGTGATGGGAGCCCCCAGGGGTTAAAGCCAACAACCCAGTGAAAATTACTGGATGATGGTGAAACAAATTATTTTTTATTAAACAGAATGGTTCTTTTATCAAAAATCAAGTGACTTTTAAATGAATTTTAAAACAAGCAATTGCCTAATATTTTTACAGGAGGGGAAAACTGAACCAAACTGCACTTAACTGATTACAAACTTTGTGATTATAATTCGATTATATTAAATCACTATCTCTACTTCGCTTAAGGCAGCACAGCATGCAAGCAAAAAATACAAAAACAAAGCCAATATAATGATAATAAAAACTCCATCCACAGCCAGTCCCTCTATGGTTACTTTTGGGCAGCTGGTGGAGTTGGTCATAATCTACCTCTACAACTTAACAACTCCTGGGTTTCTATTTCTAACACTTATGCTTGGCCTAAATACACCACCACTACACAACACAAGATTATACAATTTACACAGTGTGGTTAATAGAACTCAGTTACACTCTACAGAATTACACAATTAAATTAACACGATTCAAATATTAACTAAACCAATAACTAATATATTTAAACAATACTTACAAATCCAGGAATGATAACAATATAAAGACACACTAGAACTTGAAGCATGCTCAGGACTTGCGCATCCCTATCTTTGACTCAAAGGGTGGGGAGGCAGCCTCAGAGTGATCAATCCTTCAGCTGGGCAAAAAAGACACGTGCCCTCAACACTCGACCGCTTTGTTCAGCGAGGTTCCGAGAGTCTTTTATAACATAACCTGATATCCGGTACCTTATTAGGGTCTGTTCCCTGACCAGGCCTGATAGGCTGGTAATGTGCAATATTGCCCTATAGGATTTTTCATGATGCCCGCCTGATGACCCCGTGGACAGTGCTGGGTACGGGAATGGTCAGTGTGCATGGCAGTTGCATCATATCTCCCTATGGCTACCTCCCTACCTTCAAGGACCGGTCAAGAGAGTTTTATTTATCTCTTGCAGCTGTGCTCTATCTTTTCATGCTCACCTCCCTATTCTTAGATGCCTACAAGATTTAATTCCGTTCACAGAAAGCTGCATTGTGCGTTTACAAGTTATGCTTTCTCAGAGAGTGTCAGCGGCCTACATTTTCTGTGAGGGGCCTTTGTGTGGCAGAATGGGCAATGCGCACGCGAAGCCGTGGTCAAAAGGACCTGCTCTGCGACAGAGCTGTGGATGCTCTGCCGGATTTTGACAAACAAAAACCATGTAGTGTAGACATAACCTCGGTGTTAAAGAATCCTGAATTGTAGTAGCTAAGGCTGTATGTTTGTCATAAAATTTATGGATTCATTCGTTTTCATGTTTTTAACAAATACCTAACATTTAATCTTTTTGTGTCTCTTCTCTTTTCCATTCAGATACAAAAACTCACACTCTTTATAGCTGACTTTTATTCTAGATAAAACAAAATCAAATTCTAGATAAAGCAATCAAAACTGGATTTGTTCTAGATTCTAGAGGAAACAACAGACATACAAGGAACAAACATAAGTTTTCCATGCAACATAAAGCAGAATATTTCTGTCTGTAAGATTCTTCACCTTGAATTATTTCTCAACACAGCACCTTGATAGACAGGCAGAAGACAAGAGGAAATCCATTAGCAAAAAGTAATAATTTCTGTCCAAAGACTTTCTAAACAATCACTTATCACCTTATGCAGAGCAGGCTGTGTGATTCCCTCTCATTAGCCATGATAGTGTCTGACTGGCAGTTGAACAAGTGACTGATACTACTTAGTCCCATAGGCCTGGCTTCTTTTCCTCAATGGATTATGAAATTTGTGAAAATAAATAATAGTCTTCCCCAAATTTGTTTGCCACTTCAAAAATTACAGAAACTGTCTGTTCTTCCTACAAGGCAGCCAGAGTATTAATCTTTCATCATCTAGGGACTTCCACACAGTTGATTGGCTGTCTGGATTCTAAAACTGCTAAATGAATATTGCACTCTAAACTTGTTTATCATATTACCACAGAGTACATCTAAAAGACTCAAGATCAATGTCAACAATTTTACTGACCCATGGGAGGCTGATCTTATGAGCTGCTGATTCTCGTTGAAACATCATTCTGGATTGGACCCTTCATATCGTTTTAGCTATTTTTTTTCTGTTTTTAGTTCATAGTCTTCCACAGTGTACAAGGATGGTGCACAGCACAGTTCACAGATCTCAAAGTTACAGTGGCTAAATATCTAACCCTCTTTGTCAATTGTAACATTTCTCGGTTTGCACTGAATTTGCATTAAGGAGGTAGGGATGGACAGTACATTCTTGATTCAGAGTTCTTTAGTGCAAGGATTTGCTTTCAAGGCACTCTTCCTAAACAAGACTTTGCTGTGAATATATGCATAATGTATGATCCTAACTTGCATCTCTACAGAGTACCTCTATTTTACCATATAATTTAATTTGGGGAGAGGGGTGAAGATGGGAGAAAATTGCATTGGACTAAGACAAATAATTTTTGTGACATCCTCTTTGAGAGCTAAGATGCAGCTTCCGCTGATTTAGCTTGAAGCAATTCTGAACTTAGAAACATTACACCTGCAAAGTCATTAGCAAGTCAATGGTATGTCTGGAAAAATGAAAACCCCTGAAGGGTTTAAAATACCATTTTCTGGCAAGAAAATCTCTAAGTTGTACTTTTTCTGCTTTCAACTTACTTTTCCCCAAAATTAATATTAGACTGGAATTGCATGTAGCAACCCAGTGAGTGAAGGCTTTGGATTTCTAAAGCATAAAATCAGAAATGAAAACGAGAGGCCCCCCATATCTAGCCATGGATTCCTGTTGTAGATTGGGTCTAGATACTACTTTTATTTTCTAAACTGTCTGAAATACATTACCAAAAATTTCAAGTTTTCCAACAAAGTTTTGCAAGATTCCCAGCATGGCTCTTCTAAGTCAATGGATCTTCGGCCTTTCTCAAAGTTCTAGCATAATAGTTTATAGTGCAAAGGCTGTAAATTGGATGAATTGTTTCTTGAATGTAGGTCATGTTGGTTAGTCCCCTTGTCTGGTCCCAGCCAAAACTCCCATAAAAAATTGTGGGATTTTGGGATGTTAAGGAATGCAGAATGGTTCTCTTAGTCACAGAACCAATCAAGGATCTTTCCTCCCAAGCTAATTTATGAAAATATTGTGGAAGTTAGGAACTAATCCATTATTTATGAAGATAGCTATTCCATGAATAAATATATTTCTTATATTGGTCAAAAATTGTTATAATGTTTATCGTTATGCAGGTAAAATTAGAATATTGTGTATAACCACCACTGGGCGGATTTGAACCTGGGAGCTCTGAAGCTTAGTATGGGAGTCTCTTCAGCTTGAACTATAAAAGCAGCTGGCTCGCAACCCATGCTGTAGAGGTGTCTTATTCTTATTTGTTGCTGTGGCCTAGGTACCACTGCATGGGACAGTGAACTGCACTAGGTCTACGTCTACACTGCAGGCTTCTTGAGCAAGAACTTTTTGTGCAAGAGTTCTTGTGCAAAATGTTCTTGTGCAAGAGTGCATCCACACTGCCATGTGCTTTTGCACAAGAGAATCCATGGCAGTGTGGACTCTTTCTTGTGCAAGAAAGCTCTGATGGTCATTTCAGCTATAGGGGTTTCTTGCGCAAGAAACCCCTGTTGCCCGTCCACACATGACTTTTTGCACAAGAGCTCTTACGCAAAAAGGCTTATTCCTTGTGGAAGGAGGAATAACCCTTGCACAAAGAGCCCTATGTTCTTACGATTAACTGTACTTTTTCTTCTACAAGAACACACTTGTAGTGTGGACACTTCACCAGATTTTGTACAAAAGCAGCCTTTTTTGCACAAAACTCTGCAGAGTAGATATAGCCTAGGTGTGTGTGTTACATGTGCACTTACTTTTTTCATATGGCTGAACGTAGAAAAGACAGTTTGCCTGGAAATTAGCCTTCCAAACATTGACTTCCATAAACACATTCATATAAGACACTGAAATTTACTTCATTTCTTTGTAATGCTTGAGCATAATGAAAAATTGGCAGACAAATCAAGGTTTTGACAGGAAAATTAAGTCAGGAAAATTGTCGGGGTGCATGTAATGGCTCAATCTGGTCAGGAATTATTTTACAAAAAGGCTTTGTTGGAAAATGCCAATTCATTCATACCAGTGTGTGACAGGGCGTTTGCCCTGCACTGGCCCTTTAAGAGCAAACCCCGGCCCGAAGCAAGGTCTGGGAATTTGGCCCCAGCTGAGGCCATGTTAGATGATTGGGGCCCAGCTGGGAGACATATAAAATGATGGGCTGCTGCTCCTGTGAAGGGGGGCAGTAAGAGCCTGGCTGCTAGAGCTAGACAAAGACAAGGGGAGCCCTGGCCAAGCAAATCCCCAGACTGCAGGGTCTGGAGTAAGGCCCACTGAGGAAACAACAACAACTACAACTTCCCCTGGAAGGGGGCGGGGACTCAGAGACTGATGTGGGCACTGCCGGAGGGCAGTGTCCTGAAGAGGATGCCACAGCTTGAAAGAAAAGGGGGAAACACTGCCGGAGGGAAGGTCCACTGACACCGGAAGGAGCTAATTTCGTGGACAGACTGCTGGGGGTGCTACGGTTGGTGAGTGAACCCCGTCACACAGTGTTTCTAAAAGTGGTCTGTGGATCCACTCTGAGAAACCTGCTAACTGTCTGCTCAGTTTGTTTATTTACTGGCTTTGCAGCCATGGAGCCTCGTGGCTCACCTTTGCTCTGGTTCTCTGTTTGCAGCCAAGGGGAGCCACAGGAAGCAGCAGCCCCAGCCCATGCCTCTTCCCACGGCTCCCTTTGGCAACAAACAGTGAACCAGAGCCAATGGGAGCCATGAGGTTCTGTGGCTACGAAGCCAGTAAATAAACAAAGCTGAGTGGCTGGTTAGCAGGTTTCCCAGAGTGGACCACTTTGAAAAACATCTGTGGACCACTTTGAAAAACATTGATTTATACCAAAACTTATCATAGAAATGTACCAGGTTCGCTGGCACTGTTGCTTGAAAAGTTCTGTAGCCAATGGGATGATCTCTCGGTTTGTCTCAAAACTTTTCAAGAGATCAGTTTCATTGCACTGCTGAACATGGAAAAATTAAATCCATTTCCTGCCTAGTTGTATAATAGCACTTGGGACTTCAAGCAAACAAACTAACCTCATTTCAGTCATCATACAGATATATTATTGTAAGCAAAGACAGGAAAGCAGTCATTGTACTGATTTTTCCTCTAGATGTCTCTTATAATTTTCTATCATAAACCATAATTCAATATCATCTAACATTTTGGTTTATCCTCTCCTGTATGTGACAGCATACACAGTAAGGTACAGCACAGCCTGAGGCTGTTTGTTATTAACCTCATCTTGAAAGGAAATTGTACATTTGCTAAATTACATATTTTATTTTCAGTTTTCTTCTTAGCTGTTCACAGCGTACATGGATAGTTCACATGTTTACAGATCTTAACATTTTAATGTAGAAAGTACTAGGTTGACTATATAGACAATATGTAACCCTCTTTGTCAATTGTAAACTTTCTTGTTTTTCACTGTACTAAATTGTCTGAAAAGCACTATGTGAGCTTTGCAAGGGAGTTTCCCTTGTACATTTATCTTACTGTGAAAACATTGGTTAAATAAAGCAATGCAGGTACAGACAAAATTAATTAAAACACACCTCTTTGTGACTGATGCCAAGTACTGTGCCATATCTATTCATGTTTGTAGTTTCTTTTTTATACTGCTGCCATTCTTTTTCCTTTTTCCACCTTTCTTTAACTAAAATATGGGTAGCTCAAAGTATGAGTAAGGGGGGGAAATGAAGAGCTTAGAAAGCACAAAAAAATTCACTCCTATTGTTTGATTTTAAATTAAGGCCAACCACTGTGCTTTTTGCTTAAGTCCTCTTTGATTAGAGGAAGTTTAGAGGCACATTTAGAAATATAAAATAGGGACATATATACAAAAGCATGTCACCCTTTTTTGTACTGTCTAAGTTATTGTGGTATAGAAAGTTTAGTTGTCAAATAAGAACATAAGAATGGTCATATTGGGACAGACCAAAAATCCATCTAGCCCAATACTCTGTCTTCCAACAATGGCCAATGCCAGGTGCCCCAGAGAGAATGAACAGAACAGGTAACCATCAAGTGATCCTTTCTCTGCCACACTTCTAGCAAACAGGCTAGTGACATCCCTGCCCATCCTGGCAAATAGCTATTAATAGGCCTATCTTCCATGTACTTATTTAGACCTTTTGTTAAGAGTCTTGGCTACTGCTTCAGAACTGGTTGGACAACACAGGTCTTGGCCTTTAGGGCATCCTTTGACAAAAGAGTTCCACAGGTTGACTGTGAATTATGGGAAAAAATACTTTGTTTTTAAATCTGCTTCCTATTGATTTCTTTTGATGGTCCCTAGCTATTGTGTTATAAGAAGTTTACATTACTTTTTCCACATCAGTCATGATTTTATAGGCCTCTGTCATATGCATCCTTAGTCATCTCTTTTCCCAGCTGAAAAATCCAATCCCAGTCTTATTAAATCTATCCACATACAGAAGCCCTTCCCTAAATGCTTTTTGTTGACCTTTGCTGAACCTTTTACAATTCCATTTTTTTTTTAAGATGGGCAGCCACATCTGCATGCACTATTGAAGATGTGGGCATACCATGGATTTATATAGAGGCAATATGATATTTTCGATCATATTTTCTATCCCTTTCTTACACTACAACTACACTACAAGCTTTTCCCAGAAGAGGAAATGCAAATGAAACACTCATTTGCATATGTTGTGCTCACATTTGCATTTTCTCTTCCGATCCTTTTTGCGGAAGTGGTTTGTGCGCAAAAAAGCGCTGTGTAGATGGTGCCTTTTTGCACACAAACTCTTTTGCACAAGAGCCCTTCTTCCTCAAAAATCCCTCAGAAAATGAGGAAGAAGTGCTCTTGCACAAAAGGGAGTTTTTGCGCAAAAAGGTGCCACTTACACAGTGCTTTTTTGTGCAGAAACCTCTTCCGCAAAAAGGATCGGAAGAGAAAATGCAAATACAAGTGCAACATATGCAAATGAGTGCTCCATTTGCATTTCCTCTTCGGGGAAAAAGCTTGTAGTGTAGCCATAGAGTCTGTGATTCCCAGAATTCTATTTGCTTTTTTGACTGCTGCACAGTGTGTGAATGTTTTCAAAGTATTAAACGTACCTCACTGTGCGATAAGCATATATCTTGTGATGCTTTATTTGATAAAAACCGCGATTTATCAACTGATCACCCTTCCTCATTAAAAAAAAGTCTGCTAACTCCAATAGAAGCAAGATCCTGCCCTATGAAAAGAGAGTTTAATACCTGAAATTATAGTCATATGTTTCTGGATCTGACAAGGGTTACCCAATTTAGGTCATGTCAAAATTAATGAGTCTTAAATTTTCAAACACAGAAGCAAGGTTATCCATATTATTCCTTGCAAAGGAGTGAGTTAATTTCATTTTAAGTATGGTACATGGCCTGTTCACATTTTTTAACAATTCAAGTAAATGTAGGTCTTTTTCTGATCCATGAACTACTATAATAATATTGAAACATATTAAGATTTCTGTTGTATAAAGACTTTATTACCTGTGTAGGCTTAAATAATATTAATAAAATAAAATCATGTTATTAATGCTATGAAATGTGATAGGAGAGGGAAATATAAATTGTGAGCTGGGACTTGAACTAAATGCGACATCATTCTAGACACAACTATAACATTCAAGTTTACAAATAGCATTTGAAAATTGAAGCTTTTGGTAGAATATATATCCCAAAGTTGTTTAAGACCCCCATAGAATTCTTAAAACTCCTGTAGAGTTTGCCTGTCTCCTCCCCTTCTGCTTTCTCTGTGCTGGGCACAGTTCATGGGTGTACATTGCTTTTAAATTTATGTTTTTCCACACAGAGAGCATGTGGACCACATCTGGCAATGCTTTAACAAAGAGTTGTTGAAATTTCTCAGACAGGAGATCAATGAAAGGGCATGACATAAAAAGCTGATCATACTGTGTATGGTACCTGGGGAGACTTTAAAAAGAACTGCTATTGTAATAGAAATCACAAAAGTGGAAGATATCTCTTTGCATTTGTTAAAGGAGAAAGGAGTTATAAAAAGAATGGATTAAACTAGTATTTGAGGAAAAAAAATGGACAGTTTCTATCTATTGGTGATCCACATCTAAGATACAGTGCCTTTCCCTGTGCTTTATCTAGGAATGCAATGGAATCTTTATGTGGAAGTAATGAAAAAAATCCAGAAATGAAGGCCTAATCTTAAAAGAGGCTGAGCTCCTACAATTCCCAGTGATGTGAGTGGGAGTTTTAAGGGCCCAGAAGGTTCTCAGCACCATTCAGGCTTTACATCCATAGCTTATAGAGTCTGTAGTGGTGTGGCATTCCTATGTCAGTTCAATGATGCTATGCAGATGAATTGCTCATAGAATCAGAATTACTCTTTCCATCAGTTCTTGAGACAAGCTCTGGATCCACCTTCCTTTGAAAAGCTCATATTATTCACGTGAACAGTTGTTTCCTTCAGGAGATAATTGCTATATAGAGACCTGTGTGATCTGTTACTGAAACATTTGAAAACAGAGGATGAGTATAGATTGCTACCTCCAGACAAATGTTCAGGGCATTATTTTCCCTGACACAAGAGCAGGGTATGCAAGAGAATGCAAAACTCAAGTTCTAACTCAGAGCTTTTTCAAGTTATTTTTCTGACCCTTATGGAGGAGGCTGAGAATTCCACCCCAAAGCCATTGGATCTCTCAGGATGCACTTGAGGCAACTCCTTTGTTGCTCAGCTACATCCCATCTTCCTTTGCTGCAGCCATTGGGCTGTGTGGGAGAGAGTAGCCATATAGATTCTGACCATGGGGCCATACAGCCCTGAGGGAGGAAGCTGCTCTACAGCCCTCAGCATGGGGAGCTCTCATAAAGAGATCAGACTAGAAGAATGCTCTGACAGTGAACCTCACGGGCAACCTTAGCCATCCCTGGGCCATATGGGAGGAACCCACAGCCTTCAGCATTGAAGCTTCAAGAGGCAGACTGGCTGAGCTGAGGGCTAAAGCTGGACCCTTTCTACTCCATCATTTTACCTGACAGCTTAGAGTTTAGCAGGCTAGAGGTCTCCTTCTCCTGCAGCAACAGAGTACGGGTATGTCTACACTACAGGGTTTTGTCGACAGATACTGTCGACAAAGCTTCTGCCGACAAAGAGCATCTAGACTACATCCAGTTCTGTCGACAAAGCAAGCCGCTTTGTTGACATAACAGTGTGGACGCAAAGGACAATGCAGATGCAATAATGCCTTCTATCAACAGAACTGTCAACAAAAGGTGTTATTCCTCGTAGAATGAGGTTTACATACGTCGACAAAACTGCTGAGTTTTGTCGATGTTATGTCGACATAAAACTATACCTGCGTCCACACTGCCTTTGAGTTGTCGACAAAAGTACACTTTTGTCGACAAAACCCTGTAGTCTAGATACACCCTACATGTCCCCAAGATTCCCTCCTAGCAACTGAGTTCTGACGGCCCTTGAGCAGGTCCAGGTGCTTGTTAGACAATCAAGTGTCTACATGGGTTCTGTGTAGTCTGGGCCCAGACTCCCCTTAAAAGGACCAGCAATCCTGTGACACCTTGTGATGAAGTGGAGATTGTATTTTTTCTGTTCACTTTGTTATGTTGTATAGGATTTCTACTGCCCTGTACTGTTCTGTAGTAACTCTGTGTGCATGCCTCAGTTTCAGATGTAGAATAGTAATAAAGATGTAGCCGTGTAAGCCTGGTCTTGCTGAAACAAAAGACAGGACTATGCAGCACTTTAAAGACTAACAAGATGGTAAGTTTTTAAAAGTGCTGCATAGTCCTTTCTTTTGTTTCAGTTTCAGATGGGAATTTTTGGGTGTGACTCTCAGGAAGGAGAGACTGCCCAAGAATGCCCAGGCCAGCACATTCACAATGGCCTGGGGTCACTGTCACATGAGTCTGGCAGGGGGTTGCAACCAGGAAGCTGGACAAAGGAGGAGGTGGGGCTGCCTGCAGGGTGGGGACTAATTGCTGGGTGTGTGGATGAATCTCTGCTGGATTGGGGTGCAGGGAGGGGGGCCCGGGCCCAGGCCCAGGCCCAGGCCTGGTCTCTAGGCCCTCCTTTCCCCAAGATGGGTTGTACAGTAAACTTCCGATAATCCGTCACCTTTAGGACTCAGGGGGTGCCGGATTATCAGATATGCCGGACTATCAGAAGGGGGGGCTATGAGGGGTCTGGAGTGGAGTGGGAGGGGATGCCACCCCAGACTCCTCATAGCCCCCCTTTATGATAGTCCGGCTCTGCCCTGGTCAGTTTCAGCAGCAGCTGAATCGGGGATGCCTGCAATAGAGCAGCTGGGCTGCTGCCGGGTTGGTCCCGCAGCACTGAGGGGAGGCGCTACAGCACCATCCCAGCAGCACTCCAGCTGCTCTTGGGGATGCCTGGGACAGAGCAGCTGGGGTTCTGCCGGGTTGGTCCCATAGCGCTGCCCTTCGGGGCTGCCCCTTGGCGCTGCGGGACCAACCCCGCGGAACCCCAGCTGCTCTGCCCCAGGCGTCCAGATTCAGCCTGCTGGTGAAACTGACGCTGCTGGTCAGTTTCAGCAGCGGCTGAACCCCGACATCTGGGGAAAAGCAGCTGGGGTGCTGCGGGGTTGGTCTGTTTGCCCCCCCCCATTGTCCTCCCCCCACCCCCGGATGGCAGCCTGTGGGCAAGTGCAGCAGGCTGATGGCCGGGTGCTGTGATGTGCCGAGTGTGGGCACTTAGGGCTGCTTTGCAAGCGGGGAACCCCTGAGAACTGTCTGTCCGGGGTGGGGATCGGGTCCCTTTAAGCGCAGCCCTCGGCTAGCCTGAGACAGCAGCTCCACGCTCTAAGTCCTAATCTGATGCCCTGCCGGCACTGCTTCTGGCCATCCTTAACCTCGGTTCAGGGTCCACTCAATGTGGACATGCTAGTTCGAATTAGCAAAATGCTAATTCAAACTAGTTTTTAGGTCTAGATGCACTAGTTCAAATTAGCTTAGTTCGAATTAATTTGAATTAAGTTAGTTCGAATTAGTGCTGTAGTGTAGACATACCCAGAGGGAGTTTGGGTGAAGGAAGGGGTTTTGATCTGGAACAGAGGGTTGAGGAGCAGAGTCCAGAAGGGGTATGGTTGCTGGAGAGGATTCTGGCCTAGCCTGGAAGAGGGGCCTTTGGAGGGGGGTGCAGGGTCTTGGGATGGAGTTGTGACCTGGGAGAAGAGCTGGAGAGGGCCTGGCTGGTGACATGGAGCAGAGGAATGGGGTACTGGGTCAGGAAGAGGTATGAGTACAAGACAGGATTCTAGCCTGGGGAGGGATGTAGGAAGGGGGTGCAGGGTCTTTGAAGGAGTTGTGATCTGGGGGAAAGGGGTACAGAGGGTTTGGGTGGTGGCCTGAAGAAGGTAATTAAAGGGTGAGAGGGGGTGTGTGCCAGAGGCAGACTCTGTCTGGGAGGCGCTTACCTAGGCACCTCCCAGCCAGCAGCTCTGCAGAAATATGAGTTGCAGGCAGAAGTTGCTCCATGTGCCTCTGCTCCAGGCAGGGTGGAAAGTGGAGAGGGACAAAAGAGTGGGGGGAGGGAGCAGGCTTCATTGGCTGTGCCTGCCTCCAGAAAATTCTCAGCTCTTATTGGCTGGAAATTAGCCAATGGGATCTGAGAGATTTTTCTGGGAGGCAGTATAGAACACAAAGCCTCGCTCCTCAACATCCAGACCATAGAGCACCACATTTAAAGCAGCTATAACTGCACTGTGCTTAAGTGTCCCAGTGAGGCAGATGTGAGTCAGATCTGGTGGCTTGGCAGACCAAATTGGGCCCACTAGCCACCTCTTGCCCACCCCTAGTGTACAAATGTGTGAGAATTATGGGAAAGCATTGTGAAGATACCAACCATTGGGCGGAGGTAAAGGAACAGGAAATGTAAAAGGTATACATGGTTGTGTGAACCAATAATGGTCAACATTATAGTCAATTTTATTCTATTTCTTCATGAGAAAATATATGTATCTCTTTAAAACTTCCTACTCTGCAACTATGCTATGGTGAGAATCTGTAGTGAAGCCAAATTGTCATCCAGGTGAGTAATGGAAAAACATTGGTGAAAATAATACTGTGCAGAAAACTGAGGTGAGAATGATTCAATAAAAAAGCCAGAAATATTCAGAATACAAACAGAGCAGAAAAAAATCTCCAAAATGAGTTTTTCACAGAAGGAATAATCAGATAAGACGTACAAATAGTGCAGAGGCAATTTTAGGCTGAAAGCCATCGTATTTTAAAATCTATTTTGAAAAAGAGAGTGATGTAAGTCTTACTATAGCAACATCCAATGGTCACTTCAGCTGTTTCTTTCTTGCTATTCTGTAGAGATTTCTGTCTGAACAGCCCTCTAACTCTCATCTGGCTTATCAAAATTGTTACTTTCCCATAAAAGCAATGGTGTTTTTTGATCTAGTTATCACTAAACTCTACTGAAGGGTTCTTAAAATGTCATGTCTTCAAGGTAGTCTTTTCCCATGCCTTTGAAAAGAAAATCATGTATTTTAGACACTGAACATTACAGTAATATTTTACAAAGAGTTATGTGGATTTTCTACTGCCCATTTAAGATTTTCTTTCCTATAACTCCTTCCAAGTTTGAAGGAGGTAGTTCCCATGACTGCTGAAGTCCCAGAGACATTAGATGGCAGTATACACATATGACTAATGTTTTGCCCATCTAATGGAAATTATTGAACTAGATTCTGCATTAAAGGCATGTGCTTGATGACAGAGGCTCCTTTAAGGGGGTAACATGAGTGAATTTTGTGAGGGGCACGGGAATGAGAAACAAAAAAAACCCCAAGTCAGTTAATGAGACCAGCGAATAGTGTGACTGGAGGATGCGTAAATGAGAGAGCTTTTACAAAATAGTACTACAATTTTTGTGATGTCATCTATTATAAGAAATGTAAGGGGATTTTTTTGGCAAACTTTACATAAGGGTTTTCCAGTGGAAGGTTTAAAATGACTATTTCAGAGTTTCTGAGAATAATTTGGGTCAAATACATTAAATAAAGCAAACCAATTAAACTTTCATAGAACTAACATCTAAAGAATCTAGTATGAAGTGGCAATCATAGAATCCTAGTAATGTCGGGCTGGAAGGGTCCTCGAGGGGTCATCTAGTCAGCCCCCATCTAGGCAGGGTCACATATTCCTGGACCATCTCTAATAAAGTGTTTGTCTAATTTCTTCTTAAGATCCTCCAATGACAGGGATTCCACAACCTTCCGTGGAAGCCTACATATTTTTCTAATTAGAAAGATTTTTGTAATATGTAAGCTAAATAGCTTTTCCTACAGATTAAGTCAATTGCTTTCTGTCCTACCTTCACTGGACATGGTGAACAATTGATCACTGTCCTTTCTATGACAGCCCTTAACATACCTAAAGTAGGGCTGTCAAGCAATTAATAAAATGAATTGCAATAATTGCACAATGAATCACACTATGAAACAATGCTATACCATTTATTTAAATACTTTAGGGTTTTTCTACATGTTAAAATATAACTATTTCAATTAAAACAGAGTACAAAGCGTACAATGCTTATTTTATATTTTTATTCTAAATACTTGCATTGTAAAAAACAAAAGAAATAATATTTTTCAATTAAGCTAATTTAAGTACAGTAGTACAATCCCTTTATCACAAAAGTTGAACTTACAAATGACAAATGTAGAATTACATGCAAAAAACCCCGCATTCAAAACCAAAGCAACGTAAAGCTGTAGAGCTTTCAAATCTGCTCAGTCCTATTTCTTGTTCAGCCACTTGCTCAGACAAACATATTTGGTTCCAATTTGCAGAAGATAATACTGGCCACTTCTTGTTTATGATGTTACCTGAAAGTGAGAACAGGCATTTGCATAGCACTGTTGTAGCCAGAGTCACAAGATATTTTTATGCCAGATGTTCAAAATATTTATCATTCCGGAGAAGGTGTGTCCATGCTGATGATGGCTTCTGATCGATAATGATTTAAAACAGAGGAATAACACATGTTCATTTTCATCATCTGAGGCTGATTTACTTTTTTGGTGGTTCAGGTTCTGTAGTTTCCACATAAGTTCCTCTTTTAAGACATCTGAAAGCATGCTCCACATCTCATCCCTCTCAGATTTATAGCACTTCCCATTCTTAAACCTTGTGTTGAGTGCTATAGTGATTTTTTTTTTTTTTTTTAAATCTCACATTAGTACCTTCTTTGCATTTTGTCCAATCTGCTGTGAAAGTGTTCTTAAAACAAACATGTGCTGGGTCGTCATCTGAGACAGCTATAACTTGAAATGCATGGAAAAACTATCCAATTATCCCCCAAGGAGTTCAGTCACAAATTTAATTAACACTTTTTTAAAAAAATGAGCATCATCTGCTTGAAAAACTGTGCTCTGGAAGGGTGACTGAAGATGAAGGGACATCTGAATATTTATATCTGGCACATAAATACCTTTCAATGCTAGCTACAAAAGTGATATGTGAATGCCCATTTTCACATTCAGGTGATGTAAATGGGAAGCAGGCAGCATTACCTCCAATAAATGTAAACAAACTTGGCTGAAAACAAAGGCGGACCGAGTGGATCTGAAACCTCTAAAGTTTTACATTGTTTTAGTTGAGCACATGTGTATAACAAAATAATCTATATTTGTAAATTTCACTTTCACAATAAGAGATTACACTACTATACTTGTATGAAAACACTTTATTTTGCTTATCATTGTTACAGTGCAAATATTTGTAATAAAAATTATATAAAGTGAGCACTGCACATCTTAGTCTGGGTTGTAATAAATCAATATATTTGAAAATGTAGAAACTTCAATATTTCATACATTTCAATTGGTTTAGCAGTGTAATTCATCATGATTAATTTTTAAACAGTGATTAATTTTGTAGTTAATTGCATGAGTTAACTATGATTGACAGCCCTAGTGTAAAGACTGTTATGACATCCTTTCTGTCTGCTTTTCTTAGACATGATTTGTCAGTGTACTTAATATTATAGATCAATTCGTATTTCCAAACACACCATTCATTGACTTTAGCAAGGGTTCTGAAAGCACAGCACTTCCACAAAGCAGATCCCCTGGTATCAAGCTGGACACCCAGCAAATGAAGAAGACACAATTAGCGTGTTCAATATTGAGGAAATTGAGTCCCAAAAGTCAAATATGTTGACATGAACCTGTCACTGTACACCACTAAACAATTACACATGGTCTCCATTGATATCTGTAGGCCTTTCTGTTTGGACTAATCTGGTCTTTCAGTCTTCAGTTTTTTTGGTGACTTTTTATAAACCACTTACTGCACATGTCTCTTCACAATATTCCTGCCTGTGATGTAAGTGACTTGCCCAGCATTCAGGATCTTTCTCTTCCTAGAGTCCCCTGCTTTGTTCATTACACACCTTCCAATTTCTGTGACAAAAGAGGCAGGGACAGACAACACCCCCTCAGTTTCCTCTCTACAGCATGTACATCCTGTGCACATCTGCCAATGATAGTGGCTTTTGCAGTGGTTTCTAGTGCTTGCCACTATGCCAGCTAGGACAGTGAAACATTCAGACAATTTTTGTCCATATTTTTAATGCAGGGTTAGCCCCTCGTGGGCTGCCAGATGCTTTATTTACCTGCATATGTACAGGCACAGTAGTTTACAGCTTCCACTGGCCACAGTTCTCTATTCCTGGCCACTGGGAGCTTTGGGAAGCGGCGCTGGCTGGGCTACCACTTCCTGCAAGTCGCATTGACAGGAAACAGAGAATTGTGACCAACAAGAGCTGCAAATGGTCCGACCTGCAGATGCACAGGTAAATAAAGCATCTGCAGGCCTGCCAGGGACTAACCCTGGTGAACTGCTTTTAGCCTGCCGGCCACTTATTGCCCACCCTGTCCTATATTGTCTTAACTATATTTAAGTGTATATTCTGTGCTCCCACACACAAATATTTTGTTCAATTCTGTTTAATGAATAATAAATATGTCAAATAGTTAAAACATTTAAGGAGCAATCAGATTCCTGGGTTCTTTTCCAGGCTTTCTTAAACAGTCAGTAAGTTGCTTTAGACAAGTAATTTCCAACAATTTTTTTTTAAATATAATTCAGGCAGGGCCTAAGAAATTAGCTATGGTGATAAACATATATTGAACTCCCCAAAGATCCTTCAATTAAAGTCCGTCTTTTTACAAATAAAGAGCTAATAAAAAGCATAAGGCCAATTTAAAAACAACGTCCTTTTGGCTATCATCTCAGAATATATTATATATTGTAAGATTTGGGGCAGGAGGATCTCATACTTGCACTGTTGACAGCTCTCGTGATTTCATTATCATATTTCATTGCAATATTTTTTTCTTCGAGCCTTCACTGATGGAAATTATTTTGTGAACATCTCAGATTGAATATATTACAGTAGGTTTTTGGCTTTTATGATTGCAGCAGAAAACCTGAGGAATAGCGGTGGTTGGAAAAAAAAACTTGTTCCAAATTGAAATGAAGCAAAAATTTTCATCTGTACATCTTTCACAAAAAAAACTTTTTATCCTCTGTACTACTACAGACATGAGTGTTTCCCAACAGTCAAAAACCCAGAACGTGTTTATATATAACACATATTAAGTCTGATTATTTTTAACCCAATCCATATTTCTTACTGTTGCTAGTCTAGGTCTAAGATTTTAGAATATTTAGGTTTTTCATGTGCATGTTTCACTGAGTTACTTCTATCTACATCTCTGTGATTATAGATTTTAAATAGTTTTTGTTAAACCGTGTTGTTCAAAAAATCACTTCACCTTTAAATCACTCAGTTTTAAAGAAGCTGCTGGTAAGACTTTTTTTTTTTTTTTTGGAACAGCAAATTTATTTTTTGTTTAGAACAGAATCTTTGTCTATGAAGAATGACATGAAATTGAAGAGACAAATAATGGGAAGGACAGTTTGCTGAACATCTGCCAGTAATTTTATACCTGACAAAAAACAAATTGGTTGCTCCTGGATCTGGTGAATGTGCTTCAAAATACACATCCTGGAATTAATGTTACATTTGTCTGGAGGAAATAAGAGGTTCTGTCGCCCATACAAATGGGCTGGAGGTAGTTCTAAGTTTTACATAAATGTGTTTTGTATACAAGGCTGTTCTTTTCAATAGGCACCGCTGCTGTCCTTAGGACTTCCCAGACCAGTCACATTGTTCAGTGGGTTCTTACTTAGGAGGAGGAGCGGGGCAGTACAAGCAGCCCTCCTCATTGATCTACTGAATGCTGCTGCTTTTGCTTCCAACCCCAGACAGCCTACCTAGCTGAAGGTATTGTGTTCATGCTTTGGAGTGATCACAGTGACACACAAACATATACTTGCTCCATTAATCAGGGATCGGGTTACAAAAGCAGTACAGCATTAATTGTTTACTGTCTGAATACTCTATAGGAAGGAATGCAGGAGTATTAATGGCACCGTTCTTCTTTTTCTGTTTCCTGGACTTTTCTCCTTTTTAGTTTCTCTTTCCATACTGTTGCTGGTGGGACTGCAGCCACTGTTGCTTTCTGGGTCACCCACAATCCTTCCTTGTTAGGACTCATTGAAAGATATGAGGGCATAACATTTTAAAATCCTCCCTCCTCAAAAAGACACACACAATCATACTCATGTTCAAAGGTCAGCTCTGTTTCCTGGGTCTCCAGCTTCCACAGTCCCTCCACACAATGTAAGAGGTGATAGCAATTTAAAAAACAAACAAATCGCAATCTTTTGAAGATGCAGCTGCAGACTGCCCTGTCCTCAGAAAGGACAGAGGGGGAGGGGGAGGGGATTTAATTCTTTCAGTTTCCTTGAAGAGGCTGCTTCCATCACTGGAGAGATTAAAAATTGCTGGCTGTTTAACTGGCTGCTACTGCTAGTGATGTGTGGTCTTTGCAAACATTCTATTTTTCTTTCTGAGGATGTTGTGTTTATCTGTTTTATAGCTAACATGGGCAATATCTTCTTGCTTTTGTTTCTTTCCTGGCCTGTATAACAAAGTTAATATTCTATGACAAGTAGCAAGTTTAATAACTAATGATTTCTCGAGCATTTGTATTCTGATTGTGTTTAAAGGTTAATATTTTTTAGATGATTCTCAAATAAAGAAGGGACTGGTATGGAAAGGGGAAAATTGGTATTTTGATCATGTGTCTGTATGGCTACATCTACATTAGCAGCTTCTTGTGCAAGAACAGCTGTTCCTCCGCAAAAACTTGCCAGCTGTCTACACTGCATGAGCGTTCTTCCAGAAGTAAATTTACAGTACAGCGTTGTAAAACCAGGCTTCTTCCGGAATAGTTATTCCTCTCCCCACAAGGAAAAAGCCCTCTTGCGCAAGAACTCTTGCAGAAGAGCCAGTGTAGACAGGCAACATGAATTTCTTGCGCAAAAAGCCCTTATGGTTAAAATGGCCATCAGAGCTTTCTTGCACAAGAGAGCATCTACACTGCCAAGGATGCTCTTGCACAAAGGCACGCCTCTTGTGCAAAAGCACGTGGCAGTGTAGATGCTCTCTTGTGGAAGAGTTTTTGCACAAGAACTCTTCCACAAAAGAATTCTTGCACAAGAAGTTGCCAGTGTAGATGTAGCCATCATGAGTATATACACATATGTAAATGTAAATAAAATGTTAAGAGGAAAAGACCTACAGTAGATCCTCAGGGTTTTGAACACCACCAGAATGGAGGTTATTCTTAACTCTAGAATGTTCGTAACTATGAACAAAGTATTATGCATAGTAGAGTGCTACAATGTAACAGTCTTGGATCAAGTCTGTAAAGTACTAAAGCAGCGATCCAAAAAACAGATCCTGTTTTGGAAAATACCAGAAGATCTCTCTGAAATTAAAGTAATAATCCGGGGCTATTTTCCATGATTTTGGAAACAGAAATTCTGATTTAGATGACAATGTAGGCTGTAAGGACCACTATAGAGGAGTATCGGATCCAAAAGCTATGAGATAGAATCGATTATCTGGAAAGCTGGTCTAGAAAAAATAAATTGAGTACTTGAGTGAATTTCCTTTATTTAATTCTCTAAAATGAATGCATATACACAAGTGTTTACTGATGTAAGTTATGTCTCCTTTTTGGAAATATGTTGTTGGAAAGAGCAATAAATCATCAAGCTACATCAAGCACTAGTCAAAATGAACATATAGTACTTCCACTTAATTAAATATTCTAATGCAGTTTCAAGGCTCCATTAAATGTATTGATGTTTTTATTTTACAATTAATCAAGCTTGCACGTTTTTAACTGCCATTGCACATCAAATAAGTGGCCAGACAGTTTTATTCTACTGTACTGTAATTTAGTCTTAGTCTTAGTGCATATAAAGTGTGTAACGTTTAGAATGTAAACCAATTGCTCCATGTGCTGTCTTCCACAAATGTACCAAATGAATGTTTGTGAAACTGTTCTAGGCTTTCTATCTTACACAAATTAATTGTTTTTGAAATGTTCTGTGATCAAAAAGTCACAGGACTGCTGCTCTTTATGGGGACTTGAGCCAAGTCAGCCTTATGAAGGCCATTCCGCGGGGGTTATTGGCTGCCCCAGGAGGCTGATTAGTAAACAACTTATTCCATCCAGGTGCTTATCCCCAGCTCAGTTAGAGGGGAACTCCAAAGGGAGATAGTGGTCTCTTGTGGAGGAGAACCCTCAGGCAAAGCGTCACTTAGTGGGATGAGTAGGGAGCCTAGAAATGCCCAGGCACTTTGGGATTCAGCCATTATTTGTATAGTATTTCTAAGCTCTAGTGACACCCACCAGGATATTGGAATGCAAAGTTTGTTTATGTTGTGGCATTGGCTTCTCTGTTAATTACTGAATCCCACCACAAGGAAATGCTCTTTAGCATTTCCTGGGCTGTGTGGACATGATATCACTGTTGAGGAGAAAAATCAAGTAAAGACTTGCCTGCAACATCATGTTTCCTGCAAGTTGGTTCATTCGATGATGCACTGGGTCAGATAGAAATGATGACATAATTCATAAGTAGTCCTGTGGCACTTTAGAGACTAACAAATATGTATATAGTCTCATGAGCTTTCCTGGGCAAAACCCACTTTCTTCAGATGAGCTTGAGTGGAGGAAAAAGGGGAATATGGGTATGTCTACACTTGCCCTCTCGTTCAAACTAGGGAGGCAAATGAAGCATAATGAAGTTCCTAATGAAGCATGAGATTTAAATATCCCATGCTTGATTAGCATATTCGTGGCCGGTCGCCATTTTAAAAAGCCAGTAGCCTAAATTAACTTGCTGCGTGTAGATGCGGTAGTCCGATCCAATACCCTTCCCTCGAATTAACTGTTACTCCCTTTTGGAGAGTTTCTTCGGAAGATCTCTTCCGGAAAAGCTTCCTCTGAAAGAAGCCTGCAGTCTAAACATAGCCTGAGAAAAAGAGAACCTGAGCTGGAAAGTGTGACTTATCAGGGTATAATCCAGAGCAGTGGGGAGCTGAGTCACCCCATGCCCTTTAACTTGGGATGCCTTGCAATGCTTTTGTAACCTCCAACCTGAACTGTACAGAACCAGCCAGCACCATGAAAATCAATCTCAGATGTGTTTGTGTAACAGCTGCCTGCTCCTCACACCCTGCTTTTCAGCAGTTTTGGTCATACTGCAGGGTTACCTCCATATATTCCCAGCTCTCAAATTTCCCCCAGAATTGAGTGTTTTGTTCTGCTCAGCATATTCCTGGAGAGTCCATTATTCCCTAAAAGACATAATATACAGTAGCCTGTTATCTCAAATAAAAAGCTGCAGAAATGACTTCATCTGTATATTTAACACCTTTAATTAAGGTAGGAACAAAAACCTGACCTGGATGGGCCGCTACATTCAACACCCTAATGACATCAAAAGTTAAATATCAGGCAACTACAGCCCACTTAATTAGCCTCATTTAATACAGATACTCTAATTGACAAGCTTTTCCCCCCTTCTCTTTCGCTCTCCATCCCCTCTAATTGACAAGGTATATTTCCTTCTCTTTCCCATCCCACCACCTCATTTTCTGCTATTTATTTGTAACTCTGGACCCCTTGCTCCATTCTTCAGAAGAAGTGGGTTGTACCCACGAAAGCGCGCGATACCATCTACCTTTTTTGTTAGTCTCTAAGGGTATGTCTACACTACAAAGTTAATTCGAACTAACAAACATTAGTTTGAATTAACTTTGATAGGCGCTACACAGGCAAACCGCTAGTTCGAATTTAATTCGAACTAGCAGAGCGCTTAATTCGAACTAGGTAAACCTCATTCTACAAGGACTAACGTCTAGTTTGAATTAAGTAGTTCAAATTAAGGGCTGTGTAGCCACTTAATTGGAACTAGTGGGAGGATAGCCCTCCCCAGCTTTCCCTGGTGGCCACTCTGGGCACCACCAGGGAAACTCTTCTGCCCCCCTCCTGGCCCCGGAGCCCTTAAAGGGGCACGGTCTGGCTACAGTGCCCGTGCCAGGTACAAGCCTGCCAGCACCCAGCCAGCAGACTCTGCACCTGGCACGGAACGAGCCAGCCACCCGCTGCCACCCAGTCCTCCGCCTCTTCCCCGGACCAGGCTGGTGGCTCCCAGGAGCCTGACCGGGGCTGCAAGAGGCAGGCACCCACCTGGTCTAGTGCGGACATCGTGGACCTCATCCATGACCTATGCACTAGGCACAGGAAAGTATCCATCTAGGGCAGGATAGCTGCCAGCCTGGCCACCAAGGAGCAGGTGTGCATGAAAATCAAGGTGGTCCAGTGAGACACCCGACCCTGAGCCCTGAGTTTAGAACGGCCGTACTGGGTCAGACCAAAGGTCCAAATGGCTCAGTAGCCTGTCTGCCGACAGTGGCCAACACCAGCTACCCCGGAGGGGATGTACCGAAGACAATGATCAAGCCATTTGTCTCGTGCCATCCATCTCGAGCCTTCCAAAACAGAGGCCAGGGACACCATTTCTACCCCCTGGCTAATACCACTCCATGGACCCAACCTCCATCACTTCATCTCACTTCTCTTTAAACTCTGTTATAGTTCTAGCCTTCACAGCCTCCTGCAGCAAGGAGTTCCACAGGTTGTCTATTTGCTTTGTGAAAAAGAACTTTCTGTTATTAGTTTGAAGCCTGCTACCCATTCATTTCATTTGGTGTCCTCTAGTCCTTCTATTATGGGAACTAATGAAGAACTTTTCTTTATGCACCCTCTCCACACCACTCGTGCTTTTATAGACCTCTATCATATGCCCCCTCAGTCTCCTCTTTTCTAAGCTGAAAAGTCCCAGTTTCTTTAGCCTCTCTTCATATGGGACCTGTTCCAAACTCCTGATCATTTTAGTTGCCCTCCCCCCTCCCACCCTCTCTCTTCCCCTCTCCCAACTCCTTTTCCCAGTCTCCCTGTGTTTTGTTAAATAAAGAGTTTCTAATTTTGAACACAGGTGTCCTTTATTTTGTACATCAGGAAGGGGAGCTAGGGAGAGGTAAGTGGAAGGAGGTGAGGGAGGAATGGAGTACGAGCCCCCAATGGGGAGGACTGGGGTGGCTCTGCAGGCTCCTCTCCTGCAGCCCCTTGATTGACTCCTTCCCCCCCCCCCCCCCCCCCCCCCCCACGGATGGCAGCCTGCAGCAAGTGCAGCCGGGCTGATGGCCGAGTGTTGTGATGTGCCGAATGTGGGCACTCAGGGTACTCCAAGCCAGGACTGCTTTGCTGTCCCTCATCAAGTTAGACAAGCGAGCAGGGAACCCCTGAGAACTGTCTGTCCGGGATGGGAGTTGGGTCCCTTTAAGCACAGCCCTCGGCTAGCCTCAGACAGCAGCTCCACACTCTAAGTCCTAACCTGATGCCCTACCGGCACTGCTTCCAGCCATCCTTAACCTCGGTTCAGGGTCCACTCAATGTGGACATGCTAGTTTGAATTAGCAAAACGCTAATTCGAACTAGTTTTTAGGTCTAGATGCACTAGTTCGAATTAGCTTAGTTCGAATTAACTAATTCGAATTAAGTTAGTTCGAATTAGTGCTGTAGCGTAGACATACCCTAAGGGTATGTCTACACAACATGCACCCTCTTTCGAGAGAGGGATGCAAATGAAGACATTTGAAATGGCAAATGAAGCAAGGATTTAAATATCCCATATTTCATTTGCATAATTGCATTATGGCGCTATTTTGAAATAGCAGATGCTGTTAAGGCGCAGTTATTTCAAGAGAAAACCCTTCTCTTGAAATAACTGGTAAACCTCATTGTATGAGGAATAAGGGTTATTTCGAGAGAAGGGTTTTCTCTAAAAATAACCGTGTCTTAAAAGAATCTGTTATTTTGAAATAGCGCCATAAGATGAATATGCAAATGAAGCATGGAATATTTAAATCCCAGTTTCATTTGCAATTTAGAATAACTTCATTTGCATTCCTCTTTCAAAAGAGTGTGCAAGTGTAGACATACCCTAAAGTTCTGCAAGACCATTTGTTGTTTTTTAAGGTTTTTTCAGTTACAGTCTAACAGGGCTACCCCTATGAGTCAAATAAACTTGTACATTTTAAAGTGAGAAGGAGTGATCACGATCATCTACTCTGACTAACTGCAGACTGCAGGCCACAGAACATCATGCATCCACCCCTGCAATAGACCTTTAACCACTAGGGGTACGTCTACACTACAACGTTAATTCGAACTAGTTAATTCGAACTAAGCTAATTCAAACTAACGGATCTAGACTAAAAAACTAGTTCGAATTAGTGTTTTGCTAATTCGAACTAGCATGTCCACATTAAGTGGACCCTGAACCAGGCTTAAGGATGGCCGGAAGCAGTGCCAGCAGGGCATCAGAGGAGGACTTAGAGCATGGAGATGCTGTCTCAGGCTAGCCGAGGGCTGCGCTTAAAGGGTCCCGACCCCCACCCCGGACAGACAGTTCTCAGGGGTGCCCCGCTTGCAAAGCAGTCCTGGCTTGGAGTGCCCGGAGTACCCACACTGGGCACATCACAGCACTCGACCATCAGACCGGCTGCACTTGCCGCAGGCTGCCATCTGGGGAGAGGGGACAATCGGGGGGCTGCAGGAGAGCTTCCACCCCAAAAGCCCACAGAGTCAGCCCAGTCCTCCCCATCGGGGGCTCGTGCCCCATTCCTCCCTCACCCCCTTCCACTTACCCTTCCCTAGCCACTTTTCTTGATGTACAAAATAAAGGACAATTGTGTTAAATGGAATCTGTCTTTATTGAACAAAACTGGGGGAAACTGGGAAAAGGAGGTGGGAGAGGGGAAGAGAGAGGCTGGGAGAGGGGAGGGCAACTAATATGATCAGGGGTTGGGAACAGGTCCCATATGAAGAGAGGCTAAAGAGACTGGGACTTTTCAGCTTAGAAAAGAGGAGACGGAGGGGGGACAGGATAGAGGTCTCTAAAAGCAGGAGTTGGGTGGAGAGGGTACATACAGAAAAGTTCTTCCTTAGTTCCCATACAGAAGGACTAGAGGACACCAAAGAAAAGGAATGGGTAGCAGGCTTCAAACTAGTAACAGAAAGTTCTTCTTCACAAAGCAAAGAGTCAACCTGTGGAACTCCTTGCTGCAGGAGGCTGTGAAGGCTACAACTAGGGAGGGTCTATGGAGTGCTATCAGCCGGGGGTAAGAGTGGTGTCCCTGCCCAAGGTTTGTGGAAGGCTGGAGTGGGATGGCACGAGACAAATGGCTTGGTCACTGTCTTCGGTCCATCCCCTCCAGGGTCCCTAGGGTTGGCCGCTGTTGACAGACAGGCTACTGGGCTCGATGGACCTTTGGTCTGACCCAGGATGGCCATTGTAAGCTCAGGGCTCAGGGTCGGGGGTCTCAGTGGACCCCCTTGATTTTCATGCACACCTGCTCCTGGGTGGCCAGGCTGGCAGCTCTCCTGCCCAAGCCGGCCATTTTCCTGTGCCTAGTGCGGAGATCGTGGACGAGGTCCACAATGTCTGCACTAGCCCAGGCGGGTGCCCGCCTCTTGCGGTCCCGGGCAAGGTCCCGGGAGCCGCCAGCCTGGTCCCGGGAAGAGGGGGAGGACTGGGGGGCATCGGGTGGGTGGCTCGATCCGTGCGAGGTGCAGGGTCTGGTGGCTGGGTGCTGGCAGGCTTGCACCTGGCACGGGTACCGTAGCCAGCCCATGCCCCTTTAAGGAGACCGGGGCCGGGAGGGGGGCAGACGAGTTTCCCTGGTGTTGGCCAGAGTGGCCACCAGGGAAACCTGGGGAGGGCCAGCCTCCCACTAGTTCGAATTAAGGGTCTACACAGCCCTTAATTCGAATTAGTAAATTCGAACTAGGCTTAATCCTCGTGGAATGAGGATTACCTAGTTTGAACTAAGCGCTCCGTTAGTTCGAATTTAATTCGAACTAACGGAGCGCTAGTGTAGCGCCTATGAAAGTTAGTTCGAACTAACATCCGTTAGTTCGAACTAACTTTGTAGTGTAGACATACCCTAGCTGAGTTACTGAGCTGAAGTCTTCAAATCATGGTACAAAGATTACAAGTTGCAGATAATTCACCATCTACACTAGTGTAAAGCTGCAAATGATCTGTAATCAATGCTGCAGAGAAAAACAAAAGAGAGAGGATCTCTGCCAATCTGACCAGGAGGAAAAATTGTTACTGGCTCCAAATATAGCAGTCAGTTACACTCTGAGCATGTGACCAAGACCCACCAACAGATACCTAGGAAAGAGTGCTCTGTAGTAACTCAGGGTATGTCTACACTACCACCCTAGTTCAAACTAGGGTGGTTAATGTAGGCAACTGAAGTTGCAAATGAAGCCCAGGATTTGAATTTCCCGGGCTTCATTTGCATCTTGCCGGGCGCTGCCATTTTTAAATCCCCGCTAGTTCGGACTCCGTGCCCGCGGCTACACGCGGCATGGAGTAGGTAGTTCGGCTTAGGCTTCCTATTCCGAACTACCGTTACGCCTCGTGGAGGTAGACATACCCTCATAAACCTTCCCATCTAGTGTACCATCCACAACCATTGTAACAAATACTTTAGAGTGCGCATCACCGGATTCTAAGTCTTTACTTTGTTTTCCTCATGTTGATGGTTACCCTCTACTTTTTTGTTGTTTTTTTTGGACAGAAGAATAAACGGAGATGTAAGATTTCCACAATTAGTTTGTGTGTGTGAATGCTATTTTTACTGTGATTTATGTCATAGTTTAATCCAGACTTTCCTGAGTCAATTCTATGTTTGTAGGCCTATGAAGAGAACTAGTTATACTTGTGGAAAAGCTTCAGATACTGAACAAACTCATAATAAACTTGCCATGAGTAATACATGAGCAGAAAGGTCAAAATGTCATATAAAATATTATCTATGAAGACCTAGCTATACTTAATGCTACCTATCATGTGGTTCTGTAAGACCTCTTCAGACTAATTTTGATAGAGTAGCCAATGGCAGTTGAGTACAGTGTAGGTCATAGTCTTTGTGATTTCCCTTATTTTTTTAAAATGGACCAGTAAGGATCTTTTCTGTTATAGTCAGACACCTTGTACTCAACACATACATCTGGTAAACTTAGTCATGGGATAGTACTTCCTTCATTACCCAAAGACTGGAAAACCCAAGTACAGTGAGAAATTTCAGCTAGGGAAGGATCTTTTTGTTGAGTGTGGATGGTGATGAGCACAATATAACCAGGGCTGGTAGGTGCTCCTATAACATGAATACAAATATTGTTGTTTTGTTGTCACTGGAGGGTTGAGCCAAAGGTCAAACTAAGCTACAGAACTTTTAAATGCAGGAATGGGCCTGTTTTTCCCTCTTGCTGGTAACTTGTCTTGTCAAGTACACGTATGAAAATTCGATATAAAGCATTTAAATTCTCATGTGATAATGTTTGCACAGTTGTTGAGGATGGTACCAAGCACCAAGATCAATGTGGACAAAGCCCAAATATCTAAAATAATAGCAAAGGGAATATGGCAAAATAACAGCCAGATACATCACATTTTTGTGATAATACCACCAAACTCTTATACAAAGTTTTTTTTTTTCTAAATATCAGAGCACTTTGCCCTGTTCTGCACATGGGGCAAAGTCAGGCACAGAGGGATCACCTGTCCAAGGCCGCTCAGGAGCAGAGCTAGAAACAGAAGCCTGTTCTTTTGTGTCTATCTGCTAGGCCACTCTCTTGTCATGCCTTGTATGAATGAACATTTTCCTTTATCAAGCCCAAATTAAAGGTGAACAAAATATTCTTGGTCTACTGCTACAGTATCACATGTAGAATCTCTGCAAACATGCCCATACGTCCAGGGAACAGTCATTATTAGAAAGCACTAATTTATGCTTTTGAAATATTTACCCAGTAAAGACTGTAATCAGGTTAGATGGGGACAAAGATTAAGTGAATTCTAATCCATAACTACACCTGACTTTATTTTGCATCATTTCCCTAAAATCAATGTATGTTGTCACTGCAGTATGTAATCTGAACCAAGAGCAAGACATCTTCTGTTTCTCTGTTCTGTGTCTCATGGGCTGCTAAGTGATTGTGTTTCTTGAGGGGCTGCTGAAGAGATTGTGCTACAATGACTGAGTACTGATTCCATAACAATTATTAAACGTCCGAGGCTCAGATTGTGACTAGCAATAGCCACAGACTAAGCCTCTTCTCCATTGTATGCCTTGGATGAGAGCCAGGGTCACAGTCACAGCTTTTGTGCTTGCAGAGTGCAGGGACTATTCCCTCCTTGCCCTCCTGGGGGTAAACATAACCCCAGGAGATCAATGAGGGATAGGAAAGAGGCAGGGCATTGCCCATGCTAACCCTCCTCTCCTAAGGGATGTCACAGCCTGTTCAGTGCCATTCTGGAAAGATTTGCACTGAACTACCTCCAGGCAGTGTGGTTCTGTATTGCCACCATTACTTTAGTGCCCACATGGAGCAAACTGGCAGACATCTGTGTGGTGGATAAGCTTAATTAACTTTACTGGCAGAATCACAAAATGAATGGATGAAGAGAGCAGGACATTTTGTATATTTGGTTTTTAAAGATTTCAGCCGTCTCGTAAAAGCTTGCAATTAGCTCAAATTGGCTTTGACAGGAGCATGGTCGTTGGTAGTGAAAAGTGGAAGAAGAACTGTAAATTAAGGGTAATAAAACTGCAGCTGCACAGAGTTCAGGTAAGGTGCCTAGAGGGATACCACAGGGAGTGGTGTATACATCAGTTTTGTTTAACATTCTAAATACTGATGTGGAAAAAGGAAGAAATAGCACACCAGTTGCATCTGTAGATGATACTAAATAAAAATGAGATCCAAACACTACTGAGAAGTAATTCAGAGAGAGCTGGTTATATTAGAAACATTAAGCCTGATCCTGTAATTATATAAACTGGGAGTCCCTTCACTGAAGTCATTGGCGTTACAATATAGTCTAGAGCTGTACAGCCAGTGTAGTTAAGAGGTGTATCAAGCCCATTGATTTCAATAGCAATGGGCAGCACTTGGCCCTTAGGGAATCAGACCCACATCAGCTTTTGTGGGTTTTGTTGAATCAGCAACTGCAAATAGGGCCTTAAATGTCTGTTTTAGGAATCTATCTAGATGAGAGCCCATCACTCCTGGTACTGTTACTCTAGGGCTACGTCTACACTGGCATGATTTTCCGGAAATGCTTTTAACGGAAAAGTTTTCCATTAAAAGCATTTTCGGAAAAGCGCGTCTAGATTGGCCACGGACGCTTTTCCGGATTAAGTGCTTTTCCGGAAAAGCGTCCGTGGCCAAGCTAGACGCGCTTTTCCACAAAAAAGCCCCGATCGTCATTTTCGCGATCGGGGCTTTTTTGCAGAAAACACTACTGTGCTGTCTACACTGGCCCTTTTCCGGAACAGTTTTCTGGAAAAAGACTTTTGCCCAAACGGGAGCACCGTAGTTTTTCCGCAAAAGCACTGATGATTTTACATTAGATCGTCAGCGCTTTTCCGGAAATTCAAGTGGCCAGTGTAGACAGCTGGCAAGTTTTTCCGGAAAAGCGGCTGGTTTTCCAGAATAACTTGCCAGTGTAGACACAGCCTATCTGTGTTCTAAGATGTTTCCTTACCACTGTGTCCTCCAAACTATTCTCTATGATCACTGGCCATTTCATTACCTGAACATCTCTCAAAATTTTTCATTGGACAGCCTCAATGAACATTTGCTGTTTAACATAAGTAAGCACTGGCATTAACCATGTATCTTCAGAAATGTCCTATCTGTCTTTAGGGTCAAGAACTGATATAATTTCTGTAGTACCTCTTGCTATAGTTGATTAAATGCTAGAAATTGAAAATGGCTACCAGCAATAAACGTAGTTCCCTAAATCCAATGGAGATTCTATTCACTACAGATATAACCATGTCAGGGACCTGCTTAGAAACACAATTGTCCCCAAATCCAGTTATAGCTACAACTCCTGTTTTTGTAATGTTTACAGGACTTGTGCTTCATTTTACAACTCCTTTTCCCATTTGCATGTGGTCAGAGGTAGCCATCCACTTACTATAGGTCTGTATCATAGGCAAGAGGATTCATCATTTTCTGTTACAATGTTACAAATGTCATATACCCTTTGAGTCTCTATTCTTTGGTTTTACTTCCTTCTTTTGATTTCCAGCATGAGAGGATCATAAAGTGAGTAAGTTTTATGTTTCCCATCGTATAGATATCAGGAGAAATTCAGCATGTGCACACATAGGGTATGTCTAGACTACATCCCTCTGTTGTCAGAGGGAAGTAAATTAGACATACAGAAAATTGCTAATGAAGTTGGGATTTAAATATCCTGCACTTCATTAGAATAAAATGGCAAAAAGCAGCAGCTATATGTGGCAATTTGCTAGCAAAAAGCAGCAGTCTAGATGGGGATCGATTGACAAGGAAAGCGTTTTCCGACCGATCCTGTAAACCTCGTTGCACGAGGCATAAGGGATCGGTCGGAAAAGGCTTTTCTTGTTGACTGATCCCTGTCTAGACTGCCACTTTTTGCTGGCAAATTGCCACATCAGCAAAAAGAGGTGGCCATTTTTATTTTAATGAAGTGCGGGATATTTAAATCCCCACTTCATTAGCAATTTCAGTATGTCTAATTTACATCCCTCTGGTGACAGAAGGATGTTGTCTAGACATACCCCCCCCACACACAACTCAGTTCTTACAGCTTTCTTCCTTTCCATGTCCATTACTATATTACTTGACCATGTGATGATAATACAGCTTTGCACATTTGTATCTCTTTTATAAGACTCTTAAGGCACTTTACAACAGATAATTAAAAATCAATATCCCCTTCTCAGGCAGGAGAGTAGTTCTATATCATGTCATAAATGGGTAATTTGAGGTACAGAGAAGTTAAATGACTTAACTGGGGCCACTGGAAGAGTCAGGAATAGAGCCTAGAAGTCCTGATTCCTTGTCCCTAGTTCTAAATCAGACACACAGCAAGGGTAAACACACAGAAAATACTCTTAGGAACACATACTAATGAATAACAGACTTTGTTTGTTTGCCATCAGATAAACAAGCTGTATAACGTCTTTTGCTGTGCAGTATGATGAAATCCACAGAAGGAAAACCTGTATTTGCTTTTCTTTAATTAGACCCCAAAGTCTTGTATTTCTTACAACAGTCATGATTTAGAAGCTCTAGGTTCAGGCTGTTTCATAAAATGATGTACAACTCTCTAGGGTGCACAACATATGTAAACTTCTCTCCTTTTTCATTCCAAATCACAGTGAGACTGAATTATAGCAAAGAAGGGAACTGAATTTTAAAAGTGGTTATAAAAATGACTAGTAGATATTCAGCAGAAATACAATATAATTTAAACTATGTGATAATGTAATATATCAAAAATGCATAATGAATACTTCAAGAATCTTTAAAATTTAAGAAAATGTAAAATATGTGTGTAATTGAAGAGTAAAATGATAATAGTGTGATAAAGAATCTGTTATCCACTTGATTATGTTCACCCTACAGCACTGGTAACTGAGGTATGAAAACACGAAATTGGGAATCTCTTTAAATTGGCAACATTGGTGAGAGAGACAACTTTTTTTAAATAGTAACTGATCAGCCTCAAAGGTTCTTCAGTAAGGCTCAGAAAGTATTAGATACACTTAACACCATGGGTGTTAGTCTCTTTCTATGATTCTTACTTTGATCAGGTTGCCACTGGTCTTCAAAGTCAACCTAATTCTTAACTTAGTTATTTTATTCTGTTGTTTAGTATTCCCCTCTCTCTTGAAGTCAGAGACAGTAAACTAATGGGAATTTGACAAAACCAAATTTTGTTCCTTAAAATATGGTTAAAATATAGTGGATGTTTTTCCATCAGATCTAGTTAACACCCATTTTTTCCAAAAAGCACTTTCCCCACTCACCTCCTGATACCCAATTCTCTAAATGTACATCTACACAGCAGGGCTAATGTCAAATTAAGCTACACAACTTCAGCTACATCAATTGCGTAGCTTAAGTCGAAGTAGCTTAACTCGGGTGTAGGCGCTGTCTACACAGCAGGAAATTGAAGGAAGAACACTTTTCCTTTGACTTCCCTTATTCCTCCTAAAATGAGAGTTACAAGAGTCAGAGTAAGAAGTCCTCAAGATAAACATTATTTTGAAATAAAAGCTTATCGTGTAGACATGCTCTTTGTTATTTCTGAATAACATTAGTTATTCCAAAATAATGCTGCTGTGTAGACATACCCTAACAATGCTTTCTAGTGACAGATTTTTACATTGGGCCAATCATTCTGCTGGGCCAGTTGAAGGATGAACCATGGAACAGATTGTAAAAATGGGAGTGAGAAACCTGGATTGCATTCCCAGTTTTACCAATGATTTTGGAGTGTGACCTCATGCAAATCATTTAACTTTTCTCGTCTTTAATCAACTACAATAATGGCACTTAGTTCCTTTGGTAAAGATCTTTTAAATCTATAGCTGAATAGAGCTACATAGGTGGTAAGTCCTTTAATTCAGCGCTGTTACTTCCTCCTCTCCAGAGTGTGGATAACTATGGCCTGAATTTGTGCAGGAAAAAACAGATGTCATGGAATAAATTGTACAGATTCCTATTTACATGGCAGTTTGTTTCTTGAGCACTTTCCTCACTTATTCTAAATTTCTTGGATTTTCCTCATAAGAATGAATATTAGTATCACAAAACTTGTTAATCATTTAACATTGATATAAAAATGATTGAGTAATTTGATTAACTATCATTAATCAGTGAGTTCAATTCTCTCATGTTTAAAATCTTTTGCCAATTCTGATTTAAAGTCTGAAAAGCCCTCACCTCCTAAAGAAACATTTTTGTTTATGATAGTGTCAAGAAAGAGCCACCTACAAGTTTTGTAAACATATTTCTCACTATTAACACAGAAACTTAATGGGGAAAAAATGTTTTGTAGCAGAGCTTTGTGTGTACTCAGTTATCAATTGTTCGTCTCTTCCAATAAAGAAATGTGATTCCACTGTATGTAACAGTGACTATGTTCATTGGTGACTGGCGCATAAACGAAGCAGCAGCTCCTCTTAACTTTACTGGTCTCTGCAACCCAGGATTTCCTGCTCAGAATACACTCTCCCAACCCCTATTGCCATGCAATGTAGGCTCACAAAACCCATTCCAGAACCTTCTCTAACCTCCCCAACCACATCACCAGATTCAGAATCCCCTTCTCCCAGCTCCTACCCTGTTTGCTGTTGGGAATGGAGGAGTAGGAGCTAGACTAGAGGCAGCAGGAGGTATGTGCTTGTAATCCAAAATAGCCCCATAAAAAGCTGTATTTCTTCCTCAGTCAATGTACTGTAAGGACTCCAAAAGCTGGAGGATGTATTAATCACATAGGGTATGTCTACACTACCCCCCTAGTTCGAACTGGGGGGTAATGTAGTCATACGGAGTTGCAAATGAAGCCTGGGAAATTCAAATCCCGGGCTTCATTTGCAACTCCGTATGACTACATTACCCCCCAGTTCGAACAAGGGGGGTAGTGTAGACATACCCATACAGACACACCTGCATTCTGTGACTGTATGGCTAGCCCTGCTAAAGACTGTGTGCCTACTTCCTCTGGTACCTGCAGCCTCTGTTGCAAGGCCAAACCCTCCTGATGACAGTCATGTGTACTGCAACCCACAGAGACCGGGATAACTCCCTCTCCCTGGGCGTCCCCAGCTGGCAAAAGATAGTACAGCAGACTCCACTACATCCGCCAGACTGCTGTGACACTATTAGCAGAGTTTAGCCCCATTATCCTCTGATAGCCAGCTGCTACTCTTGTTTTATGTCTCTGACTAACTATTATTCATGTCATTTTTGTGGCTCTATTGGCCATGGTACTTATTATAACAAAAAAAGTCATATGTGAGAGGTAACATGTATTTTTGCTGTAACAATGCGTACTCTGAGATTGACATATAGTGTGCTACATAATCCTGTTCGCCTGGAATTTTGATATTGATTTCAATGCAAGCAGGATTAGTCTTATAGTTCTTATGTAGGAGTCTGCTGGTTGGAATTAGACCTGCTAAAATGTTGCGTTATACAGATGATGCATTTTTTGGACGTCAGTAGGTGTCAAAACACAGCAGCTTTGCCTTATTGTAAAGTGTGTATGGATTCAGAAAACTAGTGATGGCAGGGCCTCATGTTAACTAGCAATTGCTTTTGCTAACAGAGGGTTTCACACCAAGTGTACGGGGGACAGAAGTTGGTAGGGAACTTGATCAACAGCAAGTCTCTTTAGTCAAAACAAACCTCAGGATTTGTTCACTCAAAGCCTTCTGAAGAAATCCAAACGAAGAAAACAAACAGATTAAATGCCAGTCTCCATTTTCCAACAGGACATCTGTGCCCAGTGTTAACTCTTCTCCATATGGCAGTATTACTAATGACTGCTGGTCTCTGTCAGGGCCACTTCGCCAGGACTTGGAGAGAGAGAAAAGAGGAGGAGGTACTGTCATAGTTGCCAAGGTAGTTTAGAGTGTTCCAAGCAGCACAGATTTGCAGCATCCCAGCATTCTTTGCTTTCCATTCACGGAGGTGAAGAGAGCGTGTCCGGGGCTGGAGCCAGAACACCCAAGCCTATGCTGTCACAAATGCAGAAAAACTTCTCTTTTTGGACAATGGCCACCTGGAAACCCATTTGTGAAAACAATAAAGCAGTTGAGGGATGAAGGGGATGAGAGATGCTGGCTCTGGAACAGAGCGCCTGAGCAGTAGCAGAAGCACCTCAAGCTAGGTCTAGCTAATTATCAATAGCACACCTGAGAAAATCTTTCAGAGAAGTCACCCACAGAAACCTGCTCCCCTGAAAAGACTGACTTGTGGGAGTCATGCCAGAAGCAGGATGTAACAATAAAGTGGGTGTAATTAATTGTGTATTTATAGTGCATACAGGATTGACAGTGTATACAGGTTTGACAGTGAGTGTATTACAGTGTGTTCACCAAAGTTAAGACAGCAAAATAGCTTCTGTTATAACCTTCCATTTTCACAAGCTCATAACCTTCTACTTTAGGCACTGACATTGTCCATGCTTTTGCTGCACCTCAAAAGCGAATGAGTTTGGAAACTTTGTGGAAAATACCTTTATCTATACTCGAGTTATGAAAAGTAAAAACAAATCACCACATTTTTCATTTGTAAAGTACACTTTTTTATTGCAAAAGTAGAGTTGATACACTGCATACAAATGTGCTGCTGGCCTGTTTACCCCATATTATGGAAAAATGTCTTCAGATAATATCAGCAGCAAAGAAATGAACTCTGCCTCTCACTCCATCATATGCACCTCAATGTGTTGCGACCACTGCCACCACGCATTTGCTCCTCAACACTTTACACCTCCAATAACTGAATATTTACAAAGGTAATTGTGATAACTGAGTTTTAACATTAAGTATTGTCTATAAATATAACACATTTTCTATTTTCTTTACAATGTAATAAGTATCTTCTATAAAAACATGAAATACAATGATATTAAATGCAGTTTTAGGAATGCGGATTTAAAAGAACAGAAAATTTGGAAATGCTTCTGATTTCAACAGCAATGTTAATTTGGTTGTATTGCATATAGACAGCATTTTCTGATCCTGTTTTCTGGCTAAATGTGTATGTCAGCATATTGCTGTTTCTTATCAAATGTATGCCATAAAATATATAGGATACATAGTGCTGCTGAATTAACATTGTCATTAGGACTTTAGCTTTTTAGAATTTTCTGACTTCATCATATGAACTATCCTACTGTTACACTGCATTGCCACAGGTTTTTCTGTGGGGTAACATACATGAGAACTGGGAGAAAAATTTTAAAAATCATGAATATTTCATTTCAGTTTTGAACTGAATGTGTTCCGTTCATTCTCAGGGATCTTTTGTTTTCTCTCTGTGACTACTCATGTAATTGAATTTTACAAGCACAAATTTTCATGCAAAGAGAATTTCTAAGTCACACGAATGAGCATTTTAAATTTGCATGCATGAGTGTTTGTGTTGGGAATACTTGATCACTCATCCAGGCAGGGAACAGAAACAATAGCTCTAGATGGGAGAAACCCCAGACAGAGTGAGAGGCACTGACAAAGTAAGCACATGGAAGTTAGGAATTAGAGGAATTTTAGCACTGAAGATATTAAACTTCTAAATGAGTTGTTGAATTACTAAAGCAAAGAAAATCTGTTAAATATATTTAATCATTAAATAACCTCAGCATCTACATCAAGATAAAAATCTTCATCTGCCTAATTTCTAATTATACTTTGGAAAAAAACCAATAGAGGTATAAGACAAGTTAGTGTCGGGCTTCATAGTTGTAACATTCTGCACTCAGAAGTCAACTACTTGCTTTATGCCTAAGGAGTAGATAGATATCCATACAAGGTAGAAATAGCTTGTGTTCCTCACAACTCAGGAAATGCCTCCTGAGAACAGAGCAGCTCAATTAGAGCACAGAGAGGCTGTGTCTACACTGGGCCACTTATTACGGAAAATCAGCCGCTTTTCCGGAATAAGTTGCGAGCTGTCTACACTGGCCCTTGAATTTCCAGAAAAGCAACGATGCTCTACTGTACAAAATCAGCCGCTATACCGGAAAAACTATTCTGCTCCCGCTCAGGCATAAGTCCTTATTCCAGAACACTGTTCCGGAAAAGGGCCAGTGTAGACAGCCCAGTAGTCATTTCCGGAAAAAAGCCCCGATCGCGAAAATGGCAATCGGGGCTCTTTCCGGAAAAGCGCGTCTACATTGGCCACAGGGCTTTTCCGGAAAAGCAGACTGCCAATGTAGACGCTCCTTTTCCGGAAAAACTGAAAACGGAATAGTTTTCCATTTTAAGCAGTTCCAGAAATTCATGCCAGTGTAGACGTAGCCAGAATGTGTGTAATAGAAAATATTTTATAGAGGGATTGTAAGACCCACCTTAAAATGGCTGCCTCAATTCGCCAACTGTGGAAGCTGGTCTTGTTATGGGTGAGGATAGTCAGAAAAAGGAGAGACAAAACTCTCTTACAAGAGAAGCACCTCCACATGGAACATGGTGCTAATATATAGGTTGTGGAGACAGGAGTCATTCATTAGACATCCCGATAGATAGTTAGATTGGTGAATCACCTGTCATAAACAAAGTTGGTGGCTTCTGCCAGACCAACAAATTACTAAAAAGTACTTGTGAAGAGGCTGAAGTTGTGGTATGTTGTGGGTTTGATGAGTGATTACTAGGTGAAATTCTCTGAGCTGGGTTAGGCAGGATGTGAGAAAAGATTATCACAATTGTCCTGTCCCAGGACAGGGCTTCTCCCCAGCCTCCAAACACACCCTACCCCATACAGTCTCCTTTAAAAAAGTTTTTTTTTTCAAATGTAAGCAACCAAAGACAAGCAGTTCCCTTTTGCTTTTGGACCACCAGCCCCAGGGCAATCTTCTAGACCTGCAGGATCCTTCCATATGAGTTAGCTCCACTTCATTCCTCTCTAGCCTCATTTTAAAGCACATTTTGCCCCCATTCATTCCTTCCTTTCCTCTTCTCTGATAAGGCTTTATAGGGTGGTCTGCGGCTCATCTATTCCATGTGGCTGCTCCAATCTACCCATAAATTGATGAATCTATAACGTTGGTACAAATCATGTAGAAAAGTGTGAGACTGTCTTTGGAAATAAAATAAGAAAATGAGGAGAAAGTTTTCTGAAAACAACACAATATATGTCAAACAACTTTATTCAAGCTCCTCTTATCTGAAAATGATCATTTCCTAAACTGGGTTATACTCCCCAAAGGGGAGCGCCTTTTGTAGTGAAAAATAAATTCTTAGGAAAAGTTTTCAAATGTAGGATCCTCAAGTTAGGCTTCTTATCCATACTTAGATGTCTTAATCGATGGCTTGATTTTTCCAATTGCTGAGTACTGAGGAGCTTCCATGAATTCAAAGGAATGTTGCATGTTCATAATTTTTTAAAATTAGGCCAATAACTTAAGTGCATAAATATAAATATAGAGGTCTCTCTTTAGATTCCTATTTTTGAAAAATCTTGCTCTTACTGAAAATTGTGTACCAAATACAGTATAACATTTGTATTTATATTTTAATAAACATTTTTTCCATAAAAGATCATTTTTAGAAAGTATTGTTGCACTAGCATTCTCTACTAATAATAATTCGTGATTTTTAGGGGGGGGGTTTGTTGCTGAAAGTTTACATGATAATAAATATAGGGAAATTCTTATTTAGTTTTACTTTTAATGCTTTAAACACTATCTCAGGAGGAGGGCAACTGCATTAATTAAAAGGATAAATTGCCCTGCAATCTGACATATAATGACTCCATTAAAATCCTTTTCCTAGCAAAAAAGGAAAGCCTTCAAATATCTTACAAAGAAATATTAATTCAGGCCAACAAATCCCCTTTATCAAGACATTAATAAATCCATATTCTGTGAAGTCTGAATTAGGGGAGGGTTTAAACAAGGATTTTGAAAGCATTTAAATCTGATTTGAGATTTAAGGATAGGAAAATTGTATATTAATTAGTATTAGGGCCCAACAGATGAAAAGGAAATTAAAAAAAAAACTCTCTCAGAGGAATACATTTCTGATTATCCCAATCACCAACATCAAGCCCTAATTAAATCACACCAAGTATATAATGTGCTACCGCTCTAAATTAGTAAATGCAGACATCATGCTGCACTTTTCACTTACCACCATTAGCTTAAAGAGGATTTTCCTGGAAAAGGTAATGTGTGTTAAATTAATGTTGGTCTTACATGAAGCAAAGCTTGTACATTTCTGCTATAAATGTTTAAATAAGGCATAAATATTTAGCAGAATTTTCTTCTTTTTGCCTTTAGTGAGACTAATTTGTTATTTTGAGGGGAAAGGTACGTTTAGCTATCAATAATGGCTTGCATTGTTACATTGTCTTTTGAAGCAGCATTAGCACTAGATGACTGAAATTGAGGTTTGGTATATATGGAGACTTTACCACTGTGTTTGAATCGTAAGTGACCAGAGTAGTTTCATCTGACAGCTATTGGATAGTTTATGTGCAATATGTTGTTTACCTGTGGTATATAAACCACCAACTTTATTAGCTTTCATAAATAACCTAGTGCACTGGATGGGTTTGACAGAGAATAAAATTGACGTATAGACTGCACTATCCTGTCACTTCTGGAAGTGATCGTTCCAGAGTCAAAAGTAGGGTAGCTGAAATTACTATCTTTATAATATTTTGTATGCAGCGTACATACATACATAGCTCTAGCTGTGTTGCTTCCAGGATATTAGAGAGACAAAATGGGTGAATGTGACATTACTCAGGGTACAATCTAGACTAATGGATAGCTGTGTCCTCTTTTGTACTGCTTCCCTGTTAGACCAACCATTCCTAGGGTATGTCTACACTAGCCCCCTAGTTCGAACTAGGGAGGCTAATGTAGGCATTTGAAGTTGCAAATCAAGCCCGGGATTTAAATATCCCACGCTTGATTTGCATCTTCCTGGCCAGTCGCCATTTTTGAAATTTACAAGTCCGGACTAATTGCCCGTGTCTACACACGCAGGGACCTGGTATTTCATATTAAAGCTCTAAATCGAACTACCTGTTAAACCTCCGTGCAGGAGGAAGAACAGGTAGTTTGATTTATGGCATTAATTTGAAATACCGGGTCCCCGCCGCGTGTAGATGCGGGCAGTTAGTCCGGACTTATACATTTCAAAAATGGCGGCCAGCCTGGAAGATGCAAATCAAGTGCAGGATATTTAAATCCCGGGCTTGATTTGCAACTTTGAATGCCTACATTAGCCTCCCTAGTTTGAACTAGGGGGCTAGTGTAGACATATCCCTAGTCTGTTCACACACGAACTCCAGCATGTAAATCACTCACAGCTATACTGTATGAGTGTTCTAGCCAGCCACTCATGAATTGGTCTTCAGGCAACACAAGCAAACTCCTAGTCCCAGGCTTTTCCCTAGAAATTTGCATCATATACTGCCCAGCACCCTCCAGAACAACTTAAGCTCATATAAAGTTCATAATTTCATAAATAGAAAATGATATGCACAGTTATCTCAAATTGAGTTTCCCAAACACTTCAGTCCAAGCACACTGGTTTAGATAAAATAATAAAATAAGTTTATTAACTACAGAAAGAATTTGAAAGTGAGTGCAAGTACAGAGGTATACAAGTCTGAACTGGTTGCAAAGATATAAAAAAACAAACACAAGTAATATCAATAAGCTAAATGAATTCAAAGCAAATGTTCTTGTGACCACATATTTATTGGCTGGATTCCTTTCAGCCAGAACCCCTGACACAGTATGGTGTTAGTTTCCTTGTCCCTCAGGTGTGGTTGATGCTATGAGCAGCTGTTGCTCAGGAGACAGAAGGCTGGGGGCAGTAGGAACCTCCAGCTCTTTCTTTGACAAAATGTAGATTTCTCACTTACACATACAACATGGTGTCTGCACTTACTGATTTAGAGAAGTAGCCCATTATACACTTGGAGAGATTTAATTATGGTTTGATAATGGTCATTTTATTCCTCTTAATGACAGATTTTCTTTTCAATTTTCTTTTAATCTGTAGGACCCTAATGCTGGCCGCGTAAGCAGCAGATAGTTCATTTGATTTTGTTGACCTGTCTGAGGTTTCAATTTGCCATTTATCTTTGAAGAACTGGCTTGTGTCTGCATTTCTAAACTGGTACATGTGTCATAATATTATGCAGTAGCATGTTATAACTTTAGATGTAATATTGCATCATATATTTTACTGGGATAAAAATGATCAGTAATTTATGAGTTTTCAAATGATACCTAATAGGACATACTTTGTAGAAAATCCCATTATAGCTTTGTAGAAAGGGTAAAGATAGGAAAACAGATTGTCAGAGTGAGTCAATACCTTTGCACCAACTTCTGTTAGGATACATTAGGGTACACAGCAGCATTGTTTCGGAGTACGATAACTGCAGTAATTTTGAAATAACTTAATTCGCGTCTACACAGCAGGCAGTTATTTCAAAATGATGTTGAAATACTGTGAAGCTGGAGGACTTCTTACTCTGACTCCTGTAACCCTCATTATACGAGGAGTAAGAGAAGTCGGAGGAAGAGTGCTGTATTTCGAAATAAGCTATGCAATTGACATAGCTCAATTTGCGTAGCTTATTTTGAGTTAAGCCCTGCTGTGTAGACACACACTTAGTGAGAGAGACAAGCTTTCAAGCCATCCGAAGTCTGTCATTAGGTCTGGGAAAAGAACTCCCACCATTACAGCAAAATGCAAGATGAAGCAGCTTGTTTAGCATAAATAGTGGAAACATACTTTAAGAAACAATTCAAAGTAGAATAGACCATTAACACTTCTGCAGTCATAGGACAGAAAGAGGAGATTAGTGGATCACAGAATCCATGTACTACTAATAAAAATAGAACCCAGCTGAACAATTTGGATCTGTACTTTCCCCTGTTAGGAAGAACTAAGGTTTCTGGGTCAGATCCATTACACAGGGAAGGATGAACCACAGAGTTCAAACACAGTTCTAGACTTGCCTAAAGAAACTAAAGTTTTGCTCCGCTCTTCAAGTTTGATTCCATCTCCAAGGCCTACTATGCAGGAGGAAATTGTGCCACCTGTGCAGAATACATTTAATTTTCTATTCAGGTAAGCAGCCCTAGTCTTTGTCCTTCTGCTTAATGGACAAATCAACTGACGCATCCACTTTTGTTTCATTCAAAGAAAACAACAAGAACAAAATCAGGATTAGTAAGGGAAAGCAAAATATAGAATTGCAAAATGGTAAAATATAGCAAAAACTAACCAGCCCTTCTGATCAGACTAACTAGTGTCATTAAAGGAGAAATTATATACTTTGTAAAAAGAAAATCTTTATTACCTTATATATGCTTTGTTACACTTACGTAGATCCTCCAAGGCTATTTACATTGGAACAAAGAATACTCACTCTTCAGGATATGTCACTATCCCGGAGAGAATTCTCTATTTTGGTCTTTTGCAAAAGTCAGGCAACTGCTTCCTTTTCCCAGAATGTGGTTGTCAAGAATAGCACTTAGTTTGGCGGAATACTGAACAGGAAGAAAGAGATCAATGAACTGGAAGAGAGAAGTTAAAAGCAGTGATCCAGTGGGATTAGAGAAACCACTGCAGAGAGTGCAGAGAGACTGATAAGAATTGCTGTGTGGCCTGTTAAAGGGAGGCTGGATTACTGTATTTGAAAATTCTGCATAGCATGGGGATTGTTGCTGGCAGAGTCTGTGACTCATTGTTGATTCCAAGGGCTGAATAGCTCTGGAAGCTATTTGAATATGCAAATTATGTGAGCAACAAACCAGCAAGTACTGACTGTAGTCCCCTCAGGATGTTCTGGGAGGGAGAAACAGAAGTGTTGGGCCACTGAGAAGGCCAAATAATGGAAGACTCATGAAACAATAGCATAACAGAATGGATACCAGAGAAACTAAGGCAATTCAAAGTTATATAATGTTCCCTTTCCTGAATGAATAGTGATCTATTTCTGGCAAGGGTGAGCTGGCTTCATTTCTGGAGGAGAAGCATCAGGAGCTCAAAGAGTTGATAATCTCAGTTGAAGTCACTGGGGCCACATCTATATCAGGAAAGTATTTTGAAATTAGTAAAGTCGACTTAATAATTCCCTATTTAACAAATTTGAACTAGAGTACCCCCACTACAGGGAAGACTCAAAATAATCGAAGGCATGCTTCATTAATGTGGACATGCTACCTTAGACTTAAAGCCCCGGGAAGCACTGGGGAGTAATTAGTTCGAAATACTGTAGGGAACAATTATTTCCAAATAGCAGCACCCAAGCTGCTATTTCAGAATAACTATTTTGGAATTGGCATTACTCATGATGCAAAGCAGGAGTACAGATTTAGAATTCCACAGCCCATTATTTCTAAATAACAGGCTTGATAGTGTGGACGCTCTGCTTATAAATTTGACCTTGGGGAGGGTTATTTCAAAATAAAGTCCTAATGTAGACCAAGACTGGGAGAAATAGAGAGTACATGAAGTAACAAACAGTCAGAGACATTCTGAGACCACAGAAACCACAGTTATGGAAGCACAAGATATAAGATGGAAGAACACAGCAATTGGGAAGACCAGCAGGAAGAGCAAATGCCAAACACCTAGCCTAGCGAGACCTTTAATGTATTCAGCAAAGATTCTGTTCTGCACAGAAACATGATTATGACAGTAATCTGAAAAAGTCCAATAAGTTCCTAGTTGTCTCTTTAATCACCTAAAACCTTTAAAATTGTGGCAAATCTCAAGCAAAATATTTTGATTAAATTAGTTAAGACCCACCTAAATCAGCATTTGGGACTGGTAGCAGTTCCCCTTTTGGTGGCATGACTATACTGCCTTTCCAGCATGAGCCAGTATCAGTAAGACACAGCTGACCCCCATTTTAAAAAGTAGGACACTGTGAATTCAGTTTAATGAAATTATTCTTTGCTCTTTATCATTATATTTTGCTTAGTCCTTCTTCAGATTTCAGTCCATAATGTTAATATCAAAGATAATTTGAATTACTGAAGACAGGTATTCTTTTGAGAGACACTGCATCGATGCTTTATTGATACCCAAGTATATTATGTTAATTAATTCCCTTATGAAGTTCATTTTAAGAGGATGATGCTTTTAAAACGGTCTTAAAATTCATTTAAATGAAAGAAGTCTGCCTGCAAATGAATGAAACTTGACAGGTGTGCCCAGTAGAGGAAAAATCACGAAGGTGATCTGAAGTCAAGGAAGCTAAATGAAAATTAATAAATTGAAACAAATGTTATGTGACATTCAATACTCCTGAAAAGACATTGATTTCCATATGGAAAATGAAATATTTGAATTCAAAGTGCTCTTTTCTATTATTATTCGTTCCAAAAGAATAATGGTCTAAATTTAATGTCATACAGTATACTGTGCAGTTCAAGATATTTGACTTGTAGAAGAGAAAAGGTGGTGAAAAATGCCATATTTAATTTGAAATCTAGAAAACTCAAAAGCCTTGAGGCCAAAATGTTTAACAAAGAGCCACTAATTTTGAGTTTCTTGTTTGACACTTGTAGCTCTCTTCAGCTGGGCATTAAACTTGAAGCACTCAATCAGTGGTCTGTTTTGAAAATGTTGGCCTCAATTACTTTAGAGCTTGGAGAGGTCTTAACTAAAGAGTCACAAGTATTCAAATATTCTGAACTTTATCTGACAATATTTTGTATCCTTGTCCACTTTAGCGAGGGCGTATGCCAACATAAACACTTGAAGGAATGATTGGATGCTGTTGCTCACTAGATGGAACCTGCAGAATGGTTGGAAAGGCTTGAACAACTTAAGTCCCAGTTTACCCATCTGTAAAATGGCCATAATGATACGGCCATGCTTTTTGTGGTGCTTTGAGATTTACTGATGATATTATTGTTGTTGTTAGGATTATTATTATTCATATTACTGCTAAAAGTATACAACCCTGCTATCAGATGCTGAAAGATGTTTAGTTCATTACTTTGCATTGTCTCTTGGATATTTTGCAATACTTACACGAGATGTGTTTCCCTGAGAGGTCCAGCAAGGCTAGAGGAAATCCGTTCAATACGAAATCAGATTAAGGATGTTCCTGACACTTTACACAAGAGCAAGTTTTCACACAATTTTATACTAGACAAGTTGGAAGCTGATAGTTTGCATACGAACATTTTCATTCCTTGTTTTAGCCAAAATATGATATCTTATCAAAAAGTAACTTCGTGAGCAAAAAATTGCAGAGTCTAGATCTTGACATTCAAATGGCTCATGATTTATTTGTTGGCCTTCAAAACATTTTTCAGAACTACAGTATCTGGGATCATGAAATGTAAGAAAGCTGCTACTTCGCAGGCTGAAACATAAGTTATATCCATGCATTTGAAGAGAAAATATCTCAAAGGAGGAATACAATGACAAATGAACTTACAAAGGACAAAAGATCATCCATTCTCAACAATCTGAAAGAGAAGTTTTCAACCCTGTCTTTAAAAAACTTATTAACAGAATTATATAACAGGTAAGTATGAAGAGTAAAGAAAGTTTTGCTTTTATGATGGCTGAGAAACTGATGAGTCTAAAAAGTTACATTCTTAACTTAGCAAGCAGTTACCTTTAGGATTTAAATTTGAAACTTTTGAGAATGAGACCTAGTTTTTGCAACTTTTTTTGCAAGTAAATCTTTAAGGATGACTTGGAAATTAAGGAACTGTGCCCGCTGATCTCCTTAATACATTCACAAAGGCCTTTAGCTGTGAGTTTCCCTGACCCAGAAATAGCACAGATGATTTTTTGCTGAATTCCTGTAACCATGGCTGCTAATGAAAAGAGGTTCAGCAAACTGAAATTTATCAATACATATCTAGGAAAGCCCATAGGGCAGGAAATGTTAAGCATTCTGGAAGCTCTATAGAGAATGTGGTGTGAGTTAACTAATGGGATTGTTTCAGAGAATGCTGAGAAGTTCCCTTTGTAAAAGTACTTAGTGGCACTTGCTTGTTGTGTTGTTGTTGTTATTTGAGAGGCATGGTGGGGAGAGAGGGACATAAGAACGGCCATACTGGTCAGGCTAAAGGTCCATCTAGCCCAGTAGACTGTCTGCCGACTGTGGCCAGCACCAGATGCCCCAGAGGGGATGGACCGAAGACAATGATCAAGTGATTTGTCTCCTGCCATCCTTCTCCAGCCTCTGACAAACAGAGGCCAGGGACACCATTTCTATCTCCTGGCTAATAGCCTTTTATGGACCTAACCTCCATGAAATTATCTAGCTTCTCTTTAAACTCTATTAGGTATGTCTACACTGCCACCCTAGTTCGAACTAAGGTGGCTAATGTAGGCATTCGAACTTGCAGGAGGAATAACTGTAGTTCGAATTAGGAGCTTTAATTTGAACTACCTAGTCCGTGCCACGTGTAGCCATGAGCAGGCAGCTTGAACTACGGGGCATTTAAAAATGGCAGCGCTCGGGAACATGCAAATGAAGCCCGGGATATTTAAATCCCGGGCTTCATTTTCAAGTTCGAATGCCTACATTAGCCACCCTAGTTCGAACTAGGGTGGCAGTGTAGACATACCCTTATAGTCCTAGCCTTCACAGCCTCCTCTGGCAAGGAGTTACACAGGTTGACTATGCGCTGTTTGAAGAAAAACTTTAGGTTTAAACCTACTACCCTTTAACTTCATTTGGTGTCCTCTAGTTCTTCTATTATGGGAACTAATAAATAACTTTTCTTTATTCACCCTCTCCACACCACTCATGATTTTATATACCTCTATCATATCCCCCCTAAGCCTCCTCTTTTCTAAACTGAAAAGCCCCAGTCACTTTAATCTCTCTTCATATGGGACCCGTTCCAAATCCCTAATCATTTAATTGCCCTTTTCTGAACCCTTTCTAAGGCCAATATATATATATTTTTAGGTGAGGAGACCATATCTGTACACAGTATTGAAGATGTGGGCGTACCATAGTTTTATACAGGGGCAGTAAGATAGTCTGTGTCTTATTTTCTATCCCTTTCTTAATAATTTCTAATTAAGATAGAGTGATTCAAGCCCAGAATATCCTTGGCATAGCCCTGACTTCAATACAATTCATGTAGAATTTCACATTGTGTTAGACACGTAGTAGAAAACATATGGTGTTTCTTTGTGGTCTTGAGTTAATTGAGCCTAACTCCCATGATCAGAATGGTTAAAGAACTTTTCATCTAGTTTCTAAAATGTAGACATGGTGCTCATGATGCATTTTTGGTCTGTTCTTCTTGAGGATAAACAAAAATAAAAGATAAAATTCTAACTCTACTCTATTGTTTGTTGGACTATGCACGTAATTTTATAAATTCCCCAGCTGGCACTAATATTGGTGGTGTTAGTGATAGATATTTCTCTTTCTGTTAGACTCATGTAATTTTACAATGAAAACCAAAGAACTCGGGCCAGATCTTAACCTCTTCTCTGGTTGCTTTGTGCCAGTCTGACTACACAAATACGCTTGAAATCAAGCTAATTGGTCACCTGTTGACACCACACGTTCCGAAACCATGAAGTATCAAGTATTGACTTAAATTAAAGCAGGATATCGTTTCTTGGGGTAGAGGCTTCGCTCATGGTTTCCCAACGGTAGAATGAGAATACATGAATACGAAACTTCCTACAATAACCTTTAACTAAGGCAACTGAACTTGAAGTAATTGTTTACTTTCACATTCTCTCAAAGAAAATTAAAACTCTTTTCACTCAGTGGGACCTCTCAGTGTTGTTGAGCAAGAATAAATAAGTCAATACATTTGAAAATTGTTCTTGCATTAGGTTATTCTTGACAATATATTTAAGAATTTACTATTATAAAAGTATAATCCTCTTTTGCACGAGAATGATTGACAGAGGGAAGTTTCCAATTATATGGCAATTGAAAAGTTTATATATAGTGTCTATAATATTAGAGGAAGCCAATGCAATGATGCATAAGCAATAAGCTTTTGTTAAGATTCTTCTGGATAAGCCAACTTATCTTCAAAGAGTGAGCTGGATATAAGAAGGTGAAGAAATATGTATGGCCACATACAAATATACATTATAGGCCAAATTCTGGGTGGTCTACCTCACATTCCTATACAATTCCCACAGACAAGAAATAATTTAAATGAAAATTGCGTGTAGGACCCAGTTCTTCCTCTGGAAGGCTGCATGTACATGCAAGTAAATCATACCTACTTCTTCCTTGTCAATTCCTTGGTTTGCCCCTTGACAAATTCAGTGTAAATGGCACATTTTGGCAATTTCTCAGAACACTGTGAGACATCTCAGATACTTTGAGGGTGGGGGGAGAATTGGAGCTTCCAACTTCAACTATTTGTTCATCTATCCATTCTGTGAGTAAGCTGAACAATATTCAGGAGGTTGCCCAGAGAGGTTGTGTAATCTCCATCATTGGAGATTTTAAGAGTAGGTTACAAAAACACCTATAAGGGTGTTCTAGGTAATAGCTAGTCCTGCCAGGAGTACAGGGGCCTGGGCCAGATGACTTCTCAAGGTCCCTTCTAGTCCTGCAAATCTATGATTCTGTAATTAGCCAGGATTAAGTCATAGAGAAACAGGTGTTCATTTAGGGCATGTCTACCCTACAGCATTATTTTGACATAACTCAAGTTATGAGGCCTTTAAAGGTGCAGGCAGAAAGGAAAGGGCTTGTGACATGAAACAGATCCTGCTCACACCATGCCAAGCAGCAGGACCCTGCACTGCTCTCTTCTGCTGCAATGAGCAAGCTCAGTGCTCCCACCGAGCTGCCTATGGCTGCAAGCATGCTGGCAGCCACCTCGGAAGCCTCTGTCCAGGGGTGGAAGAGGGCCCTTTCCTGGAGTGGTACAGAAATCCCGGACCTCGTAGAGTTCTGGGGAGAAGAGGCTAACCTCTATGTTCTCTGCACCAGACATAGGAATGCTGACATGTTTAGCCAGATAGCCACAAACCTGGCCCAGAAGTGGCACATGCACACCCAGGAGCAGGTGCGCATAAAAATAAAAGAACTGAGGCAAGCCTACATCAAGGTCAGGGAACAAAGTTCCCCATCTGGAGTGGCACCCCAGACCTGCCACTTTTATGACCAGCTGGATCACATCCTGGGAGGGTAGTCAGTCCCTTCTGCTCCTCCCCTCTCCCCATCAACTCTGGCCTGACAATGGTCATCGTCAGCCTCTGGGAGGACAGGGCTGTGAAGAAGGAGCATAAGGATGAAGAGGAGCAGGAGGAGGAGGCCAGCCTGGACATGATGCTCACTAGCCAGGAGGTCATCATCTCCCTGGAACTGGTACCCGCCCTCCCAGGATGTCTTCCAGGGTTCAAACAAGGCTGAGGAACGCTCATCAGGTGAGTCCTCTATCTTTCCCTATCTACATGCAGGGGGAGATAGCATGCAGTGAGGGGTTGCATATTTCTTGCTTGGCCTTTTTGGCCTGGGGCTTGCACAACAGCCTGTGCATGTGTGTGCACATAGAGCACAAGTCCAGAGCAGACAGCCCATGAGGCCGCCACATAGGATCCTGTTACTCCTTCTCGCAAGGTTCCTGGAGAGGCCTTCCCCCATCCCCCTTCTTCTGCTACATCTCCCCTCCTCCTCACAGTCTTTGGCTGTGAGCTACAAGAGATATTTTCCATGAGAACAGAGCATAAAAGTTATCTAACTCTTGTCTAGTCATGGCTAGACACACAAATAATTTCTGAAGTACTGTAGGATAGTTCTTCACCTTAACTCAGTGTAACCAAGGATGGGAAAAGATACCATTTGTTTGGCTGTGTATGTTATAATTTGGGAGTAGAAGTAAGTTTAGCAATTTTGCATGAGATGCCCAAGAAGTTCAGCAGAACTGTAAGCATGTGTGATAATGCTGGAAATAGTTATATTATTTTTGAGTCTTGTTTGTGCCTTAGTTTACCCTATGTGCTGCATTGTTATCCAGTGGGTGAAAAAGAACTGTTGCTCTCACAAAGCCAGCTAAGAGACGTAAGTTTGTATGTCATCTAGCTGTATGGCTCTTGTCTCCTTATCAACAGACTATTTGAGGACACAATGGCAAACCCAATTGCCCAGCCATTGACATCTAGCAACGGGGGGAGGGAGGGTCCCTTTAAGCACAGGTCTCAGATACCCTCAGGCAGCAGCCACACAAGGTCACTCCTGACCTGATGCCCTGACAGAACTGGTTCCGGCCAGCCTTAAATGCGATACAGCATCCTATCAGTGTGGACACGCTCTTTGAAATAGTAAAATGCTATTTCGAAATGCATTTTGTATCTAGATGCCTTATTTCAAAATAAGCTATTTTGAAATAACTACTTTGAAGTAAGATATTTCAAAATAACACTGTAGTATAGATATACTCCTACATAGTAATTTCAGGAATCAAACAAAGTCTATGGAACTGGCCTTCATGTGCAAATTTGACACTGTCATTGCTTGAACAGACATGCACTGTGTGGGCCATGATTCTCAACACCCAAAGAACATCAAAAGCTAAGTATTAGACACTAGGACTGTGTCCAGACTCAGGGGTTTTTTCGAAAAAAGTAGCCTTATTTCGAAAAAACTTCACCTGCATCTAGACTGCAGCCATGTTCTTTCGAAATTAAATCGAAAGAATGCGGCTTTTCTTTCAACGGCGGTAAACCTCATTTCACGAGGAAGAACGCCTTTTTCGAAAGTGCTCTTTCGAAAAAAGGAGTTCTTGAATGCCAACAGGGCTTTTTAGAAAGAGAGCATCCAGACTCACTCGCTGCTTTCTTTCGAAATAGCGGCTTGCTTTTTCGAAAGTACTGCTTGCAGTCTAGATGCTCTTTTTCGAAAGAGGCTTGCAGTCTAAACATAGCCTTACAGCCCACTCTATTAGCCTCATTTAGTATAGACACTTTAATTTACAGGTTTTTTTCCCTACCCTCTCTCCCCTCTTTTTCTGCTTTATATTTAATCCTCTGTGCCTCTTGCTGCATATTTGTCATCTGAAGAAGTCAGTTGTGCCCACAAAAGCTCATGATATTATAGATAGATAGATAGATAGATAGTCTCTAAGGTGCTACTAGATCACCATTGTTTTTAAGTTTTTCTCGCTGTGAAAGTGGAATGCTCATCTTTAGGGCCCATTCCTACTTCATTTGAAAACAGGAGCAAAATTCTCACTGGCTTTAATGGCAGTAGGATTGGATCTCCAAACAACTATTTCTTACAACATTATGAACTAAACTTAGAGTACTAATATGTTTTAGGTCATTTGTTTGCTTTAATAAGATACATGTGCAAACATAAGAACGGCTATACTGGGTCAGACCAAAGGTCCATCTAGCCCAGTATCCTGTCTGCCGACAGTGGTCAGTGCCAGGTGCACCAGAGGGGGTGGACTGAAGACAACGATCAAGCAATTTGTCTCCTGCCATCCATCTCCAGCCTTTGACAAACAGAGGCCAGGGACAGCATTCCTTACCCCCTGGCTAACAGCCTTTTATGGACCTAACCTCCATGAAATTATCTAGTTATTTTTTTAAACTCTGTTATAGTCCTAGCCCTCACAGCCTCCTCTGGCGAGGAGTTCCACAGGTTGACTGTGCGCTGTATGAAGAAGAACTTTCTTTTATCAGTTTTAAATCTGCCACCCATTAATTTAATTTGGTGTCTTCTAGTTCTTATATTATGGGAACAAGTACATAACTTCTTTATTCACCCTCTCCACACCACTCATGATTTTATATATCTCTATCATATCCTCCCTCAATCTCCTCTTTTCTAAACTGAAAAGTCCCAGTCTCTTTAGCCTCTCCTCATATGGGACCCGTTTCAAACCTCTAATCATTTTTGTTGCCCTTTTCTGAACCTTTTCTACTGCCAAAATAATTCGAACTACCTAGTCCATGCCGTGTGTAGCTGCGGGCAGGTAGTTCGGACTACAGGGCATTTAAAAATGGCGGTGCCCGGGAACATGCAAATAAAGCCCGGGATATTTAAATCCCGGGCTTCACTTGCAAGTTCGAATGCCTACATTAGCCACCCTAGTTTGAACATAGGGCAGTGTAAACATACCCTAATAGATCAGTAAGACATGATTTCCCTTTACAAAAACCATGTTGATTTTTGCCCAGAAATCATGTTCTTCTACGTGTCTGTCAATTTTATTCTTTACTATTGTTTCGACTAATTTGACCTGTACTGACATTAGACTTACCAGAGTCTAATTGCCAGAGTCGCCTCTAGAGCCCTTTTTAAATATTGGCATTATGCTAGCTGTCTTCCAGTCCTTGGGTACAGAAGTTGATTTAAAGGATAGGTTACAAACCACAGTTAATAGTTCCACAATTTCACATTTGAGTTTTTTCAGAACCCTTGGGTGAATGTCATCCGGTCCCAGTGATTCGTTACTGTTAAGTTTTTCTATTTCGTCCAAAACCTCCTCTAATGACACTTCAGTCCAGGACAGTTCCTCAGATTCATCACTCACAAAGGATGGTGCAGGTTTGGGAATCTCCCTAACATCCTCAGCTATGAAGACTGAAGCAAATAAATCATTTAGTCTCTCCGCAACGGCTTTATCATCCTTGATTGCTCCTTTTGTATCTCACTTGTCCAGGCACCCCACTGGTTTTTAACAGGCTTCCTGCTTCTAATGTACATAAACATTTTTTTTATTCATTTTTGAATTTTTGGCTAGCTGTTAATCAGAATCTTTTTTGGCTTTTCTTATTACATTTTTACACTTAATTTGGCAGTGTTTATGTTCCTTTTTCACGTGTTTCATGTGCATTATTACTTTTTGCATTACTGAGTTCAAGACACTGCAGCTTGTTTGCTGCTCTCTCTCTTCCTCTCTCTCTCACACACACACACACACACACATACACACGCACACACTGATAAAAAGAGTATGTAGTCAGCACATTCTTTGGAGCTCACTGAAGTTTGGATTTTTAGTGGTAATCCTTTGGAGCCAAGTAATTAGCTAAAATGTCAAGAACTTGCAAGTTGTTCCATTTAGGAGGAGAAACCAGTAATAACCATTTTGTTTATTTACCAAGACTATACAAAGTCCTTCTAATGTGAGTGCTGACCTCAAGCACATGCACCTCTTGCTCTTTGTGGCCCTGTAGGTGCATTGCCCTGGCGTCTGTTCAGGTTCCTCTAGTCTATTACCCAGACCAGACCCTTCTATGGGTCTGGTTTATTAACTCTTTTTACAGAGTGTATCTCACTCCCTTAGAACATGAGTTCCCATCTCTCTTCCTTGGACAGGACCTGTAATTTAGCCAATCCTTCTGTTTCTCCTTAAGACAGCAGTCCCCAGGCCTTCTTTTTGGAGTGGAGTTATAATTTAGATCAGCTGTAGGCCCATAGCCAGATTCTCGTTCTGATGACAATGACCTCTTTCCCCAGTTAGCCCCCAGGCTCAGAGAGGTCTGCAGGCCAGCTTCCTCTTGGTGTGAGAGAAGATGCAGCATCTGTAAAAGCATAAGAGCAATCATACCAAAGGCCCAGCTAGCTCAGTATCCTGTCTTCCAGTAGTGTCCAATATCCATTCCCAGAGAGAATGAACAGAACATGTAATCACCAACTGATCCATCCCTGGGGCCCATTCCCAGCTTCAGGCAAACAAAGGCTGGTCCCCTTCCTAATACCCATCCCAACTGGTATTGTGAAGTGTATGTGGGGGTGCTAAGCCTCTCTACGTGGCTCCTGCTCCCAGGTTCTTAAAGAGAGAGGGACAGTGTTTCCTCCCAAATACCACTTAATCCTATAAGTTTTTCTTCTCCACCAATATCATCTAGGCCTTTATATGTTTTAACCCTTTCAAAACATTAAAGGGCCACATCACATAAGTAGGCTGACCTTTTGTCCCTATGCTGATAGTACTGTGTACCCTAGATGCCACTGCTATTTTTTTAGCCACCTCATGGCAATGGCTTCTTTACATTTATCCTTAATGGAATGCCTGAACCATAGCAAGTTTTAAATGAGCCATATGATTATTACTTAACATTATAGAGCATTTAGAGATCAGAAAATCTAGGACCGTAATGTGCTAGAGCTGCAGACCACATGCGACCCATCGGGGTTCTATATGTGGCCCACAAGATATTTTTTTACTTTTGTCCATGCACAGGATTGCCGGATTCCACTGCTTTCTGTTCACATCGATTTTTTTCTTATTAGTAAAGTGACACACACAGAAAGCAAGGCTATGTGAAGTGACGTGCATGCTGATTGCACCTAACATTGGCTGTGAGAGCCAAATGCTCTTGCTGCATCCAATCAAAGCACTACTACAGTTCAATCAGCACATGCCACAAATTCTCGGCATGTGAGCTCAGTTAGCAATCCCACACCTCTTTGAAATGGAGGGCCACTCATGCAACCTGCTCATGTTGCAAATAGCTGTGCTAGACGGTGTACCAATATAGCACCATGTTTTAATATTTTGGATTCTTCCTTGCATGCATACTTTAGGGGTTACACTGAGTTTCAGATTTGTAGTAAAGCCCAAAACAAGACAAGGCTGGCCTGCTCTCAGGTTTCCTGATGAAAATGCTGCACAGCTGCTTTGGACCCTGTTGCTACGCTGAAGAAAGATTAAAATATTACACAAAATATTTCAGCCTGAAGCATCTCCCACTCTTTGACAGATTGCTAGATATAGCTGCTTTTGAAACGTCCATCATTTATAGCTATTTATGTTCTAGTGCATTCAGTGACTGCTATCTTGTCTGGGGAAAATGCTCTCAGCTATCAATTGCTTAACCAGGAGCAATAAGGTATGGTATGGCTCTGCTTCCAGTCATTTTGTTTTGACTATCACAATTAATGAGGTTTCTTTCTGTTTTACAAAGAAGTTCAGAATCTCTTGAATTCCTTATAAGTAGAATAAAAAGCATCTTAATTTAAAAAGACCATTGCTGTTAAAATGCCCAAATGTCTTTCTATAAAGTTATAATTTTGTTGACACACTTTTTCATTTTGAAAAGATGTCCAATATTACAAAGAAGCACAATAAAAAAGTTGTGGGTATTCTCATGACCATTATCAAGGCAACATGAGATGATGTGTTCTTCAGAAGTTTTCATGGTCAGTAGATTAAATTCATCTGAAATTTCAATTAGGTTAATCTCTCGCACTTTCCCAGAAAATGGAGAAAGGAACTGTATATATCAGATGAAGGTTGCAAGTAGCCCATACACAAATTTCCATGTCATGTGGCTATGCACGGTTCAGTGGCTCAACAGCCCAACATAAACTTCTCTGCAGCACAATGCCCTTCTGCCTTAAGCCCTGGTTCACAAGAGTAATTCTATCTCTCTTCAGCAAAGCATGTGAAGTCATTGGAACATATTTAAAGTCCAACAAGTAATTAAATGCTCTTCTCAGTAGGGATTACCAACTTGCAGAGCATGTGCTTAAGTATTTGCTGAATCAGGGCCCTCAAGGGGTAGATACAGTTTTGGAATATCAGGAAAAAAGAGAAAGAACCATGACTTCTTCATATTGAAACATTTAAAGCAGTGAGGAAATGGTGTCTATTTTGAAGAAGGGAGATGGTTGGAGGGGAAAAATGACAATGTTTTGAATCTTGTGAAGAAAACTTTTATGATTATAGCACCAAAAAGATGAAAAAACTAAACCTACTCTACCACTTTCCCAAATGTCTTCAGTTTGGATATAAAATTAAGCTCTGAAAGTACTGTAATAGTAACAGTATCAGAGGGAGAGCATACAAGGGAAACTTTTATAGCTATTAAGGTAATTAAGAACAAATGAAGGTCATTTGATATAGAAAGGCTCATTAATCAATAGGCTGGAAATCACAGCTTGTTGCCAGATTTTAAGCTCTTACATATTAAAAAAAACTAAATTAAAATAATGAATGAAATGGAAACAAATGAATATAGAATGCCAGTTAGTAAAAAGACCCTTTAAATACAGAGAAAAGAATTATGGGTCCAGATTCTGTTGAGTTTATTCACATTGATTAGCACATGTCTCTGGTCTCATTGGCACTAAACTATTTATGGTAGAAGAATTTGGCCTTCTAATAGTAAAAATACCTAATTCAAAAATATGCAGTAACAAATATCCTCTTAAACCCGCCTTTCTTTCTGAATATATTTCTACAAAGCACTGATCTTTTTCTATTTCAAAATTCAGTCTAATTCCTGAGCACATGTTTTCTTCTCTATCACATTTAACAGGAGTTTGAGCTGCCATTTCTGCACAAATGTTAATTTTAAGTGGCAAAAAATTGTGTCTCCAAGCTTTAGCTCTCCAGAAAGATATGGGCTGCTTCTGCACAAAGGAGATGAACATCTTTGTTCCAGCCTTCATCTTTAATATGTATCTTTCCCAAACTAAATGGAAGATTTTGAAAGAAGCTTACAATAGAGTCATCAAATTTTCACAAATATATCAGAATGTGAAAATGACAAAACAAAGAAAGTACTGTTGATGTAATTAAAATATTACTATTTTACATTGTGTTATTTCATAAACATAATATATGCGATGGATAATAAAACAATGTGTAACTGCTGACAGGCAGATAAAAACCAGGACCTCAGGGTAGGAGCTGCTATATCTTGAGCTATAAAGCCAGCTATAGACTCTCACAGAAAAGTCACTGGGCAGTGGATAATAAAATAGGATCATAAAAGCAAAAGAAAACCAAATGGATTGAGTCTCACAACTGGGGATCATAATTACTACAGGACATTTTGTCAGAGATTTCCGGTTGTAACTTGGATCAAACAAATGGCTTGAGGATTCTCTAGCTTAGTGAGTTTTCCACAGTATATGGCAACAAACAAACATTACATCAACTACGAGAAGCCAAAAGCATTTAAAGAGATTTTTCAAAAAGTTTAACTGATTTAAGAACAAGGAATGATGTATTTAGGCTCCTAAATTAATTTTTTGAATATTCCACTGTTAATAAATTAACAGTAAAAACAGAAGTATATGGAAATTGGTGAGAATTCAACATATGGCCCTAAAAAAGAGCAATAGATTTAATTAGTATGGGCTAATGAATTCCACAATACAGATGGCACATCAGTAGAGCTCTACAGAGGATGGAAATGTTATTTCGAACAGAATTTTGAACTCTCTCATTCTGATTTACAATAAAACCCTGTAAGTTTAAGAATCTCTGAAAGAAAACTCTGAAAAAGGTCCTTTTTCAAAGTAGTCTAACAATATGACAGTTTATGATCTCATGGTGCCATACGTTTGCAAAGAAACATTTTCCATGTATAACATTCCTGCCCTATATCATGCTTCTCATTTGGCTGGACTAGGTTCCCAAGTCTTTAATTGTAAATTCCCACTTGAGCCATTAAACACAGGTCATTTTTTTCCTGCAATGCTTAAAAATGCATAATTCATAACCTATGTTGGGGTAAACTGGATTAAGGAATAATGAGGCAGAATAAATTTATTGTTATATTCTAATTCATATATACACATATATTTTCCCAAGTACTGGCAGTCTGAGTAAAGTTGTTAGTTTAATTTCTTCTTTAAAATGGCAATGTACTCCTAGTGGATAGGTAAAAGTAAGCAAGCTGATTGTGTGTGTGTATGCTCATGTGAATGCATGCACATTTTTGAGTTTTAAGGGAACTATAATCTGTGAATATTCTGCTACTCAGTGAATTATTGTCCAGAGATGTTCAGCTCTTGAATATGTTATTTAACTGAGCTTTATCACACATCTTTGGGTTTAATACTCTTTCTGCAAATATGGCTACCAGTCAGAGAGGGTGATCGTAGACCTTTTTAACATATCCCTGCACCAAAAGGCACTGCGTGTTTCTTTTCTCAAGTGAGACATGGCTAATAGTTTCCCTGCACGCTGCCTATCAGCTTGAGAAACACTATGGAAGTGCAACACCAAGAAATCTATCCAAGTTAGAGAGTTACCTCCCTCCTTCTGAGGGTAAATAAATCAGAAAATTTGAACACTATAGATTTAAGACTCCATGAACACACCAACCAGTTATTTATATGCTCAAAATTATTAACATTATGGTATCTCAAAACACTGATGAATTAGTCTAAGACTCACTAGCTGTGACCATTTTTACACCTAGAAAATGGGGATTAATAATTTATCTTACAGACATATAGTAAATAATGTATTTCCAAAACATGAAACAGATTATGCAATTGTAACAAAATATTTACTACATGCTTGCAAGGTAAATTTAAAAAATTAAATTGACAGGACTCTATTCTCTAGAGTTCATTAAGTGATAACATATAGTTATTAATGGCTACATATTATGAGGTATTAGAGTTTCTACTTCACCAGCAAAAGAATAGTCAAATAGTCATCAGCTTAGTTTAAGCTCCATTATAACTGTAGGCAGTGTTCCCAAACAAGGAAAGAGAAGTGTTTGTGTGAATCACTCAGTTTAATTAACAGTCTTTGTGGTTGGCAGGATCGAAGGGAAAAGAATTTTAATCACTGCAAACCTAATGGGGTATTAGGTTTAGATATAATTTGCACCTCCAGAGAATTTTTTTGTAATGCCTCTTTAATTAATGTGCCATTATTTGTAAATATTATCAAACACTCATAAAAAGTCATTTTTGTTTTATTTAACTTAATTAAAGAGTGATACTGTTTTGAAATGCTCCATTTCCAGCTTCTGCTTTGATAATCAGACATTGCTCCCATATTACCTTGACTCCAGCAGTATATTGATATGTCATTGAAAAAGGGGCATGTGCAGAGTGTGTTTGATTTTAGTGAACTCAGGGCTGAGGAAACGGACTGGACTGTGTGCCCTGGAGAATGGAATTCTTTGATTATCCCTGGAATAAATATAGCACGATGACTAGTAGCACAAACTTCCCTATATTTGGGCTTCAGGCTGAACAAATAGGGGTAGGGGAAATGACTGTTTATGCTTCTGCAGCGTTTGCCAGTGACAGTGTCAGATGGGAGATTGTGTTTGGATTTTATTTGTTTTTATTGTAGGGATACTTTGGCAGTAGGAAGAGGATGCAGGCTCAGGGTTCAAGCTGGCAGACCAAAAAAACAACTTCTCGAAATATAATTATAATCCCCTAAACTCCTCCTACAAAGCAAACTTTGCTTAGCTGAGATGTCAATATAGAGTGCCCATTACAGTAGATTGTGCAGATATTGAATTATACATGTCCCTGGCATGTAGATTGTGCAGATATTGAATTATACATGCCCCTGGCTTTTCTCAAGTTCATACACAGCATGGGTCCTGAACTTTCCATGGCCCCTTTGGTGTAGCTCCCTTGTACTGTCATCTGTGGGATAGGCTCCCCCTTGGACAACCCCTCACCTCTGGGCTCTGCATTTCCCTTCTGACCTTGCTTAGAATGAGAGAGGGATGCCAAAATGCTCTGACACACGTGGTAAATTGTGCAGCTAATCATAATATTTATCCTTGCTTATAAGAGATTATCTGTGCCGTAACTAAAACATTAAAAAATGCAATACAATGTAGGCAAAAATTATCTCAAAGGGTCATAGAGAGCTGAAAACAAACCCTGCAAAACAGAAACAAATTCCAAATTTCCGAAGTTTTCAGCAAACGATGCTCTCTCTCTTTGCGATGTTCTCTCTTCAAGTATGCTGCTGTTATTGTTGATTTGAGTTACCATAGTGCCTGGGAACCCTAGTAAAGGACCAGGGCCCATTGTGCTAGGCATTGCATGGAACAAGGACAGTCCATGGCCTTTCAAGAAGTGCAACTCCTAACAACCCACAACTCCAGAATGTGTAACTGATTTCTGGTGGCATTTCTCCATGTTCACTGTGATCAGTGCTGAGATAACAAATACAGGTATCTCTGTTTTTCTGTTCAGAATATATTGACATTTATTGGAAGCATGCGCTAGTTGGGGTTGGTGGGTAGCTGATAACCAGCCCCAGTTCAGAGCTAGGGCACAGGATTACTGGGCAGCTCCACATTAATCAATATTTCAGCCTAAGATAGTTGCAGCACAACCTCAGGGTCATTTATTCAAAATATCTGGGACAGTAAGGCTCTGTCTACCCTACATGCTTTTTTTGAAATAACTCAAGTTATTTCAAAATAACAGACTGTGTGTCTACACAGCAAGCCCATTATTTCAAAATAATTTCAAAATAATGGGCTTCTTACTCCGGCTTCTGTAACTCTCACTTCACAAGGAGTAAGGGAAGACGGAAGAAGAATGCTCTTTCTCGGACTTCCTGTTTTGTAGACAGCACCAAAAGCCAAGTTAAGCTAATTCGACTTCAGCTCAAGTTACAGTGGGGAAGGTCTAGGTTGTATATTAGGAAAAACTATTTCACTAGGAGGGTGGTGAAGCACTGGAATGGGTTACCTAGGCAGGTGATGGAATCTCCATCTCTAGAGGTCTTTAAGCCCTGGCTTGACAAAGCCCTGGCTGGGGTAATTTAGTTGGGATTTGTCCCGTTTTGGGCAAAGTAGGAATAAGATCCTCCGGAAAAGGGCGCTTTTTCCGGAGGATCGGGGCCAGTGTAGACGCTCTTTTACGGCTTTTCTAAAAGCCGGAAAAAAGCGGCGGACATTTTTATTTAAATGCCGCGGGGGATATTTAAATCCCCCGCGGATTTCCCTATTACGATCTCAAAAATTACCATGCCCTTTCCGGAAAAGGGGCCAGTGTAGACGTAGCCACACTGAAATACAGTGCTGAAATATTAATCACCTGGCTTCTCTACAGCACACCTTATCTTGTGTTCGATGCTAGCTATATTGAATTCAGAATAAGAGTCTTTCTGTGGTGCAAGCTGAACGCACCACTGTATCATTGCTGTGCCCTTACCCAGACTCAGGGGAGTGTGTTGGCCATGTGTACCACTGGGGGATTGATCACATTGTAACTCTGCCCATCACCTTCTTTTATTAGACTAGTTTATTAAGCAGCCAGTGGAGCTTCCCCAAATTAAAACTGTTTTGGATCATTTTACAATTTTTTTTCCTGGAGAGTCACACACGCTTTAAAAAAAAGGCAAAGCCCAGATACTAGAACCAGTGGTAGATCACCTTAGGTTCCATTTCCTGAATTTAGAGAAGCTGTCTGTAAATCCTGGAAGACTTAGCTGAATACCGTATGTTCTCTCTACTCTCACTGTGACAATTTGCTTCTTTGGGGAAAACACTTGAGGGAGTTCCACAGCTCACCCGCTTTGAGATGCCGTCCAATTACATTAATTGTATACCATGACAAATGAGAATTATCTCCATCATTGGTTGACTGACATTTAATTATGTCCCTGTTCTGCTGAGGCAGAACTTAGCATTTTCCAGCTCTCTAACTGCATAGGATATTTTAACACAGAGTGAAGCAAGTAGGAAATGCAAATATATTTCCCCCTCTCAAACAGACATCAATCAACTCACAGACATAGATGCAGATACGGTATCTTATTATGGAAGGTCTCAATTAATGGGTAAGGTTTGGTACCTTAAACTGTGTTGCCTGCAGCTTAGGCAGTTTGATTTTTTTATTGACTGATGCTCATTTTATGTGAATATCATTTGCTATCCGCTCACTAGGAAAACAAAATACATGTTACACATTCTGGTATTACACTGTGGCATTTTAGCCCTATGAGTATCTCTAGCTGTCTGCATAGATTCAACAGACAAATTAAGTTATCATGGGTGAAAGTGAGCAAATTTCATGCTTTCCTAGCAAATAATTGACCTTTATTTTCCACTAGTCTTACTTGCAGATAAAATAGATCTTCTTCAGTCTGCCTTTTAACACACAGTCATGGTAAATATGGGAGACTCCAGATTTTTATTTGAAATGAAAGGTCAGAACTCTGTGAAGTCAAAAGAAGAATTATATAAAACTCAGATTTCTATTCAAACAGATTAGGGATAGACTGGAATGGAGAGAAATATATTTGGTAAGATCTAAATAATGCATGCAGGGAGAATGGGGGTGGAAAACACTTCCCTGTATTAAGATCTAGTGTTAAGAAACAAGGACAATTTTTTCTGGCACAATTCAAAGCCCATTAATGTCACTGGATTTTGGCTCAAGCCCTCATAGGTGTGCATCTGCACAGTTATTGCTTATAATAGTGGAGAAAAGTGATAGGAGATTACAGACCATGCTCTCTCCCAGTACTTGTGCCTCTTCCATATTTCAACCCAATAGAAGAGCTCATTCTAATCAAGGAGCCAAAGATAAGTCATGTACACAAAGTGTCGCACATGTGGGTGTTCACAACTTGGCATGTGCACATACACAGTGAACATTCTTTTCAAACATTGATCTGTCTAAATGGGAAACAATACAATACCTGTGGGCAAGGGTGATATGTATGCAAAACGCATTTGGATAGTGGTTCTTCAGGATGTTGCTTATAAAGGCAACTTTTTTCAGAATCCTTAAAATAATAATGGGGATGCAGAGTGTCTGACTCCAGGCAGAAAGCCAGGGCCTGAATTGTAACCCTAAAATCCAGATTGATAAACCCTTTTTCTGAGGAAGATGGCTTTCCCCTCTACACAGGCGCCGGCAAGCTAGCTCTCTTGGAGGGCCCTGCCTGCCCACCTACGGAAGTAACAGCTTCTCTCCTCACTGCACAGACTCCAATAAAGAGGGTAGCTCACATAGAGGATCAAGGAAACTCCATGTGCTCTGTCACGGGGTATGCCCACTTTGTCCTTGGGTTTCAAGAACCCAGGGGTGTTGCCACTGTCTGGTTATCCATTGGTCTCTCTCAGTCTATACAAACAAGCCTCTGTCTAGAGTAGTACAGCCTAAAATCTGCTATCAACAAGGTATGGCCCTTTAACTCAGGGCCATCACAGTTTCACAGCCAAAGTCAATATGGGGTAGCCCTTTTACTCATGGTAAGCTCAGCCTTGCAGCCAAAGTCAATACGGAGTAGCACTTTACCTCAGGGCAGAGTCAATAAGCTGTGGAAGGGCAACCGCCCCCGTAAGGGGACCTGAGCCCTCCCTACTCCACCAGGTCCCAATCCAGTGTTCTGTGAGTGGCAGAGCATTCTGTCACTCACTCAGCAGGGAGTCCAACCAAAACACAATGAGCTTACCTGGGTGGGAGATACCACTCCGACACCCTCCCTGGGTCACTTCCTACCAGCGCTGGTGCAGGTCCATTCCAGGAGGTCTCTGGATCCTCTGTTTCCCCTGCATCTGCATTTCCCTGGAGCTCTTCTGGAGCTGGTAGCTCGTAGTCTCCTTGGTCTCTGGCTCCCATAGTCTGGGTCTTTGGCTGGTGCAGTTCTGGAGCTGCTGGTGAAGGTTCTTCTCTTTTGGTGGCCAGCCCAGTCTGAGCCGTGTGACTGCCTTTTATGCTGCCCCAGCATTCGGAGCATGCTGAGTCTGGGCGAAGGAGAGGACTTCCTCTGCCCACAGGGTTTTAACCCCACCTGATTCAGTGCGAGGTTTGTACACCCAATCACATGTCCTTTTAACTCCCCTGTGCAGGCTCACAGTAGGGATCATAATTCTCTCTACCTGGGGAAAAACTCAGGTGGTGCAGAATTTATCCTTACCTTGTGAGAATTTTGTAGCACTTATTCTAGGTCCTCCAGGGTCTGATCACTGCCTTCCATAGATAAAGTATTGGTACAGTTCAGGGAATAGAGGCATTAGTGTAGCACAGGGAGCAGATCAATGGCTGCAAAACTTGAGGCTACAGAGAGCCGAAATAACAACTGGATACTCTTGCTCAAATTACAGGGAAAGTAACTGACCAACTGCTCAAGGGAAAAATAATTTCACTAAAGTAGTATAGCCCCAAACTAAACAAGAATTGACATCAGTACAATTAAGCTGAATGTAGCTGTATGAGGTACCATAGCTTCAATCCATCAATATAAGAAATGGAGCTTTCAGTGTTAAAGTAAATTAAACTCTATGCTAGCAGAGATAAAAGAATGATGAGAGGAGCATATCAAATTCCTAGAATTGTGAAAGTGATACCTAAAATGAAGTGAAATATAAATATAAAAACAACTAATATGCATAGCAAAATGATATGTGATTTAACATGCATTCTCATTTCACAGTACTTAGAAAAAACAGAAATAGACTTTTCTCTTGCAAATTGTGCATCTTCTAGATCTTAAAGATGGAGTGAGAACTTCATTTCCATATTCTTAAAGCTGCATGCACCACTCATTGTGCCACCTTGGGTGTTGCATAAGTGCAAATATTCTTGGAATTTATGGCTGAAGTAGAGAAAGCCAAAGCAGAAAATAGTAAATCCCTCCCTCTCTCCCCAGTACAATGATATGTGGAACTTTATGATCTGGTGCTGATTTAGGGTTGCCACCTATCCAGGTTTTCCCAGATGTGTCCTTTAGGATAGCTGTCCTGGGAAATCTGAAAAGGTCCTCAGTACACACTTCCAACTGTCCAGTTTTATTTACTAAAGATCAGTGGTCCCCAATGTTGCGTGGCCGCCATGCACCCGGGGGCGGGGCCACCCACGAGCCATGCGCCCGGGGTCGGCACTGCGCATGTGCCGCGCGCCCGGGGCAGGGGCCGGCAACGCACCCCAGGCCGGCACCGCGCATGGGCTGCGCGCCCGGGGCCGCCCACGAGCCACGCGCCCCAGGCCAGCACCGCACATGTGCCCTGGGGCTGCAGCCGCCCCTGCGCATGTGCCGCGCGCCCAGGGGCGGGGCCGCCCATGCGCCCCACGCCTGGAGCCGGCACCATGAATGTGCCACGCGCCGGGGGCGGGGCCAGCCCAGATGTTTCAGTGGGCGCCCAGAAATCCCCCCGTGGGCACCGCGTTGGGGACCACTGCTAAAGATCATGCCAAGCGCCTTCTAAAGTGGCATCTCTACAATAGCTGTGAGTTATTATGGTCCTCTAAGGTGTGTAACATTCTTATGGGAGAGGTTCAAAACACTTCTCAACTATACATCAGTTACAGCAGGGTCAGATGGAGACGGAACACAAGAATTAAATGGGTATGATGTACCAAACAAATGCATATTTGTTTACCTCTATGAAGTTGCTTTTTACCCATCCTCTTGCAACCAACATCTAGGCTCCAGCATCCAGCATGATGTTTTTGCTGTCTCCTGAGCCTGATGTCCTCTGACCTCAGGTTATTTCCGTTTCCTGCTTTCTAGATATTATATAGTCCTTCCGAGAAAGATATTGAACTGAGTAAAACAGAACTTTCTATTGACACAATTCTTTCCCTAGTTGGGAGAGGGAATCAAGTAACAAGCTAGTGAGTTCATTACACAGAATTTCACCTTTTATTCACAAACATTTCAAGGGCATTACTATCTTCTTCCAACCCTTATTGGAGGTTGGTATCCTCCAATGTCATCCTTCCAGCTCAAGGCTGTTAAAGCCAGTGTGCTGCCCTAGGCAAAATTTTAGTGAACTGCTCCACCTCCTAATCTTTAGGGAGGAGGTCCCTGCCACAAACTTTTATCTATCCCCTTCAGCCGTTCCCAGACTGCCCAATAACTCTACCTCACTTTTCTTTTTCCTGGAGATAGCTCAATCTCAATGGGATCAGGGCATCTTCAACCCAGACTATCCACTCTGCATCCCCACCCTGTACCTTCCACCTGGCCCCAGACACTCTGCGTCCCCGGCTGATTTCAGTCCACACTTCCCTCATTCAGCCTCCATCAACTACCCACCCTACTTCCTGCACCTTTCAGGTTAAGTTCCTCAGGGTTGGCCTAGTAGCTCAGGACACCTTCATTGTGAGCCCAGGGCAGCCATCAGGGCAGGAGTCTGAAGCTGCGTGTGAAGCATGACGCATGTGAGCCAGGCACAGACAATCATACAGTCCAAGGTCACTAGGCACCTTGGATATAATTCCACGTGGGAAATTATTAGTTAAATTGGAGAAGATGGGGATTCATATAAGACTCAAAAGGTGGATAAGGAACAGTTTAAAGAGAAGGTTACAGCAGGTCCTGCTGAAAGGTGGAGGGGAGGTTACCAGTGGAGGTTACCAGTGGAGTTTCAGTCTAAGAATCAATCTTATTTAACATTTTCATTAATAATCTGGCCACAGATATTAGTAAAGTCTAATCTGCATATCACAGAAATCTGGAAGAGATTGTCAATATGGAGGAAGACTGGAATATCATAAAAGAAGATTTAGAGGACCTCGAAAGCTGAAGTAAAGAAATGGGATAAAATTCAATGGTGCAAAGTGAGAAACCATGAACTCAGAGACTAACAAGAATTTTTACTTTAAGATGAGAATGTTAGAAGCTACACAGGAGCAGAAAGACCTGGATGTGATAGTTCATCAAAGGAAGTTTTCAAGCTGCCATTGGGATATAGTCATGAAAAAGGCTAATGCCATTCTAGGATTTATCAGGCAAGATATCTCCAGTAAATATAGGAAAATATCATATAATTATACAAGGTACTGGTGAGGCCTCATCTGGAAAATTGTGTGTAATTCTGGCCTCCCATGTTTAAGAAAGAAGAATTAAAACTGGAACTGATGCAGAGAAGAGCTAAGCTATCAGGATAATTAGAAGAATGGAAAACCTACCTTATGACAGAAGAGTTAAAGAGCTTGGCTTGTTTAACTTAACCAAATGAAATCTAAAGGGAGATATGATTACTCTTTATAAATAAATCAGAAGTTATAAACAGCAGGGAGAGAGAAGAGTTGTTTAAGTTAAGGGCCAATGCTGGCATAAGAACAAATGAATATAAACTGGCCATGAATACATTTAGGCTATAAATTGAACAGCATTCCAAGAAAGTATATGCAACTACACTTTCAGAACATTTTTTAAAAAGTTCAAAGACCAAATAATCAAACTTAGCCAAATGTAAAGTCTAAAGACAATGCAGTACAATATTTTTTAAAAATACATACATCCCCTTCATCTTAGAGGCCAATTCTCCCAGCATTTTCACTTTACATAAGTGTGCTTCGAAGAAGAACATGTTAGTTCCATTGGATAAGTATGGCCTACAGTCTCTGTTCCGACATGTATACAATTTACCTGTAACCATCTTAAAACACATATACTTTGCTTGAGCATGATTCCTCTGGATCACTGACCTATCCTCTTCATTATGTACAACTATCCCAAGTTTTGAACCAACTTTGCCAGTGATTATTTTATGTTTTTGTCCAAGTCATTAATAAAAATGTGAAATAGTACAAGGCTAAGAGCAAATCCCTATGGGACAAGGAGTTGAGTGGGTCATTCCATTTGTGGCCCAACCTCCAACAATACTCATGGTATTACCACCAGTGCCCCAGTCACTGAGGATATGTCTACCCTTTTACCCTCTTTTGAGAGAGGGTTGCAAATGAAGACATTCAAAATTTCAAATGAAGCCGGGATTTAAATATCCTGCAGTTCATTTGCATACTTGTGTTATGGAGTTATTTCTAAATAGCGCTATTTCAAAATAACAAACGCTATTAAGACAGTTATTTCGAGAGAAAACCCTTCTCTCAAAATAACTGGTAAACCTCATTGTATGAGGAATAAAGGTTATTTCATGAGAAGGGTTTTCTCTAGAAATAACCGTGTCTTAACAGCATCTGTTATCTTGAAATAGTGCCATAATGCAAATATGCAAATGAAGCACGGGATATTTAAATCCCGGCTTCATTTGCAATTTCAAATGTCTTCATTTGCATCCCTCTCTCGAAAGAGGGTGCAAGTGTAGACATATGAGTGCATGAGTCCTGGCTACAATCTTACCCACCATGGGGAAGGAAGCATTTGAGGTGGGAGATGGAGTCTTTCCCCAGCAGCACTACATTTTGTCACTTCCTGATCCTTAGAGTCCCATCTGACAGCTGCTCCCTTTTCTGTACAACCCCTCCAGCTTAATTTCTCTTCCTCCCCTTCCTTCCTCCCCTGCCCATGGAAAAAAGTAGGATTTACCACCCTAGGGTGTGTCTAAACTACATGGCTCTGTCGACAGAGCCATGTAGTTTAGAAGTACCCCTAGACAGCTGCCTAGCTTGCCAATATCTGGAGTGTTTTCTGCTTTCAGTGTATCATATTGTGAGGACTTTTCCTTCAGTGAAAGGAGAAGGGATGTGTATAACTCAATATGGAGCTTGCCATTGCTGTTCCTTTTATCCAGTGTTAAGGATATCTTAAAGGAAATTTTAGGCACTACTTTTACTCAGGAACTAGAAATGTTGCCTCCTCATTTCTCTCACCCTTTGCCAAGCACTGTCTATTTTACAGACACAGTAACACATGCAATAAACAAACTTTTAACAAGAGGCTTTTAAGTAATTTGTCAATATATATGTCATAGCAAAGTAGAGATCCAAACATCCGAATATTTTCCCTTCCATATATAAGCCTTCAACTAAAAAGTAAAAATTTGAAAGGACGGAATGTATTCAAGATCTATGATCTTCATGCAAAGATAACTAAGCATTTGCACACTTCCAATACATTTTCACATTGTTGCAGTTTTCTATGTAAATGTAGGTGGATAAAGGGACAAGTATTTCTGCATATATACTTCACTTGTTTTTTTTTTCTTTTTTAATCTGGTCTGCATTATGACAGCTTTATTTTTTATAGTGTTACTACTTATCACATAAAAAGCATTGCATAAAATCTTAATTTCTACTCCTCTGAAACAGAAACTCACTTGTTGTTTTAAAAAAATGTTCATTGAGTCTGCTTATAAATTGTTTTTTATTTAAAAAGTTATCTGAGAGAAAACAATTTGTTGATGAGAACATTTTTTCCACTGGTTTTCAACTTCAAGTGTGAGAATATTTACACTCCAGATTCAAGCCACTTTTTTGAATTAACATTTTTATTGGTTTTGTCAATTACAGTTTCATGAAAGCAGATTATATCAAGTTTAGAGGCAAGAATATAACAACATTAATAGGTGATGCATACACTGGGAGAACATAGTGAACCAGGCAAGATAATGAAATATATGATATGAACAGTGGGTCCTGATATGCATCATCCAAATTAACATACCATATGTGAATATTATCCATATAACGATAAAGAAGGGGAGTGGATATCATGAAATTTTGACAGCTCATCATCCATCTTCAGTAGACAGATGCACTGCTTTACAGAACTTTAATAGGAAGAAGTAATAATAATTTGAATAGCAGCAAAATAATGTGAAGAATATATTACAGCATGTTACAGTTAGGGGATAACAACTTAAGTTCTACTGTACTTTTTCCATTTGCTCATAACTTTTCAAACTAATTCCTTTTTGCCTGAAATTTTCTGTTCAATCTCAGCGGTGTAGATAGAATGGCTTGGAATGGTTTGACCGAAACCTTTTAAGACACTTTTGAATTACATTGGGATGAGAAAACACGACTCAAACATATCTGCCTCTATAACTGTATACTTGGTTTCTTTTTTTAATCTCTTTGAAATCCAAAGTGTCAGCATATATAAATCTGAAAAATAATAGTTCATTAGTTGGACAGTTCTGAGTGTTTAATTTAGTAGATTTCACATATTGCTAATGCAATTTGCTTTTATAGGGGTTAGGGGACACTGTCACATGGTTTCATTTCTTTGTCTCTTCTTTCAGGTAATTTGGGTATAGGTAAGATTCTGAAGCCTTTGTCAAATGCAGCAGAGCTCCTCAAGTATAAAGATAAACACCTCTATGTAAAGGAATTTTCAACATATGTAAGTAATTTGTTTATTTTCTTCCACTAATTTCTTCTTTAAAAACAACCACCAAAGAACCCAACACCCATCAAACAAAAATATTCAAATGATATACCATGCAAAAAAACCCTAACATTAATAAACATTTAGGCTGCAAATGAAGCACTTTGAAGCTGGGAAATGCTAAGTCATAAGTTGAAAACTCAGCCATATCTTAGTTTCCTCATGCTTATGACTTAAAACAAGGACTCTTTATGCATGAGTCTAGCATATTTTTCAAATATGCATCAATAGATTTACCCAGCATTGCTTGGGTCCTTTACTCAATTAATTTTTGTTTTTCTTCATTTAAATCATTGTTCTGTGGTAGGGATGGGGCTGAGGGGTTCAGTATGCAGGCTGCCTGGGGAAGGTGGGAGGAGATCCAGCCCTCTCACTGCAGCAGGTTGGGGCCAGGTGAGAAACTCCTGTCCATGACCACTGCAGCTGCAGTAGCCGTAGCTGGGGGAGGGGAGCATGTCCCTCTGGCTGGGATAGGTCCTGGTTCATCCTTGTACTCTCCCCAGCCTGATTGGAGCAAACTGTGCACTTTCCTCTCACTCCCTGACTAAGGAGAACAGCCTCCCACCCTCCCCATAGGGTGCCTGGGGAGTGGGAGGTTCAAGGTGGGGCAGTTCAAGATGGGGGGGTATGCCCCCAGCTAGTCCCTTTCAGCTGCTTGGTGATTCTGTCTCTTTTCTGTGTGGTTTTATGTGTCTCTGTATGAATTGGGGGATATGGGAGCTTCTGCAACCCCTGCCCCCCCCCAAAAAAAAAACACACTCATAACCAAACTCTGATACAATAAGAGGAAGCTGCATACCAAATTTGATGCTCCTAGTTCTTACTGTTTAGGAGGAGTTCTTGATCAAATGGATGGACAAATAGACTCGCTTGCTCGCAGACAAACTCAAATATATAGTAGATAATAGTGAATACTATTTGTTATACAACCTGGCATTAAGTTGCAATAGTTTGACTATATTCTTGAGACTCCATTTTACTTTGAAACAGAGCTATAAACCAAGCCACATTTGATGAAAATTGCTTCTATTGTTTTATAGTAATCATAACTTAAATGGATTAATGTTAATTAATGTAGGATATCTCCTGTCCAGTCCCTGTTTGTTCATTTCCACCTTTGCATGTTTAAAATATTACAGGTTGTAAGCAGAGCAGTTTTGTCTTGTGGATTTGTCCAGAGCTATCCTTAGGCATATGCAGCATATAGAGCTGCATAGGGCACCCACTAAATTTGAGGTACCTGGTGCCCAAATTTAGTAGTTCCCTATGCTGCAAATGCCTGCGGATGGGATGTTCAGCAGCCATGGGCAATGCCAGCTCTGGAGGCCCCATAAGTGGCTATATACAGCTCCCCCTTTGAGTTCATTACTGGCTCCAGTGGCCCCTAGATGCATCCACCAGCTGCTCTTTCCCCCACCCCACACACAGGTGCATCACCAGCTCCAGTAGCCCTACCCTTGACTGGCCTGGCCCAGCAGATTCAGCACCAGTCTGATGGCCTCCTGCACCATCCCTCAACTGCCCCCCCATAGGCTGCACTGGGTTGCTGGTCTCCAAGTGGCAGCCAGCAACAAAAGTGCAAGCTGGAGGACTCCAGAGGAGTAGAAGGTGGCCATGCAGCCAGCAGCTGGAGAGAACCAGTGGTTAGTCTTTCAAAGTTTCACTTCTCTCTAACCAGCAGTGCAGACATCTTCTGCTCCTCTGACTCCTGCTTGTGCCGCCTGCCATTGCCCACTCCTCCTACCTGATGCCAAGGCTCCAGGACTGCTAAATATCCTGGACTAGATGCCATTACAGCAAATGGTGTCCAGTCCAGGAGATATGGCAACCCCTTCCTCCCAGTTTCTGTCCCCTCCATTCACCAATCATTCTCCAAACAGGATGGGGTTGCTAGTGCTGAGCTGCATAGAGCACCAGCACTAGTAGGGAGAACCCCACATATGCCCAGCACCTTAAATTATACAGAGGAGGAAACACTGGGGTAATAGGAGATCTGCATTTTATATTCAGTTCTGCCAATGACTTGATTTGACCTTGCATAAAAAACTGCTTTGTGCTACAGGTTCCCTTACTGATTCATTGTGATAGTGGTGATTTGTGTGCAGGAAAAAGCACAGATTGTCTCAGATCCAAAACTGAGACCACAGTGCTCAGAGTCCCTGAAGTATATGAAGTTTGATCTGGAAATCAGTGCAAGACAAGAAAGATAAGACATTAGATCTGGAAATCAGTGCAAGACAAGAAGTATAGAACTCTATTATTGTATTTTTACAGTCATGTTTCAATAGAAGCACACTTGACATTGGTAACAGATGACGTGGGAACTCTGAAGTCTTTGTCTTTTTAGCAAGGTTGCCTTCTGTCTATAATTTACTTTGTACTGGTGTCAGAACTTACAAAGTTTGTTATAAATCACTGCATTCACTACAAAATTAGTTATATTCTCACACTGCTTTTTACACTGCTTTTCCTAAGACATGGACAGAATTTTTTTCTCATTAAAGCATAAAAAGTAATCTCTTTCCTGCATTGTAATGATTATAAGTCACTTATGATGTCAGGATCAGGCAATCCTAATGATACGGTTGGTGATTTGGGACACATTGTCAAATTTCAATAACAACTATACCATTTGTAGAAATTTTCTGATAAGCAATACCTACAGAAATGCAGACTGAATTCCTTTTAACGACAAGAAATGTGTACATTAATCAAATAGTTACTAATGAGCAAATAAGTATTGCCTCAGCTAAGCAACAGATGTTATACTAATGACATTATTTTTGATTGGCATTTAACAACTTAGTAGTATAACATGTAGAAGGTATTCTTGTGATAAGTCACAGTTTCAGTAACCTGACTCCTATAGTAAAGTCTTAATTATATTTAGTCATATCCTCGTGGAGTAACGGTAGTTCGAATTAGGATCTTTAATTCGAACTACCTACTCCGTGCCGTGTGTAGCTGCGGGCACGGAGTTCGGACTAAGGGGGATTTAAAAATGGCGGTGCCCGGGAACATGCAAATGAAGCCCGGGATATTTAAATCCCAGGCTTCATTTGCAACTCTGCTTGCCCTAATTACCCTTCCTAGCTCGAACTAATGAGCTAGTGTAGACATACTGTAACTGATACACATTTAGCTCTGGCCACTGTTGAGGACAAAATACTGGGCTAGATAGATCAAATACTGGGCTAGATAGATGACAATGGAGTTTTTGCAGATTGACGCTGAGACTATGTCTAGACTATGGGGTTTTTCTGAGATACCTTTGGTATCCTGGAGAAACTCTGTCGCATCCAGGGAATGCATCTGCTCTTCCAACATTTTGCATGCTATGAGGAAGAAGAGCTCTTCTGAAAAAGGAGGTTTTTCCAAAGTTTGGCTAAGTGTAGTCTGTCCAAATTTTGGAAAAGCCTTTTCTGACAAAACTATCAGAAAAAGGAACACAAATTGCAGTGCACAATTTGCGTACCTTTTTCCAATAAAAAGTGGCAGTGTAGACATAGCCCACGATAACAATATGTAAAATATGGCCTAATTCACCCATGGTATAGCTCTCAGGAAGGAAACATACTTCCAGAAGGCCTAGATATAGTTCAGTACATTTTTTTCTTATTAATGTGTTCTTGTCTTATATAAAAATTATAGTTTATTTTATAAAGCAGTAATCAAAATAGTACATATTCAAAAATATATAAAGTCTTCCTTTGTGTGGATTTGTGTAAACTCAGGGTCATAATTAATGTCAGTACAATAAAGATAAGCATTACAGTACTTTAAAATTCATGACTCCATATGAAGTCGAATGAACTTGAGTCACATGGGAAAAGGAAATGAAGTACTGATAAATTTCATAGTTAACATTTGAGAAAAGATTTATGAGCCATGAATATTACATCACATTTTACTAAGCAAATGGAATAACTAATAGCACAGGAAAGAAATCACTGAAGCTTTAAATGGATGATAGTTTGCCCAAAGTAAATAATCCATCTCTTTGATAAAGAAGCACCCTGACATCACCTTTTACTGTTTTCCTGAATGTACACAGACACATCATTATTTTTCACTTAACTATACCATAACACACATAAAGTGGAAAAATACAGTTATAACCCTAAGCACCTTTCTACTTTTAAAGTTTTAAAAGTTCGAGATCTTTATCTTTATCTTTATCTTCTTCTCCCTCCTTTATTTATTGATAGACACATAATATGTCTCATTGTCATCCTCCATTTTATGAGCATGATCATGAAATCATAGAGTTAATGATTCTAAGGAATGGTAAAATACAGAACAACAAAATAGAGACAATGGATTTCAGGAAGGCAGATTTTAGTAAAATCAGAACTGGTAGATAAGGTCCCATGGGAAGCAAGACTAAGAGGAAAAACATCTGAAGACAGTTGGCAGTTTTTCAAAGGGACATTATTAAGGGCCCAAAAGCAAACTATACCATTGCATAGGTAAGATAGAATGTATGGTAAGAGATCACCTTGGCTTAACCAGCAGATCTTACATGATCTAAAAATAAAAAAGGAGTCATATAAAAAGTGGAAATAAGGTCAAATTACAAAGGATGAATATAAACAAACAGTGCAAGTATGGAGGGACAAGATTAGAAAGGCAAAGGCACAGAACAAGCTCAAGCTATCTAGAGACATAAAGGGTAATAAGAAGACACTCTACAAATATATTAGAAGCAGAGGAATACCAAATACAGGGCAGGCCCATTGCTCTGTGAAGAGGGAGAAACAATAAAAGGAAACTTGGAAATGGCAGAGTTGCTTAATGACACCTTTGTTTCAATTTTTGTCAAGAACACTGATGGTGATGGGATGCCTAACACAGAGAACGCTAGTGGAAATGAGGTAGGTTTAGAAGTAAAATTTAAAAAGAACTAGTTAATGTGTCCTAGAACACTCCAGGATCTGATAGAGGTGGTATCTGAGACTTTAGCTATCATCTTTGAAAAGTCATGGAAGTCAGAAGAGAAATCAGAAGACTGGAAAAGGGCAAATATAGTGCCCATCTATAAAAAGGAAAACAAGAACAAATCAGGAAACTACTAACTTCTGTGCAAAGGAATATAATGGAGCAAGTAATTAATGAATTCATCTGCAAACCTCTGGGAGAAAATAAGATGATAGGTAACAGCGAACATGGATTTATAAAGAACAAATAATGTCAAACCAATCTGATAGCTTTCTTTGATAGGATATCAAGCCTTGTGGATAAAGGAGAAGCGGTGGATGTGGTACACCTAGATTTAGTAAAGCATTTGATATGGTCTTGAATGACTTTCTTATCAATAATCTAGGGAAATACATCCTAGATGGGGCTATGATAAGGTTGGTGCATAACTGCCTGGATAACCATTCTCAGAGTAGTTATTAACGGTTCACAATCATGCTGGAAGGACATAAGTAGGGTTTCACAGGGGTCTGTTTTGGGACCAGTTCTTTTCAATATCTTCATCAATGATTTGGATGTTGGCATAGAGAATATGATTATTAAGTTTTCAGATGATACTAAGCTGGGAGGGGTTACAAGTGCTTTGGAGTACAGGGTCATAATTCAAAATGATCTGCACAACCTAGAGAAATGGTCTGAGGTAAATAGGATGACATTTAATATGGACAAATACAAAATACTCCACTTAGGAAGGAACAATCAGTTTTACACATACAGAATGGGAAGTGATTGTCTAGGAAGGAGTACTGCAGAAAGGAATCTAGGGGTCATAATAGACCACAAGTTAAGTGTGACATGGTTGCAAAAAAAGTAAATATGATTCTGGGATGCATTAACAAGAGTGTTGTGAGCAAGACACGAGATGTCATTTTTTCGTTCTACTCTGTGGTGATTAGGCCTCAATTGGAGTATTGTGTCCAGTTCTGGGCACCACATTTCAAGAAAGATGTGGAAAAATTGGAGAAGGTCCAAAGAAGAGCAACAAAAATGATTAAAGGTCTAGAGAACATGAACTATGAGGGAAAAACTTCCTAACTATCAGGGTGGTTAAGCACTGGAATAATGGTGAATCATGTTTGCTTTTTTTGCACCGTTGACTCATGTTTAACTTGACATCCACTGTACTCCTTCCTAGACAATCACGTCCCATTCTGTGTGGTGTAAAAGTAGAAAGAATTATACTGTAAGAGAAAGATGAATTGTGCTGTAATAATTGAATAAGTTGAAGGAATACTGTTTGTCTTTTAAGAGGAAGAAGAAAAGTATGTTAATGTTGTTTGTAGGTATGCAGATCAGAGTGCTAACCAGGTGGCCTGAGTTAACAGGAAAAGGAACATTAGGTGCTAGGCAGAAAGCAATTGAGATAACCAGGGAGATATGGACAGGAGATCGCTGTGTGCTTGATGTTGAAATGAAGATACTTGACTAATCTCACACTAATCATGTGAAGTTTTGCCCCTCTTTTTAACTTGACTTTCTTTTGACTGTATAAATCAAGGGGTTTGAACCTTGTATGGTACTCACATTTTCTGGGTGCATTTAGCAGAGCGGCTTTGCTAATAAACAAACTGACAAATCTGTGAGTCCTGTCTGACTTTGACAGTGGGTATGTCTAGACTGCACCCCTTTGCTGGCAGAGGGATGCAGATTAGGCAGGTCAAAATTGCTAATGAAGAGGTGATTTAAATATCCTGAACTTTATTAGCATAAAAATGGCCGCCGCTTTTTTTGGCACAGACCTGTCAGAGAAAAGCAGCAGTCTAGAGGCTGATCTTTCGCTAAAGAAAGCCTTTTCCAATAGTTCCTTCCTAAGTGGAGTACTTTGCATTTGTCCTTATTAAACTTCATCCTGTATACCCTCAGGCCATTTCTCTAGTTTGTGCAGATCATCTTGAATTATGACCCTATCCTCCTACGTACTTGCAACCCTTACCACCTCGGCATCATAAGCTGGTTGATTCAAGGAGTTTTAATCTGAGCTTTATCACTGACTTTCTCTGGGTCCATTATAAAATCACAGACGTTCTTTTTTAGTTTCCCAAATTTATAAAAGGGGAATAACAACACTTCCCTAACAGCTGGAGGTTGGGATTAATAGATTTTAAGGCAAAAACACGCAGCAGAAATGGAAACTTGATCACACCTGTAAGCAGGGTCTGAACTGCTGCTTGCTATCAGCCAGCTAAAAGGAGAGAGCTGCTCTGGGCGTGGGTGTGCCCACTCCAAGGCTGTGTCTAGACTGGCCAATTTTTCCGGAAAATTAGACGCTTTTCTGGAAAAACTTGCCAGCTACCTACACTGGCTGTTTGAATTTCTGCAAAAGCACTGACTTCCTACTGTAAGAAATCAGTGCTTCTTGCGGAAATACTATTCTGCTCCCATTCGGGCAAAAGTCCTTTTGTGCAAAACTTTTGCGCAAAAGGGCCAGTGTAGACAGTTCAGATGTTTTCCGCAAAAATGCCCCGATTGTGAAAATGGCGATCGGGCCTTTTTTGCGGAAAAGCGTGTCTAGATTGTCACGGACGCTTTTCCGCAAAAAGTGCTTTTGCGGAAAAGCATCCGTGACAATCTAGATGCTCTGTTCCAAAAATGCTTTTAATGGAAAACTTTTCCGTTAAAAGCATTTCCGGAAAATCATGCCAGTCTAGACACAGCCCAATTGTTTAGCTCTGCAAGATAATTAACTGTTAACTGTTAATATGTAAATACAGCTCATTCCAGGAGGGGGAAGGAATTCAAGGTGTGGCTATGTAAATCTAATTCAGTCAGGGCTGATGGAGGATCAGTGTTGGAATGGAATGTGGTGTTTTGTAAATAATTTGGGGTTGTCGTGGGGGTCACTAATCATGCTACCCCTAAATGTGGGAACTGTAAAACATGACACCAGTGCTTGCAGGAGAGACACCACCATTGTAAGAGGTCTCCGGGGAACAAGCCTCCCCCCTTTCAGAGTTGAGTGAACTGAGCTGGGGGGAAAGGCTAAAGGGCTTGAGTCAGCCTGCTTCACACCTGCCAGGTGTGAGCTGTAAGACTGGTCTCACTTGCCCCTGCCCCCCCTTTGTTTTAAGGACAGATCTAAAGCAGACTCCATGAGGAGTCTTTTTGCTAGTCCAGTGGAAGCTGGAATCCTGTGTCAGTCTGGGTGGTGGCTAAAAAGTTGAAATCACTAAGGCTATGTCCACACTCGTGGCTTCTTGCACAAGAACATCTTGCACAAGGGTTCTGCACAAGAAAATGTCCACACTGCCATGTGCACGCTGTGCTTTTGTGCAAGAGCTCCCATGGCAGTGTGGACACTCTCTTGGGCAAGAAAGCTCCGATGGCCATTTTAGCCATAGGGGTTTCTTGCGCAAGAAATCCCTGCTGAGCATCCACACTGCCCTCTTGCGCAAGAGCTCCTGCACCTGTTAAAAAAGAGTGTAGCTCTTGAGCAAGAAGACCTCTCTTACCACGCCGTACTGTAAATTTCCTCGCGCAAGAGCGGGTGGGCAGTGTAGATGCTCTGCGGATTCTTGAGCAAGAACGGCCATACTTGTGCAAGAAGCCGCAAGTGTAGACATGGCTTAAGAGCTGAAATCACTAGTTTGGCTGGGAGCCAGACCTATTGCAGCCAGTGAAGCAGTGGCAACCAGTGGAGTGGCTGGTGAGAACGATTGGCAGGCGGCAGGTAGAAGTGGCAGCAGGCAACCAGCGGCACGGTGTGGCTGGTAGGAGTGGCGGCAGGCGAGATGCGGTGGCAGGTGACCAGCGGTGTGGTGTGGCCAGTAGGAGCGGTGGCAGGCGACCAGCGGAGCGTCCGGTGTTGTGGAACGAGACAGCTGGTGGAGCGTGGCAGAGTGGCTCGCTTTAAAGACTGCAGCAGAACCCTGCGGAGAGGTGGGGCTGTCAGCCTCGGATCACATAAGGTGCCCCTATCTATCCCCTTGTCCCCATTTTCACCATGGTTGGGAGGCAAAACCCTGTAGGTGAACTTTTGGACTCTGGGCAGCTCTGTCCAGGGACAGAGACTTTTGGGGTATCGGACTTTGGGACTTGGGGTGATTCTTGGCTGGAGGGGCGGCCTTAGCTCATGTTTGTGCTATGAACTCTGTTTGTGGTATTTTCCCAAGTTAATGTCATACAACTTCTCTCTCTGTTTCATTAAATGTTTCCTTCCTACACTCAGACTCTGTGCTTGTGAGTTGGGAAGCATTGCTTCTCAGAGGCGCCTCGGGGTGTGTGAATTTCCCAGGTTGCTGGGTGGGGGCTCAAGCCGGTTCTGTGTGAGATGAACCCATACATATTGAACCCAGCCCTGGTTGCTGCTAGGCCTACCCAGCAGAAGGGTTACACACCCATGACAAGTGGACATCTGGGTAACTAAAATCATGGTGGACCACAGTCATATTGTCAGACCAGAGAGTGCCAGGCTAGAGAGGTTCAATCTGTGCAATATTTTTTATGTGATTAAGCTGCCTTATACAACTGTAAAATCCATCATGTCCTGGATACATTTCCATTTCCTTTAAAGACATATCTTATATAAGATAATGTGTTCAAAGTTATGTACTTCTTTTAGTTTCTCTTGACATAACTGTGGGGAATCATGGGAGATGTAAGTCTATGTGGCAACAGCAGCATCCCTGTATTGGTTTCACCAATGATGCATATGGCGGTAAAATGCATTATGATGAGGTAGCTAATGTTTGTAAATTGCTATTTTTGCACTGAAATTCACCTAAATACACATGCCACATGGCTGGAATCTGAGTGACCTACAGATCCCCAGTTTATCTGAATCCTCTTACTCATTGCTACAGCCAGAGGATAGAACATCTGTCTCTCTTTATGCATTACTCCCTAAATGTTCTCATTCTGTAGGTGGGCTCAGCTGATTGCATGGAAACATTTCAGATTAAAACTATGGGGGTGTATCAAACAGAGATCTAAATGGATTTATGTATTATCGTGCATAGCTGAGTAATTCCTTATAGCTTACAAAATTCCAACAGGCAAAACAAATTTCATCTCAGATCAATGAAAATGCAAATTCTATAGAGGACCGTATATCTGCATAATTCTTTTTAATTCAACTGTAGTCGAAATAGAAGTGTTGTTTCTGGATAAATATATAATTGTAGATGAAGTAGATTGCAGTCTTCTGAAAAAACTCAGTATCATCTTTATCAAAAGGAAAGTGATATGAATTTGCAACAAAAGAAACTCTAGAGTCAGCATGTACTATTATTAATAAGGATATTTGCATTTCCTTGTCTTGATGCAGGCTGACAGAAATAGTGTATGAATAATAATAATAAAAACTCCTGTAGTGTATTACATGTACCTTTGAAATTGCTTTAATGTATCCAAAGCTTTCTGGATGCAGTTAGCAGAGTCGAATTAGACTTTGCCCAAAATCTACTAATAATGGCATATCAGCAATAAGTGCCTGTTTTTTAATAAAACTTCAGTCTCATAAAAATATTGGAGATATGCTGCTGGAATTAACTACAGATTGGACCTCTATAGTCTGGACTGCCATAGTCTGGCAACATCTGTGGTCCGGCATCCCCATGGGTGGTCCCTGGCTGGACCACTCAGGGAGAAAAGCCAGCCCTAGTGTTCAAGCTCAGAGAGTGAGGGGGAAGAGCAAGAGTGAGGGGATGCTCTCTGGAAGAGGCAAGGTGGTTTTGCAGCCCTGCACACCAGCTGGTAGCAGCAAAGGGGACAGCACTGACAGAGTGGAGACTAGGGGCAAACTTGGGGGGAAAGTCAAGGTGGCCACAGAATCCCATGGCCGGGGCCAGGAACGCAGCCCAGTGTCGGTTAGACTTGGTGCACTCCTGGCCCCCACCTGTGGGCTCCACAGCGACCCTGCCTCTTCCCCTTAACTTCCCCCCTCCAGGCCCGGCTCAGCCTACAGCAGCAGAGGGACCAGTATTGACCTCCCCTGGTCCGGCAGATTCCCTGGATCTGGATCAGTGAGCTCCTAAGTGTTGCCCAGCCCCAATGTAGTTGAAATCTTTTCCCTCTGTGTTAAGCCCAAATATAAAGGGCAGAGGGAAGGAATCAACCTACTCAGGCAGTAAAGTGGGAGGAAACATAATTTGCAGCTATTATTGCAACTCTACACTTGCTGTAACCCCTACTACTGCTACACCTATGCTCCTGCCCTGTGGAAGTCAATGGCAAGTGACGAGTTTAGTGGTGGAGCTCACCAAATCCTCCCTCACCTCAGTGGTCCACAATGCAGAGAAGTGTGAAAATATATTCAGAGAAATCAGGTGTGATCTACTGACCAGAGGATTGGGTATCAGTAATTCCTATCTTCTAGCTCTGACATTTTCTGTTATCGTGAGCAAGCTACTTATTATCACTGTGCCCTGACTTCTCAGTTGTAAAATGGAGAGAATACCATATTTACAAAGTCACAGTGATATTGTGATGATTGGTTAGTTATGTTTGCGAAGCACTTTGCTGGCTGAGATTCTTGTCAATAAAAAGGCTAGTAGTTAAATAAACTATTGGTTTTCTTTTACAGTCAAACAGAACTTTTGAAAGATAGAACAGGTTCAAGTACAGGTATAGATTTCTGACTAGATTTATTTTATTAAACAAAAGAGTCTGATTCTTGGATTACACTACAAGGCCCTGTGTTGTAGATGAGGAGGGGAAAAAAAATCTTGTCTGGATAATTGAATGCATGGTGACCAATCTATTGTACATGACCCCATTTGAGATTCATTTGGATGTAAAAAATGCTGCTCTCAGGTGAATCAAATACTTTGTAGTTTGCAGTCTCAAGGACTCAGCCTATCACTACAGGTATATTATTGATTAATTTACATAAGCCCTTGAGTGCTCATGCCTTCTGTTCAATCAGGGACTGGATTGTTTTATGCCATTTTCAATAATTTCATACAGACACAAGGATGTCTGACACATAAGGATGTTGAGGGAATGCTTTATGGGATAGTTATAAACTCACTGAGGGCTGCAGCTGTTGCTTAGCAGAATAGATTCAAAAACTATACCACACAGGAATGCTCTCTTCTTCTGTTTTTACTAGCTTCTCCTCTTTGCAGAATAATTATTTTAAGCTCAGGTTTGCTGGCATGACCTATTCTTTATGGATAGTGCACCCAAGATATTTGGCTTTTGCTTACATTATCTCAGACAGTGCTAAGAAAGACTTTTTATAAATGAATTACAGGGCATCCCCGCTATAAGTCGCCCTGGTATACATCCGTTCTACATTAAAGTCATTGATGCTTGTAGGAACTCATTCGTTATAAGTCCTCCCATTCCCCACTCTTAAGTCTCACAAAAAAATCCCCAAAAAACCCAACACCTGTTTGCACAAATGGAAGTCAGACGTGGGAAAAAAATTCCCTGCTTTAAGTTGTTTCGCTATAAGACCACGTTTTTTGGAATATATCTTGGACTTATAGAGAGGATGGCCTATACACATATAAACAGGAAAAGTTATTATATATTATTATGCATTGCTCTAAAACTTCAAGAGCCATCATTTGGGGGCTAGTTCTGCATTCAGAAAAACGCACTGCTCACAGGATTGTCAAGTCATTGTTCTATTGTAGTCTATCGAATAGTGCCACTTTATAGAACTTTTGTGTGTGTCACTTTTCTGTTCAGAAATTCACTTTTAAAAAACGAATGTTGATGCAAGATGATCCCTTCATATTTCTGAATTATAATTTGGAACCTTATTCACCCCAATTAATTAACAGTCATAAAATAGGACTGTTAATTAATTGCAATTAGCTCACATGTTTAATTTAGAAAAATTAATCGTGATTTTAAAAATTGTGATCAATCACAATTTTAATAGCACTGTTAAACAATAGAATACCAGTTAAAATGTATTTGATATTTTGATCTTTTTCTGCATTTTCAAATATATTAATTTACATTACAATGGAGAATAGAGTGTACAGTTACTGCACATTATTATTTGCATTACAAATATTTGAACTGTAAAAATGATACGCAAAAGAAATAGTATGTTTTCATTGACATCATATGAGTACAAGTAGGCTACATCTAGATTGGCATGATTATCCGGAAATACTTTTAAGGGAAAAGTTTTTCCGTTAAAAGTATTTCCGCAAAAGCGCGTCTAGATTGGTCCTGAGCATCCTGCGTCTGCTTTAAGGAGGCTTGGGTTGCCAGGAAGTCCAAGAGCTGATTGTGGCTATGGAGCCTCTGAGCATCCACTAGGGGTTTTTTCCGATTAGCCTGATTTTGCGCAAAACATCTTAGTTGCCTGTCTACACTGGCCCTTTTGCGCAAAAACATTTCCACAAGAGGGCTTTTTCCCGAACGGGAATGTCAAAGCATTTGCGCAGGAAGCACTGATTTCGGACAGTAGAACATCAGTGCTTTTGCGCAAAAGCAAGCGGCCAGTGTAGTCAGCTGGCAAGTTTTTGCACAAAAACGGCTGCTTTTGCGCAAAATCTTGCCAGTCTAGACGCACCCCTACTGTATTATTAACATTATACAATTACTGTAATACAATCATTTTATCATAGAATTGACATCATACAAGTCATGTAATGCAATCACTTTATCATAGTAGTGCAACTTACAAATATAGGGTTTTTTTGTTACATAACTATAATTTAACTGTAGGTACAAAGCTGCAGTTGCTAAGCAGAGTGACATTTTTAAAATGTGTGCTAATATTTACATTGTCACCACAGTATCTTTTTCTCCACACAGTCTTCTTGTGAGATTTCAGTTTTCTCTGGTTCTAGATATGTCTGACTCACATTATTTCACAAGAAATCACATTCATTTTAATAACATTTCAGGATCCTCAACTATCTTTGTCGCTGAAACTTTTGCAGATACTAAATAATACTCATATGTATATTCCAGTCTCTCTTTAGCAGCTGATATATTGTGTTTTTCAGGAGTTAATGGATATTAATGCTCAAACCTTCGATTGGTGTAAATTAGCATAGCTCCACTTATTTTAGGGTCATTATTCATTTCCTGTTGTTAGAACAATAAACCTCAATTTACTGTGTAAACTAAGCTTCTCGCTAAGGCTACGTCTACACTGCTGGTTTTTTTCAGCAGAAGATATGCAAATAGCGCTCTCATTTGCATATCTTCTGCCGAAAAAAATGTCAGCATAGACATTGCCTTACAGAGAATGTGGCACTTCTGAGTTGTCAGACTGAGACCACAGGAGCATCTTTCCTTCCCTGTGCCTATTCATTCCATTGAGTGCACATAGTGCATACAGAGAAAGAAATGCAAGAGACAACCTTTCTAAAACCATGTTTGTGGTAACTTTTTTGGTAATATGTTATGTGTTCTTTTTGGACCACATTTTAAAACAACACCAACAAAATGTTTTTGACAAGGCACAGGACGAACTCAGCTCAGTTCCTCACAAATGAACACTTGTCCTGGTTAATCAATTCTTAACATGACCATTCTAAGAGGTCAGATGGAGTTCTGCAGGATGGCAAAAACTGTTGTATAAAAAAACCCAGTCACCAGACACCCCAGGGCTCAATTGCTCCATTCTGTTGGCATGCACAAGGAAGGAGAAAAATGAAGGCAAACAGGCTGTGACTATGGTAAATTCAGCTCATTATTCATTTTGTTCTGTGAGTGACAGGTTGGAGACCCATTTAGAGGAGGCAGAGAAGTTCTTCTCACCCAAAAGACCCATGAGAAAAATCTAGTTTTAACTATCCAATGCATATCACACTGCTCTACCCCCTTGGCCACATCCCTTTGGAAGCAGCTGCATGACTCATTCCAAAGCCAGGCTGCCTTTATCTGCTGAATTCCAGGGAGTCAATTCTCCTGCCCTCTGTGAGTAGAACAGAAGACAATGAAGTGGCAGTAACATTAATGTCTTGCTGATTTGGCTTCTGGAAAGGCTTTCTAGGGGGAGATAATGGTCTGCTGCCCTGTGTCTCTCTCTGTGCTTTCCAACTCCCACAGCTTCCTAAGGTAACAAATGTCCACATATCTGATGCAAGCCACTGGAACTGTGAGAATATATTTAATAAATAATGTGACTTAGTCCAAGATGGCTATTCCAGAGCACTTTCATGGAGATTCTGTGGCTGTGTCTTTATTACATCCCTCTTTTGACAAAGGGATGTAAATTAGGCACTTCGACATTGCAAATGAAGCTGGGATTTGAATTTCTCGTGCTTCATTTGCATAATCACGTAATGGTGCTCTTTCGAAAAAATGCTATTTTGAAAGTAAAACTGCAGTCTAGACGTGGTTCTTTCGAAAAGGGAAGGCTTTTTTGAAAGAGCGCCATTATGTGATTATGCAAATGAAGCGCAGGAAATTCAAATCCCGGCTTCATTTGCAATGTCGACATGCCTAATTTACATCTCTCTGTCGAAAGAGGGATGTAATTTAGACACTGCCTGTATTTGCTCTCTTCTTCATGTCCTGTCATCTAAATTAAAGTCATCCACAAAGGAAGTACATTTGCTCATTGTTTATTGAAATATACAGTGTCAGGTAGAGTTTCTAATGGCTCAGGTGGTTGGGATGGTGGTGGAAGGAGAGGTGAGCATGCAGTATATTTGTTTCTCTCCTCCTGCTATGATTTCTCCTCATATTTAGGGTTCTGATTCTCTACTGATACACTTTTTCTTTACTCAGTGCACAGTCAACCAGTGCAACTCCTTGCCAAATGATGCTGTGAAGACTAGGACTTTAAGAGGGTTCAAAAAAGAGCTAGATAGATTCATGGAGGTTAGGTCCATCAATGACTATTAGCCAGGATGGTAGCAATGGTGTCCCTAGCCTCTGTTTGTCTGGAAATGGGTGACAGGAGAGGGATCATGTGAGGATTACCTGTTGTGTTCCCTCCCTCTGGGGCATTGGCCACTGTCAGCAGAAAAGATACTGGGCTAGATGGACCTTTGGTCTGACCCAGTATGGCCATTCTTATGTTATGTACTGCCTTGCCCCTCGATAAACCTTCACACTTATTCCATTTGCTCTGGTTGCACTTTACAGCTTCTTCATGTTTGCTTGAGTGACCCCTCTCCCCAGCACAGTGAAGAATCCAGTCCTTGCTCTTCTCTGCAGTGTGAAACTGAGGTATAATTCTGACCCTAGGCAATGAATATCCATTGAAATGCAGAAGCCCTTGATTAGGTCTGAACACTGAGTGGGTTTAATTTCATGCATCTAATAAGGTGTGATGCCAAAATCTGACACTAATGTAAAATCTTAGAGACATTGATTATTTTGCTCAAAGACTGCTTTTGTTTGTTGTTTTTTTCTCCATAATCACTTCTGTTTCCGAGTGACAAGGCTCATCAGTTTGATTACTTTCTGACAGTGAAGTGACAGCATGCCAGTCAGGCAGCCGCAAGCAGTTAGCTGGCCCCTTTGTTGCTGTTGTCATTTGACTTGAAGCTGCTCAGATGCTAGATTTTGACAATATTTCAAAGAGGCTCAGAGCCCATTCTTGACACATCTAACATGCCATGTCTCAGCCAAAATGCATAGAAAGTGAGCTCTTTTCTAAAGCATTGCTGAATTTGTGTGTGTGTGTGTGTGTGTGTGTGTGTGTATACATACCAAATAGGAAAGAGTATTTAGATGTAAAGAATGTAGATGCCAGGTTAGTATGTGACACAACTATTTTCCCTTCTGATCAGAAATTCTGGCTATATCTACACAGCTGCGTTAAGGTATGTCTACACTTGCACCCTCTTTTGAGAGAGGGATGCAAATGCAGCTGAGCAAAATTGCAAATGAAGTGCGGATTTGAATTTCCCGTACGCAATTATGCAATGAAGCACCACTGCTATTTCGAATACCCTATTCTGAAATAACAAATACTGTGTAGACGCAGTTATTTTGAAAGAAACCCTCTTCTTTTGAAATAATCGGTAAACCTCATTTTTTGAGGAGGATATTTCGAAATAGCAGCAGTCCACGATTATGCAAATGAAGCACGGGAAATTCAAATCCATGCTTCATTTGCATCCCTCTCTCAAAAGAGGGTGCAAGTGTAGACATACCCTTATTTCGGAATAACTGATGTTATTCTGATATAATATAGTCCGCGTCTACACTACAAGCAGTTATTTTGACATAATGTCAAAATAATGTTGAGCTGGAGGACTCCTTATGCTGACTCCTGTAATCCTCATTTTATGAGAAGTCAGAGGAAGAGTGCTCTAACTCAGACTTCCTGCAGTGTAGACAGTCCCAAAAGCCAAAATAAGTTATTTTGATTTGAGCTACTTCAATTGCATAGCTTACGTTGTGTAGCTTATTTAGCTTTATCCCTGTTGTGTAGATGTGCCCTCTGTTAAATATTTAGAAGAGCCAAAAAAAACTGTTTTTGCTTTGGAGCCATTTGAATAGAACACAGAAGGATTTGGCATTTAGCTTTTAATTGTCATTAAATGCAAATGAAAACCAAGTTACACATTCTGGCACTAGATAAGAAACATCACAATCCAAGGACTTTATGCTTGTGTTCCATGAAAGAAGATAGCTATTTCACACTCCATCCAAGCAATATCTCACTCCAGTGAGACTCCTGTATATTTTATTAACAATTTTAAAAAGTAGAATTATCAGTGACCAAATTTATTTTCTCAGATGCCCTTCCCATCTTATTCCCAGCTATAGGTGAAGAAATATGTAAAAGTTTTCTTTAAAATTAATTTGAAATTAATCTGTTATTGAATTAATAGGGTCAGTAGCTCAGATCACCATGACACAGGGGCTTGGGTTTTTTTGTTTGTTTGTGGTGAAAGGTGAATAAATATCACACAGAGCTCTGGCATTTAAAAGATTTTCATGCTGATGAATAGAGCCAAATGAGTTCTTTGTAGCAAACTATTTATATAACAAAATTAACCCCTATTTTTCTGTTCTCTAACAGACATGAATAATTTCAAATCAATTGTTAAGAACTAACAGACAAAGCACAGCCTTTGTTTACATCTTTGATTTGAACTAAGATTCAAAGTTAAAGTATATATTCTGCCTCTGTTCAACAGAAGGCAAAGTTTCCTGAACTTATTTTGTGAACATAACACCTAAAAGTTTTTAAGATGAAAAACAACCTTTGATTTCTGACAGATTACCTCAGTAATCTGAATCTTAAAAAATATGATTCTGTATCTCATGAAAACAGGTTCTCTCATTATGTGGCCATCAATGCCTTTTTGTAGTTTCATAAGGAGTAAAAGTTTTTAGCATGTTCTTCCAGGTGGGGTTGTTTTTTAATGGTCTTTGGGTCCAAGGCAAAATCTGGAAGTAAAGATTTTTATCTTAATTAAATTTCTCTTACTTCTATAAGATTTGTTAAAGACATTGCGAGATATTGGCAGTTTTTCAGACACATTGTCTAGTTGCTTAGCCCCTCTAGGTGCAGAAATGACACTTCAGACTTCCCAATACTTAAATACAGCTTTCTACCCCCAGCACAACCATGATGGTGTGAAGTTTGTGGTTTACAGGTTAGCTTTCGCAGGGGTGTGCAGCAGCTGTGAAGCAGTCAACACACCTGCACAAATGTACACCTTGTCTACATGCAATATGATGGGAGCTGATTTAGCTACAACTACACAAGAGAGAGATCTTGGAGTCATTGTGAATAGTTCTCTGAAAACATCCACCCAATGTGCAGCGGTAGTCAGAAAAGCAAAGAGAATGTTAGGAATCATTTAAAAAGGGATAGAGAATAAGACAGAGAATATCTTATTGCCTCTATATAAAACCATAGTATGTCCACAACTTGAATACTGTGTACCGATATGGTCATCTCATCTCAAAAAAGACATCTTGGTATTGGAAAAGGTACAGAAAAGGGCAACAAAATGATTAGGGTTTTGGAATGGGTCCCATATGAAGAGAGATTAAAAAGACTGGAACTTTTCAGTTTAGAAAAGAGGAAATTAAGGCTGATAAAATATCATAGTAAAATTCTACATATTAATCTCAACAGAATTCAGACACTCTTTTAAATATCAGTAGCCCACCTCAGATAGCTCTTTAACGTATTTTCCATCTAAGCCTTTCTCAATGTTACATTCCCTCTTCCTTTTGTTGGCATTAGTAATCCGCTTCAACACACACAGCACCAATATCCCACCTTATAAAACTGAATGGCTTAATTGCAAGCTAAAAAATTATTAAGCCTTAAATTAGACACAAAATACATCATTACAATGACCAGATGTAAGCTCTAATTAAGCCTGAATTTCAAGCAACGTATTTATGAGCTGATTTAAATACTAATGGCCTGGCAAGAATACTATGGCAGAATGGAAGAACAAAAACAATTAGTAGAATTTTACCTGTGCTGTGAGAGTTTTTTTAAATGTAATAAGACTCTAGCCATGCTAGAGGTTAAAATAGTAGACAGAGACTGTGGAAAATCTGCCTCCTTACACAGCTTGATGAGATTTCATTACATTTTCAATCAACTAGGGACAGATGGGATTGTTCAGGCCAGATTAACACTTATATGTAAGGGTCACTATGAAATTCTCTGGGGGAGGAACACTGCTGGTAGTGGGTCAGATGAATCTGCCCTGAGTCAGCTCTGAACCAATGCCCCATGATGGCAGTAGATGACATTGCATTGCTGCATTTTGAATAAGACATAAAACCAGGGACTTGGCCAGTTCAGTCCAGTAAAAGAAATCCATGCCACTTGTCAAAGCATCGCAGTGTTACATCAGTATATTCCTAATTGGGCATTTGCATTCTTTTTTCAAATTCCCCTTGCATTTTCAATTAAATGGGATATCTTTCATTTTCTATCTTAAATTCTTTTGTTCACTTATGTGCTATTGTATCACATTGCTGGCTTCACTTCAATTCTGAGAAATATTCATATGTGTAATGTTTGCATAGTCACTTAGGGCTGTTCTACACAGTGCATTAGTCTTCAGTGGAAGGGTGTAAATTCTACTGAGTACTAATGTAATTAATGGTATGTGTGAATCTTATTGGCCCACCCTAAAATTTCCCTAAGTCTATATTAATGCACACTGGGGAAATTTTGTGACATAACATTCAGGAGCCATATGGATAGCTAGTATGCAACACACTTATGCCCACTACAATTTACCTCCCCCCCCCCCCACTGAGACCTAATGCATCATGCAGACAAGCCCTTAGTGAAGTTTGCAAAATGCATTAGCAGATGCATGGATAAAAACTGCTATATAAATGCAAGATCTTCATTTTTCCCTTTTTTGATTAATTTGACAAAATTTCAGAATTACCAAAGGTTTGAAGCTCAAATTCTCACTGTGCATTTAATATATTCCTTCCCTATGAATAAAACAGATTTTTAAATGAGGTCATGTAGACAATGATTTAGTGGCTTGGATATCTGTTTATGTGCTTGCTAACACGTTCTTGTGTATTCCACTGAGATTAACACATGGCAGGGCTAGGATCTTCTTGTGAGTATTTTTATAGCAAATATTTACTAACTGTTTTCATTCCAGATGACATCTTTTTGATACCACTGAAACATCTTAAGTATCAGCTGCATAGCCTGAATCCCTTACAAGTCTGAGATAGGGATGTAAGCGAGTAGTCAACTAGTTGACTACCCGATAAGCCTAGGCTAGTTGCTCCTACTACTCAAATAGTTGCTTTCCCCCCTTGCTGCCTCTGTATCAGAGACAGCAAAGGGGGGGGGGGCGGGAGCTGGTGCTGGGGGAGCCGTTTTAAAAGCCGTTTTCCCCCAGCACCATCTCTGGGGGTGGAGGGGAGGCACAAAGCGCAGTGGGGAAACAGCGTGAGCCTGGTGGCTCTTATTACATTTAAAAAGCAGAGCCCAGGTGAATCCCCTTATTGACTAATCGAGTATTTGATGGAAAATCCGTCAACTACTCAATTAGCTTCCTAGCTGCTATTTAACATCCCTAGTCTGACAGCAATAAGCCAATGCATAAAACAATCATTTCTATAGAGCTCAAATGTAATAATGTCTGATTTTCAAAAAGAGTAAGTATTATAGAAGCTGATTTTATTATGTGTTCTCTGAGGTGGAATCAAACTCCTCAATCCAATTTTTCCTGAACTTTTGGGGTTGGAATCTGGATCTGAACTCTACAATTTGGGCTCATTTCTGTTCAAATGTTTATTGCAATAGCTTCTATGTTCAGTAAATATTCATGAGAAGATTCATACATGTCTCTCTCACTTATCAACTGCTTATGAATCAGTCCTCTGAATTGGTGATACACATTTTGAATACTGCTCATTGTGAATTTAATCCTTTTTTCTGCTTCTGAATACCTCATATACTGATCCTGATTAGTTATTTGTAAGTAGCTGCTGAATAGTTCATACGCGCAAATGACAAGTAACAAATATTCATTCTAAATGCTAAAATCTGTGAAACTATCAGAGTTCACAACCATTTCTATGGACAACTGGTGTATAAATACTCATGAACAATAATAGGATTTAGGATGTCCTATTATGCAAATAGAACTTGCTGCTTTTTTTCAAATATTCACTTTTTCATATTACTCCATCATCTCTGGCCCCGATAAACCTTTGTCCAGAGAGGACACAAAAATAAAAGATGTGCTGAAAATATACAGCTGTTCACCCATGAAACTTGCACAAGGCCTTCCCATTGAGAATCGTATGCTGCCAACGTATTTCCAGCAATAGGAAGAGTCTAGCAGATTTGTCTATGACCATATAAAGTGTTAGAACTGTTAATGGAAATGACATGAAAAGGCATGTGTACCTGGCAGGAAGTAATAATTTCTCTAGTGGAAAATATCCAGCTAAATAACCAGAACTTTTAGGTAAGTACAAGAAGCAAATGGGAGACTGGCATACAACAAATGGTGAAAAATGTGGTTTTCATGGCCATAATTGGGTGGCTAGCAATGAATTACCAAGAAGGCACACGATGGATATGGAGAAGTTGAAGCAGAAAGGACTGAAATGATTTAGAAGGCCAGGCACCACAACTGGCCAGACACAAGCTAATACAGCAACAGTGACTAATTTTCAGTGAATACCGGAGTGGGTACAGCAGTAGGGAGAGGTGTGGAGAGGAAATGACAACAAGTACATAAACCCAGATGGTGTGACATCAAGCCAGAGCCTCAATTCTGTCTGAGTTGTACTCTAAGCTGAATATGGAGGGGAAGAGTAAAAGAGTTGAGTCAAATCTACTTTTTCCCTTTCCTGATCCTGGAGTTGACTGCTTGCAGAACTGCTCCCCCCCCCCCCCCCGCCATCTTAATGAAATGCTGTTTAAATTATGCCAGTTATTGTGTTTGTTTTGAGGCTACTCTGCCATCAGAGGATTGCCAGTGCCTACACCATTTTGGCCATGTCTCTGGGCCTGCCATGGCAATCTTCCTGCACCTGTGCTGTAGAATGCAAGTAAAGTAGAAACAGTGCATACCTTTAAGAATAAAGGTAAGTAATCATAGGCACAGATTACCACAGAATGTGATACATTCTCCTTCATGTGGAATTTTTAAATCTAGATGAGACGCCTTTCTAAAATATATGCTCTTCCTCCATTACAAGATGATGATTTGGACTCATTGGGTGAAATTCTGTAGCCTCTATTATACAAAAGGCCAAATATTCATAATAGTCCTACCTAACCTTAAATTCTATTCTAAATGCTACATAGTGATTCTTGTAAATCAGGGAAATGGCCTGCTGCCGTTTCATATAGCACAAAGGGGAAATCCAGATTCACAAAGAAACATGGGCACTTTATGCTCATATTTAGGTGCCTAAGTCCCATTTTTAGGGTTACAGCTCCCCTCCTAATCTCCTCTCTCTTCCAGCTGCCATCAAACCCTGTAGATGCTCAAACTCACTTAGCACCCAAGTTTTCAGGCTGCCTCACTTTAGGAAACAGGGCACCTAATTCCTGCCTGTGAGGATATCTCCTTAACACAGCCATGATGAGGTGTTGGCTCCACTTGATCTGATTGACCACAAGGAGTTGCAGTGCCACGGAAACTCTCAGGGTACTAGAGTTATTTCAAAATAACAGTCCGTATCTCCACAGCAGGCAGATATTTTGAAATAATATCAAAATACTGTCAAGTTGGAGGACTTCTTACTCCAACTCTGGTAACCCTCATTGTAGGAGGAGAAAGGGAAGTCAGAGAAAGATTGCTCTTTTTCAAAATAAGTGTTGTGTAGACTCTCCCAATTTCAAAATAAACTATTTCGAAATAAGCTACGCAATTGACATAGCTCAATAGCTTAACTCATAGCTTATTTTGAGTTAAGCCCTGCTGTGTAGACACACCTTCTGTGAGAATGGTCAGACTTTGCAGATGTCTAAGTCTTAATTCTTATGAAGAAGAGGTAGAAAAAGCTGAGGGAAATGGTTCTTTCTTAGAACTCACAGGATACATCTACACATCAGGGCTAAGGCCAAAATAAGCTATGCAACTTGAGTCAATTGCGTAGCTTAAGTCAAAATAGCTTATTTTGGCTTTTGGCACTGTCTACCCAGTAGGAAGTCCGAGTTACAGCACTCTTCCTCCGACTTCCCTTACTCCTCATGAAATGAGGGTTATAAGAGTCTGAGTAAGAAATCCTCCAGCTCGACATTATGGCAAAGTAACTGTTTGTAGTGTATATGCGGACTATGTTATTTTGGAATAACTAATGTTATGTCTACACAGCAGTGTTATTTCGGAATAACTAATGTTATTCTGAAATAACACTGCTGTGTAGATGCACCCACAGATGCTACATCATACCAGGAATCAGATGAAAAGGACCAAGACAGGAAATGTAGCACTTCAGAGCCCAATCAGAGAGTCCAATAATGGAGCAGACAAGTGGAGGTATTTCAAACAGCAATTCAGCCTTTCTTGGCTGGCAAGTAGAGCCACTGGGAAGGAAGACAAACAAAAGGTAGCTTAATATACTAAGGCAGGAAGCATTAGATGTATGTAAATAGTCTTCAGTTAAGGTAGGAAGAGGAAGCTACTTATGAGACAGGGTCACAAAATGTGGAACAATACCCACATTCCCAGAAAAAATGAGATTTTTGAAAGATGAAACTTTTATATGGGAGCTCAAAAAGAGGGAGAAACATTAATGAAATCAGTAACTGGTCTCAGGCTACTCAGCTAATCATGTAATTATTGAAGCTCATATATTCCCTAACTAGAAACCAGATTGTTATACAGGTGAGAGGCATAAAGCTCAGAATGAAACTATTGGAAGATCCAGATTTGAATTTAGAAAAGGCAATAAGAATTTGCCAGGTAACTGATATTACTCAGGCCAGATGGAAGGTCTTGGAGAGAAAACATTACACTGAAGAAGTGGACAGGATTACCAGTAAAATACAGAAACATACAGAGGCCAAAATAGATTTGAAAGATCTAAAGAGATAATAGCAGAAACAGACCATAAGCCACTAGTGTCTACAGCAAACAATGGGTGAGCAGATACTCCCCATAGGATACAAGAGATTATTCTTTCAGTTAAAGTTATACGATTTAGAAATACTAAACTGTCTTAGAAAACACCTCATGGTGGCAGACACACTTTCCAGAGCTTTTGGTAGATCCGTAGAGGAACAGAATCCAGATTCGGATCTTGTGCATAAGAACATCACAGGAAAAACATGTTCAGTCTCAGACAAAATGTGGACTGTAAATGCTGAAGTCATCTCTGAAGATAAGTCATTGCAAAAAGTCGCTCAAGCTTTATGCACAATCAGGCCTGGGCTACATACCTCATATTTATAATCAGTTTAAAGGAGAACTTTCTGTACTGGATGGAATACAAGGACACATAAATAGTTATTCCAGAAACTTTACAGGGAGATATACTATAGGATATGGGGTTCTCAAAATTCACTGGGTCACAACTCCCTTCCAACAACAAAAATTACTACAGAACCCTAGAAAGGGGGACCAAAGCCTGAAGCTACCTGAACCCCACTGCTCTAGATGGGGACACCAAAGCCCAAGCCCTGCCATCCTGGACAAGGGCACCAAAGATGAAGCCCAAGGGCTTCAGCTGCAGGCAGGTGCCCTGTAATCCAAACCCTGATGCTCATGGCTGAAGTCTATGTGCTGTAGCTTTGCCCTGGGTGGTGCGGCTGAGGTGACAGAAAGTCTAAGCCAGTATTGGTGACCCTGTAAGAATGTGGTCCCAGCCCCTAGTTTGAGAATCCCTGTGATACATGAAAAACACTTAGGAATGGAAAAATGTAAAGGATGTTTTATAGCAACGTCAAATGAGTGCAGATATAAAATAAACAATTCGAGTTTATGAAACATGTCAGAAAAAGAGACTTAGTTAAGCAAAGCCAGTGTATGGTGATTATTCAGGAGACTTTAGTTCCATGATAAAAAGTGGGCATTGATTTGTTCATATACACTAGGAGAGGGGGAACTATGGGCTCGTTTTGGATTTTTTTATTGCACTTTTGAGAAATAGCATTGCTAGAAGACACTATTGCAAAGTATGTCATTATGTGAAGTCCATTTCGCTGAAGTCCATTTTTGCTAGATGTATACCAGAAGTGGTTATACCAGATAATGGACCACAGGTTGATGGATATGAGTTCAGACAATTTGCTAACAAATATGGGTTTAAACATATTACATCTAGTCCTAGATTTCCACACTCTACTGTTTTAGAGGAAAATGGTGTGAAAATAATCAAAAGACTGCTTAAAAAAGCAGTCTGACTTGTACCATTATTTAGCACTACTGAATTATAGGGCTCTGCCCATAAAGCAAGGGTTGTCCCCAGCAGAGGTTTTGTCCGATAGAAACCCAAAACCAAAAATGCCTAATTTTGTAGAAACTGGTGTAACAAACGATGTGTAAGAAAACTGACAAAAGATAAACCAAAAGTTCATTTGGACAGAGGATCCCAGGACAAAGCAAAGACAAGGAGACAAAAAATGAAATGGCAAGGGAGGTGAGTGCGCTTGCCTGAGACCTTATCTTCACTTGGTTGATGAATAACAAGCAGAGGCGGACGCTGAACTCCATGAGAGAGGCAGGACTTAGGACACAACTACTATTTGTGTGGCCTTAATTTAGAATCAGTTTATGGTTATGTAAATCTAATTATGGGTCTTCATCTATAAACAGATTATCGGTCTTGAGCTACATTATAATTCTCTGAAGTACCGCATTTCTGGGCAAAGGTTCCAGCATTTTCTCCATAGGTAATATATTCCATAGGAAAGGTATAGCTATGCTCCTTCTGGAGTAGATATGTAAACCCAAATTATCCTGGATGCCTGTGTGTCTTGCACAGCTACCATCATAACCACAATAGTAACCTCAGACATATTTAGACAAGATACTTTGAGTCAATTTTGTTTCTGGGATGCAAGAATATGTCTATTACTCAATAGATAGCTAGTGTATTTTAATGAGCTTTCCTGGAACTTGGAGCCTTGAATGGAATGAGATAACCCTGTTACAATGCCTTGTACTTTGTGCCCACAGTATAAATAAGTTAAAATTTAAGTAATTAGCCTGTGCATTAGATTACATAAAGCAACGTTTAGTAACATGGTTACAGGGAATGTTCTGAAAATTGCTCTGTATAATGTAATATATCTTGTCCATCCTGAAGCACATGACTCAGTCTAGAAAATTATAGTCGAGTACTTCATTTACATGTTAAAAATACTGACCAAGATCAAAAGTATATTGTTGGCTGCACAGATACATGATGCAGTATCCCATTCCCTTACAGTCTTCTTTTTTCCACGCTAAATCAATTCAGTACTTTCAATCTTCACTCATAGGTCAGATTTTCTAAACCTTTAATAATTTTGTTTATCTTCTCTGGACTTTTTCCAGGTTTTCCACATCTTTCCTGAAATTTGGCATCCAGAACTGGACACAATACTCCAGCTGAGGCCTAATCAGTGTGGAGTAGAGCTGATGAATTACTTCTTGTGACTTGCTTACAACACTCCTTTTAATTCTTCCCCCAGAAAGATGTTTGCATTGTGTGTGTATGTGTGTGTGTGTGTGTGTGTGTGTGTGTGTGTGCGCAACAGTGTTCTACCGTTGACTCATATTTAGCTTGTGGTCCACTATGACCTCTAGATCCCTTTCTGTAGTAATCCTTCCTAGGCAATCATTTCCCATTTCGTAAGTGTGCAACTGATTGTTCCTTCCTAAGTGGAATATTCTGCATTTGTCCTTGTTGAATTTCATCCTATTTACCTCAGACCATTTCTCCAGTTTGTCCAGATCATTTTGAATTATGACCCTATCTCCAAAACACTTGCAATCCTTTCTAGCTTGGTATCATCTGCAACGTATATAAGCATACTTTCTATGTCAATATCTAAATCATTGATAAAGATATTAAACAGACCAGGTTCCAGAACAAATCCCTGAAGAACCCCACTTGTTACTTGTTATGCCCTTCCAGCAGGACTGTGAACCATTGATAACTACTCTCTATGAATGGTTATCCAGCTAGTCATGCCCCCACCTTAGAGTAGCTCTTTCTAGGTTGTATTTCCTTAGTTTGTTAATGAAAAGGTCATGCAAGATTGTATCAAATGTCTCTCTAAAGTCTAGATATACCACATCAATCGCTTTCCCCTTATCCACAAGGCTTGTTATTCTACAGAAGCTATCAGGTTGGTTTGATATGATTTGTCCTTTACAAATCTATGGTGATTGTTACTATCACTTTATTAACATCTATATGTTTGCAAATTGATTCCTTAATTTTTCCATTATTTTTCCTGATACAGAAGTTAAGATGATTGATCTATAATTACCCAGATTGTCCTTATTTCCCTTTTTATAGATGGGCACTATATTTGCCCATCTATAAAAAAGAGAAATATATAAAGGGAAGAGGCGGGGAGTGGTGGCTTATGGAAAGGAGGGGTGGGCACAGGGCCTAGTGAAGAGAGGAGATAAAGCACCCCTTAGCGAAATGAGAAGACAGCTCCTAGGGCTCCAGACCCTTTAAATCGCAACGGGAGCCCTGAGTAGTACAGGCTGGACAGCAGTGCTACGCAGCCCCAGTCCTACCAGGCCCCCATACTAGTAAGACTTTTCAGTTACATTCACCACTGCCTATACTGCATCCTAAAAATAGACACATCTGGGCTGCCTGTTCCTAGGCCACCCCTTACTTGCCACAGCCCAAGCAGCCACTTACAGATAGGAGGTGGTGAATGCCGTTTCCCCCTCTCCGGCTCTCCCTTTCCCCTAGTTGGGTAGGGGACAAGCTTGCAAGCTCAGAGTCCTGGAAAAGAAACTGTCCAAGCTATTACTGAAACCTGGCATGAAATCTAAACTTCTGGAGCCCACGCTGTAGTCTGCACACTGCACTTTGGAGGAGTAGCTCAGTTTTAAAGGGCCGTAGCCTGCACTGCACATCCAGTGACACTACAGAGCCCCAGTGCCTCACTCATCACTCTTGAAGCCAGGGGGTTAAAACCTACCCAACCCAGGCAGCCATTGTAGAGCTGTAAGCCCCTGTCCCAAGCAGTCTTCCCTGGGGAGTGTCCCGTAGTGGCTTGCTCAGAGTTATGAACAACTTCCATTCCCATGGTGTCCATAACGCTGTGGTTCAACTGTAATTGCATCCACACGAGGGTATGACTTTTACCAATATACTGATATCCATAATAAAAAAAATCACACACAACTGATACAGTTATTGCAGTACAAGTTTTCAAGGTAGACTAGTCTCAGACTACACAAAGCAGTCGGAAAGGATTGCCAGAGTGGTTTCATTTACAAATTGCACACCTGTAATCAAGGTTTGAACAAAGAACTGAACTGGATTGGCTGTTATGTTCCCCACCCTAATGACATAAAAAGCTAAGCACGGAGTACAGGCAGTCCCCGGGTTACATGGATCCGACTTACATCGGATCCCTACTTACAAACGGGGTGAGGCAACCCCGCACTAGCTGCTTCCCCCCAGCAGACCAGGGAGACACTAAGCTAGCACCCCCCCCCCCCGCCAGCAGACCAGGGAGACGCGGAACGGCTTTTCTCAGCAGACACCTCAGCTTGAGAATAAAGGACTGAGGGAAGTGAGGCATGGGAGAATAAAACTGAGCTCTGGCGAAATGTTTGCCTAGAGTTTCCCCTACAATATGTACCAGTTCCGACTTACATACAAATTCAACTTAAGAACAAACCTACAGTCCCTATCTTGTACGTAACCTGGGGACTGCCTGTATTTACAGCCCACTCTATTAGCCTCATTTAGCACGGACTCTCTAATTGACAATTTTTTCCTATTTTTTTCCTTCTCTTTCCCTCTCTATCCTCTCTGTTTCTCTGCTGTTTATTTGTACCCTGGACCCTTTACTCCATTCATTAGAAGAAGTGGGTTATGTCCATGGAAGCTCATGATACCATCTATATATTTTTTTAGTCTCTAAGGTGCTACAGGACCATTCATTGTTTAATAAGTTTTTGAATTATTGTATGATTTGTAACAGTAAAAATTTTCTTTGCACTAAAATGAGTTAAATAGGCAACTTGATTTTAATTTTCTTAGCAAATATTTTTTATGAACTCTAATCATAATAGTCATGACTTTTGTTCTGATGAAAAACAAAAATAATTACTTAATTATTATTACCCAGCATATTCTGGTGTAAAAAAAGTAGTGCATTCAGCTAATTTAAGTGAGAGGATTGTTTATGCAAAATTTGGTATCTGTAGGTAAGTATGACTTTATTTTGCACAAACAAATCCGAAAATAAACAAACTCTTCAAAATATATAATAGATTAGACTCATCTATTGAGTCTAACCAACACTTACGATATTCCTTCTACATTCATGTTCTGTTACCTTGCTCTGTATATCAAAAACATAGTAGAACAATTTAAATATTACCTTACTTTCCTCATATTTTAACTAAAAACCTTATGTATATTCTGCCACGATAATTTCTGAATTTTTTATAAAAAATCTGCCTTTCCTGGGAACATTTCCATGTCAGGTGATTAACTGTTTCATTAACAACTCCTGCCTGTGAGAAGCTATCCTTTTTCAAGCTGGCTTGATCCTGTTGGAGCAGGCACTGCAGGTGAGCCTAATATTACTGGCTGAACCCACAGGGGCTCATCAGCTTTCTCCTGATTGAGATAGGCACATACCTTATTGCAATCTATAAAACCAAATACATACTATAAAAAATCATGATGGGCTACACTCAGCTTTCAGTCACACTCATGTGCAGGTAGAACAACTCCATAGACACCAGTGCATTCACATCAGGGAATCAGAGAGCAGAGTTTGTCGCTATATTCTTGGTGCTTATCAAGGTGTAAAGCTTACGCTCTTCCAGTCAAACAAACTAAAAAAATATCCCATCCATATCACAGTAGCATACTGGCAGTGTGCTCTCAGCTTCTTTATTGGATAATCAGAGACATTATCTTTTAGATGGTGTCTTCCAAATAATAATAGTTAGCACTTCTACTATGCTCTTTATCTTCAAAATATTTTGCCATTATTCATGCCGCTATAATAAAGTTACCTTATTATATTATATTATATTATATTATATTATATTATATTATATTATATTATATTATATTATATTATATTATATTATATTATATTATATTATATTATATATCCTGGTTACCAACATACTTGTATACATGTATTCACAGCACTGACTGCCCTATAACTTTGGGTGAAATAAAAACAAGCCCAAACAGTTCAGTTCCTGACAAACACTTGAGTAAGAAAACAAACATTTACTAATAAAAATAATCCCCTGCTTACCAAACCTTTCTAAAGTTTTGTTTACTGTGACTCAAACTAAAGAATGTATAAATCAGTCCCTGATTAAATCGGAATTGTTAAAATAGTTAGAAAAAGTTATTGATTGTGTTCATATACAAAATTAACTTAGGAAGAAGGAACAAACTGACAATCGTGTTTCATTTTCCATTGAAATTTTATAGAATAAATGTGAGTAGTGTCTCTCTATGCTTCACTTGCCCATCAGCAAAAATGGAGGTGAGGGTACTTCCCTATCTCACAGGAGCAATGGGAGGATACATGTATTAAAGATTATGAAGTGCTTTCAAATCTACCAATGCAAAGCGTGATACAAAAGCTCGGTATTTGTTATTATTGTACATTACTGAAGGACATTTACACCAAAAATAAATGGTTAGAAATGAATTTGGTGCCATTACATATCTGAAAAGGAGGAAGCTGTGGCAGCATGCAGACAAATATCCCAAGGTTCTGACTTTCAGAATGAAATGACAATTAATAATAACCAGTGATAATTTTGTCAGGTCTAGGGTTCCAGTGAAGTGTTCAATTGTCAAATGCCAAGACAGGTATCGATCTTGTGAATCAAAACAAAAATTAATGAAGTGCAGCACACACAAAGGGGAGGATGTGGTGAATGATATAGAGAGCCCCCCTACCATTCTCCATAAACGTTAATGCAATGGAAAAAATTGAATCAGTCAGGAAATTTGAAAAGCCAGACTGAACCACTTTAGAAAGCAAAACAGAAATACAGAAAATGTTCTTCTACTTCAGGGAGTAGAAGAGGGCTATACAATTGTACAGGACCTCAGCAACTGTATTTCACTTTTAAGGTGGTAGGCCATGAAACTGTGTAGAGATATGTGAAAGAACTTGACTAAATAACTTTGAAACATGTTTCACTTGCTTGGAGATTTCATTACCAACCTGAAACTTGATTCAAACAGTTCAAAGGGTATGCAGGCAAACCTAGATCAGATTTTGAGTCAACTTGGTCTGTTCTGTAACTTCCAATAGAAATACTGTGCATCTCACTGTTAAAACCAGACTCACCAAGGTGGCTTTGGATGGGGTTTGAATTTTGTTTTTTAACTGTCAAAATCTTCTCTAATTTGCATTAGCAAATGTCAAGGGATTGTGCATAAAGATGACCTGGCCACCGCCCTTTTCCTAAGCCATGCCTCATATGTCATTTCTATGCTATCAGTTGCTGACCTTGCAAAGCAGGGTTGATTTGCAAAGTGGCTGCAGTATAACCCCAAATCTGGGTGTCACAGGTTAAAATCACAGAAGTCCCCCTTGGATAGTCCCCTGATGTGTCAATCATGCCACTGATGCCCACCTTCCTAATCTCTGGTGCTCACCAACCACCTGTCCTACCAGGCCACATCCTCTGGTCTCCCCCAGACAAGGCACAGAATTAGGGTTACCATCCCCAGACAGAGGGGCATAGACATTGAACCGATTCAGCTCTGGAAGGACTCTTATAAGGGCTCAGCACTCAGGAAACTAACCCACAAATTGTATAAAAAACCCAAATAAATCTGTCTTAGTTTGTGTAAAAGTTTTACACAAAGGAAATCTGTAAGGTTAGCTCCCTTTATCAATGAAAGACAATGGTTGTTTCACCCATCAGGTAACAATTATTTACACTGATCTTGGTATTTTTAAAAAAGTGTTTTATTAAGTATAAAAAGTAGGATTTAAGTGGTTGCAAATGAAAACACTCAGTTCACAGTAAGTTACTAAATTAAAATGAAGAGAAAATTCTTAGCTAATTCTAATCCACTAAGAAACTTGTCACAAGCAAATTCTTACCCTAAACAGCTGTTCTTATTTCAGGTAAAAGCTTGAAATCCAAGTTGATCTTTTAATTTGATTTGGATCTACAGCTTCTTCCAAGTTCTTTGCACTCTTTTAATGTGTACTAGGCAGTTTCAAAAGCCAACTGAAGAAAAAAGGCTGATTGCTTTTCATTGTTTAAATAGATTTTCCCCCAGCTTGGGAACCTTTAGTTCGGCATTCCCCATCCCTATGGAAAAATACCTGGTTCAAGGTGGATTCCCATACTAGATGGCATGGTCACATGTCTTTCTTGGATCGACCCCAGTTTGGGCATACAGGACAAACAAAGCTAATCACTTGTAATCGATTTAATGACCTAGACATTACATTTCTGGGGCACCAGTAATGAGCCTCATTAACACATTTAGAACTATAAACAGATTCATACTTCATATATCTAACTTCACATGCAACGATACATATACAAAAATAGGATCTACAGATTCTACAGATTGTAACTGTAAAACTGATGTTACATGACCCCTTTTACATAAAGCATCTTTGAGTTATGCATTTTCATATTCATAAGCCAATTTTCATACATAAGGAATGGGGATGGCATCACATTGAGCTTTTAATTGGCATGAGTAATTTGTTGCAAAAGTATTCTAATGGCCAGCCGTTTCCTTAACGTAGTTAAAAGATGTCTGTTGTCATGAAAGGGAGGATATTTTAGTGGTTAAGGTACAGGCTTGGGACTCAGTTAAGTTCTCTGCTCTGCACCGTGCTTCCTGTGGCATTTTTAGTAATTCATTGAGTCTCACTGTGCCTCTATTCCTAATGCGTAAAATGGGGCTGGTAATACCTGCTTTCCTTACAGAGATGTTGTGGGGATAACACTGAAGATAATGAAATACTTAGATGCTGCAGTAGTGGAGGTCATTGAAAATAGAGCTAACGGGTACACAGAGGTTTTATTTAAGTAGGTTTACAAGTGACTCAGCATTCATTATCTAATACAAGTGGTTAAGGAACATTCTTCCCTCACTGTGTCACAAAATGCTCCAATCCTAAAATGAAGAGAAAGGAGCAATTTTAAGGTGATATATTAGAAGTAGATGATCACACTGGTCACTCTGATCTGGTAAATGATCCAGATAGTACTTCAGTTATATTCATCTGTAATTTTCCACTTCTGAATTTCACATAAAATAAAACTACTCTCATAATACTTTGCAGTTATAAAGAAAAACCTGCTTTGGATTTTTGGATGACATTTTTTTTTCAGTAGAAAATGCTGGCTTATCAAAAAAGATTTTTTCACAGAACTGTATTGATTTTACCAAGTCATTTTTAGGTCCAGAATGGAATTAGAATGAGATCCTCTTTGTAGTGGGGTGGGGTGGCTGCTCACTGAGCCAGAAGAGGAGAAACCCCTCCAGCCGCCATGTTGGGCTGAGGCTAGCCCCGCCCAGTCACCTGACCAGAAGCCAGGGGGTGGGCCCAGGACTATAAAAGCCCAGGCAGCAGCCTCAGTTGGTGCTGAGACTGCCAAGAGACTTCAGGCCTCCCAGCCTGGGGAGTGGAGACTGAGGCCTGGCCCATGCCTCCTAACTGCTGGGGCCCAGAGGCAGACACCCAGATCCCTGCCTGGGAGGCGAAGGCCTAGCTTAGCCAGCCTACCTGCACGCAAGTGACGGAGGACCAAAAGGGCCAGCCTGATCCCGTGCTCCAGCACCTGCCCTGGAGCCCAGCTGAACCCCAGTGACCTGCAAGTGGTGAAGGACTGGACTGGACCGTCCCAGTGGGATGAGACCCTCCTGGACTGCTTGCCTACTCCACCTGACACCCAGGTACTGGCCAAGGGGGAGAATGGAAGTGGCCCAGAGATAGTGGGGGCGGTTAAAGGCCCCGAGGCCATAGTGTTTTGGGCTAGAGCCCCCGCTGAGCCGTAGCAGCCTGCACTGCTGCTGCTAGGGCCCTGGGCCGGGGCGCAGTGGAGTGGGCGGGCCTGCACTCCCCCTGCCACCCACCTATTGGGTGGCAGTCCTCCCCCTCACCACTGCCACGGGAGATCTGCCTGCACCTGCAAAAGGGCCAGTAAAAGGGCCAGTTTAGACAGCTGAAATTTGTTTTGCGCAAAAAAGCCCCGCGAAAATGGCTCAAAAGCGCGTCTAGATTGGGCACGGACACTTTTCCACAAAAAGTGCTTTTGCGGAAAAGCATCCGTGCCTATCTAGACGCTCTGTTCCGAAAATGTTTTTAACAGAAACTTTTCCGTTAAAAGCATTTCTGGAAAATCATGCCAGTCTAGACGTAGCCCTCTTGAATGAGGAGCTCCCTGACTGTGGTTGTTTGTTGCCACGCCCTGAACCAAGGTCCTGGCCACTCCTTATAAACTGACTGTTGGTTTGTTGCTGTCATGCCCTGAATTAAGGGCCTGACCGCCCCCTGGGAACTCACTGGGTTTGTCTTAAATGGGCAGTGTAGTGGTGCGGAGTGGCCACCCACTGAGCCGGAGGAGGAGGAACTCCTCAGGGCAGGCAAACCAGCTACACTCTTCTACCTTAGAATAGCCACTAGCCTGGTGGTTTGGGCACTCATTGTGCTATAGGAGATCCAGGTCTGTGGTCTGAATCACATCTGGTGTCTCAGTCATGCATAGTAACAATTTGAATTTGAGTCTTCATCATCCCTGCTGTATGCCCAAGCTATTGTCCATTTGGTCTCTGATTACTAAGTGGAATTTTTCCAGTACAAGTATGATCATCTTTTGAACACAGCTTTTCTTTCAGCAGCAACATTGGAACACCTGAATTGCCAGCCTATTCTTATGTTCTCCCATGGGCCCCAATTTTGTTTCTTTGTCGTGTTTGTGGGCGGGGAGAGAGACAATATAAAGTGAGGAATTTCAGTCAGTGAAATGAAAATAAATGCAGTTGGTCTTTGACCATCTGTAATTTGTCACTCAGGAAGAATCTCATGACACCCGATAAAATCAGTGCAGAAATAAAAGGAGTCACTTTTATTTCTTGCATTTCAGTTGGTGTAAATAAATGAAGAAAAGAGCTTACATTGTGAGAGGCTGCCACTGAGCTATTAAATGATAGAAGGAAACAATCTATCAAGATTAGCATCAAGCTGGAAATCAGTGTCACTGTAAGGGAAAACAAGAAGGGGTGGATTAAAGTGCTACTCAAGACTGGATAACAACAGTAGGTAAGATGAACAAAATGCATTAGCTTCAAGTAAATGGAAATGCTTAACTGCCCCAGAAGAGTTGCTCGGATCAATTAACTAAAACACCAGTGAAGTTCTTTGAGTAAGAAAGATGTTTGAGAACCCAGTGATTCAATCAGTGAATCATCTCTATCTGTCGGCTGAAGGAATGAAAGAGAAGAACAAGTCTGGGTATGAAAATACACACAGATAAAAGTTTATGCAATATATTCTCCTTTTTGACCAAGTCTGGGTGCAATTACTTCGCAGCTGAGGTTAGACCTATGAGAAGTGGTTAACAATGGCATTTTGAATGCTGCTAGCTGCTTTAGATAAGAGAAGCTATAATTTCAATCAACTCTTTTGGCTTTTCTGAATATGGAAGTAGAAATTCAATCGCACGACTGCTCCCAGAATAAAAGAATCAAATCGATGCTGCAACAAAGGTGATGGAATAGGGACCCAGGAGAACAAATCTGTAAGACAAACTAGAGGAAATATGAAGGATTTTCAAACTTATTTATTTTTACAATATAAGCAGGAAAACTACCCAAATTACTTGTCACTCGAATATATATTATATTCTCAAGAAAACTGATGATTAACTGAGACATTTTCCTAACCTACCATTAATTTGTTCAGTGCTAGATCTGAAATATTTACTACTTGTTAAAAGTGGAAAGGGGTACAACTGGAATCTGTTTTGGGTGGCACCAAAATTCAGTTCAGATGATTGTGAATTCAATTAAAAGCTTTTGTTTTAATAATGGCCATATCTTCAGTTGGTATAAATCCCTATAGTGCTTTTGATTTCAAAATAAAAATACTTCCAGGAACTGAAATGTTTCTACACTAAAAATGACATTCAGGGAATTTGTTGAAAATTATAGTGGCAGACTGTTATTTGATTTGGGTTCAGTAAAGGTTTTCTTCTGTCTGTGTTCTCAGCAGTATATTTATGCACTGGACAAGGTGCTAATTCAACATCTTTCACCAGTGAAAATGACAGGCAAAAAATATATTTAAATTTTGCTCACCTACATAGCTTTCTTGGTAAAGGAGGTGGTGCTTTCTAGTGGTAAAAGTAATTCAAAACTATGGGCTAGAAATGGTAATATGGGATTGTGAAAGTTGTCTGGGAACTTGACCTCAAAGTCTGTCATCCCAATCTTGCTTATGCCCCAGCATACATTGCCAGAATGCATAGTATATTGGAAGGTGGCAGGTTGCGCATGGAGATACCTAATCAGTGTGTACTCTATCATGCATCATCACAAGCACTTCTGGTAAATGTGAGCATAGCCGATGCAAGGAGCCCAAAATACCTGCACATAAGTAGAGACTTGAGTGGATACAAAATTTATATCCACTTCTGCATCTGTATCTGCAAAAATGAGCCACAAATATTCTCACTGACATCTGTGGATGAGGATACACACAGATCTAAAGTGGATATCTGCAAATTTGCAGGGTTCTAGATACAAAATTTGTATCTGCATATCCACAAAAATGAGCTGTGGATATAAAGTGGCTCAACATGTAAGTAAGGTTACGTCTACACTATCACCCTTGTTCGAACTAGGATGGTAATGTAGGCAACCAGAGTTGCAAATGAAGCCCGGGATTTGAATTTCCCGGGCTTCAGTTGCATCTCGCCGGGCGCCGCCATTTTTAAATGTCCGCTAGTGCGGACTCCGTGCCGCGCGGCTACACGCGGCACGGACTAGGTAATTCGGACTAGGTAGTTTCACGAGGAGTAACGGTAGTTCAGAATAGGAAGCCTAGTCCGAACTACCTAGTCCGTGCCGCGTGTAGCCGACATTTAAAAATGGCAGCGCACGGCGAGATGCAAATGAAACCCGGGAAATTCAAATCCCGGGCTTTATTTGCAACTCCGGTTGCCTACATTACCACCCTAGTTCGAACTAGGGTGGTAGTGTAGACATACCCTAATAGATTAACTGTGGCATCTTTTTAGACTGATATAACTTGTGTCAGCAAGTCTATAATATAATTGTGGCTTTAAAAAGAAGGCTAAAGCAATCTGCATTTTGAGAAGGATGCATGTGTAACATTTTCTAAAAATGAAATTGCATAAATCTACTACTTTAAAAGTGAAAAATCTTTTACGTATTTTTTTAATTTTAATTAATAAAAACTCTACAATATTTAGAAAACAGTTTAGATAAAGTATTTTTTTAAATTAACCTTTTCAAAATTAACTAATTTCTTGAGGTTTTTGCATTTCTTTCATGAACAACAGTACATGTAATAGGGTGGATCAGGCCCTGGGACCCCCCCCCGTTGGAAGCCTTGTAGTCCTGCCTCACGGCACCAGAAAAGGGCCATAGACAAGTCCTTCAGGAAGCTAGAGCTGAGGAGAAAGCCGACAATCAGGGGCCAGGAAGACCTACAAAAGGAGCTGCAAAGCACAGCAACAGTTAGTTGCAGGAAACAGCTCAAAGAAAGATGACTGGAGGTGACTGGCTGGCTAAGGGAGCAACAGCACCATGGAGAGTTCTGACTGGAGATCTGAGTAGAGATTTTGAACATGTTGGGACCATGAGATAAGGACAAGGAAGCTGTCTCCAGGAGGGGAAGCCCTACAGTCACCACTCTCTCCAAGTAGGGAAGGTATTCAAAGGCACTAGACAAGAGGGCACTGAGATGGGCCCTTGATAAAGGTGAATACTGGAAGGAGTTTAATTCACACAAGGTGTGAGTGGGCCAGAGGGCTGAATAGCCAAAATGCTGATGGATTTAAGGAGTGCAGGCACACACATTCAGCCAGATGGGGGTGCTCACAGGAGATGAGTGCCATCACATTACAGTGCACTATGAGACTTTTGATCTAAATTTTTCCAGGCCTCAGTGACTGAGTGTTCCCTGAGGGACAAGATAACATGCTATGTCTCTATTGTCTTTTTACAGCATGTACTTCTAATTCAAAGTATGACATGTGCATAGTCATATAACTGGAAAACTCCAAGCAAAATAAGAAAGTATACTTTTCAGGTTGATTTGTAGAAACAAAATAATCACTCAGATCATGTCTACACTACAGATAAGATCAAAGCAGTAACAGTTGATCTTCTGGGGTTTGAATTAGCGGGTCTAGTGAAGATACACTAATTTGAACTAAGAGGGGTGTTCCTGTCAATGCCGGTAGTCCTGCTTCTACGAGAACTAAGGGAAATCGAAGGGAGAGTGTGTTCTCTTTGACGTCCTGCAGAGTGGACAGTACTAAAATTTGACTTAAGATACTTTGATTGAAGATACACAATTAATGTAGCTGAAGTTGCATATCTTAATTCAAACTTATCCCTTAGTGTAGTCCGAGGGTCAGGTCTCCATTTTCTAAAGTTTCTAATGATTTTTGGGCGTGTGCTTAACATTTTCTGATAAGCATGCCACTTGAAGGCATCGGAAGATGGGGGTCTAAAATCATTAATCCCTTGAAAATGTAGCCCAGAGTATGTTTTTAAGAAGCAGTAGGGAAACTTACTTTTAGCCAAAATCTACCTTTGTGAAAGTATCACAGATAGTATTATGGTTGTGTTGTCATGGCCTTCTAAATGAGGCTATGTTAGTTGTTCTAGGTGCATAGGGAGCTCTTTGTAGGGTCACTGAAGAGGCATGGAGGTGTGACTGGGTGCCCAGGGGCAGTCCTTACTGGAAATGCCAAGGTTAGGGTAGGCTGCAAAATGGAGAGCACATATTCCCAGCACTGGTGTGTGACACTGAAGTTAGTTTTCCCCAGCCAGTCACAATCTGTGCTTCTGATCTCCAACACTGGCTATCAAGAAGAATTTATTGCATTTCATTTCTCTGGGTTCCAAACAATACCTAAGTCCAGTACAGTGGAGGATTATTAAAAAAAAAAAAAACCTCTGGTGTCAGAAGAACATTTTGTACTTGTGAGCAAGGGGTCAGCAGAATTACCAGGTCAGTATAGATTTGGGTGTTACCCCAAAAACCTCCTTGCCAGCCAATCCTTTAATGCCTAAAACTAAAGGTTTATTATAAAGGGGGGAAAAGAGAGAATGGGAAAAAGTACGTCTGGTTCCTAGCAGTACTGGTGAATTTGCTGGCTTGGAAGTCCCCCAGGATCACATACATCCACAGCTTGGATAGGTCATTCATTCCTTTGTTCAGAGCTTCATTTGTAGAAAGGTTACCCTAGAGGTAAGAAGCAGAGCTGAAGACAAAATGGAGAAGATGCAGCTGCCTTTTTTGTTCCATTTGCCATTTGCCTTCTACTTCCTTTATTCCAAAGAGAAGCTGTTCAGCACATGGCCTGAAAGTCTTAGAGTTCTGTCTGTTGGCATGCTTTCATATGCCTTGTTGAGTCCTAAGGCGTATCCCTTCCTTCTCTCAATGGGCAAACAGATGATTGTTCTTAATGGGCCATCAAGGAGGGTAGGCAGTGCATCGCAACACTATCTGTGGGTGTCATCCTCAAGCATAGCCCAAATTTTATAAGAAACACACATATCCATAAGCCAAAATACAGAGGTGATACAAACATATAATGGAGATTATGATATTTGGCAAATTATAACATTTTTGCTGATTTCTTACATGGCATATCTGAGTGTGATGGGCTGTACAAAACCGACCTTCCTGCTGGGAGGTCTTTCAGCCTCCTGGCCAGCAGCAGGAGCAGCAGAGAGGTCCTCTGAGCTGAGTAGAGGGGCAGCCCTTGTGGTAACCAATCGGGATGTAGCAGCCCAATATAAAAGGAGCTGCTAGGCCAGGGCCAGGCAGTTCTTTCCTGGAGCTCAACCCTGGCAGACCTCAGAGTTGATTGGAGAAACCTCAGAACTTTGGACAGCTCTGAGTGGGAGCTGTCCATTGTAGCTGGACAGAGCCTGGTTCTACTGCTCGAAGCGTGCCAAGAAGCCAGGGCAACCTGGCCAAACCTGGACAAGGGGGTTCAATCCCAATACCCAAGAGAGGGACTGGATACAGCAGCATCCTGGGGAAATGGCCCAGGGACATGACTGTGGATATTGACACTTAAGCAGAGTAGTGCTATTTAGGGTCCCTGGGCAGGACCCAGAGGAGTGGGCAGGCCTGGTTCCCCTCCCAACCCCCTTGCAAACCACACCCAGAACAGTGGGTAAACAAAGAGGTCTGATATATGACCACCGCTTGGATGTTGACTCACCCCAGATGGGCAAATAAAGGCTGTGAGACTTCCCTCAGCCACCTAGGGGTGCTCACCTGAAGGGCAGAACCTGTTACACTGACCTAACTCATTGCCATTCTATAAAATTGAATTTACATTTATAGTATCCTAATGTGTCCCTGTGATGGGGTGTACTAGCCTTGTACTGAGAAAGCTAGGCTTAAAGAGCCTCACCTGGCAGAAGAAGCCATGCCCCCATGACCCTGTTGGGCATGCTAGGGTGAAGCTCAGTCAGGGCTGGCTTCTGAGGAGGAAGGAGGCACTGCTGGAGCTCCTGTAGGTGAACTGCCAGAGCTGGAATCCAGCCAGCAGGATACTGGAGCTACAGAGGACTAGAGGAAGGACCCTAGAGGGAGTTCAGCGGAGTACAGTAGGAAGTAGCCCAGGGTAGGAGATTGCATCCTGAGAAGCTCAGCGTGTTGCAGTGGGATTCCCTGCTGAGTGAGCAGCATCCTGCACATCTGCTATCAGGGCCCTGGGCTGGGACCTGGTGGAGTAGGGAGAGCATGGATCCCTCTATTCCCCCTTTGCCTCACCCTCCTAACCAGTGGGGCCTACACCTGCTCTATACTGACTCCGGATACTAGGCTGCACTGCCCCAGTACAGTTAAATAGTGACGCCACACTACCCTAGTGAGAGGGGCATTTTCTAGAGACTCCAGCTGCTAGGCCGCTCTGCCCTAATGAGAAGGGGGTTCCCTAGAGGCTCTGGCCATTTGGCCATACTGCCCTGTTGAAGGGTATAACCACCGTTTTTTACCAAATGCTCCAGTAGATTACTGACCAAACTCTGAGATCAGGATCCCTCCTCTGGAGTCTAATGCCTGCGTCCTTTGCCTCTTTGTGTGCAGTTATTGAGATAGACATGGGGAGAGAGGAGGGTGCTGTATGGTGATTCTTCCTCCTTTTTATAGTCTCAACCCCCTCTTGAAAAACATTTCTAGTTGAGAACCAGGAGTCAAAGAAACTATGTGGAAGGATGGTCCCTGGTGGAGTTTTTTCACCTGTTTGAACTTTCCTTTGTCTCCTTTCCTGCTTGTTAATGCTGTTTACTATTTAAAATGTAAACTAAGCAAAGCACATATTCCTTTGTTTTATACAGACCCATTTGACACTTTGGGTGCATCTAGACTGGCAAGATTTTGCGCAAAAGCAGTCGCTTTTGCACAAAAACTTGCCAGCTGTCTATACTGGCCGCTTGAATTTGCACAAGAGCACTGACTTTGTAATGTACAAAATCAGTGCTTCTTGCGCAAATGCTTTCACACTCCTGCTCGGGAAAAAACCCTCTTGCACAAGAATACTTGCTCAAGAGAGCCAGTGTAGACAGGGAAGAACTGTTTTGCGCAAAAAAGCCCCGATGGCTAAAATGGCGTTTGGGGCTTTCTTGCGCAAAATCGCATCTAGACTGGCCATGGATGCTTTTGCGCAAAAGCACTTTTTGCGCAAAAGCATCCGTGAAAATCTAGACGTGCTTTTGCGGAAATACTTTTAACGGAAAAACTTTTCCGTTAAAAGTATTTCTGCAAAATAATGCCAGTCTAGATGCAGCCAAGGGCTGCGTCTAGACTGGCAAGTATTCCTGCAAAAGCAACTGCTTTTGCAGAAAAACTTTCCAGCTGTCTACACTGGCCGCTTGAATTTCCACAAGAACACTGACGATCTCATGTAAGATTGTCAGTGTTCTTGGGGAAATACTATGCTGCTCCCGTTTGGGCAAAAGCCCTCTTGCACAAATGCTTTTGCGCAAGAGGGCCAGTGTAGACAACACGGTATAGTTTTGTGCAAAAAAGCCCCAATCGCGAAAATGGCGATCGGGGCTTTCTTGCGCAAAACCGTGTCTAGATTGGCATGGACGCTTTTCCGCAAAAAGTGCTTTTGCACAAAAACATCCGTGCCAATCTAGATGCTCTTTTCCACAAATGCTTTTAACGGAAAAATTTTCCATTAAAAACATTTGCGGAAAATCATGCCAGTCTAGACATAGCCCTTATGTTTGGGCTGGGCTGTGGGGTTTGCAACATGTATACCAGGGAATTGAATAACTTCACATACAGCATTGCCAAACATGTTTTACAAAACAATACTGACCAGCAAATTGAGTTTGCAAATGATAGTTTACAAGGCATATTTTGTACAAAGATTATTACAATTGCATATAGAATGAGGATGTGTTCTGTCACACTTGAAACCAGACTATTTAGTTTGTCACTCTTGTGAACTTCTGACCAGAGAGCCATGGACCCAAAACAATTTTCCAAATAAAAAATCTGAGGTTTTGAACCAAAAATGGACATTTTTGTCACTTCTCTTGAGATGAAAACTTTGGAAATGTTGAAAGTTGCTGCAAATAGGAATTGGTCTCTGACAACTCTAATTTTAATGTATCAACCTGTGATATGCCTGTTTGAGTGACTGCCTCTCTCAGTGAGATTGTCATAGCTGAGAACTGCGGAGGTAGTTAAACTGGCGCTGCCTTGGCTTATGAGAAAGGGACCAGCTGGAAAGATAAGCTCTGTTGTTACCCATACAATTACACACTCTAGGGACACCCACTCATACCCATTTCTAGGGCTCAGGCATAACCTCTCCAACATAGGCACCTACTATAACCCTTCTTCAGGCTTGGGCTTCTGTGGGTTTATGGGGTCTTTTACCAGTGAAAGAGCCTTACACAGTAATGTCCTACCTAATCTCTGTTTATTATCAGAAACAGAATGCATTCACCAGGCATACAATGCTACCACTCCCAATGGACAGATGAATTTGTCTTGATGGCCAGTCAAGATCAGGTCCGTCTGGGGGACTCCAGTTTCAGCCCGGTGTCATTGGCACAGGATTGTGGTCTGGCAGTTCTGATTTTGGAGCTGTATCCTGGAGTTGGTTCCCGAAGAACTTCCTTTTGGACCCCAGTTTATACAGTGAAACCTGAGTTCTGCTGAGCTATACTTTAACCAATTATTTTACTAAAATTTTATTAACTAATCATAACATACTGTATCAGACTAATCTAACCAATCAAACCCCACAACCTTAGTTGATTTACATCTAGCAAAATTAGACAACAAACAGAAACAATTAAAAACCAGACAAAGATCATATAGACAAACAATAATAAAGTGAGGACTATAATCAGAGAATGAGAATTCCACAATCTCAACTATTGATAAACATTTTCTTGCCAGACAACTAAGTCAAACTAAGTTTTCTTTGCCCATCTTAAGGTTTGTTTCTTTACCTGGTGGTATTGGTTGCCATTAGGATGGAATCTCCTTCTTAACAGCCTGGTATTGTACAATATTGTAATGCAATTGAGACAGAATGTTAGTATGTGATTTCAAGTTTTACCACTAACGACTGCTGCTCTTCAATCTGGCTGCAGAGGAAGGCTTTAGGCCTTCCAATATGGCTACAGAAAAAAACATATGGTTACACTGTGACGGCATCTCAAATTACTACTTCACTTGGTATAAAATTGACACTTTGGGAATGCTGCAAAGGCTATTCCTATACATACTTATTTTTAGAAGCATGAGGGTGGGTGGAGAAGGGCAGATTCTTTTGGTGGGTTGAGGATTAGGGATCTCTTTTATTACTTTCTGGCTATGTCTACACTGGCATGATTTTCCGGAAATGCTTTTAACGGAAAAGTTTTCCGTTAAAAGCATTTTCAGAAAAGTGCATTTAGATTGGCACAGATGCTTTTCCGCAAAAGCACTTTTTGTGGAAAAGCGTCCGTGGCCAATCTAGACGCGCTTTTCCGCAAAAAAGCCCCGATCGCCATTTTCGCGGAAAACAAATCTCTGCTGTCTACACTGGCCCTTTTGCGCAAAAGTTTTTTGGAAAAAGACTTTTGCCTGAACGGGAGCAGTATAGTATTTCTGCAAAAGCACTGACAATCTTACATGCGATCGTCAAGCGGCCAGTGTAGACAGCTGGCAAGTTTTTCCGGAAAAGCGCCTGCTTTTCCGTAAGTGGCCAGTCTAGACACAGACTCTATGTCTCACAGTGGCTGTTAGGTAAACAAATGTGACTGCAATACTGGTTAGTTTCTTGGTGCTACTGAGGAAGACCCAAATGTAAACAATTACATGAATAGCTCAAGAATAATGATTCTTAGTGCCTAATGAAACAAGCATTTTTTATCAGTGAACAAAATAGATTACAGTTGAAGGATGTTTATCTTAGGAATCATCCTATGTGCTGTCTAGTCCCCTAGGAGTCATTTTCATTGCAAACCAATTTTTATAATGTCAGAATTTCAGGCTCCACAGTATCACTATTTACAATTTCCTGCAATAGAGTAACAGTGGACTTTCAAGGGATGTCAGTGGATGTTTGGCTCCATAGGCTCCAGTGCTTTGTTTAACAAGTTTAAGGAGGCACTAGGAAGAGCATAGCTTTCTCCCCAGGAAAATTCATTCCAAAATTAATGTTCAGATTAGAACTAGATGTGACTCCCTATTAAGTGTGCTCTTGAGGTTTAATCACAGCATGGAAGGAAATGCAATAAATCCACTGTGCCATTTTCTCTGGGCCACTTTTATTCAGGATTATAACCCCAGATCTTTGAAGTCTTTCCTAGAAGAATAGCCTTGCTTATTTCATCTGCTCATATTAACACAGCTTTAAATGTATTACCTTGGAGAAAACCCTGTAGTCCTTATTTTAATATGGATTTAATTGGAATATAGGGATTGTAACTGCAGAGGCAGACATGTTGAAAGTATCTGGGTAACAGCAAAAGGGGTAAAAGATAAGGGTAATATCACAGCAGGGATCTACTATAGACCCACTTAGCCAAGAAGAAGAGATGAATGAGACCTTTTTGAACAACTAACAATCATCCACAACACAATACTTGGTGGTGATTATACACTTCAGCTGAGCAGACATCCACTGGGGAAAATAATACAGCAAGGCACATATTACAGCAAGTTCTTAGAATGCAATAAAGGCAACTTTTTATTGAAGAAGGTGGTGAAAGGGAAGAGGCTGGTCTACATTTGATTCTGAAAAATAGGAGGAACTGGTGGAGATTTGGAAGGTGGAAGGCATCTTGAGTAAGTGATCATGAAATGATAGAGCTCATGATTCTAAAGAATGGCAGCAGGGAAAACAGACTTAAGCTATGAAATCTCAGAGTTTGCTCAAGATCCTGTGAGAAATAAGTCTAAGGGTATGTCAATGCTGCACCGTTATTCCAGAATAATGGCCATTATTCCATGTAAAACAGTACTAGTGTCCACACAGCAACTGTATTATTTCAAAAAAATATTGAAATAATGGAGGGATTTTCTGACTTTTGTAAACCTTGTTCCACGAGGAATAACACCTCTTCCAAAAAGCTCTTTTGGAAAAGGGGTGTGTGGATGCTCCACTGCTGCTATGTCAAAATAGCTCCTCACCAGGGCCATTCCATGTTATTCCTCCCCAGTGCCTCCTGGGGCTATAAATCGAGATAGCACATATCCTAAGGGGAAAAAATGATTGGGGGAACAGTCATGATTTTAAACAAAACATTAAATGTAAAAGAACACATTACCCCAATGAGTAAGGGTACGTCTAGACTACCGCGTTTTGTCGACGGAAGTTTTGTCGACAGATACTGTCGACAAAACTTCCGTCGACAAAGAGCGTCCAGACACATTGAGTTCTGTCGACAAAGCAAGCTGCTTTGTCGACAGAACTCCATAGTCTGGACGCAACGTTACAGGCAATAACACCTTCTGTCGACAGAGTTCTGTCGACAGAAGGTGTTATGCCTCGTAAAATGAGGTATACCAGTGTCGACAAAACTGCTGAGTTCTGTCGACGTTATGTCGACAGAACTCAGCGGTAGTGTAGACGCTGGTATAGTTTTGTCGACAAAAGTCCACTTTTGTCGACAAAACTAGGTAGTCTAGACACACCCTAAGAAAGATAGGAAGTATAAGAGACCATGGCTGTGTCTACACTTGCACCCTTTTCCGTAAAAGGGATGCTAATGAGACACTTCGGAATTGCAAAGTAGGAATAAGGGATCTTCTGGAAAAGGGCTTATTTTCCGCAAGATCCTGTCTAGACTGGTGCTTTTGTCTGGCAAAACCCCGAGCTAGAAAAAAGCGGCAGCCATGTTCATGCAAATGCCGCGGGGGATATTTAAATCCCCCGCGGAATTTGCAATTCCGAAGTGTCTCATTAGCATCCCTTTTACGGAAAAGGGTGCCAGTGTAGACACAGCCCATGTGTTTTATAAAAAAACAACAAATGTTCTGGTAGCACTTTATAGACTAACAAAACATGTTTTGCTAGTCTATGAAGTGCTACCAGAACATTTGTTGTTGTTTTTTTCTGTACAGACTAACTCGGCTACCCCTTGAAGCATGTCTTTTATGTAATTTGAACTCTGTTAGTAGCATAAATCAAGTCAACGTAGCTTAGACCTACTTACTGTGGGGTCCACACCATACTGGGTTGACTGGAGAAACTCAGCTGTTGACTCCCCTTACTCTTCTTATTCCAGAGTAGAGGTAGAGTGATTGGTAATTGATTTAGTCTTCACTAGTCCCACTAAATCGACCCTGATGGACCAATTGCTGCAGCATCAATCCCACCGATGGTGGAGATGAGTCATTACAGTGGGATGCTCAGACTAGTGCTCATAGGGTTGAGTTATAGGTGCACATCAAATAACTTAGCATTAATCTTTTGTCTTTTTTCTGTTCACTTATTAACCATGTGCAAAGATTGATTTCCTCCTCCCCGCCCCGCCACGAATACTGGCTTTTTCTCCCTCCCATTAGTATTGGTTACATATGTTTAATGGATATTCCCAAAGTAGGAGCCAAGAAAGTGGATTTCTAAGACACATCTATATATAGCTTTTGCTTAGCTCAATATTCTGTGAAAAATTATGCTTATAACTATGTCAGTCCGTTTTGTGAGTGCACATTACAAATTCTGCTGAATTTTTCTGTTCCTCCCCAGCGTACACATTGTTCCTTTTTCTTGTGAATGACATTCATATAAAGCCAAAAATATCAACAGGAAACATGTTGACTTCTTCCTTTGCTACAGTACCCTGAGATGTCAGAAGAAAGAACAATTAAAGTAATGAGAGCTAAAAGGAGGATGTATATAGCACTCATGTTTATGGATTGTTACAACAGAGATGTGCTAAACCATCTGTGAAAAGAATTTAGTTGCCTAATGGTACAGTGCAGAGCATCACCCATTTCAGTTACTCATAGGCTAAGCTTCAGTCTCCCACAGTACATTTAAATTACACACTTACAATGCAAATAATTTCAGCAATCAGATGCAGAAGAAATGGTTTGCTTCAAGTTCTTTATTTCTCAGTCTGGGTTACATCTGATAACATCTTATGTTAAAATGGGCAATATGTAGTGTGAGACACTGGGCCAACAATATCATTACCATTCAGGAAAAAAAATGGCTACGTGATTAGTAAAAATTATTCACTGAAAATGGACAGACAAGGTAGAGGCTAGATAATATCTTTTATTGGACCAACTTGAGAGAGATCAGTTTTTTAGCTACACAGAGCTCTTCTTCGGGTCTGAGAAACTTATGGGGCTGTGTCTAGACTGCATCCCTTTTCCGGGCACCTTTTCCTTTTCGGAGCCTTGCCAGAAAAAAGCGCCAGTCTAGACGCGGATCTTTTGGAAAATAAAGCCTTTTCCGAAAGATCCGTGTCTAGACTGGCACTTTTTTCCGGCAAAGTTCTGAGCCTGAAAAAAGTGGCAGCCATTTTTATGCTAATGAAGCGGGGGGGATTTAAATCCCCGCTTCATTTGCAATTGCGATAGGTCAAATTTGCGTCCCTTTTATGGAAAAGGGATGCAGTCTAGACACAGCCATGCAGTTTCACAGCTATCTACATGAAGCATGTTTAGCAAAATTAGTTAACATATTTAAAAGGACTATTCAAAGTATAATGGCCTGTTAATGCACCTCCAGTCATAGGGAGGGAAAGGAACAGCTAGGGAGGTTGTTAATTATATAGATTGTTGTCATCAACCACAAATCCAATCTCTATTCAGATATCATTTTCCGGGGTGAATCTAGGACAAAAGCACCACATCACCTGTGTATGAACAGCTTTCACCTGTAAATCCTCATCCTCAAAGGAAAACTGCACAACACATTCAAAAGACAAGCCTAGGGAATTACATTCGTAACTTTTCTAGACACTAAAAATCGCAGACTGAACAGAGACACTGGATTTATGGATTAAAAGTCAGTCATGGATTCTATGAATTTGTGACCTCTGACTTCAATCCCGGGTGGCAGAACTCAGGCAGGGCTCAGGCCTCTATGGGTATGTACCCATGCCAATTTATTACAATTATTTATTACAGCTGTTTATAACTCATTCATAATCCCCACAGCTGCTTTCTTCCCCTCTCCCCATGACAGTGGATATGTGTCAATGGGCCTCTTCACTTTAAATGGTCCCTTGTACCATGTGTTAACTCCTCATACCAATGGTTATCAATCTCTTTTCATTTGAGGACCTCAACATTTTTTTTTGAATGGGGGTGCAGATCCCTTTGGAAAACTTACACATAGTCTGTGAAATACCAGGGACCTATGGACCACAGTTTTGAAAACCATTAAGACTAAACCATATGTTCCATCTTAAATTTAGCTGTGACACTCTGAGTACCTTTTCCAGACCTGAAGAGCTTAGTGTAAGCTTGAACTCTTGTCACTGTCACCAACAGCAGTTGGTCCAATAAAATATATTACCTCACCAACCTTTTCTTGGTACTATCCTGGGACTCATATGATTACAAGACTGCCTACAATCACAGAAACTGGATCATTTTATCAACAGATATCTCTAACCTGTGACTAATTTAGCACCTTCTTCCCTCTCCTCACATCTTCCTTCACATGCACCCTCTATTTATTTCTCTGAGGTGGAAATTCTTGTCTTCCCTTGGGACCTGACAGGTTCTGGACAAGGAAATTTGCCAGACCAGAGGAAGTGAGGGCTCTCCCAGCACATCCTTTCATCTTAAAACATAGTGTGACATACAGGTACTCATGTAGCAGCTGTTTTTAAAGGACCGGACTACCTTTAAAATCACAGGCAGGGTAAGCAGTTTTAGATGTCAGATCACTAAAAGGAAGATTAAGAATTATTTCAACAGTATTAAAGCAGATGAGTGAGAAATTGAGATGGTTAAGTAAGGTCTTTAAAGACTCCCTAGGGAAACACAAAAGAATTGGAACTCTAACAGCTGTATGAAGTATTCTGAATATTATAAACAATAGAAATTATCAAGTCAGATTTTTTTTAGAGAAATCTTAATCTGGAAATGAAAAAAAGCTTTAATTTTCACTATAACTTGATTTGAAGACATGGGTTATTTTTTCTGGAATATTACATTTTCCCTGGCTTTATTCTGGTAACTGGATGGTGTGAAATAAAGATATCCGCATTTTCAGATCTATATATTTCCTTTTTTATTTATTTTATTTAAATTCACAGAATACATCCAGTCAGTCTGTTCATGTTAAAGATTGGGATTAGTATCTAGACATGTAGATATCCAGGATGTTTATAGTGTGCTCCCAGGCTACATTTAACTGTAGGCTTCTTGCATAAGAGCTGTTTTGCGCAAGAGTTCTTGCGAAAAAGTTCCCGTGCAAGAGCGTGTCCGCATTGCCATGTGCTTTTGCCCAAGAGATGTGCTTTTGTGCAAGAGCATCCATGGCAGTGTGGACTCTCTCTTGGGGAGAGGAATAACTCTTGTGCAAGAAGCCCTCTGTTTTGACACTTTATTGTAAATTTACTTGTGCAAGAACACGCGTGCAGTGTAGACACTCTGCAAATTTTTGCACAAGAACAACCATTATTGTGCAAAAAGCCTGCAGTGTAGATGTCACCTCAGTGTTTTAAAACTCTTCATATGCTGATGAAAATATGCTTCACTTCAACAGGAACATCATGATAGTCAATGGTCAGACCTCAACAGCCAGGAAACTCCTTGCAGAACAGATGGGATGTTTCATGGTACCAAATGGTTTCAGTGTATACAGTAAAATATAATAATAATTATTATTATTATTATAAATAATTTTTGTCTTGATTTTTTTTCTTTACGGTAAATCAGCCGGTGCCAGGTCCTGCAAGCTATTACCAAGTAAGTTTTTAATGCTTTCTACCTTAAGTAATTCCATTGTTTTCAATGGGTTACCCAGGGGAGTGAGCATTTATGCTTAGTGCATTAACTTAGGCATAACTTTTAAGTATCATGGGAATTTGTGTTCCATGAATCTCATCCAAATCCAATTGAAATTAATGAGGTCCAGGACTATCAGATGTTCAGTCAACCAATGTGAATGTAAGACAGCTGATTGCCTACTGCATGCCACAAAAGGCATGAGGAAAAATAAATGTTTTTTGGAGGGGAGATTAGCTGGGGGCAAAACACCACTATCTGTGTCTTGGGTGAAGGAGAAAGGGAGAGCAACAAGGCAGTCTTTTTCCTTCTCTTCCAATGCAAAAGTAGGACACATTCTGCTGCAGGGTGTCTAGACTATAGGGTTTTTTAAAAAAAAAGGGGCCTTTTTTTTAAAAAAACGTCTCCTGCATCTAGACTGCTGCCGCATTCTTTCGAAAGTAAATTGAAAGAATATGGAAGTTTTTTGACCACAGAAAACCTCGTTTTACGAGGAATAATGCCTTTTTTCGAAAGTGCTCTTTCGAAAAAAGGCACTATGTAATATAAACTATACTTTTTTGAAAGAGAGCATCCAAACTGCCTAGGTGCTCGCTTTCGAAAAAGCGACTTGCTTTTTCGAGAGTACTGGTTGTAATCTAGATGCTCTTTTTCGAAAGAGGCTTTTTCAAAAGTATCTTTCAAAAAAGCCTCTTTTGAAAGAGGCTTGTAGTCTAGATGTAGCCCAAGAGACACCTATGGCAGCAACCAGCTACATTTAAGAGTGCATATTGCTGGCATGACGGCATGGCCAGGCACATCTGAGCACAGAATGTGACTAGCAAGAAGCTTTGGTGGGCACTCACCATTTCTTTTTGGAAGCACAAAAATGTGATCTGGAATGCATCCACACTCAGCCAACATGGTGCTCTGTCCTGTCCCATTTAAATATAGTTACCCCCCTTCTTTCTCATATGTTAAAGTGAGCATTTCAGATGTACAATGCAGGCTCCTTGATTTGCTCTTTCTCTTCCCTGATTTCATTAACTCTTGTAATTGAGAGAGAGGCATCAGTCTTCAAAAATATCTCCCCTTTCTGCTTAAATACAAGTCCATGGATTTTATGCGATTGCAATAACGTTTTGCAGGATAGACGCACAAGAGAAGTCCACATTAATCATTAATGTAGAGACAATGTAGCTACCTCTGCCACCTTTCAAAGAAAATTGTGATATAATTTGAAACAAGTGATGATTAGTCGATCCCACCCTTGAATGTTATGTTGCCCTAACTTTCAGTGAAGACCAGTTATTTAAACATAACTCAGTATGCTGTGCTGTATTAATATCTTATGTATTAGGTCAGCCTGCTCTGAAAAAAAAATATTGGCTAGCTCTGTGCTAGAGCAGTTGCTTTAGCAGATACAATTAAAGTTGGGGAGAGGGACTTTAAAGAGTCAGGGTACGTCTAGACTGGCATGATTTTGCGGAAATACTTTTAACGGAGAAGGTTTTCTTTCAAAATTATTTCCGCAAAAGAGCGTTTAGATTGGTCCTGGAGTTATCGTAACAACTATGCGCTTTTGTGCAAAAGCGCGTCTACATTGGCGAGATGCTTTTGCGCAAAAGCAAAAATCCAGAACCATTTTGCAGCGGGCAAAAGGGCACCAGCCCTTTCCAGGGGCAGGGGCTGGAGCTCCTTTGAGACACGTGCTTAAAGGGATCTCCCCGGACAGCCATTTCTCTCCAGCTGCATGCTATGGGACCTCGTGCAGGGACTGACAGCCATAGCAGTTTTAGTGGTTGCCCTCTGCTTTTTTGGTCACCATTGCCTTTTGCTTTTTAGTGCCTGGAGCTACCTGCTGCAGCCATATGGTTGCATTGCTGCATACTCCCTAATGCTACACAGCCCGTGCAGCTCACGTGGCCTGAGTGACGTGCTGTCCCTCTCCCCCCTCCAGGTGCCTGGCTCCTTCCCCCCCGCCCTTGTGAGTGCAAAGTGCCACACTCACCGGTGGATCCTTCCCCGACCTCCGAAGATGCACGGAATACTTCGGGGCTGCCGGAGGGGGCCTGCAGGGTGGCAGTGCTGGCCCCATCCTCCAACCCACTGCTGCTGTCTCCTTCCCCTGCCTCGGTGGTCCTGGTGATGGGGGGGGGGGGTGCATGCAGGTGTACACAGGGACATCCGGTCCCTGCGGTGCTGTCTTGCCCAGGATGGCGTGAAGCCATCGGTAGTGGAGGCAGGTGTCTGCTCCTGCCCCCTGGCCCTCGCTGGCCCAGACATAGCCCAGGCACAGCTCTTTTACTTTAGCCCGGACTTGCTCCAGGGTCCGGGCTGGATGTCCCTGCTGGGTGAGCGCCCGGGCCATGTGGTGAAAGATGTCCGCATTCCAGTGCTGGGAGTGGGTGTCATGCAGGGCCTCCTCCTCCTGCCAGAGGTCCAGCAGTGCCTCCAGTTCCCCCAAGGACCAGGATGGGGCCCTTCTTTTTTGGCCCCTTAGGGCCTCCTGTGCTGGGGGTGTGGCTGTTTGTTCCCCCCCTGGAGCTGCCATCGTGGTCTGGGTGGCGTTGGGGACAGCAGGGGCTGCGTGGCAGAGCTGTGGCCAGAGGTCCCAGAAGGGCTTCTGCCTCGTGGCCTCAGCAGTCTGGTCTGCCTTTAAGGGGTCTCGGGTTACCAGGAAGTCAAGAGCAGGTTTGCAGCTACGGAGCGTCCGAACAGCCACTAGGGCTTTTTTCCGTTTAGCCTGCTTTTCCGCAAAACGTCTTAGCTGCCTGTCTACAATGGCCCTCTTGCGCAAAATCATTTCCGCAAGAGAGCTTTTTCCTGAACGGGAGCGTCAAAGTATTTGCGCAAGAAGCACTGATTTCAGACAGTAGAACGTCAGTGCTCTTGTGCAAAATCAAGATGCCAGTGTAGATAGCTGGCAAGTTTTTGCACCAAAGCAGCTGCTTTTGCTCAAAATCTTGCCAGTCTAGACGCACCCTCAGAGTTCAGTGAGGGCTAAGCTAGAAGAGCAACTGTAGAGTGAAGCTTAGGGCACATCTACACTGCAATGCTATTTTGGGATACCAGAGTGTCCCGAAATAGCTATTCTGTATGAAGCCTATTATTTCAGGTTTTCCGATAAATCCTGTATACCTTGCGGCATAAGGGATCTATCAGAAAAGGCTTTCTTTAGCGATAGATCAGCGTCTAGACTGTCGCTTTTCTCCGACAAAACTGTGCTGAAAAAAAGCAGTGGCCATTTTTATGCTAATGAAGCGTGGGATATTTAAATCTCCGCTTCATTAACAATTTTACCCAGCCTAATGTGCATTCCTCTGCCGGCAGAGGGGTGCAGTCTAGACATACCCTTAGAGAGAGAGAGGCTCCGGTTGGTCTTGAGGCAGGGAATAGACTTGTGTAAGAAAAGCCATGTGAACGTTTCTGTTTTCCTTTGAAGAAGGTGGGCTAGGCCAGGTTTGGCCTAGCATCTTCTCCAGAGAGTAGGATGGGAGAGTATCTGAGGGAGATAGGTCTGTGCCCAGCTTAAGGCAGGTTGGAAAGTCTGTTTTTGTTTTGATTTTTTTTTTAACTTTAGGGTATGTCTACCTTGCAGAGTTTTTCCAGAAAAACAGCTGTTTTTCCGGAAAAACTATACTTACCTCCAGACTGCTATTGTCAGAAAGTCAAAAGAATGCAGGGGGTTTTTCTGACAGCAGTAAACCTCTTTCTATGAGGAAGAAACCTTTTTTCCAAAAAAACTTTTTCAGAAAAAGGCGTGTGTGGATGCGGAAAAGTTTTTTTTTTTTTTTTTTTTAAAGAGGCCTCCCGGAAAAAGCACAGGTGCCCTAGGGGCCACGCCATCCAAAGTAATCACAACTTAAATGTGAGATAGCATCCACATTGATTGGACCCTATCTTTTGAAAAAGATCACTTTTACGTTGTGCTTCTGCTGTGTGGATGCTCTTTCGAAAGAAGTTTTTCCAGAAGATCTCTTCTGGAAAAGCTACTTCCAAAAGAAGCCTGCAGTCTAGACATAGGCTTTGTGTTGATAAAGAAACCAGATCCCAAGAAGGTTGGTGAGTGGATGAGCATGACTATGTGGAACTTAGTTCAACCGACCCTAAAGTAAGGGAAAACTGTAGAGGGCACTTGCAAAGGTGCCTCTTCCCGCCCTCTCCCAGCTACAAAGAGGGATTTGATTGAAGGCTACCAAGACAGATTTCAGTGGTAACAAGGCAAAAAATGGCATATTATATATGTGAATGTTTTATAAATCTAATAACACTTACCAATATTCAGTTACTTTGCTGCTCTGACTAGATTAATTATCTCCTCCAAGTTGTTGTTCTTGTTCTTCTTATTTACAGTATAATAGGTTCCTAAAAATGATAGTTTGGATCTGGATTATGCTAGGCACTGTATAAATATGAGGTATGAGAAGCAAATCTAAATAGGCAAAGGACAAAAGTGAAGAGAAGTAGTTTACCCAAGATCACATAACAGATCAGTGGTGGACCCAGGAACTGAATTCAGGTCTCTGGAGGTTGGTCTAATACACTGTCAATTGGACAACACACTTCCTTTTTCTTTTCAGAGGAAAATGAAAGGCTTGGAAGCGCTGAGAATATTATGGGGAAAAAATCATGCTTCTATTTCTGTAGAAAACCTATGGGAGAGGAATCAAGTATAGGCCAAGATCCCTTGTATTGTAGTCTATTATTCCCATAGCTTATCTGCAAGAAATAGTGGCTGTGGTTTCTAGTTGATCCATTCCAATAACCCCATTTCCAGAACTGGAAAATACAATACAGCACCAACAAACAAAAGCTTTGCAGAACTTTTCTCTTCGTCCACATTGAGGATATGACCCTCAGTTTGTCCCATGTATATTTTTGTGTATTTCATCCTTCTGTTTGTGTAGAAGGGAGATGTTTAGCATGTATGTGTCAACATTTGTATAAATTTAACATGCAATTATGCTTAATTGGTATTTACATAGCCTTTTTCCCTTTTCATGGCACTGCAGACCTTGAGAGCCTGATCCAAAGTTCATTGAAGGAAGTGGAAACACTCTTTGATTTCAATGGATTTTGGCTCAAGATTTAAACTAAATTTCACACATCTGTGATATGTGTGACCCTAAGCACTTTTGAATTTCCATATTCACAGCCTACATACTATTGTATTACTCGTTGAACAAAATATGCCTTGTGAGGTATCATTTGACAACTAATAACTTGGGGTACGTCTACACAGCAGTGTTATTTTGGAATAAGTGATGTTATTTCAAAATAATAAAATGCGTGTCTACAGTGCAAACCATTATTTTGAAATAACATTGAGATGGAGGACTTCTTACTCTTACTCTTTGTCTACTTACACAACTTCAGCTACGTCAATTGTATCTTAATTTGACTTTTGCCCTGCTATGTTTGCATTCAGTGGATATTAAGAGTGTATGGATCTATGTTAGCAGTGACAAACTTTTTTATTTTTAAAACAACGCATGTTGGGGGATTTGGTAATCAGGTTTACTTTAAACCCATGGGCTGTGTCTAGACTACATGGCTCCATCGACGGAGCCATGTAGATGAGGGTTATAGGCAAAGGGAAATGAAGCAGCGATTTAAATAATCGCCGCTTCATTTAAATTTACATGGCTGCCGCGCTGAGCCGACAAACAGCTGATCAGCTGTTTGTTGGCTCAGCGCGCTAGTCTGGACGCTCCCCTGCTGACATCAAAGCCCTTTGTCGGCAGCCCCGTTATTCCTCGTGGGATGAGGTTTACCGGGGCTGCCGACAAAGGGCTTTGATGTCGGCAGGGGAGCGTCCAGACTAGTGCGCTGAGCCGACAAACAGCTAATCAGCTGTTTGTCGGCTCAGCGTGGCAGCCATGTAAATTTAAATGAAGCGGCGATTATTTAAATTGCCGCTTCATTTCCCTTTGCCCAATAAACAAATCTACATGGCTCTGTCAACGGAGCCATGTAGTGTAGACGTATCCGTGGTGTCCAACCAGTTCTAAAGTAGTAACCACTATAGTGGCTACTGCTATAGCAAATCAGCCAAACTCAACTGGCCAAATAGCCACATGTGGCTAGTGGCTAACGTGTTGGACACCATGGCTTTAGACAAAGGAATGTGCCAGACCCCTTCTGCAACCTACTTCCCAACCGGATCCTGCTCCCTACTCTGCACCCTACATCCCACCCACACACCAGAATACTCCCCAGCAGCCACCTCTTCCCACTGTACCCCTCATTTTGGCCCAGTCTCAGAGCCTAGGGTGCTCTACAAAATCTGCTAGCGCTAGCCCCCCAGAGATAATCTGGTCCTGATAAGCTTTGAGCCTCAGTGTCTCTTTCCGTCCCCCTTGAGGCTGCCGCTTGAGGGGAGTGAGATGAATGTCTTTTTTTTTCTGGTTCTCAGTTTGGGGCTACTCCTGTGAGGAATTTTTCTCTGTGCTTGGGGACTAGGTCAGAGAGGTTTTTTTTGGAGAGGACTTAGGTTTTTCCATTGTTTTTGTTTCTCATGTGTGTGTGGCCCCTGACTGATTTTTTTTCTGTGTATCAGTGGCCCATAACCCAAAAAAGGTTCCCCACCTCTGCTATACAAGATCACTGTTTGATAAGAGTGTACAGAATTCGATCGTTTTTGAAAGCAAATGACACAACAATAATTAATGGTATTATAAAACATATGTATTAGCACAATTCCCATTGCATTTCAATAGGAGCTGGGCACCTTCCTCCCTTTCTTTTGAAAATAATTGCTCTAAAGAGTTCTATCTATATCTCTAACCTCCTTCGTTGTAATCTCTGAGCATACCTGATGAAATAAAGAAGCTAAGTTTAAGCGCATAGTAGACAGTCTAATTATGTAAACATTTCAACTCCATGCTGAGACCTGTCCAACAACTGTGCTTTCATTTAGGCATGTGAATTATTTTATTTCCCTTAAAGTGTCACCTGTTAAAAATGCTATTGTACATGCAAGTGCAACATCAGGGCCTCTAAGGGTCTGTCTACACGGCAGTGTTATTTTCGAAATAATGTCAGCCAATGTCTACACTACAAGCAGCTATTTCAACATAATGTTGAGCTGGAGGACTTCTTACTATGACTCCTGTAACCCTCATGTTATGAGAAGTAAGGGAAGTTGGAGGAAGAGTGCTCTTCTTCTGACGTCCTGCTATGTAGTCAGCGCCAAAAGCCGAAATAAGCTATTTCAACTTAAGCGACACAATTGACGTAGCTGAAGTTGTGTAACTTATTTCAGCTTTAGCCCTGCTCTGTATGTGCCCTATGTGTGTAACTGACAAACTCAAGAGCATCTATTTCAATATTGTGAAGCCCATTATGTTCCAGTGTTATCCATGCTATTTACGTTTTCTGTGGCAGAGAAAGGTTTCCAAATTTAAACTTTGAAAGACAGTAAATTACGACTGCATTTAATTTCTGTTCTGAATACAGCTATTTTTACAAAGCAGCCACTTTCTTTATTCACAAGCATGAATCATGAATCTAAACTTCATGACTAGAAAAATTCTTGTTCAGATTTTGTTTTTTGATATGTGTTTTCTTATTCATTGGTTGGTTTCAGACCTAACAATCCAGTATCTCTAGCTATCACTGGGCAGCATAGTGAGCACTTCTGTATTGTTTTTGTTTTTCAGGGAAAACTATGTACATGAAATAGGTTTTACTTCTATATTGGGGATGTTGTTTGCTCTGAGCTATTCTTATCTTAGCATTGGTGGAATGCAGTAGGCCAGATTTTTCCTTTTTATGTTTTGAGAACTGATTCATGCTTCTGAGTGGCCTTCTGCTTGAAGTCCATACATTTCAGGTAGCAATGCTTCCTTCATCTTCTTTCCAAACTAATTTGAGTCTCGAGTGAATGATTACTTCTCCCTAAATCAGTACTGAGCATAAAAATTACCTTTACTGTCTATTGTTAAGTTCTTACAATTTATATTCCATAGAGACACAGGGTGAGAATTTTTCAGTTTGAATGTGACTCACATTCAGTTTTGCTGTGTGGTGTCAGGGCTCTGATTAATGTAGATGATGTCTGTGGGGTGTTGTCCATTGTTTTCTCAGAAGAAGTTGTCTTATAAGCTAGGGGGCAACTGTGGCATTCATGTAAGAATGTGGTGGTGGTATTGAATAAGCTCTATCATCTTGGTACAGTTTGGTACCTCCGCAGTGTTCCCTCTGATTTCTGTTCCACCCAAGTGTGGAATAAATTGTGTGATGTGCACCTAGGCACATGTGGATGTACACCAGGGCTGTGTCTACATTGGCCCCTATTCCGTAATAGGGATGCAAATGTAGCACTTTGGAATAGGCAAATCCACGGGGGATTTAAATATCCCCTGCGGCATTTGCATTAACATGGCTGCCGCTTTTTTCCGGCTTGTAGATAAGCCGGAGAAAAGCGCCAGTCTGGACGCGATCCTCCGGAAAATAAGTTCTTTTCCGGAGGATCTCTTATTCCTACTTGAAAGTAGAAAAGTAGGAAAGTAGGAATAAGAGATCCTCCGGAAAAGAGCTTATTTTCCGGAGGATCGCGTCCAGACTGGCGCTTTTCTCCGGCTTATCTACAAGCCGGAAAAAAGCGGCAGCCATGTTAATGCAAATGCCGCAGGGGATATTTAAATCCCCCGTGGATTTGCCTATTCCAAAGTGCTACATTTGCATCCCTATTACGGACTAGGGGCCAATGTAGACACAGCCCAGTAGTAGAAACACACGCTGCTGGCTGTGGGCTGCTAATCAACTGGCAGTAATTGAATTTCTCCTACCTGGCAGTCCAAGCACTCAGCTTACAAGGAACACTGCCTCTGGACTGGAGTGTAGGGATCTCTGGCCATGATTCTCTGCCCCTACAGGAGCACTGGGGCTATGTTTAGACTATAAGCCTCTTTTGAAAGAGGCTTTTTCAAAAGATACTTTCGAAAAAGCCTCTTTCAAAAAAGAGCGTCTAGACTACAACCAGTACTTTCGAAAAAGCAAGCCACTTTTTCGAAAGCAAGCACCAAGGCAGTCTGGATGCTCTCTTTCGAAAAAGCACAGTTTGCATTACAAAGCGCCTTTTTTTGAAAGAGCACTTTCGAAAACACAGTCTAGACGCAGGGGAAGTTTTTTTTGAAAAAAGGCCACTTTTTACAAAAAAACCCCCTGTAATCTAGACACACCCTGAGGGATCAGTTTTGCATCCCTGGCAGTAGTGTGTGCTATTGCAACAGATCTTTGGAGGCTGGAGGAAGACAAGGAAAGTCTCCTTATAGGCTCCTTCTGTGCACAGACCTGTTATAATCTGGCCCTAGAAGAGGATCAGAAGTAAATCTAAGGTTGTGAACCTCTATGGTTGCTAAATGTGACTTGACATAGCAGGCTGTTACATTGTCAGCCATTGGGCCTCTTGCAGTTCTTAGCAGGAGTTAACTGGTGAGTCACATTGGACAGGTTATTGCCTTATAATTTCCCAGATGTGTTATTTAAGAAAATTGAAGCCTAAGTAAGCCACTTTTCTGTGACCTTTGTCTGACTTCTCACAGTGTCCAAGACACTGTATATATTTACTTACTCCACTGTAAGTGTACAGCGTCAAATACATACAACCCTGTAACATTGATCTTTTCAGATTTATTTACAATATTGGATTGTTTTAGGAACAAAGAAACCGTATGATCATTGCATACTCCAAGTTGTCTCCTGACTCAGCCTCAGATGACCCTGTAAGCGGAAATAAAGACTGCTGCATCAAGTGTGACTGCCATATTGAATGAATGTGATAGCTTCGATCTTTAAGCCTGCACTGCTCAGGAGAACTGAAGTCTCAGAATTTATTCTTTGCTTCTTGATTCCGTTGTGTTTCTGCTGAGTTCTTTTCATGTCTGTATATCCCTGCTATCAGAGTGCTCAGCAGGAGGATGAAAAGCACAGTTATTTCCCTTGTGGTAAAAGTTTTCAAAGAGAGTATAGCATTGCGAATCATCTGGAAACAGGAATGACGAAATTCTAGCCTTTTGTAGTTTAGCTGGTGATCCAACTCAGAGTTATTTGAATATTTTCTGGAAAGATACTTTAAAAATCTTAAAGTCTTATTTGGTTATTTCTTTGTAGTGATTTGGCTTTTAAAAATCTTTTATTATTTTCCTTTATATAATGTGTAGCAAAGCAGCCATTGTCTGTTGCATACTATTTTGATCACATGATAATTGGTGATTTGTTTTAAATGGTATTATATCATTGTTCTCTAGGTGCCTTCTGGTCAGTGCTTGAACTAAAGAACAAACCAGATACAGGACTACTTTCTTCCTTGGTCTCTTTGAAACGTCCCCTGTCGATTATTGTGTTAACGATATTTTTTTTTAAAATACAGTTTTCAGATATTAAAGTTGCTATATTTTTTCCATTCATGTCCCAAAACAGGTGAGAATAAATAATCACTGTTTATGTACTACTGCTTATCTTCAGTACTTGGCTGTTCTAGAGCCATTCAGCCAGTTGCTGAGAGTAAAAATTATTAAAATACCATCTTCTCCGAGCTTTGCTGAAATGCTAACATCCTTCATGGTAAGGTATGAAAAATGATCCGTGTTCCCCAAAGCAATATATATGTTAATTCCATTGAAACAAAACACGAGGAAAAGGTCAGTGATCTGGATTATTACCCAGGAATCTACATGCCAACAATAGGTCTTTCCTGGGCTAGTTCTCCTCCTCGCCAAGAAAGGGGCAGGGGTCAGTGTCATGGCCAAAGTGTCATTCCTCCTAACCATGTTCACTGTATGCAGAAGGGGACCTGCATAATACTGAGGGCAACTAAAATAGAAATGGGAGGCCAAGAAGCTGGCTCTTCTTCAGGGCACTGTGGTCCACTGTCCCACCAGATTTACATATGAAAATTCAGTGGGCTGTTATAACATTACAAAGCTGTATTAATTTCTTCTGGATTCCCTAAGGTGTAGGTTCCAAATCCTGGGTGCTCTGAGGCTGGAGAACTCCGGGGGGAAATAGTGAGTGCTCAGCACCCACTGACAGCCCTGCATATCAGCAATTCCCCCTTCTTCTCCCACCCACCAATGAACCCTGCTTATGCTCCACCCTCATCCTCCCAGTGCCTCCTGCTGGCCACAATCAGCTGTTCAACAACATTCAGGAGGTGCTGTGTTGAAAGGGGAGGAGTCGGGGCTGAAAGAAGCAGTGCAAGAATGGGAAGAGGTGGGATGGGGTGGGGGACTTGAGGGCAGGGGTAGAGTGCAGGAGATGGGGTCTGGGACAGAACTGGGATTGAGCATTCTCCTGGGGAAATCACAAAGTCAACATCTCTGACCTGTGGGGCTTCCATGGAGCACATTCGCTTTCTAGGAGGTTTACTGTGAAAGTTTCTCATAAAGCACCAGTGAAGATCTTGTCGTTTCAAGTCTCTAGAGCAGGGTTTCTCCACCTGAAAGTCAATCACAGTTGTCGGGGGAGTGTGATCACACTGCTCTTCCCACAAGGCTAAATGGGTGGGAGATCCTAGCTAGAAGGGAAGGGCTTCCAGATATGGGGAACCCTGCCATGAAAAAGTTGAGAACCATTGTTCAATGTTTCCATAGATCCATAAAAAAATAATGGACAACAGTTAACAATTTGACAGTACCCACGCTAAAACAAAATTTAGTTTAAAAAACCAACACGGAATAAAACAAATAATGATTTTTTTAAATTAAATGATACCTGTGCAATTACTCTATTGTGCAATTAACATGAAAACTTACCTTTAGGATTTCTGGAAAATTTAGATTTCAGTAAGCAATTACTAGAGTCAGCCGTATTTTGCAGAGTGACTGCTTTACTGGACAGTTTTCAAGTTCAAAGAATATTTCACCAGGTCTGCACAATGAAGTATGTAATTAGTGATAGTAACATTGTCACCCTTGCAATCTCTTTACATTTAGAATGTACACCCAATGGCATGTGTGTCAGGAAACTGTTTGTGGTTTTGGTTGTTAGTGTGTTTTCAAAGCTCTTGCAACATCCTACCTGTTCTTTGCATGGTAATAGTGAACTAGCAGAATGAACTTGCCTTAAATGATGGCTCAGGAGCATCTTGTTTGACCGGCTCTTTTTAATATCAACATTTGCCAGTTTTACTGACATCATAGAAATTCACCCAAGAAATTCACCCAAGAAAGAGAAACCTAAACTGGGAAGAGAAGTTTCAAATCTTAGAGACTGAACCCACTTTGAACATAAGGGCAGGCCTGTAAATCGATCTAATTTACATTAATCAGGTAGATCTGCCCTATGTAAGTACACACAAAGGGATACACTATGCATTAATGGACACCTCTGCAACCCCATTGTTATCATTGGGGTGATAATTGAATGGTTGAGGCAAGATTACTCCATCACCTCCCAAAAAGTCCAGTGTTATCTATTGCTAAGTGAACAGAAGAGTGATTAAGTTCAATGTACAATGTAGAGCACAAGAGAAACATAATTATTTTTCAAATATAGGTTTCAAAAGTTTGGCTCAGCAAATACAAACTTTCCATCTCTCTCTTTGGGAACTATGATAATGCAGTGTGAGGGCAAGTCTAGACAGCGGCCCTCTTTCGAGATACTTCCGGTATCCCAAAATAGCTATTCAGTATCTTTTAAACAAGCTCATTATTTCAAAATAGTTTTCGAAATAACGGGCTCACTATTCTGATGTCCCTGTAAACTTTGTTCCATGAGGATTAAGAGATGTTTCAGAACAGCACTCTATTTCAAAGTACATTCGAAATAAGCTACGCTAGTTGTGTTGCTCAAATTGCGTAGCTTATATCAAGGTGCGGGTACAGCATAGACACACCCTTAATGTCTAGTACTCCTTCCATAAGCAAGACTGCATTTTATACATTTTGTAGTAATATGAGAACTCTGTCTTATGGTAGATTCTCTGTTAAGTTTCCTCTTACAATAAAGTCATTTTTCATGTACAACTTCACTCAAAGTAAAGGGTTATTCCATTCAAAATGCTGTTTCACAAAAGGAAGCAGAGATACCATGAGCTCAATTTGGCTGATATTCTCTGGTGTTGCATAACACTTCTTTGATGTCCTTTCATATTTTTTAAATATCAAGGACCCCAGATTATCTATTTAAAATACCCACTAGTTTATCCCTCTGGCTCAAGGGGACAGATTGGCTCCCTGACACCTTCACACATTTCCTTTTGCACTGAGCAGCACATGTCTCTTATGGTTTTGAAGAAAACTTTCCAACGCAGGGCTGTCATATTGAGTTTTAAAGATAAAAGCACTAATGTCTGAAGGAAAACCAGAAGGCCTCCATTTATCTTAAAAAAATGGTGACTCTGAAGCCTACTTACAACACTAAAATGTCAGTGTTGCTTACCGTTGTACTGCTCTTCACTTTAGAAGAAACCTCTACCTGCCAGAGGGTATGTCTACACTACAGAGGTTTTTTTTCCGCCTTTTTTTCCCAAAAAACCTTCAATTACGTCGACATTGCAATTGCATTCTTTAAAAAAAAATCTAAAACTCAGGGTTTTTTCCCACATTGGTAAACCTCTTTCTATGAGGAAGAAGTCTTTTTCTGAAAGAGCTCTTTCGGAAAAAGGCGTGTATGGATGGTGAAGAGGGATTTCTTTTGCAAGAAGAGGAAAAAGCACAGTGCTCTGGTGGACATTCCACCCATAGTAATCACAGCTTACATGTGAGATAGCGTCCACACTGAATGGATGCTATCTGTTGAAAAAGCAGATCGCTTTTTCGATGCACTTTCACATTGTGGACTCTTTCTTTCGGAAGAAGTTTTTTCAGAATATCTCTTCTGGAAAACCTTCATCTGAAAGAAGCCTACAGTCTAGACACAGCCTGAGATAGTGGGGGAACATGTGTAAACTACTCCTGATGCCTTCTGTTCAACACTGATTCCTCATTGAAACAGCTTGGAATTTCCATTATACATAACTCTGCCCTGAATTACGTTACATAGTAATTCGCTGCAAGTGGCTTTCCTTGGATGAAGGGCTATTAGTTTAGTTTCAAATGTTCTGAAAGCTTTTTAAGTCTCCTGTGTTTAAAAAAATGTCTCTCAGTTTCATCATAAATTATTTGTCTGCACAGCACCTGTAGAAACAATTTATATATTAGGATTTTAGCTGTATTATCCTCTCACAACTGTATCACCTTTCTGAATGTATGAACTGTATTTAAGTTATGGAATTATTGCACTTTAAACCAGAAAGTGACTCAGATTTCTAACTAAGCCTGTTTAATATCTATGATAGAGTGTTTGCTTTGCAAGATCCCACCTGCTATCTTGTTCTCTACAGCACACAGTTTGAATCAAACCTCTTAAAATATGCAGATAAACAGATTGCATTTTAATGGGATCTTATTTAGGAGACAGGTGGTGCACACTCTGGCTTTCATAGACACCCTATTTTTACTATATAAGGTTTCTCTTTAGCTTTTAATATTCCCAAATGGTTTTATATAAACAGGAACAATCAATTTTTCTTATGTAGGGTTTGTTTGAAAATGTATCTTCCAGAGACAGTAATCACCTTGGTAAACAGGAATGGTTTCTTGCCTTTCTGATGGATAAACTGTGTATCTAACTGTATCCTTTTAAAATCCCATTACACCATATTCCTTAACACACCCTATCCCAAAGTGAAAATAAGGGCTTGTTGATCATGGAGGTAATGGGCCAGGTAATGCACGCTATGAGGCTGAGATTTTTAATGTGCATACTGTGTTGAGTATTAGTTGGTCTGTGCAGTGGCTGGGGCCTTCTACAATTTCCCGAGTGTACTATACCATAATGCTATTTGAACAGTCTTGAATGAATAGTAAGATTATATTGTACATTAATCTATTGTTGGTACCTCTGCTACAGCTCCAGTGGGGCTCACAGTACATGCAAAATAAGGGCTAGCAACATGGGAATGTAGGTCTGATCCTATCTGGCAAGTCCTATGGACCATGTAGTACAGTGTCCTATTTCCAACAGTGCCAGCGTCAGATGCTTCAGAGGAAGGTACAAGTAACTGTATTAGAAAGGTTTTTCTTCAGTTAGTGTACAGTCAATCTCTGGAACTCCTTGCCAGAGGATATGTTGAAGGCTAGGACTTTAACAGGACTCAAAAAAGAGTTAGCCATTGATGGACCTAACCTCCATGAATCTATTAGCCAAGATGGATAGAAATGGTGTCCCTAGCCTCTGTTTCTCTGGAGGGGGTGACAGGAGAGGGATCACATGAGGATTAACTATTGTATTCCCTCCCTCTGGGGCATCTGGTATTGGCCACTGCCGGCAGACAGAATACTGGGCTGGATGGACCATTGGTCTGACCCAGTATGACCGTTCTTATGTTCTTAGGTAAATGTAGGAAAAGCTGCCCACCTTATTGTGTTCTGATAATTTTGATAGCTAGAGGTTAGTTTAAGCCCTGAAGCATGAGGTTTAATATCTCCTTTGTTAGCATTAACTATTATAACTCTGCATAGTCTTGTTATCCATATAAACATCTAATTCCTGCTGACAGCATGGCTGACTGAGGATGGACCACTTGATAATTGTCCTCTGCTGTCCATCGCCTTTGAAGCATCTGGCATCAGACATTGTCAAAAGATGGGCGACTGGGCCTTCAAAATCATTGGTCTGACCCATTCTGGCCATTCATACAGTCTTAATTTCTCCCTTGCTTCATGAGAAGGGAGTTGAAGAGCACTCGGCTGCCATCCAGATGAATGCTCTAACCTTTGGCTCACAGGCTACAGTGATGAGGGCTCCCACAATGTTACTTGCTGAAGCTGTTCTACTTTAATGAACTAGTACTGGGGTGAGGTGGCATATGAAGATTCTTCTCTAGGCCATTGTTGGGGCTTCTCTGGTGTGTTAGGGGAGCTGCTGGGTCAAATCCTCTTTCTGCTCCCTGAAAAGGGTGTGTGGTTATAGGGATGTGCTGAAGCCCATGTACGTGCCTGGGTTATACAGCTAGCTGTGGTGATTAAGGCTGGGGACCCCTTGACTTGCCTGTTGAAGCTGATACCTGCTGGTTAAATATTATTTAGGCACCAGCAACTCTGCACTTTGTAGTCCAGTGGTTATCCCGTCTGCCTTGCTTAGTGGTGCTTTGGCTCTGAATCCTTAAGGCGGGCTCTGGATGGGATTCATACACAGTTGTACTGCATGTGCCCTAAGTGATACAGGGCTTGCTTCTCTCTTGCCTGGGGAAGCTTTTTAATTATATGGTGGTTTAGGCCAGAAGCTGCTTCTGACTTCCTCTGTAGCCCAGAGGTTTGGCTGTGGGAATGGATTGTACCAGGTATGGATTTGAGTCTGCCCTAGTGCCTGTGCCTGCCCCTGTTCTGTAACAGCCCTGGGCTTGCTGTTCTCTTGTTTGTTGAAGCTGTTCTGCTTGAGTGAAATGTGCTTTGGGCCAGACTCACAGCTGCCCGCACTCCCTCACTCTCTAGTCTAATTGCTTAAATAAGGCAGCAGGAGACCAGAGGCATTTCATATGCATTGAAAACAGCAACTAATGAGTATTTTTGACCATTTTATTTTTTTTCTCAGTAAGAGGGATGTAGTATTGAGAATTGGCCTTGAGAGGATTAAAGTCCTCATTGGTCACTGCCAGTTGGAACGTTTTGGTCATAAAACCTGCTTCAGAAATACAGTCCCTGCACACTGAGCCCTGAAGATTGGACTTACTATCAGGAGGACACGTTGCTGAGCCATGATTGCTTTGGGTGTACCAGGTCAGTAATAACTTTGTGGAGCTTTGAAAAGCCTGGAATAAAGCCATATAATGTGGCCATGGACATTCAGTGCTATGAACCCCCTCTGCCAACCATAGTGGTGTTATGATAGCACCCTCAGACTGGAAGAGTCATACAACTTTCAAGAAAGCCTGAGTTGTTTTAAGCTTCCCAGGAGAACCAAGTAAAAGCCCCCATTTCCAGATAGTTTCAAACTTTCATCTGCTTTGGTTTCATATTGTGGATTCGTTCTAACTTGAAATGTAAGGTAAAGTGCTCGTGTGTGTGTGAGAATATGCCTGCACATACTCCTTTTCTGACCTGGTCTGAAGGCTCTTATAAAATGAGATCATAGATAACAGAAACTCCCATAGTGCGCCTCTAGATATGCTTATACAACATTTTACTGTACTTATATAAGTTGAAAATCTCTCCTTAGGTGGATGCTGTGATGTTGGTAGATTAGTCACCAGTTCATGCCAAGGTCTCCGTGTCACAGAGGGACACTGACAGACACATCCCTGGCTCATTTATGGGTTAATACAATATGGACAGAATATCCCAGCATATAAACAGGGATATGCTGAGCATCCCCAAACAGCCTATTGGGGCTCTTCCCCTAGGCCAGTGTACTTCCTGCAGGGAGTCAGGTTGGAAGTGTTGCCTGCCCTGCGCTCTGGGTCCCAGAGCCATGGGGATATGGATGCAACGGCTGTGCCACCCAGCGCGGCTACACGGGGCTCGAACTAGGTAGTTCGGACTAGGGTGCCTATTCCGAACTACCGGTACACCTCGTTTCACGAGGAGTAACGGTAGTTCGGAATAGGAACCTAGTCCGAACTACCTAGTTCGAGCCCCGTGTAGCCGCGCTGCACGGGGTTCGAAGCAGCGGGGATTTAAAAATGGCGGCTCCCCGCTTATGCTAATGAAGCCCAGGAAATTCAAATCCCGGGCTTCATTAGCAAGTGCGGTATGCATACATTACCCCGCTAGTTCGAACTAGCGGGGTAGTGTAGACATACCCTAAGGGACAAGGGTCAGATTTAAGTCACACTGTATGTTCATGATGGACTTGTAGGACCTTAAAATCCAATTAGTAGTGGTAGTAAAGTCAGAAAATGTTGATCATGCCATCTGCCTGCAACCTGGCCTGTGATCAAAGAGTTTGTTAAGCATCAAGTGCTTCCCTCATAATATTTAGCTCAGAGGTTAGAGTGATCACACAAGATGTGGAAGACCCATGGTCCAAATCTCCTCTCTGCCTCATGAGGCAGAGGAAGGATTTGAACTATCCATTGTCATTCATTGTGGCAATTCATAGTCGCTCTGTGACACAATGAATCTTCTATAGCCTGGTAGTGGAGGCAATCAGCTAGGGTGCTGGAAACCCATGTGCAAGTCCTTGGTTTGTAGCCAATTCATTTTTTACAAAAAGCTAAAACAGGAGAAATTGAAGGAAAAAGAAAGTAAATACTCTTCAGATCCTTTCTTATCAGGCAGAAGGGTAAATTGAACACAGGCTCCCCACATCCTAAGTGAATTCTCTAAAGCAATGTTTTTCAAAGTGATTCATTAAACCACTTTAAGAAACCTGTTAACTGGCTGCGCCAGTTTGTTTACTTACCGGCACGTTGGCCACAGAGCCTCGCAGCTCCTATTGGCTCTGTTTCACTGTTTGCAGCCAAGGGGAGCCGTGGGAAGCAAACCGGCATGGCCAGTTAACAGGTTTCTCAACATAGTATTGCGGATCACTTTGACAGGACTAAAGCTTTATAGGAAATCATCTTCCTTCTGTTGGCTGCTTGGTTAATCTAGTCCACCTTTGCTCTCTCTTTCCCACAGGAACCCTCCAAAAAACCCTGAAATTGAAATAACACATTTTTAGTCAGGTCAAAATGAAATATTTTGTTTTATTCAGTGTTGTTGTAGCAGTGTTGGACTCAGGATGTCAGAGAAAGACCAGGTGATTGAGGTAATATCTCTGTTGGTATGAGAGCAGTTTGAGAACACCAACAGAAATTGATCCAATTAAACACAATTTGTTTTAGCATTTCCCAAATACTTTCATAATTTTTTAATTTGGTCAAAACTATTGGGTGAACTCTGTATGAATGACTAAAACTACATTTTCTGGCAAATAAACTATTTGTCAAAAAAATCAGGCTGCTGTACAGCAAATAGGGTGACAAGATAGCAAGTGTGAAAAATTGGGATGAGGTGGGGGCTAAAAGGCACCTATATAAAAAGAAAACCCTGAATATCTGGACTGTCCCTATAAAACCAGAGCATCTGATCACCTGCACTGAAAAGCTTTTGATTTAGGAGAGCTTGTCTTTAAGTAGCCTCTTCTTACTTCACCAAGGGATGTTTTTCTCCTGACTGATAGATCAGTCAGGTTGCCTCTCACTCCTGTATAACATGACTATGAATGTATTTGCTCATAAACTGAGGCTAATGAAGAAGATCTCACTGCAGATATTTTGGTTGGCTGTCAGGTTGAATGTTCACTTTCATGGTGATTCCCCTCATACTTCCCAGATCCTCTCCAAAAACACCAGCATGTTTTTTTTAAAACTTTGGTCAGACCTGTTTCTTCTTTAGTCACCTGGTGCACTTCTGCCTATGTCAGCTAAGCCATGATCTACCCATTAAGGCTGGGTAATGGCAATTCAGCAGTCTGTCCATTGTGCTCTACCTTAACATCAGTAGTGCTTAACAGGGGTACCGCTTCTTCCATATATGTCTTCAGAATGATCTTTGTTGCCTTAAATGGAAGATGCATTAGTTTTTCCTTATATACCGTCTCTGAGACCAGTGAGACTGCTGCACCAGTGTCCAGTTCCATTCATACAGGTTTGCTGTCCAACAACAGAGTTACCCAATATTCATGTGAGCCCGCTGCCAAGGACAAAACGTAGCTTAGCATTTCTTCTTCCGATAGGACATCACGTTTATCGTCCCGAGTTTGCTTGATGATGTGCAGATTTTCCTTATTGGCACCTTCTTCTCTTCTTTAATATCATTTGCAATAACAAAAAGCTCAAAATGCTCAATATATATGTGCCATTGCTCTATACTCTCCTCAAAAGATCCCAGCAGCCCCAGAAGTGCAGCCATGCTGCTGCACCTCCATTCTTTTTTTTCTCTCCCAGCCTCTAGTCTTCACTGATTTTTTTGTTGTTATTGTTGTTTCAGTTTGCACTGTCAGTGTGTGACAGGGCGCTCGCCCTGCACTGGCCCTTTAAGGGCAGACCCCGGCCTGAACCAGGGCCGGGGAATTTAGCCCAGCTGAGGCTGTACTAGCCCATTAGGGCCCAGCTGGGCGCTATAATAGAGAATGGGCTGCTGCTGTGGGAGAAGCAGTGAGAACCTGGCTGCTGAGGGAGGAGGAGGCTCCCTGGAGCTAGGGCAGGGCTGGGGAGGCCAGGCAGGGCTAGGGGAGCTCTGGCCCGCAAATCCCCAGACTGCAGGGCTTGAAAGAAGGCCCGCTGGAGGAACATCAACCCCCGGAAGGGGGGCTCAGAGACAGACTTGGGCACTGCCGGAGGGCAGTGTGGCGAAGAGGACGCCGCAGCCGGGAGTAAAGAGGGGAGACACCACCCCAGAGAAGGCACCCTACCCGCCGAGGGAGCCAATTCCTGAGGACAGATGGCAGGGGGGTCACGGTGGTGAGTGCGAACCCCCTCACAGATGGTGGAGAATGTGGGTGCGTGCGGTCCCCCCCTGATACAAGGGGGCTGCTTTGGTGAACTCGGGCCATTGGGCCTGCTGCCCTGCGACCAAGGGGGCTGGTTTGGACCCGGGACATTACAGAACGAGATGGACATTTATTGGAGGCCGTGGGTGGCCCAGCCTGCTGAGCAGCAGAAGAGGCTGGTCAGGCCGATGCAAGGGTGGGCACCCAGACTCCAGGGACACACAGGCGCCAAGGGCTGGGAGCCCGGGCCTGGACTTCCAACTTGTTTCTCCTGCGGACATCGGGGCCACAGGAGGAGGGAGTGCTGCTACTGGGTCAGGGAAAGGAGGTCCCACCCAGATAGGATGGATGGTGGGAGAGTCCCCCCTGTGAAGGCAACAAGGGGGTTGCGGAGGTGTTGGGCCTGTGGGGAACCTGGGCACCTAAAGAGGGAGTGTGCCAGGGAGACCTACAGGGCACCGGCTAGCCCGAGAGGAGGGGCTAAGCCACAAAGGGCCTGGCGGGGGGCCAGGACCCAGGGGAGGCACAAACAGTGCTTTTACTGCCACGCTGCAGGCCACATAAAAAGGCACTGCCCCCGGGGAGGGGGGCGGATGGCCCAGAAAGAGAGCCAGCGTAAGGCGACTCCCCAGGAGGGAGTGGGGGAGATAAGAGCCTTTAGGAAGGGGAAGGCTGAGGCCCGAAGGCCTAGCGCAAAATGGGGAACCCGCCTCGGGATAGGCAGGGCCTCGGTGGGAACCCAGACTCCAGCTGTGGTCGAGAGGACCACAGTGGGAGTCCAGACCCTGGAAGAGGGGAGTAGGCTGCTCCTGAGAGTGGAGAGTCTGCGGGAAGAGAGAGACACCCTACGGGCCCAGCTAAGGCGTACATTGGGGCGTTAGGGTACTTCCCTCTTTCCCCCCCCCCTCCCCCGGGAGAGATACTTAAGGGGGAGGGTGTGTGACAGGGCGCTCGCCCTGCACTGGCCCTTTAAGGGCAGACCCCGGCCTGAACCAGGGCCGGGGAATTTAGCCCAGCTGAGGTTGTACTAGCCCATTAGGGCCCAGCTGGGCGCTATAATAGAGAATGGGCTGCTGCTGTGGAGGGAAGCAGTGAGAACCTGGCTGCTGAGGGAGGAGGAGGCTCCCTGGAGCTAGGGCAGGGCTGGGGAGGCCAGGCAGGGCTAGGGGAGCTCTGGCCCGCAAATCCCCAGACTGCAGGGCTTGAAAGAAGGCCCGCTGGAGGAACATCAACCCCCGGAAGGGGGGCTCAGAGACAGACTTGGGCACTGCCGGAGGGCAGTGTGGCGAAGAGGACGCCGCAGCCGGGAGTAAAGAGGGGAGACACCACCCCAGAGAAGGCACCCTACCTGCCGAGGGAGCCAATTCCTGAGGACAGACGGCAGGGGGGTCACAGTGGTGAGTGAACCCCCTCACACAGTGTAACAGTCAGTTCTCACCCCCACCATCCAGAACAGCAAAATGTTTGTTTTCTTACATCGACTTCTACTTCTTCTGTTGCTAGAGGCAACACAGACACTCCATCATCGTCGCCACTTTGTTACAAGGCATCCACACTATAAATCGCCCCTGTATACATCCATTCCAAGTGAACAGCATTGCCGCTTGTAGGAACTGATGCATTATAAGTCCTCCCATTCCCTGCTTTTAAGTCATGAAAAAAACCATGCAATTTATGGAAATGGAAGCCAACTGTGGTAAAAAGAAAAAAAAGTCTCGCTTTGAGTTGTTTCGCTTCAAGTCCAAGTTTTTTGGAAGGTATCTTAGACATATAGCGAGGATATATTGTTTGGAGCCACAGAGTTTAGAAAGAAAGTACTGGAAACAGAGAAGCAGTTGCAAGCTTCCCATTTATTGCATAACAGAGAACTAACTAGAACCAGCCAGAACTGACTGGGCTGACCCCTAATGAGCTAACTCAGTTACTGTAACAACACAAGATCTATATCTAGGACTATCCAATGCACAATAGACTCTTGTCCATGGGGCTATGGTCCTACAAAATGGAGGAGTGAGCAGAAAGCCCTGTAAGGAATGGCGTTAAAAGGGGAGGAGTCTAATAGAGGGCAAAGTCAGAGAGACTGAGACAGAAAATACAGGCCTGTACCGGAGGAATGGATTGAGAAGGGAAGCAGAGAAATTTTTGGCTGGATGTTGAAGTGAGAAGCAAAAGGCAGGGAGTTATCACATGAGGCTGTGTTGACACTAAGAGCGGAAGGAGATGGACCCTTCCTCTCAGGAGGAGTGAAAAAGGAGTGAGGTGATGAGGGGGTCTATTGGGATGGAAGATGAGAAGAAATACTGCTACTTAAAGGAAATACCTGACAGATGGAGTGGTGAGGAGTAACGTGAAGAGTGCCATTGCTAGGAAGAGAAAGGAGAGCTAGGGGAAGAGGAAAGGGTATATTTATGAGGCGGTAAATGCACAGCTGCTAGGGAAAATAGACTTTTTTCTCAATTGCCAAAGAGAATGAAGGGGAGTGAAATTCCACATCTACTGGGGGTGGGAGAACCTTCAGAAGCTGAGGGAGCAGGAAGGAAGATGTCTGAGAAGACTATGAAAGCCCCAAAGGCTCCTGCATGTAAGTAGAGGCAGAAAGAGAGGAGAAGATGGAAACTGCCCTTCACCATTCTTAAATTCAGTGTCTTAAATTCTCTGCACCCACTACACAGTAGTTTTGTGAGAATTCCTTAGTTCATAACAATACCGGTTAACGATTGTACAGAACTTTGAATACGTGCTGTGCTAGGGAAGTGTTAAGCATTACTTAAAAGAACAATGTGGGGGGAGCTAATGATTCTGTAGCAAGAGAAAGGTGAATGCTGAAGAGTTTTGACAGAGTGAAAGGAGGAGGGGAAGCTAGAGTAGGAGGAGATCAGAGAGGACTGAGTGACTAAAAAGAAATAGATCCTGGCAATGAAATAATCATTGGAAGGGTCATAGGACAAGGATAGTGGGATAGATAAAAGCAGTGATGCAGTAAGAAAAAGAATACACAGGAAGGCAAAGCAAATTGAGAGCCCAGCAGAAGAATAGACTGACAAAAAATAAGCTAAAATGGAGACAGAAAATAAAGACAAAATTATCATATCTTTGTTGTTTCCTCAAGATCGTGTAGTGGAAGTTATATGGCATAATTATACAGTGTATGATATGACTATTGGTTCAGTATGCATAGCATAATTTCAGAGGTTTATATCTTTCAAATCATTCTGGGTGGAAGTTTGCATAAATGCCTTAAGCTATTTTTCTGTAAACCACCCCCTCACATTTTCCGAGTCTTTAGATGAAATTTCTGTTGTTCCTGCTTCTGCATCATTTAAAGCAGCCTTTTCTTTCAAACTTACTTTTTTCAGGCTGATGGTCCTTCAGTATGTCTTAATTTTATTTTGAAATTCTGAAGAAGATGGAAGTTAAAATAGGTACTATTATACGTTTAAGCAATATGCTTTCAGGGCTACTTTTTATAACACTTTAGAGCAGCAAGGAATAATTCCCTCTTCTCTTATGGCATGTCTACACTAGGAAATTAGTTTGAAATAAGTTATGTAAAAATAATAACTATTTCAGAATAATAACTCCTGAAATAACTATTTTGAAATAAGTGTTATTCCTCATGGCAAGCAGTAGTTATTATTTCAAAATAAGTGTGTTATTTTGAAATAACAGGCTGGGTAAAGTGGACACTTGCCTTGTTTTGAAATAAGTGGAGTTAACTCCCTGGTGTAAACCAGGGCTCAGTGTTCCACTGTTGTGGCCACATTTCAGCTTCTGTAATGACATGATACCTACTAATATTAAAACTTCAACGCTCTGTAGTCTCAACTGGAAAAGCCGTTCTTCACTTCCTTTTGTAAAATAACCGCTGTTAGAATAGCATCTGACTTTCCACCATTACAAATGGATGATTTATTTAACAGATTCTTGGCAGTTAAATGAGTATGCAGTGTGGAGGAAGGAATTTAGGAACTCTGTAGTGTCTGGAAAGAATTCCTCTTGGACTTGAGGGACAATACAGACATCTCCCTCACTGACCTTTACACATTAAGGCTACGTCTACACTGGCCCCTTTTCCGGAAGGGGCATGTAAATTTCACTAGTCGTCGTAGGGAAATCCGCGGGGGATTTAAATATCCCCCGCGGCATTTAAATAAAAATGTCCGCCGCTTTTTTCCGGCTTTTAAAAAAGCCGGAAAAGAGCGTCTAGACTGGCCCCGATCCTCCGGAAAAAGTGCCCTTTTCCGGAGGCTCTTATTCTTACTTTGAAGTAGGAATAAGAGCCTCCGGAAAAGGGCACTTTTTCCGGAGGATCGGGGCCAGTCTAGACGCTCTTTTCCGGCTTTTTTAAAAGCCGGAAAAAAGCGGTGGACATTTTTATTTAAATGCCGCGGGGGATATTTAAATCCCCCGCGGATTTCCCTACGACGACTCGTGAAATTTACATGCCCCTTCCGGAAAAGGGGCCAGTGTAGACGTAGCCTAACAGATGCATCTCCCACTGATGGGTCACCTTTGAAATGCAAATAAACCCCTGCACATACCCCCACTACAAGCCCACTGAAATCCCTACCATAAGGCAATTGGCCCCTCCTCTGCAACAGCATACAGATAAGACTGATAAGATCACCAACAGCAAACAGGTTTTATTATCTGCACATTTTTACTTTCAGTTTTTTTGTATTTTGTTTTATTAGTCATTTGTCATTGATTTGGGCAGTTTGTGATGCAAGGCAATTTTTTTTCCCATAATGTAGTGAGATCATTGCCACCATCACTTTTCTCTTCTCTCCCCCCCCCCCCCCACTCTCCTCCCACACATTCCATGTCAGTAGGCAGAAAGCGCTTGTATATGCAAGGGGGAATCGTGTAGCACAGGCATGTCCAAAGTCCGGCCCGCGGGCCAATTGCGGCCCGTGTTCCGATTTAATACGGCCCCCGCTTCCTCCCCCTCTCCTGGCTCCCCCGAGCAATTTTGAACGGGCGCGCCTAGCGCGCCGCTTCTGGCCGCGCCGCCGCCGCCCATGGCCTCCGAGGTCCTAGAGCCTGCCCTATAGGGCACGTCCGCAGCCCCGCTCCCCCGCTCGGCTGCGGGTTCGCCCTGCGCCCGGGCCGCCGTGCCCTGCGCTCTCCGCCCGCTTCCGGCCCTGCGGGCCCTCCGCCTTGGGGCTGAGAGTGCGGGGACGCCCTCACGCATGTTCACTTCTTCAGATCTGGCCCTCTTTGAAAAAAGTTTGGACACCCCTGGTGTAGCATCTTTAGCTGGACACAGACACTTTTAACAATAGGTATCTTGGAGTACTATGAAAATGATGCAAGTCTTTAGACTCACATACAAAAAAGGGCAGATTAAATTATTTTTCTGGCAACTTTAATTCCATAAAAACGAAACAAAAAATGGCAAGGTTGGTCAAACCGTACCATAACTCTGGGCCAATATACAATAAACATATTACAAAGCTTACCCAATACATAAATCATGACTCCTCTTCACCCAGCCACGCTTTTCAAATTGGCAAAAATCACATACACCTGTAGCTGCCATAATGCGCTGTAAATGAATCCGCCAAAGGGTGTTCATGTGCGTGTTGTGCTTCAGCACCCTACTCAATGCTTAGCAGTGTGCTGAGCATATCCAGTGCTCAGAGTCAAGAGCTGTAGCATCCCCTGCCCTAAGATGTCAGGTTCCAACTTTCAGGGGATGTCCTTAAACACTTGGGATTTACCTACACAGAGGTGTTATTTTGGAATAACTAGCATTATTCTGAAATAGCATAGTCCATTGTCTACACAAAAAGCAGTTATTTCAACATAATGTCAAAATAATCTCGAGCTGGAGGACTTCTTACTCTGACTCCTGTACCCTTATTTTATAAGGAGTAAGGGAAGTTGGAGGAAGAGTGTTCTTTCTTGGACTTCCTGTTGTGTAGACTGTCAAAAGTTGAAACAAGCTATTTTGACTTGTTACGCAACTGACATAGCTCAAACTGTGTAGCTTATTTCGGCTTTAGTCCTGCTGTCTAGACGTACTCTCAGAGACTGATGAACAATAAAGGGCTGCTTTTCTGGGGCTAACAGAAGCAAACATTGCAGTTACCCTTGGCATGATGTCCTGAAGTTATGACTAAAAGGTGAAACAACAGTTCCTTACTCAGCCACTAGGGGCAGTGCAGTACAAAGTATGAAGTGGGAGTCATCCAGTCTGTTGCTAGAGAAACTCGCTCCAGGCCACCCGTCTCTTCGAGCAGAGGTGGGGGACCTTTTTTGGCTCAGGAGCCGCTGACTCACAGAAAAATCAGTTGGGCAGGGAGCAGCAGGAGGTGGAGTGCCAGCAGGGGATCCCCAATGGTGGGGGGGAGGAGCCCTTAGCCCTGGGGGCCAGATCCAGGCAAGTCAGGGATCTCATTTGGCCCCTGGAACTTAGGTTCCCCACCCCTGTCTTGGAGGCAATCACAGACTATCCTGCAGATCCCCTTCCTTTTTTATCTCATGATTCTCAGAGTTATCCTCAGGGTCCCCTTGTTTGCAGGCCACTCCTAAGTATCCCTCTATCAGAAAGGCTGAAGGAATTGGGCTTGTTTAGTTTGGAAAAGAGAAGACTGAGAAGTCAGTGGTTTTCAGGTATCTAAAAGGATGTCACGGGGGGGGGGGAAATTGCTCTACTTGGCCTCTGAGGATAGGACAACAAGCAATGGGTTTAAACAGCAGCAAGGGAGGTTTAAGATAGACATTAAGAAAAACTTCCTAACTGTCAGGGTGGTTAAACATTGCAATAAATTGCCTAGGGAATCTCTATCACTGGAGATATTCAAGAACAGGTTAGACAGATATCTATCAGGGATGATATAGACTGTGCTTGGTCCTGCTATGAGGGTAGGGGGATTGGACTTGATGATCTCTCGAGGCCCCTTCCAGTTCTAGTGTTCTATGATTACCACTGGTCTCTTTGCCAGTAGGAAGCTGCTTTCCAGCCAGGTTTGCAGCCTTTCAAGTTCCCAGACTTCCCATCCTTATCTCCACAGCCAGTTCCACGGCTCCCCACTACATCAGTTCTCACTCAGCCTTCAGTTCCCTCCTGAACCAAGTCCTTTCCTTTCCCAAATGGATTACAGAGCCTGCTGCAGCTGCATGTCACACCAGGGATTAACAAAGAGTCCCGTAATGAGTGTATAGCTTCATACCCTCAGTCCTGCTGCATATCTTTGGCAAGCAAAGACTTGTAAAGAACTAGCCTCCTACTATTATTCTATTTCTGCTTTCTGACCAGACTATAACAATCATCTTTGATGCAAGGGAAAGAAAGTTGAATGCATCTCCAAATTAAAGCTCAAATGATAAAACCTATAAGCTTGAATTTCAGCACACTGAAAATCCTTCAGCTTTGCTGAGGCACTTGTACTACACAGTGTCTAAACCCAGGTATCTGAAAGGATTTCTGCATTACAACTGCCATTTTGTGTGTACTGTAAAATCTCACATGCCATTTTAATGGCATAGAGATGGTCTTTGTTATGAATATTGCATTCTGTTCAGAGAATTGTTTTAAATTAAACTTTTCTATTTTTTTCAGTAGACTATTCTTTTTTTCCTTCTCAAGGTATAAAATGAGGGAACCTGTTAAAATTATCGAAATCACAGTACAAAGTGGCTGACATTAATCAACATTTGGAAGACATGTTGTGGTTGAAAAATAAATAATTGGTCTCACTCTGTCACTTTGTAAAGTGACTAGTGATTTGGGGCAAATTAGTTTTTAGGATACTAGCTTGGGACACCTAAAAGATTCCTGCTTTTTCAGAAAGTGCCAGGGTCTCAGATTGGGGACTCAAAATCAGGACTCACCTTTGAAAATATAGGATGTCTGATTTTAAAAAATGCTGAAAGGAAAACGTGGTTCTAAATCATACATTCAGAAAATCCATAATTAAAATAATTTACAAAAAGATAGTAATCCTGCTTAATATTCAAAGGCATGCTCCAAGTGTGCTCTCTCTCTCTCCCCATTCCCTTCAACAGACTTTGGATCAGGCCCTAATTGTTTCATTCCCTTTTATGGATTTTTCCTTTTGCTTCTTACATTCCTTGTATATTATTGGGATTAAAAAATAAAATGCTCCATATATATGAAGCATTTTATTTATACACACATACACACAACTACAAAGTGCCACAAACAGTATAGCATTTGAAACTCAACTTTAGGATCTGAATGCCATACAATTTTGGGAAAAAAATATTCAGGACCACACTACTCTGCCTCTGCAAAAGGAAGGGTTTGTGGAACTCCCTTCTTAACACAGCTGCACAGAATTTGCATTCACTCCCCTGAGCACAAGGAGTGTTCCGGACTGGCCCCCATCAAACAGGTGAAAAGAAGGGAGGGTCATTGTTCCTTCCTTTCCTTCCCTAACCAGAGCAGCTGTCTAGGCTCAGAGATAAGTATGTGCTATAATCTCTAAAAAGTTAGTACAGTTGTGGTCTTTGGAAGCCATTGTGTTTGCCTACAGGCAAAAATCCCTTCCTAAGAGTCAGAACTATCTCCATTTCTTCAAAATCACAACAGACGCTTCATTTCTTCAAACACCACTTGGGTAAACTGCACAGGGAGCCTTTTTTCCCTCGTCAAAGACTCAACACTTTTGCAGTGAGTGCACAATTTGCTACCTTATCCACCCATCTCCACTTCCCCCCTCTGCTTTTTCTTGTGAAGGCAAAAAGGTCTTGGGGAATATTGTCTACATTTTAAAAACTAACAGTTAAAGAATTAATGCGTTACCACAATGGCCTGTGGTCTGGATACATGAAGGGTTCAGAAATGTGACTGTTGTTCCAAACACAGGGCTAGGCACACACCTCTATACAGAATTCATGCACAGGTAGTACCAGTCTCTGACTTCAGGCACAGCCCCAAGCAAACCATGATTTGTAAGCTCTAATTCAGGTGCAGCTGCAGGATGCACTGTGACTCAAAGAAACTTCCAATTGTCAATTTACCTCTTTCTCGCTGTGTGTGTGTGTGTGTGTGAGAGAGAGAGAGAGAGCGAGAGAGAGAGAGAGCAAGTTGGGGTCTGCTTTTGGGAGGGAATAGGTGGATTGGTAGTCAGGACCCTATGTAAAGACTAGAATCCCTGGAGGAGCAAAGACTGGAAACATACAGTGTGAATCAGAATCAAATTTTAATCAACTCTTCTTATTTACTATCTTCAGAGGGATATCCAAGTTAGTCTGTGACTGGAAAAACTTAAACAATGAGTAGTCTAGTAGCACCTTAAAGACTAACAAAACATGGAGATGGTATCATGAGCTTCTGTGGGCACAACCCACTTCTTCCGATGAATGGAGTATTAAAAGTCCAGTTCCAAAATAAATAGGGGATGGCAGAGGGGAGAGGGGAAGAAGGCAGGGGAAAAAATAGTGAATTAGTGTTCATGTTACATGAAGCTGATAAAGAAGGTGCAAATTGTTCATAAGTACCCATTGTCTGGTTTTAAAGTCATTAGGATATAGAAAGTAGTGTGCTAGCCAGGTAATGTATTTATTCATATCTTTGTGATGGGTCCAAAATCTGTAAATGAAGTTAAGTTCTAACCCTTCCCTGTGTATTTGGCTTGTGGAATTGGCCTGAAACTACATGGTGACTTCGAGATCCATTAAAGAATGAGTTCTTGGGCAAGTTAAAATGTTCCCCAACCGATTTCTGTGTGGTACCTTTTCAGATATCTGATTTGTGTCCATTAATTATTTCCCATAGAGATGTTTCAGTTTGGCCAATATACATGGCAGAGGGGCATTGCTGGCATTTGATGGCATAGATCACATTAGTGGATGTGCAGTTAAATGAGCCTCGAATGTGGTAGCTGATGTGATTGGATCCAGTGATGAAATCGCTTGTATAGATGTGTGGGCAGAGTTAGCACCGGGACTGATTGCAGGGGAGGATTCCTGGATGATTATGATGGAGGTGTGCTGCGTGGTTACTGGAAAGAATTTGTTTGAGGTTAGGGGGTTGTCTGTAGGAGAGGACTTGCCTTTCTCCCAAGACCTGTGAGAGTGAGGTGTCATTTTCCAGGATAGCTTGTAGATTGTTGATAATGTGTAGGAGGGGTTTAAGTTGTGGGTTGTAGGTGATGACAAAGTGAAATTTTATTCTATTCTGGCTCTGTTGATATGTTTTTCGCTTCTCCGGTTAAGTATTTCAGTTTTATCCATCCCCTATTTATTTTGGAACTGAACTTTTAATTCAGTTAAATTAAATTTTAATTTAATTTAACTCATTCATCTGAAACAACTACATGTTTCATTAGTTTATCAGGTACTGCTAGACTATTCATTGTTTTTTAAGTTTTTCCTTATTTACCATGTAAGCCAGAAAGGAAGGTCATTCATTCAATATAACGGAAACTGCATTTGTTTTGAAGCTGCCCTTGGTTTAAACCCACAAGGGAAGAAACAAAACTGAATTTTAAGCTGTGGCTTCCAAACAAAGACATGTGAAGTAATATCTTTTTAAAAACATATGGACTAAATAAGCTCTATTCTTTTTGAACCTCTTTGCGTTTAGTTAGGTTTGTTTTGAGAAGTGTTGGGTGCTTATTTTCAGGGATGAACTTATGCTGGCAAGAGCCACTAGATTGTGCAGTTTCTGCTGCTGCAAGAAGTTCATATTTTTTGAGCTATTCTGTATTTGGAAAGGTTTTGAACCATCCCATGAAAAAAGGATTGGTTCCTACTGAGAAGTTTGTGTATTTATTAATAAAATCCTACAAGATTCTGTTGGTGATGGTATAACCAGTTGTAGAAAACTAATTAGTAGCTATGATTTAACTAATGCAACATCAAAGCTTTCGCTGGTAAACTACAAGAAGTGACTTTATTATTCAACTACAGGAGTTAAATGCGATAATTTCTCTGTCTTTGTAAGGTATAATTGGCCTAAGTCTCTAAGGCTATGTCTACACAGCAGCGTTATTTCAGAATAGCTGACATTATTCCAAAATAGCATAGTCCGAGTCTACCCAGCAAGCAGTTATTCTGACATAACGTCGAGCTGAAGGACTGCTTACTCCGACTCCCATAACTCTCATTGTATGAGGAGTAAGGGAATTTGGGCGAAGAGTACTCTATCTCGAAATAATTGCTGTGCAGATATCGCTAAAGATCAAAATAAGCTATTTTGACTTAAGCTATGCAATTAGTGTAGCACAAGTTGCGTAGCTTATTTCAAGTTTAGCCCTGCTCTGTAGACATGACGTAACATTGACAAAGGTTAATGGAACAATACCCTTGTCAATTTAACTTCCCATATATTTTAATTCAACTTCAAATGTAACTATCTTGTTCCTTGTTGTCAATAGAAATGAAAGGCCCTTTCAAAAAGTTTCTCAATCTTTTAACAATTTGATTTAAAAAAAGATTCTCTTGGACAGTCTTTTAAACTGGTTTTTCTTTTCTCCTTTCTGGCCATCTGCATGGTTTCTTCTTTAAAAACTGTTGTAGTTGCTAAGCCATTTTAATAAAAATATAATTTTAAAAGATAACCCTTAAAGAGGTTTTATGTGAGAATACTGTGAAAAAGCAGATGTTTGGCTTTCAAAATTGGTGCATCCCAGCTGCAGAGAATTAAGTGCAGTGAAAAGCAACAGGCATCATGTAAACAATTAGAGGATATGCACGTGTAAGTAGGCAGCTATCAAGAGTAATCCACTGGGAAATACTTCATTTGAAAATCTCAGCGAAGCAGAAGCTAGGCAACACAGGATGAAAAAAGTCTTTATATAGATACATATATGTCATCAAACCAGTCCTTCCCTGGGGATTGCTCCTTGATGTGATGGGAAGATTTTCTAGTTCCAATGCCCCAGAGAGCTCTGCCCATGGGAGTTTTAATTCCTGATAGATCCACCCAACCCAGACAGGTCACAGCATAAGGACCAGACAAAAAACAACTCACTAGACCTCTAGGTTAGAGTTTGGGCAATAGGCCACCAACCTATCCTCATAGAATAATTGTGATAGAACACAACATGGTTGCTATTCAGGCTTGATAGGCAGAGAAGTTTAAGCCTTGTTCGTGCCCTGATGGCATGGGAAAGACTCAGATTCCAATGTTTAACTAATAGGTCATATTGTGCCTCGTTGCCTATAGGCGCGTAAGGTCAAAAGATTTCTTAGTTCCGGGTTCCCTTTTTTCCTTTTTTTTTTCAGTTGTGAATATCAGTTATTTTTATATGCTATATTTACACAGGAGAGCATAGAGTACTTGTTTGCATAGCATATCTCCCCTCAATAAATGTGGGTAATCAAAGTTTAAGATAATCAGGGGTTACCAGGAATTTTTTATGTGCTTAATTAATATTGGGGGATACTGCCCTGTTAGAGTCTGGGATAATTTAGATTTCACATCTAGATCATACTGCGATAGATATTTATATCTGAATGGCTGTGTCTACACTGGCGCGATCTTGTGCCAAAGCGGCCGCTCTTGCGCAAACACTTGCTGCCTGTCTACATTGGCCGTGAGTTCTTGCGCAAGTACACTGATGTTCTAATGTATGAAATCAGTGCTTCTTGCTCAAGAACTCTGATGCTCCCGCTCTTGCAACTGTTCTTGTGCAAGAGGCCAGTGTAGACAGGCAACATGAATTTCTTGCACAAGAAAGCCCTATGGTTAAAATGTCCATCAGAGGTTTCTTGCGCAAGAGAGCATCTACACTGGCATGTGCTTTTGCACAAGAGATGTGCTTTTTATGCCAGTGTAGACGCTCTCTTCTGGAAGAGTTTTTGCACAAGAACTCTTCCGCAAAAGAGTTCTTGCGCAAGAAGCTGTCAGTGTAAATGTAGCCCAGTGTTTGTGTACTAATCTGGTTCAAAATGGACAGAAGTGCTTCTCTCCACTCCTTCCCCAACAAGGTTCTTTCAAGTTTGTTCTCTTTATTCTTTACGTCAATGTGAGAGGGTGACTTGACTGACCAATAGCATTGGACACATATAACTGTAATATTAAAGAAATTCTGACTACATAAAAAACTGACCAATACATTGGAGGGAAAATAAGAAAGATCTTCTTTGTTTTGTTACCAAGAAAATTCAGGAGGAAAGAGGTGGTGGAAGATGGAGAGAAAATCCAAAACAAATATGGGAAAGATGATGAGGAGAATCAATGAAGTTTGTGAGTTCTAAAAGAAAGCAGGCAAGGCAAAGTGTGAGGTGTGAGAATGGATCCTTTCAGTAGAAGAAAAATGAAGTAAAATATATATATCTGTGTTCTGCATGGATAGGATACACAGAATCATCTGCAAATGCAAATACTGGTCCAGGAAGGCAAGTAATATGGAATAGTGAAAATCCCTCCATGCAAGTAGTACACTGTTGGAGTTCTGCAGGCTTTCAGGGAGAATGAACAGTAATAGGGGGAGACAGTAAGGGGAAACCTCTCTAGGGCTACATCTAGACTACACGCCTTTTTTGAAAGAGGCGTTTTCGAAAAAGAGCATCTAGACTACAACCCAGATGTGATTATGCTAATTAAGCATGGGATATTTAAATCTCATGCTTCATTAGTAATTTCAGTATACTGAATTTGCATCCCTATCATGAGATAAGGAGCAAGTGTAGACGTAACCTAACAGATTTATTAGAGTATAAGCTTTTGTAGGTAAAACCCACTTAATCAGATGAATTAGAGAAGCAGTTATAGATGCATGAGTATATATAAGGAAGAAGTTGTTTGTGTTAATAAAGCTAATCAAGTCAGGGTAAAAGGGGGTCATTCACAGTATTTGGTGTGGAGATGTGACTATCCAAAGAGGGGAAATTGCCTTTGAAATGCATTTACTCATTGAGATCCTTATTCAATCCTAAATTGCTAATCTTGAATTTGCAGATTTGATGTGGAAATATGGAAAAATTTCCACATCAACTGCTGTGAATGAGCCACTTCCAGCCTGACTTGATTAGCCTCATTTACACAAGTATCCTCTTTCTTTTGTTGTCCTCGTGTATATAAGCCCATGCTTCTGCACATTTCACTCCAGTACATCTGATGAAGTGGGTTTTACTTACAAAAGCTTACGTCCTAATAAATCTATCAGTCTCTAAGGTGCCACAGGACTCCTCATTTTTTTGCAGATACAGAATAACAAGGCTATCCCTCTGAGACTTCCTAGAAATTTGTTTGTCCTGTTTTTCCAATGCACCTGGAACAATCTGCTAAAGCCATTTTAAATAGAAAGTCTGCAAAAATGTTTAAATCCTTATTAGGCCAGGGAAGCCAGTTGCAGGTACTCAAGAGAGGAATCACATTCAGTGTAAGATAACTCCACTAAGAGCTCCATTGGTAAAGAGAACTCTTATAACAAGTTGAAATTACATAGTGCTCTATCATGTCAAGCCATTTTAAGGTGCTTTACAAAAGATGTACAACTATTTAATAACACAGTTTGCAATGAAAAGCTGACAGTTGAAAGCAGAGGGGAAACAACTGGGTCTTCAGCTTTATATGAAGAATGAAAGTGGCAGCTTCTTTAATATTTCTGTAGGCAAAGAGTTCTAGAAAAACTGTTGGTACTAAATGAGAACATGTATAGTGGTTTGGAAATAATTAACAACTGCACTGGTGTAGCCAAAAACTTACAATCATTTATGGAACCAAATCTTTATGGAGAATTTAAAATATTCACATTTATTTTTCAGTTTTCCAAATTCAAGCCAAGAACACAAATAACATGAGAATTAGTTTCCTGGCACTTCCAGCCCAGTGCTAGAGACCTAAGACTTTAGGGTAAGCAAACCAAAATGGTGATGTCTAACACCATAATATAGCAAGGTGCATGAGCTTAATGAAACCAAAGAGTACCCATTCTAAAAGTGGTAACTGGCCCAAATTAAGCCAAGTGAAAAGCACATAAGCTATCGAAGATAAAATCGAAATTAGGAAGCCTCAATGGGAAATAAAAATTGATGAACCAAAGATCTAATAACAGGGAAAATCCTGATACTTCCAAAAATTGTATTGAGCATGTAGCTGTTTCTTTAGTTGCATATATACCTTTTAGAAATGTGTCCCATTGCCAAAAAGGTAAATGATTTATATGCACAATTTCTGGTAACTTTTGACCTACATTGTGCTTTTAAAAATAATTCTACATTTTATTTATGATTTTATGGTAGACACCTGGAGACATTTGAGAATGAGGAAGTATCTGAACATGTATTGTTTTCTTTTTCGGGAAGTCGTTTTTCAAATTTATTTTAGACGAAATGCTGTTGCTTGTCAAGTTCCAGTCTGCAGTGAATAATGGCTTGTCACTTTTAAGTCCCTGGGTAGTGACACAATCTTAATTATGGTTAAAGAATTGCTAATTATATCATAACGGCATTTTTTTTCAGATGTATAAAAATATATCTACTTTTCTTATTTGTCAAACTAATTCTAAAAAAAGACGTCTAAGAACAGGAAACTTGTACAACTTTAATATCACTTCCTTTTTTGATCATATAATGAAGAACCGGAATGGATTTTTTTCAAGCATTTCCTAGTCTACTTTAATGCCTGAGAGCCCCTATTGAACATTATGAAGATACTTTACAGATTTAACTCAGGGATTACAAAATTGGAAACCAAATGCTATTTTAGTGATAGACGGCCTTATTTGAATATTTTAAAATTATTTTTTGAAAAATAGTGATCAGAATGATCAGTCCATTGACCTTTTTAAGAGGGATGTTTCTGAATGTACACATCTGAGACTTACTCCTGCCTCACTAGCTGATAAAATGCTTTCCACAGAAACATGGGAAATCATACCAGATCAACAATTCTCCCAATCTGGCAATTAGTTTGGTATTCTGATCTCTTTCTCATGCTTGAAAATAAGATGCTATTTCTCATTGAAGTGAACACCAGGTCATTATCTAATCAATGTAATGGCTAAAGGTTTGTCCACACTAGTAACTTGCATTGGCACCATGAGGTGGTACCTATGTCTCCCCCTGACATAGCACTATCTATACCAGCACTTAAGGAAGTATAACTACATTGCTCAGAGATGTGGATTGTTCACACATTTGAGTGACATATTTCTACCGCTGTAATTCTGTAGTGTACAACAGAGTTCAGAGATCAAATGCTATCCTTTGATGAATAAGAAATGGAACGTAGAGTGGAAAATTAGAGAAGTGTTGGTACCACTATCCAGAGCACCAGTGAGACCATTATTCAAATAGGCTACGTCTACATTGGCCCCTTTTCCGGAAGGGGCATGTTAATTTCACGAGTCGTAATAGGGAAATCCACGGGGGATTTAAATATCCCCCGCAGCATTTAAATAAAAATGTCCGCCGCTTTTTTCCGGCTTTTAGAAAAGCCGGAAAAGAGCGTCTACACTGGCCCCGATCCTCCGGAAAAAGCGCCCTTTTCCGGAGGATTTTATTCCTACTGGCTGTGTCTACACTGGGCCACTTATTCCGGAAAATCAGCCGCTTTTCCGGAATAAGCTGCGAGCTGTCTACACTGGCCCCTTGAATTTCCGGAAAAGCAGCTGATTTCTTACAGTAGATCGTCAGTGCTTTTCCGGAAAAATTATGCTGCTCCCACTCAGGCAAAAGTCCTTTTTCCGGAAAACTGTTCCGGAAAAGGGCCAGTGTAGACAGCACAGTAGTCTTTTCCGCAAAAAAGCCCCGATCGCGAAAATGGCAATCGGGGCTCTTTTCCAGAAAAGCGCGTCTACATTGGCCACGGACGCTTTTCCGGAAAATGGGCTTTTCCAGAAAAGCATCCTGCCAATGTAGACGCTCTTTTTCCGGAAATACTTATAACGGAAAACTGTTCTGTTTTAAGCCTTTCCGGAAAATCATGCCAGTGTAGACGTAGCCACTTTGAAGTAGGAATAAGATCCTCTGGAAAAGGGCACTTTTTCCGGAGGATCGGGGCCAGTGTAGACGCTCTCTTCCGGCTTTTCTAAAAGCTGGAAAAAAGCGGCGGACATTTTTATTTAAATGCCGCGGGGGATATTTAAATCCCCCGCGGATTTCCCTATTACGACTCGTGAAATTAACATGCCCCTTCCGGAAAAGGGGCCAATGTAGACGTAGCCATATTGTTTCCGTATCTGGTATCCACACTTTCAATAGTATGGTGACAAATTGGAGAAGGTTCAGAGGAGAGCTACAAGAATAACTGGAGGACTGGCAAACATGCTTTATAGCAAAAGACTAAAGAAGCTCAGACTGTTATGTTTCTCATAACAAAGAGAAGGTAAGAAGAGAGTGGATCACAGTCCATAAATACTCTTTTCAATCTAATAGGCAGAAACATAACCAGTTCCAGGGGCTGAAAGCTGAAGCTAGACAAATTCACTTTTGACATAAGGTGTGTTTTTACTGAATTTATTATTATTTTTAGTGAGGGTAATTAACCATTGAAACTTTAACTGGGATGTGGTAGATTTTCCATCATTTGAAATATTTAAATGAAGACAGGATGTCTTATATGCTCTATGTCAACCAGAGGTTATGGGCTTGATGCAGGAATTACTTGGTGGAATTCTACAGGCTGTGCTATTCAGGTCGGGCAAGATGATCATAATGGCCCTGCTGGCCTTAAAATCTCGGACTTTATGAATGATTAATTGACATATTTGCAATCCTATGCCTATCAGGAAAGATTCTTCCTACCCAAGGCACTTAATGGTTAGCTTACATTTGATCCTGAAGTGTGAATGCTGATATCAATTATAAATTTAAGATTAGCTAATATAATTATATATATATTACAATTAGTTTTTTGCAACGCCTTCTGAAAGTGAGTTTCCCAGGCTACGTATCTAATGAGCTAAACGTGTATTTCTTTTTATCATTTTAAAATATGGTGCCTTTTAATTTCATTGTGTCCACTTACACTCTAAGCAATTTTTATTCAATTTAAGTTTTATCTATTTAAAGTTTTAGTGCAACGTTCTATATTTTACAGAACCTTATTAGTGGGTGATAGCAACAGCATCCCCCAAAACCTAATGTACATTATACATAATAAAAAGTCAATTTTAGTGAGATTGATATGTCCATTGTCCTACACTATTAACCACTAATTGTACCAATACAAGGTAACCAGTCAGTTTCACAGTGATGTGAAATTTTTCAACCATAAAGCAATTTTTGAGACAAATATATTTAAAGAAAAACCACAAATGGCATATAATTCTATCTATCCCTTACCAATTTGACAGTGTTACAAGTTAAGAAGTAATACAGGAGTCACAAAAATATTGTATCAATTATTAGAAAAGAGCAATGCACAATTAGTGAAAGTTTTACCCATATCTGAAATGTAGGTCATAAAAAATAATAGTGTTTAGATCTTGACCATCAGTTTCTATCTGCAGCTCTTAAAATTTACAAGAGGGGCAAAGTATCATTTTACATATGGGGAAAATGAGGCACGTGGAAGTAAAACAATTTGCCGACGGCTTCTCTCACAGGCTCATGGAAGAGTCAGGAACAGATCCTAGGTCTCACAGTCCAATATCCTACCCATGTTGATCTATTGTTTCAATCCTAGCCCTATATTCTCAAACATTTCTTTGTAACATGTTCCTGAAAATGTAGTGCATAGGAATCATAAAAATGCATAACTAGAAAGGACATCAAGAAGTCCTCTAGTTCAGTTCCCTGCACTGACACAGGACCAAGTAAACCTAGACCTCCTTGAATGGGGTTTTTCCAATTTGTTTTTTTAAAAACCACCAGTGATGGAGATTTTACAATAGACCCCCAGTGCTCAACTAATCTGATAACTGGAAAGATTTTTCTTGATATCTATCCAAAATCTCCCTTGCAATAGATTATACCCATTACTACTTGTTCTACCATCAGTGGACCTGGAGAACATTTCCTCTTTTTATAACAGCCCTGTTGAAGACTGTTATCAGGTTTCCTCCTCAGTCTTCTTGTCTCAAGATTAACATCTCCAGGTTTTTTTTAGCCTCTTCCCAGTGGTCATATTTACTAAACTTTTTATCATTTTTGTAGTCCCTCCTCTGCCAGATGTGAAGCAAGGACTTGAATGCAGATCTCCAATAATCCAGGAACCAAGCCTAATGACTGGGCTTTTTTGGATAGGTTTCACAGTTGTAGGCATGTTAGTTTGCTTTAGAAAAAACAACAAAGTCAGGCACTTTAAAGACTAACAAATGTATTAGAAAGCATAAGCTTTTGTGAGCTACAACTCACTTCTTCAGAAGCTGAAGAGAAAAGAAAGGGATACAGAGATGGGAGTGCACTCTGATGTCATGCTTCCATCTCTGTAACCCTTTCTCAGGCCACATCTTCGCTACTGGGAAGATTGATGCTGCGGTGATCGATTTTTTTTTTTGAGTTTGATTTAGCAGGTCTAGTAAAGACCTGCTCAATCAATGATGAGGGCAACCCCATCATTGCTGGTATGCCTTGATTCACAAGTATTATGGGAAGTCAATGGGAGCATTTTGACTTTGGAGATGGCGCTGAAGGATGAATTACGGTACATCAACTTCAGCTACTCAATTAATATAGCTGGAGTTGCATATCTTAATTTGACCTTCCAGGTAAGTATAGACATGGCCTCAGATGCCAAAGAGAAAAAAAAGAAGTTAGCTATAACTCACAAAAGCGTAAGTCCTAATATATTTCTTAGTCTTTAAAGTAACATTGGACTACTTGTTGTTTGTGCTGAGCTATTGTGTATTCTTGGACTGAGTCAAACCTATCCTGTTCAGGTTTTTCCCACATTGTATAAATACTTCAACATATACTGAGCCAAATAGAGAGAAAGAAAATGATTCTATAGCTTAGTGGGTAGGGCAGTCACTTAGGATCCAGTCTCGCCTCTAATAATTGTGTTACTGTGTAAAAGAGGTCACCCCCTTCTCCTTTAATGTCAGTTAAGTCCCCTTCTGAAATTTGACTCTCCCTCAGAATATTTTAAACCAAAACTACCTGACACATTCCACATGAATTCATAAATGGTTTCAGTTTGAGCAAACTCTTTTCAGTGAAAAAACTATTTTCTGAAAAAATCCACTCAGCTCAACACTTGGTGGTGTTACTCAATATTTACATATGTGCAAATAAAAGCAGAATTTGTCCTTCAAAATCCCATAACCAAGATAAAGGTAAATGAGGACCTAATTATATTAATGAGAATATGTTCTTAATGGCAGCTGTTCTAGTTCATTGAAGGTGAATACAATATTTCAATTCACCAGAAACTGGTTGAACAAAATATCAGAAAAGGAAAACTGGGATAAGACAACATCTCTCAGACTAATGGAGACATACATTATTATTTTTAAGTTTTGGACAAATGATTGCAAGTATAATAATTGTCTCCGAGGGATGAAATAATTTTAGTGGCTTAGCTTATACATTTCTTTTTTAGGACTTTTATAATTTAAGTTTAGGAAAGGGAAAGAGAAAGGGAAAGGAAAAGTGAAAGAAAAGACGGTGGCACTTATGAACTTTCTTATCTCTGATTAAACTACTTTTCCTTTGGCTACACAGTAAAACACGAGAATGTGCTAATAGTAAAACATAAAAATGAGGAAAACACCTCTGTTAGACTTTGTCTACACTGCCAATTTTTGCGGCAGAAAATATGCTAATATGGGTCTCATTAGCATAAGTCATTATATCATTGGCATATTTTTTGCTGTTTCTTTTTGTGCAAGGGGTTTTTGCACAAAAAAAGGAGTGTAACCACTTCTGTTTTGCACAAAAACCTCATTTTGTGCAAGATCCAACAGGCATCAGTGCCAGCCCTGCAAAGCCTTACTCACATGAGTTGTCATGTTTATTTAGCAGGATTTAGGACTGGGGCCACAAACTTAAAATGTTACGGTTTAACTCTCATTTACACTGTCTCTCTACATCATTCTAGCAGTGTAAAGTGGCCTTGAAATGAGTTTAAATGTAATTTATGTTCACATTCAGGCTATTTTACACTTCCTAAGTGGTGTAAAGAGGTCTTAACACAAAAGGAAGTAAGACCATACTTTGAGTAAGAAAAAGGCTTATTTGAAGAACTCCGCTATGTCCAAACAGTACACCAAAGCCTTATTTCACTTGTGGGAAATGAACACAAAATTCATTGAAAAGAATTAATTTTGTGACAAAAGCAGCTTGAATGGGATTTACATAAAATTACTTGTAAGCAGATTCTTCAACAATGGCATATCTCCCCATTTAGACTATTCAAATGAATCTGAAGCTGGAAACTTGTTTATTTTTTTGTTTATTTCAAATCAGGCGTGGTATTTTACTGTCTTAGGTTGCTGAAGCATTGAGTCTTATGCACCGCTAATATGAAATAGCTGCTTTTCCATTCTGTTTTCAGATAGGAGGTCACAGAGTGTATGCTGTAAGCATATGTTTGAATTGCAGGTGCTATTGTGATGTGGATCATTTTAAATACCATGGTAGATATATCAGTTCATGCACACTTACTGTACATGTTTCATTTAAACATTAATATATTAGACCAAAATAAAAAAAAAACAGATGTAAATGAAATGTCTCAACTTGGAAATTCCTCTGAGGTTTATTAACTATTCTCGGAGGGTATGTCTACACTACCACCCTAGTCTGAACTAGGGTGGCTAGTGTAGACATACCCGTATAGTGTTAAATGAAGAATTATTGTACATACACCAATGCATAAGAAATCTATGATGTGCATGACATTTTAAAATATACTATCTTTTCTTAGTAATCCCTCAAGCTCTTTCTGGAGTATGCTATGATATTTTTAAGGAAAGAGGACTTGTGCTTGCAAATTAAGTTCTGTGGTAAAAGACTAAAGGTATGTCTACACAGCAAAGTTATTTCGAAATAACAGCCATTATTTTGAAATAACTTTACTAGCATCTACACAGCCAAACCGCTATTTCAAAATAAATTCAAAATAGCGGAGTGCTCATTTCAAATTTGGTAAACCTCATTCTAAGAGGAATAATGCCAAATTCAAAACAGCTATTTTGAAATAAGTGCTGTGTAGACACTTATATCAAAATAGGGGGCCTCCAGCCTTCCCAGGGTGCCCTGGTGGCCACTTCAGCCTCAACTAAGAACACTCATTTCCCTCTACCCCCCAGAGCCCTTAAAGGGGTTGACTCTGGCCACAGTGCCTGTGCCAGCCAAGCCTGCCAGCCCAGAGCCAGCAGTCACTGCCCCTGACCCAGTGGCCCCAAAACATGAGCCAGCAAGCTACTGGCAGCCAGCCCTCCACTGCTCCCCAGGAGCAGTCTGCCAGCTCCCAGGAGCCTGCCAAGGCCTGGAGAAGGTGGGCACCTTCCTGGTCCAGGGTGGAGATCATGGACCTTATTCAGGTTTGGGGGGGATGCCCCCAACATCCATGATCTCCACACTAGACAGAGGAATGCAGCCATCTATGGCAGGATAGCTGCCAGCCTGGCCACCAAAGGCCACATGCGAACCCAGGAGCAAGTTTGCATGAAAATCAAGTTGGTCCAGTGAGACCCCCAACCCTGAGCCCTGAGCTTCCCCTCCCTTCTTCCCTCTTCCAGCTCGCTCCTCCCCAGTTTCCCGTTCCCCTCTCCCACTCTCTCTTCTCCTTTCTCCACCTCTTTTCCCCAATCTCACCAGAGTTTCATCCCCTCTCCCCCAGTTTTGTTAAATAAAGAGAGTCTGTGTTCATGAAAATACATGTATTTTATTTGACGACAGAAAGTGGGGTTAGGGAGGGGTAAGTGGAAGGATGTGAGGGAAGAATGAGGCACAAGCCCCCAGTGGGGCAGACCAGGGAGGCTCCTAGTGGTCCTCAGGGTGGAAGCTCTCTCCCAGGGCCTCCTGGATACTGACAGCCCCCCGATGGACCTCCCGGATGGCAGTCTGCAGAAAGTAAAGCCAGGCTTGCAGCAACGCGTCCATGAGAAGCACCAGAGTGCCTGGGGCAGCTCTGTCTCCATGTTGCAGAGCGCTGTGCTGTCTCGAGTGAGGGCAACCAGAGGAAGCAGAGACAAAATGCTTTGCTGTCCCTCATCGAGGTAGGCAAGCAAGCAGGGGAAGCTGGGAACCAGATGTCCGGGGTGGGTCCCTTTAAGCACAGGCCTCAGCCTTAGGCAGCAGCCACACAAAGTAATTCCTGATCTGATGCCCTGCCAGACCTGGTTCTGGCTGGCCTTCAATGCGATTCAGCATCGATTTAGTATGGATGCACTATTTCAAAATTGCAAAACGCTATTTCAAAATGCATTTTGTGTGTAGACGCATTATTTTGAAATATCTTATTTCGAATTAACTATTTCAAAATATATTTCGAAATAACGCTGTAGTGTTGACGTACCCTAACTTATTAGCAAAAGGAAAAACTCATTTTTTTGTTTTTTGCTAATTCAGTTTATAATCCAAAACTGTATCTCTTATTCTGCATTCAGATAAATTATGGAAGTTAAATAGAAAGCAAAGAAAAATACTCTAGATTTTTTTTCTATACTGCTGGATTTAGCCGACACCATAAGATTGACAGTTCAGTAGACAGACATGGAAATTCAAAGGATGTTGAAAAAAATGTTATTCCCAGAAAAATGTACTTTGGGATAAATGTTCTCTTATAAGCTATCATTAGCTGTGTGTGCATATCTGTATACACACATATATGGAACTAGGGGTAACACAGTAACTCTATTAATTTTATGGTAATGTAGATTTATACCAGTTTAACTGGGAACAGAGTCTGGCTATATAAACCATATACTATATATATGTATACACACAATTTGCTTAATCAGAATAAGTTAGGCCTTGTGGTGCATTTTCAGAAATGTAAAGGGTCTAGTAACTGGGTGAGAATTTATCAACATGAAGGAGTCCTCAGAGGACAGAGTTAGCATCAATCATTTCTATGTCCTTTCCCATGTAAATGGTGTTCATAACGGAAGGAGGTGAGCTGGAAAACTACCATGGCTTATCTATTCTTAGCTGATGGATGATCCTTTGGAAGCCATTATCAGGTGTCAAAGGTTGGAGCAGCCCCTGACATAGAACTAACAAGACGTCACACTCTCACTTTGAATACTTTGTGCTTCTGATTGCCCCATCCAGACACAGTGCATAACTGTTTAGTTTTTGTTATAAACAGGCCATAAAAGATGCATGTTACCTCTGGCCCCATTTAAAACAAGAATAAAACAATGTATAGCGCAGCAGAAATAGACTCAATACAGAGATAGGAAATAAAAATTCTGAAACACCTTTCTCTTCTTTGCTACACTGCATTGTAAAAATAGAGGATACATTCTTTTTGAAGTCAGCTGGTTCATTAATTTTCATTGGAACTTTACCCAATTTAGTGGATTTCAGCAATGATGATATTTTTTTGAACTTTCATGAAAAAGATTGGTTTTCCTATGAAATTAGCATATTCCATAAAACACACTTCATGGTGCATACCGAAGATCAGATTTTCATTTTTTCCATTCATGTAGGAGACTACTAAAATATAACCCCACTGTAAAGAAAGTAAAGGTTGAACCTCCAGAAAACAGGACTCCCTCATCTGGCAACACTTGTTGTCCGGCAGGACCAGGGAGTCCTGGCTGGGAGCTTCAGTGCCAAGAGAGCTGGTGGCTCAGAGCATGGTGGTGCTGGAGCTAGGACTGGGGCCAGAGACCTAATAGCACAACTGAGGCCATGGACATGGCAGTGAGCTGAGGATGCAGCAGCCATGGCAGTCCCGATAGCAGGGCCACGGATGCAGCAGCCCCTGTAGTGGGGCCAGGGCCGGGGACATGGCAGCCATGGCAACAGGGCTGGGGGCATGGCAACACAGCAGAGGGAATGGCTAGGACCAGCAGTGGAGAGGGAAGGGAGGCTGGGGGGCTGGTAGCAGGGGACTCCCCTAGTCCAGCAAATTCCCTTGTTCAGGATCGGTCAGGTCCCAAGGGTGCAGGACTAGAGAGGTTCAACCTGTAACATGTAACATTTTCAAAATCTGCAGAATACTAGCAATGGGAAAAAACTGATTTGGAACAGATTCCTTGACTGTACTGGCTCACTTTCTATTGTAATGACCTCTTTTGGCACGGTAGAAATTAATTCTTTTAAGTGTGCTATTTCTTTTAAAGTTGAATTGAAAAAAATGTAGTAATGGAAGTGAATTTATATTTAAAGTGTACATATTGCACTGCTGGTTTTAGTTTTCAGAGTTTTTTTCAAAAGTTCCACAGTTCACCTTCTGTCTTATTTCATAATAAAAAAGGATAGTTCGGATATAAATCCTCTAAAAATTCACGATTAATTACAATCACTTAGCTCTTTCTCAGATAGTTTTTGAACCTTCTTCCATTAACTTGGATGAGGTAGAATACTAAAAGTATCACTTACTAACATGCATGAAAATGTAATCTCCAGTACACTATGCTGAGTATAATTAATTTCATTATTTAACCTGATTATTTCTGGTAGCATTTACACATTATACACTACCATCGCTAACTGCATATGTTTATTGGTGAGGTCGGTCACATCACAAGAAGGCTCCCTTATCCATTCTTTCATCTTTACACTCCAATTCACGAGCAAGAAATTTACATTTACAAGTGGTGAAACATGAACATATAACTGAACACATATGCCTCTAAAATTGATGCAGTCGGAGCAAATTTCATTATTTAAAAAAAAAAATCCAAAGAAGATATGATTTTAATCAAAACTGCAAAAAATAATAGGAAAAAATATTTCATGTGGTGTTCATATATGTGTTCATTTCTCTACAGCCACATAAACTGTGTGTGAAACTAGCAAATCACAGAATACTCTGCATTAGAAATGTTAAATTTCAATTAGTTAATAAGAGGGTGCTTATTATCCTACTGTACATCTACCTTTGAAATGCACAAGAGCTGCCCATGGTTCCTGTACATTTCAAAGGGAAAGAGGCAGCGGGTTTCCCCTCTGTGGCTCTTCCTTTGAAATATACTAGAGCCGTAGGCAGCTCTTGTACATATCAAAGAGAGAGGAGCAGCACAGTCTGATTGGCACCAGCAGGACTGTTTCAATCCCATTCGCACCATTTCCTCACTGTCCTCTGTCTCCCCTGTCTCCTATGGAGACAGTATTGCAGGGCTCCCCTTGCATGTGCTCCCCATCTTGCTGCCTCTCTCTGATAGAGGCAGCAAGTGGTGGGGAAGCGACTAGTTGAACATTTGCTTATCAGGTAGTTGACCAGTCACTTAAGTCTAAGAACCTGATTCTCATTCATACTGAGGCCATGTGCATCACTATGCCAATGCAAAGAGCCTCAAAGTGGATGTTGATTTAATGGTCTACATTAAAGACCATTAAGCAACTGGTCAACTACTTTTAAGCTCTTTGATGTTGCTAGAGTCATGCAGCCTGCCCTTGGTATAAAGGAGAATCTGAGACTAATGGCCATATCTATACAGCTATTTAGGTTTCTAATTTAGATTAAAATCAATGGAAATTAAGGATCCTGGGTACCTTTATGGATCTGGGCATAAATATGTAGGTACAAATCATGAGAGCATCTGGACACATGAAAGCATCAAAATCACCTCTTCACTTAATTTTGCGAGCCTCCAAGCTTGTAGGAGCTCCTACAACCCTTTCTTATATGGGTAGTTCTAGTAATCTTGTTATTAAAGAATCATAGAAGGGCAGCTGTATTAGTCTATAACTTTCAAAACAATGAGTAGTCCTATAATGAGTAGTCCCTCACTGTGGATTGAAAAATTGAGCCCGTTAGTTTCCTTTTCGAGATAAGGGCTAGAAGAGACATGATGGACAAACTCCTGTGGGTCCAACCTTTTATTCTTAAATCTGGTAAAACTCATTGTTTTCAATGGAAAATAAACCTTGAATAAAGAGAGACGGTTTGTACTCTACATGAGATTGGAGATTCGGATTAGTCTACACTACTTTGCTACATTGGCAGATATATTGTCGTGCATCTGATGAAAATGCGCAGTGTTGATGGTAGAGCCCTCTCTCACCAGAAATGAAATCTATGTTGGTGGGAAAGTATCTCCTGCCAACACAGTGCAGTGTAAGCACCACTTTAAGTCAATGTAACTTATATTGCTCCGAGTGAAGGGGCTTTTTCACAATGTCTCAATAACAACATCTAAAATGGACACTGCAGAGCCTTGTTAACTTTCTCTAAATGCTTAGAGAGGGAAGTAGTATTGTCCCTATTTGAGTGAAGGAGCTCAGGTTAAATGATTTACCACCCATAAGTTGTGCCCAATTAATGCAGTTAAAAGACTTTTTCTTAGTTTCTTTTTCAATTAGAAAGAAATAAGGCTATTGCTAAAGTTTTTGTTGTTTGAAATTATTACATTGAGTGTACACAGTGCAAAATGTTATGCACATTTTAAGGGTCAGCTCTTCAGCTAGTGCAAATTGTCATCATGCCATTGAAGAAAATATGTGATTGCCTAATGTCTACACTACAAAGGGTTTTTTTTTTTTTTGGAAAATGGCCATTTCCCCAAAAAACCTCGCAGAGCGTCCACACCTCAAGCATGTTTTTTCACAAAAAAAATTGAAAGAACAGAGGGGGTTTTCTGGCGTAGGTATTCCTCATTCTATGAGGAAGAATGCCTATTTGCGAAAGAGCTCTTTTGCAAAAAGGTGTGTGTGGATGGGGAAGATGGGTTTTTTGCGCAAAAAGAGGAAAGAGGAAAAAGCACAAGTGCTCTAGTGGCCATTCTGTGCATAGCAATCAGAGCTTACTTTCAAGAGATGTCCATGTAGTCTGGACAATCTCTTTCACAAAAGCACATCGCTTTTTTGATGCGCGTTTGCAGTGTGGACGCGCTCTTGCACAAGAAGTTTTTCCAGATGATCTCTTCCGGTAAAAACTTCTTGCGCAAGAAGCCTGCAGTCTAGATGTAGCGTCAAAGAGGAAGGGCCAAATTCTTTGATATGATTCCACTAATGTCAATTAAATTTTAAAAGCAGAAAAATTGCCCCAATAATATTGAATTTTAGAATGACAAAGATTTGCTCTTCCCAAGTTAACCTTTTTTACTCTGAGCCACATAAGCCAGTTTTATGCTTATGGTCAGAACTCGGTGTAAGGACAGTGGCACTGGGCTTTCTGTTGGACCCAGATCTCCAACTCCCTGGCTGTGTCCAGACTATACCTCTCTGTCGACAGAGAGATGTAGATTAGGCACGTCGAAATTGCTGATGAAGCAGGGATTTAAATAACCCACACTTCATTAGCATAAACATGGCTGCTGCTTTTTTTGAAACAGAGCTTTTTTTGAATAAAATGGCAGTCTAGACACGGATCTGTCGAAAATAAACCCTTTTTCGACAGATCCTGAAAACCTCACTTTTTTAGGAATAGAGGATCTGTTCCTAAAAAAAAGAGGTTTATTTTTGACAGAACTGCATCTAGACTGTTTTTTCCAAAAAAAGCTCAGTTTCGAAAAAAGTGGTGGCCATATTTATGCTAATGAAGTGTGGGTTATTTAAATCCCTGCTTAATTAGCAATTTCAAAGTGCTTAATATACATCTCTCTGTCAACAGAGAGGTGTAGTCTAGATGTACCCCCTGGGATTAAAAGGTGTTCAGTATCTCACACATCATCTAGCAAATTACATTATAGAACCATTTTTACTGCTTTCCCTTACAACCTAAATTGTATCCTAAACTTTCATCTTTCACTATCCAATCTGTGCCTCAATGCAGTTAGTAGATCTCCTCATGGAAGAATCCTATAGAATTTAACAGGGATGGAATCATAGGGTTCTATAGAAATTACTCAAAAATATCTATGGACATTAATAGAGGATGTGATCCTTGCTGTAGGATTTTTGACCAGCGACATAATTCTCTACTAATTCGAAATGGCTGTTTTACAAAGAGCCTGTGGAAATATCATTTTCTATAAAGGCTACCTGTGTGTATCAACACTATTGCACTTTCTTGCCCTTTTATTAGAAGAATTGTCCTGTCCAATTCTGAATTAGACTTTCATGCTCTGTTTTTGAGTAATGATTCTCTTTAAATAGAAGCATTTTGCAGTTAGCTTTACATAAATATTTCATAACCTCTTTTTCTTTTAATAGGATAGTTCAAGTCTCTGACACTTCATGTAATTATGTTTGCACCCTCTGTATTAAGGGAATACTGAACAAAATCTCCAGCATATTAGCTTTCCCCTATATCCTGCTTCATCATGATCAAAATCTTTCATAGAAATCTTCAAAAATCTATTCTACATTCTAATCTATTTTCTACATTTATTTTTTTCTATCCTATTTTCCATATTAATCTATCTTTTCCCATTAGCAAACTTTAGCTGGAAGCTAATTTTGCACAAGAGCTATAACATTAAAAGTGCCTTCTAAGCAGCAGTAGCTCCTCAGTACACTAAGGGTAAGTTTATACTTCAGTGTAAGGCCACAGTTAATGGAACTCAAGTTAGCAGATGCTGGGTTTATTAATTTAGGGATCGAGCATCCACACTCAATTGTAACCCCAGATTAGAAATTGTTTAAAACTTTATCCCAACCTGAGACCCCAGCATCTATGCTGCATTTGTACAGGCTGGAGTTCAAACATCCATATCCCAGACTTCAAACCCAATCCCAAAATGTGACTGCTCTAGTCTTTGTTCATGCTGCAACGTGGGAAAACTCGACTGTTCACCAAATCTGACTATCTAGAGCACAAAGAAAGTTGACTCATGGGATTTTGGAATACTTTTAGAAGACTGCCAGAGCACAAGTCCAGTGTGGCTGTGTTATTCGGTATGATTGAAATATGATCACTGATACCATTAATTTTGCCAGTGTCAAACAATCACAACTGATCTTATACATAGTGGCTGTGTCTAGACTGCATCCCTTTTCCATAAAAGGGATGCAAATTAGACATATCACAATTGCAAATGAAGCGGGGATTTAAATCCCCGCACTTCATTAGCATAAAAATGGCTGCCACTTTTTTCTGGCTCAGAGCTTTGCCGGAAAAAAGTGCCAGTCTAGACGCGGCTCTTTCGGAAAATAAAGCCTTTTCCTTTAAAATGAGGGATAAGGGATCTTTCGGAAAAGTTATGATTTGTTAACTACGGTCCTGTTTATATGCATAGGTCAGTTTTGTTTCTGAAGTTATACATATTGACTCTGCACTGGTAGCTTACATCTGTGCTATATTTCTGGTAATACCCACCAGATAAGAGTTACATCAAGGCTAGACAGTTTTGTGCTGCTGTTCCATCAAAAACATTTAGGCTACGTCTACACGGAAGGGGCATGGTAATTTTTGAGATCGTAATAGGGAAATCCGCGGGGGATTTAAATATCCCCCGCGGTATTTAAATAAAAATGTCCGCCGCTTTTTTCCGGCTTTTAGAAAAGCCGGAAAAGAGCGTCTACACTGGCCCCGATCCTCTGGAAAAAAGCCCTTTTCCGGAGGATCTCTTATTCCTACTTTTAAGAGATCCTCCGGAAAAGGGCTTTTTTCCAGAGGATCGGGGCCAGTGTAGACGCTCTTTTCCGGCTTTTCTAAAAGTCGGAAAAAAGCGGCGGACATTTTTATTTAAATGCCGCGGGGGATATTTAAATCCCCCGCGGCTTTCCCTATTACGACCTGTAAAATTAGCATGCCCCTTTCGGAAAAGGGGCCAGTGTAGATGTAGCCGTCGGGTATTTCTACACTGCCACCCGAGTTAAAACTAGGGTGGCTAATGTACGCATTCAAACTTGCAAATGAAGCCCGGGATTTAAATATACCGGTCTTCATTTGCATGTTCCCGGGCGGGCACCATTTTTAAATGTCCATAGTTCGAACTACCTGCCCATGGCTACATGTGGCACGGACTAGGTAGCTCGAATTAAAGCTCCTAATTCAAACTACCATTATTCCTCCTGAAAGTTATTTTGAAATAACTTAGTCCACGTCTACACAGCAGGCAGTTATTTCAAAATAATGTCAAAATACTGTCAAGCTGGAGGACTTCTTACTCTTTATAGAATGAAGGTTACAGGAGTTGGAGTAAGGAAAGTCAGAGGAAGAGTGCTCTCTTTTTAAATGAGTGCTGTGTAGATACTCCCAATTTAAATTTTAAAATAAAGTACACAATTGATGTAGCTCAATTTGCGTAGCTTATTTTGAGTTAAGCACTATTGTGTAGCCACACCCTAAGATATCTCCATTTTGACTCTTTCCTGCACTGATTCTCTAGAATGTGGATTTACAACTAAAAGGAGATTAATAAAATTGTGGGTTGAAGAACTTCCAATCTTTTGGAAATTGCCAGAGAGAATTTATAAGCCAGCACTTTTACCAGATTTGATATAAGGACATCTTTGATATAAGATGACCTTATATGATATAATGGCATTAAAATTATTGTATGTATATGGTTTATTAATCATTTTATTGCCTTTTCTTTTATTAGTAAACCTTTAGATTTTGGTTACTAAAGGATTTGGAGCAGCATGATTATTGGCTAAAATCTAGGTTATACCTAGCTATATAGATAATCTCTTGAGATTAAAAGGAGCCTATATGTGATGGAAAATGGTTTTCAATAACCATTTATCAGAGTCCAGTGTCTGGGTGGTGAGATAAGGGGACTGTATCTCTGCCTTTTTTTAAACTAGTGCGGCAAAAAGAAGTTTTACTTTTGTTACTGGCTTAATATAATCTAATGATAGATAACCATGAGTTTCCGTGATTTTTCAACAGTTTGTCCTGAATTTGGTATTCTCGGCTGTGACCCACTGAGGCACGGTGACAAACTGTATCTACAAAGCAATAAGACTTGAGCCTTGGATCCCAGATTGACCCAGGCTCAGACCTTCTATCTCTGTGGAGTTCTGGGACCTTAGGTCTGAGCTCTGGGTTAGTGCAGTGTGTATGCAGATGGAACTGGGTGGGATTATGGTTGAGCCTGAGTTTCAATCCTAAAATTACATTGCATGTTTTTTTTGGAGGGGTGGGTGAGGGGGAATTGCAGATTTTATATGGTGTACAATTCATTGCTATGCAGAGAGATAGTGCAGATCCTAGGCACCCTGATGTCACCATTAAGCCATGAATGGACTTGAGATACACAGACCTTGCAGTTGCTCTCTGCACAAGGCATCTATAGTACCCATCACCATCTAATCTAGGGTGTTCTTGCAAATAGTGTCCATGTTGTGATGTCACTGACAGCCAAACTTAACATTTTAAAATGAGCTGTTTTTCTAATTACTCCAATAATTGCATTTGAAAAATAATGCCATGTTAGTGTGATTCTAGTATCAGAAAATTGCAAGTACCATATAAATGCACTTATTTTTGTGTCTTTGAAAAATATTTGATCTAGTTCTCTTTTGAGTTACAAACTTGAAGAGAAAATTTGCTTATAGGCTGCTATTGCACATGCCAGATTTCAGCCTGGATCGAAATTTTCATCTAAAAAATTATTATAAATTACAGAAAATTAAAGCTGTTTAGAAAAACACAACAGGTGCACAAAACATTCCATATCCCCAGATATAACAACATTTCCCTTTACTTCCATGAACGGTTAGATTGTGTCCCTGGGACTCAGCCCACAGTAAAAGGTGGTATGTTGCTGCACCTGTTCAGGAGCATCCAAGAGGGAAGGCTATGTGGCTCAGAAACTCACAGTTCCCCGATTCCTATCCATCCTTTGCTCCCCTCCTTGCTGCAGGGGGTTAGATAATTGCTTCTTGCTTAGACCAGCAATAAATTACTGCTCCAATCCCAGTTGCTAACCGAGCTGTGCATGTGGGGATGTTGGTGGAGAGGAGCCAGGGACCATCCTGGCCTGCTCTGGGAGCAACATGGCCAGATAGATGTATAAAGGGGAGCTGAGATTCTTTCTCCCCTTACCTCCTGGTGCAGGCACAAAAGCCAAGGGACACTCTAACACTAAAAAAAATTACTGATCAATGAAAACCAATCAGAAAAAAAAACACCTATGGAGCTCTGACATATGCTAATATAGCCTGGGATTTATTTTGGCTTTAAATCTTTCTTGTATAATGAAATAAATGGCATTATTGCATTTATTTGTCACAGAAAGTTCTCAGATACCATAGCGATGGGTGATCATATAAAAACCTAGCTGGATAAATATCATTCTGCTTCTAGCTATCCAATAAAATATTATTTTAAAACACAGCAAGCAGGCAGCATTAAGATTGGCTGGGTAGTTGTAAATACATGGGGTGAAGATGGATAATGAAGAAAGGATGTAAAAAATGAGTGAAGCGGGTGCAGCACTTAACTATTAATTTTCAGGCTTTCATACTTTTGGAAAAAAAATTGGAAGTAAAATTTTTCTTTGGAGAATCGAATACATTTTCTGTGTGTTAGGAAGACAACAATGATGCACATTTTAACTGATTATTGCCGACTGAAATTTTTGGTTTATAGATAGCCAGTTATCTAGCTATTACCCTCTGGTGGCTCAGAGTAGCTCTGCTTCTTTTGAAAATAATTTTGGATATGTAGAAAGTTCAAATAGTACTATGTCCAGTTGCTATGACATCTAGAATTAGTACTATTGTATGTGTGGCAGCAGTAACTCCGGGGTGCTCAGTTCAGTTGCAGCAGCTTTGTTAATGTATCATTGCATATATATGGGAAAGTTTGAATTTTGAAAAGAAAGTTGTGTGGCCATAACTTCAGAACTCTGCCAGTTTAAATCACCAGTCTATTGGTTTCCTAACAGCGATGATCTCAAAATGTTTTTTCCACATCCAAACCATCCCAGACTAGTTTTAATTGAGTTTGCTGATCAAAGGACATTGGAAACTGCATTTTCTATGATTGAATATCTTTGCGAGGAAAACTTAAACCGAAGTGGTAAAACAGTAAAATAACTGAATTACAGAAGCCATTTTGTGCCAGACTGTCTTCTGCTGCATTAAGATTCCCAAGGAAGCATCATGGTATACTTCCTATAATTGTAATGACCTGGTTTCAAAGTATTCCCTAGAATGCAAAAAGAAATACACAAAATACTCATGGTGCCGCCTTCATACATAACACTTTTTATTCATAAAATCCAACATGCTTCTCAAGGAGGGTAAATGTCTACCCCATATTATGCAGACAGAAAAGGTCAGGCATGTGAGATGAAGTTACTTACCTGCTATCACAGAGCAAGTCACCAGCAGAACCAAGAACAGAAGCCCTGGATAAAATGTCACCCGAAATTTTACTTCAGGTCTCCTGATTCCTAGTCATAAGAACATAAGAATGGCCCTCCTGGGTCAGACCAAAGGTCCATCCAGCCCAATACCCTATCTACCAACAGTGGCCAATGCCAAGTGTTCCAGAGGGAGTGAATCGAACAGGTAACGATCAAGCGATCTCTCTCCTGCCATCCACCTCCACCCTCTGACAAACAGAGGCTAGGGACACCATTCCTTACCCATACTGGCTAATAGCCATTTATGGACTTAACCTCCAATGCCCTATGTGGTGCCCAAGTAATATTTTCTGAGGAAATCAACAACCAAAGTGACAACAAGCAATAATACAAATAATTAGTAAAGGGGGGGGGGGGGGAAGAAAATAACCACAACCCTCAGTTGTTCATATGCAACCACACTGACTTATGGGGTTATACAATGAGGGCAAGATATGGCTGATAGAATGAAATCAGGGGGATGTTTGCATCTAAAATTAAAAGAACTTTAGACTGAGCAGTAAGAATAGAATTTATCTTCGTTGTATAATCTTCTGTGATGCTTCTTCCTCATCTTCCTTCTTATAATCACTTTATTAGCTCAAACTTGCTGCATATGAAGATAAATGAGGTAATTTATAATGGCTTGATAACTGTTTCTATCCTATTACTGTTAGAATAGTGTAGTACAACACAGTCAACATTTTGATGGTACTTTTCTCTTCTACACTTTTCAAGCCTTGAAGAATATGTGTTGGCCAAATGCAGCAGACACTGCTAAGCATTTTTGTCATGGAGAAAGTCCAATTTCATGTGTCAGCTATTAATTAAATATATTGATTGATTTTACAAATTTGAATCAAGTCAATATTTCACTACTTCCACTGGAGAAAATAACTTTCAGATCAAACATAGCTCTCAATTTTTAGGACCAAACAATGAATTTACATAAATAGCTCTAAATCATTTATCATTTTCGCAGAGCCACCTCATCCTTTACCCAGTGACATGTGCAAAGCTTGAAATCTAGTTTCACTGCTCATCTGGAGAGAAGGATATTTGTGTAGAATTTTTAACAAATATCATACATTGCATGGGTGATATTATCCTGCCCGAATGCACAGAACGAATTTGAAGGAGATTGTAAGGGGAGTACCAACAGAAAGTGAAACAATGATAAAAATAAAATAAAATAATAAAGTTTGAAGAGTCATGAGGAAACAATGGAGAAACTCCTTGATTAAAGGGAATACATAAAATTTTTACAGATGGTGGCATAAAGAAGAGGGATGGGTTGTCAGCAGAACAAAAAAATCCTCAACTAGTTGGGGTAATCTGGCATAGAGAATCTGCTCTGTTCTGCTTCTCCCAGCCAGAGATGAGGGATAATTGGACACAGGAAAACTTGTCCGAAAGGGCAAGGTGAAATTAATGCAAATAGGATGCTTTGCTGTTTTAACCCTTTGCTCTGCCTGCTTTGTACCTTTGGGTGAAAGTTTCTTTCTTTCTTTTGCTTCAGCAGCTGGCTTTGAGTCTCTATTCAGCCATTATCACAAGTTCCTGAGGTGAAATGTCTTACAGGTGCCAGAGGACCTGTCAGGTTTACATATTGGAAATGAGGCCAGGGAGGCTGCAGCCCAGAAATCCTGTCCCAGAGTCATTGAACTACGTGATTCCACTCAGAGTGAGCTACAGAAAAACAGACTTATCACCTGAGGGGTGAAACTGAGGGTACAGCTAGACTGCAGGGGGGTTTCGGGATACCAGAGGTATCGCGAAAAAACTCCACCACATCCAGGGAATGCATTTGTTCTTCTGCCCTTTTTTTTTTTTCCAGAAGAGCAAATGCGCTCTTTCAGAAGCCCCTGTATTCTTTGTTCTACGAAGAAGAAAGGGGCTTTCGAAATAGGGTTTTTGATGACATTTGGTCTAATCTAGATGGGCCAAATGTCAAAAAAGCCTCTTCCGACAAAAGAATCAGAAAAAGGAACCCAAAATACGGCACACATTTGCGTACTTTTTTCCGACAAAAACTTGTAGGGTAGCTGTACCCTAAGAGAGACAAAAAGAGGTCTAAGGCATGGTTTACCCATCAACAATGACAGTTCTATGATGGTCACAACTTTGAGCTGTGGTAAATACACAAACATCTTCCCTTTATTTGTGCTATGACTAGCCCCCCCCCCCCCCTCACTTGGGTGTTGGTTGCCCTATGAAATCACGCTTTGAGACCTCTGGGTTGTGCAACACCCATGTCTTCATTAACTCACTTTTGGCCAACTGCCAGTGCCAAACTATAAAAGGTGTTTCCAGGATTTACAGGCAGAGTTATTCCTCAGCTAGGCAGCCTTAAGCTCCCTTTCTCACTGCCTGCCCTTGCTTGTGAGGGCTTTCCAGCTTATATAGCCCTAGACTCATCAGGTTGCAGGTGTTGCCAATCCTCAGGCCAGCATCAGGTCTTTTCATCAGCCCCGATCTGTTCCCCTTGATTGGAGCTGACAAAGCAGGGACTGATGAGATGCTCCTGCAGGCTTATATTCGCTTTTTCCTTCAAAGTAAAGGAACAGGTGGATCATTTGCTTTTCTTTCCAGGTATTAAAAAGCAGAAAACTAGAGACTGAAAGGCTTTGCAGATTTATATTGGATAAAAGAGCTTTTACCAGTAAGACATTGGTTCACCGGCAGCCATAGTCAGTAGTGATAAAAAACTAGGGCTGTTCCCAGGCCTATGGGGATTGAAACAATATCTTGCTGCAGTTCCTAGGGGATATATGCACATTCTTTATACCAGTGTTCCCCACATTTCTGAAATCAGAACACCTGCTTTATGGATCATCTGAGAACTTCAGTTTCCAATGCTCTACTCCAGCTTCTTTCCCAAACAACAAAATCATACGCATAAGCATTTGGAGAAGAGTAAAAAATCCTAAACACACAACAGATAGTTGAATGTCCTTGGAGAATCATTGCTCATGCCTCAATTTCATTTTTAGCTGCTTATGAGCTATACACCTGGAATGCTGCTGGCATAGATGGTTCCCATAGTCACAACTACTTAAGTATCTTTGTTCACTCATGTACGCTTTTTCCTTTACATTTTTTAGCCCAATGTCACAGATTTTCATAGCCCGGTATAATTATTTTAATGTCATATTACATGTATGAATTGAAACAGGTCTTTCAAAGAATCAGACTACAATTTGCAGAATCAAAATGATATAAAATGTATTCTTTTCTGGACATTGTAGATTTAAAATTATAGATGTAAAGTTAATTTACTAATGCTCAGAGAGGCAGCCCCTGCTTGTAATTGTAAAAGCATAATGGAGGACAGTGAGTACAGTGCATAGATCTACTTCTGTGCTATATCACTTATGTGGACAGGTGTCAGTTTCTAGGTCTGTATATCTGAAGTCTTTTTACTATTAAAGTAGTGATTCTTGTGTCAGTATTATTGTGCACCACATTTCCCCCACACCTCCCCTTCTCTAACTATAAATTTTAGATTTAGATTAATTGTCTCAATTAGTCAAATCCTCAATTCTTTTTCATGGTCCTTTATCTGTCCTTTTGTAGAGGAGTTCTACATGCAGGATAAGGTACAATTTAATCGAGAATGGGGAGAAGAATCAGGCTATTTGTTCTTAAAGCAAACAAGAGCCCTTAGTACTGAGTAAAAGCATTGTAAGGATTCCAGGATACGGCCCAGTAGTAATATAGGGAAAAGGTGGATTGGAACAAGCAGAAAACTCCACAATGACTATTACATGAATTAATATGTGTACATAGTGCATCATCTGTTCCAGAGAAGCCCAGTGCAAAACCTGGCACAGGAAAGTGAAATTAATATTATTTCAACACCTGATTTCCAATTCCCAGGTGACCTTGAAAAGGAACAACAAAATGTCCCTAAAGACTTGCATTGTCCCTAAGAAGCAGGCATATTTACTGAGGCAGTGAACCACTTGATGGCTGAATGAACAGCAGAAAATCCTGCAGATGTTCTTCTCAGCTGCAGCATACAGACAAAGGTCATGGGATTACAGGTTTCAGGGGAGATCAGTAATGAATTTTCTGCCATCTTCTATTCTGGCTCTGCATCCAAATAATACTTTTTCACTTTTGTTTGTTTTCTCTTTTTTTTTTCTTTTTATCAGGAAGTTACTAAATAATTACAATTAAAATTATTTGTACTAAGCTTTTGATTTGGCAGTAAGATTAGTGGGCAAGAATGGATTAGCCCATATGTTCTTTGCCTTTAAAATAAAACTACCGGTAATTTATTCAATAGTAGGTCTTCAGAATTACACTGCATCAGTTGGTTTTATGCAGTATTGTATGATGTAAAAGAAACCAAAAGAATCTGATACAATTAACACACTGCGGAGTAAAATAAATATGATCCATAATGTTTATTTAGAAGAATTATGTAAGGTAGTGGATAATTGTGGTTACAGTGAATATTATTTGTACATCCATAGTACTTTCAATCCCAGACATTTCACAAATACTAGTAAAGTAATTTTCAAAATACTTTTTTGTGATACTATTATCCCAGTTTTATAGAGGTGAAAACTGAAGCATCAAAAGATTAAGGTGAACACTTTCCAAAATGGTTGTCTCAAATCAGTTACCTAAATCCATACTGAGTTTTCTAAATAAATGGCCTGTGTTGAGAGATGCTGAACATCTCTGAATTACTGTTGAATTTAATAATAGTTGCTGGTGCTTGTCAGCACCTCTGAAAATCGGGTCATATCTAACTGAGAATATAGGGATATACATTTAGGAACACAGATTTGTAAATTTTGGCCTAAGTGATTTGCCCAAGAAGAGTAAGTGTAGCATGTCATGGTCTTTGGGGAAACATTGCAATTATCTAATTGACGCACAAAACTATCTTTCTTGTATGCTTATGTTGGCATCCTGTCCACAACACAGTTATGGTCATTGATTAAAAGAGCTGGTTGTATTAGAATGATAGTGATGCCCAAAACTGGAAAAAACTTCTTTTTAAAATACTTTTTTCTAAATAATTGGTAGATTACTTGTTTAAATGTCACATGTCATTGTCAGTTTTACCCTACACATTTAGTAGCCTCTAAATTGGTATGGGCCCTTGTTAGTGGAAATTCTACACAACGTACTACTGAGTTGCTGGTTAAAGTAACTAACTATGAACTTTATTGAATGTACCTATTGTGTATGAATACCTAAAGCACTGGCTTAACAAAGATGCACCATGCATTGAGCAAGGAGTAAAGTTTCGGATTGATTCAATGGGTCATTATCTTCTTTGGCTGTTCCAGTTACTTGATCAGGAATCTGAGGAGCATGGCCCTATGAAAAAGCATGATATAATGCAGCTATTGCAGTCTTACACACTGCAAAATTGCATTTACAGTGCTAAGTATACTGTAATACAAATCACTTTGAATTCACCCAGAAATGATCTGGAAAACATTGCTTAGTGTAGGTGAAAAGTGCTTTTTGGATCAAATTCAGGTTGGAACATATAGGATCCACGCAGCTGGAGTGCAAGAAGTTGGGCATCTGAAGGCCTGGAATAGCAGCCACAACCCATTTGTCCAGTACTGAGCTCCCTGGGGGTATGTCTACACAGCAGCGTTATTTCGGAATAACATCCATTATTTCGAAATAACTATGCAAGCGTCTACACAGCTAGCCCATTATTTTGAAATAATTTCAAAATAACAGGTGACTTATTTTGGCATTTGTAAACCTCATTCCATGATGAATAACGCCTCTTCCAAAATAGCTATTTTGGAATAGCAGCAGTATGGATGCTCCACTACTGCTATTTCAAAATAGCTTCTCCCCCCAACCATTCCAAGTAATTACTCCGCAGTTCTTCCTGGGGCTCTAAATTGAGGTAGCTCGTCCACATTAGCACTAGTCCACATGCCTTGGACTCATTTCCAAGTTTCCCGGTAGTGTAGACGCACTAATTCGAAATAAGCTATTTTGAAGTATTTCTTCTGGAATAGCTTGTTCCAAAATAATCGTGCAGTGTAGACATAGCCCCATGGATGTCTAGAAATGCAGATCTATGGATCTGTCTTGGCCAATCCCAGAGTGACCACCTGTGCCAGCCACCTATAGGTACAAGTGCATATCTGCTCTAACTGGGACACCTCCAACCTCCTATGCATACATTATCACTGGAGAGCTTATGTGCTGCTGAGGGCTTCCCTTCACCAGGGGTATATTTGGCTGTTGTTGGGGAGTGTTCCATGATTATAGCAGGCTTTCCTGCAGCACCCAGAACTATGTGTGATTTTTAGCAAAAGAGACTTTTGGAGCTAAACTAGTTGACATCTCCTTTTGACCCCTGTCTGTTAGTCAATCAAACAATCTCCTTCAAAACTCTGCCAGCTCTCACTGTGCCTTTTAGGTAACACTTAATATGCTGTGATTCCCAAATCCCCTGGGACAGGTGTTCTGCAGTACCAAGCCTTTCTCACTGGATACTCAGACAAATTAGCAAGCCTACAGTCTCCAAAGAGACAGTATGTACAGCACCAGCCTGTTAGAACAGCAGACGAGTCACACTTCACTGTTACAACACTGAGACAAACTTACAGCAAAACCAAGAATAAGTTTATCATAAAGAATAGAGATCTAAATGATATTAAGCAAAGATAGCAATAGGTACAGTTATACATAAAACAACAAAAAATAACATGTGTCTATAGGACTAGACGTTCCACTTTCTATACGACTTGCTAGTATGCAGTCATTCCAGGTTCCAAGATTTTTATGATTCCCTTACACTCTACAAGGGTATAAGTATTACAGACCTACTCACAATCAAATGTATGCAGCTAAACTGAAAGCACATATGCAATCTCACTATTATTGATTCTGCCAGAGTGTCTGTCTTCAGTATTAAAGTGTGATAATGATCCAGACAACTATTGGGCATTGATGTTTATAACATATGAGATTCTGCTAAGTCCCTAATGCTCATAAAAAGCAAGTCTGGATTAGGAAAGGGGCTTTAGGAGCTGTAGCCCAGGGCCCTGAGGTAAAGGGGACCTCATAAAAAGATCTCTGAGGCTATGTCTAGACTACAGAGTTTTGTTGGGAAAATGGCCATTTTTCCAACGAAACTTAAGTTATGTCCACACTGCAAGCACGTTCTTTCAACAGTAAATTGAAAGATCAGAGGGCTTTTTGCGCACTTGATAATCCTCATTCTACGAGGAAGAAGCCTTTTTGCGAAAGAACTCTTTCTCAAAAAGTCATGTGTGGACAGGGAAGAGGGAGTTTTTAGGAAGAAGAGGTGCCTTGGTGACCGTTCTGTCCATAGCAATCACTGCTTACATGAGAGAGAGCATCCAACCATCGCTTTTTCAATGCGCTTTTGCAGTGTGGATGCTTTCTTGCCCAATAAGTTTTTTCGGAAGGACTCTTCCAAAAAAAGCTTCTTGCGCAAGAAGCCTGTAGTTTAGATGTACCCTGTGTCACCAAAAGTGGAGATCTTTGCACAGGGCTCCCTTAGCCCAGGGCCCTGAGTTGCATCTTTTACAGACTCTGAGTTCTGGCCCTGCCTGCCTGGAACTGCTACCGTTTTTCCCTCCAGCTGGGCCAGAGCTGCAAGTACTGGGAAGCTCTGTGTTCACACTTCCGTGACCTACTGACTCCACCCCTGCAGCGCCCCACTCTAAAATTAAATCAGTCACTTATCATAAATAAGCAGCTTCTTGAAATGTCCCCATTAGTTACCCCCATAAAACAGTGGCATCGGGCAAATACAGTAGGGTCACACAAATGGAAACGCGTGAAAGTCTTTTTCAGCAAAGTGCCCAGACTTCATTGGATTCATTCAATGGGGGTAGCCGTAGTCATGCCAGTTCCTACTAATTCTTTTCTCTTGAGGACAATATGCCATTTGATCCAACTTCTTGAGCAGTGCTTTCAGGATAAACATAGAGATGTGCAACTACCAGAAGTAAAAGAGATATAAATATTCACTCATTCTTATTTTTGCATCCATTTGTATTCTGTTTGCTTTTTAACTGACATACAAGCTCTCCCCTAGAAGAAAATGAAAAAGAACTTTTGACTGTTACATTTCAGGTTCTGCTTTTCAGCCCCCAAAGGTCCGGAGGCAGTAAAAAGCCTTACATTCTACAAATAGCCAGAAATGTAAATGCTACATAAAAATATGAAACCCTACATATTCAGAGTTGAATCAGATGGAATGAAAAGCCCGTGTTAATAAGGACAGTGAGAGCATAATTTGATCGCAACCATGATTTCATGTCAACGACTGGTCAATTAACCTGTGCGATTGTGCTGTGGCTGATGGAAGTGACACGATTGAAGAGAGTCACTGAGATGCTGGTGGGCACTGAACTTGAGGTAAGGCACAATAGCCTTCCATCAAAGCATAGCCATTCCTACAGTTACATTGCCAGAGGACTAAGAAGTCAGTCACAGGTCACTCCTTGCAGTCTGCATGGTGAATTAATAGATTGCACGCAGTTATACTTGTTTGACACTAGTGCACAGTTTGCAAGCCATGGTAGTTCTTTTCAACTGAGACAACCCCCAGGTGGTCCGCAGCAGTGTTTTATATTATTATCTGCCAGGAGCTTTATTCTATTCATTATGTGCTATAAACTCAAAAGCCCATTTTGTTAGTGTCAGAAACAACAGGCAGGGAAGTATTTTGTGTGCCTATGGTCAGTTTGAAAATAGTGTACAGTATGACCGTGACCTGAGAGGGACATACTACAGGAAGTGTGTGTGGGAGAGCAATATCCAAAGCTAATACATACAGTTTTCTCAATGCCTTTGGAGGACTATGAAAGCTTTTCCTGGATACATACATTGTGGATAGCCTGTTGCATGTCAGTTTCGGGCCTAGTTCTGCAATTGTGCCATATTGACTGTGTTTGATGGCATCTGCTTATACTCGGATTCTCCTCGAAAATAAGCCGAAAGAGGGAATATTTTGGTGTGTCAGTTAAAGCTGGCTTGGTTGCTCTCGTATCAGTCACATTAATAAGGCCCACAATTTAAAAAAAAGGGGCTGTGAATACTTCCCTACAAATTATTGTGAGGCTTTACAGAAAAAGTGGAATGAAATATTACTCATTATGCACTCAAGGGAGTGGGCACTTTTAGGGCAGGCATTCAAAGAACACTGCCTCCCTGCTGCTTAAAAAAACACCAGTTAAATGTCAGAAATACGAGAGGGTGCATGCCACCAGGAGAAAAGTGGTGGTAGGCTCCCCAGCTCCCCTAGTTAAGAGCTTTTCTGTGCATGGTCCCTGCCACCCCCCACCTCTGCAATCATGAGGTAGGGGTCACAGAAGCAAAACGACAGAAGTAGGTCGATGTCTCCACACTAAAACTCCACACTGTCTTAATCTAGGCACAGCCAATTTCTAGGCTCTAGAAAAGCACTGCACTTCAGGTTACCCCTTTCATAGTTCCTCTACCACAGGGGTTCTCAGCCTTTTCCTTTCTGACCCCTCCTCCCCCACAACATCCTATTTAAACTCCACAGCTTGCATATGCTGCAACAACTGGTTTTCTTCATATAAAAGCCTGGGTCAGCGTTAGGGGATAGCAAGCAGGGAAACTGCCTGGGGCCCCATGCCACAAAAGGTCCTGTGAAGCTAAGTCACTCAGACATCAGCTTTAACCCCATGTGGCAGAGCTTGGTGCCCCAGGCTTCAGCCCCATGAGTTGGGGCTTCAGGTTTCTGCGCTAGACATCAGCAACTCTAATGCCATCCCTGTTGGCAGAGCCCCCTGAAAGCTCCTTGTGCCCCTGCCCACCTGGGGCCGCAAGCCCTAGGTTGAGAATCATTGCTTTTACACTATTTTTATCCAGACCATGAAGGTTCTTCCACCTCTAATTAGACTAACATGGGGATCTGTTGTTCTGCACACATTTGCTTTCTTTTTGCCCTACTTTAGCATCATCAAGGATGCTAACAGGATGTTTTGATATGTTCACAGTATACAAACAGAAGTTAGTTTAAAACAATTATTTTTCTGGGCAGTTGCAACATAGCACTACTTTACGTCTTAGGGAGCAGCCTGCTTTGTCTCTGTCAGGTTTTGGTTCTTGTGTGTTAAAATTCTGGCTTCTAAGTGCTCTTTAGAGGCACTCATGGGGTATGTCTACACTAGCTTGTTAATTCGAGCTAGGTAGGCAAATCAGGGAACCGGGATTGCAAATGAAGCCCGGGATTTAAATATCCCGGGCTTTATTTGCATGTTCCCATCCAGCCGCCATTTTTAAATTCCCTTTAGTCCGAATGAAGTGCCCGCGGCTACATGCAGCAGTGTAAAGTTAATCCGAACTAAGTCTGTAGTTCGGATTAATTGTTACTCCTCATTCCACGAGGAGTAGCACAAGGACTTAGTTCGGATTAACTTTAAACTGTCGCGTGTATCTGCAGGCAGTTTGTTTGGACTAAGAGGGATTTAAAAATGGCGGCCGGACAGGAACATGCAAATAAAGCCCGGGATATTTAAATCGGATGCTTCATTTGCAACTCCGGTTCCCTGATTGCCTACCAAGCTCGAATTAACGAGCTAGTGTAGACATATCCCATATGGGTTCTTAGTTCCACCACGTAGCTCTAGCCAGGCTCTTTTCACAGATTTGATGCTGCTCTACCAGACTGTATACTTTCCTAGGGTGCATCTACACAGCAGCGATATTTGGGAATAGTGGCCATTATTCTGAAATAACAATGTGAGCATCTACACAACAATTCTGTTATTTTGAAATAAATTCAAAATAACGGACAGCTAATTCCAACATCTGTAAACCTCATTCCATGAGGAACAGTGCCTCTTCTGAAATAGTTGTAGTGTGGACATTCCACCACTGCAATTTTGAAATAGCTTCTCCCCAGGGTGAGTCAAAGTAATTACTCCCTAGTGCTTCCAGGGCTCTAAATTGAGTTCACACATCCACATTATGGAAGCCTGCCTTGGACTAATTTCCAGGCTTCCCTGTAGTGTAGACATGCTATGTCAAAGTAAGCTATTTTGGAGTATTTCTTCCAGAATAGCTTATCCCAAAATAAGTGTGCAGTGTAGACATACCTCTAGAGGCCCCTAGCCTGCAAACTGGGTCAGGGAAAAATAGGTCACATTTAAAGTGACAGCTTACAATTATAGCACAATTTTCAATACATCACACCTTTCCCTCCAAAGGGCCTCTTATCTGTACATAGTGTTGCTATAACTGCAAGAGATAACAGAAAGAACACATTAATCTGACAGTGCTTTTCTTTTGTTCTCTTTTTTTCCCTTCTGTGCTCTAGTGCTCCCCTATACACATTTTTCTTATTTCTCTTCAGCTTTCTCCACAGCTTTTACAGAGGTCTCACCTTTTCACACCTGAAAAGGAATTGAGGAATGCTGGAATCAATAAACACAGAGTTTTGTCACTATTACCCACATTTTACAAATATGAACAAAAAGGGTTTTAGGGTCTTACCCAAGGTCATGCATAAGAAATCTTTTGCAATGTGGGGATTAAGAACCCATGAGTGCTGACTTGCAATGCATGTTTTAAATAGGAGGCTGTTACCGTTTGTTGTTTTAATGAATTAAATGCAAGATTAAGCATCCAGCCACAAACTGGTATAAATGAAACAGGACTGGCACAAGAAGCAGTATATTCAATAGTTAGAAAAGCCAACTGTACTGTTTTTTTTAAACTACTTTGTCAGAGGTAGAAAACAGGAGGGAAATTCTCACTTCATGCCAACTAGAACCATCCATATCATAGCCAGATTCCTTTGACTGTTAAACATAAATGAAGAATTAAAAATCAGATAAATGTTGTAAGTCTCTCATTAAATCACTGAAACCACTTCTAGGCAGCAGTCTATACTGAAATGAAAGACACAAAGTCAAAATCCACAATGCCAACATCAGAGCTATGAAATGTAAAGCTAGACTATATTCAGGCCTCAAAAGGAAATAATAAAATGTGTCTACCTTGTTTATATGTCTAAATCTCTCTTTCCGCTGCTTCACTTTATTGTGTGTGATCCAACCCAGAACATGCACTTTAACTTCCACTGCCTTAAAATGCACTGTAGAATCCCTCAGACTGTCTGACTGTCCATGAATTGAGGTTCTTCTGACAAAGCTGTAGATTTACTATAATATAAATATTTATAAATCTCCATTCTAAAGTTTCCACTGTGTTTGAAATAGTTGGTAGAAAATACACATGAGCTAGCCTGCTTGGGATGGTGAAACTGTTTTAATACCAAGGCATTTATGTTGAAAGCCTGCTCCATTACTGCCACATACTGACTAGGTTGGATGATGCTTCAATCAGCACATTAAATCATGAATGGGCACAGCAGGCTTATAAGTAGGGGTTTTTTCCTAAGCTGCTGAAAAAGAGGGAAGAAATAACAGAGTCCAAGCAATCTCAGACCATTGAGCCATGGAGTGTGCCACTGGAGTAATGCCCTGCATGCTTCTGCCATAGAGGAGACACTGAGCATATTATTCTCTGTCTTTGTTTTGCATGTTTCACAAACTGTTCATCTCTATCTATTGCGATGAGCCAGCAACAATGAGTGACTCAGACATTCTGGGATTGGAAAATGCACATTTTGAAATCACATTATTTAAACAGAATTCCCAAGTACAAAATTAAGCTCCCTGATGTTATCCAGGGCCTAAATTGTCTGGTCTCATTCTGCCCAGATGATTTAGCCATGGAACTCCCATGTACTGACATTCACCCTTCCATTCACCTCCATCTGAACTGCTTAAGAGTTGATACCAATATAATGCCTGTCACCACAGTAGAACTAGAAAAACTAGAAAGGAGCAACTGCAATTATATTACATTGAACTGCAGGAAAAGTGAGAGGATAATTGAATCAAATTTTTGAAAGTAGACAGGAATGGAGGAGGGTTAGTAATTTTGTCTAAAAATAGTCAAATATTTATTATGTAAATTTGTAATTCACTATAATGTGTGACCATATTGAACATAATTAGATGAGAATCCCAACTTCTTGGCTCAAAACAGGGAGGAACACCAGAACTTCTTTTAGTAGAACATTGAAACAGGTGCATTTTATGGCATGACCCACTTCCATTTATAATGTCCTCCGTCTGAGTCCCTTGTGGTCCACCTTGAGATAGACAGCGAAAGCCTTCTTACATCATGCCCATAGGTCACAAGAGATGTGTGTTCTGACATAACTAGGATAGAGATTATTGAGGGCTTTGAATTTCAACACCCTGAATTTCACTCATCAAAAAATAGGTAACCACTTCAGAATAGGGAACTCAGTTGTAGTTTTTTCAGCACTACTTAAAAAGCAAATATTTGCCCTCTTCTGTAGATAGGATGATTGGGGTGGCCTGAAGTAGCCTTTAAAGAATGAATACATGAATAATTTTGTTAGGACTACTGTTGAGGAACATTTGTTGAGGAAACCAACCTATTTTTCAGGCTATGTAACCTGTTGAGTCTGTGGGAAAGATATGACTCCAGTCCGTGTCTATGTGCTAGTATCTTCTGTCCAAAGAGGCACAGGATCAGTGAGGCACAGGATCAGTGACTGGGCAGCAGTTTTGTGTGTATATTAAAATGTTTGTAAAATAGGGAAGATATATTAAGGTCAGCAGAACTGGAGTCATGTGTCTGATGTTCCCTAGATGGATTGTTATTGTAGGAACACTATCAGAACAGGAATGTGTGACTAGGCTAGAAGCAACTCCACCAGATGCACAGAGAAGTCAACAGGGTTTCTTAAACTTCTACTTGTTTAGCTTAATCTGCATCAAATTGAACTCTTTGGGTATGTCTACACTACGGGATAAGGTTGAATTAAGATGCACAATTAATGTAGCTGAAGTTGTGTATCTGAAGTCAAAATAGTTTAACACAGCTTTTGCACTGTCTATACAGCATGAAATCTAAGGAAGAACACTCTTCTTTCGACTTCCCTTACTCCTCATGAACTGAGGATTACCATGAGTCGGAGTAAGAAGTCCTCTAGATCAACATTATTTTGAAATAAAGGCTCTGAAATAGTGCTGCTGTGTAAACGCACCCTTAGCTAATGAAACAAGATTCATTTAAAGTATCCTTAGTCTTTGAGTTTTCCCATTTTGAATTCTTTTTCCTCAACCACTGCGTCTCCACTGCATCTCTGGGGAAAACCAGATAACCTATAGATTCTCCATCCTCTGATTTCTTTGGATATTTGCAGCAGGGGGCTCATTCTTTCCAATACAGACTACGTGGTTTAAATAGAACATGATGTGCTCGTAAACATATGGGTGGCTTAGCATACCTGTTATGGGGCCTTGCCCCTTTTTAAGAATTGGCAGTCAGGGACTTGTAGTGCTCAGGCACCACACAACAGGGTTTGAGCTATACATAGCCATGATTTTTGGTGGGAAACAGTGAGCTACCATTCCATATATAAAATAATGGAATCGTGGTTTTGTTGAAAAGCTGTGAAAACGAATAGCTAGAGAACCAAGTAGTAGAGAAAACAAGGTTTTAAATGCACAGTTCTTAGCTTTACCTTGCTGCTGCTTCTCAATTTCCTCTTCTTGCTACATTAAGCAGTAAACATTGCTCAGAGATAGCATCATTGATAGTAGTTACCATCAGTTTCCTGCTCTTCAAGGCTCAACCATGGCTGTCCCTAATAATTTAACCAGTTGGGCTTGATCAGAAGGCATAGTCACAAAGGAACAGTGAGGCTGTGTGCATCTTCAAACGAATGTGTTTAATGCCAACAACATTTGCACAAAGAACATTTTAAGCAAATATTGGAGAATATTTACAGACTGAATTTTGAACTTATAAACATGATATCTACACCAGCTGCCTGATTCTAAGAGTTATTAAGCTCATCTAATCAGAGAGCTGAAATATACAATGTGACCTATATGTTTAGTCAAAACTCACGCACATAGTTCACAATTAAAATTAAAGAATAAATAATAGCAATTGACTGCTCTCAAACAATTTACAAATCACAACTTCTGTGCCAAACTCTGGTAATAAGAGAGTTCTTTAAGAGCCTGATGCAAGCCCTCAGATATCAATTGGAACCTTTTTTTTATTGATTTAAATAGTCTATGGGTTTTTGTGGCATAAACAGGCAAATCAAACTGTTGAATTTATAAAGTCTTCAAATGGAAACTTATACAATTACCATTGTAATGGTAGTCTAAAAATGTAATTTGGAAGTGATCCCATGTGATATCAGCTATCAACATTCATTTCTTTTCTCTTTCTTTTGGCGGCCTGTATTAACTTATCCAGCAGCAGAGAGAATGAAAGCTTCAGTCCCAGAAGGGTAAGTGAGGTTGGCCTCCTCGTATAATAACACAGAATGAAAGCAAATTTGTAACACTTATATAACTCTCAGAAATGGGAACTTAACTTGCATCACTATGATAGTGACAGCTAACATTCTGAATTTGAAATAATCCCCAGACAATTTGTTTTTATCCCTTATAACCCCATCTGGTGGAAAGTTGCTTTAAAAATCCTTCAGTAACTGTAGTGTAATAAATATGATTGCTAGAACTCATCAGAAAAAGTGGATTATTTTCCATGGAAAATTGACTTGTCAGTGAAAAATGGGAAACCAAATTATTTTTGATTTGGGGCTGAAATATTTCCATTTGGGAATACTGCCACAATGCCTCATGGAAGGTATAGTTCAGGAGACTACAGTTATCATTATCTTTTATGGGACAGCCTTACTGATTGGGCACCCTCTCCCATGATGCACCACTGTCTCCCCTCTTGGTGAAGGAGATGGTGTATCATGGGAGTTCCATAATCATGGTGCCACATGAGAGATGAAGTTTGATTGGTGAGCCTGGCTCTTACAAGAGAATGGGGAACACAAAGCAAACTACAATTCCCACAAGGCTCCACAGCATGCCTTTTGGGGATTGGAGCTTTTTTATGTAAAGTTGAAACTTTCTGCATACAAACACTTTTGACTTAATGAAATGTATGTATATTTTTCAGTTTAACAACTGACAGAATTTTTTGATCTACCCTAATTATCATACTTTACTAATATAATATCTATCTTACAAGCCTCTCACATTAAGATGAAAGTTTCAAACCTTCTCTAAGAGTGATCCTGTCATTCCTGTGTTACTCTTGCTCCCAAACAGTTGCAGACAAACTGGTAAAACATACAGTACTCTCCTTTTTTTTGTGTATTCTGAGCTACAGTTTAGTCTCAGAGATTTTCTGAAACAGGATCAGGCTTTCATTGCCTTCTGGGAACAGAATTTTGTCCATGATTTCATTCCACTATGTAGTGGAATGTTTGCCCCAATTATAGAAAGATATATTCAAATGATATATAACATTCATATAGACAGTTAGAGGGTTAAAGAACAGAACTGGAAATTAGGAGCTGCATCCTTCTATATTTCAGATTCCCATTTGGAAAATGAGCTTACTAATACTTAAGTTCACTATGTAGTTTGAGATCTCTGTCAAAAGATATTTTATAATGCAAAGTATTCTATTATTGGCAGGCACAGTGATTACATAGATTATTGGGCAAAGAATTGTAATTTATTTGCTTTGGATCAAGCTGGGTTTTGGAATGGCCTCCCTACCATTGATAACTCTTTGTCTTCTCTCATCTGATTCATAAATATTGTTCCCTTAGCCAGGAAAATTGTATGCAGCCTTTCTTAACCTGAAATTGGCTTATGAATCTACTGACAAAGGTCATCTCTGAAAGGGTACATCTACACTGCACAACTATTTTGGGATACTCCACACAAGCTGCCCATTATTTTGAAATATTCTTTGAAATAACGGGTGTGCTATTTCACCATCCCGGTAAACCTCATTGCACAAGGGATAAAGGTGTTATTTTGAAATCTAGCACTGTGTAGACATGCCAAATTTCAAAATAAGTTATTTTGAAATAGGTTTAAAATAAGATACACAATTTGCATAGTGCAAGTTGCATATCATATTTTGAGTTTAGGGTGCTGTGTAGATGCACTCAAAGAAATTTGCAAGGGGCAGGCATAGACTTTCAACTACTTCATATCCCAAGAGCCCTTCATAGTCAAAAAGGTGGTTAAGGTAGAACAGAGAAGTGAGTTAATGAACCCTATCCATCAGGGTGGCTTACTACTACCACCTTTCTTTTTTGAAATGTTTATATTAATGCAGTTTTAGAAGGGGTTCAGTGTTTCCCTTCCAAAATTCTGAACCCGTTCGGTGAACCTTTCTTATCCAGATAAAATGGTTTTGCTCAGCTTGAACCACAACTTAAAGGATTTTAGCTCTTTTTATATTACCATAAACGATCACAAAACTAAAGTAATTGTCTTTGGCTGTAGACTACGGTTGCATAAATGGATGATTGATGGGCATGATATTGAACTGGTCAGGTTTTTCCCCCATGTGTGTGTTTCTTGTATATATAATAGCCAACAGGATAATTATATAGATGTAGAAAAGAAGAAATCTTTAAATTCTATGGAAGCAGTGCTCTGTTTCATTCAGGTCCATGGGCATAATTTAATCACACTGGCTTTTACAATATTCAAAGATAAAGTCTGTGTCCAAATACTAAATGGTGCAGAAATTTAAGGCTGTCAGTATTTTAGCAAGATACAGGTTGTGCAAAACAAATTTGTTAAGAAGAATGCTCAGCCTCCTGAATTGTACCACAACATTTTATTGCAGGGCAGAGGTAGGGGAATGTGTTTTTACACCCAAAGCCAAAGGCTGTATATTAATTATTGGCCACATATTTGGCATATGAATCAATAGAGCCTTGTAAGGTTATGTCTGGAGCTACAGCTCAACAAGATATAATACCCGAAAATCTCCATGGCTTTTGCAAGTTCATTGTTCCACCATTCTTTGGGCTTTTCAGAAATTGATCTGGATAGAACTGTAGTTAAAAGCATGAAAATGTTATTTAGAATCATAGAAGATTAGGACTGGAAGAGACCTCAGGAGCTCATCTAGTCCAACCCCTGCTGGGAGCAGGACCAGCTTCAACTAAATTAAACTCAGAGCAGAAGATGGATGCAAACAACTGGATATGGCAGATGTAAACATGTCTCCTTGGCTTTCTCACTTAAACAATATCCTAGGTTATAATAGTGATAGAAATGTAGCCGTGTTAGTCTGGTGTAGCTGAAGCAAAATACAGGACTATGTAGCACTTTAAAGACTAACAAGATGGTTTATTAGATGATGAGCTTTCGTGGGCCAGACCCACTTCCTCAGATCAAGTAGTGGAAGAAAAAAAATAGGTTATAATAAATATTTGGACTGTATATTAAGGTAGTTCTTTAGAGGTCTCAGTTTCCAAACTAAGCATAGCGCCAATTTGGAAAGCAGAAATGATGGTATTAAGACAGAGTTATTTCTGTCTACATGGGTCCAGACAGTTTGAAGAATTAGACTATTTATTGTCTTATACTGCCACACAATAAGTAAATGGTTACCTCTATTCTTGTCTTAGATGTCATTTACCACACCACTTCAGAAATTAGAATACGCTCTACATAGTGATAATGTTTCAATTATATGGACCATTGCCCTGTTTGCTTGGTCAGACATAAAAATAATAAAGATTTATGTGAACTAGAGGCTACTTTTGACCTAGGTCCTAAATGAAATAATGTACTCAATTTTCCTAAATAAAAGTTACTGAAAAGCTAATTTTTAGCTCCAGCATTTGACTTTTGTGCTTGCCAAAGTGTATATTCAATTCAAGAATTTTAAAAATGTGCACTGTATAGGATAAAGGATTAGTCATATGGTAACGATTATTCCCAGGCCCAATGACTTATGTAGCTAACCATCAGAGTAGGAATTACAAATGAAGAATGTTACAACTTTATAACATTTTTTCAGAGTATTAAGTGCCTGCTTCTGTTCTCCCTGCAGTCATTGGAAAAGCTTCCACTGACTTCACTGAGAAGGGGACAATACCCAAAATGTGCCAGATGTTTGGGGTTACATTAAAGAATATGCAAAACTTAAAGTTGAGGGAGACAAAGAAAATGGTTCCTCAGATTATGTGTTCCTACACATGCCAAAGTGTGTAGAAAATTCATAATATTTAATCAGAAGATTAATAATGCAATATGTTTCAAATTTATGTAATACAAAATACTCACCCTGTAAGTTAAAACAGCGGTAATATAACCACATAAAATATTAAGACATTACCTCAAATGAGATTCAAAAACTAAATTGCAAAATGGTGATTATGTTTGTACGGAAATGGTGTTAGTTAAATAGCAATTCAGTAAATGCTGCTTCCATTCCTTGTCCCTTCCTTAAGAGGTTGACATCAAGTATCAATTATGTTACTGCTAATTGTTACATACTAAGGTATAGAACAATATTTTCCTCTGATTACCCTAAAGTTTTTCCCTGGTCAGATTACTTGTGCTTCTTGTAGTTCATCTTACTTTAGACTGCATGTTACTCACGACAAGTATTGTTTTGTGGCAGCATGTATAAAGCACTCACTTTGAGAAATTCAAGACCTGAGCTTCCTGATTCAGTGCAGTTTTCCATTACAGACGTTCCAAATAAATATGTGAAGTAGAGTAAGGATGTGAACCTGAGTCTTCCCCATCTCAGGCTTGTGCTCTAACTACCAAACCATAGATCTTTAGTCCTCAAATTTTTATTCTCCTACCGGTAGAAGGTGTACCGGAAGTTTGGAATAGGAAGACTAATCCGAACTACCTAGTTCGTGCTGTGTGTAACCGCGGGCACGGTGTCCGAACTAGCGGACATTTAAAAATGGCGGCGCCCAGCAATATGCAAATGAAGCCCGGGAAATTCAAATCCCGGGCTTCATTTGCAACTCCAGTTGCCTATGTTAACCACCGTAGATCGAACTAGGGTGGTAGTGTAGACATACCCTTAGGGACCAATGCTATATAGTCAGTCTTGTTCTTTCTGTGACACACTGACACATCTTGTTGAATTAGGGTGAATAACTTTGGGTACATTGTAGTAAAAAAGCTGTTGTGTATGCATTATTATGGCATTGTATGTGCCTTTTCTATTGGTGGGGGGGGGGGGGGGAATGCTAATGTTCTTCCTCTGCTATTAGTCCTGTGAAGCAACCCTGGAGATTTATACACACACACACACACACACACACACACTCATTAAAATGGATTCTCCAGGGAATAACAGACAAAGATAGCATATTTTGGATAAATAGCCTGGTTTTTAACTGGCTCATGGCGTTCTTCCTGATCCAGCAAATGTCCTGAAAGCCTATTTCACAGAGAGCCTCAAAGCTTTAGTAAGGGTTGGGAGGAGTGGGCCTACTAAGATGTCACAGAATTGGCGATGGGCCTTTGAAAGTTTGCTCCTGCTGGAATCCATGTGAGGGCTATGTAAGCTTCCTAATAAGCTGTGTAGCATGTGTATATATTCTTTTAATATATTTTCGCTGCACTTCTTTTGCCTTACTAAGAGGTGCTGTTTGGTATTTATATCTGTAGCAATTACACCTGTTACCCATCTTTGAAGAGGAAGAAAACAGTGGTGCTTGGGCAACCTGACTATGTCAGAAGGGAAGGAGATGTACTTCTCTGCACAAGAGAGGTGATGGCTAAGGGTGCCAGAAGGAAGAGAGCAGGTGTCCTTATTGAGGGGGAATATTTGTGCATTTCTCCTGAACCTTGACACTCATTTTGCTGAAATTTACTACATACCTGAATTAATTAATACAAATACATGAAAACTTGTGATAGTATTTATATTAACACCTGTGTTTATTATTAATCAATAGATGTATCTGTTAGTTGTTCATTGGTTCAAGGACTAAATTAAATCCACCAACTCAGCTCACACAACCTCAAGAACTTTGGATCAATAGTACCAAATTAGAGTTAATGAGACAAAGGTCCCTATCCCATTACCAGCCCTCTCAGCCATGCAGTTTCCCATGCCAAATGTACCTGTTTAACTTAAGTCCATTTAAGTTTAAAGTGTATGGATGAAAAATGTACTTAAGCTAGGTAAGACACGAGTCTTGATCCCGCATCCTGAAGCCAATAGAAGTCTTTGCATTGAATTCAGTAGGCAATGGAACACTTGAATGCTGGTGGGTGATAAACTCAATGGTAAGACCTAAGGGGTTTTTTTCCATTCAGGACAGACACGTGCCTCTAAGTCAGAGATGGACAAGATACAGAGCCCCCCGATCTGACCCATAGGCTGCCCCACAGGGACCCTCAGGCACAGAGTTGCCTGATGCTGCACTTAAGCACTTGGCTGCTCCCTGTGGCTCTATGGCCAATAGGAGCTGAGAGATTGTGCTAGGGGCTGAGGCAATGCGTGAAGTCTTCCTCCCCTCTAGCACTCAGAACAGAGAGTCACAGGGAACAGCCAGACACTTTGACCAGGCCGGGACTGTGGCAGGCAGGGAAACAGCCTTAAAGTCCTGCAGAGCTGCTGGCTCAGAGCTGCATAGTTAGGTGCCTCCCACCCAAAGCTTGCCACTGGCACAACTGCCCCTCCCTGCCCCCAACTCCATAGCCCAGGTCACCACCCCATCTTTCCCCATCACCCAAACTATCTGCACACATACCCCAGTTCACAACTCCCTCCCAGTCTCTGCATCCCCTTCTACACTCATCTCACAGGCCAAAATCCTGTCATGATCATGAGAGATGGCCAGCAGCCTGGGGACTAAAGGGTTAACTATACTTAAGCCAGATAGTCAGCCAATAGGAATGTAGGCCAAACTGGGACAAAGGAATTTTTGGTTTTTTCCTCCTTTGTCCCTGGGCAGTTTCTCTCCAGCTACTGAGGGGGACAGCCACTATGTCTCCCTCCAATAAAAGACTCTTCACTATCTTAAATAGGGTAAAATTTAGATATGGTTTGGGAATGGGAATCTGATGTCTGTGCATTTAAAAATGTGTTTTCCTCTACTTTGTAACTAAGTTTTGGCACATGGTGGAATCCAGCCATGAGTATATTAATTTGTGACTTTTCCATCTAGTCATTTTGCTTGCAACAGGAATATAGTGGTGATGATAAAAGTTCTTTCTCTTTTCTTTTTATTAACCTGGTACTGGTTAATTTTGGTGTCCTGGTTTTTATTTTGGGGGCTGAGATTTCCCAAGTGGGCTCTCCCTAGTTTCCTTATCACTAATTGGGTGGTAGCAGAGGAATTTTATCCCCAAAATCTAGGTTTTTAAGATTTTTGGGGGAAGTTTTATACCAAAGCCTGGAAAGATAAGGTTTTGGGGTACTTTTGCGGGCCCCCCACTTCTTCATTTATTGAGCCAGAGTGGGGAAAAAGCCTTGACACCCACATCCTGTCCTGGACCCTGCACTCCAATCTTCTGCCACAGAACACAGCCCCTTACTCCCAAACTCCCTCTCAGCTACCACACCCTCTCCTGAACCCCAGTTTTCTACCCTGAGCTCTCTTTTGAACCTAACCACCATTTCAGACCCTGCACAAATTTAAAATGATTACATCCATAGAAAAGTAGGGCCACTTACCAACATCTTGGAGTGGCCCTCATAAAAAATTGTTGCCCATTCCTGCTCTAAGCAATAGATTTGCATGCCAAGTTTTAGACAAAAGAAAATGTCATATGACTGTCAGAAGAATCCTGAAGAACTTGACATATTGAATATTACAAACAGCTTCAACCCTCTGGACAAACAGTTCTTTCAAAGTTCACAACTTCGAGTTTTGAATTTTCCTCTTGGAACAGAATGAAAGCTGTTCTTATGAAGAGTTTAACTTCAAAAGACTCCACTTTTGATTTGGTTTCCCAAAAACATTTGAGAACCAAAATGTGTTCTTTCTACAGTGTTTGAAGTTACCAAACTAGTCACACTGGGGAGATGGTACTTGGCTATCTGATATGATGATGAGATTTTTTAAACAATACATGCCACTTACAGGTATTTACATTGTCTATTTTCTAAATGTCAGTTGCTTAATTAAAACTTTTTATAATTATTGCACAGAGTTTATACACCTGCTGTTTCTGCCCTTGCCATTTGAAACTACAGTATATCATCATGAACCTCCCTGGCAGCCAGATTTAATTCAAAACCTGATTATTGCTTAGTGATGTAGAATGTGGAATAAGACATCACATTAGAGCAGAGCACGGTGACTAGTACTAAAGCATGTCGGTAAATGACAGAACCATGCAGCGAACCTATCTTCCATTTCACATCTTGCATATCCTTAAGAAGAAATGCTGCACAATAAAGTTAAAATGCTTAGTGCTCATTTTTTCCACTAACTCATATTCTATTTTCCAAGTGTTCAAATAGAAATTAAATGTGCTGCTAATGATGTTTTATGGCAGGTTTTTGTTGTTGTTGTTAAATTTTAGTTTTAAAAGACCTTTTTAAAATACATAACTATTCATCTTTTCTTTTTCTGGCCCTTTGCCAGTGTTAAAAACTAAATTCAATTAGTGTAGAGACCATCATTGAGTAATTGACTCTGGACAAAACAGCATTTGTTGCTAAGTGGTGATGAGCATGTAATGAGGCATCAAAAACAGCAGCAAGACTAAACAGATCATTAGGTACTTATGCCATATTATTGGCCGTGTTGATTTGCTCTTTGCAGAGATGGTGCTCACATGGCAGCTAGGTTTTGACAAAGGCCTTGTCTGCACAGTTGGGGTAATTCAGCCCCAAATTATGCTACTCCAGCTATAGGAATAAAATAGTTGGAGTGGACATAGCTTAGGTCAACATACTGTGGTGTCTATGTTGTGCTGTGTTGAAGGGAGATGCCCTCCCATTGACTTATCTTACTGCTCTCATTCCAGTAGACTCCTTTACCAGAGAATGCTCCATAGTCAATTTAGCAGGGCTCAGTAGGCCTGCTAAGTCAACCCCTGCTGCATCGATTTCAGTACAGTCAATCTCCAGTAAGTGTAGCCATAATCAAATAAACTTTTCTATCTCAGACTCTTCAGGCCAGTCTGACAGCATAAAGAGAAGACAAAGGGGCTGGAAAAATATAACCTTTGGGTTTTATGGTTGGTGTAAAGCTGCCATATCAGCTACCCACTCCTGACCTCTCTCATTATAAAAGGGGTGCTAGTTTACGTCAAGGGAAGGAGGTAGTGTGAGAGGAGCATGGTGTGGTTCAGTTTGCCCATTTTACAGTTGGCCCTGAGGGGATCACAGGCAGCTGAGTAGAAGTTTGAGAAGCCCTGAGGTAGCCTATGCTAGAAGCTAGGCAGGCTGTCAAAAGGACAGAAAGGGAGTGGCACAGAGAAACTATAGTTTGTATTTCGCACAAATATTCAATAACCAGTAAAATAAACATTTTTATTAAAGGTATTAATAAAAATGCTACAGAACTGTCTCCACAAAGACGTAAAATGGGTCCCATTTACAACTCTAATGTGTAAAGAGTTGTAAAATTTCTTGTTGAACAGTTTTTCCTTCTTGTGATCAGCTCTGATTGTAAATCGTGCTATGTATGAATGTGCCAAAAACATTCTGACAAATACCCTAATTCAGGAAAGTATCCTTATTCAGGAAAGCTTTTCAGAGCATGACTGAATGTCACCCAAGTCAATGGGATTAGAGGCTATGTCTAGACTGCAGGCTTGTTTTGGAAGAAGCTTTTCCAGAAGAGATCTTCTGAAAAAACTTCCAAAAGAGAGTGTTCACACTGCCAAAGCACATTGAAAAAGTGATCTTCTTTTTCAAAAGATAGCATCCACACTGAATGGACACTATCTTGCATTTAACCTGTGATTACTATGGACAGAGTGGCCACCTGGGCACCTGTGATTTTTCCTCTTTCCTCTTCTTGCGAAAGAATTCCCTTTTCCCCATCCACACATGCCTATTTCTGAAAGAGCTCTTTCGGAAAAAGGCTTCTTCCTCATAGAAAGAGGTTTACCAATGTCAGAAAAATCCCTCTGTTCTTTTGATTTTCTTTCGAAAGTACACGATTGCAGTGTGGACGCAATTGAAGTTTTTTTGGAAAAACAGCTGAGATTAAGTGCTTCCCTGAACAGGGATAAAAAATTGTGACACCTTCTGGGTATGCTAAACAGTTGCAAGGAAAGTAAAATAACCAGCCAATATATGCAAGGTCTCTGTGGCAGTTTGCTTTCTAGACTTACTCACAGTGTCCCGAGTTTACTGTTTCCTTTAGAACTTGCTGTTCACATTGCCAGGAAGCTAGCAGATAAACAACGCTAGTTTTATCTCCTCAAAAGTACAGCTGCCTTAACCCTATCTGAATTTCAAACAATTCCCAGAGCATGTATGCAAATAATAAACATAATAGAGAAAACTAGCTAGCAAGATATTCCAGAGCCCCACATACCCGCTTGTCTGAAGGATGTTAACATGCAGAGAGAAAATCAAAACTTCAAAATCATCTAACAGAATATACTGAAGTTACCATCACTTGCTGGATTTGTGCTACGGGAAATACATGCTTTCTCCTTTTACATTACTGAATTACACACACACCCACAAAATCCTTATGGGAGATAGAGAGTATATATATATATGTAAACTTATTTATAATAACACTAAATTTTTAATGTAAATAAGAACTTCTTTATAACAGTATCATGAAAGTATTCAAAAAGATCAAGCCTGATGACCTGAGTTATTATAGGCTAATTAACCTAATATAAATCCAGATATGAGTCAATCAATAAAGAATTAAAATACAGCAATATAATTAATGCCAATCAGCAAGGTTTTTTGTAGCATAGATCTTGTCAAAGCAATAACTATATTTTTTGATGAGATTAAATGAACCCAGGCAATATAGTTACACTTCATGTTGCATGGCAGTCTATTAAATAGTTAGCACTATACAATACCATTAAAGCACATATTAAATGGGTTAAGAACGCTAATTGGCATATCTCAATGAATGGGGGATCAATACTGAATGGAGGTGTTTTTTAGCAGGATTTCTGCAGGAATGGACTAAACCTAATGCTATTCAGCGTTTTCATCAGTAAATTGGAAAAATAGTGAATGACAAAAGATTGATGGAGTACTAAATAATGATGAGACCTGGGCAATCACACAAAGCAGTCTGGATTGATTGGCAAACTGAACCCAATGCAGCCTGCCCCGTGTCACTTCCTGTAGCTCCCCTTGGTTGCAAACGGTGAAAAAGAGCCAATGGGAGCTGTGATACACTGTGGCTATGGCACTGATCAGTAAACAAACCATCGTGGCCAGTTAACAGGTTTCTCAAAGTGGTTTTGTGGACCACTTTGAGAAACACTGGTGTAGGTAATCCTTAGGGATGTGTCTAGACTACAGGGTTTTGTCGACAAAAGTCCACTGTTGTCAACAAAACTATACCTGCATCTACATTACCGCCGCATTCTATTGACAGTAAGTCGACAGAACGTGGCAGTTTTGTCGACGGCAGTAAACCTCATTCTACGAGGAATAACGCCTTTTGTCGACAGAGTTCTGTCAACAAAAGGCACTATTGCATCCACACTTTTTCAAAAGGGAGCGTCTAGACTGTCAAAAAAGCGGCTTACTTTGTCAACAGAACTGGCTGTAGTCTAGATGCTCTTTGTCGAAAGAGGCTCTGTTGACAGTATCTGTCGACAAAGCATCTGTTGACAAAAGCCAGTAGTCTAGATGTACCCTAGATGTATAAACAAGGGATTAGTGAATAGGAATAGGGAAGTAATTAAGTATTTCTCCATGGAGAAATATATCAGGGACTCTTTAATCTATTGGAGAAAGGCATAACAGGTACCAAAGCCTGGAAGTTAAAGCAAGTCAAATGGGACAGAGGCAGTGGCTTGAGGTTAGAGGCAGAGTAGGGGCATGGGCTGGAGCAGAAGAGGAATTTGAGCAATTTGTGGGAAGAAGAAAAGTTGGAGACCTTGTCTCAAATTATTATTTTTTCCTCTATAGCAACTGACCACAATGTCACAAATGTAGTACTGACTTTAATGAGTTATTACATGAAAGGATCTGATGAATTCTAGAAAAGGAAAAAGCAGTTTTCACGACAATTTCTGCAATAAAAAAGGAAGAGAAATAGAACAAATTCTGCAGCCAGTACTTTAAAAGCAAAGTATTGCATTTTAATCAGAAGTGCCATACTCTGAATTTTCACCTCCAAAAAACATTGAAATCCTCTCAAATGTATTTCAATATTTTTTTCAAGATTGTCTCCTAAATTTTTATATGAAAAATTACCAGCAAAAGCAAAGGCTGTGTCCAGACTCCATGCCTCCGTCGACGGAGGCATGTAGATTAGCCAGCTCGGAAGAGGGAAATGAAGCCGCGATTAAAATAATCGCGGCTTCATTTAAATTTAAATGGCTGCCCCGATCTGCCGATCAGCTGTTTGTCGGCAGATCGGGAGAGTCTGGACGCGATGCCCCGACAAAGAAGCCTTTCTTCATCGACACAGGTAAGCCTCGTGAAACCAGGTTTACCTGTGTCGATGAAGAAAGGCTTCTTTGTCGGGGCATCGCGTCCAGACTCTCCCGATCTGCCGACAAACAGCTGATCGGCAGATCGGGGCAGCCATTTAAATTTAAATGAAGCCGCGATTATTTTAATCGCGGCTTCATTTCCCTCTTCCGAGCTGGCTAATCTACATGCCTCCGTCGACGGAGGCATGGAGTCTGGACATAGCCAAAGGAGATACTAAAATAACCAGTCCTTAAAAGGAAAGTATTTAATTAATGAGGAGTCGATACTTACTTTTGTTCCATGAGTATTTATTATCTTTGCATTATAATTCCTAATTCTCTATTTCTTGTGCAATCACAACTTTCATAAACTTCCTTACCTGCCCTATGCACAGGAAGAAAGGCAGAATGCCAGGGGTTAGCAACACCTGCTGCATGTTGCACCTTTTGCAGCACAGAGAAGTGTTTGGGTGGTAAAGCAGTTGTGAATGTACAATTTCAAGGACAACCTGCTGGACACCCTCCTTACAGACTTTGCAATGCCTTCTCCCCCCTTCACACCAATGTCTGGAGATCTTACAGCTTCCATGACGCTGCAGCAACAGATGAAGATTTGCTGCACCACTGTTCAGAAGCCCTAGATGAGCTGCCAGCAACTGGCCCCCCTAAGCGAAGCGCGCGATTGGCGCCCCCACCTCCAAACCCCTCAACGCCATTTAACTTTGGTGCTCTAGGCAACCGCCTAGTTCATCTCTATGGACAGGCCGCCACTGTTCAGAAGCTTAATATAGGGAAGATTCACACTCCTGCCGCATAACCGTAGGAGTTTATTTCAGAGTGCTATGAGCCAGAACCAGGATTAAGCCCTAAATTTAGTTTTCTTTAATATCACTTTGAGGGACTCGTGCTATGGCTTTAAAGTACCTCAGAGAGTTCCCATGTGCAGAGGATGAGGAAAGGATTCAAAAAACAAAATCCAGTTAAGGGCTAATTTGTTGACTGTGTACAGAGATAATTAATCTAGATAATCATCATCTGATTTTTAGAAATGGCTGAAAGGTTCCCTTACAAACTCACCTATTATTTCTCTATTCAGGCTGTGCACACCATTGGATTACATAAATGCATATTTGTATCACTGTTAACCTCATTATCCTTGCCCTTTCCCAAGTCCTTTACACTTGCTTGTTGGGTCTTGTCTTCAGTAGACCTTGATCTTGCAAAAGGATATGGGTGGACCCCAGAGGGCTCCATGTGTACATAGAGGTCAGCATGACTTAAGAAGACCAGGTCTACATGAGAAAATTAGGTTGGAAAAATGAAGTTGCTCCATGGTGTGAAAAAATCCACACCCTTAAGAGACCTAGTTAAGATGACTAATGTCCCTGTGTATATGATGCTAGGTTGATGGAAGAATTCTTAGAATTAGAACCTTCCCATCAGCATGGGTAGTGCCTACACGGAAGCAGTATAGCAATGCAGCTGTGCTACTGCAGTATTTTAAGTGTAAACAAGTGTCAAAACTGTTCTCCACTCTGGCACTCTGAGTGCAGAAGGTGGGAGCCCACAAGAGACCCTAAATACCTTGTCTCTATAGGCTTCTACTTAAAAAGCTCCCCAAGGTCACAGATCTCCTGGCCTTGGAAGGTAGCTGCCACCACCGAGTGAAACAAAAGGAAACCCCTTGCTTCTTGAACACAGGGGCTACGTCTACACTGGCCCCTTTTCCGGAAGGGGCATGTAAATTTCATGAGTCGTCGTAGGGAAATCCGCGGGGGATTTAAATATCCCCCGCGGCATTTAAATAAAAATGTCCGCCGCTTTTTTCCGGCTTTTAAAAAAGCCGGAAAAGAGCGTCTACACTGGCTCCGATCCTCCGGAAAAGGCACCCTTTTCCGGAGGCTCTTATTCCTACTTCAAAGTACTTTGAAGTAGGAATAAGAGCCTCCGGAAAAGGGTGCCTTTTCCGGAGGATCGGAGCCAGTGTAGACGCTCTTTTCCGGCTTTTTTAAAAGCCGGAAAAAAGCGGCGGACATTTTTATTTAAATGCCGCGGGGGATATTTAAATCCCCCGCGGATTTCCCTACGACGACTCATGAAATTTACATGCCCCTTCCGGAAAAGGGGCCAGTGTAGACGTAGCCAGCAAGAAAGCACTTGGACTTCTTCCAGAGGGGTACCACCAAGCTCTTTTACCACAAGAGAGTTGGGAATAAAAAGAGAAAACAAACTGCAGTCTCTGATAGCTGGCCTCTCAGTCTTAGGCATGAATACACAGACTTCCTTTTACCTTCCAGGACACATGAAACAAATCATCGCTTTAAAAAAAGGTGATTTTATTAACAAAACAAAAAGATATACTTGATTAGCATACTTGGTTGTTAGGTGTTAGAGAGTGTGATGGGCCCACTGAGGCCCACACTGATCCGCGGGAGATCTTGCACCTCCCCTGGCCCAGAAGGCGGTATGGTGCCACGGAAGGTCCTGGTGGCCCCAAGGCCTGGCTCGCCGGGGCCGAAGCTGAGTGCGGCAGGATGCATGCGGCCCCGCCGTGGAGCAGGAGGAGGGGCTGAGCCTTGCTGACGCACGCCGGCCAGATGCCAACGGAGTGGCGTAGCAGGATGACCCTGGGAAACCCTCAGTGCGGGGCTCCCAGCATACGGCCCAATGGTATTGGGCATGGGCACGCCGGGGAAGCGGGGCCTCCTGACATCGCATCCATTCCCGGGCCAGTTGAAAAGTGACCAGGACAGAAGCGGAGGGGTGTCTCAGAGAACAGGAGCCACCGACCTCCAGGAAGATGGTGATTCCCCTGCGCTAGAGAAGCAGGAGGGGGCAATCGGACCCCTGGGACACCAGAGCATGCCAGAAGGTAACAGCAAGAGGGTAAGCCCCCAAATCTTGCCGACAGACTCGGTAACCAGGGAGCTGGAGAGGAAGAAGCCCAGGGCAGAGCACTTCTGGGGCCCGTGGGTAGACACGTTTCGGGACTAAACCCCATCTGCCATGCAGGAGTGCATTAAACCGTGCACTTAGGGCTCTGGGCTGGGACCCAGTGGAGAGGGTGTTCCCGGGTCCTCCTTCCCCCTTCCCTGCCGCCCTTTCGCCCTCACTCATACACCCGTGAACGCTGGAGTCAGCCAACCCCGGAACTCAGGGCGGGTAAACGCCACACCTAGGAGGGACTATCCCCAAGGGGTGAGGACCCCATAATCCTAAACTAAATTGACGGTGGGTCGCTGAACCCCCCCTGCTCGGGCAAGAGGGGGCGCTTGTACCTATCAAACCCGTCACACTTTTCCTATCTACTTAGAATCTGTGCTTCAAGGTCCAGTGCATTTCCATGCCCAGTATTCCTTTGGCATGGTAGTTTTGCTTTGTTCAATACCTCTTGTTCCCTGAACTCCTGGCTTAAAACTCACCCAAAGGAAAACAGCAGGAAGGTATATCTTCCCATTCAAACTTCAACACCTTTTCCCATTGGCTTTCTACCGACACCCCCATCTACCGGAGTTTAATCCTTTAGTCACCAAGGCTATGTCTAGACTGCAGGCTTCTTTCGAAAGAGGCTCTTTCGAAAGCATCTTTTGAAAGAGCCTCTTTCAAAAGATCGCGTCTAGACTGCAGGCGGATCTTTCGAAAGAGAAATCCGCTTTTTCGAAAGAGAGCACCCAGCGAGTCTGGATGCTCTCTTTCGAAGACGGCCTCTTTACATTGAAGAACGCCTTCTTTCGAAAGAGGAACTTTCGAAAGAAGGCGTTCTTCCTCGTGAAACGAGGTTTACCGCCATCGAAAGAAAAGCCGCATTCTTTCGAAATAATTTCGAAAGAACGCGGCTTGAGTCTGGACGCAGGGGAAGTTTTTTCGGGAAAAGGCTACTTTTCCCGAAAAAAACCCTGAGTCTGGACACGGCCCAAATGCTGTCCAGCACTCCTCCTCCTCCATCACAAGTATAAGAGTTTTTACAGCATTTAGAACAATTGAGTCCCAATCCTGAATGGGGCTTGATTCTTCCTCTTCTAACACAGAAGCATCATTCTGTCTGTTGAGAGTTTCTGGTGTGTACGTATATCCTTGATGCACTGAGGCCACTGACAAGGGAGATTAAAGCCAAGGCACCCAGGTCATCAGCAGGAGGGACTGAACATGCGACGAGTGAAACCTATGTGCCTCTACAGCATGAGCTAAAAGCCAGCTGGCTCTTAGATAAGGAAGTAGGGCAAAACTTCACTCTCCCTTGTCAGTGGGTTTGGTGCCTCTGAGTTACATAAGCATATTTCTCTAATAAAAATGCTGTAAAAAAGTGCTTCAGTTGAATCTGTTAAGTGGTAGCCAGACAGCTTGATATTAGAGTGAATTTAACACAGAATGAGCAAGCAACCAGAAACCAATTAAGGCACAACCTGTCATTTAAGATATGCTTGGGTCTAAGCGACAAAATGTCTCAGGTCAGGATTTAGAACTCCCCACGGTTTGGTATAACCATGTGGGAAAGGAAGTTTAGATCTCTTATCCTGGCCTTTTTGGTCAGTATAATATACCTGCAGTTAGCAGAAATTAACACAGTAGAATGAGTCACCACAATGCAGTGGGCCAGTTCAACAACCACTTAATCCTGAAAATACTAACACGTGTGAATAATGGCATGCAAATTATGTGGTACACTTGCCTTGTGTAGCCCTTTGCAGTGAATTTCAGTCTTTGTTGACACATGCTACATGCACCACTAATGTCATAGAGTATGCCAAATCTAATTATGTCCAAAATAAATTATCACTTTATTATATCTCTTTCCTCTCCAAGAGATAAACAATATCGATAAACATTTAATTTAAACATCTATATTATGAAGTATACATATTCTAGTAATCTAGTTAGACTGTAATTGAGTCTGTCACATACATTATTTAACAGACATCTGACTCCTGATAGTAATTATTCATGTCTTAATATTCAGCTCATCCAAGAAGTAGCTGTTATCACCAGGCACTTCCTTGGATTAATGACCTGTTGGGGTTAATTGTTTTCAGCTGGGTGGCAGACCTAGATTATAGGGTCCTTAATCTGTATTATTAATAATCAGTCCTGCTTAAAAGAGTTCTTTTTCAGTATAAAATAAGCTCACCTGTTTGGAAATTAAAACTAGAGCCCCATGGAAGCAGATGTACGTTAGTGTGCCTTATACCAGTTTTCAGCTTGGATAGCCCCTCTCATTATAAACAGGATTTATAGTTAACCGTGTAGTCCGTGTGTACAAGCAAGATTATTCAAAGCTTCTCTTGAGTCTGTTAACTGGTGGCCAGATCACTTGATACTTGAGTGACTTTAACACAGGATGAGCACGCAACCAGAGACCAATTAATCCAATACTTGGATCTGAACAGATGTCACAGATCAGGATTTAGAATTCCCCACGGTTTCGTATAACCCATGTGGGGAAGGAAGTTTACATCTCTTTTTCTGGCATTTTCAGTCAGTGTAGACCTTTTATTGATGTTCTCAAAAATAAATTGAAGCTGATAAAAAATTTTTTGTCAGGAGAGAGAAGGAATGGGTATTCTGAAAAGCCACTCAAGAACTGGAAATCTAATAATACTAGATCAAATAGCATGGATGGATAATCTTTAATGCCTTTTCTTCTAATATTTGTAATGTGTTTCTAATTGATATGATCAAGGATTCTCTGATTCGATTTTTTTTCAATACAAAATGCAGGTTCTGTAAACTATAGATTTTCCACAGGAAGATTTTAATTTTGCTGATTTTTTTTCAGTTTTCCATTGGGAAAGTGTTGAGTTAGCTCAACACTAAATTATACATGCCTAACATGTTGTGATGTGGAGTTGTAATTTAAGTGCTTTATGCCCCTCTTCTCTCCTATGGACCAGGTTCCTTGTCTGGAATGCATATCCCTCTGCCAAACCTTCAAAGTACATCATATAAAACACCATCTAGCCATGAAAACTGGCTGCTCCTTCAATGAGACTTTATAACTCAATGGCTCTTTTCAACTCATTTTCAAACGTGAAAGATAAATCAGGAATTTTTCTTGCCATTTTATCTATAATAGAAATAGATGTGAAAGAAGCCAGAAGGCAACAAACAGCTGCCAAAAAGAGTTGTGGGTGTAAAGGAAAAGGAGGAAGTAAGAAATCTAGTTCAGGCTGCCTGAAAATCAAAAAGATTTGCGTGGACAAAGGGGAAAAAGAGTTTTGGGGGGGGCACTATGTAGTAGTGATGGTTTATCAGGTTTTTAATATATGGATCTGGAGGTATTCTTTATTAACATATTCTGAAATTTGATGAGATGTATTATCCTTAATGGACTAACCAGGAACATGCCTTAAGATCTGGGAGAGCCCTCACCATTGCCTGACTGAGCCAGTGTTCTATCCAAGGGAGTAACTGGCTGTTGACAGCCTCCATATAGACATATAATCCAAACACCGAGTTGTATTGGTTGGACCGGAGATTACAAGTGAGACTTCCACACAGGCAAGTAAGGAAGGGCATGTCTACACAGCTGAGTTATTTCAGAATAATTGATGTTATTCCAAAATAACAAAATGCATATCTACACTACAAGCCTTTATTTCAAAATAATGTTGAGCTGGAGGACTTCTTACTCTGGCTCATGGTAACCCTCATTTCACAAGGAGTAAGGGAAGTCGAAGGAAGAGTGTTCTTCCTTCGACTTCCTGCTGTGTAGACAGCGCCAAAAGCTGAATTAAGCTATTTCAACTTAAGCTATGCAATTGATGTCACTCAAGTTGCGTAGCTTAATTCGACTTTAGCCTTGCTATGCAGATGTAGCTGAAGAGGCAAATACATTTTGAAGGTTTTGTGTTTGAGGTCTTGATGACATGGATGTTGAAGTCTCCTAGGGCACCCTACCCTGCAAACTCCAGGTGGGATCCTTATGAAAAGAACAAATATAAAATGAGATTCTCAAAAAACTCCCAAGTTGACCATCAATTCACTGAAGAAGTTCAAACTTTTTTCAAGGGTTGCTGAGTGCTACGACAAGAAAGTAGCATTTTCTCTTTGAAGCCCTGGGCCAGCAGGGACTGTTGTACACATTCAGTTTACAATACATTCAGTATACAATTATCTGTGCTATTGTGAAAGAGTCTACTCTCTACTCATGACTGGGCATGATGTAGCAGCTCTCCTATTATGGCCTCCTCTGCCAACAGCTATTCTGGCCCTGTGACACCATGCTTCTTCCTGTGTCTTGGCTCTCCAGCCTGGTGATGTTCAGTCCTGTCCCTTCTATGGAATCCCAATGGCATAGGGGTGTCATGCTACAGATTCAACCCAACTTTAGGCTTTTGTCTCAAGGGCCTTCCAACCCTAACCCAAGGTGAGCTAGCAGGGGAAACCAGGTCCACCATCTGTGCTGGGTTCCAGCCCAGGACCCTGCACAAAACAGAGGAGCTCTGTTTGTGCAAACCCTCTACTGTATCCTTGTCTACTTCTTACTGTGGTTTATCCCACACCTTTCTCAGCTCACTCTTCCCCCAACTAACTCTTCTGCTATTCCCAAAGCAAAGAGAAGCCCAACTAGTTAAGAGAAAGAAAAAGCTCCTACACAAGACCTACCTGTCCAAGGAAACTCTTACACTCAGGAGGTTCTATAGCCCCAACTAGTCTTTCCTTACAGGCAGCTTCAAAGCAGTCTGTGACCCCAACCAGGCCTTCCTTCACTGGGCTAGCACAAGAAGACTACTTTTTCTTTCAGTCAGCCACGCTAATCCAGGCTTTTCCTTTTTTATCTCCTCCCTCCAGGCTCACCATTTTGCACAAGGGACACAGGGGGTTGATTGGGTCTACAGGTTCATGTTAACCCCTTTCTGATCAATGTGGAGTCTGTATATTCCATAAAAGTCTTTTTTTATTCTTTTCATTTGTCTTTTGTCTGTAATTGAGATACTTAATTGTTCATGACAAGTTTAAGTAGTTTACCACTGTCTTCACAATGATGCTTCAAGGCACTCTTCTCTTGCAAGTAATTTTCATAACACAGACATTTATTTGTAACTTTGGAGCCATAGAACCTTATCCAGCAAAGCATTAAAGCATGTACTTAACTTCTAGCACAGGATAGGTTCCATAGATCCACAGTTTATAGCGGCAGCTTTATGGGTCACTCTTTTTTGTAAGGGAAAATTATCATTACTGAGAACAGTGCTGAATTTTCTCAGCCCTGCAAACACTTCTTAACAGGCTCCTCAAAAATAGGATTGAACCCATCTGGGGTTTTTAGATCATTGGATGTGGTAAACTACTGTATGTCTCTCTGAACTTCCTGGACTTGACACTTTGTGCCTGATTACTCTGGCTGGCTGTGCTATGGAGCATAAGAAGCAGTTTTAATATTTATACTGATCAAACAATGTCTGAAAAAAATCAAAATGACTGTTAACCTTTCCTTTTTTAAATTGTACAGCTTTTTCTGTTCAGTGAATCTAACAAGCAACTCAGATTTCACTGAGAAAATCCGAGTATCACTTCAGACAACCAGATCTATTTTGGCTCCATTTATCACTACAAAGGTACTCTACTTTCTCAGGAAATGTGACTTAATCAGTTTCATAATTGCTGAAGAAAAATTCATTGAATTTGTATTTTATCCTTGGTTCAGGAGTAAACATGCATATTGTGCTAGGGCAGCTCAAGCAGCCATGTCTGTTTTCTTTTTCCATGGTTTCTTTAACTCAGAAAAGACAGACACATCCCAACTTTTCAATGATCAATGTGTTGTTTGAAGAGCACGTGTCCGAAAAGAGAAATACACAGTTTACGAATAGCAACTTGCACTCGTTTCACAACACGGACTACAGTATTCAGCAGAGTGGTGCCGGTACAGACTAATACATTCATATCTATAGTATAACACGCACTAAAGTCCATGGCTACGTCTACACTGGCACCTTTTTCTGGAAATGCTTAAAACGGAATACTATTCCGTTTTCAGTTTTTCCAGAAAAGGAGCGTCTACATTGGCCCCGGAGTTATCGTCGTAATGAAGCGCTTTTCTGGAAAAGCGCATCTACATTGGTGGCGCACTTTTCCGGAAAAGAAGAAGCCCGGAGCCATTTTGAAGAGGGTAAAGGCCACCAGACCTTTCCGGGGCGGGGCCAGAGCGCCGTTCAGACACGTAGTTAAAGGGGTCTCGCCGGGCAGCCGTTGGTCTCCTGCTCCCATGCCTTGGGGCCTCTGCCAGGGACTGACACCCTTCGCAGGGTCTGTGGTTGCCCTCTGACTTTTGGGGACACCACCCTTTGGCCCCCAACTGCTTTTGCCTGTGGTTTTTTTTTTTCTGTCTGCTATGGAGCCACGGGTGGCCATGTGCCTGGTCGGGCCCCTGTTGGAGCTGTACAGGTGGCTGCGGCTCCTGCTGCAGGCCGGTGCCCTGCTGTTAATGGACCAAGAGGCAGAGATCGCCTTGGACTCCCTCACCAGGGAGGCCCTGGCAACCGTGTGGCATCAGCACCCGACCGTAGACCAGCCCGTCTGGAGTTTGGAAAGCAGCACCGACTGGTGGGACCGGGTGGTCCTCGGACTATGGGACGACCACCAGTGGATCCGGCATTTCCGAATGAGAAAGCGGACCTTCCTGCAGCTGTGCACCGGGGCCGCTTCATGGACATTTACGGGGGCTGGTCCGGCCGGGCACACGACACCCGCATCCTCCGGAACTCTGGACTGTATCGCAGGTTGGAGGTGGGCACCTACTTCCCCCGGCGAGCCTTGACTGTCGGGGATGTTCCTATGCCCATCTGCGTCGTCGGGGACACGGCCTACCCCCTGATGCCCTGGCTAATGCGGCCCTACACGGGGCAGCCGGACCAGAACCGGGCCCAGTTCAATGACTGCCTCAACCGGACCCGAAACCCATTGGAGCTGGCCTTTGGACGTTTAAATGCCTGCTTCCGTTGCTTGCTCACCCGTCTCGAGATGGGCGAGCAGGATGCAACGGAGGTCCTGGCCGTGTGCTCCATGCTCCACAACATTGTGGAGCGCAGTGGGTAGGCCTTCCTCCCTGCATGGATGGCAGCCGAGGCACAGACCTTGGAACAGCCCGACACAGCTGCCATCCGCCAGGCGCGCCAGGATGCAGTGCGCATCAGAGAGGCCCTGGTGGACATGTTTGCCCAAGCCCCATAGTAGGGTCGCCTGGGTCTCCCCAGACTACTCCTGCCCGTCCCCTACCCTTCCCCACCCCCTCCCCTTACCTCCCCCCCAATTGTAAAGCGTCGGGTCAAAGCATGTCGGCCATCATCGAGTCTGTTTGTCGGGTGCGTCGGGCTTAGTTAGGGTTTTTCTTTTTAGCTTAGGCTAGGGTTTAGGCCACCATCGCCTGTCCCAAAGAACAGCCACGAGGATGCGAGGTTCGTGTGGAAGGCTGAAGTCAGCGTACCTGCTTCCAGTCATCTTCCGTTGAGGGATCTCCTGGCTGTTCCTCTCCCGAGGCCCGGAAGGACCAAAGGATTGAGGTGGCCAGCAACACCACAATCGTCCTCCCTGCTCCTAGACTATGTTTAATTATCTGTTGTGTGCATCTTGTAACCGTTCTTGCTAGTTTGTTATCTATGTAAATATAGTTTGTGGTTTACATTTTACTGAAAAGTGTCAGCATTTATTTCTGCGCCACAAACCACTGACCGCTTACGAAGGGCCCCCCCCAGAGATAGAGTACAGATTTCGTTCTCCACAGTTTGCCACCATGTTAAATTTAAGTGGCTACTTGGCATCTCACATCATTTCGTACACTACCTAGAGTTACACAAAACCCAACACAGGAATGAACAGCAAAATAAAGAACTGTTTATTTACAAGGGGGGGGGAGACCTTCAACTGGGACAGGAAGGGGGGGAGACCTTCAACTGGGACAGGAAGGGGGGGGCAGTTACTGGGACAGGCGGCCCCTGCGAGCGCTCCTCTGGGGGCCAGCCTGCCCACGCTGGGCAGACTGCGTCGGGGCAGGCTGCACGCGGAGGTGGCCAGGGCAGGGGCAGGAGCAGGAGCAGGGGCAGGAGCTGGGATAGGAGGAGGGGCAGGGGCAGGAACAGGGGCAGGAGCTGGGATGGGAGGGGGCATGAGCTGTGCTACGGGAGGAATGGTGGGGGCCTGGGCTCTGCTCATGCCATAGTGAATCGCATGCACAACGTGTGCCGTCAGCGTGTCCATTGTGGTGCGCATCCCTCGGCATTCGTCCAGGAAGGCAGCCCAGCCATCCTGCCGCCACTGCAGGTCCCCCTGCACCCGCTCCGCGATGGAGGCCTGGATTGCCTCCACGGCGTTGACGTGCCGGCGAAGCAGCTGGTCCCTCTGGTGGAGCCTGTGCCTCCGGGGTTGGCCTGCTGGGGGTGCCGCTGCTGCCGCAGTGGAGGGTCTGGTGCTGGGTCCCGCTGCAGGGAAGAGAAGAAAGGATGGGTCAGTCAGGCAGGCCGTCCACTGTCCCCACACCACATGCCCTCCACCCCTGAGCCCAGGTGACCCCACAGTTGTGTGGCTTGGGCCCACTCGGTTCCCCTCCTGCCCCCGTGTTGTATGTTGGCAAGGAGGACCGCCCCTGGAGTAGGGTCCCCCCTCCAGTACTGTAAGCACCGGTCTGTATCCTGACCCCGTGGAGGGCGGGAGGGTGCTTGTGCTGTGTTCACTTGTGGAACTCCCTGCCGGTGGAGACTGTGAAAAGCTTTGGGCTAATCACTGGTGTTAGACAGGGAGCGAGATGCATCCCCACGCAGTGCCTGGGAGCACATCTGGCAGAGGCGGTCTGGGCTCTCAGATCCCCTCGCGTGGGATATCTCCTGGTCAGAACCAGAAGGGTGACTGGGTGGGGGGATGTCCCATCCTTGCAGCAACACTCAGGGGCCCTTCCCCCTCCCACTATCCCTCGCGCAAGCCCGGTAGCCCAGGGACATGTGTGGCCACAGTGGGGACTTCCCTTGGGGAGGCAGCCAAGGCACCGGGAGCAGGCGAGGGGCTCGGTGGGGGTCCACGGTCACAGGACCGTGACGCTGTGGTGTACCCAATAGCAGCTGGCTGTGCCTCACAGCGAGGCATGGGACAGTGTGCCGTTCTCCGTGCTGCACCCTTGGCGGAGTTGCGGGCTCTGGGCTGAGTCCCTGGGGCCCTGGCCGGTTCCAGCCAGCATCCACCCTTTCCCCTGGTCCCGCCAAATGTGTGTGAGCAGCACGGTCCCAGGTGTGCCCTGCAGCTGCCTGCCGCGGCCACGTGCCACTCGGTCACCAGGCTGCACGTGGTTGCATGTGCTGCTTGCTGCCTCATGCTACGTAGCATGCAGCTCACGTGGCCTGAGTGACATGCTCTCCCCCTCCTCCCTTCGGGCACCTGGTCCCCCCCACACCCTCTGCCCCCCGCCTGTTGGGAGTGCAAACTGCACAAACTCACCCATGGGTTCCTCCCCGGGCTCGGCCTCGGAGGAGCTCCTGGAGGGGGCCTGCTGGGCGGTGGCAACACTCGCCTCCTCACCACCAGACGCGCTGGCGCTGTCTTCTCCCTCCCCTGGCTTGGTGGGACAGTTGATGGGGGGGCGCTGGCAGGTGTCCACAGGGACAGCTGGGGCTTCCGGGGCTGGCTGGCCCAGAAAAGCATGGAGCAGGTCGTAATAGGGGCAGGCATCGGGTCCTGCCCCCCTTCCGTCAGTGGCCCGCACATACCCCAGCCGCAGCTCTCTTACTTTGGACCGCACCTGCTCGCAGTTGCGGCCGGGGTGTCCCTGCTGCGCCAGGTTCTGCTCCAGCCGCGTGTACAGGTCTGCATTGCGGCGGCGGGACTGCAGGTCGTGGAGACCCTCCTCCTCCTGCCACAGGTCCAGGAGGGTCTCCAGCTCCCTGGGGGTCCAGGATGGGGCCTGGCATTTCCGGCCCCTGGGGGCTTCCTCCCTTGCGGGTGCAGGTGTCTCACCACCCGGGGCTGCCATGCTGGGCTCAGAGGTGGCTGTTGGGCAGCACAGCGGCACGTGGCAGAGCTCAAGCTGCACGCTCTCCAGCAGGCTCCTGCCACGGGCGCCCAGCAGCCTCCGAGCTCTTTAAGAGCGTCCAAACCGCTTTTTTCTGTTTCTTCTGCTTTTCCGGAAAAGCTGTCTACACTGGCCCTTTTCTGGAAAAGCTTTTCCGGAATAAGGACTTATGCCCGAGCGGGAACAGCGTAGGGTTTCCGGAATAGCGGTTGATTTTGTACAGTACAACGTCGTTGCTTTTCCCGAAATTCAAGGAGCCAGTATAGACAGCTCGCAGCTTATTCCAGAAAAGCGGCTGATTTTCCGGAATAAGTGGCCCAGTGTAGACACAGCCCATATTTACAGAACCTATGCTGGAAGAGCCCCACGCCCCTCAGTGCTGATCCAGCATATGCTAACAGAAGGAAGAGTTAGGAGATGGAATCCAGCTGCAGACCTAGCAAGTAACTTACAAGAGAAGCAACTCCAGACTACACCTGCTGCTCCAAATCTGGGCTTTTGTTGGAAGGGTGACAATACCTCACAAACTATGCCCATGGAATCATGACAACACTGCTGGATCCAATCTTGTGATGAGACCACTGGCCCATTTTTGCACACCCATTGGCTCTGTGTCATGGGTGGCCATGACCTAGTTACAGTCCTGATTAGATCTACACTCTGCTTAGGTCCTGCTTATATTCTCAAGCTAAACAGAAAAGACAAAGAATAGGATCCTGTTCTCATTTTACACATGAGTACAGGAGTTCCATTGAATTTAAGGACAGAAAGGGATCTTTACCTGTCCTAATCTGACCTCCTGTTCATCATAGGCCATTACATTTCAGCCAGTTACAGGGGCAACCTGAGTCCAATAACTCGTTTGGTTGATGTCTGTCCTCTAGACTTGTTAGCGGTCATGCAGATAGTCTGTGGCAGAGCTCTTCAATTCCAATCTAGTGCTCTAACAAGACACAAAAAAGCAGAGCAATTATTTCTGAAATATTTAATTGGTTGATTACATGCCTTGATGGATCTTCATGATCACTTATTATTCTGGATACTGGCAATCAAGATGCTACTGGCTGTTTACTCTGGTTACATTTTCAACTTTGAAATTAAAATGTAGCATGGTAAGTTCACTGAATTTTGATTAAAAAAAATCATCCCAAAATTAGTCTTCTTTTCACATTTATAAATTCTTCACAAATAGAGCCATTTTAATAACCCAGTCACTATTCCAAAATGTTTAACAGTTCACTTGAAAAAGCTGAGCCTGGGGATTGTTATGAACTATTCACTTCATACAGTTGCTGTTTCTTATTCATCATGTGTGATTGTTCATTTAAATCACATGTTATTAATTATTCCCCTGGCTAGACATCACACCTCTTTAAATGGAAGAATAAGAATATGAGAATTATGAGAATAGTAAGTGCCAAATAACCTTAAAAGAGCAGCCAAGTTCCAAATATGTATGGTCTTAGAAGAACAACTGGGATGCAGATAAGAACATCTTGCTGATGCTGGCACTAAATAAAACCAGTTATAGGTTATGGAAGCTAAGCCTTTAGCTCAACCTCTAAAGCAATGCAAAAAAATAGAGCTGATCCAAACCAAATGCCCTGAAGAACATTTGTGGTACAAGTATGACGACAGTGGTCTGTGTGATGTAGGTGGCAACCAGAAAAATACCTTTAAGAATAAAATTACTAGATTAATGCTTTTGGTACAAGGTAAATGGAAATAGTGAAGAAAAGCATGCTAAACAAATGTATGAGGATTGTTGGCAATCAACTACAAGAGCTGTAACTGGATGCCACAAATTCTCACATGTTATTGGGTCAAAAGGTGGGTAAAAGTTTTGAGTGAAAAGTGAGAACTGGAGAAGATTAGACTCCGTAGTCATGGGAAATCAAAACATAGCTGCACAGTTGTCTCTCCAATTGTGGGTTTAGAATTATAGCATGATTCTACAAACAGAAGAGTAAACCATCAAATACGATAAATAAAATGTATAAATTTATACATGGCAAATTGGGATAGTATTGCCAAGTCTATCCTGACAGATCTAAAGATGACAAGACAAATAAAGTATCCCATTGTATCTCTGAATTTGGAATGAAGATATCTAACAGACTATCCAATTTTGTGACCCTTTTAACAGACTAACTGGTGAACATGCTATTGGCACTGATCTGGATAAGGGATATATGCCCACATACTGCAGTTATGTTATATTTGACTCTTTAATGGGTAAAATGACAATAAGAAAGAGAAGCTCAGAAAGCAGGAATGATTTAATCAATAACTATATTATTCCTGATTATGGAGATAGTGCAACTAGGTTTACATGTAGTAATAGCATGGATTTCAACACACATCAGTATATCTGGCAGTGAACTGGAAGATAAAAGCAGCAAAAATACCTTAAGAAATAGGAAGGTTGAGATAAAGATCCCTCTGAGTACACAGAATTTCAAAAGCTTGGTTATGAGAGAACTTCAGAAAAAATGGAAAGAAATATGGGCCAAAGAGGAAAAAAAGGTTAATAGTTGTATTAAGTATGTCCTAAGCTTGAGAATATTGTCATACTTTGCACTATGACAAAAGAAACAAAGTAACTATATTTCCAGTGTTAACAGTTCACCGTGACATGAATTGGATGGGCAAAGATGCATTATGCAAAACATGCAAAGTTAAAGAAACAGATGAGCATCTGTTATGACAATACAATGACAGTTACACAGAAAGAAAGATTATTTATGAAGAACTCAAGTGCCTCAAGGTGCAAATATATTCTGAGAGTATTGGTGAAAGTATCAGGGAGATGGAATAACATTAAGAAATTATGACTGCATTTTCTGAGGCTACAGAACAAGATGAGAAGATATAGATTTTGATTATGTGAAATTGGCAATAGGTGGTGTTCATAGCCACACATGTTGATGCTGCTGCATAAGAAAGAAAGAAAGTAAGAAAGAAAAAATTAAATTAAATCCACAAGTGTAGTCACAAAGAGGGTAAAAATTACCTCTTTGTACCATAGCTTCAGGGGATAGCAGAGTTAGTCTGTAAAGAATAAAATTTAAAAACAACAAATAGTCTGGTAACACTTTAAAGACTAATAAAACATTCCCATGTTAAATAGTAATAGAGAGATAGCCGTGTTAGTCTGATCTTGCTAAAACAAAAGGAAAAACTATATACCACTTTAAAGACTAACAAGATGGTTTAATAGGTGATGAGCTTTCATGGGCCAGACCCACTTCCTCAGATCATATTCTGGAAGAGAATTGGCATGACCATATATACCAAAGGAATACAATGCTAAAAGTGAACACATTATGAAACTGAAAAATCAGATTTTGTACAGAAGGTGGGGCGAGGGGGAGAGAGGGTGGGAATAGCTATTTGAGTCAATGAAAGGCTAATCAGGGGCGATAAGTGGGAAGCTATCCTTGTAATGGTTAAGGTAATTAACATCGTTGTTAAGGCCCATTTGTAAAGTGTCAAATTTAAGCATGAAAGAAAGTTCTGAAGTTTACCTCTGTAATCTGGTATTATAGTCTCTTAGAATTAAGATGCATGTAGTAAAGTCATTAAGACTATGTCCGGGTAGGTTGAAATGAAAACAACTGGTTTTTCCTTGTGAAGATGTCTGATGTCTGATTTGTGGGCATTAATTCTTTGGCAAAGTGTCTGAGAAGTCTGTCCAATATACATAGCAGAAGGACACTGTTGGCACATGATGGCATAAATTATATTTCTGGATGAACAGGAATATGTGTTCTTGATCATATAACTGACATGCTTAGGTCCAGTGATGGTGTCACCAGAGTAAATATGTGGACAAAATTGGCAAATTGGCAAATTGGCAAAATTGGTACTGTGGTGACCAGGAAATGGATCTCTCGTGTTGAATGGTCCAGACTGAGATTGATGGTGGGGTGTAGGTTGTTAAAGTCTCTGTGGAATGCATCCAGTGTTTCTTGGCCATGGGTCTACATCATGAAGATGTCATCGAGGTAGAGTAAGTAAAGGAGGGGTAAAAGGGAATGGGATCTGAGGAAATGTTGTTCTAAGTCAGCCATAAAGATGTTAGCGTACTGTGGGGCCATGTGGGTACCCATGGCTGATCTGGAGGTATAAGTTGTCCCCAGATTAGAAATAATTGTGGGTGAGAACAAAGTTATATAGGTCTGCTACCAGACTGGCAGTGGTATCCTCTGGGATAGTGTTTCTAATCGCTTGTAATCCATCTTCATGTGAAATATTGGGGTAGAGAGCTTCTACATCCCTGGTGGCAAGGATGATGCTATCAGGGAGGCTATCGATGGTTTTTTTCTCAGGAAGTCAGTGGTATCTTGGAGATATCTGGGAGTGTTGGTTACATAAGGTTTGAGGAAAGAGTCTACATAGCTGGATAATCCAGTAGTGAGTGTGCCAATACCTGAAATGATGGGAAGTCTGAGGTGTCCAGGTTTATGGATTTTGGGAAGCAAATAGAACAGTCCTGGTCGGGTTCAGAAGGTGTTTCTGTGTGAATTTGGTCCTGAGTAGAGGCAGGGAGTTCCTTAAGGAGATAGTGTAGTTTCTTTTGGTATTCTGAAGTGGGATCAGAGGAAAGAGGTCTGTAAAATGTGGTGTTGGAGAGTTGTCCAGTTGCCTTCTGGTCATAGTCTGACTTATTCATAATGACCACAGCGTCCCCTTTGTCAGCTGGTTTGATTATAATGTCAGGGTTGTTTTTGAGACTCTGGATAGCATAGTGTTCAGCATGGCTGAGATTGTATGTCATTTGTTGTTGTTTGTGCATAATGTCAGTCTGTGCATTGTTGCAGAAGCATTGTATATAGAAATCCAGATTGTAATTACGACTGTAAGGGGGAGTCCATATAGAATTTTTTTTCTTTTGCTGTTGATAGGGGGGATCTGGTTGGTCAGATTGATGTTCATTGGTAGTTTGGAAATATTTTCGTAGATGGAGGCAGCGAAAGAATGCTTCAAGGTGTTAAGTGGTGGATAGTTTCGGTGCTGTTCCCTTACACAGGCATAAATTTCAGCCTTAATGCATCAATGACTGTTTCCCAAGGTCAGCAGATGAACGCAGCTTTTCTCTGTGAGTTTGCTGCTTCTGCGTCTTCATCCTGTGTCTAAATAAGTTTCAGTCTGTGAACTTTGCCTCTTTTTGAAGTTGCATATCTCATGGGAATAACTGAGGGATGTTCAGTTATGGATTTGACAGATGGTTCACATCAAAAGGAAGTGATACTTGGTAGGAAATAAGCAAGTTCTATGCTTTTCTGGTGTAACAGGATACTGTATTGACTTCACAGAAGTGGTCTATATATAAAACATAATATTTTGAATGAGATTGTATGAAGTGGTAGTGATGGAACTAAAAAGCACAGGACAGACACATGAATTATTTTGGTGGTACCTGAATTAGTTGTACTGATGAAGTTATTGTGAAGTTTTGTTTATATCATAGGGCTTTATCTTGTTCTCTTTATTCAGGCAAAACTCTTTGGGGAGCTCAGGATTGATCCCTACCACAGTAAACATAACATAGATCAAGCTCTTTGGCTAGGTCTAAACTACAAGATTATTTCAAAAGAATAACTCCCAAAATAACTATTTCAAAATAGCGTATCCACATTACAAATCCCCATTGAAATAGCACAGCTCTATATCGGAATAGTGCGTCCACACTCATTGGAGCCTGAATCACATTTAAGGTCCCCCAGAAGCACTCCCAGCAAGGCATCAAGACAGCAATCACTTTCTATAGCTGCTTCCTGAAGCTATCTGAGGCTTGTGTTTAAAGGGGCTCCCTTCTACAGCTGTGTCTCAGCTTCTTCTCCATTGCCTACCTCCTTGAGGGACAGCAAACACTACACCGTGTGCTCTGGTTACCTTTGCGGACACCACAGCACTTTCAGCTTGGAGCTGGACCTGCTGCAAAGCAGTCACCAGCTCTTAGACCTGCTGTTGCACCGCCTGGTCCAGTTTATGTAGGCAGCCCTCATGGCATTGGTTGAGGGCGATGACCAGCCTGAAATGGGTGACACTCCCGCCCCTTCATCAGGCCTGGATGCTCCTCATGCACCACAGTCCCTCCACCCCCTGCACACCGTGCACTGCTGCTTCTGGCACTGGGACACCAGTTCCAACTGGTGGGACTGGATCATCATAAAGTGGTGGGACAACCAGCAGTGGCTCCAGAACTTCTGCATGCAGAAGAACACCTTCCTGGAGCTGTGCAAGTGGCTTGCTCCTGCCCTATGGTGATGGGATACCTGCATGTAACCCAACATCCCCCTCCAGAAGCACATCGCCATTGCACTTTGGAAGTTTGCCACCCCAGATAGCTACCACTTCATCGGGAACTAGTTTGGCATGGGGAGAGTGACAATCAGAGCTGTGATCATGCAGGTATGACTTTCCTTCTATTGTCTCAGGAGGCAGTGAACTACTGCAATGAGTTTCCTAGGGAAGGGGGCAGGAGAATCTCCCTCCATGGAGGTTTTCAGTCCCAGCTTCACAAAGCCCTGCCAGGAATGGGGTAGTTGGTGTTGGTCCTGCTGTGCGAAGGGGCTTGGGCTTAGGGAACTCCCAAGGGCTGTGGCAACCAGGCCCCTGACCACAGGCCCTTCAAATACATCAGTCAGAAGGGGTAGTTTTCAGTGGTCCTGAAGGCCCTCGTGGACCACCGGGGCCGCTTCACCGACATTAATGTCGGGTGGTCAGGGAAAGCCCATGATGCCCACATCTTTAGGAACTCCAGCCTGCTCAGAAGATGCACATCAGCACTTTTTTCCCTGACTACACCATCATTGTCGGGGATGTGAACGTGCCTACGTGCACCATGGGTGACTCCACCTACCCCTTGATCACCTGGCTAATAAAGCTCTACACAGGACACCTGGATCCCAATACGGGACAGTTGAATGCTGGGCCCAGCAGGTGCTGCATCCTGTGTTCTTACTAGTAAGTCCATTTTTCCTCATACCATTCCTAGGATTATCAGAGACCTGCTATAATTTTTTCCACTTCTTTTATATCTGGTATCTTGTTCAGACACATTTTAAATGAAGGACTTTCATATAATAATACATTTCCAACAGCTACCTTTAATTTTTTGGAATGGGTGCTCTGAATTATTCTACAGATATTAAGTATATTGCCCAGAATATAATAGATTAAGTATTTGTGTTTTCCAGATTATTGTATATATGTGACTGGAAATTTTGAATTTCAAGGCAGTTCCCTAAAATGTGTGTGAGATGGTGACCAATAGTGTACTGTCTCTATTGTAAAGTAAGTGGGTGCTGGATTAATTTTGTTTGTGATAACTAGATAGAAGAAACGCATAATTATTATCCAGAGGAATTTTCCCCAACAAATGGGGTGTAAGGAAGTGGTGATGTGAACATCTGGAAGATATTTATCCCACCTATCATCTTCTGCAAGACTTTGGATGTCTAATCCCTATTTTTCTTGTATAGCCAATGATTTATCTGTTTTTATATTGATTAAGACTATATAATCTTAGGCCACTAGTTGTTTAGTTCTAAAAACAATATCACCGAAAGAAGAGTAGAAGTGTGATTTTTTTTTCAGCACATTCTTCTGAAACAATATCCACATAGTGTATCCAGATCTAATACTTAGGTTGCTATAGAGTGTAATTTTAACTTGTATGAACACTAAAGACCTATTCTGTATCTATGAAGAATGGAACATAGATTAATGCCAAATGCCTGCAGCTGAATCCAGAGAAGCCTGGATTCATGGGTGTACTTTGGGGAAGACAAACGGAAGAAAGCAATGTGACACTGGAAGAGTTGGTGACAGCTCAGGTGAAGTACCCAAGCCTCATTGAACACTTACAAATCTAAGTCTTGCTTAACTGCATGTTAGCATTATCAAAATAAATATTGAATGTTAAGTTGATAAGAAAAAAGTATTTAGTGTTTTATAAAATGCTTCTTAGGATGCTTTACAGAGCAAAATTAATTCTAAGCTATAAATAGGTGATTTAAAAAAATTCCTCATTATTCAACAATAAGATATAAACTCAAGTGGCAACTGAGTTCCAGGGAACATCCAGACTTTTTACAGTAAAACCTGTGTCATCCAGCAAGGTCGGGGATTAGGGCATTCTGGTTATCTAAAAATTCTGATTATCTGAGAGTCCTATCAACCTAGGAAAAACACATGGACAATAATAGTAAAACTCAAGTTTTTAATATTGGTAGTTTTGTAGTGTGAGGCAGTTGGTCTCACATTGCTATTTTGAGTTAGAGATAATTAGTACTTCTTAAATAACATTTTTTAAGCCAATCATGGTAAACCAAGCCAGGCCTGTGTGCTTGAAGATGACGCAGTATTGTGGCTGGGGGCAATGCCGGTTAACAAAGTTTTCTGGTTAACAGAGTGCTGGATAACAAAGGTTTCACTGTATTATAGAACCATGGTACCAAAGGACAACATGAGGGGATAGCAAATTCAAACACACCAGACTATTGTTCTGAATACTCCAGGTATTTTTCACTCAGATCCCTGGCCCTCAGAAAGGAGGGAATTTATTCTTCAATAGTTGGTCCTTTAAATCTGGAAAAGGTAAGCAGAGACAGCAGAAAGGTAGCCATTTGGTATCTGATTGTTATAATGCCTGCACCATCCTCCTTTCCAAATGGCAGGCTGTAAACTATTTCTTTTATTCTTTCTGTTATCCCTGAGGACTTGGCACTTCTTCACACAATCAAGTTAAGTTATGAGGTAATTCCTGCATTTGAGGTTATTACTACCAGGCCATGATTTTTCAATTGTATTCATTATTTGTTGGTCTATAAGTTGCTTGTTCATTGTGGCTATTTATTTGATATTGGGTTGTTTTGCTTGAATACTTTGGCTCCATTCAATGTTTCTGTTCCCTTATTGAAGGAAGATTGGGTGTTTGTTGTTGTTGTTGTTGTTGTTGTTGGCAAAACAACATTTGTTAAATGGGATTTTGATCAAGGATGATGGTAACTCTAAAAAGAAGACAGCAAATGTGCAATAATTTTATCAATGCAGGTTCGGGGGACCATGGAAAAAAATACAGCAGCAGTTCCTTGCTTCTCTGCATTCCAGACTTTGGTGCTCTTTTAAGGTTTGCACAAATGGCCAATTATAACATGTGGGTTAGGTTGTATGTATGATTGAGCTGATAAGCTCTAAAAAACAAACACTAACTCATTGTTGAACTATAATAAGGTCACAGCAGGAAAATGCTGGCTACAATGATGATAATTGTTCAAAATATAACAATACTTTTCTCTTAAGTTTTTCAGCAGACATGTAGTGATGAGAACAACAGCCGAGTACCACAATATTCTGGCATTAAAAGTTGGAGAAAAGTTAATTTGAAATAGAGGGGTTTGATTTCTCTTTGTCCCTCCCTCTTTAACCTCTTGGGCTTCCTGAGGACTTGTTCTCACATCCAAGACGAATGAGAGATCCTAAATCCTCTAAGCCTGGAAAATGGATTTAATCTTAGGAGAGAAGCACGGGTGCCAGGTTTATCTAATTCATTCTCATGGCCCCAACAGGTCCAAGCAGAGCTGTCCCATACATAGGATGGACCAGGGCAACTGCCATGATCCCTGCACTTTGGAGACACCAAGCTTCAGGGGAATGTGGGGGCCAAGGTAGCTGAGAGGGTTAGTGGGGAGGGGGGCCTAGTGCCAGCAGCAGCGAGCAACCCAGCCCCAGCCCATCATGCCCCATCTCTTCCCACTGTCCTGCCCTCATTCCACACCTTTCCTCAAGCCCCTGCCTTTTTCCAGCTTCTGCCCCCTCCTTTGAGTAATGTCAGGAGCCAGTGGAGCAGGGCAGAGTGGAGCAGGGTGGGCTAGGACCAAGCCCTCCACTAACTCGCAGGCTGCCCTGGACTCCGTATTCTGTTAAAAAGCAGAAGCCCCCAGAAGTGCAGGCCCCCAGTCCACCCGATGGACAGGATAGCTCTGAAAATATAAACCCAAACTATAGGGGAATTGAGCCCATGTTTCTGAACATTGATGGAGCATGGGCCCAAATAACTAACTCCCTCTGTATACATCATTAAAAAGGGGGATACACTTTGAATCTGTTATTAGGTTTTTCCCTGTGAATATAATCTTGCCTTAGCATGAAAGCAGGATAATGTAGATGTCTTTGTATATGTATATTTGTGTAGGACAGTCCACAGATTATGTCTCAGATTTCCAAAGGTCTCTGCACCTTCATCTGAATTTTTAGGGGTCCACCAATGAAAAATATTGAAAACCTCTGATCTGGACTACACTTTGATGTCCTGTTTTAACTGGAGTTAAGTGGCTGCCAATTAACATAAATGAACTGACACTTTAGAAAATGCTCATTTTGACCCTTTCTGGTGCCAGACCTTGGTCACCTGGAGTCTGATTATCAGAGGGTTTGAGCCCACAACTCCAGCAGAAGTTAGTGGGAGCTGGGAGTATGCCATCAAATGACCAAAAAACAGAAGCCACTTGTTATAAGCCTTGGAGGCCAGTGATTCCCCCTGAAATAATGGAATATTCCGTCAGGCAGAACAGTACTAAGAATCCCTACTGGAGAGGACCCAATGGTTTATCATGAAAATGCTAAAAACCCTTTGGCTACGTCCAGACTGGCATGATTTTCTGCAAATGCTTTTAATGGAAAAGTTTTCCGTTAAAAGCATTTTCGGAAAAGAGCGTCTGGATTGGCACGGATGCTTTTCCGCAAAAGCACTTTTTGCGGAAAAGCGTCCATGCCAATCTAGATGCGCTTTTGCTCAAAAAAGCCCCGATTGCCATTTTCGCGATCGGGGCTTTTTTGCGCAAAACAAATCTGAGCTGTCTACACTGGCCCTTTTGCCCGAACGGGAGCAGCATAGTATTTCCTCAAGAAGCACTGATTTCAGACAGTACGAAGTCAATGTTCTTGCAGAAATTCAAGCGGCCAGTGTAGACAGCTGGCAAGTTTTTCCGCAAAAGTTTTGCAGAAAAACTTGCCAGTCTAGACACAGCCTTTGAGTATAACATAGGCACCTAATATACTTAGGCAATTCATCCTGATTTGACCCTCTCAGCACTGCCTTTGAAATATATTATACTACAACATGAGTGTTAGAGAGCAGAAGGTTTGTTAACACCAGGGCCACGTCTACACTGGCATGAATTTCCGAAAATGCTTTTAACAGAAAAGTTTTCCGTTAAAAGCATTTTCGGAACAGAGTGTCTAGATTGGCACGGATGCTTTTCCGCAAAAGCACTTTTTGTGGAAAAGTGTCCGTGGCCAATCTAGACGCAGTTTTCCGCAAAAAATCCCTGATCGCCATTTTCGCGATCGGGGCTTTTTTGCGGAAAACAGTACTATGCTGTCTACACTGGCCCTTTTGGGCAAAAGTCTTTCGGAAAAAGACTTTTGCTCGAACAGGAGCAGCATAGTTTTTCTGGAAAAGCACTGATGATTTTATATGAGATCGTCAGTGCTTTTCCGGAAATTCAAGTGGCCAGTGTAGACAGCTGGCAAGTTTTTCCGGAAAAGCTGCTGATTTTCAGAAAAACTTGCCAGTCTAGACACAGCCAAGAAGTTTGTACTGCTTGATTTCTAGTACTATAATTAAAGGGATACAATCTCCCTAGTATGGACAAGTCATATCAATATAAAGATGCTTAATACCAGCATAGCGTGGGGAATAAACCACATTGGTGTATGGCAGTGTTTCCTGCATGGTGTTCCGTGGAACCCCGAGGTTCCACGAAGTGAAAATAAGGGTTCCACGACAAAATTCCTTTACAATAACATGTTATGATTTTTAAAAATTAGTATTTAATGCATATTAGTTTTTAGCTTTATTTTTTGTACACATTAAATGTGATTTTTGTTTTTAAATATGTGTAATTAAACTAAATGTTGGTTTCATGACCTTGTTCAGCATTTGTTTATTATTATCCTTAATTATGTGTGGTCTACTTTTTAAGCTCCATATATAAGTGTTATTAAGGGTTCTGCAAAATTCTTTCGTGTTTAAAAGGGTTCCATGGCCAAATAAAATTGGGAAACACTGGTGTATGGGGACACCTATTCGGGTAGAAACCAATAAATTGCTTGTACAGTCTTATTGTAGTTCAATTGAGTATGTGTGTTATGATGTAGAGTAGATTAACAAGTGTGGCCTTTCCCCTCATTGCATTAGTTTCCTCTAAACTACCAAGGGAAGTGGTGGTTCCTCCATCTCTTGAGGTCTTCCAATGAGGATTACATGCTTTTCTGGGGTGTGCTTTGGTCCAAAACTCACTTCTGCACCACACAGGAAGCCTGTGAAATGAGCAGGGGAGGGAGGAGCAAACAGTTTCTTGTGGCTTAAAGGCTACAAATCTATGAAAATCTGTGTGCCACACTGAACAGCCTCTGATGTTTTCATGTGTAGCCTGCTTGAGTCCCAGAACTAACTGGGAGTGTGGGATGTGATACAAGGAGGGCAGCTCAAATCTGCAACGTGGCTGGCCAGGGGCAGAACATTAGCCTTGCGGGATGTGTGTAGGTGTAGCAGTGACATCACAGGGACTATTGCAGAACCTTAGCTTACCGGCAAAGGAAATTTGGAGGCAATTACCTCACAGAAATTACATGACAATGGCCAAGTAGTACAGACTGCAAGGCAGGGTTAATCTCAGAGACATGCCCCGCCCTCCCACCCACCCCGTGGCTTTGCTGCAGCCAGAGTCTTTTTCAAAGTCACCCTTAATGACTGAGAAACATGGGAATGCACCAGCTCCACACCGTCCATCCCTTTTGGCAGGTGCCCAAGGGACCACAGGGGCTGTGACACTGAGGATGTTTGTGATGTGGCATAGAACCCCACACTGGGCCAGGAGCAATAGGATAACCATTATAGGTCACTGGGATCCCACACTACTTCTCCTGCAGAACCTGGAGGAGGAGTGTGGTCAAGCAGAGAAACCAGCCAGCAGCACAGAAGGACACTTAAGGAGGCCTAGCAATCCCTGCCCTGTTATAATTGCAGCCAATGGCAAACCTGGAGGGGAAAAAACAGAGCAGAGAACTCTCCAACTCAGTTCAAGGCTGGACAATAAAAAGACAGGTGCTACCTGCCTTCCCACCTGAGGGAAGGATCACTAACCTGCCTGTCAGGCAACCACCATGGGATCACCCAAAGGAGGGTTTGTATAACTTTTTCTATTGCTTCCTCAAAGCCTTTGCCCACTGATCAGGTGAAGGAGCAGCCCCCAGGTGTCGGGCTCTTGGATTACAGTCCAACAGACCTAACATGTCAGCAAAGATCTATCCCTCTTTTCCCCAAGAAGGCCAACATTTCCTTTAAAATCTCTACACTGGAGTCAGGAACTGGTAGGCACTGGCTCCTAGAAGCCACTGGCTTCCATGCACCATCTCTCACTGCTATCTCACTTGGAAACTATAAAGGGGGACTCAGTGGAAGGCCCATAGGTTAGCAGGTGGAGATGGGGGAGAGACCCCACTCCGAACTTTTGTAGAATATTCCTAGAGCCCAGACACATGGGCCCATAGAATTCACCATGTCTAGAGAGGAGAGTTTTAAAGAATACTAAACAGTCAGTCTGATGTTTGTTTTCAGGTGTTTCCAAAAAAAATTCTGAAGGGATTACCATGCTGCAACGTTTAGACTCAGGGTACATCTACACAGCACTCTTATTTCGGAATAAGCTACTCCAGAAGTTATATTCCAAAATAACATTTTGAAATAGAACATCTACACTACAGAGAAGCCTCAAAATTAGTCCAAGATAGGCTCCCCTAATGTGGACACGGTATCTCGATTTAAAGCCCCAGAAAGCACTAGGGAATAATTGCTTAGAATGGCCCTGATGTGGAGCTATTTCAAAATAGCAGCAGTGGAGCATTCACACTACCGCTATTTCAAAATAGCCAACTCAGAAGAGGAGTTATTCCTCATGAAATGAGGTTTACAGAAGTTGGAATAAGCCATCCGTTATTTCTAATTTATTTCAAAGTAATGGAATTGCTGTGTTGACACTAGCATTGTTATTTCAAAATAATGTCAGTTATTTCAAAATAACTGTGCAGTGCAGACACACCCTCAGAATTCTCCAAAGGGCTAGTTCATTGTGGTAAACACCCTCTGCTGTTCTCTTACTATTCTGTGAGGATGGTCTTCTTTGGTAAAGCATTTGTTTCTCAGTGTTTGTAGGGGAAATCTTTCAACAAGAATATTCAATTAAGGGTTTTGAGTGGTAGGATTAGGAAAAGTGTCAAAGCATATCTACTCTCCTCACTCAACTCAGAGCCACACAGTCTTTAAAACATTTAAATCTAGTTAAAATAGTGGTACGCTATAGACAGAATCCTGCAAACTTCTGCACAAGTGAATCCAGTACCATAGAGTTCATTGCAGGACTGAGTATTTCACAAAACATTTTGACTATGTCTACATTGCCCCCATTTTGCACAAAACAATATGCAAATGAGGCAAAGCGTGGAATATTAATATTGCATAATTAATGAGGGTCTGTTTTTGTGCAAAAACCCCCTCTTGAGCAATTTTTTTCAGGAGGAATGGCTCTTGTGCAAAAGCCTCTTCCACGCTTTGCCTCACTTGCATATTTTTTGCACAAAATGGGAGCACTGTAGACATAGCCTTTGATTTTGATGGAATTTTGTATTCTAACAGAATATGATCGAAATCAAACTTTCTCTGCACAGCTCTACTCAACACTCCAAACAAAAGCCATAGATGGTTATTAGTATTAAATAGCTTAGGAGCTCAATAGTGACAAATTGCAGATTAGTGTAGGATTTTTTTTGTTTGTTGTCATTGTTGGTTATATGCAATAAAATGTGGATGAATTGCAAGGGGTTATATGAATAGTTTAAAACTTTAAAACCAGAGCAAATACTCGATCATATTTCACTCCAAGGACTCTAGTTTGACATTTAGCTAACATACTGTATCTGCATTCATTTCTCTGTGAGGTCTTGAATAGATTCTTGTCAGATTTAATTAAATTATTTGCATATCTTAATAAAAGGTTACTCAGCAATCTTTTACAAAGTTTATTGTTTTAGTAAGAACTTCATGAGGTTGGAAAGTATGGCACATGATTTATAAATAGACCCATATTTCACACTGTAATCCACATCATTCTTAATACAGAGATGCAGCCTGTAGCAATTATTCATTTGAGCACGTGAGGGTCCTTGTTGAGTGGTGGTTACCTAGACTGAGACAGAGCATTGCACGTGTTGTCTTCCTTAGCTGCACCTAATTAGTTGAAAGTTTATCCCTACACTATCATTTTGTTACATAATGCTGGGAGTTCTTCATTCTTTTTCACTCCTCAAGATGCAACTCTCGGAGGCTACATCTACACTGCAGACTTTTTGCTCAAGAAAAAGTGTTCTTGTGCAAAAACTTGCAGAGCATCTACACTGCACACATGTTCTTGCACAAGTAAAGTTACAGTAAAGCATCAGAAGAGAGGGCTTCTTCTACAAGAGTTATTCTTCTCCACATGAGAAATAAGCCCTCTTGAACAAGAGCTCTTGTGCAAGAAGGCAGTGTGGATGGGCAACAGGAGTTTCTTGTGCAAGAAACCCCTATAGCTAAAATGGCCATCAGAGCTTTCTTGTGCAAGAGAGCGTTCACACTGCCATGGACACTCTTGTGCAAAAGCACATTTTTTTGTGCAAAAGCACGTGGCAGTGTGAACATGCTCTTGTGCAAGACCTTTTGTGTAAGAACTCTTGCACAAAACAGTTCTTTCACAAGAAGCCTGCAGTGTAGATGTAGCCCAAAAGTATAAACTCACAAATAGAGCCATAATAGGATCCCATTTCAATTATATATTTGGTTTTCTTAAAAAAACAAAAACCAGAAAAACACAAAACACTTTGTGTCTGTTTACCTCCCCAACCAAAATATTGTGATACACCACTTCCCCTGAAAATTTCATTTTGAATTGACATTTTGTTTTGAAAACATGATTTAAAACAACTTTAAAATTTTTTGGCTAACTCAAATTTTCTCTTTTTTTCGCAAGATTTTGTAAAAGATCTCTTTCAATTTGAAATAAATCAGTTTTATTTTTTTATTATTGTTTGCATCAGTCACCAAACAAAAAATATCAACTATTCATTTAGCTCTAATTAGAATTCAAGGTGATTACAGAAAAGGCTACAATCAAAATGGCATCCACAAAACAAAATGACGGTTATAAGTTCACACAGATATATGCTCCAACAATCATAACTTTCTCAGCATAAATAGTCATTATACTTATTCATGCAAATGAAATGAATTTATTATCTTGGAAGCACTTTTATAAAAAGAATGACCATTTCTATTGTGATATTCATTGTAAAAAAAGAAAAAAAGTAATTTTGAACTGTCATATGTGCATGAGAAAATTTAAAGAAAAAATTGCAGTTTGAATTCATTAATCTAAAAAAATGGATTTGGAAAAATATTCTATGTTTATAAATTGCTCAATAGGGAACACAGAAATAAGAAAGAACACAACGCTCACAATAGATGTTTCAAAATACAGGACTATGTTTCTGCCAAACTCCTTCCTAGATAAATACTCCTTAATAAATCTGAATGGCCAAACTGCATCCATTTCTGTACTGAGGTTCAATAAAATAAGTTTGTTTATATATTTAGCAGAATTTTTTGTCACATAACAGCTTCTGTTCTGACAGTTAGTGATGGATTTTCAAAATAGCTAAGTTTTGCACATGCTGAGCTTTTCTAAAAATCTGGCCATTCATTTTGGTGTTCAATTGGCAGTTGAGTTCTTTTGAAATACTGGTCCTTTGTTGTCTTTTTACCCATGTTCACAAGGAAAATCTGTGGCTGAATCAGGTAGTAACCCCATATATCCACTATCCTAGTCTAGCACTTAACTACAAGAATGTCTCACCTTGCTGATCATTTAAAAGAACGGCATCAATTACTCCCAGGAAAATTCCCCTAATGGACTATAGCCAAAGGGACAGATTTTATATTAATAAAGAAATACAATCTTTTCATTAAAAAACTGGGTTTTTTTCACTTAACACCATTTTGAATTAACAAATTATGTAATGACTTTGTAATCCAGATTCTGTAGTTTCAACCATTCATCTCTATTTTTTAATGAGCAGTTATTATTCCTCATTGCCTTCTGATATAATAAATGGGAGTTATATTTAAATAATGAAGTTTATGCATTACTCTTTTGCCTTCTGCCTGTTGGTCTCTAATTATACAAATATTAATTAAACCTCACCACACCCCTGTGAATAGAACTGAATGAAAATCAGAATTTCCAACCTGCATGGATTGCAAATATTTCAATATTTTTATTTGATTCGGGACAAAAATATTAAAAATGTATTTTTCAGAAAACAAATTTTTTTTAAATGGCAAAACATTTCATTTTGTCATTTTCAAGCAAAATGAAATATTTCAGTATTCCTGATACAAAAACTTTCAATTCATGTTATTGAACTGATCCCAAACCTTTTAATTTTCAGTCAGTTCAACATTACTCTGCATTTGCCTTTAGCACTATATTGTTTTGGGTAAGGGACATTGTAGTGGTCCCTGATCACTCCATTCTTCCATATGATCCAGGCTCCCCACTCAGACTATGTTTCTCATGATGTACCAGCAGTCATGTGACTCCCATGATGCATCATGTACTTGATCAGAGGAATACTGATGTAATCAAGGGAGATGTGGTTGGAACTGTAAGAGAGAATCATGACATGAAATACCTAAATAACAATGCTAGTGAGGGAACGTTGCCCTATAGGGACATGTAATTTAATTTTGAATTGACTTGAAACAAAAATATCAGGTCCTTTCAAGACATTGAATCTGGTCAAAACTAACATGAAATTAAGTATTTTGTTTCGATATTCCCCCCCAAAATTAAAAAAACTTCACTAAAATCAACATAATCCTGTAGAAAATTCTAATTTTTGTAGAAACTGCATTTTCTATCAAAAAAATTACAGTGGAGAATTCATGACTGGCTCTGAACAGTGAAGTAGATATTTGTAATCTATGGAACACTAACCTCAATGAGACCAGAATTTCACTGTCTGTTTTTCCAGAGGTAAAACCAAGGCACGGAGAGATTAAATTACTTGATCAAATTTGCTGTACATTAAAAAATAGGAGGTAGAACCCCTGACTTCAAGGCCTGTTCTTGAACAACTATTCCATTCTTCCTGCTGCAATAGTAGCACCTCATGAAGCTATCTGCCACGTACTTGGTTAAAATGATCCACGTACCAAAGTAGAATGAATTCCTTGCCACCCCATAAGCATGTTAGGAAATATAAAGATACAACAAAGAGACAGTTTGTATTATTTCCCTAAACACAACTGCTCAAATTGTAGAAAAAGACTATTTGTGAATCTATTTAATCTCTTGGAAAAGGTCACCAAATTATTTGTTAGAAAAATAATTGTCGGACTATTTGTAGACATGCAGGATAGTGGACAAATTATTTAAATGCACTTATTCATCAAATGAAGGGGTGGGATGAAGGGAAATCACTGAACTATTCAAGGATATTTTTGTAACAGCTTTCATCTAGAGAACTGAAAAGAGATCAATAATCAGTAATAATAAAACAATGCCTAGCTTTTATGTACAAGGAGTCCTGTGACACCTAGAGCATGTCTACACAGCAGCATTATTTTAGAATAACTGATGTTATTCCAAAATAACAAAGAGCACATCTAGGCTACATCTATACTGCAATGCTATTTCGGGATACAGGAGTAGCCTGGAACAGCTATCCTGTATCTTCACAGCAAGCCCATTATTTTGGGCTCACTATTCCAATGTCCCCATAAACCTCATTCTATGAGGAGTAAAGGATGTGTTGGAATAGCACTTTATTTCAAAATTTGGCACTGTGTAGACAGACCAAATGACGAAATAAGCTATTTCGAAATATCATCAAAATAAGATACACAATTTGCATTGTTCAAATTGCATATCTTATTTCGAGTTACGGTGCAGTGTAGAGACACAGCTAGAGTGCCTGCCATTATTTTGAAATAATGGCAAGATGGAGGACTTCTTACTCTGACTTCTGTAACTCTCATTTCACAAGGAATAAGAGAAGCTGAAGGAGGAGTGTTCTTCCTTCAGCGTCCTGCTGTGTAGACAGCATCAAAAGGTGCATTAAGCTTTTTCGACTTCAGCTCAAGCTGCATAGCTTAATTTGACTTTTGCCCTGCTGTCTAGAGATGACTTTAGAGACAAACTATCAATCTCTCTCTCTCTCTATATACACACACACACACACACACACACACACACACACACACACACACACAGAATCATGAGCATTCGAGGGCAAAATCCTGATCTTGAGAACATTACATCAGCAGATCTCAAATTGCTTTACAAAAGAAGTATGCATCATTGTCCACATCTTTACAGACGGTGAAACTGAGGCACAAGGAAGTAAAGAAACTTGCCCAAAGTCACTGGCTAGGCCATTGACTAAGCTAGGAATAGAAACCAGGTCTCATTAAGAACATTTCCTCATTTCTTTCTTTATGTTTCTCTACCCTCCACACTTCCAATTATGCAAGATATCATAGAATCATAGAATAATAGGACTGGAAGGGACCTCAAGAGGTCATCGAGTCCAGCCCCCCGCCCTAAAGGCAGGACCAAGCTCCGTCTACACCATCCCTGACAGATGTCTATGATACAAACTATGTACTTTACTCAAAAACAGTTATTTAATTTCTAGATTAAATAGACACAATTTGTCAGGATGAATGCAAATAATCAACAGGAACTAGTGAAGCATGGTTATTTTGTACCTTTTCATGCTGACCTAATTATCTCTAGGATTTAGATAGATTTGGTGCCTCCACGTCATTACAAAGAGTGAAGTTTGTTCCACTTAGTGATTTATTTAGAGGAATGACAAATTACTTTGTACTAAGGTGTTTGAGGTTTTTTCCAATTATATGCAGCAGGGAAGGTATAGATGGATTACACTTTATTAGTTGAACTACCCAGAGAAATGAAATTAATTAATAAGGTTAATTTAATATTAGTATATATCTGTCATAAAGGTCAAAGTATTCCTAAAGTTTATGTTGGATCTGGAGACTAAAACCTCAATAAAGAGTGCTTGTGTACCAAAGGAAGAGACCAAATAGTCTAGTCCTTGTATTTTGAATAATACTTGCCTACTGAATCTATATTTATTTAAAATGGGAAATAAAAATAATCCAAATATTTCAGGACATAAACTGGTCATAATTTGGGGGCAGGAAGAAAAACAAACAAAAATAACAAATCATTTATCAACAGAGTACTTTAGTGTTTGAAGATGCTCATTTGAAAAAGAAATGTCAGAATGATCATGTCAGAAGTATATTGTCCCTGGGGGAAATGTTCACCAAGCTCATGGGGGGAATGATATGCATTCCATTATGGGCTGAACACTTCCTGCCCCTTAGCCCCACACAGATCACTGGGCCTGTAGGGAGTCCTATTCAGAAGGGGGAGCAGGCTTTCATGGAAACAAGTGAGCCCCTTTTCACATGGGAAAAGGGAGAACTGCAGAGAGAGGGCATTTTTTCCCTGTGCATATTTTGTTTTTCCGTAGTCCTTGTGTAGATAGTTTGTGGTATACATCAACTCTTCAAAAAGGGTTGCACCTGTATTAACATTCTGATAGTGATTCACTCTGACCCCTGGCTATGAGTAGGTAAGCAGCAAAGTAATGGAACTAAGGAAAAAATAAGCTGTGACAAGTATTTTTATTCCAATGCAAACAAGTAATTCTAATCTAGTGTCAGAAAGACTGTGAGATGTTCATTTTGGGCACAGCGGGGAAATTGGTAAAGGTAAAGGTCACATATTGGCAGAGGAAAAGCATTGCTATTGTGCCTTAGGAAAAGTAAAAGAATAAAGAAAATTGAATATAAAGTATGTAAAAAGACAGTTTAAAAAGTCATTTCATTTATCCAGGCTACTCTGTTATGCTGAAAGTAATGGATTGTATGCAGTGGAACAGATTTCCAATGGAGTTTTAACTGGTAGGCAGCAACGCAGTCTTTTGTCTTAGATGACCTTGTACCCCCATTAAAATGTACTACAAAGACAAAAGAGCTTTTAGAGAGAAACTTGGTCTCTGCTGTCTAGCAGTAAACACCAGCAGTAAATACATAACATTATTGTAATGAAACAAAATATTGATTTGGGACTATTTGTTGTCAGCGGCATAAACCAAGGCCAGATTCTGTCATGATTAATTTTCCACCGAACAGTGCCTCAGGGTACGTCTAGACTACAGAGTTTTGTCGACAGAAGTTTTGTCGACAGATACTGTCGACAAAGCTTCTGTCGACAAAGAGCGTCTACACTACATTCAGTTCTGTCGACAAAGCAAGCTGCTTTGTCGACATGGCAATGTAGACGCAAGGACAGTTTACATTTAAAAACGCCTTCTGTTGACAGAACTCTTTCAACAGAAGGCGTTATGCCTCGTAAAATGAAGTTTGCCAGCGTCGACAAAACTGCTGAGTTCTGTCGACGTTATGTCGACAGAACTCAGCGGTAGTGTAGACGCAGGTATAGTTTTGTCGACAAAAGTGGACTTTTGTCGACAAAACTCTGTAGTCTAGGCACACCCTTACTGTGCAGGCAGATCCATTAAAATTAGTAGACCATATTCTGATAGTCTTACTCATATGCTTGCTCTGATTACTGGTGTATTCATCCACAGTGGTACAGAGTTTGGGCTACTGCTGGGGTCTCAAATGCATGGCCTGTGGGCCACAGAGACATGGAACCAATGGTGCAGAGCTAGCAGCCAGGAGCTTCTATAGCCCTCCTGCACTACCAGTGATGGTGGGGGACACATTGTGGGGGAGCAGGCATCAGACTGTTAAGCTGGGCTGGGAGAATGTGCAAAGACCTTCCTCCTCCTCCCCTCAGAGCCCTGCCAGAGGTTTTCACTGGCCCAGTAGGGAGATTTGAGGACTGGTACTAGCCCTAAGGTAAAATGAGTTTGAGACCCCTTGGCTAGAGAGGGAGAGAAAGACACGATGTCTCTGTAACCCACCTGGTAGGGGGAGACTCCAGGGCCAGTTCCTCTGCTCCAGTCATTCTTTCTTTATTGATCAACAATGTAAAAGCTTCAACTGGAGAGACTGAGGGAGCCACGCAGGAAAATGTTCATAAATCAATGGTGAGAGACCTCACCTCAGCCCTGTTCAAAGCCTCGGGCAGAGATGGAGGAAGTGAACCTTGGTCTCCCACATTGCAGCCAAGTGTTCTAATCATTGAGATAAACCCAATAATGTGGGCCTTCCTATAAAGCCGAAGGGCTGAGAAGAAAGAAACAAAAGATACTGGAGAATTTTGCTCTGTCTTACAATATAGGACAGAACACTAATTAAGTGAACCAGCTCAGAATAAATAAACCAAAGCAAAAATATTTGGGTAAAATCTTTCTCTACCATTTCTAAAATCCCCTACTTATATGTTTATCACCTTTAACATCTATTGACTTTGAGATCTTGGGGTGCCTTGCATCTCTCAAGATCAGGTCCCTAATTTATGTAGTAGTGTTGTAAGGATGCAGAGAACATACATCTTTAAGAAATACACAATTCCCAATGAACCTTAAATATATATCCAGTGAAAACTGTTTTGCAGGTAAAACACAGGATCTGGTGATAGAAAGAAATACTGACTTTTCTCATTTTTATGAGCTAAAGAGACAGATGTTGCCTAATTGCCTCAGTCTGTACAAAGTTGACTTAATTTGAGGGCCAATTCTGCAATAATTTTATCTAATGAATACACAGAATGAACTGAAATCAATTAGCCTATGTGGGTCTAACCATGCATGTGTTAATTTAGACTTAATTAGTGTTGAGTGACTGTCAATTATGTAAGGTTCTTCAAAGAACATAAGGAAAGGGATAATATAAATATGATCTGGGGGTAAGGCCAGGATCCAGAAAGGTGATTTAAGTGTCTAGATCCCAGATGTAGGCACATAACTTCCAGTTATAGGCTCCAGTGAGATCAACAAAACAAAAAAACCCTTAGCTGCCACCTAACCATGTAGGAGCCTATATTTATTCATTGCCTAAATTTTCAGGGGAAAAGTTTCCAAGCCACTCAGTCTGCTTTTGGGCATGCATGTGACGCCCTCAGATTACACTATCTCTTGCCTAAGTCTCAGTATAACCCACAAACCACAGAAAGCCAGGTGGAGAAGTGCCTTTCTCACCCATGGGACCCAATCTCAGGGCATGTCTACCCAACAGGACAAAAGTCAAATTAAGCTACGCAACTTCAGCTATGTCAATTGCGTAGCTGAAACCAAAAATAACTTAATGCGGCTTTAGGTGCTGTCTACACAACAGAAAGTCAAAGGAAGAAGACTCTTCCTTCGACTTCTCTTACTCCTTGTAAAATGAGGGTTACAGGATTTGGTGTAAGAAGTCCTCCAGTTCTCCATTATTTCGAAATAATGGCTTGCTGTGTAGACACGCTCTTTTTTATTTCAGAATAACGTTAGTTATTCCAAAATAATGCTGCTCTATAGACATACCCTCAGAAGGCAGCTACCAAATCAGGTCCTATTCAATATATACGGTGGTGCCCACCTGATAACTTTCACCCCACTCATTTGAGCACTCCCCTGGTATGTCAGAAACATAGGGTTAATTGCACCCAGTGCCTGCCAGGAAGACAGGGTTTGAACAGGAGTTTCCCATACATCTCATAGGAATGCTCTAATCACTCATTTGTGGGATATTCTGATTTGAAGGGAGTGGGGTTCACTGATTTTCTCCTGTTGGAACTGTTATAGTCTGGATAACTCAGGGTCATTTGATAAGACACACAGAGAGAGAGAGAGACTTAAGAATGACTCTATAGCTTGTGGATTAGTGCACCCTGGCAGGAGACGCTGGATAGAATCCAATGACTGTTTAATTATTTACACAAGACTATCCCATAGCTCTCTGGTTAATACGTACTCTAGTGAGAGGTGGATGTCCCCTATTCAAACCCTTTCACCCTGAGGAGAGAACTGAACCTGCAGCTCCCACATCTCGGGCAAGTGCTCTAACCCATGGGTTGAACGGTTTAAGGTAAATGGCATCACAGCCACCTTCTCTTTCTCTCTAAATCTCATGTGGAATGAGGCAGGTACTAACCTATTCTCACACGAAATGGCTCAGAGATCTAACCCACCTGCCTCTAGGAGAAGAGTTTTCAGTTCTTGGATCATAAGCTGAGCTAAGTGCAGGCTGCTGCCTAGAGTTATTCACCTGTCTCCATGACAAAGATTATTGGCATCTCCCATTGGCTAGCTTAGGCAGCTCAGTGTGCTGGCTTTTATTAATTTTATTCTTAAGCACTTATCTCTCCCCATGCATTGCATAGCAGCCCAGTCTCTTAACTAAGGCTGTGAGGATTGCATTGTTGTTACTTGGTTTTTCTACACACCTAAAACAGATGTTATGATGCTCAGGATTCCAGTGCATGCATCCCTTACTGGATCCGGGCCTTAGTGTTCAGTTCTGGAGGTATCTGCTGTGAAAAGGAACACTGCATCTGCTCTCAAAAGAGTGTATCTTATTTCAATTCTATTTCAAAATAGCTTATTTTGAAATTTGGTGCAGCTGCACAGTGCCAAATTTGGAAATAACTCACTACAGGCAGTCCCCGGGTTATGTACAAGATAGGGACTGTAGTTTGTTCTTAAGTTGAATCTGTATGTAAGTCGGAACTGGCGTCCAGATTCAGCCGCTGCTGAAACTGATCAATTTCAACAGCGGCTGAATCTGGACACCAGTTCTGACTTACACACAGATTCAACTTAAGAACCCCAGGCATCCCCAAGTCAGCTGCTTCTGAAACTGATCAGCGGCTGATTCCAGGAAGCCCGAGGCAGGGGCTTCCTGTAGTCAGCCACTGGTCAGTTTCAGCAGCGGCTGACTTGGGGACGCCTGGGGCAGAGCAGCTGGGGTGCTGCTGGGTTGGTCCAGTAGCGCCGCTGCTCCTCGGCGCTACTGGACCAACCCAGCAGCACCCAAGCTGCTCTGCCCCAGGCGTCCTGATTCAGCCGCTGCTGAAACTAACCAGCAGTGGCTGAATCAGGACGCCTGGGGCAGAGCAGCTGGGATGCTGCCGGGTTGGTCCAGTAGCACCCAGAGCGGCGCTACGGGACCAACCGGCAGTGCCCCAGCTGCTGTACCACAGGCGTCCAGAGCAAAGCCGCGGAGCACGGGGGCAGTGGGACAACCCAGACACGCCGTGGCTGTCCTGCTGCCCTCGGGCTCCGCGGCTTTGCTCTGCTTTGCTCCCCGTCTCTCTGGTCTGCTGGAGACCAGGGAGACAGGCCCCGTTTGTAACTGCGGATCCGACATAAGTCGGATCCGCGTAACTCGGGGACTGCCTGTATTTGAGACATCTCTTAACCCTCATTGAATGAGGATTACAGAGATGCTGAAATAGCATGCCCGTTATTTCAAAAAATATTTCAAAATAACAGGTGGCTTGTTAAGATGTGGGGTAGCTATTTCAGGATTCCTTAGAGAAAGAGAGAGAGAGAGAAAGAGAGATGGATCATCTGACAGAAAATGACTATATAGCTGGTTATTAGTGCACTTTGACCATATCACTTTGGCTGGAAGGACTGTCTTTGGACTCGAAGGATTAGGGATAAATAATAAAGGACAACTTGGAAAGCTACCTCTACAACAGTGAAATAACTAATAACTTTGAGTAGATTTGATGTGGCCCTTTATTCGTGCCAAGCAGTGTGCACTAGATGGGGTATTTCTAGATAAAGAAGTAGCTGTTTTAAACTTATGAGTGTGCTATTCCACATTCTCTGAAAAATGCCGTCGTTTAAAAGTTGTTTCAGTAAAAATGCCATGGTTTTTGGGTAGCCAATGCTCAATTCTGCCAGAGATTGGCCAGATCAAGCTGCCTAAAATATATATAAAAATAACAATTCTCATCAAGAATTCTCAATAGCAAAATTAGGCTATCTAGTTATCAGATGAGAGTAGTAAAAGATTAGTAAAAATTGAGGCAAATAGTTATTTTTATAGGCTAGATCAGTGGTCCCCAACCTTTTCAGGTTGTCAGGCGCCAGGGGGCGTGGCCATTCGCCCGCCGGGTGCCAGGGGGCGGGGACACTTGCCAGCCCGGGGGCGGCCCCCCCCAGCCGCATGCTCGGGGGCGGGGCACCCCCATAGCCTCGCTCCCGGGGCCAGCGCCCCCCGGCAAGTGCCGCGCGCCTGGGGCCGGCGCTCCCCCCGTAAGCGCCGCGGGGCCAAGACTGGGGCCGGCACCGGGGCCAGGGCACGCACGGCGCCCCCGGGGGCAGGGCCAAGGCCGGCACTGGAGCTGGCAAGGGCACGCGCGGCGCCCCCGGAGGCGGGGCCAAGGCCAGGGTCGGTGCCGGGGCCGGGGCCAGGGCATGCGCGGCGCACCCGGGGGCGGGGGTCAGGGTCGGCACCAGCACGCGCAGCGCACCCAGGGCCGGGATCGGCCATGCGCCCGGGGCTGGCACCTGCCAGCCCAGATTGCTCCGCGGGCACAAGTAAAAAGCCCGGCGGGCGCCATGGCGCCTGCGGGCACCGGGTTGGCGCCATGTCTTGCCCTTAGACGAGTGCACAAGCATCTCCTTCTGCCCCCAACACTGCAGACTCTCACAGGCGCCAGAAGGCATTCAATCACTGAGCCGTCCCAAGGAGAAGTGCCACAACTACTCTAACCATACCTAGTGAGAGGAGAGGGGACAGAACCACTGTGACTCACCCTCTGCACTCACACTGAACATACGCTGCACCATCTTCAGGAGTACCTCTGTGGCTGAACTGCCATCTATCTAGGTCAGGGGTGTCCAAACTTTTTTCAAAGAGGGCCAGATTTGATGAAGTGAACATGCGTGAGGGCCGACCATTTTGCCTGACATTCTTTAAACCATTAAAATTCAATGCAAATTAACTATTTTATGCAAAGTTTATTGCAAACGGCATACTTTTCATTTCGTCACATGGATGACAAATCTAAACAGGTGTTAAATCACTCTGCCTTTCATATCTGAAGGCCAGATGAAAAAAAAATCCAGGAAGCTGAAATATATGTCAGGAACATTGTAAAGTACATTACATATTATTGGTAATAAAGGTTGTCTGTCAACTTTTAAGTTCAAAAAATATGAACAGGAACATAACACCAAGTATACATGTTGTGTCCAAATATATTTAACTCATTTAGACCAACTGACATTAACTGAGATTTTACAATGTATTCATCTCAATACATATGGATTCGTTGGGGGCCATAAAAGATAGATATTGCCAAATTACCTGGGGGGCCGTATTAAACCGGAACACGGGCCGCAATTGGCCCGCGGGCCGGACTTTGGACATGCCTGATCTAGGTAATAAGATGCCCCCTTCACTGCAGTATGTCAGAACCTCACAAACACTCATGAACACTCACAAGTCCTGTGTGAAGCAGGGAAACATTGTTTCCTCTTTACAGATGATAAATTGAAGAGAAAAATGTATTTGCCTTATGGAAATCTGTGGCATTCTGAGATCTCCTAGGTCACAGGTCACTGTACTGACAGCACATGAGAACATCCTTTCTTTCCAGGAAATTCAGCTCGTATTACGTCTTCCAGTAATTCTACCCTGCCTCCACTTTGGCACTATGCCTAAAAGACGTGACAAAGCCTTCTACCCTATAATAATTTGAATCAAACCAGATTCAGTTTTCATAATATTTGCATAACTAATGTAAGAGAAATCAGTTCCTTTCTATACAAAATGATGTTGTAATCAGAGGTCTCTAATTATAATTGATTTGCTTAAGGTCAACAAACTGTCACATGTTTATTGTTAATCAGTACACTCATTTTCAAAACCATTTGGCACTGAAATTCTAAGAACTTCAGTTATTTACAAAAGCATTTATGCATTCAGTGACTTTTTTAAACCTTGTTGCTACAGGTTTGTTTGATTCCCAGGCTTTTAAAGATGATTGCAACATGCCAAATAAATCCCAACATCTTAAAAATAACTATTTTTATTTGTATTCTGGTAGTACCCACTATGTGCTAGGCACTGGACACAGACAGAGAAACCACAGGATATATATAGTCCTCGGTGCAAACATTTTCTTATCTAAGGACACAAGTAACATACATAAAGTGTTGGGAAATATATACTATTCTTATAAGGATTACATACACATACCATATCTATCTATGATTGTAAAACAACCTCTTGGTTCATGCATATTTAAACAAATAGTTAAAGTATTTAGGAAGAGGCGTAGTCACTGAACAAGACTCTGAACAAATGAATGAATGAATGAATGATCACAGAAGTAATGGCAGGAGGAGAACAAGTACAAGACTGAGGTACAAAAGCCAAGAGAGGACAAGATTTCAAGGCAGGAGTGAGCAAGTGTCAGAAATGGCAGAGACATTCAGAAAAATGAGGATGAAGTAAAGCTCCTGAGATTTTAGGTCTTTAGAAACCTTGGTGAGAGCAGTTTCAGTGAAGTGAGAAAAAGGAGGGAGGACTGGAGAGAATGAAGGAGGCATGCGGAGAGACAGGAGGCAAAGACTCACTGAGACACCCTAGCATCAGAGTCAGAGAATCAGAAAATATTGAAGAAGTGATGATGAAAGAGAGAAGGGCAGTCATGATACATCTTCCTGATCTGTTCTCCAAAAAAACAGTCACAGAAAGAAGTACTTTAGGCAAGAGAGATTTTTTTGAGAGGGAATTAAAGGTATTGTGTCAGTACCTTCAGTTGTAGTCGTGGAAGTAAATGAGGCCTGAGAAACAGTGTTGTAAGATAGGGAATATGGCAGAGCCTAAGACAGTGGTCCCCAAACTTTTTACCTTATGCACCACCCCATGATGCTGTCTACTCCCTTTCCCTCCTCCAGAGCTGGAGTCAGGATGGGGGCTGAGGTTCTGAGACAGTGGGTGTAGACAGAGGCTAGGGGGCTGAGGACATACCTGGGGGCAAGCATGGGTCCAGATGCAGAGCTGAGGCTGGAAGCTGATAGCTAGGACCCTGGGGCAGGCCCAAGAGTGGAGCTCTGGATGTGGGGCTTGCAGCTGGGACCAGGGGCAGAGCTGTATGGTCTCCCGCCTTACCCCCACCGAGCTGGCCTATCTGTGCCTCCCCATTGGAGTGCACTCCACAATTTGGAGGCCTTTGGCCTAAGGAGAGGAAAACACTCATGCAAGTGGTGGGAATCCATGTGATCACAGGAAGCTCTCCAGAAAGCTTCAGCAGCATGCAAGTAGAGAAAGCAAATGTTGGCAATGAGCTAGCTTTGGGGACTAGAAGGGTGGACTTTTCAGCGTGAAAAAAAAATGGTTAAAAAGTCCAGAGTCAGGAAGAGAAAGGGGAAGGAGGGCCTGAAAGTGGCAGAGAAGATATAGATGGATTATAGATCAGAGCCATGGTGATGAAGCAGATGAGGTGTTGGTCAGTGGCAAGGAATGTAGAAACTGAGAAGTTAGAGAAGGAATAATGGTTTAGTGAACGCAGTGCCAAATGTATGCCCATTTTGATGGGTGACCAAGTTCCTCTATACACTGAGATCAAATGAGGAAGTGAAGGCAAGGAGATGGATAGCTAATGAGTCAGGGAGGACACTGAGGTGGAAGTTGACATTGCTTAGCATGAGAATGAAGGACTGGGAAGAGAAAGTGGGCCAGAGTAAATTCATAGAGGAAATGATCAGGAAAGAAGCATGAGACAGCATGGTCATAGAAGGCGTGAGAAGATGGGATAAGGAAGGATTGGGAGTGCAGAAGAACAACTGAATTCCCCCCACTGCATCCCGTTAGAGATATTGTCAGCAGAGAGGTACAAAAGAATGGGTAGCAATATTTGCAGATTGTCACTACAGGAGCAGTAACAAAGAAGGGGATCCAAGTCTTAGCGAGTATCAGGAGATGAGAATGTGAGAGAGAAAAAGTTTGTGGCTTGCAATAATTGTTTCTGAGAGGAAATAGGCATTCCTGGGGGAGCAGGACAGCAGGAGGAGGGAAAGATGGAAAAGTGTATACAATGTTATGGACAGATGAATGAGATGGAAAGTATGAGTCTGAAGGGAGTGCCACAGATATGGCTGATTGAATATCAGCAGTGAGAAGGTGGAGTGAGTGATGGTAAGATGTGAGTTTATGCTGGAGAATGGGAGTGGGAAAGGATGGCAGTGTCTTGATACACTTAATGGAAACTGTTAGAGGAGGGAGAAGAACAGGTAAGGAGAGTTGGAGAAACTGGGAAGGGGCAAAGGGGAAGAAAAATGAGAGTGATGCAGAGGAGAGGTGAAGCACAGGCCTGGTAATGGTAAAGCATTGTTAAGTGAGGGCAACAATGTGGTTGACAGGAGTGAACTAGTAATACAAAACAGAGCAATGGATGGAACAATTTGGTGGAAGAGGCAAAAGCACATAAGTAAAACGATGGAACAAAGCAAT